>NC_136370.1:14991098-16214848 GCF_037039965.1 Doryrhamphus excisus | reverse complement strand
CAATAACATCATTAATTAATCCCAGTCAATACATTTCTATGGCGGCCAGGGACAACGTCAACACAAACACATTTGCTATTGATGATGTGTTGACAGCTCCTGGTATCAAACTTTAACAAAAACACTGGGAGAAAATATTCATTCATTCATTTTCTACCGCTTTTCCTCACGAGGGTCGCGGGGGGTGCTGGAGCCTATCCCAGCTGTCTTGGCAGGGTACACCCCAGTCACATATTTTTCTAAATAATTATTGTTGTTGCATATAAGATTCATTCAGTTCAATAAGGACGAAGGATGAAGAAATAGCATTATATAATTCAAGCTCAAAAATGAATGAGTAAATAAAAAGGGAAGTTGATATGCAGGATATAAATGATTCGTGCCATTACATCATCTTTATCTAGGTCAAACCAGGTGAGTGTACTGCTAAAAACTGCACATAGTGAACAACTTGTATGTACAAGGTAGTAAACCTTAATAAGACTACTTTGTTTGCCCTAAGGGTTAGCAATAGAAACACCATTTAATGCACATCAATTACTGCTTTCATTGAAGATTCTATTCATGAAAATGCAATTAAGCATTCACTGGTTTGTAGTGTAAATGTTGCACTTTGCCGAACCGGCTGTCCACTTACGGCAGGACTAGGGTGTGCTCAGATCCATAGTAGTCATACAGGCAGGTCTGCTGGGCATACAGCTCATCATGGAGGATGGGCAGCTTACGCAAACTCTTCACAAAAGCATTTGCTTTAGGTGCAAGAACTGTGGGTGGAAAAGCCGAAATGTCAAATATGGCAACAAGGACACTTGTGGGGATTGACTGACTCTATTATCCTACTTATCCATGTTATACTGCACCCTAGTGGAAGATAAGGAGAATGGCATGCATGTTGACTGTTGATCAACATTTGATCAACTGTTAAAACAACGACTTTTCTTCCCTTGACATGTTTCATTCATTCATTCATTTTCTACCGCTTTTCCTCACGAGGGTCGCAGGGGGTGCTGGAGCCTATCCGAGCTGTCTTCAGGCGAGAGGCGGGGTACACCCTGGACTGGTCGCCAGCCAATCACAGGGCACATATAGACAAACAACCATTCACACTCACATTCATACCTATGGACAATTTGGAGTCGCCAATTAACCTAGCATGTTTTTGGAATGTGGGAGGAAACCGGAGTACCCGGAGAAAACCCACGCATGCACGGGGAGAACATGCAAAGATGGCCGAGGGTGGAATTGAACCCTGGTCTCCTAGCTGTGAGGTCTGCGCGCTAACCACTAGTCCGCCGTGCCGCCCACTTTAAAATATAAATATATGTATTTAAAAATATATATATAAGAAGTGCATTATTATGGTAATAGATATTACAATAATTGATAATACATGTGGCACGGCGGTCGAGTGGCTAGCGCGCAGACCTCACAGCTAGTAGACCAGGTTCAATTCCACCCTCGAGTTTGCATGTTCTCCCCCGTGCATGTGTGGGTTTTCTCCGGGTACTCCGGTTTCCTCCCACATTCCAAAAACATGCTAGGTTAATTAGCGACTCCAAATTGTCCATAGGTATGAATGTGAGTGTGAATGGTTGTTTGTCTATATGTGCCCTGTGATTGGCTGGCCACCAGTCCAGGGTGTACCCCGCCTCTCGCCTGAAGACAGCTGGGATAGGCTCCAGCACCCCCGCGGCCCTTGTGAGGAAAAGCGATAGAAAATGAATGAATGAATGATAATACTTGTCTGTTGTCAAGAGGAGAGTTTCAGATGTAAACAAAAAACAGATGAATGACCTTGCAATTGGACCTTGGCGTGTTATTCATTCAGCTGCTCCAAATGTTGCCTAATCTATTGTCAACATATGAAAGTTGTGCTACGGAGCCAAGCCAGAGTCAACAGTGTTCATTTTGCCGTTTAAGAAGCAAAGTATCTCATTCATTGGTTGAATATTTTCTCCACAATAGAGAAGAAGCAGCACTTAATATAGAGGTTGGGTATTGATGTGCAACAGGTTCCAGCCGGTGGGCCTGTGCAACCTTAACAGCCTTGCTGAGTGTCGTGTTGACTGAGTTTTTTTTTATTGTGAAGGTTCTGGGTTTGAGCCCAGTGTGGCGATGGCTGAACCAGGTGTGCTACAAATGAGTAAGTAATAAAGCATCCAGTTGGAGAGGAGATGGGTAGCCCAGTGCCCTGTCCACCATTCCCATTTCGCTTTTTGTTTACAAAAAAAATAATAATTTGTATTACGGTGCAATTATGGGGTAATGGCCAAAGAATGGCTGTGTTGTCGGAGCACACGTAGGCAAGTCATACACGGTTGCCGCAAGAGAGCAAGTGAGTGTCTTGGGCTGGTGTGGGGACTCTAGAGGAAACGATGGCGGCTGACGCAGGGACTGAGGTGGGACAAGAACTTCAGGCAGGACAGGAAAAGAACTTCAGACAAACTCGTTGGCCTGGTGTGAAGGCAAAGCAGAAGGTGGATCATTGACCTGGCGTGAGGGTGAAGTAAGAATCAGCTCGACGGTCTAGCATGAAGGTGAATCAGGAGGAGAGAGATGCGAGTCTTCAATCGCACAGCTGAACAGGCACAACAACAGATTCCAGACATCCATCACTGTCATAACCGGAACCAGGGACGGGTAGAGTGCAGTTTGGAGGAGGGTCAGGGGTTCCTCCCGCTTGATCTCCTCCATCTGAGGGGGCATTAGAGGATGTGGAGTGGGTACCGGGGGCGCTGGAGGCTTGAGACGGCGTGGAACGGGCACCAGGGGTGTCGGAGGATTGAGCTGATATAGTCCAGGCTCCGAAGGCGCTGGAGGTCTGTGATGCTGTGGAGCAGGCAGCGGAAGTGTCGGACGTTTGGAGGGCAGAGTTGCAGAGTTGGGGGGTAAAATAGCCTCCTCTTGTCGTTGTATTGGAGGTAGCTGGAAGGCAGGTGCTGATGTTCAGCATGGTGGGCTGAACCACGGACCGGCGCACAGGAACATATTGGAGCCGCTGCACCTCGGCTTGGCATCACTAGGAGGGAAGGGATGACTGCACCTTTGCACACTGTGGAGCCTTTGCAGGTAAAAAGTTTAATCTTTGCGGAGTGGAAAAAAGGATCTACACAAAGCGCAGAAACATGCCAAAACACGCAAGTCTCCAACGGAGTAAGAAATGAGCGCCTGGAGCACAGAAACGGAAATGTGAAGGCAGCAGCAAACGGAACACAACAGGAACAAAGATAGACAAATAAACAAACTGTCACGCAACAAATAATGCAAGGGCGTGACCTGAGGCCTTGAGATCCACATCACTTCCTGTGAGTGCAAACAATGATGACCACTGTGAGTGAAAACCATTTCGGGTGACTACTTTGAGGAATCTAAAATATAAGACATATTTAGAGTTATTTCATACTTCTTAAAAATATATTTTTAAACTGGAAAGGCAAATTATATACATATTTATATAGATATACATGTATATATACTTTATACCAGGGGTCTCAAACTCGCGGCCCGCGGGCCAAATGCGGACCGCGAGATGCTAGTTTGAGGCCCCCACCTTGATACCAAAGTTTAATGTTGAAATGACAGTTTCAAGCTGTGTGCACACCGGACACAATTAACATGATTTTGCCCCCGCCCATACTGTTACCCTACCCTGTTACCCCACCCTGTTTTGCTTTGGATTAGCAATGAAGCTAAAGGCTTATGACGCTGGGGTACAAATAAATGCAGGAAATGATTTGGAAATACACGTCCAAGATAAAGCATCTCATCAAAACATGTTGTTAAAGTTACGACGCTGCTCCCAGATGGAACTAAGTACGATGCTAACTTGCTAATTGGGTAAAATTATTAAGTTTCATTAATGTTCATGTTAAAGGTTAAATAACTTAATACTGTACATTTGAATCTGAAAAATAATAATTTCTCTACCAACTGTATGTGGTTTCTTATTACGTTTTTCTTATTTGGTGTTTTATTATTATTTTACTTATTTATTACTGATTGATTGATTTATTGTCTTTATTCTTAATTTGGTTTTTTTTGGTTTTTTTATCTTATTTTGTGTATAGAAAAATAAAAATGAAGATATTTGAGAACAGTGGAATGTTTTATCAGATATTTTGGTGTGGAAAACCGGAAGTACTGAAAAAGTGTAGGGTATAGCAGAAGCAAAAGCATTTTTTTATTGATTTTTTTTCCAGTTTTTAATAAATGCGTTTTGGGTTGTTTTTTTTAAACCTGATGCGGCCCGGCTTCACCCAGAACCTAGCTCCGGTGCCCCCCAGGCAAATTGAGTTTGAGACCCCTGCTTTATACATTATATTGTAAAGTGCAGACTATATTTAGTGATGCACTGTTATGGTCACGCACCCTCGTGCTCAACATGACATGTCAAGAAAAGGCTAATAGAAAGCTACCAAGTGTGCTAGCAGTTCGACCTTGATTCGACACCATTAAACAGACAGACACAACATGTAAGGTTAGAACTAATAAAGTGGACCAGATCTACCGTTGTCAAGAAGCGTCATTCCGATGGTCCCTCCTGTATTGATGACCAAGACGCGCGCTTCGGTGGCGCTCGGTGAGGTGGCTTGCTCGGTGGAATCGAACGACCCGCAGCTCGACAATTGTCTCCTTCGGCACGGATGCACCTGAGCATTTCGAGGCAAAAACACTTCATTGGATTCCACCAGGTCCAGTTTGTGATGGGACAATGCACGGGCGAGGGATGTCAAGGTGTTATTAGGAGAGGTATCCGCCATGACGACAATTGAATCTGCCGAGTTGCTGCCCCTTTAAGTTTCTTCAAACACTACGGTGGTCTTTGAATGTCACGGGGACTCTGAATAACGTCAGCTGCGTACAAGCGCTAATCTTTCATTGCAATCAACATTTGCGGTAATTAACATAAACATACAATCATAAGGCGAATGATCCGTTTCCTTTTAACCACATTTTTTGTTCTGAGGACATTTGAATTAAGTACACTTAGATTTGGACAGGCCTGAAACAAAGATTCACTTCCGTAGTATGCTCTCCGAGGCTTTGGCCGCCATGATGGTGAGCAGACTCCATAAACGCTGTATTGAAAACATGTCAGTCGCTAATTGCTCTCATAGACTGTCCAAAAGGGTTTTTAGGTTGTGTCAAACAGGACTTAAAGTGTATATTGTCAGCAAATAGCTAATTTGTTTTTCTGGGTGATTAGTTGACTTTATGTCCGTGTTGATGATTGTTGATGATTAGGTTATAGTCGATTAAATGTATTTACAAATAATGCCAGTACTGATATAAATGTTACAGTTAATGTTTCATATTGTGCAAATACTTAGTTATCTTGTCAGTATTGCTTTTTAGTATGTTGATCGGTAAATGTTGGCCAAGTTTCCTTCATCCTGCTTTCTTCTTTTCATTTCTACCTACATGTCAGTCATATTTCTATGCTTATAAATTCATTGCGTTCAGTAAATAGCATTCATCCGTTTCATCAAAGTATATGCACGGCTTATAACAATATTTTATTCTCAGCTCAGAGCTAGTCAATGCATTGTTGCGCAGTTGTGCGTCGAGCCCTACCCTCCCTTGCTCACCATCATGGCGGACTTGCGGCTCCATGATGTACTACACTCCGTTCCACTCATTTATTGAATCGCAGTGTTATTCAATCGAGTGTCCTTGATTCTAAATCAAGTGGGACCGGGGGGGAGGGAGGTATCCAAACAAATTTGGGGGAGGTTTATTAGCTGTAAACTGCAGTCATCAATTTAAAAAAAAAATACTTTCTTGTATCTAATTGTTGCATTTTTTACATAATTGTCTGATAAAAATATATTTTTGTTTTCCTGAAATCTTATTTCTGTGTTTTAGTCTGATTGTAAACATAGAGAGGCCCACCATTGGAGAAGCACTGTCTTAGTAGCTTCTAAGAAGCCAATGTAAAATATGTCATCCAATTTGAACAACTATTTTTTTTAATAACACAGGCCGTAAGCAAAAGTGCAGTAAATGTTACTAAAACATGTCGTACTGTACTTGTACTAAATGCTAAAAGAAGAATAACAACACCAACAAGCCGGTTGAAATTCAAATTGACATAGTTCTGTCAACATAACACTTTTTTTTTAACACTTGTTTCTAATATTTTGCATGTTGTTAAAGAGGCAAGTCAAAATAAATTGTGCTCTAGCATTGTGTTTAGCACAGTTCATGTATTTAAACGCAATAGATGTGTGGAAATGTGACTTAAAGTGCTGCTAATCTGTTTTAAATTAGTAGAGGCAGACCACTGGAATGTTGGAAATGTGTGTTATGACGTATTTCTACCACAAGGAGGCAATATTGAGCTTCATTGAAGTTGAAACCTTGTAATGAAACGTTTATGTTTGAATTTATGTTTGTTTTTTTTCTTTAGCTAACGGTATGGAACCAACCTTTAAGTGAAAGACGATGAATCGTTGAATGGACGTGTTTCCTTTTTAACGACTAGGTCCTGTGGTAAGTCAGCGATACCGTTTGGTTTTAGTCTGTCCGTAGAACTGTTTGTACAACTTTAATGTCTGGATAAAGGTCCAGTAGAATTGACAGTTATCGTTTCAGTAGTCGTCCCTGAACGCACCAGCGGCAGTTGAATGAAGTGGAGGGCAGGAAGTGGTTGTGAAGGCAGTTCCACACCTTTCCGGTGTAACACCGCCGCGATCAGCTCGGCTTAAAGGAGAAAGCCTACTATAAGGGACCGAAAGTGAGGACATAACGCAGGTAAATTGCTTATATTTCACTTTAGAGTTTCCTTCAGAGTCAGTCGATTCCAGTATCGTTCCATTGTAGCGAATATTTTGTAACAGAAAACGGTTCATTTTTCGCCGCTAACAGCTAGCTAGCTAGCTACAAGCTCGTTAGCTTGCTAGCCGTCATTAACCAACATGAGCTAATTTGGTTTGCCTGACACTCCTCTTTAATCTCCTTACAGGGGGGAGAGTGTGTCCTGGTTGACTTCATGTGTTGCTGAGTCACGGATGAGTTCTCTAACCAGGAAGGTGACAAAAATCTTTGGTTGGAGTAGCACTAGCTGTAGAAAGCTGATTTTTACTTACCCGGTAGTGCTGCAAGAGCCGGGGCGCAGCCGGTAAAGAGGACTGTCACAGGTCTCCCGAAGGACTGTAGTCGTACTATAACACTTCCCTGCATAATTAACACACCAAGAACTCCCATTTAGACTGTTTTGGGGTCTGGGAATGACCATCCCGCAACAGTTTGTGGAGTAACGAGGCATGGTGTGAACAGGCCGCGTAGTGCTACTTTGATACACACGTCCATGCACCAGGATCCCGACCTCTATAGCAAGTGCTTAAAATAGAATCAACATGAGAGTGCTTTTCTAACATTATTAGCAGCCATGCTTTCACACATAAGCCTATAACTGAACTGAAGTCCCATTAAGAATACACAGTACTGTTTTTGTCATTACCAGCAAGGTATTTATATGCACAAGAGTTGAAAATGGGGAAGATGCTGTCTAAGATATTTGGGAACAAGGAGATGAGAATATTGATGCTTGGACTTGACGCCGCCGGGAAGACAACAATCCTGTACAAGCTGAAACTGGGACAGTCGGTCACCACCATCCCGACAGTGGGCTTCAACGTGGAGACGGTCACCTACAAAAACGTCAAGTTCAACGTGTGGGATGTGGGCGGCCAGGATAAGATTCGCCCCCTGTGGCGACACTACTACACAGGCACGCAAGGGCTCATTTTCGTGGTGGATTGCGCCGACAGAGATCGCATCGACGAAGCGAGGCAGGAACTCCACCGCATCATAAACGACCGGGAGATGAGGGATGCCATCATCTTGATATTCGCCAATAAGCAAGACCTTCCCGACGCGATGAAGCCACATGAAATCCAAGAGAAGCTGGGATTGACCCGCATCCGAGATAGGAATTGGTATGTTCAACCCTCCTGTGCGACCACAGGTGACGGACTCTACGAGGGCCTCACATGGCTAACCTCCAATTACAAGTCTTAATGATTGATTGCTGACTGTTTTAGGTCAAAATTATAATACAAGTTGCAAATAACCTCACCAATGAGTGGTTAAGTACAAATCAATTGCCCTCATTTATTTTTAATACTGCATTTACCCCATAACTAATTGATCCGCCAATTGGGTTGCTGGTTTAAAAAAAAAAATGCTTGTCCTGTGTAGCAGAATTTATCACAGCATTTTAGGGCTTGCTTCTTTATATTGAAATAATCGGTTCTACTGTGGAAGCCACAAAGAGTTCACCACCTTTGCCTGTTCTTTTTCCTGTTTTATATCATTTTTCTAATGATGCCGAGTTTATTTGCATTCATTCTTGGGTTCTTGGGGTTCTTTTATTTTTGTTTTAATGGACGATGACGCAGTACTATGATGAATAGTATTTGATGAAAGGGTATTGATTGCTGCAAATTGAGAGAGAATGTCCCCTTTAGTCATGATTCATTGTTACATGTCTTAAGAGAAGATTTCATCAGCCCTCACTCAATCCTCTTATACGGGCTATGTATCTTTAAACTAATGTGTCATGTCTGGATACCTAAATGTGCTAATATTCAACAGAATGCCTCTTAACCATGCTTGTTGGGATGCATTTTTAATTCAGAGTGGGTCAAATCATCGCTCCAAAGGAATGTCCTTCAGTACTCTCAATCTGTCTGGATTAGTCTCGGTATCGGGACATTATATGATGATGATGATGATGGCCTATATCTGTAGCATGAAGTGCAGCAACGCTCCACCAGGGACCACACCTGCCATGCAGTCAAATGTGTTTGCTGCAGCTCTTATTTTGTTCAGGCTGGGGGATCCATGTACAGACCTTGTCATTGTAATGTCTTATTAAAAAAAAAAAGTGATTTGAAAGCTGCGTCGTCTCTTGTTTGTTAAACCAAATGGGGCTGGACTTAGAAGTACGGTGAAGTAAAAACTACGTTTTAATGTGAGAATATGCAAAACGGGAAGTTAAACTGCATGAAAGTGGTAGAAATTAATGTTTGGTATATACCTTAAAATGCTTGTAGGGGATAAAAACGGCAACAGTACTTGCATGATCACTCATATCTAGAATGTGACTTAGAACACAGGTGTGCATCAGGGCTGAGTGTTAGGTAACGGGCAACTTCCCAGTCCGTGGATGATGAGAGTTGGGCGTGTGCCATTATGACTGATGGGCGGATCAGTCCTTTGCTCTCATAATATACAGTATAATAAACTGCAATATTGCATCACTATATTTGCACCTCAAATTACCTTTTTCTAACAGTTTTATATATCATATCACTGCTATTTTTTTTAGAATATTTAATGTTTTCATTATATATAAAATGTAATATACTGTACAGATATGTGTATATAATATAGGAACAAGGAACTCTGAAACCTTTCATTGTGCTTCATACATTGGCAAAATATTGAAATACTCAAAACTATTGCAAGATGTATCACTGTAATAGGAATACATGTCAATTAAAATCATTTTATAGTATTTTTAATGAATTTGTGTTACCGTTACCGACTTCTTCTGACATCTTCACATTGTTTATACGATTATCCTGATCTGGAAAACTAGAAGTGAGCATGCGTTGAGGGGTTCCATTTCCCTAGTCTTTGCTGACCTCATTAAATTCTTCTGCTTCTGCTTCCGCTGGTGCTGAATAAAGACTGCCTGCCTAAATAAATGCGTCATAGTTGCACACAAGATCAAAGATTATTTCCGAGCTTCATCTAAAGGTGAACGCTGACTGGCGGATCCGCTTCTAAGGATGATTGTTCATGCTAACTATCATCACTAGTCTACACAACAATGAATTAGAACAGTAGTTTTGTTTTTCCTTTTTTTTTTTTAATGATGTTGCATCCCAGTGGGGCACCCACTACTACAAGCTGACATAATCTTGATTCCACAGCCTTCTCCCCCAACCACATCGACTTAGTTGCAATTGGTACTGGTTCGAAGTCCTCAGAGCTAATGGTTATATCAGTGAACAGTGTGGAAAAAAACAATATCCGATATAATTGGATGACTATGGAGTATCCAGCATCGAACTGTGCCTTGTTCACAAAACAGCTGTCTGGAGGTTGGGTAGTCGGTCTCTAGCTCCCTGGAAAACCATAATACAGTAAAGTCTCGTTATATCGATATCGGTTATAACGAATTCCGTACGATACCTGGTTATTATGATAATCCGGTTACTACGATGCCCTTTTCATCTCCCGCCAGCCAATTTGGTCTGCTTATATCGATACAAAAGCAGCTTAAATCAATCTTTGCTTAGCCGTTCGCCGTGTTCTTTTTTGGTATTGAAATCCTTAAGCAAAGATTGATTTAAGCTGCTCGACATTGTTCTATACTATAGAATAATGTCGAGTGCATTATTGCCCACTTTTAATGCAGTTCGGCGCAGGATCGGATATATGGATAGTCCGGTTATATCGGTATTTTGTCCGACTCCAGAGAATATTGATATAACGAGACTTTACTGTATTTCCATTGCTGCCTAACTCCGGTTGATATACACACAAACAAGGTAGTCTGGCAAACTTTCTTTGTGTTCTAGGATACTTGCAGCATGTCTCTCATACAGTTGTTTTGGGGTTTGTGTATGTTTTTTTTTTCATTTTCAGCATTTTTCTTTTGCATTTACTTTTGAACTTACTGTGTTTTTAACATGTTCCAGTTGTATGTGTTTTTCTTCTTTTCTATCCCCTCCTGCTCCAAATCTGGCCAAATTTGCATAACAAAAAGCATTAAATACAGCTGTAAGGGCATTTAGATCAATAATACTCAGCCCCAATGGTTGGCAAAAAATAAATTGGTGCTTGTTGTGTTGAAAGGTTAGGTGCTCAATCGCCCAAGAAAGTAAATAATGGATACCAGCGAGCGTTTCGTCAAGAAACCTCCATTAGCCAACCATGACACTTTAATTGTGTTGTAATGACCACTTTCGTTCACACCACTTCATTACCAGCATGTGATGCTCGCTGCTTTGTTGGGAACACCATCACGGCCTACTGGTGGACAGAGGACAGAGATAGTAACAATAACCATAATTACCATTACCATAATATAATTGAGATGAGCCCACTCCCTCTGTGAGTGCCTGGAATTCCTTCATGATTTGTGCCAGTGAAGTAGGCAGGTGTTCTGATGGTACCACCAAGTACTGTACATGATGGTAGCATAAGTTCCCAGTGAGTTCCTCTATGCTAAATGGAAAAGAGGAAGAGCTGACAGTTCCGCCTCTCTACCCCCTTTATGCTAAGCTCAGTTCTGCAATTATGGAGCAAATACAATTCCCATCCATGCAAAAAAGAAAACTTATTACATGGTGGTTGGGTTTACAGCACTACTGCCCAGTGGTATTTTTATACCGAGGGAGAAGGGTATGCTAGTAAAGTACTTTGTGGCTTGTGCTTTTTTTTCTTCAAATGTGTCTTCCAGTGGCAATACTAATGCACAGAGCAACACAACATTTAGATTCATTATAAAACGTCCAATATTCAATTATTTGCCATTCAGCTGCATGTTAGAGAATATGTTGTGCAGAAAGTACTACAACACTGAACATTAAAAAGTTTAGATAAGGTCAAATTGAATCAACCTTCAAATGGTATATGCTGTATTTTAGATTCAGCCTGAAATTTCACCCAAATGCTAAATATCCTGAACTTTTTGTGAGTAGCGCATGTACCGTATTTTCTGGACTATAAGTCGCTCCGGAGTATAAGTCGCACAAAGCCAAAAATGCATAATTAGGTAGAAACATACATAAGTCGCACTTTCTTCTTTTCTATCCCCTCCTGCTCCAAATCTGGCCAAATTTGCATAACAAAAAGCATTACATAAAACTGTAAGGGCATTTAGATCAATACATTGATGCTTGTTGTGTTGAAAGGTTAGGTGCTCAAGCCCCCAAGAAAGTAAATAATAGATACCAGCGACTGGAGTATAAGTCGCATTTTTTGCGGGTAATTTATTTTCCAAACTACTTGACCAAATCAGACATTACATCCTCTTGGAAGGCAAGTTCTAACAATAATAAAATAATATAGAACAGGCTGAATAGGTGTAAGATATGCTAACACAATGGTTATTCAGCTACACAAAAATAAACATGAACAGAAAAGGTGTCCAGTTTATGTAACATAAACAGTTTTTTTCATTTATAAGTCGCTCTGGAGTATAAGTCACAGGAACAGCCAACCTATGAAAAAAGTGTGACTTGTAGTCCGGAAAATACGGTAATTAATTTACAATAATTATAACACTTGACTCCTATTGCACCACATTGTTATGCTGCCTTGTTATTTGGCAAATTGGCAAATATTTGGAATACAGGAAGTGAACAAATTTAATTGTAATTGATGTGAAATAGAGGAGGTAGAATAAGCTTTGCTTTGCAAAAATACAAAAAAATACAGTATACATATACATACACTGCCTCAATAACATAAATAAATATGAATAATTTGTCCATTAAACTATATTATAAATGCATTTTCTCAATGATTCCAATTGTTTCTAATATTTTCTTCAGTAATAATCGTTGAATTTGCAAATTTTGGTTCCACACCCGACTGCAAAGTAGGATTCATAATTAATAAATTGAATATTTTTGTAGTTACAACATCGAAAAAAACCTGTTTAATACAATTGTTACCATTATTAGAGCTTTCTAGACATGAACTAACAACCCTATAGTCACCTTTTACACTCATATCACCCAATACAGTAGCTATAATCAGATAAAATAAACCATTTAAGACCTAAATAGGACTCGTGCGGATGCGTGTTTCAATAAATGCCATCTGGAAGTGAGAAGAGGAACTGATATTAGGGATTCAGAGTTGAGATTTAGCAGGAGTACGGCCACAAACACAAAATAACGATCATTTATGAATTAATTTGTGCTAATTAATTAACTGTGCCGTTGCTGTATTGTAATGCATCACAACTGTTGGACATATTGGGGCACTGCCCCTTGCGACAAGAATAACAGTAGAGTTAAAAGTCCTTAAAGTTCTATGGTAATTTCTTTAGTAGGTATTGCGTAATCCTGCTATTCACGAACAGCAATGCAAACCTAACCTGGTTGGTGTGTATTTTTACAACAATGTGGTCTTTTATATTTGCTTTCATTTCCTCTATTCCTCAGCTGCACCTTCATTTTAAGTGGGAACTTATATATATACTTATTTCTGACCTGGTATATTGTAAGATCTCTAATGCATAAGCACAGAGGCCAAGCGTATTATTACAGGGGTCTATTTGTTTCACAAACGGTGGCGTATGGGGAACACCCACTCTGTCAGCGTTTACACAGGCACAGCTTATCCCCAAGGACGGTTAAACGATCTCTTTAGTTTGGTTAGCAAAAATGTGCATGCACTTTTTTTTTTTTCCCACTCCACAGGAGCTGTTAGTTCTGGGAGTTTGTGTTCAAGTCTTCCGGTGTTTATACGTATACGTTGAACGTAGTGGGTGTAGATTACCGTATAACATGACCAATTGAATTTAACTAGTTGGATATACCCGGTCAAAGTGCAATAATTACACAATTACAGCCATTCACAGGTCTGGCATTGTGCTTTTTTTTTTTTCTTTCTTAAAAAGCAGTCACAGATTCGATTCATATGAAAACTTGAAATTTGTCCACAAAGTTTCTCTGTGAGCTGGCTGGTCCCTGGGCTGGAGTGTGTTTATTCAGCTGGAAAACACACACACACACACACACACACACACGCAAAGTCAAGTACGTCATACATGAGCATTATCAGTCCTGCACACGCCATAGTGCACTACAGTCCATTTATTTGGCTCAAAGATCATCTATTTCTATAAAAGTCAATTATTTGTTGGGACATGTTTTTTAACCGGGAGGTTACTCACACGACACAAAGTTGTTTTTTTTTTTTGTTCTTATGTAACCTCCTCACCACTCTTTCAAAGGCTTGTTGGTTGGATCCACCCTATCGCTCACAACCATTTACACATCAAATAACAAAGTAAAAAAAAAAAAAAAATGTTCCAAGACCACTCCAAAAGCTTTGCCAACACTAACTACATTCTACACGTTTGACAAGTCATCATGTAATTACAGAGCAGTTGCTGCTTTGACTCATCTTACAAGGAGAAACATGCTCTATATAGATCAAGGCTCTAAATGATGGCATGTCGCATCACACAACATGGCATTGATGACTTTCATAATTAGCCGGAGTACCCGGAGAAAAACCCACGCATGCACAAGGAGAACATGCAAACTCCACGCAGACATGGAATTGAACTAAGGTCTCCTAGCTGCGAGGCCTGCGCACAAACCACTCATCTTGTTCTGGTGCTAAATGTGTTTTATTAGTTTAATTAATATACATTCATTCATTTTCTATACCGCTTATCCTCACGAGGGTCGCGGGGGGTGCTGGAGCCTATCCCAGCTGTCTTCGGGCGAGAGGCGGGGTACACCCTGGACTGGTCGCCGGCCAATCACAGGGCACATTCATAGATAACTAAATTCTAAATGGGTTTTTTTTACATTATTAGAGTCCTCTAGGGATGAAATAGCACCCCTATAGTCACCTATACACTTGTATTTCCAAATATAAAAGAGACATAAGATATAATTGGAGATAATAAGACATAAATAGACACAAATAAAACATTCATTTTGCACCGCTTATCCTCACGAGGGTCACTGGGGGTGCTGGAGCCTATCCCAGCTGTCTTCGGGCGAGAGGCGGGGTACACCCTGGACTGGTCGCCAGCCAATCACAGGGCACATTCATAGATAACTAAATTCTAAATGTTTTTTTTTTTACATTATTAGAGTCCTCTAGGGATGAAATAGCACCCCTATAGTCACCTATACACTTGTATTTCCCAATATAAAAGAGACATAAGATATAATTGGAGATAATAAGACATAAATAGACACAAATAAAACATTCATTTTGCACCGCTTATCCTCAAGAGGGTCACTGGGGGTGCTGGAGCCTATCCCAGCTGTCTTCGGGCGACAGGCAGGGTACACCCTGGACTGGTGGCCAGCCAATCACAGGGCACATTCATAGATAACTGAATTCTAAATGTTTTTTTACATTATTAGAGTCCTCTAGGGATGAAATAGCACCCCTATAGTCACCTATACACTTGTATTTCCCAATATAAAAGAGACATAAGATATAATCGGAGATAATAAGACTTAAATTGACACAAATAAAACATTTAAGACATAAATGACGGGTGCAACACCTTACGCCTTCACGCAGCATTTTCCAGTTTGCCATCTATTTTTGAGCCCTTCCTGAATTAGCGTGAGAATGAGTCTTCATTGGGGCAACACGACTGTCTGTTGGCTTGGGGCTGCGTGGTGGTGGTGGTGGTGATGACGTTGATGATACAAAGGCTCCTCTGTGTCATTTGACCGTGATGCAGTCGGAGAGCACAGTCACACTTTCCTACACTCATCTGTTTTCTTTTGTAAAAAAAAAATGAACCTGTGTTTGCATTGCATAACAGATATGGAGATTAAAATAGCTACTGCAGATAAAACAGACATTTAATTCATTCATTCATTCAGTTTCTAATGCTTATCCTTGCGAAGGTCACGGAGGGTGCTGGAGCCTATCCCAGCTTTCTTCGGGCGAGAAGCTGGGTACACCCTGGACTGGTCGCCAGCCAATCACAGGGCACATATAGACAAACCATTCACACTCACATTCATACCTATGGACAATTTGGAGTCACCAATTAACCTAGCATGTTTTTGGAATGTGGGAGTACCCGGAGAAAACCCACACAAAACTCCACACAGAGATGGCCGAGGGTGGAATTGAACTCGGGTCTCCTAGCTATGAGGCCTGCGTGCTAACCACTCAATCACCATGCAGCCCAAAACAGACATTTTTTTTAAAAACATTTATTCATTTTCTACCGCTTTTCCTCACGAGGGTCGTGGGGGGTGCTGGAGCCTATCACAGCTGTCTTCGACCGAGAGGCAGGGTACACCCTGGACTGGTGGCCAGCCAATCACAGGGCACATATAGACAAACAACCATTCACACTCACATTCATACCTATGGACAATTTGGACTCGCTAATTAACCTAGCATGTTTTTGGAATGTGGGAGGAAACCGGAGTACCCGGAGAAAACCCACTCAAAACTCCACACAGAGATGCCCGAGGGTGGAATTGAACTCGGGTCTCCTAGCTGTGAGACCTGTGTGATAACCACTCAACCACCATGCAGCCCAAAACAGACATTTTTTAAAAACAATTATCTGTAAATTTAAAATAAAACCAGTAAAATAAAAATAAACCTATACACATTATGTAATCAATACTTGTGTATCAATATTGTGTATATATCAGAGCATCAATGTGCAGTACAGTATACCATTGTAAACCAGCATATACGCTCACATACATGTATATATTCATATAGTCATGGACAAAAATACCACCACCCTTGTTTCTTTACTTTATTGATCCATTTTAATGCCTGGCACAACTAAAAGTACATTTGTTTGGACAGATATAATGATGATAACAAAAATAGCTCATAAGAGTTATAACCAACATCACTAAAGTTCTTACATCAGTAGTTATAGCATTGTACTGCCAACAAGTATAACTCTTATGAGTTATTTTTGTTATGATATTTGTCCAAATAAATGTACTTTTAGTTGTGCCAGGCAGGGGTGGTCTAATGTTTTCCATTAATGATTATACTCTAATTTTATTACATATATGTAGCTATTCTGCATAAAAGAACAAGATGATTGCACACCATGTGCTTATTTAGTTATTCATAAATTGTTCAATTCCGTTCTTTCAGCTGATAGCACCATCTGTTGGCAGATATTGGCCCCATTCTGCATATCCAGCACATGTTCCATGCTTTACAGTGTTTACAGTTGAGAGCGTGTGTGTAATGACAACAGACATACACACATGCCATCGCATCATCGTAAGCCGCCCCCCCCCTCCCTCCCCAGTTTGCTGTGAGCCTTGCTGTATTCCCCAGTAGTGCTAGCCTAATTAGCAAAGACTATCACAACACTGCTGGAAATTACTTTAGGAACATTTATAGACAAGGAGAGGACGCCAGGGAGACTCCACATTCTAAATTATTTCATCAAGAGACTTCTCTGTTGCCGTGTAGCAGGGTAGCATACACAATAATAGCGATGCTCATATGCAATCTTCAAATTACCCCCCCTGGGTCCACCGTGATGTGTTTAGGGACTCATTACCTGTGAGTTGCATTAATTAAGGGGAAGCCAAAACTCGATCATGATTAGTGCAAGGTGTTAAATGTACACTTATTGGCTACAGAAGAAGTCGAGGTTTACAGATTTACGTGGCTTTTCCCCAGCAAGCAGAGCTTTTCTTCCCATCTCTCACACACACCAGTGACCTGGAGATACAGTGAGTGATACAATTCATTCATTCATTTTCTACCGCTTTTTCCTCACAAGGCAGTTACTTCCAAATGTAATCAGGAGTTATAATCAACAAAACAACTAACTAATTTCTATAAATATGCTGTAAATGACCCCAATGTGTTCTCATATAAACCAATTTCAGTACTTAATGGGACTCTAGCAGTTACCTTATACAGGCACCTTTGTGATTTGGGAATTTGCAGCATTAAAGCTCAGGAGTGAGCAGCATGAATAGCTGTGAGAGGCCCTTGCATGCCTTTGGGATCATAGTTTATGCTTGTAAAAGAGCCATAATCTCACACCTCATCTGGGACACGGGCTGGAATTTCTCTCGCGTGGAGGAAAAATACGGGCAGAGGGCTTTGGCACTTATAGTTGTCATCTGTGATACAGTCTTAGCTTAGGTCAATAAATACTGCAGTACAACAACAGTGTTTAAGATCAACAAAAAAAGAAGTGTTTTAGTTTTAAAGCAACCAGCACCACCTAGTGTTCCAACTGGGCAATGCTTTGACTATGCAGCAGTGGAAATAACATTATTCATTATTATATTATAATTATTGTATTTATAATATATAAACTTATATAATATATTTATTATGATATAATATTTATTTATAATATATTTATATAATATATAAATATTGTTAGGATTTTTTAATCAAAATTATACACAGCAGAAACACACTTAATTTGCTATTTAAATACATGTATTTGTTTTTTTTCCCAAATCATATGCAAATGTCATCTTACAAGCGCTGTTTTTTTTCTGATGTGCAGGATGTGAATGTCTGGACTACTAAATTCTTGATCGTGTTTGCTCAAAGGGATTTCTTCACAGCTGAAGCTTTGTTGCAATAACTGAAAGATAAGAAATAAAGGGCAACAGTGATCCACTAGTATATAACAAGGAAAAATATATGTTGTTTGTACATTAATATATTAAAACTAGTCAAAACATAGTTACATTCTCACCTCAAAAAACTGCCTTTCCACTTTTGGGTTGATGCCCTCTGTGCGTTGCTCATAGCAACAAATGATGCAGGTCTCTGGTCCAGCGAGCAGCTTCAAGGTCTCCACCAGTGGAGCAATCGACTGTGCAGATGACAGATTAGGTACACTGTTAGTAGATATAGTGACACTCGGACGCGAGTATAATTTGGAACTACCTGTTCATAATAAATACAATCTGCCATGAGGATATAGTTGGGGAATGGCAGGAAATCGGATACATCTTCACCCCTGGGAAAAGAAATATCTCAAAGCAACACATCCAGTATGGCTAGAATACACAATGCACTGTACTTGTAATGCGGATATTGTACTACCAACAGACAATCTGTCATATTAAAAACAAAATAGTACAAACCATTTCAGTACCTTGGCAGTTATGGACCCACTATGGATGAGAGTCTGGT
Source organism: Doryrhamphus excisus (assembly GCF_037039965.1). Classification (NCBI taxonomy): domain Eukaryota; kingdom Metazoa; phylum Chordata; class Actinopteri; order Syngnathiformes; family Syngnathidae; genus Doryrhamphus; species Doryrhamphus excisus. The sequence continues at coordinate 16,195,945 of NC_136370.1, read as the reverse complement.
TGTCTTGGATGTTGATCTTCAGAAGGCTCTGTAGCTCCTCCAAGTCTGTCACACTAACATGAGCGCTTTTGGAAATCAATACAGAAAATATGGATTAACTGGCATTTAATAATGGTGCGTGGTGGTGTTTAAAACGTTAAATATATAAAGTATATAGTACACTCACCCTAGTTTGGCTGCCATCAATCCAACCACACCAGTGCCAGCTCCTAACTCCACCACTCTTCGGCCAGCCCACAAGTTCACTCCTGAGGATGGATCGTGAAATAGCTTCGTTTCTAAATACTTTGCAAGAACAATGGCTGCGTCCCAAACCACGCAACCCACGTCCCCCATGTAGCACTGATTCACTTTCAAGACTGAACCGTCATTTAGCTCAATTTCTCTCACAAAATAGTTTCGCTCACGGTGCGCCGCCATGTTGGCTATGCCAGAGAGGAAATAGAAGTTGTTTGGTATTTTCAAAATAAGAGAGCGATGTTTTGTTGGGCCAGAATGAGACCCCGAATTATGTTTTAGCTTTGTCATCATTTCGTTCGGTCTGTTTTTAAGAAATGAAATCAACTGGAATAGTAAATATGTCCATATAAATCACAAACTTCTCAGCTCGTATTTTTGAACACATTGACGAGCATGCGCAGATGCGAGCGCCAGATACACCTGCCTCACGAGACGGCAGTTATTTTTTTTTAGCTAACAACATCCTCTTTCAAATGCCTTTTCTAGCATATTAACTTTGCAGTTGAACTTAATGACTTGGTAAATATACAAAATATCCTGAGAATTTTTTGACATTAGCAATGTTTCGTAGTAGCACAGAAGAAATAGCAAGTACCGATACTACAGAAAGTGGGCAGAGTTCAGACGTCACTCCGGTTGACAGAAGTGCCCCAAATGGAACCACTTCTTACAACCCAGTGTCAGGTTCCCCCGGTTCTTCAAGTTTGGATGGGGACAGTACTCATTACAGCAGTGGTCCATCACTTCCACGTACAGCTGCAGGTAATTGTAGTGTAAGCGTCAGTGGGGGGTTAAGCTAGTACAAGATGCTACAACCATGTCAAGCTACATTCACTAATGTCTGAGACAATAAAGTGCCACAACAAATCACTACGAACGTGGAAACTGTTGTATATATTTTTGTATTGAGTATAGAGGTCAGTAAAAGATACCCTCTCCGCCTTTTGTTGACAAAGGTCACAGCTTCCGGTTAGTACTGCAGGTATGTTATTGCATAACTTGTTTGAAATAGCTTTGAAACACAAACAACCAATACTGGCTACTGTAGATACTTCATCCTTTGACTACACAAGCCACATTTACAGTCAGCTCACAGTAGTAAGAACAGACATAAAGTAAAGTAGAAATAAAATTGTGCTGGAGCCTATCCCAGCTGTCTTGGGGCGAGAGGCGGGGTACATCCTGGACTGGTCGCCAGCCAATCACAGGGCACAAATAGACAAACAACCATTCACACTCACATTCACCCCTATGGACAATTTGGAGTCGCCAATTAACCTAGCATGTTTTTGGAATGTGGGGGTTGCTGTTGTCTATATTTTTGTATTGAGTATAGAGGTCAGGAAAAAATACCCTCTCTGCCTTTTGTTGACAAAGGTCACAGCTTCCAGTTCGTCAACACCAATCCACCCCACCTTGCCTCAACCTCTGACAGTTCCTCCCTCCGCAACCGTGGAGGAACGCCAAAATTCAGGAAGACCCCAGGTTCAGCAGGGGCCGCACATCCTGGACAGACACCGCGAAGTGATCACACTGGTACAAAAGCACGGACTGAAAGTTAAAACCACTGCATTGTCTCACTTCAATTTGTCTTTTACTAGCCCCTACAAGTTGCTCCTCTGCAACCACGCCGTCTGGTGCATCTGTGATTGTGGCGTTGGTTGAAGGCCGTGGTCTGGCCAGGGGCGAGATCGGAATGGCCAGCCTTAACTTGAAATGTCCAGAGCTTGTACTCTCTCAGTTTGCAGACACTGGAACCTATGCTAAGGTACTGTACACATTAGGCACATCAAGACACATACCGTTATAATTGTACTGAAATGACACTGTTCTGTACTGTGCATTTGTTTAGGTTATAACCAAGGTGCATATCTTGTTGCCAATGGAGATACTGATGCCAGACACCGCTAGTGAGAAGGGAAAAGGGACAAAGCTGTTCAGCCTCATCACAGAGAACTTCCAGGTGTCAATGTAAAAATATGTGATCCATAGAAACTGTCATTAGTTTCCATTTTGTTTGTCAGGGTGTTGCTTTTACTGCAATCCAAAGGAAATATTTTAATGAGAAGAAAGGACTAGAATACATCCAGCAGCTTTGTGCTCCAGAATTCAGCACTGTCCTCATGGAAGTTCAAGCCAAGTATGAGGAAAATAATGTGCAAAAAAATGTTTTATTTTATAAGTTTTATTACCAAATGTCCCCATTTGTGCAGATATTATTGCCTAGCGTCTGCAGCTGCATTGCTGAAGTATTTAGAGTTTATTCAGAACTCTGTGTATGCTACCAAGTCGCTCAAAGTTAGCTTTAAAGGCAGCGAACAGACGGCTATGATCGACTCGGCATCAGCCAGTAACATGGAGCTGGTAGTCAATAACAGAGACCACAGGTAAGTGATCACGAATCGTCATCACATGTGTTGGGTGCTAGCACTGTTTGAGATATATACAGGTTTTCTTTGTTTTTATATGTTCTAAAGGGTCAGTCAAAAGCAGATTCGTATGAAAACTACAACAAAATTTCCCATAGGAAACAATGAATTCACTTGTGTTTCTCATCTGGCACTTATGTTATACCCAATAATGCATACACAACAACAAATGTGCTCAACTAACTTTGTTTACATCAACTGACACAACAATTGCACCTATGTGTAAGACAGCACTTTATGGAATAACACGTCATACTGTCATGATTCTGCAAGCCCACAGCATTATGCTACAATTTACCACTTTCTTTAGCTTTGCGGTGGGTGGGTTATTTTGCACCCAAAAGGGGGGCGTTGCAAAAAAAGTTTGGGAACCACGGTTCTAGAGCATGAATCATAGGGAGAGGGATGTACCACTGTATTTACTGTGTGCACAGGAGCGATCATACACTTTTAGGTGTCCTTAACCACACCAAAACTCCCGGTGGTGCCAGAAGGTTGCGCTCTAATATTCTGGAGCCTTTGGTCGATGTAGACACCATCAACATACGCTTGGACGCCATAGAGGAGATGCTGCAGAATGAAGAGTTGTTCTTCGGATTGAGGAATGGTACGGAACAAACACATTTATTCACACTGACTTTGATGCAAACTGGCAAAATCATGTCAATATTTTTCTTTGTCCTTCACTAAGCCATAGGTCATTTCCTTGATATTGACCAGCTGCTCTCTGTTCTGGTGCAGGTGCCCAAACAAGAAACGGTATGTAAAGTGTATTAATTAATGGACATGACTAACATATTGTGCAGTTCAGAATCTCAATTGGTCATTTGTGATCAAAATACATATAAAACCGTGTCCTCTTTTGGAAAGTCATTGGAAAAAAAAATACATTTATTTGTAATACTGACATATGAGTACATTACATTAATTGGAATAGGCAAAATAATTGGTAAAATAATGTTATTTCATGTGTCAATATGGGCATATGTACAGTATATTGACCGTTACTGGGATGATAGGTTATGATTGCAGAAGCCAAGATTACACATGTCATTCAGTTGAAACACACTTTGGATCTGGTGCCACAGTTGAGGGTGGTGTTGAAGAACTGCAACACAGCCCTCCTCAAGGCCTACAGGACATCATTGGAGGACAGCAGGTAAGCAAGTCTAGTGGAAACCGTCATGTGTGTTGTGTACTTAGAAAATGGCTTGCATACACCTTCAGGTTTGACATGATTTTGAAGCAGATCCACACCGTCGTTAACGATGACACCACCTATCTGAAGGGGAGCCTCAACATGCGCATGCAGAAGTGCTACGCCGTGCGCCCCAACATCAACGAGTTCCTTGACATTGCCCGTCGAGCTTATACGGAAATTGTGGACGACATTGCTGGTGGGTACTCTTGATATGTGTTGTGTTGTATGTTTCATAGGTGCGGGTTTGTATGTGTGCAACTTGTACTCTATGTATTTTGGGGGGTACAATGTCAGCAGGTTTTCCTTTTTCCTATGTCACAACTATGAGACTATTTCATTTATAAAGAAGGAATCCTACTTCAGGGAAATTCACTTTCCATGAATACCCATTAACTGTGATAAATGAGGGATCACTACTGAGTGAACAGCGCCTCTGCTGGTTTTAGTCAAGAAGTGCACCCCATTTAGCAAAAAATGAATGCATGTGCTATAGATGAATCTTCCTTGTCTTTAACCTTTCAAGATTCTTTCTTTTGTTGCTGGCTTTTACAAATAAAGTGTGATCTCATGTCCGATGTAAATAGTTATTGTGTTTCCTAGGATTAGTGAACCAGACGGCGGAGAAATATGGTTTTCCCATGCGCACCAGCTTTAGCACAGCTCGCGGTTTCTTCATTCAGATGAAACTGGAAGGAATGTTCTTGCCTGAAGGGAAACTTCCTCCGGAGTTCATCAAGGTATAAACATGTTATTTTTTAAAATTAATATTCCTTGCGGCTGCACAACGGACGAACGGTTAGCGCGCAGGCCGCCTCACAGCTAGGAGACCCAAGTTCAATTCCACCGTCAGACATCTCTGTGTGGAGTTTGCATGTTCTCCCCGTGCATGTGTTTGTTTTTTTTCCGGGTACTCCGGTTTCCTCCAACATTCCAAAAACATGCTAGGTTAATTGGCGACTCCAAATTGTCCATAGGTATGAATGTGAGTGTGAATGGTTGTTTGTCTATATGTGCCCTGTGATTGGCTGGCGACCAGTCCAGGGTATATATACGCCCAAAGACAGCTGGGATAGGCTCCAGCACCCCCGCAATCCTCAATGAGGATAAGCGGTAGAAAATGAATGAATGAATGAATATTCCTTGCAGCATTATTGTATCCTCATCACGTGTCAAGTGTCATTATGTAATTTTTGTGGATTAGTGATCGTAACATAGTACAGTCCATGGCATTTCTCATGTGGGTTCACAGTTCTTTATTTTATCACTGCGTTTAATACTCTCTTATTGTCTTCATGGTGACATACTGCACGTGTGATTTTGTTTATAAGTATAATTGGTGGCTTTCAACATCCCTCCCCTCAGGTCACCAGACACAAGGACAACTACGGCTTCACAACCACAGACCTGATGAAGATGAATGACCGCTGTGATGAAGCCCTGAGGGAAATCTTTCACATGTCCTATGTGTGAGGATAGCGTCACACTCTGACTCAGAATAAGCACATTGTTGTCTTTTATGCATGGGATTATTTACATAATGTTCAAAATAATGGCTTTGTCCACTGCCTGTCGTTGTGACCCTTAAAATGATTGTAAGAATAATTATGGATTTTGTATTTTTAATTTTAGTCATTGAAAAAAAAAAAATATTTGTCTGCTATACATGTCTCCTTCCAAGGGTGATATGTCAACTGCTCAGCACAATCCGTGAGCACATCCACTGCCTTTACAAACTGTCTGATGCTGTATCTATGCTGGACATGCTGCTGTCACTGGCAAACGCGTGCACCCTCTCAGACTATGGTGAGTATGAACCACGGCTGATCTCTTGTCAAGCTGTCAAACTTGATAAAATTCCATTTCCAGTCTCTAACAGTTGTCACGTAAGGCCGTACTCGGCAAGTGTCAATGAGCTGGCAGTTCTGCTGGGCCTTGAGGATAGGGCGCACCCAGCCAGTCTCAAAGGTGGCGAGTTGGGTCCTCAGCTGTCTGAAAGTGTCTGTCCGCAGGCACATGCTGACTTGCTGCCAGCTTATGCTGAGATTACCTTCCTGTGCTGTACTTCCCAATACAGATCTCCCCACTGGAGAACAGCTAACTCACTGTCACCACTGCAGACAGCTATGTTTCAAATGTTATATACAGTACATGTAATACTTTATCTGTCTGTTTGACTGTATGCTATTTGACTAGGGTGCTGTCAGGTCCCCAAAAGGGAGGACAACAGGTCTCAAATGTGCCCTTGTAGCTGGTTGAATGAAGTACATAAGCCCCCCCCCTCCCAACCTTCATATCAACATACATGAACATAACTGTGCTTTCATGATAAATCTATATAGATGTATTAGTTGTGCTGCAGAAAAGCGATCATTCGTGAATGTGCCAAATACCACATCTAGTAAAACCCCAAATTATTCATACCGTTGCCTAATTTTGAATTATTCATTCATTCATTTTCTACCGCTTTTTCCTCACAAGGATCGCGGGGGATGCTGGAGCCTATCCCAGCTGTTTATGGCCGCGAGGCAGGTTACACCCTGGACTGGTGGCCAGCCAATCACAGGGCACATACGTATAGACAAACAACCATTCACACTCACATGCATACCTATGGACAATTTGGAGTGGCCAATTAAACTAGCGTGTTTTTGGAATGTTGGAGGAAACCGGAGTACCCGGAGAAAACCCACGCATGCACGGGGAGAACATGCAAACTCCACACAGAGATGGCCGAGGGTGGAATTGAATCCTGGTCATAATATTTATATAATAAATAAATTATATATTATATAAATAATAGCTGTGAGGTCTGCGCGCTAACCACTAGACCGCCGTGCCGGCAATTTTGAATTATTATTTAATTAATTGGTATCTTTGGCTGGGAATGACACAAAAATAGCAAAAGATTGCATGTTCCCCAATTTGTTGTGTATGAACAATTTTCAAAATGTAAAAAAACCAATAAAAAATTGGTGGATATTTTTTATTAATATTTTAGCACAACTTTCTTACTGTCTTTTGTCACCTCCTTGTGTCATGTCCAATCAGAAAAGTCAACATATACCTATGAAGAACCAAAATTTGACTAGGGTATGAATTATGACCTTAACTGTGCATTCCCACTTTGAATATGCTTATTTAAAATGATATTCATGTGTCTGTCAGTGCGTCCAGAGTTCACAGACACACTTGCCCTCAAGCAGGGTCGTCACCCAATCCTGGAGAGAATGGCTGGACAACAGCTTGTATCCAACAACTGCTACGTCTCTGAGGGCAGCAACTTTGTCATCATCACTGGGCCAAATATGAGTGGGAAATCCACATATCTGAAACAGGTGGCGCTGTGTCAGATCATGGCTCAAATAGGTCTGTAGTAATCACATTCCATGAAATATGATTTGAAGTTTGAGTGATTTTTTTTTTTTGTACAGGTTCTTTTGTCCCTGCAGAGTATGCCTCTTTTCGTGTCGCTGATCAAATCTTCACCAGAATTGGCGTGGATGACGATTTTGAAACCAGTTCTTCTACGTTCATGTTAGAAATGAAGGAGGTACTTTGTAAAATGTTGTGGAAAAGAAGACACAGCTTCATTATTCACACCATTTTACCTCCCCCAAAGATCTCATATATAATCCACAACGTTAGTGACCGGTCCCTCATCATAATTGATGAGCTGGGCCGTGGCACCAGTGCTGAGGAAGGCATCGGGATGTGTCACTCGGTTTGTGAGTTTCTCCTCAACCTCAAGGTAAACAAAACCTTTCTATAATCAGCTAAATCTGTCTTATTATTACATATTTTGGTTTCTCTGTGGTTTAAGCATTTTAGGTGTGTTGTTGTTTTTAGGCCTTCACTCTGTTTGCCACACACTACCTTGAGCTGTGCCAGCTGGAGTCTCTGTATCCCAACGTGGAGAACCAGCACATGCAGGTTCAGCATACACGCGCTCGTGGCGCTGGTACTGAGAGTGTGGTGTACACGCACTTATTGAGTCAAGGATGCTCTGAGGAAAGACACTACGGTACTCAGTCTGTCAAATATTCCTTGTTTATTGGGATTAATTGGTTCTAGACCCGACCACGAAAAATGTATTTAATTCAAGTAGGATTCAATATTTTAATGCATTGGGAACGTTTTTCTTGTTGTAGTATTTCGAACATTATGTGGGTGTAATCGCATGGTGTTAAAAACTAGATGGATGTCAGCCTGTTATCCATCCTCTGTATTACTGCTGGTTGTGTTTACACCACATTGCCCAACTCTTATGTGCAGGCTACGGGATCCCTGCTGGGACATAAGAGATGGCTGTCGCTCCAAACATAGCAAGCTACCGAGCTAACAAGTTAGCCTCCAATTTCTTTATTATAAACCTAAGAAATAGTTTCCAGCTAAGTGGGGAAGAAGGACAAAGTAAGACAAAACCGTACCACTTCCACCCAGAGCTGGAGAAGAACTTTTTTTCACTATGGAATATCAGCCAACATCATATGGGCCAGCAGACCATACATACCTTTGGACCTTGACCTTGACGTTGCTCAGGAGGTCATTGGCGACCATGTGAATGACAGTTCTCCACAAACTCAAAAGAGCATGTCATGGAATCAGTATGTTTAAGCCGATACATGGACAAGGAGAGGCTGTAGTGGAGGACTAGTGAAGACCCTTGCACCAAGGCCCAGTCACCCGCAGACATGGCAGATTGGGCCACTGGTCTAAGACTTCTGGCCTCTTCTGGTCTGGTAATAAACAAACCCCGCCAGCAGGTCCAGCAAAGATGTCAGTCAGTGTCCCAATCCTCCTTATACAAGTCAATCTGAAGGTCACAGTCGGGGTGTGTAAGGCAGTTAGGGTGCCGTATGAGGTGAGGAGGTGTATGGTAGGGGCGCAGGGAAGTGAACCACAGCTCTCATGTATCAAAATGGCATTTGAGTGTGTCCTGGTCAGCCGTCCAATATTTTTCCCCACCGCTCTGGAGCACTAGGCTCTTCAAGTGCAGGAATCTGGGGTAGTTGAGAATCAGCATCAAGGGTGCTACAAAGAATTTGATAATTCGGAAAGATGACATTGATAGAATGAGGGCTGCGCACCACGACAGAATGTGTGGTAGCCAACAAGTCTCTAGCAAAAAGGTTTACAGAGAACTGACAAGCAGTGGGTTCGTGGAATGACATTTTTGTAGGAACATTAGTAAAATGTGGAGATGGGGCGTTTATGGTACCTCACCCCAGTCTTTGCCATAAAGGAGACAGTTTTACCCTCCATCAATCAAGGAGGCAGGGAATACTTGTATTGTTGGTGCAGACCTGCCAACATGTACACATTTATAGTACTCAACATGTAATTTGACTCTTGAATATGCTTGAATGCTCTCCATTTTGTTGTATTTTATGGTTTCCGTTTCTAGTGCAGTCTGTACAGTACACATAAATATATATTATCCGTTTCTCTAGTATTTCAAATTGTACAGAAAAAAATTGAGAACTACTACCTTAATGTAACATTACTGAGACCGGAATGTCGCGAGGGATGATTGTAGTTAATTGTTCACTAGAAAGTTGCCAACAAATCTTACAAATCTTTGGCTCTTTTAGGCCTCAGAGCAGCAGAAATGACCTCATTCCCTTCAAGCATAATACAGGAGGCAAAAGAATTTGCCGCCAAAGTCAGCAAGCAGCTTTTGGTAGGTTTTGTTCATTTGACCATTGATGCGTCAACATATTCCTATTCCTCCTTGAGTGAATTTAAGAAATTAAGCTGCATGTAGAACAACATAATTTTGAATATTTTTACAGATGGGCCTTTAAATGTGTATTTGATGTTGATTCTAAGGCCAAACGTAAGAGTGATCCGGAAATAGAGAGGCAGCGTGCTCTGTACTGCTTGGCCACACGCCTCCTGCAGACTGCCAGAAACTCCAGACTTGACCCGGACAGCCTGCGCATGTATCTGAAGGGCCTGAGGAGGCAGTATGATGCAGAGCTAGAGGCTGCAGGGCTGCCAGGACCCGTGGACAGTTAAAAGAGTAATACAATCTTCAAGATGATGAACAGCTGACCCAGACTCACATCACAATGGAACATGAACATACAATTGTTTAGTTTGCCATTTACTGCTACTGTATGGATGATTGATGACATTCAGGAAATGGCAGGAAATTTAAGTGAGATGTTACCAAGCTGAAATGTCAATTAAAAAAATATTTTTTTTATTACTTTTCTTTTATATTACTATTACTATTTTTTGAGAGAAAGTGGTGAGGGACCAATTATTTTATTCCGGCCAAACAGAAATGTAATGTCTATGTGTAATGTCTATGTAGTTTAAATCTAGGCAGTTTGATTAATCTGATCTCTTAAACCACCACTAGTCTTCTATTTTTTGGTTGACAAACATGTAATCTTGAGCCAGTGACACACAACGGCTTTAATACGTCAAAACATATCGTAGCAGCTCCTGTGGAAATACCCCAATATCCTGATAACAGTACAGTATAGGGATTTCATCGGGAAAATGGCTAAATATTTACCTAAATACACAACTGAATTCATATGGTTTCTTCCCAGCAAATACAACTAATCTGGATTAAGTATTAATATTTGTATTTCCATTGAGAATTATTACTCATTTTAATGTAATGACAGGATGTTTTAGTTTGATAAATACGTCATAAGGAAGCACTGCCGAAGTAATGTGACCACACCTCTTTTTTCTTTGGATGTTTGTGTGATTTATGACTAAAGGATGTCTTAAGGGGACGGTGCTTTCTGTATAATGGCTGTATTTTCAGCTGCTCAATCCGGTGTGTATTGAGCCATACATCAAGCGCCCTCTTGAGTCTGACCCGCCCAGTGAACGGAAGGCAGTCGTGTGGTTCGCGCAACTGAAGCCAGGCTGCCCAGGGAAGTGAGGAGGCTGCTTGGCTGAGAACAACGCCATTTCATTGCTAAGGAAACAGTCCACTCTAACCAGAGGTAAGTTTGGGGGAATTCCTTTATATTAACACACATATATGTCGCCAGCCATCCGCGTATTAGAGCTTTTCCCGCAGCCGAGCCCTTCACTTAGGCCTGGGAACGGCCCCCGGGGTTGAAGCGGCTGAAGGGAGCAGCCGACCGGGTCAGAGCATTCAGGAGAGGAGGCGGAGGAGGAGGAGGCTGGGTCACCGACGTACATGAGGCCCGTCGGGCCAGATGTCCACGCCTCCTGTTCGGCTAATGAGGAACACTTCCTCCCTGTCAACGCCTTGTTGGTCACTTTTATGACCGACTACTTACCTATACAGCGGGTTAGTGCTTTTGCTAGCATGCTAGCTCTACTGCCATGGTGCTGAGCTTTAACATTGTGTGGTCACTCCTGCGCGTGGAGCTTTAAAAGTGTGGTTATATGTCGAACTACTTAGACTTACACCACCGAGTCTCCTGTCGCATTCACTTCTTATCGATAAAGTCAGATTGTAACATTTAAACGGTTGTGCATGTTTGTGTTTTATTAGGAAGGGACAGCTGCAATTGTCTTACTCCATAAGGGCGACTCACACATGGCCCTTGCCACCATTGGCCATTTTCTTCTGTCATGGCTGACATGCCCGACGTCATTCTCCAAAATACTTCACCGTGTGTTCTATTTAGTAGTGATATGTGAATACACTTGGTGCTAGAGTATTTCCGATTTAATTTGACAAAGGGTTCTACTTATACTGCCGTTATAGGACTACCGGGGAGTCCTCCATTCGTACATAATTCCCTGTTGACCTCCTTCTCAACTATCCTTCCTTTCTTGTTGGCTACCTTGGTCCTTCTTAGAGGACTCCTTACACGCCAATCATTCATTCAGTAAGTTTAAAGAGTCTTATTTACTTTTACCGACCAGAGTAATTCCAGTCTGTTAATATTTGTCCACCATAGCCTGTTGTTCTTGCACTTTGGTTCATGCTATTTAGTTTTTTATCAGATACCTGATAATTCTCTATTGCCAGGTTGCTATTGTAAAGTCGCATGTTTTACTATTCTGTAAGAATTAAAATAACTTTTAGGTCCCGAAATAGTGCATTGTCAAAAATATAGCTTTGATGCTGGAATTTAAAGTGCTTTTAGTGAAAGCTTGACTAGGAGCACATTTTTTTTGTGTGCCTGTAGCTTTAATGCTAATGAGCTGTGTTTGGAAATGTGTGGTCCCAAGAAGCACTATGGTGCACTTGATTCACTTTTTAACATATACACTATAAGTCATAGTGGATGCCACAAATTACTTAGAACAATGTAACATTAAGGAGTAGGGGCAAGAGGACATAGTCATTACAGTCACAGCAACATTTTTTTAACACAGGTGTCCTTTTGTGAAGTGGTGGGCATATACACGGCACGGGATCATCCAGGGCATTTGATATCATGGCCATGAGGAATGATTTTTGTTTATGATGTCATAAAAACCCGGAACTTCAAAACTTACAATTTGGAGCGCCTCTGGATCAAATTGGAGTATTATTTTTCTCACGTTGGGTTGTCATAAACAGGCTCTAGGCATACATATTACTGTTCTAACATAATTTTTGCATGCTTTTGTTAAGCTTTATATTGCAACTTAACTGATGTTAATAGATCCTCTCCCTCTGCAACCAAACTTGTTTGATTGATGACAAGCTTTTTTTTCCCACCAATAGGGAACATGGTGTCCTCTTTTGCTGGCTTACTTTCAAAGCGAGGGCCTTGCACCCCGCACCAAAATCGAATGCAAATGAACCTGTTTTTACATGACAGATTACTTGCCACCCTTTAAAGACTTGGATGCAGTGTGAAGTCTGTATTTTTGACACATGTTGAAACGGACCCTCTGTGTGGCTGCATCATCACGCTGCGCCACCTACCATGCTGTGCCAGCATATGTCGTGGATATGAGCTTGCAGACTCTGGAGAGTTAAACAATGTCAAAAATATGAAACTGTCAACCAACCTCAATTGTATAAGCAATCTTTAACATGCATTGTGGAACAAATATGACATCCAGTTGTTAAACTATAATAAGTTATTTTTAATGTGAGTCTACTTAGTCTGTTATATTCTACTATTCTGACAGGTATTCTTTTGGATTAAGATCTATAAATGATTTTCTGATTTCTCACCTGAAATCTTGCATGACAGAGTTTTAAACTATAGAGGCATTTTCTTCCAAACAATATTGATCTATTTTCATGGCCATTCACTTTCAGACATTTTCAAGAAATCTATGAACGCTTTACTCTGTGTCCACGTTGGCCAATTCAGTCGTGAGATTCCAGGGAGCCAATAGCTCGAGAAGGCTTTGTCCTCCAGGCTCATTTTTGATGCAGGATCAGGATCAAGGCACATTCTGCACAGGAAGACTGATGCACACACCCTCCACTCTGTTGGACGGAAAGAAACCGTACAGCAAAGAATACAACAACATTGTTTATTATGTTGTAATCTGTGTTACCTTATTGTTTTTTTTAAACTTCTCTAATACCATATCTCTAACAGACGCCTGATATTCTCTGCAGTTAAGTAAAAAAAAAAACAAGGTAGTACCAAACCTATCACTCCTCAGAAAGTCATGCCATGGAGAAGTTATTCTTAAGTATATTATCAAGGGTAATCTGCTTAATCCAAACAAAGTAAAGGGGCCCAGTCCGTGACACTGATTTGTTTTTTTTACGGCCACAAATCTTGCATGTAAAATGGGATTGGAATGCATTTTTTGTCACTCACCATTAGTGCCACAGCGGTTGAAAAGTAAATAAAAGTTGTGTTTTTGCACAGACTAACTGCGCTAAATTTGAAGGGATTACAAATATTGTCAGTGGAGCAGTATGACATTGCTAGCATGCGAGAAAATGTTTTATTTCAAATATTTGAAACTAGTCGTTGAAATATTTCTTTCTACTAGCATACTGGATCTTTGTCCATTGACCCCATTGCCTCCTTATTGTACTCATTTTAATACGCCACAGATTTTACACCTCAAAACCTCCCAGTGGAAAAAGGCCTTCCAGTTTCATGACACCTCAGTGTATGAATATGAATATAAACTCATCTCGATATACCGCCATCTTGCCCATGTGTTGATAGGAGGGAAGCATGGCAACATTGTTACACCTAATTGTGACTCTATTTTTGTTCTCATCTTAAGCCAAGTTGATGACCTTTTATTGTATCTGTTCTCCATGGACCTAACGTAAAGGCAAGGTGGATGTTGAGTTGCTGAGCAGGGTCAGTGTTGGATAATTGGATCATATTACTGAGAGAGGTCAGGGTGAGAGACATGCTTTGAGCATTATTGATGCGGCAACACCTCCATCAGGCGATATTTTATACTTGTGCCAGTTCACATTCCAGGCGCCTATTCTGCTGGTTGGTATCAGTGCAGCTGACCTTCAGTGCTTTCAGTGCTTTCTTCTGGGTCATTATTAATGAGCAGCAAGATTCCGTATTATTGGGTGTGTACTTGAGTTTGTAAAATGATCTTGAGTGGTGGTCTGCAGGCCAATGACGAACCACTAGGTGATTGCCCCCTGTACAGGGACTGTACAGGAAGGGGGACCAGCCATCTGACTTATAAAACCCCTTGAATGTTCTCTTTGGTCACGCGTTTCTCAGGCCTTTTTTTTTATTCCCTTTTATGCAGAATGGCGTTGGATATCTACGACTCTCAGTACCTGCTCATCTTGGTGCCATTACTTGTGGTCGCCCTCCTCTTTCTCTCCTTCATGCTCTTCACGAAGGAAACATCCTACGATGAGGTGCTGGCCCGGCAGAAACGCGACCTCAAGCTTCCGCCGTCTAAGCCAGACACCCGCAAAAGGAACGAAAAGAAGAAGAGTAAGAAGAAGGAAAGTGCCAGTGTGGCTGGAGGAGGGGGTGGCGGAGGGGGTGGCGGCGGTGGTGGTGGCGGCGGTGGCAGTGGAGGAGGGGAGTCAGAAGAAGACCTGGGGGACTTTGAGGTGACTGATGCCGCCCGCAACTCCACGCCAGAGATGGTCGAGGAGCCAAAGGCTGTCGTAGCTCCCGATCCACCAGCATCATCTCCCCATGTGCCTGTTCCAGCTTCAACCGAGGCTTCTGTTGGTTTGAGGGAGAGGAAGAAGAAGGAGAAAAAAACAGCAAAAGCTGCTGCGGCTGTCGCCGCCGCAACCACTGCCACTGCTGTAGTAGATGCAGCAACATCTCCCCCACCC
Source organism: Doryrhamphus excisus (assembly GCF_037039965.1). Classification (NCBI taxonomy): domain Eukaryota; kingdom Metazoa; phylum Chordata; class Actinopteri; order Syngnathiformes; family Syngnathidae; genus Doryrhamphus; species Doryrhamphus excisus. The sequence continues at coordinate 16,180,887 of NC_136370.1, read as the reverse complement.
GAAGAGCCGGAAGTAAACAGCTCCAAGCTGGTCAGCAAAAAGACAGAGTCACCTCTAGTTGCCAACAAGCAGCCCAGCCCAACCTCTCCACAGCCTGAGGTTCTGGTTCAGGTTACCCAGGCTGCTCCTGTGGGTCAGACACCTCCACAGGCCTCTAAGAAAGAGAAGAAGAAGAAGCAAAAGTTGGAGGCAGGTTGGTTGCATTGAAAATATATATTTTTCTTGTTGATGAAAACAAGGCTTTAGCTACTTCTGCTTAGTGCATACATTAGTGATTTACTGGAAATTCTCAATATATAATTCCTTAAGCTGATTCTGTGTTTCTACAGTGAATGACCAGCCACCAGAGCTCAAAGTGGAGCAGGCTCCGATCCCGGCCAAGAAGGAAGCACCTCTTGTAGCTGAAATCAAAGTTTTGGACAATGCTGCTCCAGCAGCTCCAAGTGCAACTGGTGGGAAGAAGAAGAACGCCAAGAAGCAGAAGACAGAGCCCGGTATTGTTAAAACACAGATCATAAACTCCTGATGAAAATTTTTTAGACCAGTTGGAGAATTGCAAGAATTACATTTTGCATGGTTGAACTTGAGTTTCTAAGTAGAGCTTCAAAATGCAAAAATAAGAAAAGAGAAAAAATGTTTTGAGTAAGCAATTTATTGCAAAGAAGCATTACAGTTGATTATCTAATCAAACATTTCAAGGCCAAAAATAGATTTAGTATCACATATAGATTTAGTGTCACATATTGTCATTGTCTCTTCATAACAAAGGAAGAAAAGGATTTTGTAGTTCCACGTTCCTGCCTGCCAGAGCAATAACCTTAGTCCTTTGGACCATCCTGTGCCCTCTCCTGATCTAAATCCAATTGAGAACTTTTGGGGACAGATGGCAAGGAAAGTTGACAAAAATGGACATGGGTTTCAGACGGTGATTACGCTCCGTGAAGCCATCTTCACCGCCGGGTAAAGAACTCTGCTAGAAACACTAGCATCAAGCATGGCCTAACCCAATTTTGACGTGATAAACAAAAATAGCAGAGCTACTCATCCTTTATGGAATATTTTATTTCTACTTCAGGGTTGTTTTTTTATCTATGGTCTTAAACTTTTGATCAGATGATGAACATGAACATTTCTCAGTTTGCAATAAATTGCTTACTCAGATTTTTTAGTGTTTCACTTCCCATTTCCTTTTTAGAACCTGCTTAAGTGCAAAATGGCAATTCTTGCAATTTTCAACTTGTCTTAAAATATTCAGGAGTGTATGTCAAATTGTTTTGTGGATAAGTGCTCAGAACTGAGTTCTGAAAGTAGTAATCAATGTCTTTTCCCCTCCAATCCAGCTGAGGTTGACTCAGCAGCTTCTGCCAACCACCAGGCAGCCCACAATAATGATGTACCTTCCAAAGGAAGTGGAAAGAAACAGAAAAATGAGGCAGATAAAGGTTAGAGACAAAAAAAAAACTATTCATTTGTATGAATACTACATCAATATTGTAATCTGACGGATTACAGAAAACACGGAGGCGAAGCTGAAGGAACTGCTCTCATCTCTGTCCACCATCACCTTGTCAGAAGCTCAGGCTGTCTGCTTGATTGCTGTCCTTCAAGAGAAGAGCCCCAGTGCTTTGGACGCCTGGCACAAAGTGAGAGACGGCATTTGAAGTATGAAAATGAACAGGAAGTTTGACAATTCTTTTATCCCATCTTTGACAACTAGTCTGCTGGTAAATCTGATCCGGCTGCTCAGGAACGAGGGCGTCTCATAACTACTCTTGAAGAAGAAGCTTCCATCGCCAAGGATAAAGTCAAGCAACTCAGCCAGGTGCACAACCACATGCTCATACGTGTAACCGGCTAATGTGGAGTTTCTGTTGGAGATCATTTTTCCCAAAATATGAATCTGACGGGAATGAAACATATTACATAAGGAAATTAATTCAGCTTGGATAAGCTTTATGATAAATGTGGCGTTCTTGAACTATTGGTAGTTTTTGACCGTCTTCTCGCTGTTCACCCAGGAGCTGCAGGTTGAGAAGCAAAAGACGGCCCGAGTGGAAGCCATGTTGAGAGAGCAATGTGCAGCAATGGAGAAAGAACTGGGCAGCATGCAGGCCAAAGCTCAAGGAAGCTACCAGGAGCTCCAGAACATGCAGATAAAGGTGAGTGTGTGTGTGTGTCATTCAATTCTGTAAATTAAAATGAATTCAAGTTTTATCATCACGGCAATTGTTGCCTCAATACTCTTCATTTTACATTGGACACAAATGATGTTATTGAACTTAGTCATTGGAACTTATGGAAATTATATTATATCACATTCACTTCAAATTCCTTACAATTCCTTGGCTACATCGTCTTAATGAAGTCACAAGTGATGGAAATGTTGTCATAAATTTGTAAACTGTTTAGTGGATTTTCTGAGACAGTAATTCAAGAGGTGTTGAGACTGTCCATTGCAGCTGTACAATTCCTCAGACCGATGGTCGGCCTTTGTGTCGTTTTGTAGTTTCAGCAGCTGAGGGAGCAGCTGGAGAGTCAGATCACTCGGCTGCAGCAGGAGAACGGCATCCTGAGGGATGCAGTCAGCTCAGCCTCCAACCAGATGGAGAGCAAGTCAGTAAAGCGCCACCATACTTTCAGCTCTTGATCCCTAACATACATCCATAAATACTCTTACAGCATCCTCCACACCGTAGCTATTTATTTATTTTTTTTACAAAACTCATCTGTACTCGTGCTTTTTGTTTGCTTGTGTTGCCTGGCAGGAATTCCGCCGAGATGAACAAACTGCGTTCTGAGTACGCAGCGCTGATGAAAGAGTTGGCGGACAACAACAGCAAACTGCAGCAGGAGGAGCACCAGAGGAAGTCGCTGGAGGTCAGCTACAAGCAGAACGTGTCTCAGCTGGAGGTACGTTGAACCAGATGCACCTTGTGTTTATTTTCAACATTTCCAGTTCCTCTCACCAAAACACAACGCTCCCCATAACCTTAGCATACCACCCACCTATTGAATCGCTTTCACAGGCGTGGCAGCATTGCCAGGGGAATGGGAGGAGGTTCAAATAGAAGTCCAAGTGTGAGGTGTGGGAACCAGCGCACGTGTTGAGAGGGTTGTGTTGCCTTTGGAATCTGGGTTGTCGGAGGCTTTTGTCTGTGTAATAACACCAACTTCCTGTTTGACACCCAGATTAGCCTTTCCTGTGTTTTATTAACCATGATCAGATTGATTTTGAGTGCTGTTGAGGAACCAGGGAAAGTGTTTCCTGAGAAACCACAAGTCAGTTTCTGTTAAGTCCAAAAAGACGTAGCAATTAAGTGCAAAACTTGTCATGCACAAGATTCCCGTGGTGGTACAGATTTGGGGATGGTTAATACGAATAAGCTTATCACACAGGACTGCATGTTGGTGATGAGTAAAGTAAGTCAAGCCTTTTCTAACATGCCACAAATTTAAAACTGCAAAAAAAGTATTGATATTGGGTTGATATCAGTATTGGATCAGAAGTGGAAACGTTGGATCAGGACAGCCATAATTGTAACTAATTGTCAAGTACCAAAGATGTGTATATTGAGACAATAGTCTTGTATAAATCATAATGGAAAACATTACTTTTTCAATCCCAGGTTCAACTACAAGATGCTAAGCGACGCTGGGAAGAACTGCAAAACTTCCTCCATAGTGTCAACACAGACCGGGAAAAACTTCAGGCCTCTAAGCAAGGTGATAACTCATCTAACTGTTAAAAATTTATAATCTTCCTTCCATTTCCCAAAAGAGTTATATTACCAAATATTAAACAACCAAAATGGTTTGTGTGGGTGTGACAGAGCTTCATAGTCAGCTGATGACAGTGGAGAGTGAGATGAACAACAAGAACAAGGAGCTTCAGACCCTCCACAGCAGCCTGACTGAAGCCATGGTGTCCAAGGAGCGGCTGGAGCAGAGAGTGATGGAGCTGCTGGAGGTGTCCCAACATAGTATTCCTGATGACTCTTTGCAGGCTCGTGCTCAGGTGAGACACCCAAAGTCGAGCTTTAAAGCATAGAAATGGGCTCGAGTTTAAATGGAGCAGCTAGACTGTCCTATATATAGTCTTGCTTCCACCATGTTGACTGATTCTATGATACGATACAGACTTTTTAATAATAGTGATTCTCAATAAACAGGATCTCATGAATGAAAATAAAAGTCTTCAAGCCCAAAATGATGCACTGCAAGCACAAAGTGAGAACCTGCAGGCCCAGATCTCTACACAGGTATTTAGGCCACGAGTCTACTTTTGGTCATCATTAGATACCCGCTCCTATAGCTGTAATTGTGTAAGTAGGCTAATGAGATTTTTGTCGTTTCTCCATTTAGGCCAGCCATGTCTCCCATATTGAGGAGCTACAGAAGCTGTGAGACTCTTTACCTTATCAGATGTAGACGTTTTCAGTCAACGGTGCCTTGTTAATTTGTTGCTCATTTTGTCTAGATTGGCTGAAAAGGAGTTGCAGAGAAAGAGCCTGGAGGATTCTTTGAATGCTGAAAGGAGCAGCGGAGCCAGTAGAGAAACAAACATGCAGGTCAAACAAGGGCACCTGCACCACTTTTGCATGCTTTTATTAGATTCGTCAAACGAATATGTAATTCAGTTCAACTGGTGTATCTGCAGGCTTTGCACAATGACAACATGTCAATGAAGGCAGAGATCCAGAATCTGCGGGCACAGATTTCGGATCAGGTGTGTACTTTAATTGTCTTACACAGGAAAGCTTCAATAATGGCGCACTGTTCCTCTGTTTGATGCACACGCTCTTTATTCCACCCATGCAGACTGCCTCTCAGCTTGCTTTGGACCAGATCCAGAGAAGGTGTGTGAGGCCAAATAAAGTGCAATTTTCAGTAGATGAATGCCCTTTTTTAAAATCCGGTCTCATTTCAGTGTCCAGGAAAAGGAGGAGAACATGAAAACTGTGGAGAGCCTGCTGGAGAAGGGGCTGATTGAAGTAGCCAACAAGGAAGATGAGTTAAAGGTCCCTCTTTTCATTTCTCTACTACATTTTCACATGTAATTACAGTAGTATAGCATGCCTCAAGTGGAGCTCTAATTTATTGAGGCTTTTGTAATATTCCCCATTTTAATCAATTATTTACCTTCATTCAGGCTGTGAGAGAAGAGAATGGGGTGCTGAAGCAAGAATTGGTTTCCCTTCAGGGAAAGATGGCACATCAGGTGAGTGTTAAAAGTAGGGATTACCCGATCCACATTTTATGGCTTCCGATCCATTCTTGCCGATCCAATCCAGATCATTTTTATTTTTTTAAATAATAACTTTTTGTTACAAACATGAATTTGTGGAGTTGAATATTGTTATGAAAATAGCTCCTCAAAGCATTAAGCTAATGCAATCAAAGTATTGCTGAATTTACTTTTTTATTACACATCATGGCCAACATGCTGGTTTTAACAAATCTGAGTCCGGTCCCAATCCAATAAAAGTGAAAAATGAGCGTGCACAATATGTTTTGTGGTAGGACAAATCATTTGACATGGCTATAGATCATCAATCTGTGGTGTGACGTAGAATATATGGCTTTTTTTTCACAAACACAAGAAATGTATTGGTCCCCAGTATAAACGACCAGCAGTTGAAGCCGCACTTCCTGTGCAAGCTCCCCGCACAATGACACAGGAGTGTCATTGTACCAAAAATACCAAACATAAAGTATACAGCAACAGAAAATGGCTGGTCCTTCAATGCCATGAACTCCCATCATTTTTTTTCTTGTTGTAGCTTTGATCTTTTCACTCCTCATAAACGTTAACAGCGGCCTCTGCCTGGCTTATTGGTCCCCTTGGCTTTTATAAGACCTGTGGCTAAGATGGGTTTCATATGTTGCTTATCCCCCAAAGTAAAGGATATCGGTGCTGATGCATGTTTAATAAATTCATTCAATATTTGTTTAAAATGCTTCTGCAGACCTACCAGCATGTACACATGCACACATTTTGACTCTTAATTGGACTTAATATGCAGTATGCGTCATTGCACTGCAGGTACGCATTTTGTTGCATTTTACACATTCAGTTTCAAGTTGCCACGGCAATCTGCGCATAGGTGGAGTGACGAGCTCTCTGTGAACACTCCCTTTATATAATTGCCTCCAGCAGCTGCCTGCCACTCCTAGCAAGTGAACAAGCATTTTCCATTTTTGCATGAAACTGTTAAAGCAGATGGTCATGTTGTGCCCTAATAAAATGTAACTTGACAACATCCTCAATTCTATCTTGCTTGTAGTATTATTGTCATTTTTTAAAATAATGCATAAAAGTATAGTCTTGTAATATTTCAATTTTATTCTTTGTATAGTTTCATCTTCAGTGTTCATTTCCTTTTAATTACAGGTAACGTCAGAGTCGCTTGTGCAGGAACTGCATAGCAAGTAAGTCATTTGCAATGTTAGTGTTGTACTTGTGTAATAAATATTTCATGTGCAGTGTCTTGAAATCCAGTGGCACGTGCCAACTTTCTTAGATCTCGCTGAATGTCTTCTGATCAAGAAAATAAAATTACTTGAACATTGAATAATTCTTGATTTTTAAATTATGCCTTTTAGGATCCAAGAGAGGGATTTGAAGCTGAAGTCAACAGAGGACATTCTACAGACAGCCCAAGACAGCTTGTCAGCCAAAGCAAAAGCAGTGGAGGTGTGAACTTTAATCTGTAGCAGTGAATTTATTACAATTATAGTCATCTCAGATGTCATATTGCCCCAGTAAAAGTTCTCATCTGAAGCCATTTTGTTTCACAGGGTCTAGAGCAGCAGGTTGCCACCCTGCAGGCAGAGATGGAACATCTTAGACAGAAGGAGCCATCGGAAGATCTCATCAGATCGGGTACCCAGCTTCTAGAACTCCAATCTCAGTACGCTCACCTTTTTCCACATATGATACCGATCATCTTTATGGAGCTCTTCCCAATCAGCCCCTTTAAACAGAATCCTCATCTGGTCCACAGACTCGCTGTGAAAGACCAGGAGATGAAATTGATGCAGATAGAGATGAGAGACACAATTGAGAGGGCACAGCAACAGGTGAGTGAAGGAAACTACTCACTACAAATTGTGGCAATTAAAGCACAAGCTTGATCTTTCTACTCTGCTGGTCTTTCCATTAGTCATCTGTCACTGCGGTGCCAAGCACAGAACTCGTTACAGCGTGAGTTAGGCTTTATCATGCAAAATGTTTTACCGTATGGGTTATGTTCATTATATATTAGTTTTGTTGTTGTCCCAGGTTGTCTGAAAAGGAGAAGCAGGTGTTCGATCTGCAGAGTGAGCTGTCTGAGCTGAAGGAATCTCTGGAGCTTCACAGAAAGAAGAACAATGTAGGTTTTCATAGATGACCTTCACTTTTTAGTACAAACACAAAGCCCTTGTCTTGTGGTTTCCCCAAATCTTTGCCACTCCTACTGTGGAGGTACACACTGTAACACATCATTGCCTCCTTACCCCACCCGCACCCGCTTCCTGTCCACTGCCACATAGCATCATTTTCTTTGCTTCTTGGGGTTTTTTTTTGTAAACTGTGATGCTATGGTTGTCCTGTGCCAGTATGATGGCACGCATCAGTGAAGATTGCTTAAGCTGAAGGTTGCGTAACAGTGCTTTCAGCCTACTCTTGTTATGCTCACCGTTGGCCGTGGACTGCTCCAGCAAGCTTGTCTGTGCTTGTAGGTGATTCAGAGCATTAGAAATTTGCCTTACCTTATCCTTTTGATATGGAAAAAGCACAGTTGTGGACATTTTTGAATAAAATAAACCAAAATGATTTAAGGGCACTAGTACAATAGCACTTGGTAGTCAGGTCGAGAGCACCCACTGAAGCTGCACTATTCAGTTGACACTGTTTTGTGGCTTCTGTTTTTTACCGACACAAGGTGTGAGATTGAGGGCTGTAGTATGGAGCAAGGGAGAAGCACTAGTTACTGTTGAAATGACAAATGCATTCCTTACGGTCCTTCATCCACGTTACGTGTCTGAGGCTCACTGAATGGCTTTTCCCTGAGGCTGAACTGAACGCAGTATCTCTTTGGAACTGACCAAAACAGGAGCTCCGGGAGAAAAACTGGAGTGCAATGGAAGCTCTGTCAGCCACCGAGTCCATGCTTCAAGGAAAACTCAGCAAAGCTGTCAAGGTTCGACAACTAATCTCAGTCTACTTTACTCTCTAGCCGCAATCTGATGCATCCCCACTCCAAATTTTGCGTTTTTCTTGACTGCCATAATTGATCAAGTTAAACGTTTTTCACCATCCATAACAAAGCTGCATACTCATTGAGGTCACTCGTTTTGTAATGCTCGGCTTCAAGTTTACAATTGGCTGTAAGATGAGCTGTTATGCTATGCTACTTATTTTGGGAATGTAATAACAAATATTTCTGGTTTCGCTCATAAGGCTCCTCTTGAACCTTGACAAACGCTTGAACGCTACAAGCTCGTGCTGATGAGTGTGCAGTCAGACATTGACTGAGATTCATGGTCATCCTTTTGCTTGTTCCTGCATTGCAGTCCCATTAGTTGCATGTTTTCCCTCCATCTGTCCTGTCAAGATTTTCATACAGTTTTAATACCACAGTTACTTTACAGTGGAACCTTGAAAGTCAAAACAATCTGTTTTGGTACGCTAGCCAAACTTTAATTGAATTTTCCTCTTGTCCACACTCCCCATCACTTTTACCTACACTGTTAGAGCACCTGTCCCGACTACAGTGTAGCATGGCGGTCACAGCGGGTGGCTCCCTCTGCTCTATACTATGGTTCTCCTGACCTTCAGGACGGAACCGGGGTCCTCGGCGCATGTGTCTGACATATAACTCCGCTTCATAACACACCTCAAACGTAGAAAGACAGGAAGTGTTTTTATTTCATGCATTTATTTGGTAATTAAATACAAGCCGTCAACAAAGGTGAAGTATCCACGGCACTGGATCTCCCACCACTGATTGTGCAGCAGCGTAGAGCTTGGACACAGTCCTTCCCCTGGCAGCACCATATATTATTGCTATTAGACATTTATTATTTGGTCTCATAATAATGTTAACAGTCGCATAGTTCATATAATTTCTGGGACAAAAATATCTTGTATAATGACAATAAAGGCCATTCCATTCCAAGAAGGTCTTTTATGTTTTGGCTTTCTGGAGCGGATTAATTAGATTATTTCTCAAGGGAAAATTTTGATTTGGCTAACGTCCGTTTCGGTTGGCGTGTGACCTTCTGGAATGAATAAATGATCCAAGTTTCCACTGTATGTAATTGTGAAATGTACTATTGTACTTACTGATGCATTTGCTTACCACTGAAATGGACACTTTTACACCATGTTGAAAGATGTTTCTACTATTTTGCCTTTGTGTGGTTGTAATATACAACCAAGCAGTATTATGTGTACCCAATCAAGTGTCCAGAGAGTGCAGTTGCAGCGTTTTAGACAAGTGTTGGCTACCAGATAGCTCTTCTATTTAGAGTTGGAGTAACGTGTGCATATTTTTACCACCTCCTTCTCACTGCAAGGCTGAACCACAGCACTGGAAATGCTCCTCTGCCACCTTTTTAGCACAGTAGACAACACTGCTCCCAGGGAGCTCCTTAGCAGTTGTTGCACACTATCATTGCTTGCAGTGATGCGATGTATTAATGTGTCATACACTCCCTTAAGGCCGCAGAGTGACAGTACACGATGCTGCTGTATTACTGGGGTGATTGCAGATCTTTATATTTCAATGAACAGTTCAAATGTTTTTCTTTGTCACACGTGCAAATGAATGTACTTGCAGATCTTGACACTTAGTGTAAATCGCGTATGTTTTTAACATACTCACTTATTACATATAACTGGAATATGCAGTTTCCTAAGAAATTTAGGAAGCTGAGAGATTGAAATAGAGAAAAAGAGCAGTGTAATGGAGGTTAACAGATCACAGCCAAGCATAGCATAGTCAGATACCATACGAGTATGTGTTGTAAGAAGATTAGGGATAGCATTCCAGCAATCTGGACTATTTCTTTCTCATTTCTTCTCTCTTTGTCATGACTTCTGTAGGAGAACCAGGCGACATTGGCAATGTCTGAAGCTGAGTGCCGCAATTTTCTTCACAGGCTTCTGCCCCATGTGCCTCTGCCCAATGAGCAGGTATGGGTATTTTTTTTTTTTTTTACTTTAAATCGGCATTTGTCTAAATTGCTCACTTTGACTTCTCTTTAGAATCATCAGGAGTGGCTCTGCAGTTTTGAGAGAAACGTCACTGAAAGTTCAGCTGCACAATCTGCCCCTGCATCAGGGAACTGTGAGGTGGGTGTGAAACTGTATTTTTAAAGATTTTTTTTCTTTAAAAGACATGCACCAGAAAAGCTCTTCCCCTGCCAGGATCTGTCTGAGAAGTTAAAAGAAGCAGAAGAAGCCCAAAGGATTCTACAGGTAGACTGTGAGACGTACAAGAAGGTTTTGGCGGAGACGGTGGGTGAAGAGTTTGGTGTTACGTTGTTCAAGTTATTAACGCCGCTTGACTCAACTCCTGCAATGCCCACAGGAGGGCATCCTGCAGCGCCTCCAGAGCAGCGTGGAGCAGGAAGAGTCCAGATGGAAAGTGAAGGTGGAACTGTCGCAGGCTGAGCTCAGAGAGGTGAGGTCGACGTTTATCCGGAGATGCCGTTTCAGTCTGTGCTCTTTTAATCGCATCTTTATCTTCTTTCTTTAGATGAGCCAGAAAGTCACAACTCTTGAGCAGGAGATTGAGCGACTAAATGATGGAGCTGAGTTGGAAAATGTTAGTACTTTTTAAAGAACCTCTTGCTGATATAATGCAGAAGTTTGTGTGTATGGCGCTGCTATAATCAAATTATGTTTCTTGACTTGTTAAAGCTGAGAAGAGAAAAGCAGCACTTGGAGTCTGAGCTGGAGAGGGCAGAGCGGGAGAGCGCCACATATGTGACTGAGGTCCGAGAGGTGAGGAAAAGCTGAGTAGTGTTATGCTGCAGGCCACAAAAAGACAGAACACTAACTTTGGTTTAATTTTGATGGTGTAACTGTTATGTGACACTGGTACAAATGCCTCGTGTCTGGAGTATTTTTGAACTGTAAGTCTAACCAGACTAACTTTAGAGACCACGTTTGGCCATTTCACACTGAACATGATCTCGTGTGTCAGTAGTGCACCAACAGCGTCCACGGCCCGAACACATCACTGGCCGCTCTCTGGGCTGTTTTTAGGTCCCCCTAGTAAACACATCCTTTCAAACTTAATTTCAGCTCAAAGATCTGTTGACTGAATTGCAGACCAGGCTTGATGGTTCATATACAGAAGCTATCAGGCAGAATGAGGAGCTGAATTTGGTAAGCGTTACTCACCGTCTTTGAGCTCCTTCAGTAATAATTCCTTCCCTACCACGCTCAGGATGGGTTCTTCTGCGGTCACCATTCATAACCTCACTTATCTTGCTTACTCACCATGACACAGTGTTTGGTCAGCATCATGTTTTCCCCATTTAGGAGCCATAAATGTCAAAAAACGAGGGGCTATGAATGGTGACTCTAAAAGACTAACACCTACCCTAGCATAGCAGCTGAGGTGTCTTGGTGGTGCCTAATTAGTGGCTTACTAGTTGACTTTCGCAGTTTAATCAAGTCGTTTTACTTACTGCTTTAGGTTTCACACTATCATCCAGTGACGTGCAATGAGGTTCATGGCTGGTGAGGCACTTTTGGTGGGTTTTTTACCCTAATGTTAATACAGGTGTTCATTAAGAGGATAACATGAAAAAGAAGAGACTAATTCACATTTCTTGACAACAGTGCCTTCAAATTGTTTTCAAATATTTCATCCATCCATTTTCTATGCCGTTTTTTCTATGCTAGAGCCTATCCCAGCTGACTTCGGGACCTTGAATTGGTTGTCAGATTTAAACAACCATTCACACTCGCAGTCATAACTATGGACAATTTGGAGTCACCAATTAACCTAGCATGCATAGAAACTGGTGCCAGCCTCACTTGATTAGGAAATGTGAAAATTCTGTGATTTTTTTTTCTTAAGTAAAAATTGAGTCTCACAGAAAATACATTAAAATGAAGTTATATAGACACATTTTTGTTTTATATTATTTTTCACTCTGCCTCCCCTGACTGCACATCACTGCTATCATCCACCCCATCATTGTCCCTGTTTTACCATTGAATGGCAATTTCTCTTACCTTAATGACGTGTTTGTGCTGTCAGTCAAAGCAACCGATTTAAAAATCACAGACAGCTGACAGCACATGAGCCATTAAAAACAAGTTTTAACTTCAGTTCGTTAAATCTGATTTATGAATGCTATAATCATAATGTCTGATCTTGTGGAGACGGTGCTGGTGTTTTCAAATGGTGTTATTATAGTTCAATGCTCTCAAACATCGTCATTAGTGCTGCTGATGAGCCGTGTCTTAAGTCATGATGTTCACACAAACACAGCCACAAAGTGATTTAGAAAAAACAGGTCATAGCAAAAGTATATTGTGGTCATGTCGGGTTCAGATGTGGCCAAGAGACCATCCATTGTACAACAATGAGTGACTTTGTGTTTTTCTGGCAGCTGAAAACCCAGCTTACAGAGACCCTGTCCAAGCTGGAAGCAGAAGAGAGTGAGAGGCAGCAAGTCGCTGGTGATCTTTATAAGGTATTACGACAATATTTTACTGGTGGTTGTCAGCTTTTTGTTGACACTTTTTTTTTGTCCCGTCCAGCCATTGGGGCAGATAGGAAAGGTGTTGGCTACAACTTCCCTGTACCATGAAATTTTATTTGCCGTTACTTGATGTTTTTGTTATGTGCATTTGGAGCGACCGGACCGTAGCAAGAAGAAACACAGAAAAGAAGAAGAGAAACTTTGACACTTTGAGGTTACAATGTATTATTTTGTATCCCAGGCCCAGCAGTCTCTGGACCTGATCCAGGGGGAGCTCTCCAAAGCGGACAGTGCTGATGACCTCATAGAGAACAGTAGTCTGTCATCACAAAAAGTATGTGTGCTTATTTATTTATTTATTTTTATTCCTCACATTTTCTTTTCGCCGCGCTCTCACTTAAGGTTTGTGTCTTAATCAGAAAGTCAAATTTGCGTCTTTTTCTGCTTGTTTGCTCTAAGAAGATTGAATACAGCATTGTAAATATTGTCATGGAAACCCTTCAAATTGCCCGAGGGGGCATATATCCACATCTCAACGATCTCGGTACACAAGTTTAAAACTAAGATTTTCGTTAAAAAATAGGGCAGTCAAAAATAACACTTATGGTGGTAACTACATATAACATTTTGTAGTGTAATTAAATCTTAGTGGTCATCGTCAGTTAACAAGAGGGTCACTTCCTTCCGGTTGGAGAAGCGCCCGTCTTCTGATTGCTGTTTTGTGCTTGACAAAGACCTATAATTACTCCAAAAATATTGAGAGAGAAGTTATATGTAGTATTCCGGTCACTAGGCATCAGTAATGTTATGAGACATGACCTGAGATTATGTTTCCTTTCACACTCGGCCATCTCTGTGTGGAGTTCTTCCCGGGTTCTCCGGTTTCCTCCCACATTGCAAAAACATGCTAGGTTAATTGGCGACTCCAAATTGTCCATAGGTATGAATGTGAGTGTGAATGGTTGTTTGTCTATATGTGCCATGTGATTGGCTGGAGACCAGTCTCTCGCCCGAAGACAGCTGGGATAGAATCCAGCACCCCTTGCGACCCTTGTGAGGATGAGTGAATGAATGAGAGGGGAACGAGTTAGCTCGCTAGCTTGCTATGGTAGCTGCAGCTGTCTCTTATGACCCTGCAGTGATCCAATTCACCAATTAACTGTGATTAACGAGCGACGATTGTACTCAATTTCTTGCTTTGGCACGTTTCACATGCCGTTTATGCGGTCTAAAGCAGTGGTTTTATGTTTACTAGGAAGCAATAGACAGAAAGGAGAAGATGACTGCAGGACTTAACCAGACAGTCCGGGAACTGCAGCAGCTGCTACAAGGTGTCAGCCGACAACTCACCAAGGACTCGGTACGACGTCTCCTTCTGCGTTTTGTTTAAGATGCCGCTTAGGCATGTGTTCTAACACTTCTAACTTATCATTCCCCATCCAGGAGGCTGATCTGTCTAAGGTATAGCGAAAAAGAGGAGAGAGGCCCACGCACCTATCCTGACTACACTACACGGACATCAGTACCACCGACGCACACTCCATCAAACAAGGGAAGACGTAGAGGTTTACACTCCAAACACTTTCACTCCACCCCCCCACCCCCCTCACATTCCCCTTCAGCAGCAGAATTGCAAGTTGATTTTATTCTAATCTTAACTGCATCCAGCATAATCGGTTCAATCTGTGTGGCAACCATTCCTCATGTATTTTTTTTTTCCGTGATATCCTTCTAAATACTGCAGTAGTTTAGCTGTCGCAACAGGACGGCGATAAAGAGATGTCGACTCAGCAGAACTTTTCTTTCGTTATCTTAAATTAAGGAATATGTATTGTTTTAATGTACGGGCTGAGTTATGTCACATTGATCTGTTTGCCTCCCTCCCTGCCGCTCAGAAATACATAAATGCATCTCTTTTCCATATCTTTACTCATTTGGTGGGAGATTTAGAAAAGTGGCTTACACGAGTGTTACTATGAAAACGGGGAAAGCTTGGAGGGTCAACAGCGTAGAGGTTTTAATTCTACTGTAACAACGCTAGGAAAAGGTGTCCCATATCATCGGTAATCAACACTTGCTTTATTGTTGCTGAGCTCATTAACACTGAAGTTTGTTCTTTTTGTAACAGGTGATGTTAATAAAAGGGATGCTTGATAAATCTGCCCAGTTTTGTTTGCTGCTCTCTCTCCCTGCACATTGTCTTCCCTGCCACAAGGGGGCATTACATGTCCTTAGATTTCAATAGGGTTATCAGACAACAGAAATGTTTTTTCTGTTTTTAGGTTTGTACTTAGATTACTTCTGAATATGTAATAAATGTGTTTATTTTAGGTCAAATGTAATAAGGTGACATAGCAGCGTCTTTTTTTTTGTTCTATGGTGTTTCTCTTCTCGGTACAGTGAGAATGTGTTGAGTAAACAAGCAAAAAAAGCTTACAATTACCGCAATTAGTGTGAGTCACTGCTGTAGGCATTGTGTATTGTGGACGTCAGAACATGTAGTGAAGAAGCAATGCTGCTCAAGTGTGTACAGTGTGTTCCACTTTGTACCAAACATGGGATTTTTCTTCATTTCTCTTCACCCCTTCCAGGTCTTATTTTTTGCTCGGAATGAAAACCATTTTCATATTCCAACAGCACTGCTGTTGTGTTGTTTGGGCTGGCTGTTGTACTCGGGTCAGGGGTGTAGGCAACATGGGATCAGCACATTCTTCACATTCTCCAACACTGTCATGCTGCAGTCAGCTGATTGTAGATCTGTCTTTTGCTTTCATGGAAAACTCTCGAAGGAGAAGGAACTGGATGTTCCATTGGCGATACATTTTTAAATGTCCCATTGTGTCTTAAATCGGTTGCTTTGGCTCCATGTCATTGTTGGGTAATTACAGCTGACAAAAATAACAATGAGACAAATTGTTCTGATATACTTCACTCAAAAGGCCTGACTTTCTCTTGTCACACGCTTGCTGGTGAATCTCATGACCTTCCAGAGGGCTCGCCGAGCATGTCACCGTGTCATCATTGCTCACACTCAATTACGCAATGTAGCTGGTTGCACTATGGGCCCTCCGGCTCAAACATTTGGCTCCTCCTCCTCCTCCTGACTGCACAGATTTGCAGTCACACTACAGCCAGCGCACATTCAGCAAAGCAAGTCCCCCCTCCCTTGCATCTGCTCTCCATCAGTGTGGTATGTGCAAGAGCTTTGATCACCACACACACGTGGGAGGGCAAGTAGGCAGACAGAGAAAAGACTGTCGTGGTCTCTTTCACAGACAATGGCAAGTAGAAAAGGAGGACAAAAGAGCCGTAAATAGTTGTCATTGCCAGCCCCGAGGCTTGCATTTAAATGCCTAAATCCTTGAACAAGATCCCAGGGTCTTCGTTTTGGGAGTGTTATGAACAACAAACATAAAAATGTGCAAGAGGCCATCTTAATTTTGAAACTAAACACCGGATGAAAGCGGAGGCAATAATTGTGGGAAGGCAGTGGGGGGTCTGAAGGAGCAATGCAAGTCCAGCCTTCAGCTATGCAAGTTCTTGTGAAAACAAGGTGGGGCCATAAAGTGTAGATGAGACTTCCAGACAAGAGTAAGTGGCACATTCATCAGAAAGGCGTGACAAATAGTCATGTGGGGCATCACTAGCTTTAGTGTACCACGTTTTATCAATCATGCACCCCTTTAACAATTCCACAAGCAAAGACAAGAATAGAGAATTTGTAATCTATAGCTTATTCAGCAATGAAAAGAAGCCTGTGTAGCTGAGTAGTGTCATCAAATTTCAAAGTTTAAATTGACATGTTACTTGACAGGGGTGCTCAAAGTGACGCCCGGGGGCCATTGTAAAAAAAAAATTAAAAAAGCTGAAATATTTAGTGACACATGGCTTTGTCGTTTAATATGTTTTTGTAGCCTGTCTACAAAATTAATATATATATTAAAAAAAAATCACATCCTTGGATTTTTCAGTATGCCCTCACATTTACAAACAACACACATAATTCACATCACTTGTAATCTGGCACACATGTATACAAAAATATATATGAACTAATGCTACACTGAAAGTCTACCCTTTGTATATATGTGTGTATTAAACATGCCCCATTGCCAAATTGTCCTTAGTGGGAAATATATCACTGTTTTTACATTTATAAAGACCCTCTGTGTCTAGGATTGAGAAAACATGTATTCAATGGAAAACGTTGTTTTAAATGAGTATAAATGAGTAAAATTGTTTATTATATCCCTTCAAGTACCACCAGATTGTACTCATTGTTTACATAACATAAACTGGGAGCAACCGATCATGTGAGGGGGGTTTAAAGGGATAGGTCCGCGGTTTATATTGGTATATCGTCTATTTGTTAGCTAAATGAAAATAAATGTACGATATTAAATGTAATATAGCACACAAAAATATAATACACGCCATATTTCTGTCCAAAATACACGTTTAAAAAATAGAGTCGCTAAGAGTTCCCCCTCTTGCAAAGTGAAGAACAAGCGAATGGTACATTCCGGCCCTGCTCCTTGCTGTTTTTGTATCCGTTTCAGAGCGCGTTCAACCGCCAACTAAGTTACATTTTGCGATGTCACAGAAAACAAGCAAACAAGCCAACTATATTCGATGAAAAACGGATATTCGCTGACAGTTAAGGGCCGCTCGCAGGATAAATGATATGAGCTAAGACCGCGTTGGAGCTTTTTGAAGGGGGTCTCTGGCTATATTTGTGCTGCTGGGTTCTTTTGAGTGTACAGTGAACGCCACACCGTCAAGCTACAAGCCTCATGTTTTCGTCCAGCCAAGAGGAGCACTGCGCCCCTTCCAAAGACCCTGTAAAATACGGCGAGCTGGTCGTTTTGGGGTGAGTATTATTTCTTTTTAATAAACATTTAATTATATAGTTTAACTCCGTTCCGTGGACAGTACGACGTGAACGCTAAAGTGAGGTCTACGTATACAGAGGAAGTTTCCCAACACTGCTCTTGCGTAGCGAATTTAGCTCGGAAACTTTCTGAAAGTACATTTATATACACGTAAACTTTACGTATCATAATGAAAATATGTGTTTT
The DNA here is from genome assembly GCF_037039965.1 of Doryrhamphus excisus. NCBI lineage: Eukaryota > Metazoa > Chordata > Actinopteri > Syngnathiformes > Syngnathidae > Doryrhamphus > Doryrhamphus excisus. The sequence goes on along the minus strand of NC_136370.1, from coordinate 16,163,098 downwards.
AGAATATTTACGCGTCGACGAGAACGTCACGCGATCACGTTACTCAATGGATGGGACACGTGCACACTTCAGGTAGTGTACGTTTGGGTATTTGTTCCATACCTTTCTGGTTAGGTGGAATGGAATTGTGTGTGTGTGTGGGGGGGCTAGCTAATGACATGGAGATGGGACTTGGATAAATGCGACCAGCACAACTTTAGTTATGCCACGCTTCCCACCTCAAAAGTTGGCTTCATGGGGTTTCAGGAATTCGGAAGTGGATAAAGATGACCCCCCTCCCCCAAAGCCCTGTGGTTCTTCCCCTTTTTTTTTGAATCTGGAACCATGGCTATTTCCCTTCTACAGGCACACACTAGAACATAAACTGAAGCATTGTTGTCTGTAAGGTTACCCCCCCCCCCCTTCCCTTGTTATTTTTGGTGTAGTTCTCTGCTAGTATAGTTTGTTTGGTCAAGTGTAATCAAAATCCAGGACTGACTGGACCAAACCAAAAAGTGGGAACATACATATCGACATATACATGATATAAAAGGGAAATGGTCCAGAAAATAAGTGTGATTTTGATCTTCCACAAGACTTTGCAACAGACCTGACTAGTGAAACCATGGTATTTTACTCTGAAGGTCTGACTTTACCTGCCACAGGATGTATTCCGGCGGAAGCTGTGCTCTTCCAGCAGAACTGGAGAGGATTTTCTGCCATGACAGTTAAACCATGGGTCGTTTTTAAAATTGAAGGCCACTGGGAAAAAGAACAACATTTACCCATTTAAATCTTTTAAAATACAGTTGGCCTAACATAACATAGAACAACACAAAGGGGACTTCCATGTTATATTGTATTATTTATAGTTTTTTCTGATTTGATTTGGAAAAATGACAGGAGTCTGCTGCCATCTGGTGAGTCATGTGGTTTAAGTTAAGCGCCAAATATGGTCATTTGACCTATAAAACAAATGTATTTGTGACTGTAGTATTGTTTTGCTAGTCAGAATAACACAAACTCTATACTATTAGTGTTTTGTTTTGACACTTAACTATATATTTGTCGTGACCGATGTATTTTTGGTGCACACAACAGATTGAACATGAACATTTCCTCAAGGATAATAGCACTACTGTGCATTATTACAGGTCTGGCAGACTAAAGAGGCTATGGAACCACACACGGGCACAAATATTTGAATTGCAAGGCCGCTGATCCGGACTAAACCCGCCCAATGTATTTTGTTTGGAAAAATGTCCTTATATAACTGTTTTGACCACTTTTAACCTGTTAGGATATGCCTCATCCACAGCTATGAATACAACCTCTGTCCTTTGTCAAATATCTAAAAATATTGTGAATCCCACCAGTGTTCCTTCTGTGTCTGTGCGGTGGTTCCATTTTGTCAGCAAATATGTTTTATAAGGCATCAAAAGATGGGAAAAATGTGTTGTATCATCACTGATTACCTTGACCAATAATGTGTCTTCGGGCTTGTATATCATTAATTTGTGAATGGACCAACATGAAGTTGTGACGGAGGTTTTGTGTCTTGTTCTTCCTCCCACGCACCCCCGTCACACTGCTGAGTCTACAGGACATAAAGTGCTACCCCCAGAGGACCATGTGGCATGTTTGAAGTTGATACTTTTTCATTTCTCCAGCGACACAAAGAGATACATTTGATGGCTGTATAATCACAAACATGACACCTCCTTCCATCCCACTGGTAACAAAACTGGGGGCAGACAAGTGAGCTGACAACGTGGAACAAAGGTTGTTTGAGCAAGAAGCTTCCTCGGTGATTTGTCACCATGACGGCGATGACTAGGTTTGCTCACCCCATCTCTCGACTGCATGGACTCAACCGGTGCTGGTCGGCGAGGGAGGCCGGCTGCGTGGGCATCCTGGAAATGAAAGGCCGGATTGATCAGGGCCCAGCTTTTGCTGCTTCTCGGCTTCCTCTGTCCATTGTGGCAGGGAGACTGGGCCTATTGATTGAGCTTTGTGCGTCTCTCCCATTAAGACCCACTCAGTTAAGGAAGTGTACAAATCGGCTCGGGGACATCTCTGGCACATGCTAACACTGATTGTGGAGATGCCTTTTTTTGGAACTGTGCTACTTTTGATACTGAAATAATGTCGGAGTGTAACTGACTTGATACTGCAACTCTTACACAAGGTTATATCAATCACATGGATTCTCCAGGCTCTGGCGGCTCGAGTCAGTTGACTCATTTTACTCGCCGTGTCCTTCGGCTGACTACCATGGCGCAATGTCGTGTCAGGAATTTATTTCTCTAGTTTAGATTGACCTGTCTTACATGCAGACCAGCTTCGGGCTTCTCTGTGGATCAGCACTCCCAAGTGCCACCCTTTGTTTACCCTTCCAGATGGATGAAGGCTGTAAATACTCGGCACATCTCGTTCCCTGGATGCAGCAGTCATCCATGTTAGTGTAAGGGTTTGTTTACACAAGAAAGAGAACACTGTTGTGTAGGACGTTTGCTAACGTTACAATGTTTACTTTGGGGTACAGGCCATTGAAGTGGATGTTTCTTAAAAACTAAAGTGGTACCGTTGTTTTCTAATGTAGGAGTGGGCATGACATTTTCTAAATTGATTAGTAGCAGTAAGTAATCCTGAAGGATTCAGCAGAGACACTTTTCTAAAGACTATGACTTCATCTCTGAGAAATTGAGCTGCATCCTTGCAGCGTCAAAACAGGATTCTGATTAGTCAATCAATTAATTCCCCATAATTGATCAATAAAATGTCACACTAACATCCTTACACATCCATAAACACTTAAATAGTAGTCTGAAAATCGATTTGTATAGGTGTTCAGTCTGGAAATCAGTCACTAAGTACTGTTTGTCACAGTCAAAACAGTGATGGCAGAAACCAATGTCAGGTTGTCGCTACTTATGAATACTGTGCAACATTGTGCACATTTTTTTTTGCATTATTCGCATTCACAGATTGTGTATGACAATTAGAAATTTAAGCAACAGTTTCATGTTGTCATTCACACTTGAACTGCGAGTGCAACCCTACATGGGTGATAAAGCAAAGGCTCTAATCCCGTCTGCTGAGAATTGGAAGGTAAATCCTTTGTCTGTCTGTTAGAGGTTAAAAAAAGAAAAGCAATCATCATTGGAGCGCAGCCGAAAACAAAGCTTCCCTCCAATCAATACCAGAATAGAATCACAGTGCCTTATATATTCCAATAAGTGTCTTATTTAATGTGAAATATTGGGAGCTGAATGTTGGTACAGAACAACTGGCTCAGCTCAAGGGGGGGGGGGGGGGTGCTCGATTGTGTACTTTAAAATAGTACTGTGGGAAACTGACAATCACGGCGCTTTGATCACATCAGTCTGAATGAGTTGTGTTAACATACAACAACAATGGAGGGGAAACATTTTAGTTGAAAACACGAGTTCACCAAAGTGGCGACTATGGAACTAAAGATAGCATGTGTGTTTAGTTTAGTAATGTCTAGCTGTGTATTCTCAAATGGCATTTTTATTATTGGTCCTTGGATGCTTGCCGAACTGAAGTATCATAAGGTAAGGCAATGACAGAGGAGTAATTTTTGGCGATATCGCAGTCTCTCAGCACTAGTCAATGTAATGAAATTAGACATACACGTTGTTGGGATCTTCCTGGTGTTAATTCAGTTGATTTTTAGTGTTATCCACATTATCATCCAGTATCTCCTTAGCTCTCTGTGGGTGGCTTATCCTACATGCCAGCTTCTGCTGTGGCTTGACCATGTGTTTCCATGTCTGGTCAGAATTGGGACAAGTGGACTTTGGTCAGTGTCCCTTGCTGCAAAAGCTGCATTCATATTTGACACTAAAGTGATCATAGTTCATTGTCATAATAGGTACCGCCATGGGAATTTGTTGTGATGCTTTCATTGTCTCTGTTGTCCGTCTAGTTCGCTGTGGTTATGTGTGACAGAAGGTCTGTGTGTTGGATGGGAGTTAAGCATGGGGTGCCCCAACTGTAGGAACCAGCTGGCGGATGGTGGATGAGTCCTACAGGAGGGTTTCCTCATTCACAAAGGGGGCAAACAGGGCCAAGCGCCTCCAAAAGTGCCGCTCATGTCGTCCATAGCAGTTGAAGTCGCACGGCCACAAGAGAATGTACTGTCGTTATTTCAAGCGACGTGATAGCAAACCTGACAGGCATCCCAAAAGCTGCTCCTGGAACCGGGACACACAAAAAACAGCTGCACTTTACGCTGAGCACACTAACGCAAATCACAAGCACAAGCAGAGTGCATTATGTAATAAGCGACAGCATCCAAGGTAATGCTTAGTTTGCTAATAGGGTGTGCTAGATTTCCAAAGCTCGGCAAAGCTCCTTTTCAAACACAGGAATGTTTCTAATTCTCGGTTTACTTGTTAAATGATTACAAGAATTATGCTTGTAATTCCTTCTTGACGCATCCTGACGTGACTCCAAAACTGTTTCAATTCCAATTTGTTTTACCATGAATGTGCTGTCCTTCACTTCACCCCACCCCCCACCTCTATGACAGGTACAATGGCTCCCTGCCCAATGGAGATCGCGGTAGACGGAAAAGCAGATTTGCGCTATACAAGAGGGCCAAAGCCAACGGTGTTAAGCCGAGCGCTGTGCACATCCTTAACACACCCCAAGACAGCAAGGTGAGACACCAGTGGGAAGATCTGCTTGTCGTTTTTGATTCAACAACCATGTCTCCTTAAGTAGTCCCAGGTGTTTGCACTTGGTTTTCTCTGTGAATAGTCTGGAATGTATATCATGGCTTCCTTATTGTTTTGCAGACCTCTACTATGTTGACATTTCCAGTAGAATAACACTTATTCTTTGCCAGGCCTCAGAGCTTATCTTTGCTCTAACAGGGTGCCAAAAACCGCCTGGTCCAGTAGAACATGTTGCATTCCTGCCTTTGGTCCCTGAGCAATACTGCTAAGAACACCAGAGGAGTTTTGCTTACCTTTGCACCTCCCAGAGGCCAAATTTCTCGACGTTAGATTGTAGTTAAGCTCCCTGGCCGAAGGCCCACGGGCTCATGTTACTCTCACTATGTGGAACTCAACTCTAGATGTGTGTAAATGTTTTACTGCAAGTCCTTCAATGCGGAGAGTCCACCTTTTGGGGGAACTATCAAATATATATGCATGAATATATATGCACGACTCTGTTGTGTTCTGCAAGTTGCTTCTCTCATTGCTTTTATAACAGAAGGAAAAATGTAATTTCCAATGTCAGCTCCTCCTTTGCATCCCCGCCACACACGCCGCTACCAGCCGAGTTTGGGGATCGTGAGGGTGAGCTGAGGAGGAAGTTGTCACAGTTGGCTGACCTTCGACTCCCAGCTGTACACGCTTGGGTTAAAAATAGCCTGGAGGGAAAATAGAAGTGCATTAAACTTCATTTTGAGGGAAACCTTATTTGAGAGTAGCATAAATAAGCGGAGAGGAGTGAGCCGTTCTTACTTTTCCACAGCAGTCCCCGAGTCCACTACTCACTGATATAGTAACGGCTCACGTGGGGGCGATGCTGATGTTCACCACAGATAACAAGGAGCTCCCACGATACTAACCTCCTATGAGGGCTGGTTCACTTCTGATATGATACCGATATATAATACCAATATCCATAGTGGATCAGCCTCAAGATGTCACCCACAGTTATATTTGTCAATCTTTGCAGTGTTTCTGTCCAGGGATGTTTTGACAGTTAAAAATGAGTCTCCCTTTTCAATGCACTTTCATGGCGGATGAACAGGTGGACCACCATTTGTTTGTGAGGGAAGCCCACGTGCAATGACAGTTGTCACAACCCGAACGTGTCGGCACCGTTGACCCACTTTCTCCCTCCTGTGCTCACGCACATGACAAAGGAGGGGGGAGTTGTTTGGGGTAGGGGGGGTGGATATGCAGATTAGAGCAGGATGATAGTGGCATGTGGTAGCGTGTTGGTGGGAGACTAGTGGATTCAAGTTGCACAGAGGCAGTTCTGTGTGTCAGCGAGATGGTGTGAACTGAGAGGCCGGGGGGGGGGGGGGGGGGGGTTTATGGTCACTGTCATGGGACACGTAGCATGGCACACATTTCTCAATGCCTCTACGTATTTCTGCTCCAGACTTATGTCACGAAGAGAATTGGATGCCTAGAAGTGCAGCGTTATATTGTTGGGACTACTCCCTTTCTTCGTAACTTGACCCCTGAAACAAAGCTGTGATTGCTTAAGACGTTCTTGTTTGCAGAACTGTGACACACACACACACACATAAAGGTTGTTTCCTGAATTTAAATTGAATACGCAACTCTGTTGTTAGCATGAAATATACAATGCAATATACACACTTCAGATTTGTGAAGTTGTTGTTTCGTTTCAGGCCGTGAACTCTAAAGGCCAGCACAGCATCTCATACACCCTGTCCCGCAACCATACAGTGGTGGTGGAGTACAGCTATGATCAAGACACAGACATGTTTCAGGTAAACAAAATATTGGTGGCGTATACAGCGGACGTCTCAACCTGCCAGCCACTGTTATTGAAGTCAAACCAAGCTTAATATATTTTTTTTATAGCTTCTATCGACATTTTCAACGTAATGACAGTGCAAAATAACGTTAAATAAGAAAAAACTCAAAATGTTTGTCAAGTAGTTTCAGTAAAACGTAATAAATGTTTCTATTAATGGGCTAATCGGTTAGGCCTGAGACGAACCACATTAATATGCAGCAAACACCTACAGTGGTTGGGTCCGCAACATATCAGAAAACATGCAAGGATGCCCATCACTGTTTATATGTCTGAATATCTTGTTTTGGCTAGAAGACATAGGTCTTCTTTCACGTATGCTCACAAATGAGAGGCTGAATCACTTGCATACAGCACGTGTTGCTGATCTTGTATCGTCTTCTATCTTCTATTCTATCTCACAACCACTGACAGAGCCAAGTTAAAAAAAAAAAACATTCCATACTGGCTGTATGAGTACAGTATGTGCAAACAAAAGAACAAGAGGTGAAACAAGGTTTTCTGTTTCATGTGCATATACAGTAGTACAATAGTACTAGTGTGCTAATATTCTGCTAGCCGGATTCACCGAATACAGGAAGTGGTACGCCAACTGTTCCAAAGGGATCGGAAGGCGGCTGTTTTTTGCCGTTTAGATTCTTCAAATTTAAATGTCTTCTTTAGAAAAAAGTAAACGTATACGACAAATTCAAGTACATTTCTATACATGTAAAATAGAAATGAAAGAGAATAGAAATCAGATTTTAGACAGGAGCGATACTACAATGTGAACGTCTGACGGTTGTTTGTTCGTATGCTCAGACGTTTGAAAAATTTGGCTAACATCGACTGCGTGTGCGTGTGTGTTGTGTTTGTGTGTGGTTTTTCCTAAATAGATCGGCCGTTCCACCGAGAGTCCCATTGACTTTGTGGTGACGGACACAATAGCGGGAGGCCAGGAGGGCGAGGAGACTCCCATCACGCAGAGCACCATCTCACGTTTCGCCTGCCGGGTCGTCTGTGAGCGTAACCCGCCTTACACCGCTCGTATCTACGCAGCCGGGTTTGACTCTTCCAAGAATATCTTCCTCGGGGTAATTACTAGTTGGAGTACACTAGGAGTTATAGAGTTCATTGTAGTGTATACTTACAATCAATGAGATCACATGACAACTTGGTTGGAGTACTTTAAACCTCCAGTGATGCACTCCAAAATAATCATGTTGGATCGTAAGGAGGTTACAAGTACAGCTTCAAAATGCAAAAAGAAGAAACGTGAGTGAGACAAAAATAGAATTAAAAATGGCACAATTAGAAGACTCATTAACGATCGCTGGTAAATAAACGTCTATGTACTGCAAAGAGTGGAGACTTTCCGCTTTGGAGAAGGTAACACCGAAGCTAACAGGCTCCCAGCAAGTACATAGGTGTAGTAAATCTATGCTTGATTGCAAAAAAAAACTACAAAAGACAGGATGACGTCTACCAAGTTCTTTCTTTGTTCATTCATTCATTCATTTTGGAGAATAATAAGAGAATAATATGACCATATTGTGATTTACACCATAAATGTTAATCCTACATTTATTTCATCTACATATTTAGATGCCTTGGAAGGGTTTGAATGACTTAAAGAATGTTAGCAATGCTAACACCTAGCATAACAGCACCAAGTGTTTGTAAATGTACCCCTGAAAATGCTAAAAATGTTAGTATAATTATGTTAGCATGCTAAAATTCATTCATTTTCTAACGCTTATCCTCACAAGGGTCGCAGGGGAGGTGCTGGAGCCTATCCCAGCTGTCTTGGGGCGAGAGGCGGGGTACACCCTGGACTGGTGGCCAGCCAATCACAGGGCACATATAGACAAACAACCATTCACACTCACATTCATACCTATGGACAATTTGGAGTCGCTAATTAACCTAGCATGTTTTTGGAATGTGGGAGGAAAACCGGAGTACCCGGAGAAAACCCACGCATGCACGGGGAGAACATGCAAACTCCACACAGAGATGGCCTCCTAGCTGTGAGGCCTGCACGCTAACCACTCGTCCGCCGTGCAGCCGTTCTTTGTTTATTTCAATTCAGAAGTAATTAAATGAAACATGACGATCTCATTACTTGGTCCCTTTGGGACATCAATAACGTCCTACTTATGTAACTGAAGGAGCAGGACAAATGTGTTGACCACAATAAACGAGGGCCTTCAGCCAGGATGGATGCCCCTCTGCAACATCCCCACACAGATTATGATAGTGTGAATACCTATAATATCGAATCCACTTTTAAAGGCTATGGTCTTAAACTTTTGATCAGCTGATCCACTGTAATGCGTGTTTAAAATATATTTTGTTATTGAACCCACTTTTCTTTTTGCATTGTGAAGCACTACTTATCCAACGGAGCAAACCTGGTCTTTACAAATGTGATCAGGGAGTGTGTATGAGGCCACTACATCAGTTGACATCATCTCGAGCTTTGCTCCATTTTGCTCCCAGGAAAAAGCCGCAAAGTGGAAGAACCCTGATGGTCACATGGATGGCCTGACGACCAATGGCGTCCTGGTGATGCACCCCAAAGGAGGCTTCACGGAGGAATCCAAGCCTGGCGTATGGCGGGAGATTTCTGTGTGTGGGGATGTTTACACCCTGAGGGAGACACGCTCTGCACAGACTCCGGGCAAACTGGTTAGTGATTGCTACACACACACACACACACACACACACACAGACACACACTGGGATGGTCATTATTTAAAGCAGGGGTCTCAAACTCAATTTACTTGGGGGCCACTGGAGCTAGGGTCTGGGTGAGACTGGGCCGCATCAGGTTTTCCAAAAAAAATGCATTAATTCATTCATTCATTTTCTACCGCTTTTCCTCACGAGGGTCGTGGGGGGTGCTGGAGCCTATCCCAGCTGTCTTTGGGCGTGAGGCGGAAAAATTTATTTATTAAAAACAGAAAAATGAATAAACTTTGCTTTGGTTCCGATTTTCTACAAGAAAAGCTCTGATAAAACATTCCACTGTTCTCAGTTTCTACACAAAATAAGATGAAAAATAAATAAACAAATCAAGAATAAAGAAAACCAATCAATCAGAAATAAATATAATAATAAAATGGCAAATAATAATAATAATAAAAACTTAAGAAACCACATACAGTTGGTGGGTAGACAAATTATTTTTTTCAGATTAAAATGAACAAAGCATTATTAGAGCCCTGTAGACATGACAAAACACGACTATAGTCACATTTATACTCTTTTTATTTACAACATATTGCGCAACTGCAGGGTCTTGAGACACATGCTAACTCGCAAACTAGAGAGCTAGCGACCTAAACGGTAGCCTTCAAGTTATTTCCTTTAAACTTAAAAACTTACCACTTCCACACGGATAGGGAGGATAACTATTAACAGTTATTTAACCTTTAACATGAACATTAATCAAACGTAATAATATTTTCTGGGTACATGATACCATACAGCATCCATATCAAACATTAAACTTTCATATCAAGGCGGGGGCCTCAAACTAGTGTCCTGCGGGCCACGTGTTTGAGACCCCTGCTTTAAAGCATTATGACCTGACTATTGAGGCTGTGATTGGTCAGCTTGTAGAACATTATTTCCTGTGTGTCTACATTATTATCACCACAGTTGGCGTTTCCTCTTCAGGTGGAGAACGAGAGTAACGTACTGCAGGATGGCTCCCTAGTGGACTTGTGCGGGGCGACCTTATTGTGGCGCACCGCCGAAGGCCTCTTCCACACTCCCACCCAAAAGCACCTGGAGGCCCTCCGACAGGAGATCAACGCGGCACGGCCCCAATGCCCCGTAGGTCTGAACACCCTCGCCTTTCCCAGCATGCAGCGCAGCCGCGCCCTCTCCTGCCTGGAGGACAAGCAGCCGTGGGTCTACTTGGCGTGCGGCCACGTGCACGGTTACCACAATTGGGGTCATCGGTCAGAGCAGGAGCCCAACACCCAACGAGAGTGCCCCATGTGCAGGATGGTCGGCCCCTACGTGCCGCTCTGGCTTGGCTGCGAGCCCGCATTCTACGTGGACACGGGCGCCCCCACGCACGCCTTTGTGCCGTGCGGACACGTGTGCTCGGAGAAGTCCGTTAAGTACTGGTCGGAGATCCCTCTGCCTCACGGCACCCACGCCTTCCACGCCGCCTGCCCCTTCTGCGCCACCCAGCTCAGCCTCACGCAGGGATGCTCCAAGCTCATCTTCCAAGGCCCGGTGGACTGAGATCTCGGAGGAGACACAACATGCTGTGAAACTGCTGACATGATTTTATTCCCTTTTCCTCACGTTTAGACCCTTTGTGGGAAGCTCAGGTGGTCACAATAGTTTGGATTCTACACGCTGTCCGGATGCTCTGTGAAGCCCATGTGGGGCCCTGCCCCCTTCCAGAACCAAATACTGTTTCAGCTGTCCTGCCAAGCAACCGCTTCAAAGAAGAAAAGCTCCATTGGTGGGCTACTCGCAAGTTTATGCTTTATGTAGAAAGAATTCACTGTTACTCTTTTTTTTTTTTTTTTTTAACTTGACAACAAACAACAGCAAGTGCAGACGAGTCTGAAGCGGGTTGGGCGTAGGTCCTGGTGGATCACAGAGGTTTTAAAGAGCCAGACAGCTGGACTGCTGGCTAGGAGAACCCCGAGGGCGTCTGATGCTCCTCCGGTTGCTCCTTATTTGGTCCTTTTTTAACCCCTTAACGGCTTTCTTCATTTGCGTCGGATACACAGAAAGAATCGAGTGCCTCTAATCCTACGAAGCTGTGGGAACATTTTTCACAGATGAGAGAAGGATATTTAGTTTGGAGGTAGATTTCCATCGTCGTGTAAGGAAACGACAGCCCACATGGATCTCTGTATTTTTATCCAACAGAAGAGCTATTTTACTACACTGAGGCCCTCACACTGTTTTCTAATGCAAATCTTAATATATTTTCCTGCATAAATAATGTGTGAGAGAATGTTTTGATTGTGTGTGTGCTGGACCGTGTGGGTGCCGTCGGGCTTAATAGAAGAAAAAAAAATTAAAAAAAGGCCCCGCATCATTTCACCCCAAATATGCTCCCCTATGATCTCTCAGCCCAGCAGCCAAAAGGACTAGACTTAGAACCTTGCAGGGCTTGACAACGATTGTACTTGGATTACAGCCTATTGATAACGTAGACTAGATAAGACCAGAGCTGTTTTTGTAGTGAGACTTTCTAATGAGCATATATGCATCACCGCTAACGCCGTCTCAGTCCCACGCGTGTGTGTACTGTATTGCCGTCTGCACCGTTGTTGGCTTTATCTCGCTCTGGCTCTGCTCCAGCCTGCCGCCGCCACCGCCGCGCCAAGAAACCTGGGCATCGCCTCAGCAGCGTGCAGAGATTATACCAAATATAAGGAGGAGCTATTTTCCTCTCCTCACGCAAGATGCAAGCTAGTTGCTGGTTCCGTAAACAATCCCTAAACCCGAACCGCTATTCCGGCGGAATGTTGACAGCTTTTGGATTCCAGTTGCATGCACCAGCTCCATGGGGAATAATGATATTATCTCACATGATGCCAAATTTGTTCTTTTGTGTGCGCGGATGAGTCAAAAACAAACTAGCGGATGGAGTGAAAGTATAAAAAAAAAAAAAAAATCGGGGACAAATGTGTGTATTCTTTCTGTGATGTTAGCCTAACAGACTGTGTCCATATGTAGAGAATATTGGCAGCCATGCGGCTTTCCTTCGCAAACAATAGTGAGCATTTAAAAACTGTGACTTTCTTCCAGTAGTTTTCTTCCAGAACTGTGGATTGCTGAGGGGCACAAATCCACCTTGAATGGAACTTGACTCAAAATGTTCTCCTCTTCTGAAAGAAACTTTCACAGTTGAAGCAGAGGTGGCTCAATGTCATCTTTTTATTTTATTTTATTTTTTTTATTATTATTATACGGCAGTGCAGGGTCAAACAGCAGACCAGGTACCAGCCAGTAGCATTCCTCACCCAGACACGTTCTTTAAGAGGGAGCGTGTTCTGTAGCAGCCGCCTCAAACATTCCTCCTTGGTAAACATGGGTGGGGCCCTCGGTTCACTCAAGGGCCTCTTGAAGATTTTTTGTCTCCTACAGGAAGTGTGTACACAAGCCATAGGACGCACTGATACTCCTCCCAATGCAAAGAAAAATAAACTATTTTTGAAAAGTAACCTCTTTCTGGTGAGTGTGAATGGTTGTTTTGTCTATATGTGCCCTGTGATTGGCTGCCGACCAGTCCAGGGGTGTACCCCGCCTATTGATCAAAGACAGCTGGGATAGGCTCCAGCACCCCCGCGACCCTCGTGAGGAAAAAGCGGTATAAAATGAATGAATGAAAAGTAACCTCTTTCTGGTGAGTGTGAATGGTTGTTTGTCTATATGTGCCCTGTGATTGGCTGGTGACCAGTCCAGGGTGTACCCCACCTATCGCTCGAAGACAGCTGGGATAGGCTCCAGCACCCCGCGACCCTTGTGAGGATAAGCATTAGAAAATGAATAATTGTTGGCATGCTAACATAATTATACTAATTTTTTTAGCATTTTCAGGGGTACATTTACAAACACTTGGTGCTGTTATGCTAGGTGTTAGCATGATAACATTCTTTAAGTCATTCAAACCCTTGCAAGGCATCTAAATATGTAGATGAAATAAATGTAGGACTAACATATGGTCATATTATTCTCTTATTATTAACCTCTTTCTGCTTTATTTAGCCCCGATGAGTTCAATGTCCGGCTTGAAGTCAATTTTGAAGAATGACATTGGAAGCATTTTATACCACATGGCAACACCGGCACACTTGCATGTGTGTTTCATCATTTTTCCTCTTGTGTATTTCTCTGTCTCCACTGCCAAAATGAATTTAATATCACAGCAGTGTGAGAGATAAGAGGCAGCATTTTTCTTGAAGTCTCTTTTAGTCACATTCCATGTTGTATCAGCTCTTTTTATCTCTTATCGGCCTCATCTTAATAGTCACCGTAAAGAATGATTGGATGAGCTGCATTGCATGGAGCTTAGTGGAAGTGTGTTTCCACTTTGAGCCACAAGGGGGCACTGCTTCCTCAGCAATGGAGAATGTAGGCAGCACTGCAATGAGCCTGCACTGCTGAGAAACAGCACATTGGTGCTTGTATCGTAAACATACACAAAAAAAGAGCTGACTTTGCTAAATTAAAGTTTGCTTCTAAATTATTCTTCATACACATTCAAATATGAGAGTAAATATATAGTTTTTTCATCAATTTGATATTTTGGACACATGATAATGACATTTTGCTGTCACTCATGTGACTTCATTCCTCCATAATAAGAGCACAGGAGGAAGGATTTAAAGATGGAATATGTCAGTTTTGATGAGTCGAGGAGCAGTGGGATGCCTGGCTTTTTAATTAACGTTCATGAGATGAGGTCACATGTCTACGCATTTGCCTGATTTTTTTATTTTTTCTTTTTCTGAATGACAGACAGAAGGTGACAGCATGCTAATTTCCACCTCTGTCAGTGGCTCCCCTGCCTTAAGCCGGCCACTGTTATGCAAATAAAGTGGATTGATGCAACATTTCCACTTGATGAAAAGCAAGGTTCATGTACTTTAGTGATGCTGCTTTGGATGATAGCACTCGGGCAGCATCACCTTCCATCATCCCAATTAACCTCTTCCGGGATGCTTTACTTGCACGCGTTTCCATGTGCATCGCTTCTGGAGAAGGCCAAAAAACTTTGGCACCAGAGCAATCAGGGAGGAAGTGAATGAGACATTTAGAAGAAACCATGTTCATTTATTGTTTGTGGTTTGTTGTGTTTAAAGGAACGATGGTGTGATTTAATAGCGCTATTGTTCAAAAATATTGTTCTTTAAAAATTAGAAATGGGTGGCATGGTGGTCGAGTGGTTAGCGCGGCAGACCTCACAGCTAGGAGACCAGGGTTCAATTCCACTCCCAAACCAGTGCATATGTGGGTTTTTCCGGTTTCCTCCCACATTCCAAAAAACATGCTAGGTTAATTGGCGACTCCAAATTGTCCATAGGTATGAATGTGAGTGTGAATGGTTGTTTGTCTATATGTGCCCTGTGATTGGCTGGCCACCAGTCCAGGGTGTACCCCGCCAGCTGGGATAGGCTCCAACACCCCTGCGACCCTCGTGAGGAAAAAGCAGTAGGAAATGAATGAATGAAAAATTTGAAATGTTATTTTATACTTAACCCTGGATTGTGCCATGAGTGAACAATGGCAATTGAAGAGAGAAATTGAGGGTTTTGGAGCTGAATCTTATGTTTTTTTTATTGCAAATGTTAATGAAAATAGTTTTAGGAATTAAAACCCTTCCAAACCTCCCAAAAGGTTAGTTATTTAGACATAACTGCACTGAAAGACTTTCCTCTGTGTTCTTTACATCCTGCCATGTCAAATGCCACAGGTGTCTACGGGGCCATGCGCCAACCTATCAGCAGGACACCTTTCACTGGCAACTTGATGGCTGTGATATTTACCTTAATTACCCAGCATGCAACTGAGGCAGATTATACGCCGATCTGAAAAGAAGAGATAGCGCTCTTCCCCCTGCACGCGCAAATCGAGCAAGCGCGGCATGCGATGCGACGAGCCATGCGGCACATTTATGTCTGTGATATTAATATAGTAAACTTGGCCCCGGTGTTTTAGCCGCAGGCTAATTGGACTAGCATGGCACGTGTTGCTGTGTGCTGTTAGAAATCTGTCTTACACTGAAACGTCTCACAGAGGATTCTCATACACTTTTGGGTTCAGTGCAGTTCAGGTGCTCAGTTCACTATATTAGGCGCTAGAATAAAACCCCTCATTTCTACCTTTGTTTGTTTGGAGAACCATAATATGCCCATAAATGTTACTCCTACATTTATTTAATTTACATATTTAGATGCCTTGACCTTGAAAACATACCACGGAAGGGTTTGAATGACTTAAAGAATGTTAGCAATGCTAACATGCTAATGTTAAGATACTAACACCTAGCATAACAGCACCAAGTGTTTGTAAATGTACCCCTGAAAATGCTAAAAATGTTAGTATAATTATGTTAGCATGCTAAAATTCATTCATTTTCTACCGCTTATCCTCACGAGGGTCGCGGGGGTGCTGGAGCCTATCCCAGCTGTGGGGGTACACCCTGGACTGGTGGCCAGCCAATCACAGGGCACATATAGACAAACAACCATTCACACTCACATTCACACCTATGGACAATTTGGAGTTGCTAATTAACCTAGCATGTTTTTGGAATGTGGGAGAAAACCGGAGTACCCGGAGAAAACCCACGCATGCACGGGGAGAACATGCAAACTCCACACAGAGTTTTGGCCGAGGGTGGAATTGAACTCTGGTCTCCTAGCCGCAAGGCCTGTGCGCTAACGACTCTTCACTGTGGAGCCCCGCATGCTAAAATTAGCAAACTAAAACCTAGCATGATAGCGCTAGATGGCACTAAGTGTCTGCTTAAGTTCATATTAATTAAAATCACCAAAATGCCAGTATACCCATGTTAGCATGCTAACATTAGCATGCTAACACTAAAATAATAATGTCCACCCATGAAAATATTTAAAAATGCTAGTATGATAACATTAGCATGCTAGCAATGCTTTGCAAAGTAATGCTAACATGATAGCACTAGCATGATAACCATCTAATTTTGCCATAAGTTCACGAATTAACAAAGAATCCAAACAAAACATCTTTCTCCTGCGCTTTTATGCTTGTTTGTTTACAGATCTATTTTTTTGGGCTACCTACTTGCTCTCAAAGAATCTTGTGTTGTTTCTCATCCAAAAGAGTGACTTTAATTATGGAGTCAGCGCTAATTAAATCTTTATCAGTTCAAAAGTAACTGTATTGCTCCCACACGGAGAATGTTTTCCCCCTCCTGTTGGTCCCCCACCGGAATGATTGAGCTAATCATAATTGGGCAAGCAGGTTGTTTTACCAAGCCCGTCAGCAGCCAGCTGGTTTTCCCAAAGAATATAACAAATAAAGCC
Source organism: Doryrhamphus excisus (assembly GCF_037039965.1). Taxonomy (NCBI): domain Eukaryota; kingdom Metazoa; phylum Chordata; class Actinopteri; order Syngnathiformes; family Syngnathidae; genus Doryrhamphus; species Doryrhamphus excisus. The sequence continues at coordinate 16,146,530 of NC_136370.1, read as the reverse complement.
ATGGTAGACGAGATAGACCATTAATCTGAGCTTCCTGTTGTTTCCACAAAATTGAATCCTCTCGTTTTAATTGCTCTCTAGTAGGTGTGCTGCTCGGGGCCATGAGAACACGGGCGCTCTATGCTTCCCCTTCTTGGACTATTATGTTCCATTGTGCAAGATGTCGATTATGGCTTGCTTGATCCTCATGGCCTATCTTACTCGGCATCATTTAGGTAGCTGCGTGTTACAAAGGAACAGCGGTCCGCCCTGTTATTAGATGTGTTGGAGTCCCTTGCTTGTTGTAATGAGAAGCAGAGGAGCGGTAATCTCTCTGAAGACATATGGACTCATTCACGACCTTTTGTGGCACTTCATAACAGCCCCTGCAAATTTGACAAATTTTGGTCAAAACATTTTTTTCTCCAAAATATGTCATTCACCATAAGTCACTAATAACTTATGAATACAAGATAATAAAGTAATGATCAAATTAGTTCCAGACCCGGCCGTGATAAGTAGGATTCCTAATTTGTAAATGAAACATCTATTTAAGACTTTTTTAACATGATTAGAGCCCTCTAGACATAAACTAACACCCCTACAGTCACCTTTATGCTCATATTATCCAGTATATTAGACCAGTGGCTCACAAACTTTCTACAGTCTCGTACCCCTTCACATATTTGATCTGAAGCCATGTACACGCTACGCCTGTACACTTAAAAAGCATGAACCTTTATGGTTAAATTGACTAAAAACAGAGAAATAACCCAGGAATAATAGTTGACATTGGAATACGCTGTTTATGTTTTTGTCTGACTTGGGTCATATTATGTGTTTTGGATGAATGGCTGAAATTTAAGTTCAGAAAATGTTGCCAAAATGTCTAAACAATGATGCCACAACATTAAAAAAAACAAACACAAACATGTTTGTTTTATTTGAAAATGACTATGTTTTTAAAATTGTATCACCATGAACTATTTACATTTTCACATTTGCACTGTGCATGTGCACGCAATGTGAATGCGTTAACATTTTTTTTGACAGTTTTGACCTCCTGGTTGCTGTGCATCGTGTGTTCCAATGGGAGAGATACAGGCTGAGTTCTTATAAAATTTACTTCTGCCACTTCTGCATCCAACATGCTCTCTTCTATTGTGGAGTTGCATCATCACCTCTCGTGCAAAAACATGTAAAAGACGTATACCGTATTTTCCGGACTATAAGTCTCACTTTTTTTCATAGGTTGGCTGTTCCTGCGACTTATACTCCAGAGCGACTTATAAATGAAAAAACTGTTTATGTTCCATAAACTGGACACGTTTTCTGTTCATGTTTATTTTTTGTGTAGCTGAATAACCATTGTGTTAGCATATCTTACACCTCTTCAGCCTGTTCTATATTCTTTTATTGTTAGATGTAAAAAGTAGTTTGTAAAATATATTACCCACAAAAAATGCGACTTATACTTATATCCTTTTTTTCTACCTAATTATGCATTTTTGGCCTTATTTTTGGACTAATAGTCTAGAAAATATGGTTAATATGTTGAAAAAAAATCATATAAATACATCTTTGGTAGTGAATGAGTTAATTCATCGTACTATTAAATGATTTATTCATTATCGTGACAGGCCTAGTCGCTATAAATGTGTTCCCTAGGGGAGCTGAGTGGCAGGGGGGACAGGAAATGATGTAAAAAATATGTCTAAAAATATGTAAGACATGTTTTTTTTCACAGGAAGCTGTATCCAACCACGAAACAACATGATTTAGTCATTTAAAAAATGTTTGAAAAAATTTTACTACGCAAAGCTGCAAAAATTTGAACTACAAAAAAGTAGGGGATGACGGTATAGATAATATGTACAGCATACACGCCCAAAATATTTACATGTTTATGTCATTATGCTTCACTGATAATGGTTTTTGATTAAGTGTTGAGATCCCACACTTTGTTTGACGATCCTTGAACACACCATGACTGCGTGTTCGAGGATTTTTAAATGTGTGGTGTGTACGTGTGTGAGTCACAAGCGAACAATGGCAGTTGAAGAGAGAACGTAACCTCACACAAAAACTGTATTTGGTAAAAATGAAGGATAAAGGGTACAAGTGAGGCAAAAACCGTAATTTTGTTCTCTGTTTAAGAAATGCCAAATCAGTGTAACGGTGCCTTATTTCCACCTTCCATGTCCACTTTAAACTGTAAACATCACATTTATTCCCGCCGTATCAAATCTTGTGTCTAGCGAGGGGAATGATGTTTGCGAGACTATGAATGGGCGCAATGCGGCTGTGAAGCACATTCGAAAAAAGGGCTTAACTGGATTACACCTCATTTCAAGGATGCTTATGGTAAGATTAAAACAGATATGAGGTAACTGAGGGAAATGCTAAATCTGATAGATTGAATTTTACTCATCCCTTTTAACCCCCACCCGTAAGCCACTTGCTCATGCAACTTTGTTTTTGTAAAACGTTTGGGGGTGTAAATGTCATCCACTATTATGGAGGTGTGTGAAGCAAAAATACTGTTTTTTTAACCACTCGTCCACCGTGCGGCTACTGTACTTTGATTCATTTTAATTATCTGCACTTAAGTGTTAATAATGTAAAAAATGACGTCATAACTTAATAACGTCTTCATTCGCGCATGTAAACACTGTGGAACACATGCAGTGATACAACGGGAGCAAAAGTAACTGGAATTGTGAGGTGTAACTGGAATTCCTTATCTCCGAAATCCGACCATAACGTGTGGAGTAAGTTACCGTTGATGCGCTACAACTTCATATAAAAAAAAATCCAAACTAGTTTTGCCTAAAATAAATGTAAGTCAGCAATTGATGATCTGTTGCCAGCTACAAAAAAGGACCGAAACTCTGACCCGGACTGGAATCCAGTACAGATTACACAGAACTGTATATATGTGCATAAATGGACGCGCTAATGGTCACTAATATATAAAAGGTGAGCGACTGCTTCCTAAAACCAAACAAACCTGCCCCACACAGCCAGCACATGCCCCCACTACCAGAGAGCCACCGGCCACCATGGGGGGCACACAGAACCAAGAGCCAGCCGGTATACTGTATACGAAATATGTGTACACTCCGCATAATGGCATTTAATCTGAATCCATAATGAATTCCATAGCACTGCTCAGTCAAGTAATATGTGTTAATAACTCTGTGCCATATGGAAGCGGGCACTTTAGAATGGAGTTAATTCCTCTTTTTGGACAAGCTGCCAATAAAGGCCACATTAGTGGCAGGGGAAGTTTAATCCTGCAGACAGTCTGATAATTCCTATATACAATATACCATGCTTTTATATTCCAATCTTTCCAATCAGAGCTTATATGAATACATCAATGGAGCATTTCTGCATATGTTTTGTGCTGGAATGTAGTTGTCTGTGTGGTATATTAGAAGTGTGCTTGGAGAGTAGACTTCATGACGTGCCTGATTACACCCCCCGCCCCCCTTCCCTCATCCCCATCTCTCCCAAATTCCTCCCCACATCCCTCTGCCAGCCAGCACTGCAGCCCAGCGGATAACCACGCATGGATTAGCTGTGACATCACACTGAAGAGATGGCTGAGTGCGAGGAAGGGCGAGCACTCGGGTGTGTGTCAGATGGGTGCAAGCCCATATGTGTGTGTGTGTGTGTGTGTGTGTGTGTTGGAGGCTGATTAGACGGTGAGGGTGGCAGCGAGAGGGAAGCGAGGATTAGGGAGCCATTGGAGAGTTGGCTATAGGTGCTGACACCACTCCACCTCACCAAGGGCTCAATTTACTGAGGGATCAGACTCATTTATGGTGGGTGGGGATTATTATCAGTTCAATGAGGCTGTTTCTTTATTATAGGAACCCTTCAACCTGTGAAATGTGCTCGCTTGTGAGTGTAGCCATAATCTAGTTCTTTTTAAATGCATACATAATAGTAGCATAGCACTGCTTTGTTTTGTGTTTATGGAACAGTGGTTACACCTAATAGAATTTGACATAAATTAATTATCCTCATCATGTAGCATCCAAGAGTCGAAAAGGGGCTGCTAGCTTACAGTATTCAAAACATCATAAGGGATGCTATGTCTGTAGAAAATTGTAATTCATATATATTTGCTGAAATGTGTATGTGTAGTTTCATGATTTGTGTCTATTTTCCATTTAAGTCTCGTGGTTGTGGGAGTATGTCAACAATGTTCACGTCATAGAAGGTTTTACTACAACAGCCATCTTGCCTATTGTGATATTTTGGCCATTGACACTAGCAAATGTTACTATTATCCCCAAGTACGTTTTGGGACAAACTACCATACCAATAGCATATTTTTTAAAAAATGATTAATTAACTTAAACAAAACAAAACTTTTGAAACTAAAATGCACTTACCTGTATTTTTCACAACGGTGTTGATTGTTTAAATAAAGAAAACAGAAAAAAATAATCTCGCGAGATTTGCTCATTGGCGCGGGCACTTTCCCGGAAGAGAAGCGATTCAATTCAGGAACGCTTGCCTTCACAATTCAACGTCGTAGCTGTATTTTGCATTGAAAGGGTTACGCTTCAGATAGAAAGTGACACTAATCTCGAGTACCTCGGGTCGCTGAGTTTGTATAAATGACCAGGCATGACTTCGACGGAGCGAGCGGTGTTATGTTGTCGCTAGTTGTCGCATGTTAGCTACCGTTTTCTCTGCGTTCATATTCTGAACCACGATGGCTTCGGAGCAGAAGACAAGCTGGGTATTGACTGGTGCTACCGTCGCATGGGTCCTTGCTCTCTATGTCCCCTGTGTCCAGAGGACAGTCCCCGGTGGAGATTCAGGTTGGTGCTAATATGCTAGTATGCCAGTAAGCTAACTTCCTTGTTTGAAGTCATGTGGGTTTGTTGTGATGCCGGGCAGCCAATCATTTTGCGTCTTGTTCATGATTACTGGGGTTCAAGATGCAGCGAGCTTCAATGGCGCCCTGTCAGGAAAACTAAATTTTATTAAAAATATATTTGACCTTGTATTGATCATAGTTATCAGCGCCATCAGAAGAGTATGCTTGTGCAATTAATACGAAAATAGATCACCCTTGAATTAGACATATCAGCTACTGCTGTATTGATTGGCTACAAGAGTCCAAGTATTTTAGTATGAAATTTCCACTTATATTAAACACCAATCTTTAATAGTTTTCCTGTTTTGTTCTTGCCACGTCTTAGAATGTGTTCACACACAGTTGACTCATAAATATTCGGATTAAAGCACAATAATACCTTATCCTTTATTTGAATTTGAACAGTAAATTTTTACTACTAAGTACCTAAATGCCACTGTGGAAATAAGAGAAAAACATGTTTTTTGTTTTGAATGTGAGAATATTGTTGACACTCAGCATCTCCTGGTTATAATGGGATTCTTATTAAATCATTGCATATGCTGTACTTGTATACTTGTAGCATTTTGTGGAACTTTTACCTGTCACATGTTGTAGGCCCACACGTGTTCTAACATTCTATGTAATGCAATTTGTGAAAGAACGCCTCGCACATTTGCAGAGACTGTTTTGTCGAGATAGTCAGGTTACAGACTTGTAAATATGCTTTTCAGCAAATGAAGACTCGGCTTGTTAGCACTGCAACGCTATGTTGTACGACTTGCAGTGAGAAATGCACATATGCACATTGCAAGCGTACGGAAAGCGGAGCCAGATATGAATGTGGAACGATGGGGAGAGAGCAGCGAGTAGCCTGCTTGCTCTTGTGAATGAGGATGGTAAAATGGAAAGGGGGTTGTGCTTTGAAAAAATGGCCAGCCCCTTCTCCACAGTGTTTAGGGACGGTGCAGGATGCCCGCTCTGATAGTGCCAGCTGAATTCCCCAGGTCTCCGTCTCCGTGTCCTAATCTCTTTAGGTGTGATGTGCCCTGGAGAAGTTTGAGCACAGGCCCACGGGCACACTGTTGTCTAGGAATGTGAAGTGTGGAAATGATGGGGATTATGGGAAGACCGGTGTGGGTGCCCATGCTCCACTATCACAAAGACTCTTGGCTCCCTTTGCCGCTCTCCCGTTGAGTCCATATCTTCTCTTTTTAGTGGAGTCGGGCTGCAGAACTGCTTCACTGCAAGATGCTTTAGTTCACTTAGTTTGATTTATGTTGAATGGTGTAAAAGTGTGCCACCACTGAAGGGAAAATGAGAAGCCAGCAAAGGACGGGAAAGTGTGATGAGGAAGCGGTGGCAAGTCGCTGGCGGCTCGTGCCAGGTGAAATGGAGCTGTGAAAGTGTTTAAGCTGCGCAGGTGGAAGAGTTCTGACTTCATGGTCCATTAGACTGATAAGAGTTAGGGCTCCTTGTGAGGCAGGAAATGTAGGCACTAAATCACTGTAGCAGCAAAGTTGCAAAATATGAAAGGCATTCGGTGTCATAACTGTCCTCCAAAATGTCTATCTCTTCTTATGTAAATATGAGCTGAACTAAATAGCTAGCTCTATTTGGTCCTGGTTAAATTCAAAGGTATGCATATAAGTCAGAAATAATTTTTGTTAAATCAAATTGGTTCATGCTGTCTTTGTTGATGCAGGAAAGGAGGCCACAGTTTTATTGACATGAGGATAGAACAGATGCAGGACATTCTCTCTTGTGCCAGTAGAGGGTGCTGTCCTGAACACAAACATTTATCAGTGTCTGTTAATCTGAACCAAATTTCAATTTTCATGAGTGGGAGATGTAAACATTGGGTGAAAAATCAGCATAATTTGAAATGCTCCGGGTATATTCTGGCACAAATGGGTTTGGGCCCAGCGATGTTAAAGCTTGCTCAAATAGCTTTTAGGAGGTTGTGTGTGTGTGTGTGGGGGGGGGGTCTCTTCATTCTGTTTTGTGCCTCACACAGAGCTTGTCAAAAAATTGTGCAGCCGGCTCTTATTTTTGCAGCTTACCTCATTCTGTAACTGTCAGCAGCATCGCCTTTTTTTTTATTTGTGCCCAACGGACTGAAGGCGACACTGAGACACTGGCAGAGACGCATGGAGAGTGGCAGAAGAAAGACCCTGATGCACGGGGAGGATGGGACTGGAAGCATTATTCTCAGATCAGCATATGTGTGTCTTAGTGTGACAGTGCATTGGAGAGGGTGTCTAATGGGGCGTGCTCGTGTGTGTGTGTGTGTGTGTGTGTGTGTGTGTGTGTGTGTGTGTGTGTGTGTGCTGGGTAACGGGAGGGGAGGCATCAAGGGAGAAGCAAGTGCTGAAGAGAATGAGCGTGCCGCTTAGGAAATGTCACACTGGGAAGATTTGCAGGTTTTGATCCTGGCAAATTAATGCAAAACCCCAGTGCAAGTATTTGATTTGGGAAAACTTTGGGAGCAGACTTGTCTCTTAATAATAATTATTGGGTTTACATTAATGTCCTCCCCCATTCTCTTCCACAGGAGAGTTGATCACCACTGCCTGTGAGCTGGGGGTAAGTATTAGCTCTATTGTTTAATCAATTCATTCATTAACTCTTAGAAGTATTAAGGAAGTTTAATTAAGCATGGGCAGAAAGCAGATTAATTTACTTTCAGTCCACAGGTTTCCCCCTTTCTGTCTTTACACTTATTTTACTAAGTTGCAAGTAGAGAATGCTATAATTTGCAACCCGTTTTTCAAATCCAATTAAAGTCAATAGTAAGGCGATGGCTTTTGTAGGCTTTGCCTTATGTACGGTATAAGGCTTATTATATCCACCCCTCTTTTTTGTGTGTGTGTAAGCCGCAAAGAATGAACTAAATCGGGTTAACAGTTATAATAAGTTTTATTATTTAATAAAGTTTATTACGCCGCTGTGATCCTTTTAGGGAGGCTGTGTCGGTGTCACTATGCCAGTAATCCTGCCGTTAGTGCTGCAGTCCGTGTGGCCTGCCCCTCTGCCTTGTAGGCCTCCCGAAAGGCCTTGCAGGCCACCCCCGGGCCCCAGACTGCTGCCCCCCCTCCTTCACATTTTCATCCCAAGAGTTCTTCTTCTCTTTCCTCTCCCTGACTTTTGTGCCTTGGCTATCCTGCACTTGAACCTGCTTTATGTCAGGCACACGGACGTTATTATTCGTCTCTTTTCTTCTTCTAACCTTCACATTGTGTACCCGAGCCCACCCAATCCTAGTGGTGGATTATTTTTGGATATTTAAACCTTAACCTGGAAAAGTAGTCAAACTCACCTTTCAGCTCTGTCTTCATACTGAAGCACTGCCCCTTCTTCCCGCCTGCGCGACTCGTGTTATCAATGCCAGGAAATGAATCTTTAATGACTGAGCCCTTATCAGGGCAAAGGAGACTTAGCGGCTAATTGCTGAGATCCCCCAGACGAGAGCGACTGCAGCTCGGAGGTGGTTTCGGGGGCTGGGGCAGGAGCGGGCGAAGATCACATGTTGTACCGTGTCCTCATGGGAGCTGCGCTGTCCTTGGGAAGAGGCCAGAGAAAGACAAGTGAGAAGTGTGAGGAGGAAAAGAAGCCTTTGATATGATCCATCCAATCATTTCTGTGTCAGGTGCTATAGACCACGGGTTCACAAACACCGGACCCAGGGCGGAAAGCTTTCAGAAACAATGATAATTATAACATTGTGTCGTCTTTTCGAGTTAAAATGAAAATAAGTTACCCAGAACTTTTAACAATGGCATTGAAATGGCATACAGTGAATGCTTGTGAACCATTTGACTGCACCAGTACCTGCCCCTAACACATTTTTGCTATTTTTTAAGATTTTTCTCATTATTTAAGGGCTTTGAGCTATTTATACGTATATTTTGTATTATTGATTTGACTGAAGGTTAAGCAACATTAAGATTCCTTAAAACTTGTAACAGGTATAAATACAGATATAAAACATAGAATGTAAAATATTGATCCCATCAAACAAAAGTATATTCATTTAGCAAGTCATTTTTTGGCTGCACAGTATACGAGTGGTTTGTGTGCAGGCCACACTGCTAGGAGACCCAAGTTTGATCCTTAGCCATCCCTTTGTGGAGTTTGCATGTTCTTCCCGTGCATGCGTGGGTTTTCTCCGGGTACTCCGGTTTCCTCCCACATTCCAAAAACATGCTAGGTTAATTAGCGACTCCAAATTGCCCATAGGTATGAATGTGAGTGTGAATGGTTGTTTGTCTATATGTGCCCTGTGATTGGCTGGCCACCAGTCTAGGGTGTACCCCGCCTCTCGCTTGAGGACAGCTGGGATAGGCTCCAGCACCCCGCACCCCTTGTGAGGATAAGCGGTAGAAAATGAATGAATGAAAGTCTTTTTTTGGTCTGTGTCTCAATAAATACATTTGACATGTTATTCTGTTTATTTTATTTTTGCCTGTGCCTTACAGCATTAGAAAATAATGTAATAGTGCCACAATTGACAACCTATCTAGATTCAAATGGAATAGATTTACATCCCTAGTACAGTCAACACATGCGCCGCCTGTCACCCACACAGATCAAACCACGCCGTTATTATACCGATGGTGAATCAGTCTTCATTTTGTGTCTTTTTTTGTTTTTATACATCCATAAATGACAATGGCGTCAGACTACTATATGGCATTAGTAGATTAACATTAGAGTAGCACACCCCTGGTCCGTCCCAGACTACATTCTGGACTGGTGCCAGTCTTTCACATTGCAATGAATGAATAGGATAGGAATGATTTCACACAGATTCCAGGATCAGCTACATGAACCACTGCACTACCTTTTTTGGTATCACATCGGAGGGCCAGAGGGTATAGCCATCAGCCCTCTAAAATAGTTTTTGAATTCAACAAAAGTGTTGTATAATGTTTGGTCTTACCCCAGCTTGTACTCATAACTCTTGTCATTACTCGCTTTTGTGTCTGTGTGTGTGTGTGTGTGTAGGTGGCCCATCCTCCTGGATACCCAATCTTCACTCTACTATCTCGCCTGGCTATGCGTCTTCTTCCCACACTCTCACCAGCTCACAGCGTCAACCTAATGAGCAGTGTGCTGGGGGCTTTGGCGTGTGGCACCCTCTGCATGACTGTGTGCAGGTAGGCATGTGTAATCATAATGCGCATCATAACTCAAATTGTTGTCACAAGATCAAATTGTGACAAGGCAGCAAGAGAGTTCAACACCAGGATGCATCACAGAACAACGGCTTGAACAGAGTGAGACCTCTGGTTAGTTATACAGTAGCTTTGTGTATGTTAGGGGCGCTAGCATGCACACATCAAGAGAGTAGACCCTTGTGAGCACCAATGCCAGGTCGCGTAGTAGAAATTAGGGAGGAAAAAGATGATCGCAAAGCTAAATGCCACGGCTCCCGTGTAATGAGCAAGGAGCCCATCAACACGAACAAGCCAGTATGCAGAATTTGTTCAAAAGTGACCATAAAAGGGATCTAAACGAATCTCCCTACCTCAAATATACAGTCAACACTAAAAAGTACTTTTGCATGCGCTCACAGAGAGTTGTTTAATAAATCGTAAAATAACTGCTGCTCTTTAATAAGCTGAAAAGCCAGCATTTCAAGAAGTGCTCCAAACGTTTGATAGACAGTATGAATTACCTGTGAGAAAATACATGTCACAAACAGCTTTACAGAGTGAAAGATGACATATTGCAGGAAATTATTAGTTTTTTTTTAGACAGAGACCTTTGCTGTTGAGTCGAGCAATTTGTCAATCATGTTTCATGATGAACTGGAGGCAGCACATCAGAAGACAAACATCCAGACAGATTACAAGAAGACAATTTTTGACCAATGTGAATCAACATTCTTCCACTGACTTTTTGCATCTGAATGCTGTGTGAGCCACAGAGTGGCATTTTGGGGTCCTGACAGCCTGGCGGTAACATTCCTGATCCTCTGTTCAGCATTCAGGAGCAGAGCTCAGGCTGCCCTCCCCCTGCCACCGCACTGCCCAGCCTGTTTACCCATCAGCCACCCAGTGTGAGTGAGCGTGTGTGTGTGTATGTATATATCACAATTATCATGGCCTCCAACCCCCCACCCCCTACCCTCACGTCTCTGTATTCCTATGCCCCCCTGCGTCGCCCAGCATGCTCCCAATCCTGACATGGCACGATTTCTAATCTTCCGCTTCTTGCCTCCGAGGTCTAAAAAGGAGCATGATCACAAATGCTGTCCTTCCCTCTCCCACAGACTGCCTCTCTCCTCACTTGCACATGATGGCACTTCTACCTTAGATCACCAATTTCCCAACCTGACATATTTTAAACACTCTTATTTGATAGGAAATAACAAGTTCATGTATAGTGGGCATTAATCAGTTCTAAGTTATATCCTATGTGATGATCTGGTTTGTAACATGATGGCACGTGGTCCAGAATAGTTTAGCAAACAGAGTAGAGCTGTTTCTTAGAAGTATTTTAGTAATTGATTACTCTACGTGTGATTTTGGGTGAAGTGCTGATGTGCAATATGCTCTGATTGGCATAGACATTTCCACCATGTTTGATTAAGTAAATATGCAGCTGATCACCGTAATCGACATTAAATTTATCGCAATCACTGATCACGTTCATGTAATCTCCCGGACCGAGGCAGAAGAGCAAGGTTCTTGTTGACGGATGATGCACAATTCTAGATTTGAGACTAGTTTCTTTACAGTTGTGAGCCTTGAAAGGTTGGACCAGGCTGCTTCACAAATCAAACACTGCCATCCTAATCCTCGGATAGGCAGCTCTGTCTTTATTTTTCTAATGACCATATGGCTTTAATGATGTAGTGGAGTAGTGGTTAGCATTCTGGACTTTGGTGCGGGCGCCCCGGGTTCGAATCTCCACTAGCATCATCGGTATTCGTCAGGAAGGGCATCCAGAATACAAAAGGCTCAAGCCAAAAATCATTATGTGGATCAAAAAAAGCTCTGCTGTGGCGACTCCGTAATCAGGAAAAAAGCCGAAAGAAACAAACATAACCATATGGCTTTAATGCCATTGATGACTTACTCTTCAATTGGAGACAGCTCTTGGCCAGACGTTGAGCGGCTGTTTATTTTCAGGCCAGAAATACCCATGCTGTCTGGCTGAATTTTTGGCTCACAGTGTGCATGTTAACTGTAGACCCCTGTTTGTAATCTCTGGGGATTTAGATCCAGTTTTGGATTATGGCAAAGTAAAAAGTCATTATGATAACATCCCATAGCACCCTCCCCAACTCGAGCTTGATGGCTAGCAAGGACCTCAGCCAAAGCAAACAGTCACAGCAAATAAGCTGTTAAGTGTGAATATGTAATCTATGGTTTCAATTTAAAAAAAAAAAAAAAAAAAAAAAGCATAAAAGGTTTTTGTTATCAGTTCAGGGCCTACTTTGGGCTCAGCTTTGCTGTGGATAAGCACAGCACCAGCATAAGTGTGGTCGCAGATATTCAAGTCACCCCATTTTGGTTCCAAAACTGACGAGTTAATACGAGCTCCCTCTTGCAGTCTTGATTGCTCTGTCTTTACCTTGGTCATTTGCATTTGAGGCTTGCATCAACTGAAATGCTCCATTTATTCCCACGCTAACAAATAATCACTTTATGTCTTCACATGGAAAGTGTATTTAAGTTTATATGAAGGCATTTTGTCTCGGATAGTAAATTGTAAAGCCGTCAAAGTTATCTGGAATAGACCCAAAGTGGCAAACCTTTGAAGTATCAATTTAAATTAGTCTGCTCAATTGTGGCGTTTAATGTGTGGGAATGTGCGTTCATAGGCTTGGAAGGCACCTCACTTGGGCAAATGTAGAAATGTAGCACTTTCCCTTTGATTTGTCAATTCCACTTCCCGCTCTTGCCTTGATCATGTGGTTAGATGTTCAAATTGCATGTCTTGTTATGTTTTCGCACCGTGGCCTGACAAGCCTTTGATGATAGTGCACGTAATGGTAATTACTATCGATCGTACTCTCAGGGTTCACCAAGAAAAAAAAAAAAATATTTGGCTCGCGGAATATGCTACGGGCCTCAGCCATGAGACTCTGAAGGAATGCACCCTTCATAACGGGATAATCCAGACGGCTCTGTATTCTGCGCTCGCTCTCGTTTCACAGTTTATCTGCTAAAGCTACTCTGTATCTCCGCTACCTTAGAGGGATCTCTCCCCATTCCAGAGCTTATCCTGAGAAACCAGGAGCAGACACGTTAACGTGCTGACAGCCTTCCGAGTGGAGGGGAAAAACAACCCTGGATCGCTGAGACATCAGCATTTTTTAGTTTGATCGATGACATAACAGGACTGCTGAAGCACTCCAAACATGTTTATCTCTCTAACCCCCTCGCTGAGCTGAACCAGTTGATACCTTAGGTAACTGGAGAGTGGCTGTGGTGCCATCCCACTGTTTCACCAGTAAGTCCTGATAGTACGCTCTTGCTGCTGTCTCAGATATCAGGTATCGTTTTCGGGTTGGTGCGAGAAGTAGGTGCTGCCTGCTTTTGGTTAGGAATTTTCAAATAGGGGTGTCCAGACCAGGGCTCTACATTAAAAACAAAAATTACTTGCCCATGGGGAATCCTTAAGGTGAGAACTACTTGCCCCATGTAAAAAATACTGCCATAATGATATCATATATCAATATATGCTGATATTTCATCAGATAATAGCACTGATGCATTGTATTTACAATGTCTGAAAAATTGTGGAGATGTATGTTAACATGGCATGCCATACTACCTTACACATCGTAGTCGTAGTAAGCAGTGATATTTATATTTATAACATTATTGAATAGACACATTTGTGTACTAGTAAAGTGTTTTTAATCCAGAAAAAAATGGAATATCACTGATTGGATGTACTTGCCAGAATTTTGTTTTAACTTGCCCCGGGCCATCGGTACATCGTTATTGTCGAGCCCTGCATACAATTTTTTTCACACAGTATATTGGTAATTCAGCCTTGAGTATTGGTGATCCAATATCAGCATGAATCATGCATACTCTTGTTACTTGCAGTATATTGTAGTGTGAAATGTTGGAAAAGGTTTGCTCTAGTTTTACTCAGAGAACAATTGTCCGAAATAGTAAGTATGAGAAAAACTGACCCAATTACTTCTTTATGTATTTGGGGTATAGTTGTATCCAGAATGTAGTGGCATGTAGGCATAATATAGCGAGATTCAAGGTGAAGGTTTTAAACCTGACATTACTTACCACTCGTAGTGTCTGGCTCGTTTCTGTTCCAACTGTAACAAAAATGACGTCCACACGTCTAATCCTGCTATTGTTAACATGTTAGCACACGCTGTTGTTGTGACCACGTGGGTTCCGCTGGATACAAGTGGTGGAGTGGAGTATGGAATGAGCCTCTTGTATCAAAGTGCCAATATCTGATATTTTAGACGCAGACCAATGAACAGTCTATTTCAGTTTAATGGTTTTGATTGCAGTAAAATGCACTGTGATTGGCTGGTGACCCAGCCTGAAGTCAACTGGGATAGACTCCAGCATACCCTGCCATCCCCACCCAATGGGGATAAGCGGCATAGAAGATGGATGAATGTTTGCAATAATTTGTTTACTCAAAATTTTTTCTTCCTTTTGCATTTTGAAGCTTTATTTCGAACCTCCTGAAGATCCAATAGTGCAAAATGTAAATTTTTGCATTTTTTTTTCAACCGGTCTTAAAATTTTGATCAGGGGTGTATTTCCCTTTTGAATGCCTTTTGTTCAAGTGAACACCCATTACTGCTTTTAAAAAGCTATATTTATATTCTCTTTCCGCTGTATCTCATGTGTCATATTGTAGTCCAACAGCCTCTCTACCCCCCCACCCTCAGCATGACCAATGGTTCCCCCAGGACTCATTCTCTAATACAGTTAAACAGATGTCTAATGAAGATGTTATTTCCTCATTACGGGCTATGGGATGGGGACAGAGAGGAGGAGGGCCAGATAGACAGCAGAATACAGTAGCAGTTTAATATTCCTTTTTGCCCGTGGGCCTGAGATTGTGTCTGTCTCGGACGTCAATATTACATTCCTCACCCACCACAGGCAGTCTTAATAAGGCACCCGGCACAGAGACGGATCAGACTCCGCAATTACAGTTCAGCCAGAATTAGTTAATGGAATCTATACAGCGACATTTATGTATCACTGCCGTGTGCCTAATGACTTTGTTGGGAAAAAGCAGCACGAAAAATGTCTGTCAGTGAATTGCATAAACACATGATTTTTTTTTTTGGTAAATTGCTTTCCCCCCCCTTCTTGCTGTAATTTTTGTGTGTTGGACCGAGATTATGATGGAATTGCGGGAGAAATTGTCATGTCAGTGGCTGCATTGTTTGAGCAGAATTGTGGTGATTAATTTTCTATGCACTTGAAGCACTGGAGCACTTCCGGGAGGAGGGGTGTCTCAGTCGCAGAGCCGAGGTCCCTCATTTATCCTTCTCGCTTGTGGAGCAGGCTGCATCCTTGTCGCACAGGCAAGGGAGTCTGTTTCTGTAATTAGCCTAAAATTGGGTTGTGGCATCCCGGATTCAACTGCGTTTTATTTTTAAATCATTTAATTGGAAAAGATTATACTCGGGAAGTAATAAAAAGATATTATTGTTGTCTTCGACCTATTAATTAATATGACTCGTAATTACTATTTTTCAAGTACTTACTAAACTAACAAGTTTACAAATTTGTCTATTTATTTCAATAATACATTTCTAAGAAGGCAGTAAAATGCGGCATAGGACAGTATAGGACAATTTAATTAATATGTCCAACTGTTTGTTTGCCATATTATTCTGAAACATCTTGTGCATCAGTGATTGGGATGCATGATAGCTGGACATTAAGAGAAGAGGAACTTAAGAAGTCAATGAATCAAGCTGATCCCAGAATACATGTACCTGCAGAATATTAGAATTTCTTAAATGAAACATTGAGTCCATTTTTTCAACACATTATATGTGAAGTTGCACATAATAAAAAATATTTGTGACTTATCGGTACGTAAGATAAGAAGCTTCATTCAGTACAATCGAATTATCCAACATTTGTATACATCCCTCCGCACATCGCGGTTTGAATTTCACTTCACTCCATCATGGGTTTTTCAAAAATATATTAATAAGCCATGTTGTTTAAACTGCTAAATTTATGGTGCCTGTTTTGTCTAAATGAAGCATTTTCAAGCATAAAAATGGCTCAATTAACTAAAATACACATAAGTCATTAAGAAATCACATATCACAATGTGATATGTACTATTCTACAATGGCCACTAGGTGTCAGTAATTGGTGAAAGATTTGATCGCCAAAACAACAAGCTGTTATTGAATGATCTCACAAAAAAGGCACAATAATATCATAATCATGATAACCCATACTAAGTGGAAACGGAATTCTGAACCCCTAACATCACTTCCTGTCCTCCACCTATTCGGAACACATTTATTGCAGCATACAAAAAAGCACGAGTTTTACTTACAGTAGGTATTAAATGGCGTATATTGGATAATACAAGTGTGTTTCATTTCTAAAAGGCTCCAATAATGTTAAACTATTGAGACGGTTGTAAGCAGATTTTGTATGCTGTAACTGCGAAAATATTTTATTTATAAGTGCTGCTTTGCAGAAATTCATTAATGAGTCGAGAACCAATTGACCGCGATAAGCAAATTAAGTAATTTGAAGGTCAACCAAGATTTTCCGAAAAAGTATGCCTAATAGAAATCTTAGATTTAGCCATGATGTGAGGCTTTTTTTTGTGATGCCGCCACAGTCATGGTAAGACAATTATGCTGATAATTATAGTATAATTATATTATTTTTGACTTACAGTAGCAGATGATACCATTTTAAAAGTGTAAATTTGTAAATCAATTGCAGTCTGGCTTTCGGTGTTCAAAGCAATGCATGCCACTGTAATATAATAGCTGCTAAGTACCAGCCTAGTGTCCTGGCCAGAGGAGAGCCCGAGGGTGTCATTGAGGGCCAGCTGGAAGCGTATGCCTGATCCCAAGTAGGCCACCTTCTCTATGGGTTCTCTCCCCTCTTCAGGAATGTGTGATTCTTTTCCAGCGCCGCTTCCCCAAACTCATTTCCTGGTTCGAGAACAGTGCGGTGCTGAACCGCAATGGCACAGTTTTGGTATTTATTGTCTAGTCCCCAAGGTGGGGTGGGTCGGTTTGCTGGATGCCCCGGCCAGCTCCATTGTGAAGTGGCATTCAGTGCACAGGGTTGTTGTAGGCTTTTGTGTGCAGTTATTTAGCACACACAACGGCTGCTGCTGCTGCTGGCACGTCTCGAGCACACACTGTAGAGACAGCTCAAGTGGTAAATGAGACAGGTCCCATTTTGACACTTCAAAGTGGTTTTACTGAGCTTTTGTTGAGTCCTTGAAGGGGACACTGCTTAACGCAGCCTGTTGTACCATTGTCATTTCTTATTTGTGTATTTTACCTTTCATCTTTCTCTTTGAATCTGTGTTCAGAATATTTTTAATGCACTTTTTTTTTTTGCCTGTAGGACTATGAAACTACACCGTTGGTAATTGATGTTATTTCTCTAGTTTGATGTCTCATTTTAGGCTTCATGTCTTTGTCACAGAGGTTAATTGCCTGGGTGAGCTCACAGACAATTTGGCAGTAGGGGGTTCATTTCAGGGTAGAATAGTCTTATTGTCAGCTGGATTGTTCTTCTGCCACTTTCCAACCGGGCCTTTGTCGCTGAGCCATTGCATTTCTACACAGTAGCATCCTCCACCACAGCGCGGCGATAAGGGGTAAAGCATCCACTCTGGTGTCAGTGTGTCCTGCTTTATCTGGTCGCCCTGGGAGCAGCCGGGCTGGAGAATAAGCTGTCGAGAGGCTGAAAGGCAGACGTGGACCCAGGTGGTCCCATGCAGACAGACCAGCCATTTACAGTTGTACTGTACACACATCACTGGGCTCCGACGGACTGTCAAGCTCTAACAGAGAGATTTGTCAGCCACCCAGTGAGAATAAAGTAGTAGAAGAAAAAAAAAAAATGTGCGTCTGAATATGTGACAAGTTCTGCATGTCTATCAGGTGGGGCTTAAGGAGCCAGAACCGACTTGTTGTAATAAGTGTGTCCGTGGAACCCATCTTTAACTGCTCTGCACCCCCTGCTAGGTGTGTGAGCTGTGGGTTAATTGTCAAGCGGGGAGGTAAAAACTTGTGGTCCCCATTTGCCCCCACCACCTTTTATCCCTTCCTTCTTCTAAGTTCTGCTTCGACTAATTCCTGGAGCGGTGCGGCGAGGGAAGACGCCGCTATCTCTTATTAAGACTCGCGCCTCGACGCCCCATCAACACGCTCTGCCCCCCCACACACCCCTTTCGCACACATGCTCACCAAGCTCGCCTTACAGTGAACACAGAGGGGGAAAACAGTGACGAAGAGAGAAAGCCCAAGAAAAAAAAGGGGGAAGTAGTCAGCAAGCAAGAGGTTTTTTTTTTTGCCCTCTCTCCCTCTCTTTTTTTCCCGTTGATTTACCGCGCTTTACTCAGAAAGCTCCATTGTTCCCCTCGCCTAAGTCTCATCAGGCCTTTTGTGGCTGACTATCACAGCGGCAAGCAGAGAGCTGGAAATGTATAAATGGTATCATGCCTTCTGATTAATGGCGGTGCTTATGAGTCAGGTCTGATAACGGGCCTGCTCTCTACTCAATTTCAGATACCGTTAATGGAATCTGTCTTCTGCGATTGTAATGTGAGAGCGCCTAATTTGCTATGGAGCTTGAAGCTGTCACCGGCAAGGGATTGTGGGGTCATAAGGGACCTGGCAGCCGTTTGGCCTGCAGCTTGTATCTGCCGCGCTGAATAGAGCAGCTCTCTGCCTGTCAGTTAGCTGATAGGCTGATGAGGACTCTAAGCCACTCCACACAATGGCGGAAGGGGCCATACTGCCTGACTTCCCTAATTGTCGAGCCTGCTCATATTTCCGAGCCAGCATGCAGGGGACTGGGCTGCTCCCTTTTTTTTTTCCATTTCTCTTTTGCCCCCTCTTTCTCTGTTTGAACTTTTTTTTTCTGCTTTAGTTCCTCCTTCATCCAGCGCACTGTCTCACCCCTTTTAACACACATTTGACTGCATTATTTTCCTTCCCCCTCTTCTCCTCCCATCATTTGTCACCTCTCTCTCCTTCCTATGTCTCTCATTTTAGTAAGTGGTGGGTCTTAGCGTATGACAGATTAGGCCAAGTTTGCTTCAATTACTGCAAAGGGGATGGAGACATTACAGGAGAGGAGGAAGGCGAAAAACTTTTGTGCACACATTATATTTAAGAAGCTGAGGATAAAGGGGCTATCGCTACCACAGCTCTTTCTATGGCGGCCTGTTCAAGATCAACCAGCTTCTTTGAGAAGTAGGGGGTATATTTTTTATGTTATGGCTCAATTCAAATAATGTTTTTCAAAGCAAACTCGGGTTGCAGGGAGATTAATATGGTTCCTTAAATTGGTCTGGGGAAGTGGTGGCATATTTGAGTACATAACTTCAGTTTTGTGTGAAACTGCAGATTTTTCTCCCATTTTTGTACCACTACAGAGAAAAAAAAATAGGGAAAATACTCAAAAAGGTGCACACAAAACTGAATACATGCACATATTGCAACATATTTGCATTGTATATTAAGACCAGAGGATTATACTGTAGTCTTGACTTAGTGCTACGTTTGCATGCTTAGTCACTGATGCAGCATCCTAACCTCAAAAAAGGTTCTAAAGTCTGGGAACACCTGATGATTGTGTTTACGCAGGAACTAAAAATGGGGAAAATCCACTGCTGTGTGCATTTGCAAACACAGCAGCTTCTGCTACTCTGGGAAGTTTTTATACAAGTGCAAATTTATCTCCTTTCATCCAGGAACATGTTTGTGAGGTGAGAAGTCACTGATGTTGGACGAAAGGTGGTGTTTCGGTTTATGGCTCTGCGTGGTCTATTTAAGCCATCCCAATACCATTGCACTGTGAATTGTTCAAAATGTCTGGGTTTGTTGATGAATTCAAGAACTACCCCAAATTCTTTCCTAAATGTGATTAATGCAGGAAGACTTTCCCCTTTTAGATTATTTTACAAGCAAGTGATTATAATAAATTAATGTATGATTATTTGTCATTTTCTCCCAGGCTGGCTGGTCCTGGTCCTGGAGCAGCACTTGCTGGAGGAGTCTTCGCGGTTTCGAGGCTGAGCTGGCAATGGTCTATGGTCGCAGAGGTCTTCGCCCTGAACAACCTTTTCACCGGGCTGCTCTTCCTCTCGACTGCTAATTTTCATTTGGCTAAGAATGCAGCGGAAAGGAGGAAGGTAATTATTATTATTATTTTTTTTTAATGTTCTTGTCACTTTTCAGATTTCATGTTAAGATATTTTGTTTTTCTTAGGTCTCACGGTGGGGTGCACTATGCTGTGGTTTGGGGCTCTGTAACCAGCATACCTTGTTGCTGTATGTGCTTGTAGTCATACCGTGGGTCTTCCTTAGACTTTACTCCCACAGGGTAAGCTTGATCTTATTATAAAGTTGTTCCTAAAATAAAAAAAAAAACTTAGAAATGTGCTTGATAATTGACAAAATATTCCATATTATCTTGACAGGAGCTCTCATTGCTCAGCATTGTGTCTATGGGAACATGCTTCTTGCTGGGTTTCCTTCCCTACATCTACCTACCCCTCTCTTCCTACATGAACTCGGCCCGTTGGAGCTGGGGGGACCAGACCACAATATCGGGCCTGCTAACACACCTGCTGAGGGCTGAGTATGGCACCTTCAGTCTGGTATGTGCTGTTTGCTATTTGTTACACTATTTTCCCTTTTTGTCTTCCTATTTGCACTCTTCTTGTGTTTGCAGGCAAAGACAAACAGCTCTGTGAACCTAACCACAATGATTTCGTGAGTTTCTTTTCGACCACATTTATTTGATGTCTCGTTGTATGTTTAGAGATCATGATGGTACAAGAGAACCCAGCTACCCGTTGAACCGGTTTTGGCAACGCACGTATTTTTAACCACAAACACACCAACATCTTCATAGAACGCTGTCATTTCGGCAGCCAATCCCCCCTCTCTTCCAGGGGCTTTTGTTCATCTACTCTTCCCCCATCAAAGCACAAGTGAACCTTCTTAGAGGGCCAAATCACTGTTTTGTTTCTCCAGCAGTTTGAAATGATCACTCAGCGCTGGTGTTTAAAGCGTGACGAGCTGTGATGACAGACGCTGCAATAGTGCTGGAAAAATTGTATTTTCTCCACTTCACCCCCCCCCCAACACGCACACATGCATATCCACCCGATTCCATCCCCCTGCTCCTCGCTACCAACGCCACAGTCTTTTCCACTCCTCGTATCTTTCCCCAGCTGATGGAATGGGGGTGCCTGTGCATCTTAAGACCCCCCACCGCCACGCCATCCCTCTGCCAGGCACCCACCGCTACTCATCACCCCCGCCGCTTGATGGACAAGCGCACCTTCAAGATGGGGAAGAGAGGCGAACATGACAGGCATGTCGCACTGGCGAAGTAAACCCGCTGGAGAAGCTGACACAACCACTCGCAAGCACACGCTCATGAGCACACTCGCACATAGTGTACATTGTGAGATATAGGGACTCAATAAGCTGTCAAATAGAGATGGGTATTAAGCAAGAGGCAGGAAACTATCTGGGCGCTCTGAGCAAGAGCTCTGTGACTGACAAGCGCTGAGTGGAGAGGATGGGACAGCGGGGGGAGGGCGTGTGACACTGTCATTTGAATCTGTCAATCTGTTTGAAAGGAGGAGTGCGCAGTCCAAGGAGTTTGTTTTGGTACGGGACAGGGAGGCATTTCATCATTGGTGTCCTTGAGCTGGGTCACTGGATGAGTGTCTGACTTTGTCCTTTGTGGGCGTCACGCTGTGTGTTTGCAGGGCCCAGTTGGACCACTACCTGGCAGACCTTTCTCTTCCTGTTGTGGTTCTGGCCGGAATAGGCCTCCTTCTCTCCTCAAGGAATGGGTAGGATGAGGGAGCAAGTCGTCTGACTTTGTTCCTGTGTTTTAAGCTTTTGTGCACATTAGATTTAGACCAGTAATGAAGTAACATATTGCATTACTTGCACTAAGATACTAACCACTCTTTGCTAGGCACTTATTTAAAAAGTGCAAGTCATGTCACTACACTGTACATGCCAAAATAAAATAGTGCACATGCTAATTCATTCAGTAATGGATATGTTTGAATGGATTTTAAAGTACAATACAACCTCGGTTTCTGAACGCCCCCATTTTATTGTATGATTGAGTTTAATTTTTGCCAAAATGTTTCCTTGGTTCTCCTAGCTATTGTACAACCTAGGTTCCTAAAGTGGGGTACACGTAACCCTCTGGTTATGCGGATTGCCATGGCGGTATGCGAATAAAAACTGATGACAGGGCTTGACTATATTAGCTCCGTACACTGAGATTTACGTAATGTGTTTGAACGCCTCATGTGGTACAGTGCAGAAGAAAGGTGACTGCAACTCATTAAGTTGTTCAGTGTGCGTTAAATGAAGAAATAAGTACATTTCATAATTATGTTGTGCATTCAAAGTGTTTATCGTGACAATTTTTCAAGATCATTTTTATTGTGTGCTAAATGAGAGCTTCTTACATGCAAGCCTGTCATTTGTTTGCTGACTGAATGCACCGACTATGTTAGATATCTACCAATTTTGCATGTATAAGTACATGTATGCTTTCACAAATAATGTGTCTTCGCCCACTTTGTTCATTAGTCCCTGAACACACCATGTGTGAGACTCTGACTTTTTCCGCCACTGCGTCCTTTTTCCGTCCTGGGTTTAAAGAGTTAATAACAAAAAAAGGTTTCACTGTATTGTGCATTGTGATGATGAAAAGAACGATAAATACAAGCTTGTTTTTGAAACTCATCTGACCAAAATCAGGATTATGTTTTTTCACAAGTGTTTTTTTTTTAAAATACATTTTATAGCGTAGCTGTAATGAATATGTGAGTCAGCGCTTGGCCTCAGCTCCTTATGACTCAGTCTACTTTAGAAAATGCCCTGCAAGCAAGCTTACTGGTGGACTCACACATATTTGTATAAAAAAAGCAGGTTTTGTTTCAAGCCAATAGATGGCCATACAAATAATCCAGAGATGTACCATATATGCAGAAGTATTGGGACAACTAGCTATACTATATAATGTGAATTATTAATATAAGTAGGTGCTCTTGGGAAGACTTTCTACTAGATTTTGGATTCTGAGGGTAATTTTTGTCCTTGGAACAGAAAAAGACTTTATTCAAATCCAATGAGTAAAGAATAAATTATAATTGATTCAGTATTTGATAACAACGTGATCAAGACTTTGTCCATATAATGTTTGTATAACAATATTATTATATTATATGACTTACCACTCTGGAAATTCATGTTTTCTCCCGTGACAGAATATGCTGCTCCCTGTCCTGGTTGTTGACTTCCATGCTGTTCGTATATTCACTGTTTTTTGGTTGGAGAGCCAACTTGGACATCAGTAGACCTCTACTGCTTGGTGTGGTAAGAAAGAGAATTCAACGCAATTCATCTTCCTGCGATGTAGTCTAAAAATATGGACGACTGCTGCAGGTTGAGCGTTTTTGGATCCAGGGTGACGCTGTAGTGTGTGTGCTGGCTGGTCTCGGCTCAAGCCTCACAATATCTGTGCTGGAGCACAAGCTGGGCCATGCAGGGTTGTGGAAAACAACAGGCTGGATCCTCACCACAGCTGTACTTGCAAATATGGCACACACTAATCACAGGTAAGCACTGCATTTAATCAGCATACATGCCTTAATTAGCGTTACTTTGTGGGGACAAACGAATCATCTTCAGTAATGAAATGAAGTTGTGCTTTTTTCCCTGCCAACATATACGTATTCTGTTCTCACTTGAAATCAATGTACCATAGCAAGAGCAGTGGGTATATATACAGTACACACACACACACAGTTTACTCAAAGTTGTTTCTTTGTTGTCGTTTTTAGTTTCAATTGGCATGAAAAAAAGGCTTCAGTCATGTACAGTGGGTCTTAATCCTCTCTACGAATTAAGCAACTTTGAATTTTATGAACTCCCACTTCATAGCATTCTTATGTCCCAAGTTCCTCGAACAGAGAAAAGTTAAAAGAAAGAAAAGGGAAATGAAAAGTCCTCTCTCGTACCTTCTGAAATCCCCATGCATAAGTTTTCCCTGAGTCAACCCGATTTGTTTCTACTCTGTGCCTCAGACCCGCGGTATGAACATGTCAGGTTTTCTTTCTGCTCACCCCGTGGTAGGGGCTAAAGAGAGGCACGGTTAGCACATAGATTCCACTCACTGAGCTCAGCCTGAGATGTTAGCTGTCCGAGAAGGCAGATTACACTAGTGAGGTGCAGGGAAGTGCCAGACAGCCATCACTGAGCGGCTTTGATCAAGAGGAGAGCATGGCCTGCGCTGTCACACCCATCACACCTGTCTGCTCACGATTAGATAGGCAGCCCAAGAGCGTTGCACAGGCGGAGGGGCGGGGGCACTGACAACTTACCCTCAGAGCACCTTGTAAGCGCACTCACCAATAAACACACCCTCTCACGCACCATTTGGAAGTGAAGTGAAGTTGCACTCTTACCTGTTCTTAAATGCAAGTAAACACAGCTGCTGTTTTCATGTGTTGATGATCTTAGGGAATGTGATCAGAGCAAGAACAGTGTGGTGGAACATTTTGGCAGGGAGCTTTTCGCTTCCTTCTCGGCGAATGCCATCGTCCTGACCAGAGGAGATCTGCCAGGGAACTCACTCCGCTACCTGCACTATTGTCTTGATGTACGGCCCGATGTGCGACTGGTTGACCAAGAGGTCAGAACCTCACCTTCTCGTCACTCTTGTTGAATTTGGGACTAAAAAAATAAATTCCTGTCAGATAATGGCACTAAATCCATCCCCTTTTATTTAAGTATGCCTTCTTTTTTATATATAAAATCTGAATTATTCTTAATTTCCTCCATAAATCTTACATTCATAGTTTTGTCAACAACAACCATGTTCTCTTCTCTCCCTTTTAGATGATGACCTACACTTGGTATGTGGCCAAGCTGGGTCATCACCACCCCCGAGTCCATTTTCCTGGCCGTCATTGGGACCCAGTCCGATCCAAGGAGAAAGACACCTTCAGTCTGGAGGAGTTTCTGGCCCGTAACTCACAGTAAGTCACAAGGAGAAGGGGAACGAACACACAGATAAAAGTATCCAAGTGGGTGATCTAATAAGGCAGTGGAATCTTTGACCTGGCGGAAAGTGCAGTGTGAAGATAAGCCCATAGGTATATTAAGCTCTTAAAAGGACTTTGATGAATCACTAAAGTCAAATAATCTGCTTGATTTTCTTAAATAGCCTCAAGTGGACTCTTTATTCCTGGTGTTCTGCAACTGGCAAAAGATGTGATAATACCAAGTCCACCAGGGGGCACTGTTTGCTAGGCAAAAAATGTTAGTCTGCCAGTGGGGCAACACTGTCCCATACCATTAACCCTCAGGGACTAAGTCTTTCTAAAGTGCTTGATTTTAATTACCTTCCACGTGTGACCTGGAATGAGAGAAAGAAATAGCATTGTGTTATATGTTTGACCCTTGAATGCATCATTTTTGTTTTCTGCAGGATGGATGTGTTTGCCTGTATTGGGATGTCTGAAGGAGACCACAGTTGGAAACATAGCTTCTCCAGCTGGCCCTTTGGGGTGTGTGACTTCTTGGTACCTGCCCAGAGGCAGTTACACCCCAGGGAGTGGGCCCGGCTTACACGCAGCCTTTACAGCTGGAGCGAGCCACACAACAGGTACACTGTCAAAACAACCTCAAGAATCTATCTTGTAAATATATTGATCATTTAATAATTTGCCAATGTGGTTAATCAAAACAAACTCTTGTAAAGACATAATTCCTGAAACTCCAAATGCATTGATTGATATATTTTCAATGTAGTGTGCTTGGCATATTTGAAAAAATAAGAAATTTGGAAAAATAAGACTCATAATCTTTTTTCACTGTAACTTGAATTTTAATATGTATTATATTAAAATGCCTAATTTCAGGTGTAAAAGATCAAGGATTTTCCCCATACTCTTTATATACTTTATACATTTTCCTCAATCCTACATCATTTTTTAAAGCTTCCCTAAAATAGACTAATTGAAAATCTGAGTTTTGCAATTTTTTGTATCTAGGCTCTCACCAAAAAAACGTTTAATTCTCCCAAAAAGACACTTGTCATACATTTGAATCTCAATTGAGTATTTTATTCTCGTTCCGTTTTTCATTTGTCATGACAGAATAGTGAAAAATGCCAATCTGCTTGCGTCCTCCCGCTTCCTCTTGTCTCGCTTGCTCCTCAGTCGTCCTCATGGAGCTTGGCTGTGCTGTGTTCTCCATGCTGTGATCCGCTTTCTTTGTGAATTCAAGCAGAGCAAGACATTAGGCTCTCAGCCATTTGAAATGAGAGCGGAGATGGAAAATAATGAGTTTCATATTGCATTTTGTCAATAACTGTGTCAAAAGTGGAATTAGTCAGAGCTACATATTCTGTTACCGTTGCCAGCAGCCCCTCATTCACTTAGATATCCACGGTTGAATAGTGTGACATTATTTCCCGCACTCTCACGACAAGCGTGTCCGTTGATGCCCACCAGCCAAATATTAGTGCAGAGACCCTGCTAAAATATTCTTTTGAAGAAGAGGTCAAGTGGTTAGAGTCTACAAAGGGGGGGGGGAGGCAAATGTGGTTTTACTCCATGTCTAATGTGCAGACTGGCATTGTTGCTCAGTCATTTAAAGTTTATACACTTCAAACCCTGCACGAGTGTATAATGGAACAATATAGTCATATTTGTATTCATTTGGAGCTTGTACAAGCTACTGCCTGAAGCTGTTAAGATAAGTTTCTTTTTCTTCCATCCGTGAACAGTTTCCATCTCGCATCTTGGGAGCGTGTGGCGAACGAGGAGATGTGGCAAGCCAGGTACGGTCAAACTATCTCACTTACCAAATGCAAGCTACGCACGTGCCAAACCATCTCCATAAGTCGATCCGGTGTGGTAAAGCATCTAGAGTGAATATGCATTCTGTTCTATCTCCATAAATCACTTCGTTGAAGTGGTGTGTCTGAGAGTGTGGCTCATCCATTCATCCAGCACTTAGCCCTGAGCCTGTATGCTTTGTTTCAGGATGAAGACGGCTTTCTTTCTGTTTGACCTGGCAGAGAGGATGCAGGGAGAGGGCAAAGCTGACCTTTTTGAGCTGTCTTACTCTGTGAGTCAACAAAGCTTTAACGGCCCGATTTAAGTACCACTATGGAAGCATTGCAAAATTAGTGACATTTTAAGAACATCTGCTTTCATAATAGTCTATCTACATGCTCGTCTGTATACCCCATCACAGCTGTATAAGGAGCTTGTGGAGGCCCACTCCGACTACCCTCCAAACTGGGACAAGAACCTGGCACTGGCCTGTGAGAGGCTACTCCGCTCAGGTCACCAGGGCCACAATCCAGACAGCCTGCTGACCTGCAGCATTCAGCACTTTAGCCTGTACTTGGACAAGGATCCCACAGATCCGCAGGCGCCCGCCATACGCTCGGCAATTGCCCACCTTCTGAAGGAGAGAGACCGGCGCCCCAAGCGCCCCAAGCAAACCACATGACAGGTCTTTACCCAGACCTATGTGGGGGTGACATGCAGAAGGTGTGAAGCTGATCTACAAGTAATAAGCCTCTTGTTTTTCCACACTGGACTTACTAAAATAGGAGTTGGCCATACTTGTACTGGACTCCAGGAAGCCTTGAATGACCTCAACAAAGCACCCTGTGCACCCATTTCGACTCGCCCATTTGATTGCTTTATCATTACATCTTCTGCTCCTCCCCCCTCCCTGCCCATGCAGCTTTTAATGTACTGATTATTTTTGCCTTGGCCCCCGCTCCACTCCTCTTTTTTTTTTTTTTTCGTCACATTAGGACGACGAGATTGAGGGAAACCCAATTTAGGGGCAGAAATGGGGGATTAGAGCAGCTGTTTAATCTAGGACAGACTTGCACTGTGCCACCCAGTCCACTCTCCACACGCCGAGCGCTTGCCACCCATCCCCCTGTCCATCAATCAGTCGATCTTAGATGGTCTTTTAAATGTTTAAAACTAATGGATTCGGCTAGGGTTTTTTTTTTTTTTTTTCCCCATTGCTCTTCCGGTAGGCCTGTAATCTCTCATGGATTTAAATGAAATATGAAATGTCACAATGCCAGAGACCCTTTTAAAGGTGTGTGTGTCAATTTGCTTTGAATCTCTATGCATTTGTGTCAACATGCATACGTAGCTCTCATGCTCCAGACCCATCTAGAAATATTCAGAGAAGGGAACAGAGAAGTTGTGCGAAGTCCGCATTTATAGAAAAACTGACATGTCCGCATGGCAGCATGAGCCTGAGACAATATATGGAGGGTGCTTTTGTGGATATATTCTCGGGCACAGATTTATGTTAAAAAACAAGTAGAGATACAGATCACTTTGGACCGTTTGGTTCCCCGTTCGGTTTTATTGGTTTAATAAAGAAATCGGGACTATGGAAGAGTTCCTGTTATTGTTACCCACCGCATTGGTGACCTCACAGGTTGTATGTTTACATTTGTGAGGTGTGCTGTCTTACGCCCTCTTTCCATTTTTTACTTTACTTGTCTCCCCTCCGCCCTCTTCCCCGTCTTCCCCAAAACCCTCTTCTGCTCTCCTGTTCCCTTTCTCTGAGAGTCAGTTGCCCACCCTAAATCAGCAAGCTGCCGAGGATTGTGGGAACCCATGGAATCGGCGTGACTGAGGATGCAGGCAGGGAGCCACGACAACTCTGGAATGTGGGGCGTCTGAGGAGATAAGAGCTTCTGTGAGCCCAGCCAGGGAGAGTGGAGCGATGGGGCAAGGATGGGGAGGGGGGGGGGCATAGGAGGCAGTGGAGGGTGAGACAGGAACACAGAAAGCAGCAGGTCTATGAATGGGGAGACAGAAAGACAACAGCATAAACAGCCAGAGAGTAAGACAGTGCGAGAGAGGGGCGGGAGACTTAGGAGGGGCACACTCCGGAGATGGGAAGCCAGCCTTATTCCTCTTTGCATTTCATTTACATCCCTGGCCGTATCGACCAATCGGATTGGGAGCAAAGCCCAGGGCTTAGGAGGGGAATAAAAAGACAAAATGTCTTTGCTGCTCTCATCCCTCCCTGATAATACCCTCTCTGTTTTTCTTTTTTCCTCCCGTCTATAAGTAGATATTGTCCGAAATGCCAGCAGAAAAAAACGACACCTCCGCTTGCTGTGTATCTCAGATAGACTGAGCGCGGAGCAGGGGCTGAAAAGACAGCTTTAGCAACTGGGGCCTATCTCCACTCCTCTCTCTGGCTGCATGCAAGCTGGGAGTGGAGGGAGGCGGCGGCTTGGGACGTGGTGGCTAGTGTTTGGGAAGAGAATAGAGGGTGTGAGAGGCATGATATACAGAGCTGGCCGCAGTTTTCGCCGAATCTTACACTCTGGAAAAAACTTTGCTCGCAGATCCCATTTTTAAGCATGAGAAACCTGTTTCAAGGGTGCTTACCAGGAGAGCCACCCATCTTTGTGCTGGC
The DNA here is from genome assembly GCF_037039965.1 of Doryrhamphus excisus. Classification (NCBI taxonomy): domain Eukaryota; kingdom Metazoa; phylum Chordata; class Actinopteri; order Syngnathiformes; family Syngnathidae; genus Doryrhamphus; species Doryrhamphus excisus. The sequence goes on along the minus strand of NC_136370.1, from coordinate 16,116,951 downwards.
TGCCAACTTCTGCCACCAAACTTCTACACGCATTCTTTGTTGTTGCTCAAGCGTGAGTGCTAAGTTGCTGCTTTGAGTGGAACTCTTCAGGATCAGTAACTTCACATAAACCAAACTATCATAAGTATTGGGACACCTGCCCGTTGCATTGCATGACACACACAGAATGGGTCTGGGAAAACTTTCTAGGATGTTTTGGATTTTTTCTCCATTCAAGTGGAACGCTTGTGAGATGAAACGTTGGATGAAAATGGCTTACTCAGTCTCTGTTCTAGTGTTGGATTGGGTTGAGGTCAGGGCTCAACACACCCAAGAACATTTATTGCTAATTTTTACCAAAATGTTGACTACAAATAACTGTTCACTCATTCTGTACATATGGATTACATTAAGTGTGTTTTTTTTAGCTTTGAAGAGATTGATTCATTAATATGTATCGAGTTGAATTATGTACATTAACGTTTGTGTTGACATGCTATGATTGATTTTCAGGAGTTTGTTTACCATCGGCAGTGACGTGTTTGTTCCTCAGTGTTTGTGGCAGCCGCTGTATCTCTTTAGTGCAGGTATGTAAGCATAATGGCTTTACTTCCTTCCCCAGGTGTTTGTTGTGCCCTTCTTTGTGGCTATGTTTGTATTTGGGTGGCGCCCAATGTGCAGCAACCACCCCACCCTGGTTGGTGGTGATGGTGAGATGGAAGTTCACCGTTAGGACCCTTGTGACGCCTCCTCATCATACGTAGGTAAGGATCACAAACACCCAAAACACACAAAACAATAGTGTCGGATGGATTAGAGCAGGGGTCTCAAACACGCGGCCCGTGAGCCAAATGTGGCCTGCAGGACACTAGTTTGAGGCCCCTGCCTTGATATGAAAATTTAATGTTAGTGCGGCCCGCGCAAGTTTGATATGGATGCTGTATGGTATCATGTACCCAGAAAAAAATACGTTTGATTAATGTTCATGTTAAAGGTTAAATAACTGTAGTTACCCTCCCTATCTGTGTGGAAGTGGTAAGTTTTTGGCTATTTAAGTTTAAAGGAAATAACTTGAAGGCTACCGTTTAGGTCGCTAGCTCTCTAGTTTGCGAGTTAGCATGTGTCTCAAGACCCTGCAGTTGCGCAATATGTTGTAAATAAAAAGAGTATAAATGTGACTATAGTCGTGTTTTGTCATGTCTACAGGGCTCTAATAATGCTTTGTTAATTTTAATCTGAAAAAAATAATTTGTCTACCCACAAACTATATGTGGTTTCTTAAGTTTTTATTTTTTGCCATTTTATTGTTATTATATTTATTTATTACTGATTGATTTTCTTTATTCTTGATTTGTTTATTTATTTTTCATCTTATTTTGTGTAGAAAAATAAAAAGTAAGATATTTGAGAACAGTGGAATGTTTTATCAGAGCTTTAGTTATATTTAAGTTTATTCATTTTTATGTTTTTAATAAATGCGTTTTTTGGGGTTTTTTTTGGAAAATCTGATGCGCCCCTGTCTCGCCCAGACCCTAGCTCCAGTGACCCCCAAGTAAATTGAGTTTGAGATCCCTGGATTAGAGGATAGCGAATAGGATGCCTCCATTCTCTGGTCATGTCAGACTCAAGGCCCAACACACCTCCACTGGTCCATTGGGCTGTGATGACATTTAGTGTCAACAGAGGGATAATGTATGCTTGTTTTCTATATCTAAACCTCATGAATGTGTTTATTTGCACGTATGAGCACACTTCACATGCAATGTTTGTCTGTCTGCTTTGAGCACCTTTTCATAAAGTTCTAATCTGCCCATGCAGGAAAATGTTTCAGTTCTTTGAATATCATCCCCAAGTTGCCGTTGTTATCTTGTGTACACACATTTGTTTATTTGATGTGGCGCCTCTTCACTACAGCACTTGTGTATATCAAAGACAGCGGTGCACGACGTAATTGAAAATGGCTACCGTGGCGAAAGGTCTCTCTATGCCTGGCTGCAAAGAGGGAGGAAAAAAAAAAAGCTCTCCGCTGCCGCCGTCTTAGATTTATTTAAATAAATGAGGAGTAAACTAACAAATTAGGTACCTTTTATGGATGCCCATGGGCTCTCACTGGGATACTTCACTTTTCCCAATCCACTCGGCACAGGATAATATCTGTACGCTTGGAGAGGCGAGTGCATGCGTGTGTGTGCATGTGTACGTGTGAATGGAGGATGGTAGTGGGCCAGGAGGGGTTTCGCCAATCAAGCAGGCCACACTTCCTCCCCCAGGTTCTAATTTTGTGCCACATTAAAGAGCTCTGCCTCCATTTAGGACATAGAGAAGCATTTTCATAATTTGCCGGGTCTCCCGACTAGCTGGTGGTGCCTTCTCCTTCCCCCCCCCTCAACTTCTCCCTCCACTCTCGCTCTCACACTGTCTGAATGGAAGGCCTGAGGAGGAAGAAGGGTAAATGATTCGCTTCCTTTCAACCATGCCGCTTTTCTGCATAATGTCGCTCCTGGTGTGCATAGCAGCTAATATTTATCTCTTTAATGGTGCTCTATTAGGCCTGAATATTATATTCTCTATAAAAGCTAACATTGGTGTGTCTCATACGTACAAATGATACGATACATGTACTCAATCCTGGCATCTTCAATGTATTCTGCATCCTGTTTTACTGATAATATCTAAGATTCGGGATACATTTACTGCAAAACTAGGTTAAATTTCCTTTTGCCACACCATCCATTCATGCTCCCCACTATGCAGAAGCAATGATTCTTATGTGATTGGTCACATAATTCACAGTCTCAGGGGGCATTTCATTGCTGACAGACAAGCTAATCTAAAATCCCTCAATTTACAAATGAAAATCCCACCATCCAATTGAGCTAATAGAGGGACTTGAATGGGATAATAAGATGTGCTGTAATACTGTGTAAAAAGCCTTTAACGTGTTGGTGTAAGAGCCCGTGTGGCTGCATGTTTGACTGTTTGCTGTGATTACAGGGGCCCGTTGGGCCTGGCTGCGGCCCCACGGCTGGGACGGGGTGCTTCTCCCTGGGCAAGGAGATAGGGCCTGGCGTCCCTGCTGCTGGAGCTCCGGGGAGCACAATGTCAGAATGGAGGGATGGATACTCTCTTTCTCTCTCTCTTGCTCTCTCTCTTTCTATTTCTCTTTGCCGGCCTCGCTGTGGCTGCACCGTGGCGCTGCTTGCAGATGTGCACAAACAAGGGAGGATTAAAGCAAAACGAATCTAAACAGACAAATGGAATTAGAGTGATGGGTGTCATTGGGCTGGTTCACAGTGATAAACAATGATGCCCTGTGTGAGTGTGTGTGTCTGGGGGATTATCGGTGGTTAGGTGTGTGCTGTGTATGGCTGCTTCTGCCTGTTTGCTGATCTGTCTATATTTTTGTAATTATGCGTGTGTATATTTATTTGGTCACGTGTGTGTGTGTGTGTGTGTGTAGTTGGTAACGTGTTATTCCATATGAACGCTGCATGATTGTGTTTTTTCCCTCCTATTTCCTTCCTGTGTTTACATTTTTACCTCCATCAAGAAGGTTATGTTTTCATTTTCATTTGTTTGTTAGCAGGATTAAAGAAAAACTGCTCTAACCGATTTCTACATGAAGAGATAGGACATAAAGGTGCAAACCCATTATATGGTCACTGTGCATCAATACACATCCAGCCAATGTGAATGTCAGAGGTCTATGCTGGACACGGTCTCTTGTGGCATGCATCTGTGTGTTGATGTGCCGAGGAGGTCAAATCTTTAGCGGAGTCAGCAGGCGGGCAGTCATCAACAGTCTGTGGGCTCCCCTGCTGAGGGCCTCGGAGATTAAGGATAAACCCTCACCCGCCAGATGGGCACGGCACATCCCCAACATCAGCACCCGCCGCACCTTTTGGACCACACTCAACCCTGCTACCCCTCAGATCCTCTGAGGTGATCACAATCCAGATTCCATTTAGTGACACTAAAATAGTATTCTAAATGAATAACTTATATTTCTATCTTGACAGAACCACACAAGTTGGCCAGAAAGGCGAGATGAGGAAGTCTTCAAAGTGTCAAGTAAGTGGATGTTTACTGCGGTCCCGTCAGCACATTGGGGGCTACGAGAAATTAAACATGCAGGTTGATTTGATGTGCTGTATTTCAGAGCCACAGGCAACATTGAGACCATATTTTATGTGGTTTATAGCTACATTGTGAGGGCACACATTTTTACGTAGTTGCATAATTGACTCGCTTTCCTTATGGGGAGTCCCCCCATGTTACGGGTGTCCAAACATTTTCCACATTTTCAGTCACATACTGAAAAATCACAGGATGCGGGGGGCTACTTTATTTTTTGTATAATTTTACATTTTGTAAAAAGGCTAAAATAAAAGCTTATATTAAGAAGCAAAGATTTGTGTTATGAGTTATCAGTGGGGGGGGGGGTCACAAGAGGTCATGTTACAAGATCTTGCGAGATTAAAATGTGATTTATCATTCAGAAAAAAAGATCTACAGTATAATTATTCACGGGCTGCACGGCGGACGAGTGGTTAGCATGCAGGCCTTACAGCTGGGAGACCCGAGTTCAATCCCACCCTCGGCCATCTCTGTGTGGAGTTTTCTCCGGGTACTCCGTTTTCCTCCCACATTCCAAAAACATGCTAGGTTAATTAGCGACTCCAAATTGTCCATAGGTATGAATGTGAGTGTGAATGGTTGTTTGTCTATATGTGCCCTGTGATTGGCTGGCCACCAGTCCAGGGTGTACTCTGCCTCTCGCCTGAAGACAGCTGGGATAGGCTCCAGCACCCCCCACTACCCTTGTGAGGATAAGCGATAGAAAATGAATGAATGAATAATTAATTGTGTCATTGGGTGGAAACGGGGCCGGTAGCATACACAGTGCAGAATAGTGTAATGTACAGATATACATTATGTACATTACAATATATTGTCAAGTATTTTTTGTATAGTAATCATCTCATTTTCGTAGACCCAATCTCATGTATCATGTTGAGTCAGCCCTCATTACTAGTATCAGTATTTTATAGTTTTCTTTTTACATTGTGCCTTTTTTTATCTATTTTTGACATTTTTCCTTACTTTTCATAGTTTTCTTTTTTCTCCATTAATTAATCTCAGTGACAACGACCTAAATATAATCGTCTGGGGTGCTTTGGCTTGAGGAAACTATTCAAAAGTTGCTAGAAAGCAGATTACATGAGAGAAATGTCCAAACCAATAAAAGATGCCATGTCTCAGACTAATGCCCATCCAACAAGTGACGGTACACAATGCTCCTCGAGCTATGATGTCATCACAGCGGCCCCCACTCATCTGCCTCTATTACTTTGGACTACGGGCCTAAGTGACTACAGGCCTTTTTTTTACGAGAAGGGAAGAAAGACTCTGCTGTTGTTCTTGAAAAGCTGTGTTTATCCAGGATTAGAGACACCAGCATGTTAATAATTGTTTCTCACAGAAGTGCAAAGAAGCACTTTCCTGTAATCCCCTAATCAGGCATTACACCTCTGAGCGAAGCCACAACGCAGGCGCGTGGAATGTGTGACGCAGCACGCCCACAGAGTGTAATACGCCTGCGTCTGCCCTGACGACGTCGTATCCCCCCCCCCCCCCCACGTGGCGCACAAGCACCTGCTCTCTTCAGCTCCATCATCTTCTGAATGACCGAGACTAGGAGCTGGGAGATCTCACACTTTAAGTTCTCCAACATTAATGCTGTTTGAGAACGCTTAACACCAACTTAATAATATTCTAACAAGTCTATCTTTCTATGGTGGCTGGTGTGATGCTGTTTTAAATGTATTGATGCATTCAAAGCCTTAGTATTATTAAGCATACCTGATGTCAGTCATTCCTAAAAGTATCTACAGTCTGTAATTGACAATTGTGACAAAAGACTTATGGCCAATTAGTTCTCCCAAGTGCCCCAGTCAAGACCTTTTGGGCTGTTTTTCAACTAATCCTACTCAAATTGACATATGCTCGCCTGTCCATTTAAGCTGTGTACCAAATTTTGTTATGATTTTCTTACATATCTTAGTTCCAGAGGTTGTTTGTTGAGCCGTGTGAGAAATGTCAAGTCAATCAGGCTTAGGTTTTGATAACAATGGGATGTATTTGTCTGAAAAATAATAGCACAGGTTAGAGTCTGGTGTTTTTTTTTTTTGACAAATGTTCACCCTTTCGGGCACAGTGATTCGGGAGTAGAAAAGTTAGCTTACATGTAGCTATGGTGTTAACATCATTATGGCGCTTCTGTTGCATGTTCACGCTCCGTCTCGCCTCTAAACCGAGATGACTGTTTGTTCACAAATTGTTTAATCCACACTGGGCCTCCTTTTTCGAATTGTTTTTAGTCCTGAATGTTTGTTTGTAGTCACTAACCCCCATCTCTCTTTCTTTTAAAGGGGCCAGCTTGGAGAGTGCAATGAGGAGATCGACGGGGATTAACCTGAGGAATTTAATTAGTGCTTCTTTTCCATAACATTTCAATCTCCCTGCGCTTGGCCGTGCTGGAACAGAACCGTGATGACCAGCAGCTGGGGAGGGAGGAGAGCGGGTGGAAGTGTCCAGAGGTAAGACACGCTTTTGACAAACAGATTAGTGTGACACCCTGTGGAGGTGAGGAGTTGGGAGAAGGACCACACTATTAATAATAATAATAATAATAATAATAATGTCTGTTTTAATGCAATCACAATCAGCCTTTTTGTCATGTTGCTCTCTGGAATCATTGTAGTGGTTGAACTTTTATTATTTTTCACACTCTTTCATATAGTTATCCTAAAAAAAGAACATATTTCAAACTGTTACAGCCTGTTCCTATGAAGTTGCGGCAGCATCAGCCAATTATATATGCTTTACTTTTGCCTCATACAGAACACAATTATGATGCATTCAATTGTTTGCTCGACAAAATGTGAAATCATAATTCATAAGTGAAGTCATAGAAATGTCAAAGTTGTTGGCTCTTTTTCAACAGTAGCGCATGTATGTACATTTTATCACATATTTTTTGATTATTACCGACTTGAATGAGTTGCATAAACACATTTTTTACCTGTGGGGATCCATATGTACTATATGCACCCCACCTTCTATTCATTTTCTATATCATCATGCTGGAGCCTATCCCAGCTGACTTCGGGCGAGAGGCGGGGTACACCCTGGACTGGTGGCCAGCCAATCACAGGGCTTGTTGTATGTTCATTCATTCATTCATTTTCTACCGCTTATGCTCACGAGGGTCGCAGGGGTGCTGGAGACTATCCCAGCTGTCTTCAGGCGAGAGGCAGGGTACACCCTGGACTGGTCGCCAGCCAATCACAGGGCTTGTTGTATGTTCATTCATTCATTCATTCATTTTCTACCGCTTATCCTCATGAGGGTCGCAGGGGTGCTGGAGCCTATCCCAGCTGTCTTCAGGCGAGAGGCAGGGTACACCCTGGACTGGTCGCCAGCCAATCACAGGGCTTGTTGTATGTAGTATTGTTAAATTTATAATTTTTTTCTTCAAAATTAATGTTTTTTGTTGCTTTAGCTGATATCAATTTCATTCTGACAAAATGTACGGTAGTGTTGGGTTGCGTACATCCAGACGGACTGCGTGTTATTGGCCCAGTGATGGTGCTGGGGAGTGGGTGGCAGGAGGCTTGGGGTAATCACGACTAAATCTGAAGCCGCACTGTTGCATTGTAATCCTGATGCTAAACTCCCCATTAACCCATCTGGGACCCTACAACAGACAACAACCCCATCCTTCTCCAAATATATACACCCACCCGAACCCCCACCCATCATCACCACCTGCCACACAAACACACTTAAAGCCTCGCTGACTGCATGTTAGAAGTGCTGTCTTCCCGTTACAAGGGGCGGGTGGGCGTTGAGGCGGATTGGGGGCTCTGGGGTGGAGCTTTGGGGGGGGGTTCAGCATGTCCAGCAAATTAAAAATGCTGCTGTAGGAATGTTGAAATGAAATCCCACGGGAGCAACGGGTACCAGCGTGCTGACCCCGCTGGTCACTTGTGAGTCCTGTGTTTTGTATTCTGCACACACCCTCTCCTGTGGGGGGGGGCGGTGGTCGGTGGAGGGGGGTGGGCGGCTGCAGACACCTCCTGTGGGACTGCTGATAATTTAAGTCAAACATTATGTCCATGCTTGTTTGACACCCATTTAAAGCTTTTCAATCACGTTTGATACAGTCCGGCCTTCAGGGGCTGTCCATGTCTTTTTCCCGCCTCGGAGAAACAATCACTTTTGTTTGACAGCGACCCTCATGTCAAATCAATACATCTATCCTGAATCACTTCCAATCTAGTTGACCTTTATATGTTTATATTTTACAAACGCAAGGCCAATACAATAGGGCGCTTGTGGAGTGGATACCCTTCCCCCCCTGGGTACCTCATATAACCCCCCCGTCCTTCTTGAGCGGAGCCGTGTGCCACTAATTAAGTACTCTTAATGTGCTATGGAGTATACTCATTAATGAACTGTAGTATCCCTAATAGAGAAAACAGGAGGTTCAAGGGACAGTTTTATGGACCATAAACATAAGCTAGAATGCGATTTTATTTTTATTTTATTTGTCATCTTTTACACTCCTTTTTATTTCTTTAAATTTGTCCAGAAAAATGATTTGTGTCCTATCAAGTGGTTCCCTGTTTGAAAGACAACCACCCCCCACCCCAGAGCCCCGCCACTCCCTGCTATTTGTTTATTTCATTTTCATGGAAATGCACAACAAAAAGATTGGCGGTGTTTGTCTTTATGAAAGTAGGCCAAACAACCGCTGACAAACAAGCGGGTGGGAGTTGTAGGTCAGGGCGCCACAAGCCGTGTGTAACCGTGCCTGTCGAAAGAGCGTGACACGCCGCCTCCGTGGTCCACAATAGACACAATAACGCACATGCGAACCCTGCCAGGATGATGTAATGTCATCTAGACTCAGACACAACAAAATAACAGGAACATTAGAAGCAAAGCGGCATCATTTCAATCTGGTTTTTACGTGATTAGCAGCACAATGAAGGTAGAAGCCAAAAGAGATCATCTTGAAGCTGTGCAATGTGAAAAAAAGTGAAAAAATAACATTTAAATAAAGTTGTGGTTATAGAATTTGACAGAAAATGTTGGGCTAAATGTCTTTTTTCACTTCTACCATATCTGACATCACAAGGTTGCATATTATGCAAGACCATAGTTATGTAACAATAAAAAAAAATACCTAAATGTACATTTTGCTTTTTATTTGGCCTTAGGGGACTTTTTTTGTAATACAGTACTTCATTTCGGGCTGCACGGTGGGGCGAGTGGAGCCTCACAGCTAGGAGACTTGAGTTCAATTCCACCCTCGGCTATCTCTGTGTGGAGTTTTGTGTAGGTTTTCTCCGGGTACTCCGGTTTCCTCCCACATTCCAAAAACATGCTAGGTTAATTGGCGACTCCAAATTATCCGTAGGTATGAATGTGAGTGTGAATGGTTGTTTGTGACCAGTCCAGGGTGTACCCCTGCCTCTCGCTCCAAGACAGCTGGGATAGGCTCCAGCACCCCTGTGACTCTCGTGAGAATAAGCGATAGAAAATGAATGAATGAATTGATTCCAGACCTAACCATGAGGAATGAATTTCTGCAAAGTATGATTTCTTATATAGATCATCAAAAAAATGTTCATGACCTTCTAAACACGTTTTCCAACAGTATTAGAGCCCTGCAGACATTAAATAACACCCCTACAGTCACCCTTACATTTGTATCACCCACTATAGTAGACATTTAATAAGAAAGTAAGCCATATAAGACATAAATAAATTAGCGTTGGAAGAGTTGCTTGTTATTCTTTTTTTACATTCATATAAATGTCACATTACTGACAGTCATCATGTCTTTGAATGCGTCTTCCAAATGGTATATATTTTATGATATTTCTTTTATGCAGTCTTTTGCTTTAAAATGCCTTTTGTAGGCAAGGAATATGTAAAATTTGCTTAAATGTGCATATGTTTTTTTACAAATAATAGGTTGTATTCAACCACAAAACAGCGATAATTTCTGAATAGGAATGCAGTTGAAACATCGTGAAGCGGTGAGATTCGAAGCGCATTCATTACACAAAATCAAGTGGCCAAACAAAGAACCCTTTGGGTTTCTGTCCAAGCATTTTTTTTTTATTGAGTGCGACTGCTACATAACCATCCATGGGGCCAAAGAAAGTTGCGAGTGCCAGAAATTTGATAAAGAAGCTGAGAATTCCATCTCATTAGGATGTACGGGAAGTCCGCATCAAAAATAAGTTCCATCTATTCATTATTTGAAATTATTTCACATTGTTTTCTGCATGTGAAACTATGGAGCATTATTTTCAATAAATTGTTTTGTATATTTGGGTGTCTGGAAAAAAGGAGTCATTGGATTTACTTTATTATTTTAATCGGTTTCGGTTTTTGTCTAGCCTTTTTGGAAAAATATTGATTGATTGACTGCTTCAAAATCAGAACAATTAACCAGTGTATAAAATAGTACCTTATATAGAAATGTCCTTTCCTCAAAAACAACATAAACGACTACAAGTCACTGATGTCCACATTAAGTAACTAAATGAAATGATTGGTTTATACGTGTCTATGTTTTCCGTCCACTCTCCTGGATCGAATGTTATGTTAGTTCATTCCTCTGTGAACCAGAGGTCAAGAACCTCACAGACCCATCGGGCTCAACTTGACCCGACCTTGTTAACCTCAGCGACCCGAGTCCGACACCCCCCTGCAGTGTCAGTGCTCCGCTCTCTGCTGGAGTTCATAAATCACTCAGCAGCATGTATGATGGGAGCGGCTAATCAACGGCATGTTTGAACTCGAAGATTGCACCGATTTATGAAAGCGTATAAGCGAGCATAAATACATAATAAAGTCAAGAGCGGCAGTATGTGTTGAACAGATATATAATGGTAAAGCTTCACTTAGAAATATTAACAAGAATGAAAGGTTTAACTTAGGTTAGTGCCATTAACTAACTGAAAAGGACGCGAAACCATAAGAAATAATATATCCATCTATTTTCATATGCCGCTTATCCTAATTTATGGTTTTACAAAATATATTGCATATAAATACTATAAGTTATGAATGAAAGAGACAAACATAATGAGTATTTAATATTACCTTTACCTTCATGAAAGATGTGATTCTTGGCAACTTCCCCCAAAACACAAAATGGCATCGAGATCAACCACCACCTTCTTGTTTTGACATGAGCTGTTTTTCTCACCTCAATACTGTAATCCAATGTAGCCCTGTCATTTGTCATTTATATACATTTAGAATGATTTGATACATGTAAAACTATAATCATAAAACTAAAAATGTGTTTTGTGGTAACATTTTTCAGAGTGAACCACTGACGACGTTGCCAGGCCCAGTTGCCATTTTGTTCTCTCGCTATTGGGATGCTAACCAGGAAGGTATTAAGTATCCTGATGGACTCACAGGATATTAATAACACGACAAATTGCATGCAATATTGTACCCTAAATAGGGAATACATGCAAACTGTGGCTAAATTGTGGTGTCATTTTTTTTACGTTAACCAAAGTTCTACTATATTATATTTAGTAAAATGACATCTTTGGCGAACACAAATATAGGAAAAGATGAGATTAAACATCATTTTCAGCTCAACATGAATTTCATTAGCAGCCTTAGTTGACCTCTTAGTGAGTCCCATTGTAGTCAACCTCATTTCATTATAATACATGCAATTGTTTTCAATGATGCCCTCCCACTCTACTACCACCTTGCAACAGACAACCCCCACCCCCCCACGCCCCCTCACACACACTGTGTTATTAGTCGTTTGGCATAATACCTCAGGTTACTCGCACACACCAGATGCCCACCAACGCTCATTCAGATAAAGCGGGCACGTGATGGTCTGCCCCGAGGCCCTGCCAGCTTCAAGTCATTGTGTTCCCTTGGGGGCAGGCGGCCGGCCTCCCTAATAAATACTCTTTTGTCTTTGGAGGAGTAACAAAGCGGAGAGGCCAAGCGGCTGGTGTGGCACGTGCACCGCCACTCGTTCCACTGGTGTGTGTGACCCCAAAACAGGTGGATAAGAGGAAAGGCCCGAGTGTGCGGTTTGGGGGGTGGGGGGGAGTTTGCGTGGGACAAGTGCATCTGTCCCCACACTCAACGACTCTCCGGGTCAGCCACAGCTCCATATGCTTGTAGGAGTGAGGGAGTGAAACTTGAGTGGCGTGATTAGGAGACGTAGCATCAATCAGATGATGGAGTTATTGGTTAGGGGAGGTGATTGGTAAAGTATATGATACATATTTTCTTAACCTGGCAAATTTTGCCATGTTTCTTTGTGCTGTTTGAACAGTACAGTAGGTCCCAGTTTGTTGCAGGGGTTACGTTTGATGCCTAATGCTAAAATCCACTAGTATAATACATATATTTTTCACGCTCCTATGCTCCTATGCCTCCAAATCCATTCATCCATCCACATTCTCCTCCAAATTTAGATCAACATTTGCAATCAAAGGCTGTGTTCGAAACCGCATACTTAGCTACTACTCCTGCTAACTCTTTGAGTATGCAGTGTGTCTACATTGGCGGTATGGGATTTTTGAGTATGCGAGAAGTACCCGGATGCATACTGCATTCGCCAGAAATGTTGAGTATGTATCATCAGTGTACTACTTACACTCAAATTACCCAGAATGCAACACAAGGTGATATCATTGCAAAAAAAAAAAAAAACATTGGCTGAACACTAAGCAGCAGGATGGACCAACAGTTGTGTCAAGCAGGATATATTGTGATATGTTTTCAAAGTAAAAGCAGTGATTTTTTTAATGAGAAAAGTAAGTGGGTGTTTTATTTTATGAAACTAACCGAAAGTGCGTTACTCACTTTGGCTAGCTTAAATTTTGCCGAATTCGTAAATTGTAAACGGTTGGTATTTGGACAAATAAATGGCACACTCGGGATCTAAACGGCCATTTTCTTGCCTGATTTAAAAAAAAAAATGTATGTATGTATTGTATGATGTATTTAAAGAGCTAAAGTGAAATCAGCTTCAGGCTGTTGATTTCGACTCGGGTAGGAGCGCAATGCATTGTGGGTTATCATATATATATATAGTGTAAACGCTTTGCATACTGTCTGATTGACTGGGTATACAGTATGGAGTGTGGATAGTATGGGCATGGAAGTATGTAGTATTTAGTATGCGGTTTCGAACTAACAGCCACTGTGACTTTTGGAATTATTAGAAGAAGGTTCAGCTCCTATCAATGGAAGCAATCAACATGCAGATTCCAGATTTAAGCCCTAAATATGCCTCACACAAAGTATTAAGTAGTATAAGTAGTAGTATAGAGACTGTCTCTCAACCGGCCTGGGAATGCCTCTGGATCCACCAGGGAATTCCACCTGACTCCGGATAAGCAGAAATAGACAAATTGATGGATTTTGACACCAATATTTGGGCTACAGAATAAAAAAACGCCAGATTTGGGTTCTGGCTCACCATGGTTGTCAATACGCTATTTTCCACGCCAGTGTTGGTGCACTTCGAAATGTTGTAGTTGGCTCTTCCCAGAAGTATTTACAATTGTAAGTTTGTAAATATTCCCAAATTTATTTAAAGCAAATCCACCACTTTAAAGAAATTTACAACTATAAAAATCAATAAAATAGTCACAAACTTAGTAAAATACGTACATGTCACAATCAATCACATGACTTAATCCCACTGTCCTAACAGAAGTACTGACTAGGACGAGTCAAATTTGAATGCAATATGAAGGTAGAGACATAACTGTACATAAATACACTGGTTTCATCATTTTTTACCTTGCTCTTTTGCTGCTAAGTAGTAAATGCTAACTTTACCACCATTTTGTTTTCACTGCAATGGATGTAGTAATGTGATCTCACCACAAGATGGTGTGGGCAGTGTCCCTGAATGTGGTTTAAAAAAAACAAAAACAAAGTAAGACAAAAATGTAATGACTTTGTATTTGAATACGGGGTCTCAGGAGGCAAGACAGCTTTTATGTTGCTTGTGTGTGGAAAAGGATCTGGTTTTTGAGGAACCGATACCGTGGCTTTAAGAGGTTACACATGAATGCTGACTTGACAAACATGACATAGTTTCCATAAATGTCACTATATGCTTACTCAATCTGATTTTGTTAATGGAAATGATCATCCCCAATGACCAGTATTATAATTACTAATGGGATGGCGGTGCTGCTGATGCATGTGGGAACATAAAGAATAATCATAGTATGGGAAATATTTGTCAAAGTGGAAATTAGGAAGCCAAAAGATGTGTTGTGTTTACTGTCTGTTTCATAAAATATGTAAGAACAACTAAACCTTAAAGGATGGGCTCATCACCAAACATCTTGTTTTTTTTTAATATATATATATATATATAAAATATATAAAATCACGCTGGTATGAGGCTGCTTGTGGAAGTTTTTTATTCCAGAAGTTGAAATATGTAAATAGAGAAGCCTGCTTTCAAGTATTCAGGGCACGCTGAATGAAGACGCATACACTGGCAGCCATGAATTCCAAAGGCTTATAACTTGTGCCCGATAACAATGTGAAGCAGTTCATTGATGTATAACCCTCAGTGCAATACAGTGGAACCTCAAAGGTTGAATTAAAACGATTCAGGGACACCGCTTGACCTCTGAATGTTTCAAATTCGGGGGGGAAAAAAAATTCCCATAGGAAAAAGTGAAAGTAGATATACAAGTACGGTGGTTCGGGATCAAACTGCGGCCATCATCAACTGTACACACATTTCCATAAGTAACATCTTCATGACACCCCATGTCGAGGCCTTTTCACACATTCATGTTAAAATGTTGAAATTAAATGGCTAAAAATAACCAATTAGCTAAAAATGTCATCCAATACTTCTCTACAAGAGAAGAAAAATATGATCTCAGGGAAGAACTACATTTCAAACACTTATATGCTAGGACTACGTTAAAAAGCCATAGCATTTCAGTATGTGGAATCAAACTATGGAATGGATCGAGTAAGGACCTCAAACAATCACTATTTTGACACTTACTATGGTACCCATTATGTCATTGTATGGTCATATCACCTCGTACTTCGGTACGTGACAAAAATAAAATTAAAAAAAACCTTAAACCATATTAGGAAAGCAGGAAGTGAACAAATGTAACAGTTACTGATTGTAAAAGTACCAGATGGAGGGGTAGGATTTAATAAGCTTTGCTTCTTCCTACTCCTTTTGGACATGTGGAACTGTGAACTGATTATGTGATGCATTCAATTGTAATCTGATGCATTTTCAAATGAAATAAAACCATTGAATTTTTTTTTAATAAAAAAAATACAATTAAATAAAATTAAATTATATTAGGAAAGCAGGAAGTCACTATACTACTAGTTACTATGGTACCCATTATGTCATTGGATGGTTATATCACCTGTACTTCAGTACGTGACAAAAATAAAATAAAATAAAAACAAAAAATGAAACTTTATTAGGAAAGCAGGAAGTGAACAAATGTAACAGTTACTGATTGTAAAAGTACCAGATAGAGGAAGTACCTTTTGGACATGTGGAACTGTGAACTGATTATGTGATGCATTCAATTGTAATCTGATGCATGTTCAAATGAAATTAAACCATTACCATTACCATAAATATTAGGGGGAAAAAGCCAAAGAAAAAGCAAATCTCATGACATCTAGTGCATTACACTAACATCCAGTGTGAAGTTTGATGATTTTTAAGAGGTGTTTTTCCTGAAATGTTGCTTTAGAATTCAAATTGACATTCTTGTTTCTAATTGGTCCTAACTGCCCTTTTTAGGCCTCCGAATTCAAGTATTTAGCTAATTATTTTTGTTACGTTCCTCCTTTGGAATAAAGGGAAAGAAGATCAAGGGTGTGAGTAGAAATCATAATCTGTTAATTGTTCTAATGAGGAGAGACGAGGCCCATTCCCAGGTAGAATTAGTGTCACCTAAACAAAAAATGAAAGCCGATAGCTTTTGGCCGATTAAGATGCATTACTTCTAAGATAGTTTTCCCTCTTCTGGATGAATTAGTTCCTGGTGGGGATTAATTCCATAGGACCAAATTCCATTGTGGGACTACTCTTTTCCTCTTTTGAGACGCACTGCTAGGCTGTTTTGTGACGTACCGTGCAGCTGGTGGTGAGAATAGAGCCGAGTTGGCTGCCTTCACCATGAAGTCATTAAATTTGTAAGCTATTTGTGATCAAAGTGTGTTTGAGGCCATTAAGCATGGAGTTTGATCATGGCGCACACGTAATGTCAAATGTCAGCTGTTGCTGCTATTTCCCTGCTCCTTTTTAGTTGCGGTTTGCATAATGAAGACATATTTTGTCATAATAAGCTTTGTAGGGAAAGTCTCGTTTGCTGTGCTATCATATGAACTGTTATTATTACTGAGGTATACCTCAGTTTATTATCTGTTAATGTCTTACTCTTTGCAGGACATCGCCAATATATATATATATATATTTTTTTTTTACAATGGGATTAGAAGTAAAATCAATGTTCATGTTCAATTATACTAACATATGTTGCAACTATAAGGGAGTCATAGCACGCAAACATTTTCACCCATTTACTTTTAATAATATAACTAGGTTTCCACTCAACCCATAAGCAGTGTAATATGTTTTATTTTAATGTATGCTGAGATCTGATAATCTTCTTATGTGTCTGAGGATTTTATTCCTGGTTGCTTTTGAATAGTTTAACAAACCTCCTCCATGGAGGCCATCAAAAGGCCTAATGAACTGATTTTTTTTAGACCATTAGATAAATAACAAAGTAACACGGACAGGCTTGCCTGAGACTAAAAAAAAAAAAAAAAATGTAATAATTGGCGTTTTTGGTTTACTCCAATAACACGTAGCCCCTGTTGCACACTTGATCAGACCTCCAGCTGCAGCTGTGATTGTTGTTAGCACTTTAGCATCTGCGGACATCCATTGGTTTGTGTGAGCAGCGAAAAATGTCAATAACATGTATTTTTCTTTTCATGTTTTTAGACAATATTAAGGAAAAAAAACATCAAAATATATTTAGTAGGCTATAAAAACATATTAAGTTATAAAATTAATTGCTAATGTTACTAACTTAAATAAGTGGAGTAAATATTACTAAGATTAAATAAGCATTTTTTAAAGGATGTTAGGATATTGCTGGATTAGCTTCATCTTATTGGTTCACATTTTAATAACAATGACTGGAACTCACGAAGTCATGCACTCAATTCATAGAAAGTTGACATTTTTGGTGCAATCGTTGAAATTATTATTTAGTACTAGTCACTTTTCAAATATTATTATTTATAAGTCAGAATTCTTGCATTATATTTGAAGTGCAACTTCTTCATTGTTGTGTTTGCTTGTTGATTGGCTGGGATAAATCACATGGTTCTGTTGTTTTTGTCCTATATAAAGAGCTACTTTAAAGTTTTGTTTTTAAAAAAAAATAATTTTTACATTTTTTCTACCCCAAACCCAACCAATTATTATTAGTTATCTAAAAATGAGGGCTGTGTTATTTCCCCCGAAGCCTTTGCTACGCCCCTGCTTGTCCCCCCCCCCCAGTTTTGCACGCATCTGTGGGCTGCGTTCTTGCTGGTTTTGACCCATGCAGCAGCACCCATAGCGGGGGCCGAGGGGTGCTGCTGCACAGCCCGCCGCCGCCGCCGCCGCTCCCTCCAAAGCAGGGGAGGGGGGTGGATTAATGCAGCGTCTGTTGGGCCCATATGCCGCTAAAGTCTTGATTAAAACTCATTGTATGTACATGACGCATTGTGGAGGCCATCTCTAATCTCTCCTCTGACTTGTGCACTTTGCAGGGTTCACAGGCTCCAAGGTTACAATAACAAGACTGTTGTCATCCTCCATGTATCAGTGCACTCGAACCAGGTTACTATTTGGCTTTTATTACTCATTTTGTACCACATTGTATCCAATATAGGAAAGAAAAATATTTTTTTTTAATGAAATGTCATGTTCATTGTGTGTAAAAGCTTTATATTATGTTTCCAATATAGGGGGCCTCTAATAAATAGTTTTCCAGTAGTTCCCACCATTGCAGACTCAACTCATGAATATTCAAGCATCTGTCAGCCTCAGCTATTGTCTCCTAATTCAATTGTTTTATTGTTTATCACCATAACGGCGCATATAGCATCTTCTGAGCATATTAGTGGACATTCTCTTTTTAACCTTCAATGGAAGTTATGTACTCTTAGATTTAAAAAAAAAAAAAAAGTATTTTCATGACAACAAACAACCCGCATGCGCACTAACGAGCATCCAGGAGTAGAATCAAAGTGGCTCTTGTCTTTTTTTTTTTTTTTTTTAACGCTTCGATTATTTCAAGCAAGGCTTTTAATTAGTGCTCTCCTCCAGTGGAGGCTGCAATGAAAGAGAGATTATTGGCATGTCAAGGATGCTAATTGAATGTTGGACTTCTAACAATTAGCCTTGCTTACAGAGCTATGTCGACTCATTACACATCCCATAATAGTCTCTGACTTTGGTGGGGAGTTTTAAGTAGCAGGTAGATAAACACAACCCCCCCACCTCCTCCCCCACACACTTCTTGAAACAGCGTCCTTGACTCTTCATTTATAATAGAAGTTTAAAAAAAATCACATTGTGACCTTGAGATTGTTAAATATTTTCAAGATGGCTGCAGCCAATAATAGAATTATGCAATTTAAGGAATATTTTTTAAGAGTATCTTCAAATTAAATCAGTAGTTATATATTTTTTCCACTGTTTTTTTTTTAGATGAATAAATTATCGAATGTGGCACCACTGTTGCTAGGTAAAACTGTCAGGATTAACATCTTTTATGGGATTAAATCCTGCTTTTTTCTTTTGTTGAGGACTAAAATTCCACCAAGTCAGTGAAGCTGTGACCTCTTCGTATATTTTTTAAACCCATTAAAGTAAACAATTATATGTATTTCAAAATGAGTTCTGCCGTATTTAATATTGAAATTGTATTTTCTATACTACTTTTTTATAGTTTTGTTGTATATTTGAATACAATCGGAGCATGAATTTGAAATGTATAGAGACAGTAACTTGCACTCACTTTGCTGCTCCATTCGTTCCCGCACACACGCGCACAAACAAAGATCGTCTACTAACTGAAAGCTCGTTGGACCTTATTTTTTTTATTGTTATTATTCATGTCTTTTCAGCGGGGAGGTCACAGCAGCTTTGGAACCCACAATCATGTTGAGATCCAGTGGACAGGTGAGTGAATGTGTGTGTGTTTGTGTGTCTAACCCTTCATCATTACTACTACCATTTGGAAAGTCTCATTTAATCATTAGCATCTGCCCCCCCCCCCCCCCCCCCATCCCAAGAAAAGTTAGAAGAGAATGTGATGCGAGGAGGGTCTCACAAATTGCATACAATACAACAGATCACAGTATCGAAGGCTAGCACAGATAAAAAAAAACACACATGTACCATTTATATAAGACACACACTGATTGTCTCTTAGAAACTACATATCGATTCTTTATAAACACTTCATTTTTTTTAAATAAAGTAGTGCATCCATGCCCACACAGCATCCTCATCATTGCGGAACAAAGAAGCTTAATTAAAGGAAGTTGTGTGTCCATCGTGGGTCCGGTATTATAGGTCCGTGGCCTTGCAGGTGGAAATGTGTCCTCAACAGGTGTTTGAAGCACTGACGGACATGGGTGAGGGTCTACAGATGAGGAAAAGAAAATCTCTTTGTGAGTGCTAAAATAAATTAAACCTCTCCTCTCCCAAAAAAGAAAAAAAATTATAAAAAAAAAAAATCTGCGAAGACCCCCCTCCCCAGAGAGTTTTACTGAGGGTCTGTGTTGTCTTCACAGGACCTGGAATTTCCACGATGAGGTCTGATCCTTATAATCCAAGCAATCTGCGTTGAAGTTCAGCTTCCACGATGCCGCTTGGTCCTTATAATCCAGGCAGTCCGCCGTGGAGTTGAAGCCCAGGCCGGATGTGCCGTAACCCTGCGTGGAGAGGGACGCCGGGGACTGGTTGAGGTGGCCGGTCACCGCGTTTGTGCTCATCGGACTGAGGGTCGAGCCCGGCCCGGACAACTGGTGGTGCATGGGAGTGAGGTAAGAGCCGCAGTCCATGCCGCCGAAGTAGGACGTGGAGCCCGCGTAGCTCTGACCGTAGCCGGACGCCTGCGTGTACGTCATGGGGTACGACCTCTGCATGCACGACGACGAGGTAGACAGCGGGTCCGAGAGCGGGGAGATGGAGGCCGGGCTCCAGATGGACACCGGCGCCGTGCTGGTGGAGATGGCCGGGACTGTGGTGGTGCTGGTGGGGGGAGTGAACTGACCGCTGGCGCCGCTCTCGGAGCTCACTTCTCTGGTGGGGGAACTTTTCTTTTTGGCCGGTCGAGCCTTGTTCTGGCCTCCGTTCTGCTGCTGCTGCTGCTGCTGGCGACACTTGGCGCGCCGGTTCTTGAACCACACCTGCAAGAGGCAAACGGAAGACGCACAGTTACGCATAATTCCTTGTACAATTGGGAATATACTTCCCTAAATACATGTTTTGGCATTATAATTTCACTTAAAAGTCAACTTCAATAATTTCTGAAGAATACAATAGTATACAAACGTCATATAATTAAATGTAATTTTGTTTATTTCAGCCAAATCTGCTTTATTTTAATACGTTAATGACTTAGTATTGTATTTAAATTGAAATTTTAGTTCAATTCCACTCAGGTTAATTTTTATTTTTATCTCCACTGCATAACAGAAAAAAATACACTCTTATAAAATATATAATTGGCAAAACGGTACATTATTATTATTATTATATTATCATTATTATTACATGTTTTGTGTACAATTTAGGGCCTAATTCAGTCTAACTGTTATTAACACATTTTTCCATTAAAGTACACCTTTAATTCGACTCACCTGTACACGGGACTCAGGTAGATTGATTTTCAGCGCCACTTCTTCGCGCATGAATATGTCCGGATACCTAGTTTTGGCGAACAATGCTTCCAAGACGTCGAGCTGTGCGCGCGTAAAAGTAGTCCTCTCTCTTCTTTGCTTCCGTGGCGTCGCTGTAAAAAAAATAAAAGGAGATATAACTTCAAATATGTGCAAACTGATGTTTTAGTTAAAATGCGAGGAAAAATAACAAGTCTAACACCAATGTGTAGTTTGCGTAATTACGCACAAATCCTGGAGGTTTAAGGCCAATGATAACGTCTGTTGGACATTCATTCTTAGGAAAAAAAAAAAGTTGCTCACCTGGATACCCCACGGACGGATGTAAGAGGTCCATCCCGGAAGTGGTTAAGCTGAGGCCATTGACTGTGTAAGGTGGTTGCTTTAGATACGACATCATGCTAATGTTCGTCTGGGGGTTTAAGTTGGAGAAAATGTTGAAAATGGATGGCGCTCCACGCGTGGATCTGCTGTCCTCTCTTGGTCACACACTCTCTCTAACACACGCACACACGCACACAAACACACACACTTCTCTTTGTAGGCACCTACAAAATAAAACAAGAAGATATGGCTTAGAATTTGAAAAATAAACACATAAGAAGTCCAATAAAATCAATAATATCAAGAAAGAACACACGGATAATCATTAGAAATGTTTTATTTGGTTATTTAGTTGAGAAGACAACTTTATTGTTAATAAAGTATATATTTTTTATATGTTCTCATGAGACTAACCCCCTTCTGTTATGTACTGTGCGTCTGGATCAGTTGTTTTTTTCCCCCCTTCTTTTTTTATTTCCAACGGTTTTAACCCCCTCATCCCAATCTGTCACGCTTAAAAAAAAATCACCCGTGGACCAGTTGCACACTGCCGCTCAATAATAATAATAATAATCATCATCATCATTATCCATGCAGGAGTTTAATTATCACAAATGTCTTTTTTTAAAAAACGTATTGATTAATTAACGAGATAATCCGAGTGGCAAGCAAGTGGAACTGCTTTCTACTTGCAGTTATATTTGAACTAGTAGAGTCTAGATCTTATTTTTACATGTTATATTACTGTATACATATTTTAATCTAGATTATATGTGTGTTATATTATGGGAAAGAGAATATAGGCTGGAGTTTCCATTCTTCTTCTTAGTGCTAGTAGTTTAATAAATATGATATGTTGCTTTAATGGCCACCATATTAAAAAGATATATAGTTTTATTCTCTCCTTTTGCAGTGAATTTGTTAAAAAAATATTCTTACACACATTTATTTGATTTCTAATTAAAATGTAATATTAGATTTCTTAAATAGTATTAATTTTAGTGTGATATTTTCCTTCTTCCTCAGATCCCATCAACCTTCCTGGCTTTATGGTCCACCAAAAAGAATGTATTTCCGTTCCCTGTATGAATTATTATTTTTACACTATTATTTCAGTTAGTATATTATTGTAACGTTTGTCTTTTATTGTCACCTTCATGTTTACAGCGCTATGGAAGAGACTATTGAGATTTCAGCTGTGAACCAAAATACCCAAAGTCAACCTACCTTGCTCCTGAAGAGTGCAAAAGTCTTGTGCGTGTCCTCCTGCACAAATAATATCAATATGGAATCAGCCACGTCCTGCTTGAGTTAAAAACAAAAACAACAACAGAGGCCAGAGAAGAAGAACCCCAAAAAGAAGCAGAATCCGCAGTGTGAGAAAAGAAAGTTGAAGGTAGAGCTTCTGCTGGAGGTTTTGAAGCACTGCTGCAGCGGCGCACTGATGATGATGATGACGAGGATGATGATGATGATGATGATGATGGAGGAGGAGGAGGAAAAAAAGAGGAGGAGGAGGAGGAGGAAGCATGTGCGCCTTTAGGATTTGTTGGTGTGTTGGGAATGAAGTGGCTGGAGTTGGAATTTGTACAAAGTGGCAGCCAATAGGAGCTCAGCTCTCTCACACTGGTGGTGGAGGTGAAGGAGGGGAGGGGGGGGGGCTTTTTTTCCTGTCTCCATCTACTTTTTGGATCCACAGTCCTCATCCACAATGGCCCGGATGACATGTACACGCCGGTGGGTTGTGACAACCGGAGTTTAAAAGTACAAGTCCTATTTTTCCCCCCTTTTACGTTCATCACTCATGAAGACTGGCACTTTTTTTTTTTTGTAATTAAAAACCCAAAATCTCAACCACGCAGGCATCCACTCTTGAACTATGAAAGTACAAATAAATCAATTTCAACTTTATTTGGATAGAAAGAGTTAAAAAAAAGAGAGAGACGCCTTCCTCTTGTATGCAGCCTTTAAAAAAAGAGGATTTAGAGATTTCATTCTTTTAAAAAAAAGTGTCCTCTCATTTCATCCACAGAGCTCCACGACACCACATCACGCTGCAGGACGAGGACGGTGATCATGTTCAAGTGCCACGAAGAAGACGATGGATAAGGTAATGATCAGGATATATTAATACGTTATTATTGTTATTGCTGTAATATTCAGCTACATTTGCAGAAGCTATCTTTTGATTCATGCTCATTGTTGTTGTTGTTGTTGTTGTTGTTGTCAAGGTGACGTCTTAAATTGCTTTACGGTACTCAGCATTGAAGAGTTTTTTTTTTATATATATAAGACACAAGCAAGGCCACGGTGCGCGCGCACATACACACACACACACACACACACATATTGAACCCTCACGCGCTCCCTGCAGATTCCCACGCAGAGAAAGAGGTTTTGTTTTGGATCCTCCCAAATCGGATTTTTTTCATCCACCTGCTCTCACCTGAGCACTTTATTCTTCTTTAATCTGTAGGAATGGACTCCAAGATGCGTTCAGGTACAGCATTATTATTATTATTATTATTAATAATAATATGAAATGTATATATATTATCTTATGTACATAGTGATTAATTTGAACACTTTATGTAAGAAATATGCTGCATGATAATTATTATTGTAATATTCTGAAACATTTAATGAATTGAATATGCTGCCAGATGATCTGTTATTACGAATTATTAAATTAAATAAATAATTTTGTGGCACGAGAGTTGGAGATTATTTTTAAAAAAATGTTGAAATACTTTTTTTTAAAGGTAAATATTTAATTAAATATTTTTATTTAAATATATATAATTAAATAAATTAAATTAAATATTCTGCATGGACATTTTGTATGCATTTATCGTATATTTATGAGCATTTATAAATTCCACCGCATGGCATTTTGAACATACGCTAACATTAACCGGGAATGACTCGTCTATATATGAATCACAGCATATGTTTCTGCCACGCAGCGTGCCAACATGCGCAGTTCTGCGGCACTTTCTCATGGTGCATCTCGGCGTAGAAAATAGCTCAATAATTGATGGGGATGGTAAAAAAAAGCGGGGCCTCCGCAGGGAGTGCGTGTGTTTAAAAGGACGTTTAAAAGCACAAGGAGTTAAGCGCCCCTGGCGGGGCTGCACAGCTCCCACTGACTCCCGCCTTTTTTTTTTTTTTTTTTATCTCCGCCTCTGCTGCACTCGACCTGAGGCTGTGGATGTGGATGTGGATGTGGATGTGAGCGGGCCTCCTCGGTGCAAAGTGTGATTTCCACTTTGTCTGCACCTTCTTCTTCATGCAGCCATTAGAGGCATTTATAAATACTAATAAATAAGTCAGGAAATATAATCAACATATGTATCATGGATAATTCAAGCCAGCAAATAGAAGACAAGCTGTTGGGAATTGAAATACTGGCACACATGCATATTCACCACATGTATTATACATCTTCTAAACCGCCTGCTTTTTTGCTGCTTGGTTCATATCTGCATGGCTGAAGAGGAGGAATGTGTTGGAGGAATTTATTCTCAGCTTTAAAAAAAAAAAAAAAAAAGAGAAGGCATTTAAATGTCTTCTTTTTTCCCTGCACTAAACACACCACATTATAATATTACATAATACACACATATACATTCAGTGTATCTTGCAGCAAAACTCTAATCTTTTCCACTTGTGCCTGTGCGGCTATAGTGAACCCATTATTAAACACTTTGTCTCACACACACACACACACACACACACACATTCAGAGGAAGAGGCGTATTTGAGCCGAACGAGGCTCATCACAATGTGTATTTAAATTAGCATTGATATAAACACGTCGGCATGGTGCAGTATTCCTGACAAAAATGCAACTTAAGTAACTGCGGTATGACCCCAAGAGGTCATGGAACCACAAGATTCAGTTGTTCTGTTAAAACTATCAAAAATAATCATGAGAAATATGGAAAATAATACATGAAATAATATGACAATAAGTATAAAAGCAGGTTTTTTTCATTGTAAGTCATTTTGCAAGGGATTCTAAAAGCATTGATGTTCCATGCAGATTTCTCCTCTTGATCAAATGTGGCCCCCACAAGTGAGTGTGTGTGTGTGTGTGTGTGTGTTTGTGTTTGCCAAGTTGACGCCTTTTAATTAGAGCTGTAATTGTTGTTGTGTTGTGTTTGCGCAGGAGTTTCGCTGACAAACAAAGGGAAGCAATTAAACACACACTCAGATGATCAACAAGGAGGCAAAGTGGAGGATGGAGGACGCCGCGCAAAGGCAAAGTCAAGGTTAAACGCGAGAGAGGAGGTCAGACTCAAAGACGCAAAGTTCTGAACGTTATGAACCGAGTGTGTGGTACGTTCAAGGAAACTGAGGTGTTTACTAGTAATGATGTGCATTGCTGCCTGTTGTACGCCGTGCACCGTGTGCTAAATGCTGCCCTGCAGACCAGACCTGTAGAGTCTTCAAAGGTGGAGGGGGGGGATTTGTTCAGGCTTATTTGGCAACCTGGGATTTGAATTGGATTCTGGGAGGCATTCAAAACACATTTGAAACGTTACATTGTGTGATTTCATGTCTAATCCCCATAGTCCCTTTTTTTTTTTTTTTTTTTTGTGGGGGGGTAGGGTGGTCACAGCACTTCTACCGGTGCGGCTATTCAGGATTCATCTTTTTTTTTTTTTTTTTTGGGGGGGTGTGGGTGCCTGTGAGGTGAGTGCCGTCCATGTTGGAGAGCTCCTGAAGAGGCGACTCGTCGCTTTAACCTTCCTCTCCACGCTGTTTTGTTTATTTGACCTGAATGTGTGATATAGGGTCAGCCTGTGGGCCCCCCCCTACTTACAACCCCCAGTGGATTAGACATTCCTGGGAGGACCACTAGTGTACATACACACACACTGTTCAAGTGTTTTGTATTGTTTTATAATAAATGATACTATTAATAAATGCAGTAACCTGTTTCATATTTCTTTCTCATTCTAGTTGCATTACACAATCTTTATTTTGAAACATGACATCATAAAATGATATTAAATGATATTAAATATATATATATATATATATATATATATATATATTAAATATATGATATTAAAATGATATTATCTAGTCCTAATAATGCAATACAGTATTTAAGCATTCAGATTAAAACACTTGTGCCCAATTAAACATCAATTATTTTGTTAAAAAGTTCCGCATTTGACTATTTTTCAGCAATAATAAAGTTCCCGAGTGTATTAGTAGTCTTCGGGCGAGAGGCGGGGACACCGTGGTTGCCCATCCAATCACAGGGCACATATAGACAAACAACCATTCACACTCACATTCATACCTATGGACAATTTGGAGTCACCAAATTAACCTAGCATGTTTTTGGAATGTGTGGAGGAAACTATAATAAAATATATACCATTCGGAAGATGCATTCAAAGACATGATGACTGTCAGTAATGTGACATTTATCAGAATGTAAAAAAAAGAACAAGCAACTCTCCCAACGCTAATAACTGTGAGTCTATTTTATGTTATTTATGTATTATACGGCTTACTTTCTTATTAAATGTCTACTATAGTGGGTGATACAAATGTAAGGGTGACTGTAGGGGTGTTATTTAATGTCTGCAGGGCTCTAATACTGTTGGAAAATGCGTTTAGAAGGTCATAAACATTTTTTTGACATTTTTTTAGGTCATTCATTTTCTATCGCTTATTCTCACGAGGGCGAGAGGCGGGGTACACTCTGGACTGGTGGCCAGCCAATCACAGGGCACATATAGACAAACAACCATTCACACTCACATTCATACCTATGGACAATTTGGAGTCGCCAATTAACCTAGCATGTTTTTGGAATGTGGGAGGAAACCGGAGTACCCGGAGAAAACCCACGCATGCACGGGGAGAACATGCAAACTCCACACAGAGATAACCGAGGGTGGAATTGAACCCTGGTGTCCTAGCTGTGAGGTCTGCGCGCTAACCACTGTAGCTCAACGAGGTTATCCAACAACCACAGCATTAAGTTCGTCAGTCTAATATCAGGTGTAATGAACAGATGATGCTTTTTTTTACTGTGACGCCACTGATGCATTAAACTTAACTTGTAAGCTTGTTGCCGTGTGGAGCATGTAAAAAAAAAAAGTACCAAGCGCCCCCCTAGATTCTACAGATGTACCCAGTGAAGTGGCCAGTGAGTGTAGCTACATAAAGCGTCCCACCTTAATTAGATAAGACCAGGAGAAGTGTGTGTGTGTCCCCACCCCCCCTCCCCATCCACAGCCCACTTTGCTTTGAATGACACTTTGGCGATGCCCCCGGCATCCCACTTGGACCTCTCAAGTGCAGCCCCTGTTAGCCCCCCAACACTGCCAGTTCCTCCCAACTCTT
The DNA here is from genome assembly GCF_037039965.1 of Doryrhamphus excisus. Classification (NCBI taxonomy): domain Eukaryota; kingdom Metazoa; phylum Chordata; class Actinopteri; order Syngnathiformes; family Syngnathidae; genus Doryrhamphus; species Doryrhamphus excisus. The sequence goes on along the minus strand of NC_136370.1, from coordinate 16,089,204 downwards.
TAATATCTCTCTTTGGCTGTATTGCCAATGAAGGCCCCTCCGTGACAGTTGGACATCGTCGTCGCTTTCGGGAGCAGACAGCGGCGGGCGTTTGTAGCATTCCCAGCCTTGAGCCTGTGGGGAATCTGTGATGGCTCGCCTGTCAGCCGGCCCCTCCCCTGCAATTAGGAGAGTAAACACAGCGCCCAGCTCGACATGGGGGTGGGAGGAGGGCAAGGGGGGGTGAAGAAACAAGCAGGAGGAGGGAAGGGGTGACCCGTCCGGCTTCTGTGCTACTATACTGCTTGAGCTGTCCGCCACAGACAAGATGGGTTGGAGGACTGAAGGAAATGAGACATTACAAATCATAGCAAGTGGCCTCACAATCGAGGGTTGGGATACCTCCGTGTGGGGTTTGCACGTTTTTCCTGTGCGTGGGAGGGTTTTCTTCCACCAAAACCTGCATTGTTAGGTTAATGGAGACTCTAAATTTGATGTGTATCTGAATAGTTGTTTTGTATATACAGTATGTGTGCAGGGTGGTCGAGTGGTTAGCGTGCAGACCTCACAGCTAGGAGACCAGGGTTCAATTCCACCCTCGGCCATCTCTGTGTGGAGTTTGCATGTTCTCCCAGTGCATGCGTGGGTTTTCTCCGGGTACTCCGGTTTCCTCCCACATTCCAAAAACATGCTAGGTTAATTGGCGACTCCAAATTGTCCATAGGTATGAATGTGAGTGTGAATGGTTGTTTGTCTATATGTGCCCTGTGATTGGCTGGCCACCAGTCCAGGGTGTACCCCGCCTCTCGCCCAAAGACAGCTGGGATAGGCTCCGGCACCCCCCGCGACCCTCGTGAGGAAAAAGCGGTAGAAAATGAATGAATGAATGAATGAATGAATGTAGCAAATTTACATATGCAAATGTTGCCAGGTATGCAGTAGTGTGATGATGCTCTTATGGTATGCAAAGAAATATGACACAAATGAGCGTGTTAAGTAAATGAAAGTGTCAAACATATGACAAGTGACCCTATGATAATTCTCCGTGGAAAAAAGTGAGGCCGTGAACAATATTCAAGTATTCTATGATCTCATTTGATCAAAAGTAAATGCAAATAAAGTTTTTTTATTATTCAAAAAGGGAATAATAAAGATCGTATGTATAACAGTCACTATGTAATGTCACTTCCTATCTCTCACTAGTTTTATTTATGTATTTAATGAATTAGTGACTCTTATTGTGTCAACTATATCGGGTAATATGAGTGTAAAGGTGACTATAGGGCTGTTAGCTCATGTCAACAGGGCTCTAATAATGTTAATGTTATTTATAAGATTGTAAACAGGTTTTCTGGAACCAATTAATCTCGATAAACATTGGATTACTTATGTTAGTGATGCCATATTTCTAATCAGGACACCATATATGGTCCCAGTATAAGAAGATTTTTATGATGAGATTTCTGGACATAAAAAGTGTCAATGTTTGACCTTCAGCATTTAGACAATACAGTCATCACTGGTTTATTACTTAACGACTCAACTCAGTTTCTGGAAAGTGGTATTTAATATTAATAAATATATTTTATATATTTTTTACATACATATTTTTACATTTTTTAATATATTTTTTATATATTTTTTATTTATTTTTTATAGATTTTTTATTTTTTTTAAGATTTTTTTTTTTGTATATATTTTTTATATATTTCGCACTTTTAGACTCCTATTATTCTTTGTTTACATCACATTGAGCAGACTAGGAAGTCACTGCAGGGACATAAGAGCTAGCATAGCTAGTAACCGAGCTAATAAGTTAAAAATTAGTCAAACTAGTCAAATTTATTTATTCTAAACTGAAAGTTTTCAAACGGAGTCAACAAAAAACTTACCACTTCCTCACAGAATGAGAGGAGAAGCTTTTTTTGATTCAATTTTAATCTCAAGGTAAATCGACTCGGCTCTGCTAGCTCAGTTGCTAGTCTCCATGCAGCGTGAAAGGGAATTTTCTTTCAATATGCAATCATTTTTAATTATTTTTGGCAAAAACGTGACATAGCGAGGGGCTAATGTTCAAAAACGAGGCACAAATTGTTCCATTTGTGTATTTTCTATCAGACAATACAAAGCAGCACACATCTAATCCTCCTCCCCTCTTCTTCTTCTTCATATCCACGTCTCTCCTGGTTGCTGGGGGACTGGTCAGTGGCTGCTGGAATTTGTTGTGGGTCTGAGTTGTAAAGCATGGAGTTCGAACCAGCTTAGGGTCGTTTTGAGGAGGGGTGGAGTGGCGGCGGCGGTGGTGGTGGTATGGATTTCCAACCCCACCCATCCCCAAGCTCCTTCAACTCACCCAGGCAGGGAGGCTGGCTGCGGGAATGACACGACCAGGAGGGGAGGAATGTTTTGCGGCGGTCCTGCCAAAGAAATGCCATGCGGGAAGCGACGATCAACCAGACAGAGAAGAAGAGATCTTGGCCGCTGGAAGCTTGGCCTGTCAGTGTCATTCTGCTAAGTGAGCTGCTTGTTTGACGCTCTCAGACACAGAGGCACCACATCTGACTGCTCGGACCTTCAAGTCGGTGCCTTTTTTCGAACAGAATGCACCAAATATTGTGCATGGTTCGTTTCAATGTGAATCACTCAAGTGTGCATCAAGCACCATCTGTCTCCATTACACGAGCATGATCACATGCACTAGTTTCTGTGTAAGTACATTTTAAATCAGATGGTGTGCATCAGTGTGTGCATGTGGCGGACAGATAGAGCACAAAGGGAGGGGTCCTGGTGTACTTGCCAAAGTTTTTTTTTTTTTTTGCAAGGTCCAGAGAGCCATGCTACAGCATCATGGTCCACAGCATGCAGAGACATGGGGCAGATGGGTGCAGTGTAGCAGCACAACACCCCCCTCCCCTTCAAATGTGAGGCAGCAGTGGTGGGAATGGCACAGAATGAGAGGGAGTGTGGGTCCATGGTTGTTGGAGGGTGTATTTGGGGGCTGGGCGACAGGGTAGGGGGGTGCGACAATGGACAGGGAAAGCCATGTCCCTTTAAAATCCAAGTGGAGGGCACGAGCCCAGGGAAGAGTGGCAGTGTGGCCCAGCGCCTGGTTAGACAGGCAGTCACCACACTGGGACACGGTCCAGCTCAGCCCCCCCCCCCCCACACCTCCCCATCCTCTCCCCCGCCCCACTCACCCCAGACAAGCCCGTCTGGCTCGAGCGTACGGGAGTCAGGCAGCGCTACGTTACTGGGACCCTTCTCAGAGCTTGTGAGGGTGGCATCCTCCCGATGGGTGGACAAGTGTGTGTGTGTGTGAGGGGGTGGTACCTCCTCCAGGACCCAGGCCTCTGGATGGGGGCCCGGTGTAGTCTGTTAGTGATGATAACCCCCACCTCGCCACCAGGCCATTCAGCCTTCAGGGCCTGTGCAGGTCCACACATCGCCATGGCAACAGTGGCATGGGCATACACACAATGTGAGTGGGCAGCAGGCCAAGTGCTGCCAAATTGGGATGAAGGAGGGACATTTTGGGGTAATTCACTATCCCTTCACCTTCATTTTGTCTCGTCTCTGCGGGCCCGTGATTTGGATTGCGTTTTTCAGTCAAATCATCATCATTAATCAGCCATAAACTGTATATGCAGTCTTTTAAATGGGAGCTGTCCATTCTTGCACAACGCTGAGCCAATTCAAGAAACAATACAAGCAGTTGATGTTTGCTAAATACAAGGATGAAGAGTCTTGAACCAGTCATAATGTGCTATATATATATATATATCACTATATTGACACTTACTATGGTACCCATTATGTCATTGGATGCTCATATCACCTCGTACCTTGGTACGTGACTAAAATAAAATTGAAAAAAACTTAAACCATATTAGGAAAGCAGGAAGTGAACAAATGTAACAGTTACTGATTGTAAAAGTACCAGATGGAGGGGTAGGATTTAATAAGCTTTGCTTCTTCCTACTCCTTTTGGACATGTGGAACTGTGACCTGATTATATGATGCATTCAATTGTAATCTGATGCATTTTAAAATGAAATAAAACCATTGAAAAAAATTAAAAACTTTTTTTTAAATTAAAAAATACAATTAAATAAAATGAAATTATATTTGGAAAGCAGGAAGTGAACAAATGTAATGTATCTGAAACATGTTCAAATGAAATAAAAACATTTAAAAAATAAAACAAATTAAAAACTATTTTTTTAATTAAAAAAGAAAATTATATAAAATTAAATTATATTAGGAAAGCAGGAAGTGAACAAATGTAACAGTTACTGATAATAAAAGTACCAGATGAAGGGGTAGGATTTAATAAGCTTTGCTTCTTCCTACTCCTTTTGGACATGTGGAACTGTGAACTGATTATGGGATGCATTCAATTGTAATCTGATGCATGTTCAAATGAAATAAAAGCATAAAAAAATATTTAAAAAATTACAAAAAAAATTAATAAAAAAAAATACAATTAAATAAAATTAAATTATATTAGGAAAGCAGGAAGTGAACAAATGTAACAGTTACTGACTGTAAAAGTACCAGATGGAGGGGTAGGATTTAATAAGCTTTGCTTCTTCCTACTCCTTTTGGACATGTGGAACTGTGAACTGATTATGTGATGCATTCAATTGTAATCTGATGCATGTTCAAATGAAATTAAACCATTACCATTCTTTTCCGTCTAGGTCTTATTCTCAGCCTATTATCGCGTTATTATACTGAGCAGCCAGGACAGTGAGTGTACAATCATTTCTTCTTTGTAGATATACGGTTCCAGAAAAAATGTTTACCAAATTCCGCATTGGCTTTTGGAGGATCCACTGTATTTGGCAACCCGCTGCGGTGCTTTACATCCTCCCACCACTTTTTTTACAGGCACTAAGAACCATCCTACAGTTTCTTTTGCATGTTTTAAATTAGACCTCGAGGAAAGAATTGACCTGATACATTGCTGGTGTGCTTAAAGAGACCTTGTCAGCGCAACATTAAGCCTGCGTAAACACACGTAGTTCAATAACACTCACAGCCACAAACCACCTAAAGTTGACTCCCCGCCCACTCTAAGCCACTGGGAAGACACCGTAAGTGGCGGGCTGCTGTTTACTCAAAGTGGGATATCTGCTGTTTGTTTTCTTGTTCTGCTCCCCGACTGTAAACACTGCCTCCGTTTTCCTTGAGTGGCGCTTTAAAAAAAAAATGTGCATGTTGTTGCGTGCGCGCCATGTGTTATATTTGCTGATAACAGGATTTACTCCAGTTGCGACTCGCCAGTCGAGAAAGGTTAATTGTCAGCGCAACCGGTAGAACGGCGACATGCTATAATTATTAGCCCGAGTTGCTTTATTATTTAGGGATGCTAATTAGGCATTAACTATGCTCCCCCTTTTTGGATCACCACTTCAATTGCGTGTCAAATTGTATTAAGTTTACTTTGACATCCATTTATCAAACCAAAAGGATGCTGTTTTGTAGATGTCCTTACTGTGTTTGTGATTTTGAAACCCCCGGCGTTATTGATCCCAAAAATTAGCAAGCGAATTCCGAGAACCCGCTCCAGTCGTCGTGAGGACAATGCTTTTGGGATGCTGCTGGTTTTAATGGTTTGGTAATTCCAGTCTGCTTCAAAGAGGGTTGTTTAATGGGGAAAAAAAGAAGCTCTCAAGCACAGATTTGAAGTCTATTCCGTGTTTAGCGTGCCATCCATGTGGAAGAGTGTGGCAGCAAGACGAGGTGGAAAGTGACATGGAACGAAAGCAAGAGATCAAGGCATGGCTGCCAGTGCATGTCATTGGCCTACACTGTCATCAAATAGCCCCGTGCTGCTTCTGTTGCTGCCCAGACGCAAATTAATTTGGACGCATGGAAAGACTGCGGAGGCCGGGACTCATCTCTGCCCTTTAAAAAGAAAAGACACCAGCGGAGAGCAAAAAAAAAAAAAGGGAGGAGGGAGGGAGTGGATGGCTTTTCAATGGAGGGTGCTGCACTGTCTGGAATAAGATGGGAGGGAACACGGGACATGCTTCAATGTGCTTGTCCTGCTATGATGACAAGATGGCTCATACGCCCACTGTGCCACCGGCCAAACTCCCCCCCCCCTGCCCCATCCCTTGTACTCCCCCTTAGGACAGCAGTGAGGTGGAAGGGAGCGTAGAGGGAGGCGAGGCGACTTATGGTTAGCCGCCGTTTAATCTCCTCCCTGGTTCACAGCAGATTCTTTCACTACATGGCTGCCTCCCTCTTTGCCCAAATCTCTACCTGCTCATCTCTAGGAGGGCTTCATGTGATAGGAAAGGGTTTTTTTTTTGCCTCGGGAAGGTGATGGTGCTGGGGTGCAAACACTGAATCGGTTATTTCAAGTGTAAAAAGAAGTTAATCATCGGATGTTTAAGTTGGTTTCACCTAACGTGATTATTAGCACAAAGTCTGTTTGTTTTAAAATAACTTGAAAACTTAAAAATGGATTTGGATGATAGGTTCAGGGATTGTCAGAAATTAGATATGGAAGAACTGATTCAATTTTGGAGGTGATCTGAACCACCATCGGGATCCAGGAATTGTTTAAAGCAGGGGTGGGCAAACCTTTTGACTCACAGGCCGCCTTGAAAAAAATTGACTATATATTTTGACTATTTTTAATATTTTGACTGTCTTATATATAGTCATATATAAGACAATATATTTTACACTTATAATTCAGTTTTATAATTCTTATAAAACAGTGGGCTGCACGGTGGACGAGTGGTTAGCACGCAGACCTCACAGCTAGGAGACCAGGGTTCAATTCCACCCTCGGCCATCACTGTGTGGAGTTTGCATGTTCTCCCCGTGCATGCGTGGGTTTTCTCCGGGTACTCCGGTTTCCTCCCACATTCCAAAAACAAGTGTCAAGCAACCTGCTATATGTGCTTGTGTCTCTTTGTGTCCCAGACCACATCAAATAAACAAATTGATAAAAAAAAAAGCTACCTAAACCATCAAAAGGTTGGCCCAAGTCATGATGCCGGGTTGTAAGTTAAGTTTCAATGAAATACTTTGGAAAGAACGGGTGGGCCGTATTTAAACACTTGGCGGGCTGGACGTGGCCCCCGGGCCATAGTTTGCCCACCCTTGGTTTAAAGGATTCTTTAAAGAGATATGACCATTTGTGTAAATAACTCCACAACAAAAATGGTCAGAGCACCCGTTTTGGACATTGAACCTTCCTGGTACATGATGCTAGGTGTTAGCATGCTCATTTTAGCATTGCTAGCATACTAACATTAGCATTTTTTTTGCTATTTTTATAGGAAGACACATATATAAAAACTTAACATGAGCATATTAGGTGTTAGCATAGAAACATTTGTAGCCCTTTTCATGGGTAGACACTATTATGCTAGGTGTTAGCATGCTAATATGGGCATCACAGATTTATGAAAACAATTTTCATGAATATGAACATGAAAAGTCCACTGCCCAATAAAAACTTATGCTTGATACCAAGTGATTGACAGATGACAAAGTCTCTGGAATAAATGTTAAAGATAAAAAGCTAAACAAATAATTTCATGCCCGCTGATCAAAGCTCTCATGAGGTGCTCTCATGTCATGTGACGTCATGCATGATGGCGGCTCCATCGCCACGGTTTAAATTTGTATAACTTTTTTCACAGAAAAATGTGGTCAAAATCTGAATTGCATGACATCATCAGACTTTGCATCCCCATTCCATGTAAACTGGAAATAGGATTCAATCAAGCTCGACTGATTTGTACATGTCGTGGTGAGGGGGTTGACCCCCGGAGGTACCTCGTCAGCATGTCGTTAACCTCCTAGGGCTCAGGGGCAAAGAATCAGTTCTCTGTGTATGCTTAAAAGTCAGGGTTTGTTTGTGAGGTGCCTGGGGAGGGTCTGGACCCCCTTGCGGGCGGACAAGGTAACAAAACAGCAGCATGGCTGGTGGGGGGAGGGACTCACGGGGTGCTTGGGTAGCCCCCTGCTAGCTATCTTAAGTTGCTTCAATCAAGTGTGACGGAATTGTTGTTCACCAAAACACTTTAGTTTAGTACACTTCAGTTTTTTTTCCATTTTATTTAATTACTCTTAATTTCTCTTAATTATTCATAATTTTTTTACATTTTACTAGAAGCAAAAAGACAAATAGTTGAAGTTTTCATTATTTCATGTCAATTAAAACAAAGTATTTTGTGAGATACTACATTTTTAAGTGTTTTGTAAAATAAAATACATATACTCTATATATGTAATATAAATATTATACTAAAGAATATTTAGTTTAGTTTTGGAGCATGTTTTTTAGGGATTTTTGCATGAAAATAATCCAGGTTTGATAACTTAACTTGAGTTGAATGGATTATTTTAGTTCTTATAAAAACACATCATTACTTCTGTGGAATCTGTGTTATTTAATGTCAAGAAACAATACAAAAAATTGAAAATGCTGGTAAATTAAATCACAGTTTGGTAAACTAGCTTATTAACAGTGAAACATGCATTTTTTCTTTGAGGGTGTTCCATGGATAGATCATATTTCCATCCTATTTTTATGTTTATTTAGTTTTATTTTCATTTATATTGTGTTTTTTCGGTATGTTGCATGATCTTAGACAACAGGTGTCAAACTCAAGGCTTGGAGGCCAGCGGAGGCCCGCCCCAGCATTTCATGCTGCACACGATTAAATTGCTGTGACAATATTTCCAGATAAATATTAACATTTTTATTACATGTTTAGTTTCCTGGGTTTTAGTTTTTAGTTCTAAAGATGGTGTTTTATCTTGACATGTTATCGTCCTCAGAAGCAGAAAACACCATCTGATATATCCAAAACATATATAATATACACATAGGATATAAGGAACTGAACATATACACAATAAGAAAATAATACATTTTATCTTATTATTTTATTTATTCCCTTGAGAGGAAAAGTGGTAGAAAATGAATGAATATAAAATTATTAATTATATATTAATTATTGTATATATCATATATATATTAATGAATTATTAAATTATATTCTTTTTTATTAACTAATTAATTATATATATTATGTAATATATATTAATGAATTATTAAATTATAAATTATATTATATTTGTTATATTATTATATTAAGATTATTTATTATATTTGAGCCCTTGTTTGAGCTACCATTTGTATGAGACCTTAAAAAATAGACCGTAGACCACTTAAAACCTAACTCAAAATCATAAAAAAATATTAATATTAAGTATTATTAAGTATTTCTGATGACAACTATTGAGTTTTCACATTAAAAAAAATGTCATTTAATTTGAAGCATTCTTTCCTTAAGCCAACTTACTGCCTGTATGCGCCTGACACTGTATATGATGTTAAAACCTACTAGCTTTGGCAACCAAAAAAATCCAATACTTGGTGTTTCCTGAGCTCCCAAGCGTGAGTACCACTCGGGGGCCAGTTAATGAGATGGGGAGGTGGTTGGAGTGCGGAGGGAGCAGAACAAGAGCTTGGTAACTTTTGTAGTCTTGTGATCAAACACCAGTGGTGACTCTGCAAACTTCTATCCTCTCTTTTCAGCATTTCTTCTTTCTGTGAACCCCCCCAGCACCCCCCCCCCCCCCCCTCCTCCTCCCCAACTCTCGTTTCTACAGTAGTCATGCCCCTCACCATTTTTCTACATCTTATCCCTTTTAATTAGAAAGCAAATTCTGCAGCCTGGAGAGACCTAATCCCCTACAAGCCAACAATGCACAGAGTGGCTTTGAACAGCCCGACCTGCAAACCTCAACCCCCCCACCCCCACACACACACTGCTGGACCTTCATGGGGAGAAGACAAGAGGCATGGATGATGGGGGGGGGTGTTCATCCCAGAACATTATTACTTAAAGATACATAGTGCTGCTCTATTTGTGCAAGCACATATTTGCATTTTGGGGACGTTAACAGTAATTAACACTGATATGACACATTTGTGTATCATTTGCATATATGCTCATTTGCATATATATTAATGTCCCTTATTGTATAGATTAGATCCCATTAGTTGTGGTGAGCGTGCTAGAAGGTGCAGCAAAGATGGTAAAAGTCTGCTTATTATGTTTAAAATCATGTTTAGATTGTGGAAGGGCAAAGAAAAAGAGTGGGGGGGTGACGCCTCTGGAGCAAGGTTAAGGGTGATTAGAGACTCGGACCATGCTGACAAAAGGCTCAGATTAGATTCCTTAAGCCCAAGGAAAGGGAAAAGTCTCCATAAAATAGAACTCCATTACTGCTGCTTGTATCAGGATTTACCAGCATTTATTTCTTAATAATTGATGGTTAAAGATGGAATGAACACATTTGTGTCTGGTCCATTTTCTTCATTAGCATCTGTTTAAATGCAATGATGGTATTTTTTACATGTAAATGCTATATGTGTTGCTTTTACACTTCGGTACGTAACAAAAGTGTCCAATTCCAAAAACATGCTAGGTTAATTGGCGACTGCAAATTGTCCATAGGTATGAATGTGAGTGTGAATGGTTGTTTGTCTATATGTGCCCTGTGATTGGCTGGCCACCAGTCCAGGGTGTACTCCAAGACAGCTGGGATAGGCTCCATCATATCCATAACCCTCGTGAGGATGGATGGATGCCAACACCATCTCCAATTCTAATACACGTCTGTTCAAATTTGCTACTTCATTTTTTAGATTTTGTCTTTTTTTTTTAATATTTCAACTTTATACTACTAAAAAGTACATGTTTTTTCCTCTAAAATGACTTATTTACTAACTTTTTCCCCTCACAAGATGATCACTTTTTTCTTGTAATATTATGCTAATATTTTTGACTTTATTCTGGTAAAATAAATGCTCTTTTTTCCTCTTTTGTTGTTGTTTTCTTGTATTTTTAGAATTTTAAAACAGCACTTTAAAACTGCCCCGCCCCACTTTTACTCATGTTTTGTGTATTAACCAATGAATGTTGTATTTTGGTGTGTCTTCTATTCTGTTTACTTGCTTTATTCAACTTCACTCTTCTGTAAAGTGTCTTTGAGTATTTTGAAAAGCGCTATACGAATAAAATGTATTATTATTATTATTATTATTATTATTCACCCCTGATATAAACAATGAACTCCATAAGTTTTGCTTTTTGTGATGATAACCACAGAACCACAACGTTAACTTATTGAGTTCTAATAAAGGGTCCAGCTACACATAATGCAAAAAAATATTTGAATAAAATATTAATAACATCCATTGTCCAAGCAGATGCTGACATAGAGTACCGTTGGAACCATAGACTGGACTACCAATGAATTTGACTTTATATCTATTTTATTTTGTTATCGTATCCATTAGCGGTTAACGTCTTGTATATTTTCAGTAGAGATCACCTGACATACGTCAACGGCGTGTGTTTAAATAAATATGAGCTAATGATTCATTAGCATGGTTTCACTTCCTCAACTCATTTACAGTTCCATCTTTCTTCGTCTATAATCTTTCACCTTTCTCCTCTCAGTAACTGTACCAATGTTGTCCTAAAGGAGGTCAAACACGCTTTTATTGACATAACGAAACAATCTTCCGGAGGAAACATCCATTATGTGGAATACCGTCATTTAGCTCTCAAATGAAGCATTAATCGCTGCTTCCCTAATTAGCATTGAGAGAGATGCCCTGAGCAGGGATTCATTTACTCAAGGCCCAATTAGTTTCCCACACTGTCACTCACACTGTCACATGTTGGTGTGGAGTGGGTTGCCGGGATGTGAGCCGACGACTACAGTGTGGGGGTCACACGCTTTGCCGCAGGCCATTTTGATGCCTTTGCTACTCAGGGGGGGGGGGGGGGGGGTTCAGTTGGAGGAAAAGCTACTTTAAGCATTATTCTAATCCCAGCCCATCCTTTTCCCTTAAGGCTCTGACTCAGGTTTGTATTTTGGACACTTGATCAGGTGATGGAAGTGTTTGAAAGACGGGGGGGGGCAACCTTTTCCCACCAAGGACGACGGAAAAGTCACATTCCACAAATATGTAGTTAGGAGACTCTAACCTGTGTAAGAATGTGAGAGTTAATGGTTGTTTATCTATGTGTTCCTATATGTGTGATGGGCTGGGGACCAGTCCAGGGTGTACCCCGCCTCTGGCCCAAAGTCAGCTGGGATAGGCTCCAGCATCCCTACTGAGGACAAGTGGCATCGAAAATGGACGAATAAATGTAAAACCATAAAAATATGTTTTATGGAAAACATTTTTGACTTGAACTGTAGTTCAAGTCAGACCTTTGGGAACCATTTTTGTTGTTTTTTAATGTGGGCTGAGGACGCCATTTTGGACTACATACATGCTAAGTTAATTGGTGACTCCAAATTGTCCATAGGTATGAACGTGAGTGTGAATGGTTGTTTGTCTATATGTGCCCTGTGATTGGCTGGCCACCTTTGGGAACCATTTTTGTTGTTTGTTTGTGTAATTTGTGCCATTTGTATAGTTGATACGCCCATAAACATGTCCCTCCAAGATCGATGGGTTGACGGCCACTGTTTTATGCTAGCGGAAAAATGTACACAAAACTGAAAGGAACTGTCAGCATTTTTGTCGTTATTCTGGGCCTTCACTTGTCTCCTGAGACGGTGGATGTGGGGGCTGTGGGGGTCACGGTGAGGACTACTGGGAGTTGCAGGGACGTTCGTCTCAATGAAATGTTTTTTTTTTTTTTCACTTCTTGTCCAGTTTTGTTGTTAAAATGTTTTACAAACTTAATTGGCATTCCCCGAGGATTGCCGCCAGCTGTCGGCCCGGTGGCGGGGGTTCCTAATTTGGTGCACGGTGGAGGCTCGCTGCCGGGGTATAGCTAGCAGAGCGTGCAACACCCTGCACATTTCACGCGGCCTGACCGAGCTTGGGGTTTGTTTGTTTTCACCTCGTTTGTTCAGCAACAGGAAGACTTTAACAGCTGCTATCTAACAAGCAGAATGTAGATCAAACCAAATATACGGCGATGCTCCGTTGAGGGTTTGGAGCAAAAAAAAAACAAAAAAAACAAACCACTAGGGGGGAGCTGGCATCAGAGCTACTGCACATCATAGCATGGTACATGAGCACAGCTGACTTGTAGATGTTTTTTTTTTTTTTTTAACCAATAAGAAGTGCAAAACTTACTGACAATCGCTCATCCAGGTCTCATTTTCTCTGCGCAACTTCTCGCTGTTCCTCTGACCTGAAGCTCAAACCAGTTAAGTCCTTTCTCCGCCTCCACACCACCCTTTCATTTCCACAATCTGATGCCACCAGAGGATTTCAGAGGTCAAGACAGCGTTTCCAAAAGAGTCCAACTGAGCTTGGTTTTTTTGTGTGAAGCGCTAATTTAGATAACAGAGGAGAGGGAAGAGCTTGAGAGCATTAAAGGTTTAGTTAAGAAATGATGGAAGATAAAAAAAACTGACACTGGAGACCAAAAAAAGGTAATGTGGTATATTTTGTTTGAACCCTGAACCGACTGTGTGCATGTTTGAAAATTTGGTGTCATACCAGGGTCCTTCCTGCACTACTCATCAATAAAACAACACTAGTCCAACCCTCTGCTGTTTTTAGGTAATTTCCAGCAAAAGCATTAGTCAAAGATTCTCTATATGACAGGAGTGTTCTGCTGTTTTTTAGAAGCTACGGCAAAACACTTTGCCAGATGTGGACAAGGACTTAGTATCTCTGGGGAAACCCTGATATCACCATTGGTACTTGCTGTTTTTAGGAATCTACTGCAAAAAAGAAATAATCAATAGATCCTTTAAATTATATGACAAGAACCCTCCTGTTTTTTTTTAATTACACCAAAAATGCAAACCAAAGATCATCTATATGACGGGAACGCTCTGCTGTTTTTGAGGATGTACTGCAAAAGTGCTAATCAAAGATTTTGTATCCTTTGCTGTTTTTAGGAATCTACTGCAAAAAAGAAATAATCAATAGATCCTCTAAATTATATGACAAGAACCCTCCTGTTTTTTTTTAAATGACACCAAAAATGCAAACCAAATATCATCTATATGACGGGTACGCTCTGCTGTTTTTGAGGACGTATTACAAAAGTGCTAATCAAAGATTTTGCATCCTTTGCTGTTCTTAGGAATCTACTGTTTTTTAGTACCCACTGTAAAACAGCGAGCCAAAGATGTTATATACTATAACAGGAGTGTCTTGCTGTTTTTAAGGATCTACTGCAAATCCTTCATACTTAATTTAAAGAGCCTCTCTTTGACAGGAACGCTATGCTGGGTTTTAGGACTTACTCCAAAAGTGTTTTTTATTGGTGTTTTGTATGAGCTATTGCAAAAGTGCTAGTAAAAGATCAATTTTTTGGAATATACTGCAAAATAATAATAATAATATAATCAACTCTACAATATAGAGGATCTTTGACTGGTGTGCAAGCAAATATTGTAATAACACCATCTATCTGGGCTGCACGGTGAGGAAGTGGTTAGCGCGCAGGCTTCACAGCTTGGAGACCTGCGTTCAAGTCCAACCTCAGCCATCTATGTGTGGAGTTTGCATGTTCTCCCCTTGCATGGAGTCCTCATCCGGGGTTGGAAACCGGAGTACCCGAGGGTGGAATTGAACCCTGGTCTCCTAGCTGTGAGGTCTGTGCGCTAACCACTCGACCGCCGTGCCACCCATTCCAAAAACATGCTAGGTTAATTGGCGACTCCAAATTGTCCATAGGTATGAATGTGAGTGTGAATGGTTGTTTGTCTATATGTGCCCTGTGATTGGCTGGCCAGCAGTCAGCAGGGTGTACCCTGCCTCTCGGCTGGGATAGGCTCCAGCACCCCTGTGACCCTTGTGAGGATAAGCAGTAGAAAACGAATGAATGAATGACCTTCCTTTCGGACTCTGTTGCAAACACTCTTTAATTGCATATACATAAAATCATATTTTATCATATTAAAAAGTTCACACGTGTGCTACCTGGAGGCAACTGAGGTCATCACTATTATATGTAGCCTGTAGGGGGCGTGGAGGTATACCGAGGTCAACCCCTGCCACGGTGTTCCATCTGTCTGAACGGCGTGTTGACTCTGTGCACATTATCACCGACTCGTGGCGCTGCATAGTCACACAGGATAATTGGGCTGCTTTGGCGGCGTCACAGCAGGAAATGTAAAACTTGCTGGTTTTTCCAAGGGTAAACAGGAGCCTTCTGGTGATGACCCAGTCCTTTTCAGAACATCCACCAGCACATTCGATTCCCTGTGATATGTCGTATTTTTTCCTAAAGGGATACACATCATGGTCTGAATAGCAGATGTGCAGCAGTCGGGGGTTGGGCGTCCTGTGGGCCATATTTTCCACTAAGCATATCTGTTTTGACCAATACATGCCGATCAGGCTTATGTTTGCATGACATGGTATGGAAGTGGGATAACTTTAGCTACTTAGCTGAGTAAATAGTGTGACAGTTGAAAATCAGCACGTCATGTATGTGTTTATTGTTTTTTTTTTTTACCTATTCTATATCATTATTATCACATCGGCCATATTGTACTCAGCAGCCTGTGTCACAATAAGTTCCATTTCTGGTTGACTGGTTAACATCACACTCACTGGGTACTGACCGGGTACCTTTGTAGTCGTATCATAATGACGAATGGTGTTAATAATTATAATAATAATAATAATACATTTTATTTGTATAGCGCTTTTCAGAGTACTCAAAGACGCTTTACAGTAGTGAAAAAGAAATAAAAATAGAGTTGAGTAAAAGATGCATTAAAATACAATATCCAAACATTCATTCAGAGCTAAACCTCTGTTACTACCTCAATCATACTCTGTTACTACCTCAATCATAGTTATTTATTTAACAACCCAATACAATACACTCATATGTGACTTTACTCACCAGTATACACCATTATTTATATTACACCATTACGTACAGTATACGTCATTATTTGCATTATGACCCATTTATCATTGCACTAAAATTAATATATCTGCAATATGTCTGCTCCTGCATATGCTCCTGTGCAATACTATGTGTATAATTTGGATATCTTGTATATATCTTATATATCTTGTTAAATTGTCTTTTTTACTCTACTTTTATATACTTTTTTTTTTTTTAACTTGACTACGTCCATAGGTATGAATGTGAGTGTGAATGGTTGTTTGTCTATATGTGCCCTGTGATTGGCTGGCGACCAGTCCAGGGTGTACCCCGCCTCTCGCCTAAAGCGGTAGAAAATGAATGAATGAAAACTTGACTACTGCACTGAAAGGAGAAGCTCTCCAATCTCGTTGTACATCTTGTATAATGACAATAAAGGCCATTCCATTCCATGCCATTCCATTCCAAGGCTAAAAGTGGGACAGGGCATAGCAGTCAGGTATAAAAAATTAGACATTAAAAACAATTTAAACAGGTGGGTTTTGAGTGTTTTTTGACAGAGGGAAGCACAGAGTGAATTGGACCAAGAGTTCCATAGGGTGAAGGCAGCGATGGAGAAGGCTCCGTCTCCCCAGGTTGGGAGCTTGGTCATACAGGGGAGTGCCAGGAGGTTAGAGTCTGGGGAGCGAAGGGGACACTGGGGATTGTGTGGATGAAGAGGGGGTCGGATTGTTAATTCGACCTCTGAATTGACATCATCAGACATGACTAACAGATGCCAACTCTCCACTGTACTTCATGGCCGCTGCAGAGATCTCAGCAAAGCCCATCAACCTCTTTCAACCCCCCCCCAGCTTTTCTTTCTTGTTCTTTTTTTTTTTTTAAACAAGAGGCGGGTTGTGAAGGATGTAGTGGGGATCAAGGAGGGATCTAAAGCTTAGTGCAAGCGTTGCATTCATCGTGCATGTGGCTGGCCAGCATATGCTTGAGGTCTTTATTGGCATTCTGGAGGAGATTGGAGGACCAATCAATTAGATCTGTGTGTCCTGAGGACCGTTTGAGACATCCAGATGATTTTGTGGGCATGCCTATGGGGTATTGATATTGTCATAGTGCTGTTCCAGGTGTGGGTTTTCTCTGGGTACTCCGGTTTCCTCCCACATTCCAAAAACATGCTAGGTTAATTAGCGACTCCAAATTGTCCATAGGTATGAATGTGAGTGTGAATGGTTGTTTGTCTATATGTGCCCTGTGATTGGCTGGCCACCAGTCCAGGGTGTACCCCGCCTCTTGCCCCAAGACAGCTGGGATAGGCTCCAGCGTTTTTGTTTTTGTCACGTCTCAAAAATCTACTTCAATTAGATCTGTGTGTCCTGAGGACCGTTTGAGACATCCTGATGACTTTGTGGGCATGCCTATGGGGTATCGATATTGTCATAGTGCTGTTCCAGGTGTGGGTTTTCTCTGGGTACTCCGGTTTCCTCCCACATTCCAAAAACATGCTAGGTTAATTGGTGACTCCAAATTGTCCATAGGTATGAATGTGAGTGTGAATGGTTGTTTGTCTATATGTGCCCTGTGATTGGCTGGCAACCAGTCCAGGGTGTACACCGCCTCTTGCCCCAAGACAGCTGGGATAGGCTCCAGCGTTTTTGTTTTTGTCACGTCTCAAAAATCTACTTCAATTAGATCTGTGTGTCCTGAGGACCGTTTGGGACATCCAAATGACTTTGTGGGCATGCCTATGGGGTATTGATATTGTCATAGTGCTGTTCCAGGAAGTGATGCATTCAAGTCTACTGCGATTTTTCTTGACCGTTCCATGTGATTAATATTGTATCTATGTAGTTTAGCCACCTGACTGGACCTGTGCAGTCCCAATCAGGTGTGTCACACTTGGGGCCCCTCAGGGGTGGGGTTTGTATCAATATTTAGTTTAAGTACAAATTTTCTGTCAGTGGGTTTGTTTCACAGGCCGCATAAAAATGATGTTGAAACGGTAAGTGTTATTGTCCAACACCTCTGACCGCGTTGAGGAGCACACGGGGGTACTGCTGATTATTCAACACGTTCCTCTAATCCCAACCCTTGTGGTAGGAACCTGTGAAAGAGTCTGGTCTTTGTGCCGGAGGGGCTAATCGTGTTTTGGAAACGCAGATCGAGGCTAATCTTCTGGCCTGCCTCTAATGTGGAGCCGCTGATATCCTCCGCTGCGATAAATTAAGCTACTTATTAATCTAATTATGGTACGTTCAGCCCCACAAACTTTCATGTGACTTGGAAATCCCCATTCAATGCGAATTCCTAGCCCACTCCACGCCCCCTACCTTCCAAACCCTCCAAATCTTGAGACTGACTCCCCACTCGTTGACTCCATCAGACTTGCCCGGGTCCAATTAGGAGCCCTCTGATTCTTGATCTTAACGAGTTTCCAGGCTCCAGTCTGCCTCTCCACTCAGACCAGGGATCAGTCCACAGCCACCCAAAGCTTAGAATATCCACCTCCTTTATTCTGTCTTTTTTTTTTATTATGTGGGTTCTACTGAAGTCAGTTTTACTCCATCATTGATTCTTCATCTAAAGCAGGGGTCTCAAACAAGCGGCCCGCGGGCCAAATGTAGCCCGCAGGTCACTAGTTTGAGGCCCCCGCCTTGATATGAAAGTTTAATGTTAGTGTGGCCCGCGCAAGTTTGATATGGATGCTGTATGGTATCATGTACCCAGAAAAAATTATTACGTTTGATTAATGTTCATGTTAAAGGTTAAATAACTGTTAATAGTTATCCTCCCTATCCGTGTGGAAGTGGTAAGTTTTTGGCTATTTAAGTTTAAAGGAAATAACTTGAAGGCTACCGTTTAGGTCGCTAGCTCTCTAGTTTGCGAGTTAGCATGTGTCTCAAGACCCTGCAGTTGCGCAATATGTTGTAAATAAAAAGAGTATAAATGTGACTATAGTCGTGTTTTGTCATGTCTACAGGGCTCTAATAATGCTTTGTTCATTTTAATCTGGAAAAAATAATTTGTCTACACACCAGCTATACGTGGTTTCTTAAGTTTTTATTATTTGCCGTTTTATTATTATTATTATATTTATTTATTACTGATTGATTAATTTTCTTTATACTTGATTTATTTATTTTTCATCTTATCTTGTGTAGAAAAATAAAAATTAAGATATTTGAGAACAGTGGAATGTTTTGTCAGAGCTTTTATTGTAGAAAATTAAAGGTGAATTAAATCTTTTCATTGTGTTCCTTGATGCTTTTACCTTCTGCTGCCTGTTGTGCGTTGCTCAGCTTTGAGCCGATGTTGCTCCTGCTGTGGTATTCCAGATTTGTGTGGCTCTCCCAGAGGTGGATAGCGTGAAGGGCTTGAAGTGAGAGCAGGTTGACAGGACCCTTGCCTCCGTGGACAGTGACCCTGAAGGGAGATGAAAGGAGTTCTCGTTTGCACTTTAGCAGCTCAAACTGGGCTGCGGTCATCCGTGAAGGCTCGCTTATGGATCCACCTCCTCTATCCTCCTTTCTTTCTTTCTTTCTTTCTTTCTTCTTCTTCTTCTTCCCCTTCACCGTGTTCTTTCATTCCAGTCAGAGGGCAATGTCAGTAAACCCTCGTGTTTGGAGCTTCATCTGACCCCCCCCCCCTCAACAGTTTTTCTCAGGCTCTCATGAGGTCTGTAAGGAATGTTACCTTTGGTGTTGACACCATATTGTTTCAAACATCATTCCGACTTTAGAAAATGGGAATGTGTGGTCCACAATCCTTATGTGAGACATGAACATGAATATGTCTTACTAGTTTCTGTGCGTTTTAAAGATACAAAAACATATAAAAAGCGATATATAGTAGTGCACGTAACGGGACACCGCTATGTTTATTACATAGACCGTGATTAAAACACCCCCAAAAACCTCCAACAAGGTTTTATGGGTGTAACCATTCATGATAACGTGTAATACGGGATTTGGCAGATTTTTGGCCACAACTTCCTGGATTGGCGCATTGATTTTACATAAAAACACAGCAGCAGTGGCAGCATCTCCGATATGTAGCCGTACTTTTAGGTAATGCCCCGCGCTGACATGGTACGAGTGAGTCTGTGATGAAGCGAGTAGCTAGGCATACTAATAATAATAATAATAATAATAACAATGTTGGTTAATATGCATATTACATTATATGTAAATGGGGCATTGTTGGTACTTTTTTGGACTTTTTTTTATTTGGCTCTTTTTATCTGTTTTGATATCTTTAAAACACACATTAAAGAGTTGTAAAGTGTTCATGTCTCACATATGGATTGTGGATTCCAAACTTTTTCCCACAGGGCCATGTGTGATTTTTTTTTCTCTTTTATGTTTGATGTTACAGCTGGGATAGGCTCCAGCACCCCCGCAACCTTCGTGAGGATAAGCAGTAGAAAATGAATGAATGAATGAATGTTTTATGTTGGGTTGCACGGCGGACGAGTGGTTAGCGCACAGAGACCTCACAGCTAGGAGGCCTGAGTTCAATTCCACCCTCGGCCATCTCTGTGTGGAGTTTGCATGTTCTCCCCATGCATGTGTGGGTTTTCTCCGGGTACTCCGGTTTCCTCCCACATTCCAAAAACATGCTAGGTTCATTGACCACTCCAAATTGTCCATAGGTATGAATGTGAGTGTGAATGGTTGTTTGTCTATATGTGCCCTGTGATTGGCTCCAGTGTTTTTTTTGTCACGTCTCAAAAACATTAATGTTTAACTAATTTGAGACATAATCCATATGAGTGTGAAATGTTCCTGAGTGACCCTAAAGTGGTGTATAAAATGGATGTATAGATAAATAACACGATATACATACATTGACTCCATGAAACACGAATCAAGGTGACGCTTTATTAAGGTGACGCTGCATGTCGCATGTCGTCATCAAAGCCAAGAGGAGCTGATAAGTTTGGTGCCTGTTGTCCATTTTGTTGTTGCAGATAAAGATTGTGCACCGCTATCAAACTCCCATTCGATACGGAGAATTGAGCGAGCGCGCGTGGCACCGTGTTCCAAAATGGCGAGGTGATAACACACGGCTGAGGCTGGCCAGGATGCTAATTGCATGGCGAATATTTATAGTCCAGACAATTAGCTGTTGCCTTTTATATGCTAAGTAACAACAGCAGCGGAGAAGGGTGTGTGTGTGTGTGTGTGTGTGTGTGTAAGTAATTAAGATGCTCTAAACAGGACAGGGACATGCAGTCTGTTGTGTTGTGATTTGTCGCTAACAAACACAATAATTAGCCTGTTATTGTGGGATAATGAAGTTGCCAGTGTCCCTTTTCTCTCTCTGCCAAGTGGCGCCTTAAACAATGACACTCCCACCGGCCGCTGCTGCTTGTGAGGATGCATCCTGAGGGCAGAAGTGTTGAAAAGTTCAAAGGTCACAGTGAAAAACTGAGACAAGAATACTGCACAGTAGCACGGTGCCTTACACGTGGTTCCATAACTTCGGTATTAAGTGAGAAACAGTCAACTTTCTGTTTATTCTAAAAATTATGTTATTCCGTGTGTGCATTTTTTTATGTGCACGTGCGAGCGCAGGTTCACGGCATCAACAATGCTGTCTGGCGGGATTAGGTGCAGCCGGAGCTGATTTGATATTTGTAGCTGATAGCGCTTGTAAGTACGCCTTTGTTGCCTTCTATTGTGGCCCAGATTAAGGCGGACCTCCTCTTCATCATGCTGCTTCTGTGTCGTAATAACCTCGATAAGGCTGTTCTTTGATCCAACCATTGCTGGACATTCACTCGCTCCTCTCTTTGGTCCCGCATGAATTTTTTTCCCATCCTTGGATATCTACTTTTTGTACACTAATCACTCTAATAACTCATCTTGATTCCCACTAATGAAGATCGGATGTGATGGAAAAGTCAAGTCAAGACGTCCGAGTTGTTTAAATATCATTAAAACAAAGTAAGAGAAACTACAAAACTACAAGGATACCTGTACATGTACACTCACAATACTTCCCCACATAACTCACTGATTATTTTCAAGTATAACCATCTCAATACAGTAATATAGATGTTGATATTATATTGTTATTTCTATTGTGGACCGGCTGTCATAGGCATTTGTTGTTGTTGTTGCTGAGGTGGTTGTCTCCTTCTGTATTGTCCCCCATCTTGTCCCCATACCCCCCCCCCGTCTTTTTTTTCCGCTATTCATCTTTACACCCTCTTGTCGCTCCATATTTGCATTACAATAAAACATCAAATAAAGTCAAAATACAAACTATGTAACAAGAGAAGAGTATCTTATACATTTTTCCCTGGCAGAGCAAATCTGTTTAGCATGTAAGGGCGTTTGGATCAGCGGTACTATTTGCCCCCGTTGGCTGGACACAAGGAAAAAAGAAAGCAGGATGTTGTAACTGTCAAAATAACTCACATTTCTGTGTGTTTTCAACTCTAATTATGATAAATAAATAAAAAACATACATTGAACTTAAACACTGTTTAATGTCTGCATTGGTTTCTGAAGCCATTTAAGCTCATTTAGGTTTTTAGCAAGTGGCACGGCGGACAAGTGGTTAGCGTACAGACCTCACAGCTAGGAGGACCAGGGTTCGATTCCACCCTCGGCCATCTCTGTGTGCATGCGTGGGTTTTCTCCAGGTACTCCGGTTTCCTCCCACATTCCAAAAAACATGCTAGGTTCATTGGCGACTCCAAATTGTCCATAGGTATGAATGTGAGTGTGAATGGTTGTTTGCCTATATGTGCCCTGTGATTGGCTGGCCACCAGTCCAGGGTGTACCCCGCCTCTCGCCCGAAGACAGCTGGGATAGGCTCCAGCGAGGAAAAAGCAGTAGAAAATGAATGAATTAAGTTTTTAGCGCTGAATTAGGAAATATGTCAACTATAGCCAAGTGGTTATTACTTTGAAATGTAACTGACACTGATTCATTGGAATAGCACATAAAACTTTTATGATCTTTATAGGCAGTCAGGATGGGTACCAAAAATCTGAAAATCCTACTTTTATAGGCATGTATACATTTTGTATGAATTACTACCCAGTACCTATTCATGTCAAATCAAATGGGACCATGTTTCGGGAATATCAGCGTTCAATTCACATGAGAGGAATATGAAGCAAAGTATGTGAGAAGGACCATTCACTATACCAACATCGGCAATACTTGAGTAAAGTAAGCCTGGAATGTCCATATACAACAATTTAGATGTCATTGACATGTAATCCGGCAATTAAAAATAATTCACTATGTAGCAGACAGTTTGTATTAAAATATTGAACTTAATCTCCCCCAATGGCGATTTCTTTCTATGCCAATCAGGAGCACCACAACCGCATGAACCAAAGCAGATGTCATGGAAACAGACATCAAAACAAAGCATTTCTGACACATCCTGGTGTGTTATAGGTACTGCTGGGATTCATTCATGTTGGATTTATGCCAAAGAAGATCTATGTGGTATGTACTGTTGAAGTCAACACATGCTTGATTTCAGCACTGAAAAAATTATGCTGTCAATCAAAAATGTACATATTATCTTTGTACATGCAAAGGTTCTGATACAGTCTTGGATCGTTTGTGTAAGTGAACTTAACTCATTTTTCAGACCTTTGTATTGAGTTGTATATAGATAGAGCAGCTACACAGAAAGCATTCTAGATCTTCCAGAATCTGCGCTTATTCCAACTGAATTTCCTGGGATTTCCAAAATGGTCTGTTTTAATTTATTAATGTTATTTAATTTATTCCTCCCACACAGCTCGTACCTGGGCATGCCCATATATTAAAAAAAAACTGAGCATTCAGGGCCATCTCAAACTTCTTTCAGGGCTCATTTCCAAATGCACAAACCTCATTATCTGAAACGTTGGCATCGTTTAACTACATGTTTCTAACTACATGTTTCTAACTACATGTTTCTAACTACATGTTTGGTCAGAAAAGTAGAAAAAGCCCCTTTAAAGTCTCATCAATTTCTATTGGACCTGCTGATTGCCCATAAAAATGTGTAGAAAATAAGTGATCAGCTCATCTTTAGTATTTCTGTGAATAAGCATTGATGTATTATTGCTCGAGTTTTTTTATTAGGAAAATAAATCGGTAGGAAAATATAAAAAAAAATTGTTTATTTTTATTACATGAGTTGTGTATAGAGCAGCTACACAAAAAGCATTCTAGATCTTCCAGATTCTGCACCTATTCCTAAGCATTGATGTATTATTATTAGTGTTTTTTTATTAGGAAAATAAATAGGTAGGAAAATATTCAAAATTTTTTTTTTGTTTTTAATTACGTGAGTTGTGGATAGAGCAGCTACACAAAAAGCATTCTAGATCTTCCAGAATCTGCACCTATTCCAACTGTATTTCCGGGATTTCCAAAATGGTCTGTTTTAATTTATTCCGCTGTGATTGGTCCCACACAGTTTGTACCTGGGCATGCCCATATAAGGAAGTTATTTTGTTTTAGAAAAAAACTTAGCATCCCAAGCTTCTTTCAGGGCTCACTTTCAAATGCACAAACCTCATTATCTGAAACTTTGGCATCGTTTAACACAGGAATACAACATTCTAACTACACGTATAGGTCAGAAAAGTTTCATCAACTTCTATTGGACCTGTTGACTGCCCATGAAAACGTGTGGAAAAAAAGTGATCAGCTCATCTTTAGTGTAAAATGCATTATCGCTACTGTTTTTTTTTATCAGGTATGAAAATATTCAAAAGAAAATTTAGTTTTTATTACATCAAAAAATGTTATGTGCTCATATACTGTATTTAAATAAAACACCTTTAAACAAAACAGTACTTTTTGCTGTACTGTCCCATGGCCTGTATTAATGAGGTCAGTCTAATGCACTCGTGTTGATATGACCTGCTGACATGATATCCTTATTAGAAACATGCACTTCCTGTTTACTTCCTTGGTTGTCAAATGATAAAAGGCGTCCAAAGTCATTTATGCAATTATGCATCTCTCCTCCGTCTTTCTCTGGCTCCATGTCTCTCATCCACACACGTTAATCTCTACAGGTATTTCTCCTCAGCTGCTGTTATTAAAATGCAGCCATGCTCTCTATTGATGCATGTCAGAGGCTCATTCTTTCATCTCCAACATTTAATTTACCGTCCTGTTGTGCCACTAATCCTGTGTCGTGCCATTTCCTCCGCTCCTCAGATTGCGCTCTCAAAGCTGCCTCTCCGCCAGATAAAGAGGAAGGTAATCGCTATTGTCTGGCTACAGATACACCCCCCTCCTCTTTTCTCTGCAGACCCAAATTAAAGGGCCGTCCTGCCCTTGCGCCCCCTTAATCACTGGCCTCGTCTCTCTGTGCGAGTGGACCCCGGGGCGGCCGCACTTTCATCCACAAATAAGCTTTTTCACTGAGAACCACCCTGGGTTGGCCTCCTCGCAGGATAGCCTCGCACACTCATCTGCTCCCTCTCTTCCTTCTCACCTCCCGCCTCCTCTACTCTTTTGGCCTCCTCCTTCCTACGATTGGACACAAGAGTTTTCGACTTTCACTTTGTGTTGCACCCTGATAAATTCACTCTTTCTCTCCTCAGGAGGTCTGACCCACAAGTCTGCTGAGGAACTTCAAAGCCAGGCAGCCAGTGTGAGTCATTTCGACTGCGAGCGGAGCCAATTTCAGTGTTCCCTTAGATAGAAGCTAAAACGCTTTAATATAGAAAATGTGAGCGTTCTAATAGCTCCACTTCCATTTTGCTCCATTTCAAACAGACTTAAAGCTACAATGTGTAGGCATTGTGCTCGGAAATAAATTCTTCAAAAGGATTATTACGTTGGACAGTCTTCTAATAAGCAGAATGTCTTATGGCACACTCATACTAGTTAACTTATACCATGCTTGGGCACCTGCAGTGCATTCCCTTTGACTAATGTGAATGGGGGGGGGGGGTTTACAGGAGCATATACAACTCGGGTGTTTCTGTTTTTAACGATACCCAAAATAAATAAACACAAGTGTTATAAAGTGATGGCTCACCTCTCTCCCTGCTAGCTAATGGAACAGCCGCTCATGCATGCCCATAATCACTCCTTCACAGGCCAAGCATAGCCCAAGATCCAGTACCAGTACCAGTACCAGTGCCAGTACCAGTACCAGTACCAGTACCAGTACCATTTATGATGAGTACTATACACTTGCACCAACTATCCCAGTTGTCTTCAGGCGAAAGGCGGGGCACACCCTGGCCTGGTGGCCAGCCAATCACAGGGCACATATAGACAAACAACCATTCACACTCACATTCATACCTATGGACAATTTGGAGTCGCCAATTAACCTAGCATGTTTTTGGAATGTGGGAGGAAACTGGAGTACCCGGAGAAAAAACCCACGCATGCACGGGGAGAACATGCAAACTCCACACAGAGATGGTGGGATTGAACCCGGGTCTCCTAGATGTGAGGTCTGCGCACTAACCACTATACCACCGTGCCGCCCACAATAGAAAGAAACACTTCAAAATGAACTACTAATTTCTGGTGAAGAGCTGAGTCAGAGTTGAGTTGGCCTGGCTTACGGCCGCAACAGTAGTCTGGTGCTTGTGTGTCTCACTGAACATTTCAGTAACAGAGTGTTTAGTCATCAAAATATTACCCAATCTCATGTTGATAGGTGGTATGAAATATTTCAAAGGTACACTTATAACAGGAAAAACTTTTTAAAATCAGCAATTAATTGTGATTAATTGCGAGTTAACTATATAACTGTGATACAACAGGAAAAACTTTTTAAAATCTGCGATTAATTGTGATTAATTGTGAGTTAACTATAAAACTGATATAACAGGAAAACTTTTTAAACTCTGTGATTAATTTTGATTAATTGTGAGTTAACTATACAACTGTGATATAACTGGAAAAACTTTTAAAAATCTGCAATTAATTTTGATTAATTGTGAGTTAACTTTTCAACTGTGATTAATCACAATTAAATATTGTTTAACAGTCTTATTTGTCACACAACTTAAATAAATAATAAATATTGTATGGATATGTGATTTTATCTTGCCAATTAAGCAAAAGAATCCACGCAGGCAACATTATTGACATCAACATGGCTCACCAAGTTAGCTCGCAAGCGTAATTGATTGTCAACGCAGCGTGGGGCTGCGCAGGTCACCGCCCTGCCCTCAAACGCTTGAAACCGCTCAATAGCATTTAGCTAATTTCTGTTAATTGTGGCTCTGGCTTCCCTCGGCAGAATTGACATAACGCCGGAGGGCTCAGCCAAATCATCACCATTATGACATTAGCGAGGGCTTATCCAGTGCTAAGAGCTTGAGCTGATACTAACACTAAGGAGTTTAGGATGCTAAGATGAGACCAAGCAGTGGCTGCTGTAAGGCTGATGGACAACAATGAAAGTTTACAATACGGATCAAAGGGTTAAGGGAACTATCCAATTAAGAACGCGTGCCTTTCAGCTCATTCACACCAAGTTGGCTTCACATATTTGAGCTCCGTCGTCGCCAGAAAGGAACAAGCACTCTTTGCAACACGCGTGGCCTTATTAAGACTCCGAGAAGAGGAATCGCTCTCTTCAGCTTGGAAAAGAGGCACCCGCTGCAAATTAGCGCAGAATGGCATTGCGCCTTTCATGGAAAGGGGAGCAGCGACGAGGCTTTTTTCAGCGAGGGGAGGGGGGGGGTGAAAGATGATTGCCTGTGATGCATCCCAGGTTGTAATCCTCGGACATGAGATTGAGGGTTCCCTTTCAGCCAGGGGAAGCGATGTGGCTGGGGGTAAGGCGCTGGCTTTAATTAGACATGTCTGGGGAAGGATGGGCTTTAGGTGTAGCTAATTAAGATCATAGCTGTGGCTCAAATGGCTTAAAGTGCGTTGCAATAGCAGTCGGGTCCCAGAGGAGGGCAACAATGCCAGAGAGGCCATGTTTCTCTAGCCTGAATGCACTTATTAGCTATTAGAGCGAGGACAGTTTAAAAGGGAGAGAGAGAGCATATTTACATACATTGTCATTACCTTTTTGTAACTTAATGAAGCATGAAGGAGAACTGCTCCCAGTGTACCGGTGCCCGTGATGCAATATCAGTGCATTCTAGAGGTTTTTGGTAATTGATAATGATTTTGAGCATATTGCTATGTTTTAATTACATGTGAGAGGGAGAGGAGTAGGTCGACGGCCAAATCTCTCCAGCCAGAAACACTTCACAATGAGATGCAAGTGAATCAAAACCGGAGGCCCTCTTGTGTCTTGTGACGGCCAAAATGGTTGCGGGCCAAACAGCCGCTTCGTATAATCCTCGCTATTGACACGGCCGCCTCTGTTGTCCGCCTGTGTCAAGTTAAGGGAGCCCCTCTGGTGCTTGTGGGAAACCAATCTATAAACAAACCCTCAAATGATCTCGACTGAGCCTTCCGATGCATTGTCCGTGTCAAGTTGTGGCTGCTCTTTTTAATTTGGACGATTTATTCAATACTATAAAATTGTATTTTCCCTGGTAAAAATCTTCCTTTTTCTTCTTTTGCTTTATTCATCTTTTTTGGAATGACTGGAGAGCTTTCATGCCATATGTCCAGTTTCCCTGTTCATATGTACAATACGTTACATTGCTGCGATAACCTGTCTCCTTTCGCCTCTGACCTTGCCATGACCTTTAAATCTGCCTTTTCATATTCGTTGCAAAGATAGAAAAAGGCGCCTGCAGTCACATCAGATCTTTGGGCAAACAAAAGCGACAGAGAAAGGGGGAGATATGAAACATACTGATGGAAATGGGATTTTTTTTTTTTTGTCTGTGCAAATGTGACACTTTTGCATTTTGCTACTTGCTGTGTAGGTAAGCCTGTTCCTGTGACAATTTAGTATGTTTTTTTATATGAAAAGAACACATAAAAAATATTAACACCTTTAATGTAAATAATATGAATAATTGTTTTGTGTAGTGGCGACTCCAAATTGTCCATAGGTATGAATGTGAGTGTGAATGGTTGTTTGTCTATATGTGCCCTGTGATTGGCTGGCGACCAGTCCAGGGTGTACCCCGCCTCTCGCCCGAAGACAGCTGGGATAGGCTCCAATGGAAAAAGCGGTAGAATATGAATGAATGTTTTGTGTAGTTTTGAATAAAATATAAATATAAAATATATATATAAAATATATAACATATAAATATAAAATATAAAACAAACTTCAAGTCATTATTTATATATTTTTTAATTTTTTTTATATGCAATTATGAAATAATCGACCCATCCTATAGCTTCTACTTGGATATTAACACAGTTGTATCTGTTCGACTGCGATGATGAAAACAAACACATGTCACTAGCTGATGCTGTTGCAAGGAACACCGAGTTTGGTTGGATTGCAAGGTGTGTAATAATTCCTCATGCACTTTACCGTATTGTCACCCCACGTGTCCAAACATTTCCCTGGTAATGAATATGTCTAAGTGGCTATTTACACTGAATGGCCTCTTTACATTCCTAAAGTTTGAATAGTCTTTCAGTTGCTTTGCTACTTCCCAGCCGCCTCTGTAGAAAGATGGCAGCAACAAGCACCTGCCACCCCCACCCTTTCATTGCTGCACCACTTTCTCTATGATTTTTATGTAATTATTATCCAATATTTACCTAAGAAAATGTTTGTAATCACACAAAGAATATTTTTTTCAATGGACAAATTTTTTATTTTTTTTCCATTTTCCATCTTGCCTCACCCGACCGCATGTCTGTATTTTTGGACTGCATCGTTGTGAAGAATGTAAAGAATAAAAACACACAAAACTACTGTGGTGGTAAAGCAAACTTCAGGTGGCCTGGTATGGCTCCGGTAACGGGTCGTGAGAGAATCCCAGCGGGGCCGCACCGAGGGGGGTGTCGACAGACCGGCTCCTGATTGTGATCCATGAGCAGCTTGGGGCCCAGCAGTGCTGCATCTGCCATCGTTTCTGCAAAAGGAGTGAAATGGTAATAGTAAGGCCGTGAATTTATAGCCCAAGGTAAGCCATGTAATGCCGTTAAGACACTGAGTCAGGCTTTATTGGTGAAACAGGAAATCCCTTTTTTCAACCATTCAGCAGAGGAGTAATACCATTAACTTGTACCCGGGATCACCAAATGCCATTTCATTGCCAACTGCAGCCTGTCTGGAGCGGGTGAATTGGGGCTTTCGTGATTGGGTAAAAGATGGAAGAGTTCATATCGCAGGGGGGTCATAGCGTAAGATGCCTGAAGAATGATGCCCCCCCCCCCTCACACATACACGATCGCACACAAGCAAGCGACGTCTAAGTAAAGCTCCGCAGTAACTAGCTTAACTAACGTCTTTAGGGAAAGTAAATTCGGACAAACCGCTCTCTCGCTAATACCTGATTTGTTCAACAACATGATTTGGGGCGCGTCTATTCAGGGCCTTTTTGGGCCAAGCCGAGGTCTTAAGGCTCAAGGCTTGTACCTCGTGGTTATTATGGGCTGTTTAGGGTTTGTCTCAAATCTCCTTGTGCGGCTGTGTGGACGCTTCTAATGCTGGCTAATGGGCTTCGGCAGAGTAGCGGTCTTCCAGCTCCCATTCAGGACCCCATGGAAAGCAGCATAAGCTTTGGGGAATAAAGCCCCCAGCCAGACCTTTCTTTTGGACTTTTTTTATTGTTAGGAAGGGGGCCACCCTCCATCACCCCTATTTTCACCCCAAATCTGCTGTCCATTTCCCTTGGATCTTCTATCCCCAGCGACCTCCCTCCAACCTTAGCCAAGACCAGCACCCCTTTTTTGGACGACAACCCCAAACCCATCAGTATTGTCATTATACCCCCTCCCTCCCCTTGGAAGCTGCCACAGTCCAAGACGTTGGCCTCCACCCCCAACCCCGTCTAATACCGCTGATGCTGACCCTGACAGCCATGTCCCGGGGAGGGCTAAATTGAATGTGAAATGCATGGTGGGTCCTCGCAGACTCCATTGTGCACAGGGGGGAGTCTTGGAGGCGAGCAGCGTCACTGTTCCTCACCGCTGATTGAGTTTGACAGCACGACGGGAGGAGGCAAGAAAAACGTTCCCTCGCTCTCATTGAAGACTCAAAGAGGGGCCTTTTCCAGTTTCTCTTCCCGACTCGCTCTTCCGTCCTTCCATCCTGCTCCCGTCTGCTCGGCCTTGTCGTTTTTTTATGTGACTGCTGCTTTCTCTATCCTCTCGTGTTTAGAATGACACGACGTCCAATCAACTGCCAGTACGTTTATGTGACACACGAGAGGAAAAGACGTTAATATCGGTTGAAACCAGACTTAATAATTAAAACAGAAGGAAACTCCTTCATCTGAGTTGATCATTAAAATTGATGTTTAGTGTTAAGCGTTAAGTTAAAGTTGAAGATTCTGTTATTTTTAGTAAAGATCCTTACCTGAAGTGCAAAATGAATAATTGCAGCGTGTAGCGCTCATCTCTTTCATCGTACTTGTCTTTGTCCGTTGACACCGGTGTTCAAAGTGTTCAAAAACAGATGCACCGCACCTCAGCGTCAGGGCGTCGTAGGTGAGGAAATCTACCACGTCCAAGTCCTCGACACAGACAGTAGTGGCCTCAGTGTGCCCCCTTGGCTCAGGTATGTAATCAATAGATTTGACCAATGAATTCTAATTACATTGAAACGCTTAATGTTGTTGTGAGGCATGGATTTCAATGTTTTATTACATAATGCACCAAACTGTTACTGTATTTTTCCCAAAAAAAGTATAAAGTTTTTGGAATATGTATCAAGTCAATACAAAAATGCGGCATTATTACATAATGAGGTGAAAAGGAAATATGTTATTACATAATGAACCCATCTTTTTGGGATGTTATTTATGTATTACCATCTAGTATTGTAGTTGTAGATGTAGTGCGGGCTAATGGTGAAATTATAGCCATGGCATATATCCTTGCGGAAAGATGAGTTATATTGGTAATGGTAATGGTTTTATTTCATTTGAACATGCATCAGATTGCAATTGAATGCATCACATAATCAGTTCACAGTTCCACATGTCCAAAAAAGAGTAGGAAGAAGCAAAGCTTATTAAATCCTACCCCTCCATCTGGTACTTTTACAATCAGTAACTGTTACATTTGTTCACTTCCTGCTTTCCTAATATAATTTAATTTTATTTAATTTTCTTTTTTTATAAAAAAAATAGTTTTTAATTTGTTTTATTTTTAAAATGTTTTTATTTCATTTGAACATGCATCAAATTACAATTGAATGCATCACATAATCAGTTCACAGTTCCACATGTCCAAAAAGGAGTAGGAAGAAGCAAAGCTTATTAAATCCTACCACTCCATTTGGTACTTTTACAATCAGTAACTGTTACATTTGTTCACTTCCTGCTTTCATAATATAATTTTTTTTTGTCACGTACCGAAGTACGAGGTGATATGACCATCCAATGACATAATGGGTACCATAGTAAGTGTCAATATAGTGAGATAGTGAGATATATACGTCTATAATATATATAGCACATCATGACTGGTTCAAGACTCTTCATCCTTGTATTTAGCAAACATCAACTGCTTGTATTGTTTCTTGAATTGGCTCATCATTGTGCATTGTTTGAGGTCCTTAGTCAATCCATCCCATAGTTTGATTCCACATACTGAAATGCAATGGCTTTTTAACGTAGTCCTAGCATAGAAGTGTTTCAAATGGAGTTCTTCCCTGAGATCATATTTCTCCTCTCTTGTAGAGAAGTATTGGATGACATTTTTAGATAATTGGTTATTTTTAGCCTTATGCATTATTTTAGCTTAGCTTAGCAAGTTTAAGTTTTAGTATTAGTAACTAATGTGTATCTATTGCGTACTATAACCACTCAATAATCCACTTCTTGGAGACACAGAAACCCACACATGCTGCTTTTCACCTTTGCATGCAACTTTGCATGCAGTTTTGTGTCCCCCTCGCAGCATCATAGACGGCGCTACTCTGTTTGTTATCAGGCAACACCTCCCCCTTGGATGCAGCAAACCCCTCATTTCATGCAAATCACTCTGGTCTGGAATCATGGCTGCACATTGCCTAATCAATGTGAAGTGCTGTGTAAAAAAGAAATGCATTGCCTGACTGTAATAGTGGTTTTGACCGAGTCAAGTGCAGCTCCTAGAATTAATCCCAACCTGAGATTCAATTATGGGCGCCTGGCTAAGCAGAAGAGGGATTGATGGATAGAAAGGGGGTGAAGGGGACTGTGATCACGGAGGAGCATCTCTCTGTAGCTTTGTGAGGTGTGCGTTTGCGTGAACATTCTTGATCTCTGACCTGTAGGGTGGGTTTTATACGAGGGCTTCAAATGTGCTGCCGGCCCGGGCGTTCTCACCGAGGGTCTCCTCCACTGGGAGTCTCAGCATCATTCCGATGCACTTCACGTCCCAGGCTTGCTCCGGGTGGCGAAGTGAAGTGAGAATTGTTGTGAAACCTCATTGTCACCTTTTTCTAATGAGTTCCCTCATCATCAGATGTGTTCTCAGTTCTGATATTGCCACACAGGGGATGGGAGGGGGGGCACACACTTTCTGGGCCAATAAGTGAATGGAGGCAACATCAATGTGCATAAAAGTCAGGCTTCCGGAAATTCATTTTCTGTGCCGGATAAGCATGTTTTGGGTCAGTGTTTGTGCCGTGTGCTGTTGTTGAGATGCAATGTTCATTATAAGGTGTTAGAGTGTAATTTTCCTCTCATATTTGCATATTTTTGTTTTGGGATCCATCCGCACTTCAAATGTGTGTAAGGACCAATTTAGGATATTATACCAAACTAAGTCGCATGTACCTCCATGCTAATTTAATTCAAGATGATATTTATTTTATGTGTATATATATATATATGTACGCTGTACAGCAAAAATTGATCTTCCTTCCCCGCCAAGGACATCGCCACTGTCCCCCCCCTAATGCTCCCCCCTTCTCTACCCTTCCCAACAGTAGGCCAATGGCAACATAAACACGGAAAAGGCAATTTAGCTCCCCTTTTAGGACGACTTTGAAAATAAAGGAATTTTAATTATGGACACAATGAAAAAGGAAAAAAGGACTAAAAAGGAGAGAAAACATTGACGCACAGTAAACAAAGCTGAAACAATTATCTTCTGGTGACCAGTCGGTGTTTTTAGAACAGTCATTTTAATCTTTTATTTACTGCAAAGAGAGAGAGGGGGAGTGAGAGAGCAAGAGACAGAAGAGGGGGAGCAAGAGGGAAAGGGGGGTGTGAGATAGGCTGGGGTGAAAAAGGGAAAGATAATATGCATATATTTTAAATATCGCCACCCTCATAATCAAAAGATGCATTTTTTTTTTATTATTAGAGAGACAATTTTCCCTCTCACCCGCATGGAGGAGGAAGGGGGAGTTTGTCATTTGTTGTTGAAAATTGCTTGTCGTCAACCCCCTAAAAAAACAACATTGCATTTTTTTTGTTCATCAGTGAAAGAGAACGGAGTGACATTGTGAGTTTCCTCTGGTGGGATGAAGCCAAACAACACCAACAACAGCAACACAATGTAAGTGAACTCAGAAGAAAGAAGCCTTGGAGGTCAAGGAACAGCAGACAAGTTAAAAGTAGAAACTGAATAACAAAAACAGATTAAATTTGTGTGATATTAATAGTGAAAAAGTGTTTGACCCTTCCTGATTTCTTATTTTGTCATACTTAAATGTTTCAGATTCTTAAACAAATGTGAATATTAGTCAATGACAACACAGCTTTATTATTGAAGGGAGAAAAAAATGAAGTGATTTCCCACTAAATCTAGCAACTTAGCAACAACAACTGCAATCAAGTGTTTGCAATAACTTGCAATGAGTCCTTTGCAGCCCTATGGAGGAATTTTGGCCATTTTTGCGGGGGGTGCTGGAGCCTATCCCAGCTGTCTTCGGGCGAGAGGCGGGGTACACCCTGGACTGGTCGCCAGCCAATCACAGGGCACATATAGACAAACAACCATTCACACTCACATTCATACCTATGGACAATTTGGAGTCGCCAACTAACCTAGCACGTTTTTGGAATGTGGGGAAGTCTGATGTTTAAAGTGCTCCTGAAAAAAGGGACATGAGAACATACAGCTGATAGTATAACACTTTTACAGATAAAATTTGACAAATAATTCAAGAAAAATAATAAGCATAATTTTATTTAACTCAATGCGGCCCACGAGTCAAAATATTTGCCCACCCCTGTACTAGAGGATGTAAACCCCGATGACAAAAACAAACTTGCCTAAGCCGTGGACACTTGAGTATGGATTATATCGCTCTTAGTTGGGGTTAATGGAATGACGTGCAATTCTCTACCAAAATGTTTGGGGGGGGGGGGGGGGGGGGGGGGTTCCAGAGTGTCAACCCTGTGAGCAACCAACGATTCTCGTTAGCAATTAATAGGTTGGTGCTGGAACTACTATAAGTGACAATAGTCACTTTTATTGTCGGAAAAGAAGGCATTCTCGTAAACACACAGAAAAGAATGTACTGAAAGTCGACCAATCAGAGATTTTGCGGTCACCATTGATTTTTTTTTGTAAGGGTCTCCACAGTCTCCACATTGTTTCCTTGCTAACCTCAGTTTCCACTGGGCTACCATTTTTTCCCCTAAGGTTTATTACATGCTGAGAAGTTACTATAGAAAGCCCTGACACTCCTCCGTTGTTGTTTGTCAGCATGTGTTACTTTCTGATTGATTTGTGTAACTATTCCAAAGTGGAAAACTAATTCCGTGGATCTGGGACTCTCCAATGGAAAATCTTGCATTGTTAATTTTGTCCCACCTTGACTCCTCGCCTCAATCTCCACAAAAGACGCTCGTTGGCCCCACCATCCGCCCATTTGAAGCCTGCTAAGATCACCTCAGCAGGTCACGTTCCCCTCTGGTGCAGGGAATTACAGTGAAACGGGATGTGACTATTACTTGGGTCTTAGCAAAAAAAAAAAAAGCCGTGCAAGACTAAATGAAATATAATTAACGTGTCACATAGACTGTGTTTCAAAGGATGCATTGACACCTTGCCTTTGGAGGAGTACAGCTGTATGGATGCACCAGCTGGGTTCCTCACACAAACATATTCTCTTCCGGATGCTGTTATCCTCTATTGATGCTGGATGTGGGATTGGCTAACATAGCAAGGCAAAAGCTAGAAAATCTCCATTTGCAATGAGGAGAAAATTCCATAGGATTAATTTTCTGTATAAGACCCCTGACCAGCTAACCACCCCCTCAACCCCCACTAACCGAACCCCCGCCCCATCCACAACTTCAGCTGTGCAGCCTGGTGTTAAAAGACCCAGAGGAATACTGTCTTTGTCATCCTGTCGTTTGGGCCCGTAGAATAAGAGAAGTTTTAATCCCCATTGTCCGCCAGTCTGTGGGGGGGGGTCGGTGGCTGTAAGATGATCCAACCGACCACACTAATCCCTCCATACCACTTTCGCCTTCACATCAAAAACACCCCCCACCCTCCCACAAAGCAGCGGTCTTGTGCGTTGGAGCCCAATGTGCAAATTCTAAAGAGGAAAAATAGAGCAAAGAAAAAAAAAAAGTTGCAACAACAGAACAGAATAGACTTAAAGACACTCGCACACAAGATAGGGTGAGGGCGGAGTTTCGGTGGGCTCCTTGGAGCCACGAGAACACACCACGCTCCCCCGGCGGCCGCTCTCCCCCTTCGCTCAGGCCCTGACACTGCAGCAGTTGCTCTTTTATCATCTCCTCGGCAACTTCAATGTTACTCAAATGTATGAATACGCCTTTTTGCTCAGTAGCGCTTCCAAAATCTAATACACAAAATATTACTAGCCAGTTTCATTGCAATATTACGATCACTCAGAATTTTCAAGTTTTGGGGAAAGATTAATTAATCAATGAATAGGATAAGAGTATCTGTTTTGGACCATTTTGAACTCCTGTTTCCATGCCAGTCTGTAGGACGGCACGGCGGTCGAGTGGTTAGCGCTCAGCTGGTGTTCGACCAGGGTTCAATTCCACCCTCGGCCATCTCTGTGTGGAGTTTGCATGTTCTCCCCGTGCATGCGTGTGGTTCCTCCCACATTCCAAAAACATGCTAGGTTAATTAGCGACTCCAAATTGTCCATAGGTATGAATGTGAGTGTGAATGGTTGTTTGTCTATATGTGCCCTGTGATTGGCTGGCCACCAGTCCAGGGTGTACCCCGCCTCTTGCCCAAAGACAGCTGGGATAGGCTCCAGCACCCCCCACGGCCCTCATGAGGAAAAAACGGTAGAAAATGAATGAATGAATGAATTACTAGCCAGTTACATTGCAATATTACGGTCACTCAGAATTTTCAAGTTTTGAGGAAAGATTAATTAATCAATGTATAGCATAAGAGTATCTGTTTTGGACCATTTTGAACTCCTGTTTCCATGCCAGTCTGTTTGCATTTGAGCGGATTAATCAATGCAGATTATTATATACACTGTACATCGTGAAGGTGCGAGAATGGAACATAAATTCCCATCATTGATATCAAGTATTTCTTTAGACAGCATACAAGTTGAGACTCATTGTGTACGCCATTTTACACCATTCATTCATTCATTCATTTTCTACCGCTTTTCCTCACAAGGGTCGCGGGGGTGCTGGAGCCTATCCCAGCTCTCTTTGGGTGAGAGGCAGGGTACACCCTGGACTGGTGGCCAGCCAATCACAGGGAACATATAGACAAACAACCATTCACACTCACATTCATACCTGTGGACAATTTGGAGTCGCCAATTAACCTAGCATGTTTTTGGAATGTGGGAGGAAACCGGAGTACCCGGAGAACTCACGGAAAACCCACGCATGCAAACTCCACACAGAGATGGCCGAGGGTGGAATTGAACCGTGTTCTCCTAGCTGTGAGGTCTGCGTGCTAACCACTAGACTGCCGTGCCGCCCCCATTTTACACCATTTTGCTTTAAAAATGATTTACTTTGAGTCTTTTAATGGCAAAATAACTGTTATATGAGTGATATCAGTGGAAAAACCTATTTCCATTTTTAAAGTTGCTTTTTATTTGAATTATCTGTAACAGTTTGGATGTTTTGGGGGATAAACTATGAGGCCTATGCCTGATGACAATAAATCATGCCGTCTTAATAACGTTGGCGCCACCAAAGCAGGACAGGGGATGAGAGCTGACGGCCAAGCGATGGAGGCTATCCACTGTGTTGGCCTCTGCAACTATACACACTGTACACACACACACACACACACATACACACACTAGAGCTGATGAAGTTGACTGTAATAGAGAGTGTGCGAGGAGTCAGGGTGGGGGCAGGGAGAGAACACACTGGGGGGTGCTGTGTGTCTGTGTGAGGGGAGGCAGGAGACAGCCGTTTAAAATTCTGTTTCCTGCAAGTGAGGAGGCTAATCCTGCCCCCATAATTCCCTGCAGCCAAAGCACCCCTCCTTCCTCAACATCACCACTCCCTTTTCCCCTCTATCTTGCTCGTTCGCTCTCCCTCTCTCGCTCTCTCTCTCTCTCAGCGCACACTCGGTGAGTGACAGCACAATGCCCGGGCCCTCGCACGCTTATCTAACTGTAGCAGATGGTCGACTTGGATCAATGCGCACACGCCACGATCAATAGCCGTGATAAAGACCGGCAGGGATGGTACCTTCTCTTTCGCTCTCTCTCTCTCTCTATCAGCCTCCCGTCATGGGCCGGCCTGCTGCCCCCCTGCCCAATTGTTTCTCCCCGACACTCTTCATCTGCATGTGCACTGGCATCCGCCCGGCAGTGGGCACTCAGCTGGTGTCGCTGATGGCACAGGAGGCCTTAATGTACTGTGTGTGCTGCATTCAGTCAAGCCGCTCGCCGAGAAAACTCTGAGCCTCTCTTTTCTATCAGGCTTATCACGAGATCGCTGCTCGGGCTCCCCCATCGCACACTTATCTCACCCTCTCTTTCTTTTGCACACTGGCTGGGGATGTATCACACATGTTATCTCCCACAGCTGCACTCGTTCTCTTCACACTGAAGGCCGGCTTTCTACCTCTGACCTTCTATGTTGCTTTTCAATACGCCGTTTACACCGCTCGCCATCCTCTCGTGGTGGACCTTCTTCCAATTTTGCGTGATGTCACAATACTCAGATGTGCCTCTAATTGAACACTGATTGAATCAAAGTGGGTCAAAGATGGAAATGGAGCAGGAGTCCGACTGAGTGAATCAGGAACTATGGTGAGAAGTGGGCCACGGTGCATGCTGCTAAACACATTTAGGCGCCATAAGGAAAGATTGCATTCACAAACACACCTGATCTGATTTTCTAACAAGATTCCAAACACCGTTTCTCTATCTGATGGCTGCACCGCTTATCCTGTGCAGCGTTGCATAGTACGCGCATGTTGGAGTCCATCGTAGTATAGTGGCTAAGATGTGCGGTGCAACTTCATTCATTCATTCATTCATTCATTTTCGACCGCTTATTCTCACAAGGGTCCCGGGGAGGGGGTGCTGGAGCCTATCCCAGCTGTCTTTGGGCGAGAGGTCGCCAGCCAATCACAGGGCACATATAGACAAACAACCATTCACACTCACATTAATACCTATGGACAATTTGGAGTCGCCAATTAACCTAGCATGTTTTTGGAATGTGGGAGGAAACCAGAGTACCCGGGAAAAAACCCACGCATGCACGGGGAGAACATGCAAACTCCACACAGAGATGGCAGAAGGTTGAATTGAACTCAGGTCTCCTAGCTGTGAGGCCCACGCACTAACCACTTGTGTGCCGTGCAGCCGCGGTGCAACTTAAACAGTTTCTTCTTCTTATTATTATTATTATTAGTAGTAGTAGTAGTAGCAGTAATCATATTGCAGACCTGACACATGTAACTGTGCCTATTCACATTCACCGGATCCATGTCTGTTTAACACTCAGAAAAAGTATGTTGTTGTACACAGGTTGACCCGTCACAAGGGTGGTAACCTCCAAGTACTGTGTGATTTTAAACATACTTGTATACTTTAAAACACACAGTAACTTTAGAGCAGTGCTTCTCAGTTATTTTCATGTATTGAACTAAGAACAATGATAGTATTGATGAATTCGTCTGTACAAACCATTGTATAAGTTAATGTCACCATTTTTCAAGCTGAATAAACACCA
This sequence comes from Doryrhamphus excisus, assembly GCF_037039965.1. Lineage (NCBI taxonomy): Eukaryota > Metazoa > Chordata > Actinopteri > Syngnathiformes > Syngnathidae > Doryrhamphus > Doryrhamphus excisus. The sequence continues at coordinate 16,049,195 of NC_136370.1, read as the reverse complement.
CGTTCACACTGCAGGGTATGATGCCCAATTCAGATTTGTTATTAAAATCTGATTTTTATGTATAGTCATTCACAAAAAAAAATGTGAATAAGACAAAGTGATGAAGCGCATGTGCACAAAACACAACATGCGGTGACGGAAGTAACAATTAACAATGAAACAGCAAGTAAAAACAACAATGATTTAATAATAAGAAATTACATTTTTCTTAAGTTGCTGGATATGTTTGTTTTTTTTTTGGCGGGATGGAAAGGATTCATGTTCATGTTCATTATTGTCACTCTACTCGCGTTTTTGTGTTGTCACCATTTAAACAAGCTGTCTGTGCATTTTTTTTGGCACTACCAATGAAATAAACAAGCTGGTCAACAAGCTGTATGGCGTGTACACGTCCAAAGCATATGACCAGTCAGCTGCATAAACTTGGCCCCAGCATAAGCTCTCCTTTTCCTTCCTCCTGGTGGAGTTTGTAATTGGCCGTTGGTGATGTAATACGCTTCATAATAAGCCCATTAAAGCCCCTCTCTGTGCTGATGGAGGAGGCAGTGGCAATATGGACACCTCCGCTATTTATACCTCTCAAATCCTCATGCATATTCACATAGTGCAGAGCAGGCAGGCAGGCAGGCAGGCAGGCAGACACCCTGACAAATAAGTGCCTGGATCCCATTTCTTTTGGAGCTATTTCAGCACACTGGGGCCTCTCCTCCGCTGCTCACACTGTGGACACGGCTTCATCCCTTCTTTGGGTCTGGATGCTTTCATTTGCTCTTGGTCAACATCACTGGAGACGTGTGTGACTAAGGCAGCAAAAAGAGGGATGAAGATGTAAAAAAAAAAAAACATCCGTCAAACTTGTCTCATAGATTTGGTAACGTTTAATCTGATATATAAAAACAAACAAACCATCCCCAGTCCCTTTTCAGTTATGAGAGTTCAGGTCTTCTCTTATACTTATACTGTACATGGAACACTGGGACAATGGAACACTACAAATGAATGAAGGTACTTGAAAGAAGGAGGACTTTGCTCCTAAATATACAGTAATCCCTCATTTATCACTATTAATTTGTTATAGACCTGACCGTGATAAGTGAATTTCTACAAAGTAGAATTTCTTATTTCTTAACCAATGTTATTCAAAATGGCTGCACAGTTGTCAAGTGGTTTGCGCACAGGCCTCACAGCTAGGAGACCCAAGTTCGATTCCACACTTGGCCATCTCTGTGTGGAATTTGCATGTTCTCCCCGTGTATGCGTGGGTTTTCTCCAGGTACTCCGGTTTCCTCCCACATTCCAAAAACATGCTAGGTGAATTGGCGACTCCAAATTGTCCATAGGTATGAATGTGAGTGTGAATGGTTGTTTGTCTATATGTGACCTGTGATTGACTGGCAACCAATCCAGGGTATATCCCGCCTCTCGCCTGAAAACAGCTGGGATAGGCTCCAGCACCCCTGCGACCTTTTTGAGGATAAGCGTTATAAAATGAATGAATGAATAAATTAAGTTATTCATAATGAAAACATATAGAAAAGCCATTGATGACCTTCTAAATACAATTTTAACATTATTAGAGTCTGCTAGACATGAACTAACACCCCTAAAGTCACTTTTATACTCAAATTACTCAATATAGTGGACATAATAAGAGTAGATAAACCATTTAAGACAGAAATAAAAATCAATAAAAATCAATATGTGCGTTCTCGGAATTGATTGCTGGGTGGTCAGTCTGGTTGGTAGTGTGTCGAAGTATATTCCAGCCATGCCTCTGCGTACCTGCTTTCTAGCTTGTATTCCTTTTTTGGCGTGCTTGCCTCTATTCTTTTTGACTTATCGATAATTTAGCTAGTTTTCCCGTCCTAGTAGTGCTTTGGTTAATATTACCTTTTTTATCACAGCACACTTTTGGATTTTCCCCTTCACTATTCATTTGTGTTAATACAATAAAAGGCTGTGTTTTGAACTTTGACCTTTGCCTCAGGTCAACCATACACAAACGTAACAGGAGACTCCGACCAAAAGATTTTTAGCTCCGGTGATGCCCACGCCCTCCATTGACCCTCTTAAGGAACCCAGCCTCATCCAAGTAGGCATGGTGGTGAACCTGGTGGTCAGTTTATTCAGCACACTCATGTCCACCAGCATGTAGAAACTCTCCATACAAGGTGATGGCACGCGGTATTTCAGTAAAAACTCACCGTCTCACACACACACACATTGACAAAATGAAAGGTTGCAGCCGTAGCCGCTTTGATCAGCAAATCAGTGGCATGTCTACCACTCCACTTCCATTTAACCCACTTTAGCTAAATCACAAAAATTCTTTTTTTTTCCCCGCACCCGTCTGCACATCAAAGCACTTTAACTAGAACAAGACGGCTCATTCCAACAGTATTTGTCAGAAAGAGATGAAATACCTTTTTAGTGTGTGTCATGTTGGAACTTCATATATTAGATGTACTGACAAATCAAACAAAAGCCAAAAATGTGCCATATTTCTAAAGATTTTGTACACGTTAAGTTAAAAGGTAAGAAACATAAGAGGAAAAAACATCCTCTGTGGACAATGGCGCTACCTCATTGTTTGTGATGCTGAATGTAACGTCTCAGATCTCATTGGCATCTTCCCCTGGCAGCCTCGCCGGCTTCCCGTTTTGTATTTTCATTGTGGATTGTTGTTTACTGGCTTCTTTTGCCGCGCTATATCAGTGCCGCTCTTTCCTCAAAACACCTACTCATTTGAGGGCCTGATTCATTCCCAGCTAATTCATATTCCTGAGGGATTAGAGACAGCTAATTTGGTGATATTTCTGTCACGCACACTTTGGATGGAGTGTTCAAGCATTCTTCCCCTCCCCACTTCACCACCAGCACAAAAAAGACAAAAACACAAATAGACGTCAACGCATCATGTCCTTCTCCCCCCGCCGCTTGCCAAGCTTGCCATCCTCTCATGTGCTGGAAACAATCTTGCCCATCTATTCTTGGGGTGTAATGGTGGAAAAAGAATGGTTCAAAACAGGGACGTGAGGACAGAAAGTTCCAAAAGTGTTTCTGTGTACAAGAATCAGGATTCAGCCATTGCTTTCAACAATTTCAATTGAATTAAAACACAGACATAGCAGATTACATATTTATTTTTGATATGGGATTGAATAACTGTCATTCTAAATGACTGCAACTAGTACATATATTTGGTCTTTACACAAGATTTCTATCTAACTCGGTCAATGTAATTTGGTCAATATCACAATATAATAATAATAATAATAATAATAATAATAATAATAATAATAATAATAATAATAATAATAATAATAATAATAACAATAATAATAATCATCATCATCATCATCATCATCATCATCATCATCATCATCATCATCATCATCATCATAATAATCAATCATAATCACAATCATAATCACAATCATAATCATAATCATAATCATAATCATAATCATAATCATAATCATAATCATAATCATAATCATAATCATAATCATAATCATAATCATAATCATAATCATAAACAAGATTTCTGTACAACTCTGTCAATGTAATTTGGTCAATACCATAATAATAAAATTTAAAAATAGAGCTGAGTAAAAAACAGAGTAAACGATGCATTAAAATACAATATCCATAAATTCATTCAGAGCTAAAAACAAGGCTAAAAGCGGGGCTCAAACTACTCAAACAAAATTTGTCTACTTACTTCCAAGTCACGCTGTACACAGAACGCATGAAAACATTGCAGAAATGAGAAATGTATCGATATAAAAAACTCAATATCAAGTGATAAAATACACTGCTCAAAACATAAAGGGAACACTAAAATCCCACATCTTGGATCTGAATGAATAAAACATTCTTATTATACACTTTGTTCTTTACATAACTGAATGTGCTGACAACAAAATCACTCAAAAACTATCAATGTCAATCAAATGTATTAGATTTATTAGAATGACACTCGGTCTCACTTAATAAAGTAAAATACATACTATACATTTCAAGTATAAAGAACTACTGAGGAACTCATGAGTAGTGGTCAATGTTAAGGTTAGGTAGGTTCGTTCTTCATTAATTACGGTCATTTTGTGTACCTTATTGTAAACTGTTATCTGACGCTCAAAATTAAAGTGGAAAAACACACTTTGATGTAATGTCCTTAAAACAAGTCCAAATGAGTGTGATTGACTTGGAGTTGGGCTGCACGGTGGTCGAGTGGTTAGCGTGCTGACCTCATAGCTAGGATACCCAAGTTCGATTCCACCCTCGGGCATCCTCGGGCACCATGTGTGGAGTTTGCATGTTCTCCTCATGCATGCGTGGGTTTTCTTCGGGTACTCCGGTTTCCTCCCACATTCCAAAAACATGCTAGGTTAATTAGCGACTCCAAATTGTCCATAGGATGAATGAATGAATGAATTCAGATTTAAGCTGAGCGAGTCTATGTAGGAAACTTGTTTATGACCCAAAGACTTTGTTTAGTTTCACAAATTAGAGTGAATTATCAGCATTTCCTGTTCCCGCCAAAGGGTAAAGTGAAACATTTGATTGAAACCTAACTCACCCTCTCAATAAAACTGCTCCGTCAAAAAAGTAGACACATTTCTTCCTCACATCTTTGTCAGACACACTTTGTAAATTGTACAGGTGGGTAAGCCCATAAAGTGACTTCAGTGTCGACAGGGATAACGTGACAGTGACGGATAGCCACAAGCCTCCAAGTGGATGACTTGGGGCCCACACTGCACTAGGTGACCTACTCTAAATTAAATCCTCTGAGACTGCCCCCCCCCCTTCCCATCCACCCACATGCCCCGTGCCCATTCTTGACCACTACCTCCCACCAGCCAGCCTCACTTTTGTTCACTTCAGAAGTTTTCCCCCTTAATTAATTCAACAAAATGTAATTAAACCATCACAACACTGCAAAACGAGGCCCCTGATAGTGTCCCCGGTTGGCAATAAAGAATAACAAGCATGAGGTAGCGCAGGTTGCATTGTTCTGTTAGAAGGTGGAGGCTGCTGGAGGCTGCTGTTCCACAAGGCCCACTCGTAATTTGCTGAGTGATCTAAGTCCCCTGTTGTTTGACCCTGAGGGGTAATAAAATGTATTTGGCAGCCTTCACCCCCCCCCCCCCTGCATTCATCAGTATTTGTGGAAAGTTAAAAAAAGATGTTTCCTGTGATCTACAGTTAAGTACACATGAGCCCCCCCCCCCCCCCCCCCCCCCCCCCAACAAGAGTTCTGCTCTAATTTCGCTACTGGACTATTTTGTTGTCTCTTCCACCATTGCACAAAGTGCGAATCCGAGGAGCCACTTTAATCCTCCGCACATATTACCCCAGTTTAAATGGTCACATGATCCATCAAGCGTTTACTTGCACCCTCAGCATTTCAGCAGCAGCAGCGCTCAACAAGCGCAGTCAATGTCATTCTTTGAAGGGCTCTTTGAAGACAAACCGTCCCAATGAGCTGTGGCCGCCGATAACTATTTGTCAGTGAAAAGCTTATAAATGATTCATGGGCTTCATGGGTGTGGTCTGTGGGTATCTCCATGGTTTGTCAAAGAAAGTGAAAGACGGTTAAGCCCATGTGATGTCAGGTCAGACAACTAAGGCTTATATTTGCCCAGCAAATATTTTAATCCCCGACTAATGACTTGGTGAGTCCAGTCGCTGGGTGGAGGTCCAGGCTTGGAGGGGAGCTTCAGGCCTGTGCGGTGGTCTGGCACATTCTTTCTGTCATCGACATGCCTTCTTTTTCCACAGGGATTGTGGGAAGAGGAAAATGAAAACACTTGCCATCATAACAGAATGCTAAAACAGACACTACACCTCTAGTTGGGTTGTATGGATGGTATTGTCTGTAGCGACGATCCAGTCCAACCATTTTAGTTGCTTATGGGTGAAGCCAATCCAGGACACGACGGGCTCCAAACTTCTTAGGAAATTATGTCCGGGGTATAAAATTAATGCAAAAATATTTGCATGACCTTTGACCTAACCACACCTCTGCATTTACTGTATATAGTGGTCAAATATAGCATACCATAGTAAACCCCAAAACAAAACAAACAATGGTAATGGTTTTATTTCATTTGAACATGCATCAGATTACAATTGAATGCATCACATAATCAGTTCACAGTTCCACATGTCCAAAAGGAGTAGGAAGAAGCAAAGCTTATTAAATCCTACCCCTTCATCTGGTACTTTTACAATCAGTAACTGTTACATTTGTTCACTTCCTGCTTTCCTAATATGATTGAAGGTTTTTTTTTTACATTTTTAATTTTTTTTGTTTTTTTTTTAATTTTTAAATTTTTTAAATTTTTAAATTTTTTATTTTTTTTTACAGTTTTTAATTTTTAAATTTTTACATTTTTTAATTTTTTATTTTTTGTCCCATACTGAAGACAAGGTGATATGACCATCCAATGACATAATGGGTACCATAGTAAGTGTCAATATAGTGATATATATATATAGCACATCATGACTGGTTCAAGACCCTTCATCCTTGTATTTAGCAAACATCAACTGCTTGTATTGTTTCTTGAATTGGCTCATCGTTGTGCATTGTTTGAGGTCCTTACTCAATCCATTCCATAGTTTGATTCCACAAAATGGATCCTATTTTGTCAACAATTAAGATGACCAAGCACTATGTACTGAAAACAGATCACAAATCACCGTTAACACCAAGCAGTACAGTTGGGTGGTCAGGTCCTAGAATTTGGTACAGGTAGAGGAATTTGGACCTGAGCAAATCATAATAGTATGGTGCCTGGTGTATATCAATTCCTTGTTGGAATTCAGGAGTTGAATAAGCAGAAAAGCTTCCAAAAATTCCATAGATTACAATAGCAAGACCTATTAAACTGAACTACAAAATTCAAGTCAAACAATTACCAGGATCATTTGATACTGTTCCATTCCTGTCCCGTAAGTACACAATCACCAAATTTGATGATATCCTCAATCTAGGTTGGTATATAAATAAATACACACCATATTGAAGGTGCAGCTCTTTCATATCGAACAAAAACCATGTGTCCTCTTGAACCCTCTCCCTCTACACTCTGGATTACATTTCCTTTGAGTGGAAGTGCTGTGCACGCTCTAAACATTTCTTTTTTTTCCCCCACTGATGCAGAGAAGCTCACTCTCACACTGTGGCACTCCGTATCCCTCAGCCACGCAGCCAAGCACTCTTGGCATTTGCTTATTATCAGAGTATTCTTAATCATAGCGGAGAAGGTGCCAGTGGAGAAGAGCGAACTGGGAGAGACGCGTCAAAACATCTTCAACCGTAAAGGACCCGACAGCAAGCGTGATGGGCAAATTAGTCAGAGGCGCTGCCTAAACGGATGTGGCGAGGGCACAGGGAGGGAGATAGGGCCCCGATCAGTGTGTGTATGTGTGTATATGTGTATATGTGTGTATCCTGTATGCATGTGTCTATGCATAAATCAGCACAGCACAGAAACAGAGGGAAACCTTCTGTAGTTGACTTGGCCAGATCACAAGCCACTAACTGATAGAGAAAATAAATGAAGGAAAGGCTGCTCCAATAGATACGATTCTGGCGGAGATTTAAGGAGTGGAACTGATTGTGCATGTCTGATTCCTGCGCTTCAGAGTCCTTACCCGGCGGGGATTGGCTTTCAAAGCTAAGTGACTTGTGCAGAGAAACACTCCATTAACAAAGTTCAGCTCTCCGTACCCCCCCTCACCCCCCCCCCCTTCCTCCACTCCCACACTGCAGAAGACTTCTCCTTGGCAGCAAAGCTCTTTTTCTATTAATGATGCCCTAATGTGTGTCAATATACACAAGAGAGCAAAGACTTGACTGCTTTTTAAGGGGCTGCAGGGTTTGGATCTTGACGGATGATGATGCGTTTATACAATTTGAGTCAATATTATTTCCATTGATTGATCAATGATAACATTATATATAGGAGATTGACTTCATGTGTTCTACAGTGGAATAGGACAGCAGCCACCAGCAGCCTAGTACACTCAAAAAATAAACGTTTAGCCTCAACAAAAAAAAATCAACGCAACAATTTCCATTAGTCTTTCTTAGTTATGACAACTTAATTTGAAATTGCTTTGAACCAACAAACAATATTGCATTGCACAAATGAGCTTTTCCTCTTCACTCAAAGCTCATTTTAAGTAATGCTTACTGAATAATTGTAATAATTAAAAGAGTTTTTAAGTTTGTAACTCAAAGAAATATGTTAAGTCAACTGACTTAATCATTTTATTCAAATTAGTTTCATTTGTTGTCTACTTAATTATAATATAAGTAGCAGTAACTTTATGTGTGTGTATTATGATACTAAGCTAATTTTATTAAGTCATGGCAACTTGAATTTTGTTTTAAGCTTACCAACAATAAAAATTGAGTGTATATGACATGCTAAATTAAGTTCATGTAATAGCCAACATTATGATTTGAACATAACTTAAAAAATAAAGTTAGCAACTTATAAAGTGTATCTAAATCAATTAATTACATTTTCTTACATTGCATTTATGTATTAAATCAAGTGGTGTCAACAGATACTCTGAATTACTTTTTAGAGTGTATGGACTTCCAGGATTAAAGTCATGGGACTGGCCAGTGACTGGACCATTACCTCACAGTAGAAGGCTCAAACCCGGTGACTCCTCTCAGAAGCAGAAAAAGAGGTACCGTAGATGGATGGAGGCAAGTAGGCATCCCGGAAGAGGATTCCTTGGAGCAATTAGGAGCATAAAATATGTTTTTTTATAGGCCAAAAAGAGAGACTCGTGATTTCTTTGAAAGAGTGAGTTCCTAATCTCTGCAGAAGGCTTACTGTACTGAGGATGATCGTGGTAATGGAGGTCAGTCATGACAGAGGAGACTGAATGTACTATTCCTACTGAACTTCATTGCCTGATCCGTGCTCTGAAATCCCTCTTTTTTTTATTTCGGTGGTGACCATTAGCAGCTGAATGGGTTGCAGTTTTATCTCTTTATCCAGCACCAGACTATCAGCCCTTCAAACAAAACTGTCTGCAGGAACCTTTAAAGTCCTGCAAAGGGTGAATGGAGGAAACTGGATGAAGACACTTTAGCTTTAGCTTCTGGAGTTCAAAATATTTGTGTAGCGTCTCCCCATTTATGTGTTTTGTGGGTACTCACAATAGGGTTGTTATCCATTTAATAAGGTTCATTTGATTCTAAAAATGTTGCATGCAATCTAAATAGTGTACATGCTACATAAATTTGGCGAGCCAGCCAGGAGAAATGGTTTGTTTTTAATGTAACGTTTTCTTCCATATTCATTCAGTTCACAGTTGCTTTGTGTTGTGGTTATATATTGTAAACAATTCTTTCTCAAACCAAAGTAATTCTTTATATACCTGATCACCGTCAGTGTTCCTGAAAGTGGTCACATGATATTGCAGCCGCCCTGTATAACAACATAACAACAGCTCGTTGGAATAAGATCATCTTTGGGGGAGAGATGTCAAAACGTTGTAAGTAGGCGATAGGTGATGGAGCAAACCACCTCTTCTGTTTAGCGGGGGCCTTTCTAGTTGCATATAACTGTAGATTTTGTGTTTTATTGGCCCGAATTTCCTGCACGGCGGCCGAGTGGTTAGGCTAGGAGACCCGGTTTCTCCTAGCTGTGCATGCATTCTCTGTACATGGAACACTGCGACAATGGAACACTACAAATGAATGAAGGTACTTGAAAGAAGGAGGATGGCGCTCCTAAATATACAGTAATCCCTCATTTATCACTATTAATTAGTTATAGACCTGACAGTGATAAGTGAATTTCTACAAAGTAGAATTTCTCATTTATAAACCAATGTTATTCAAAATGGCTGCACGGTAAACAAGTGGTTTGCACGCAGGCCTCACAGCTAGGAGACCCGAGTTCGATTATCACCCTCGGCCATCTCTGTGTGGAATTTGCATGTTCTCCTTGTGCATGTGTGGGTTTTCTCCGGGTACTCCGGTTTCCTCCCACATTCCAAAAACATGCTAGGTTAATTGACGACTCCAAATTGTCCATAGGTATGAATGTGAGTGTGAATGGTTGTTTGTCTATATGTGCCCTGTGATTGGCTGGCCACCAGTCCAGGGTGTACCCCGCCTATTGCCCGAAGACGACTGGGATAGGCTCCAGCAGTACATGTTTGTTTTTTCCTCCATTTATTTACTAACTTTTCCCCTCATAAGATGATCACTTTTTTTTTGTAATATTGTGACTTCATTCTGCTAATATTTTTGACTTTATTCTGGTAAAATAAATGCTCACAAAAATGGAATGGCCTTTATTGTCATTATACAAGATGTACAACGAGATCGGAGAGCTTCTCCTTTCAGTGCAGTAGTCAAGTTTAAAAAGAAAAAAAGTATATAAAAGTAGAGTAAAAAAGACGATTTAACAAGATATATACAAGATATATACAAGATATCCAAAATATACACATAGTATTGCAAAAAAATGCCAGAGTCAGTAAAACAAGTGCAGTTTTAACCTCTATAATTGACTATGGCTCTAACTCAAGTGTTTTGTGCGACTTAAAAGTGACCTCAGGTTCCATATAAGTGCTACAAGCTATAGGTTAGTGTGGATAATTGAGCGTGGAGCCCAGAGATAAGTTAGAATCAGAAATGGAGTGCGAGGGCCCCCTTTTATTTGACACGGATAAAGGACGAAAGCAAGAGGAGAGGACGTCTCTGAGGAAGGAGAGACAGACGAGTGAGGGAGTCCGAGGACAGAGGACAGGCAAAGATATGGTTGGCAGGCGGCAATTACTGCGACTTAGACTGCATGTGAACACAGCCAAGTGTGAGTGTGACAGTATGTGAGTAGGGGGGGGGAGGCGGGGCCGGGGGGGGGGGGGACACAGAGGGAGGATTGAGATCTCTGCCTGGCTGGGCCCCTGCTGACTCTCATACAGGCAGATCACAGGCTCATCATGTCAGCTCTGTTTGTGGAAATCCTCGCTCATCAAATGACAAATTTGCTACACGTTTACCTTTATCAGATCTGGGGAGGAGAGGTGCAGGAGATGAGGGGGGTGTGCATATATATGTGTATGTGTGTGTGTGTATGTGTGTGTGTGTCGCCTCTGCCGTCAAGGGGCCAATTACTTGCTCCTCAGAGAGCAACTCTGCCATCTCGGGCCTTTTCATTCATCCCCACTCTCCTCCTACTTCCTCCTCTCCTGAGCGGCGGCAGCAGCAGCATCTGTGTGTGAATATGCAATGAGTGTGTCAAAGCGAATACACACCAACATCCAGCTAAAGCTAATATTTATTAACATCAAACCTGTCTGTTGTGACTCTAGTGTCGGTGCAGGAGACCTCCACTCCCCCCCCCCCCCCCCCCCCCCCCCCCGCCCCCTCCTGCTGGAAGATTAGCGGCCTTGTCACTGACACCGTGCTTTGGTTTCCTCCTCTTTCTCCTCCCTCCTCGGCCATCTTCCCTGTTATCATCCAGCTCTCACCCTTTTATTACAACTTTTTGTAATTGAAGCAATATCTGCCTTCTGCAGCCTTACTGAGTAAGCATTAATATTGACCATGTTTTTGATGTCAGATTAGCACGTTTAACCTGTCTTGAATATTAATATTAAGCACCCTATGATAGCTTATTGGCTTAGCCGTGGTGAGTCCTGCTTGACTAATTGTTAGCATAGTTGGTGAATGGGTATAGCATAAGCCAAGAATACAATATCATTTTTTTTTAATACTTAGTTTGGTGGAAAGCTGCAAAAAAATGCCGTCTTTTTGAAGCCCTCAATTGGGGAGAAAAAAGTAAAATAAATAATACAAAATAAATAAATTGCATATAAATAATAATTCATAACAAAATACCGTAGAACCTTGGTTTGTGTCAACTAAATAAATAATAACAACAATTTCCCCATGTGACGTTGTATTCATTCATAATGCAAATGCTACAAAAACTACTCATATGCATTTGTACAATTCACATGTACATACAATCAATATCATTAACGACAATTTGGCAGGTTTACAGAGTGATAAATGACATAAAAAGGAAAGATTACATTATTATGATATATTGTTATTTATTATGATTACTACATAGAGTTTGAGTACTCTGAAAAGCGCAATACAAATAAAAATGTATTATTATTATTATTATTATTATTATTATTATTATTATTATTATTATTATTATTATTATTATTATTATTATTATTATTATTATTATTATTATTATTATTATATTGTGATTACTACATAGAGTTTGAGTACTCTGAAAAGCGCAATACAAATAAAAATGTATTATTATTATTATTATTATTATTATTATTATTATTATTATTATTATTATTATTATTATTATTATTATTATTATTATTATTATTATTATATTGTGATATTGACCAAATTACATTGACTGAGTTAGACATAAATCTTGTGTAAAGACTAAATATACATAGTTGCAGTCTTGTATATAGTACAGAACAACAGAAAACAATGTATTTGGTCATTTAGAATGACAGTTATTTAATCCCATATCAAAAATAAATATGTAATCTGCTATGTCTGTATTTTAATCATAATTATAAATTTAATTATAATTTTATTTATTATTATTATTATTATTATTATTATTATTATTATTATTATTATTATTATTATTATTATTATTATTATTATTATTATTATTATTATTATTATTATTATTATTATTATTATTATTATTATTATTAGTATTAGTATTAGTATTAGTATTAGTATTATTATTATTGTTTTGTGACTCAGTTTGTTCAGTCATATTTTTTCTGTGGTCTCAACAGTCGGCTGTCTTGTGACACCCTTGTGACAACTTAAAAATTAAACATGAAAACATTTTTAAAAAATGAACGTCATAAAAAGAGAGAGGTGAAAACCCAATATTAGCTGCTCATTTGGTCCCAACAGCTCGACTGTTGCAACCATGCAATATTTTAATAAGGTGAAAAGACCTGAAATGTAATTTAAGATTGAAATGTGATATTTGCCATTTAGGGATTGTGACATACAAGTATAAAGGCAAAATAATCATTTCAAAATCTGTTCTTTTTTCTAAATGCTTCTAATCTGTGTAGTTCCAGCATTCCAAAGCTGACATACTGTATCAACACCAATTGCATGGCCGTACATATTAACAGCGGGAGTCTCATTTTCCTCTTCCTGACCTTTTGATTTGGCTATTGCATGGAGATTTAGCGAAGAGACACTTCATGCACGAGGAGCAGAGCGAAGAGTGAGCCGCAGCAAACAGGAGACGTCGTCTCTTCAGTGTCTCTGCTGACTGATGGAGATTAGAAAGACACCGAGAGAAAGATTATAGAAGAGCAGAGATTGACTGTGAGGGAGAGAGAGAGAGAAAGGGTGACAGAGGGAGGGAGGGTGGGAGGAGGAAAGAAAGGAAGGTGGAACACTGAGCAGAAGAGAGAGAGCATTTACATAATGTCCTCCACCACAGTAAGTCCCCGAGGCATCCATGCTGGATAACAGAGGACCAGTACTCTTAATTCAATCTCTTTATTTTTCTAATACTCTCCTAAATTAATAATTTGTTCCCATTCCACCCCCAGAACCCCCGTAGTCATCCACAAACCACCGTGAGCGTGGAGCTGAGCTGCCTAAGTTTGTAAGTTTAACCCAAGAAATTGATGTGAGCGGGCCTTCAGGCAAACCTGCTAATGAACGCATCGAGAAAGTTAAAAGATGGTCTTTTATAAAGTAATTTAAGAAAATCCTGTTAGCTGGATCAAGTACAAGAGTATAATTTCTCAAAATGGGAGAAAGAGGAAAAGCTTTGTGCCTCTGCTGCACTAATAACAAAATTAAAGAGGTTAAAAAAAAGATAAAGAGAGGCAATCAATTAGAGCAGACCTGGTAAACATTATATGATGATGATGATGATGATGGGCGGGATGCGGGAGGACTCACGGATTTGGGCACCTCCCACACTGAGAGAAGGTATGGGTGAAGGCAGACGGGAACATTTTTACTTATAATTTGGTACAATAATTTTGTACCTGGGCGGCAAGGCGGTCTAGTGGTTAGCGCGCAGACCTCACAGCTAGGAGACAATGGTTCAATTCCACCTTCGGCCATCTCTGTGTGGAGTTTGCACGTTCTCCCCGTGCATGCGTGGGTTTTCTCCCACATTCCAAAATTGGTTAATTAGGCCACTCCAAATTGTCCATAGGTATGAATGTGAGTGTGAATGGTTGTTTGTCTTATATGTGCCCTGTGATTGGCTGGCCACCAGTCCAGGGTGTACCCCGCCTCTCACCCGAAGACAGCTGGGATAGGCTCTAGCACCTCTTCGCTACCCTTGTGACAAAAAAGCGGTAGAAAATGAATGAATGAATGAAATTTGTACCTATGGACAATTTGGAGTTGCCAATTAAGCTAGCGTGTTTTTGGAATGTGGGAGGAAACCCGAGTACCTGGAGAAAACTCCACACAGAGATGCCCAAGCAGAGAACCAAAACCAGGTCTTCCTGATCTCCTGATATGTGGCCTACATGCTAACTTAATTGGTTCCCGACTGTTCACTATTTACTATTCACTGTTAATAAATTGAATATTTTTGTAGTTAGATCATATAAAAACCATTTATGATCTCCTAAATAAGATTTTGAACATTATTAGAGCCCTCTATACATGAAATGAAGTGTCAATAGTCACCTTTATATCTATATATATTATTTACAACACATTACGCAACTCCTTTGTTGCATGGACTAGAGGCAGTTGCTAGCTAGTGAGATAAGCAGTTAGACTCAAATTTATTTCCTGTAAAATTAAGAAGCCAAAAATTACCACTTCCACACAGAATGGGAGGATAACTTTGTCTCACTCTACCATGTCGGGCATGCTATGGCTGACTTCATGACTCCATGCAGTGTTAAGGTAATGTAATGTAAGGTACAGTAAATGTCTCGTGTCATTACTGACTGTACAGTATACGTAATTACGTAATGACTTAGACCGACATTGCATGGTTTTGCAGCCCTTGGTGGACAATGTTTGAACACCTTTGGATTAGATTTACTGGACAACTTCTTATTTTACTATTAGTTCTTCTACTTTTTATGGGTTCCCTTGCAGGTTGATGGTGACATAAGACTGGTGTAAGTATGTAAAGACTCCCATCATGTAGACTGTCTGTTTAGCAGCCACTAAACTGTAGATAAGAGGAGATTATCAGGCTGTTATTGTTCCAAAGGGGACTTCTTTGTCACAGACACCTGACCATGATCAGTTAGTCAGTCAATCAGTCAGTCAGACAGGAAGAGATGGATGGATGGATGGATGGATGGATGGATGGATGGATGGATGGAGGGATGGAGGGATGGATGGATGGATGGATGGATGGATGGAGTATTTTGCAACCAAACTGTACTTTTATATGCAATCATGCCACCTTGATAAATCTTTTACAGTCTGTAAATACTGGAGGCCTGCAGCGTTCTCCATTTGTTCACCATTAAAACAATAATATCTAAATAAATATAAAAATAAAAATATATTATATAAATATAAAATATAAATATAAATAAATCCATTTAAAAATATTTTTAAATATATTTCATTTTACATATATTTCATTTATAATAAACATTCACAGAAGATGTTTTGAATGTGTGTCAGCGCAATTAAAAAAAATTAAATTAAAAAAAATTATTAAAAGCTTTAATTAAAACATTTTGGACACAAACCCAATGTAAAAGCTTAAATAAATACACGTTAATAATATATTAGCAATATAGTAGGCAATATTAGCCTACTATACTTTGATACAATTTATCTGTAATTGTAAAATTGTATGATATATTCCCTTTTAAATGGTAAGTTACTACTGTAATAAATGATGTCACAATTGAAATTGAGACATAGTTATTCCATCATTGTTCTGTAATAACAATATATATAATATAATAATAATAATAATATAACATATAATATTTATTCCAGAGATGCATTCAGGGACACTCTGTACAAATGTGGTCTAAATAAACAGAAAGACAAAAACAATAAGTGATATACTTATCATTCCCTAACGTAAGTCGTACTGTGAAAGTACAATTTGATGCATTTAGTTATGCTCGGAAATCCCAGAAAATACTGCTACACTCCTGAATTCAACTTAAGGTATGCGGTGTCTTTGAACGCAACCCTTCACAGTTAAAAGTGTGATGCAAATGTTGTGCTGCTATTACAAAGACTATTGTTAGGCAAATAGATTTTCAGACATGTGTGCTATCTTTTTTCATTTTTTTGTATAAAATACAGTCAAATATTTCACACACAGTTGGAAATTGTGATTAATCGCGATTAATTAATTTAAAATCTGTGATTAATTTGATTAACATTTTCAATCATTTTGACAATTATATTATTTGAAGGTAAAATGTTATTATACTCTGGTTTCCTCCCACATTCCAAAAACATGCTAGGTTAATTGGCGACTCCAAATTGTCCATAGGTATGAATGTGAGTGTGAATGGTTGTTTGTCTATATGTGCCCTGTGATTGGCTGGCCACCAGTCCAGGGTGTACCCCGCCTCTCGCCGGAAGACAGCTGGGATAGGCTCCAGCACCCCCGCGACCCTCGTGAGGATAAGCGGTAGAAAATGAATGAATGAAAATGTTATTATAAAATATGATATATGCATATATATATATATATGCATTTTATTTGACCCCATAGCAAAACGATTGTAGTCGGACTACCTTAAGACCCTTTTGACCTTTTCCGCAGCGTGTCACTTCCTCAGTTGATAAAAGTGGGGATGATGAACGGTCTCTGTGGACATTCCAAACACTGAGCATTATTTGATTCCCGCTCCCTTGGGTGTTATGACTGGAAAATAATTGGAAGTATTTCTATTTGTTTCTTTTTTGCTGTGGTGTGCACTGGGTAATTCTTAATACCTTCCAGAGATTATACGGTAACTCCCAAACTCCCATGATTATAATTAAGCCTGACTTGGTTATAGAATGAGAAAATAGCAATTTAGTTTTGCATCGTGTGAGGGAGCATCTCTGTGTGTTCCTCCATGTTCCTTCATCTCTGTGTTTCTTCTCTGAATGTATGTATATGTTTACGCTTCAATATGTATTGTGTGTTTGTGTGAAGGGGAAAGTGCTAGGGAGGAAACAAGCAAAGAAGGCTCGGTGAGGAAGTGGAGACTGCTATCATCCTTCTCCTGGCAAAAAAAAAAAAAAAAAAAAGAAAGAGGAAAAACACAAACATTCCTCATCCTTTCTCTTTCTCCTCCTTCGTCTCTATCTTGCTCTCACTCTTCCTCTCAGCTTTCTGCCTCTTCTCTTTTCTGTATCACTTACAAAGGCAGCCGTTTTCTCCAAAATGAGGCCACGTACGCAAGGTATGCAAATGAAATCATTGCTCGTGGATTAGAATGGGACACCATATACCCTAAATCATGATTGTCAATCATGGCTGGGGATTAAGGGATATGGGCTGACTGCAAACCTAAAAAAGCAACATTTCCAACCCTCAGGCAGATCCCCATTGTGAGGAGCTGTGAGGATGAGGAGGACACACAAGAGAAGGAGAGCAGAGCTGGAGCACCAGTGCCCCCTCCTGTCTGCTGAGAGCTGCACTGTTTCATCATCATCATCATCATCATCACTGCACAGAAATAGAGCTTGGCACAGTCTGGCATGTTCATTTACATTCAATGTAACCTGAGGCAAATGCTTGATTAGACAAATGCTTTGGTGTTTCATCTTTAGAGGAGAGGAGGAGAGATGTGGAGACCTCATTTGTTTGTGCTGCCCGTGTGTGCAGGCTTGGTTCGGCATCAGTGGGTTAGCAGGGCCACGGGCCTTACAAATGTGACAAATGTTGCTTTGCCCCCCCCCCCGTGATTGAATGTGCTTAGCACTGCCGCCCTCAGCCATCGCAATCAATTCATTCTCTTCATCTAAGTGTGTCGTTTTAACAGATTAATGGCGGGGACTGCAGAATATTTACACAATACTAATAGGATCATAATATGTTGCTTGTATAATACTGGAAGAAAAATATCTAGCATATGTACATATTTATAGTAAGTCAAGATGGGAAAGCTTCACTTGCACATCAATCAAACAACACATTATTCAATTTAAATTTCAAGTAAAATGTAGTCAGATATAAAAATGCTGTGTCTAATTTAATTTTTTTCAGGAGCAAACCTGTCTTAAAAAATGGTTTAAAAAACAAAAACAAACACCAAAGGTATCACTAACTTAGTACCGGAAATGTAAATCTATTTTGTTTTGTAATTTTTTCATTATTAGAGTACTATCATAAAGTGTATACTTGGACAATTTGTTGTTTGTGTATATCAAGACGGTAACAATTGAAAAACATAATACTATAAATCCTCATTTAAAATAAAAAACATATATCACTTAATATAAATGGTACCCTCAGAGTCCACATGGTACGTATAGTTAATAATGATGATGTAAATATAGTATATATAAACAGCCAACTAGTTCAAACAACCACCATACTTTAGTTCTCTATTATAAAAGCTTCTTTATTGCTTGTTTTTATATCATAAAAATACACTAATTACACTCATTTGCTTTATTACTTAGAACATAACATGACAGTATATACAGTGGATTGGTCTTAGCATCTTTAAGGCACAAAATTAACAAAGTGGCCCCCGCATCCTTGAAGTTTTGTCTTTTATTAAAAAAATATTTAATAGATAGCTTCTTCCATTGCAAATCAGTAAAGTCAAATTTAAATTAAATTAAATAAGACTTTCTACCTGTGCTTAATGGCTTTATGAAGTATGAATAAACTAATGAATAACCCATTTTGTTGTGGAAATCCCAACAATGTTTACTAATAGTACACACAAAAATAACGGCATACGAAGTGTAGCGAGAAAGCAGTGAAGCAAGCAGTGAAGCTCCTCACACAGGGACATGTTTAGTGGATTGTGTGTGCGAACCCTGGAGCCCTCAGCTAGAGTGCCAGTCTGTTCCTGTGGAGCAGTCAAGCACACAAACCCAGCCAAGAGAGAGCCGAGGCAAAGGCAGCCGGCCAGCAAATCACACTGGAAAACACTCCACTACAGCAGAGAATTAATAGTGATTTTATAGAGACAACACATGGGGGGGGGAACGTGGGGGTGGAAAAAAAGGAACAGTGCACCAGGCGTCATCACAATGAACAATTACAGACACATAGAGCTTCATTAAGCTCTGTTATCGTTAAAGGGAGCAAAGAAGGAGAGTTGGCATGGTTCACATCCTGCTCAGTGCACCTCCTGGTCGTCTGAGAGTGAAGGTGGGGCAGCACCTGTGCCATTCTGGCCCTGACATCTTTTGGGCAGGAGGTCAAGGGCCGGCCATCATCTGCATCACATCAGAGAGTCTGGCACTGCGCCCTAAGTCTGCATCAGTCTCGAAAAGAGATACCTTCTTTAGAAAGTCTGTTTTCAGACACTTGAGTGCAATGTGGCAATCAACAAGAAGATCTCGGTACCATGGAGGCTACTGCAGAAGCACCTGAGTCATGTTCTCGTTTACAAAATAAAGCACGTCAATGAATGCGGGTCGCCAGCACGCTAAAGAGCAGTCATTATGCATCATTAGGTGAAGATTTAGTTGAAACGTGTTTAGCAGGAATTAAGCAAAGCTGTTGTTGACATGGATTGACTGCTGTAATGCTTTATTGTCAGTGCTCCAGGAGGCTGAGGGAGGGACGGCCTAGTTGGGGTGGCAATGTGTGGAAAAAGCCAGGATTTATGGGATGTTGGAGGGCTCGCTGGAGGGGGTGCACAAATAGTGGACCGATGCAGGAGAGTGCGGTTGAGGCAGGTCGACACGTAATGTACAGAAGCAAATGAAGGCAACTGTTGAATGAATAATAATACGCTTTGTCATACTTTAAAGGAATCTCACATAGTTGAAAATATGTCATTAATATTATACCCATGTCATTAGTATCATTGCTTTTGATTAATTTTAGAAGACTTATCAAACATTTCTCCTTTCAAAAGATTATGATGCTTTTGTGGATGTTTATTATTGCATTTTGCATTATTTTGTTTACATTATTATTGCACTGTCATACTGACAAGTTCCCAATATTTTGTCGTATGGAGTAAAATTAGATGCATTCATTAGATTGTTTAAGTGGTCACTGTATGATGCTAATCCATATTGTTGTTCAAAATTGAAATTCAAACCTCTACACGACAGCTCAGAATAAGTATTTTTCTAGTAATATGACAAGAACATTAAAAAATGTTTAAAAAAAATAAAAAAAAATGAAAAAAATATAAAATACATCACACTGACATATATAAAATATAGAAACTCCCACAGAACGATGAACAACACTGTGTCTACCTTCTTTATGTCGGCACATAATCAATTAAAAGCTGCACTTTTTATGTGATGAGGAATTCAAGTGTGCTGGTAACTGAGTGTTAGGTATACATTTTTAGACCAATCAACCAATCAGAGGATTTAAAAATGCTTATGTTGCTGTACGCCTGCTAGCTGGCCCTGTGAGGCGATTCTTAAATCTGATTTCAGCCTTTTTACTAATAGACATGGGCCATTAATCCTGATTCTGAAGGCCCTGGGTAGATTACATTGACATAGCAACACACAGAAGCTGAAATCTGATTGGACAAAACTAAAAAAAAAACATACACATACTGAAAGCAGTGCAGCTATCAAAATTATCTATAGTAACATTATATAGTTTACCTTCACTATTGAAGCAGGTGATGGGAATATGTGGAGGACAATAACATGAGGAATCACAAAGGGAGCAATGTACGTATTTGACTGTTGTGGTGCAAGTGTTCTGAGGTTTCCTTGAATAATTAAGCTTGCATATGTTGCAGGTTTTCTTCTTATTGGCCATTTTACCAACAGAGGTCACCTCCACTAATGTCAAGTTTCCCCCTTCTGTCCCTTCACCCCCGGTTTGTATGAGCTGCCATCTTTGAAACTGTATGCGAGAGCTGCTTCAACTGACAAGTAACAGAGGACAGTCTTATCCAGCTCTCCAGTGTTGACACTATTACTAATCCCCTCCACCTGCTCAAACACCCACCCCTGAAAAAAATACATCCCTCCCCCCTCTTCTATGGCGTCCCCGTGCTGGGCTTCCCTGGGGACAGGACGCGCCTCTGCCCTGCTTGGTCCACACACCGGTTATCATCCCTGGCCTGGCATCTTTCCCTCCTCCCCATCCTGCATCGCACACGCTAATCGCCCTCCAAAACCAAATAGTTCCCAAATGTTTGGAAGAGACCCTCTGTTTGCATCAGGGCCTAACAAAATAATTTTTACAAGCTATCCAGTTGTGATTAGGGGGGGCGAGAGTTGCAATTTAGGTGGCATTGATAATATTAATATTAGCCTAATTAATTATATTGTTTGGACACGCTCAGCTCTGTGTACCTTCTACACAACGGCAACCAGCCGGAGCTGGAACAGAGCTCTCAGGCGTCTCTATCTCACCCCCGTCCATGACTACTGCACACAATTCATCAAGCCAGAGATATCTAATCCCCTCCGGCTGCGCTCACTTCCCCAAGTCGAAGAAAGAACTTTACTCTGGTGGCAAGAATTCCCATGAATACTTGATGACTTCTATAGAAATGGAGACTTGTTTCATCTCACTTTGAAAGTGACATTCACACATAATAAAGCGCCGGGCTGACTTTGGCTTCACAGCTCTCCCGCTTGAGGCTAGGGATGAGATAAAATGAATTTTTTTTATTTTTTTTTGTTTAATGAGTCACTGATTAAGGTAAACAGCAGTACATCGGGAGCAGCTTTGCGGAGTCAGCAGGTATCATCTGCCTTCTATTGTAGTGCAAAAAGACAGCAACATCCATTGAGCCCAGTCCTCCCTGGTGTGTTTCTTTAATCAGAGGAGGTCAACATTTAAATCTCCCCTGACCCAGAAACACTGCAGAACCAGGCGGGAACGTCTTTGAGCAAGTGTTGATCTGTGCAATTACAGTGACACATACTCAGTGACCCATCACAGCAGTCATCTGAGCACACAAAAAGACCACCCAAAATCTCTGGTGAAGTTCTCAGACCTGTTTAGAGTTGGGATCTCACTTCACTGCAGTGGCATCTTGACCTTTGCTTTGTGCTCATAGGTCAAAGGTCAGTGAGGTGGTCATGTGTCTCTCTTATCCAGACAGAGCTCTATCGCATGCTTTCTTGGGCTGGCTCAGTCCCGACTGGGTTTTTTTTTTTGTGTGTGACTTTACAGTGCTCACTTTAAAGCAACTTTAGGGTTTATTCCGGTGCAAAAGAGCAGCCAGAGAATGTATAGATTTGGCACAATCAAAAATAATGTTTTTTGTACATAAGCAGATAAATCAATGTCCCTTTACTGTCATATCCTTTGAATGGGTGATGAATTAGTATTTAAAAACAGTTGATATACATTTAAATATCTTGAAAAAAAATCAACATGGAGGAAAAAAAAAGCAGGTAAAATGCACATTATCCCACATTCAAGGAGAAGAAGCCATCATGTTTGTGATGTCATCCATTAGGAGAGTCTGCATATTGGGGCTGGACTATTGCATCCTCTAAAGCGGAGGAGTCTAAAATCTCCAAAGTGCATCAACTCATTGAAGCATGACAGCGGACCGCAGTACTGGACGGACGGCATTCGGTGGGTGTCGGTCCGGTCATTAGCTAAAGTGACGGCCCAGTCGGGCTGAACGGTAGTCCACTCTAAGCTGGACGAAGGCGTGCAGAAGGTTGCGGTCCAGATTGGTGAGCTGTTCGCCTGAACACACCTGCTTCAGGTTGTCGGGGGCAACCACCAGGAGGTTACAGAGAGCGTGCAGAGTGTCAAAAAGCTGCAGTACCAGAGGCACCTGCGGAACAAACACATACAGGTAAGAACACTTCAAGACCACAACACATGACAGAAATCGGGTTTAAAAATGTGGATTTTAGGCCAACTAAACATTGCAACTTAAAAAATAATCCTTAGTTCCGGACCGAGTAGAGAGTCAGTAGTTATTCTTTGCAAAGAATGAAGAAGCAGAGAGTTTGTACAAAAGGCCATGTTTTGCCCTGGACCTCTGCCCCCCCTCTCACCCTGAAGTCCTTGGCACATCGTCGGTATTCAGCCACGTCGCAGATGGCCAGCATGCCTCCCATGGAGCTGTAACTGTACTGCTGCAAGTGCTCGTGGATGAGGCGATGGAAGCGAACACCCAACTCTGTCAGCACCGTGTCCACATTCTTGCCGTCCATAGACTTTCGCACGTGCTCCACCTGCCGACTGACGAAAGCGCACACCTTGGCACAAGCCTGCCCGGTACAGGAAAGCGGAGGAGGTTGTTAAAAAAGCAAAAACGCAAAGTCATGTATTAGTTCTATTGTGTGTCTTACTGTAGTGTACTGTATCATGACGTTGTTCTCGTCCTCCGGCTTAAAGTCAGTCTTCTTCTGTTCTGTTACCAAGATGTGCTTCATTTGTCCCACCATGCAGTTTAGCGTTCTGCAGCATTAGAACCACATCCAACGTGAACATACGTACAGCATTTCAAAGCCACCGGCGTCAGCACACACTGACCTGTCTATTCCCGTGTCCAGTTTCACCTCCATCTGCTCTATTACTTCTTTCTTCTTGTGCAAACACTCAGCCAACTTTGGAGATGAACTGCAATCATAGATCACAAAATGTCAACATTTTAGAGGTCATATTTACACCTTAATGTGCTTAGTAATTTAAGACGGCAATTATTTAATAACCTTTTTATTATGCACACTTCATTGTGTATACCTGTGCAATGTAATACAACCAACTACAAGCAATGTATCAACCATTCTGCCTTCACAAAGCTAACAGTGTTTAGTCACAGTTTGTCAAAATGAAAAACAACATGACAATATTAGTGGTGAACACAGATTTTCATATTTTGCTCAAGTGAACAGCCACAACAGGTAGTGCAGTTCAAACAAAAATGGTGACAGCATGAAGTTGTTCATTGTTCTGTGCACATTAGATGAGCAAATAAGTAATTCTGATGAGGAAGTGGAGCATTAAAAGTCTTTCATCTTTTTCAAGATCATTTGTATTTGTGGATGTACTGTTAGAAAGCCCCCAATTTACATTTTTTGCTTTTGCGAATAATTTGTCTTCTTCAGGTGTAGTAACCACTTTGTTCAATGATCCTTGGACACGTATGCCACACAGTTGTGGGCCATGTGATTGAGACATATGTGTGTGTCTTTCTCTGACACAGCACAGACAGACGTGTATTTTCTATTCTTCCTTTCATCTTCACAAACGTTAATGCTGTGCGAAAATGCACAGAGGTGAGGTTGAATAATGTTAGCTCTGTCCTGCTGTGCATTTTTGCTTGGTGCATAATCTCTTGCTATATGTGCTCATATGTCCATTTGGCTCAGCAATTGAATTCATTTCCTTATTGATTTCTCTACATTAAGTGCCTTTGTTTTCATAATTATTTATAACTATTAAGTTTACATGTAACATTAGTTGCATGGAACTTATTATTTCCATGCTGTTGCACACCAAAGCACAGCAAAAGGCATCAAACCTAGGACTGTACAGTCTCTACTTTCGGACCGGATTCGGGATCCAACACATATGGCCGTATGTTAAAAACAGACAACTCCTAGTTGGGTTCGGCAGCTAGCGGCACATCATGGGAAGTCCTCTAAAGCACTTGGGAACGTGACCAACCACACCAGAGTGGGCGTGCCTGGAGGCGGGATGTGGGTGGAATAAATTAAAAACAAGACCAAAACAGACCATTTTTGCAAGAAGCACGGATTTCAAAGAAATACAACTGGAATAGGTGCAGATTCTGTAAGATCTAGAAAGCTTTCTGTGCTGTTATCGTGTATAGCTGCTCTATAGGAGTCCACAACTCAATACAAAAGGTATAAATAGGTCAAAATAGGTCCCCTTTAAGTGTGCAGGAGTCGAGGGTACATCACTTCCGGTCAAATATCTAGAAGGATACACAACTGTGAAAGGTTTGGGAACCATATTGAAAGGTAACAATGATATTTTGCCCCTCTTGTGTAGTGAGCCAAAAACCTTTCTTGATATAGCCATGCTGTGGCCAGCGAGTGTATATTAAATATTATAAACTCTTTAACCTTGAACCAACCTTATTAGAGGCATAAGCTGGTCGTTGAACTGCTTGTCAAACAAGTGAAATATAGAGTTTGCCTGTTGGACCACATCCAGGAAGTACAAATTGGCGTTCTTGGCATCTGCAGAGGGGATTGCTGTGTGAAGGCAAGAACAGGCGGGAGAGAGAGAGAGAACATGATTAAACAATGCACTTAAAGGACTGTTCATTGCAGTCCAAAAATAGTCTCATCCCTAAAACTGCAGAGGTGAAAGTGAAACATACAGCATAAGAGCAATAAGACTAATAAAAAAAACATAGTAACTGATCCTTCAAATGGCAGTTTTAGGGGAGAACTTATAACATTTAGAATACCAATAATACCTTCCTGTGTCCTGGTTCTCAAACATGCAAAAAGGGACTATACCTGAGAGGCCGATCTCCAAAGCATAGTCAATGTGCTCCACACACAGATGCTCAACCAGCAGCAGGAAGATTGAGAAGGCATTCTTGGGCAGGTCGGCAGGATCTGAAAGCTGCATCATCACGAATGAAGACAATTAATGCAATGAATGCATTGAAAACAGCAGGAGCGTGTATGTAATTCTGTATATACACACTGCTCCCAAACGGTTTGCTCACCTTGTGACACCTCTCAAAGGCATGCCGTGTTTCCTGCAGTAGGTTGACCACCAACTCTGGTGACAAAAATGTCTCTCCATGGGTGTCAATACTAGGGCCCAGTGGTAGGTTGGTGCGTTGTCTGATCCTCTCCTTTAGCTCTTGAATACTATAGAAAACTACTTTTAACATAAATATGTAGTTGTTGGGCAATAAGTGAGTAAACCATGCAATGCGGTCTGACCTGCCAGTGCCAAGTGGCCGTTTCTGGTGGTTCTTGGAGTCATAGTAGCGCTGCAGAATCATGGCGCCGCGAGTGTGAAGGTAGTCCTTCTCCATGTCGATGTAACTTTCCAGGTAGGAGGAGAAGATGCTCTTTATGAGCTTGGACAGGAACGTGTGCTTGTCAGAGCCCAGATTGAACTCAGTCAGCTTGGGGGCCAACACAGTGGTTCTGGAGAATTTGGAGACTGAGTATACAGTACATGAGGGTGAAGAAATGAAATAAGAAGAGCAGCGACTTACCGAGTGTAAAGGTCATAGAGGTTCTTGAGGTATTGTTCCACATCAGAATGTCGTGTGCCATCCAGTTTTTCCCTGACGTGGGCCTGCACATACAAAGCCAGTCTGAATCCAGAACTGAAAGTCAAACTTTTAACAACCTGAAGACACGAGTGATACCTGTAATTTGTTTTCAAAGATATTCTGGATCAGTTTAGCCATGACGGTCTCCGGGCTGCTGAACACCTCACCGACTTGTTTGTTGACCCGCTGGCAAAGGACTGCTGTGTCCTCAAACACATCATTCCTCATGTAGGCACCCTAGAATAAATATGAAAGTTTAGTGTAAATATTTGTCCCAACTGATGAACAAGCCTAGGAAACATCACTTACTTCCTGACATTGTTTGATGTAGACATCCACACAGTGTGCATAGCCCTTTAGAAACATGCACAAGTGTTACTTCATTTAGAAATTGCTCTTAACCCAACAGATGGAAACCATTACCTATAAATGCTTACAGCAAAGATTAACTGACAAAAAACAAACATCTGGGAGTCACCTTGAAATGTAGGAGAACTGCTGCCACCTCCCGCATACGTCCAATCTCGCCCCTGCGCTGGGCAGCAGTAAACTCCTGGATTAACTGTCGCTCCAGGTCGTGGTACTTACCTGAAAACAACAATATTGTAAAAAATAAAAATACTACTCAGAAAATAACCTTTTAGTGCAGATTATTGTAGGGGGTGATGCATGTGGTCAACGTACTTGCAATTTTGGCTTTAACATCTGCAAATCTGGAAACCACAAAATTAAACACAAAGATGATTAGTCACCATCAATTCCACACGTCATTGCATATATAAAACATACACATCATTTATTGAAATCAAGAGATGGATAAAAAAAAAAACAATGTTGTATTGACCCAAACAGCATTCTGCTCCTAGAAAACAGTCACAGCAAGAGCTTTTCTTCCTGTCACTCACATAAATCTTGCTCACATAAGGGTGAGCAAGTTGGCAGACAACAGATGAGGAGTTACGATGCTAATTTTAAGATTATATCAGGATCAAGCCGCGTCATCAAACTGTCGAGCAGATAAGAAAGGGAAAAATGATTTCACTAATATTGAATAAATATTTAAATTTAGAAAAAATACTGTTTATCATAATAATGTATTTTAAATCTAAATACTGTAACCAAAAAGTTAGAAACAGCTCTGTCATGCCATCCACTTCTACACCACGGCAAGATACAACAATTATAAAAATATTAAATTCACACATCTCTAACAGTGTCAATTAAAACTGAGCATTATCATCTAAGCATTAACATTTTTAATAAATACACTGGTTCCTAATGAAGTGTCCCATGAATGTACGTAATAGTCAGAGTCCAGATCCCCATTAAAAAAAAAAATTAACTCCAGTTTAAATAAGTGAAATTCTTCAATCGGCTTAGACAGTGATGAACAGTTTACATGCTTAATACAGCACCTTCCCCTTGTTTGACAGTGCCCTTGTCTAAAGCTGCCTCCAGGATGCCTGACTCACCTGTCGAATGGCAGCTCCTGGGCAATGAGATGCAGCTTCTGAATGATATCAGCAGCCTCTTTAATCTGAAGGGGGAAGCAGAAGGGAGAGGAAGTCAGTGTGGGGGAGAAACGAGAGAGCGAGAGAAAGAGAAAGAGAGAGAGCGAGCCCATCATGACCATGAGAGGTGGACATTTCAGAAATAAAGCAAGAAGGCCGCCGGCAGTGTGTCCACTTGGGGGATCATCATCTTAAAACAGCCCTCCTCCGCCTCTCGGTGTTGAACAGCGAGCTGATAACAGGCAGCGCTCACCTGGGCATCGGCACCAGCGGTCCTGACTTAGCAGCACATCCAGCTCTTTATTGCCATGCCTTTTCTCAATGGCCTGTAATCCTGCAGGATTCCAAATCGCCTTCAATAATCTGTCCGACCAGGGATATCTGTCGGAAAAAAAAAAACGGGGGGCCCCTGTCGAAACCACCCCCCCTTCCCTCGCCCCGCCTGACATACACGCTGACTGTAAAAAGCCCCGGACACCGCGAAAGGCCCGCCGTCTGCAACTCCTCTGTTCCCGCAGATGCCTGCCTCAGCTAACATCATTACTCTGCTCCCGTGAGAAGGATCCAGCCTTTCTGCTCAGCGAAGGTTTTCTAAGTATCTGTCCCCCAGCTAAGATTAGCTAAATCCCATGTAAGTAATGTAGCCGTCTCCCTGCAGTCAGGGTTTAGCAGCACTTGTCTCCACGCTGGCGGGCCAGCCCTCCCTTTCAGGAGGATTAGCAAAGCCATTCCCCTCCAGCTATTCACTTGAAACTTTTTCTTTTTCCCTCTCTCATCTGGAGGTATGATCAGGAAATGGAATCTAGACTGATGTTTCTGCATCCATATCTGGACTTGGGATGGACCCTACACTCGCTGATCTACTCATGGCAGTCCTACCAAGAGGAGGGAATGTAAAACCACCACAAACTCTCCCGTGTAACTTTGAGTGCATTCGTGGTCTAAATGGCTGCGGTGGGTGCTTGCTGGTACCGCATCTTTGCTCCGATACGACACCTACTGTAAATGTAATTAGGGTTGACAAGAACCCACTGACATCCATGCTCGTCAATCAGCAAACAAACAGCAAACAGCACATGACAGTTTATTAATCCTAATTAGCTATGGGATGCAACTTGGGGGGGGATGAACTTGACAGGTTATTATGTGTGGTTTACTTCATAATGCTCTTCAGTTTCACCTCAGGCAACATCAAAGCAGGATTCCTCCTCAATGGTCTCTCACACACAAACATATAAACACACCGAGGGAGGGAGCATCATACACACCTTGTCTGGGTTATTGAAGACATCGCTACGGAGCTCCCCATCCAAGAATTCATTGAAGTAGGTCATAAGACGCTGGGCCTCTACGGCTCGCTGTCGTGGAGTGTTCACTCCTTCCAGCTGGTCGCCAAGGTGACAAACTTTGGTTGCCACATAACTTATATGCTCATCCAGCTCCTGGAAATGCTGGAAAGCCACCTGACAAAAGAGGAGGAAGCAAAATTTGTGATGTGGTGAAATAAAGAGGATCAATTCTCGGTACCATAATTAGAAATGTGACTTCCTGCTACCAAATTCTGGATTCATGTGTCATGAAGGGGATGTACGTACATTTGATGCTAGTTTTTGACCTGGGCAGATAAACTGCTCAGGCTAATACGCTCACAATTGTGGTTGTACTTCACTTCAAAACATGCAGACTCAGCCACCTGCAACAAGTGCTTGAAGGTGATCTTGTGTACAGTAAGTACCATTTTATCAGTAACTTAATTTTGTTCAGATATGACTCATGTAAACATGTAGGATTAACTAGCAAACACTGTGTGTAATGGTAGTCTAACATCGCCACAAGATACCTAACCTTACGTCCAAGTGGGTCAATAAACACACCTGGTTACTCCTCTGCAAGTCCTGCACTTTGTGTGCAAACTCCTTAGCCTCACGGTGACACTGATGTTCCAGTTTCTCAACCCGCCGCTGAATTTTCTCATCCAGCTGCTTCAGTTCCTCAATGTGGTTCTCAAACTCCTCCAACAACCTGCGAAACCATGGAAAAAAAAGTTATTGAGACACAGAACTTCAAACGGGAATGATCCACATTTAAAAAAAAAAAAAGCACAGAGTTACCCTGGAAAAGTAATTGAGTCTACACGGTTAAACTTGTCCCACTGACCTCACAGATATACAGCTGTTATTAGTTAGAGAATAATGTCAGATGCTTAATTCTTGGGTAGCCCGGCCTTAAGAAGCTCAAGCAGCTTCGTCGGCTGCATTTTCAAGTGCCATGAGGGCTGCAGAGCAAATGTTCTAAGTCAGCAGCATATTTCACAGAGCAGGAAACATCCCGAAATGATGAGTGTATAATCTTCTGACTAATTCCTTAAGCAATGGCTGCAGCTTAAAGACATCTCCCAGCCTTTACCAGTCGACACTCATTCCCGGGTTGGTGACTCAAATGTGGTGGCCTCGGAATATACGTTGTCTCTGAGCTTCCAATGAGGTGGTAGCAACAGTTTAATGGAGGAAGTAAATAAGGTAAGAGGGATAACCACATGTACAATTTAAGTGTTGTGGCATTTGTGCTTACAGAAAATAACTTACTCACCAAATGTACTGTAAGCAACACAATGTCATAGTGTAAATCAGTGGTTCCCAAAGTGGGGTACGTCAATTGCCATAAGGGGTACGTGAATAAAAATTAAAAATTAGCAATTAGCGCCTAACACTCAAAATGTGCCTGAATGTCTCAGCAGGTTGTCCCTTACTTTGTGTGCATCATATCATCAAATAAGCAAGTCAGAATGATAACTACTGTATTAAGAGTGTTTCATATTGAAATTTGCATTTATATTTGCGTTCCAATGAATCCCCACACGGCCCCAGCGGTGAAAACCTGTCACTGTGAGTGGAGATTCACCCGATTATTTACTTTCTCGTTCAATTAATATGCAGACTTAATTTTTTGGCTACTGTCAATGGGGTTAAGAAGACCATTTTCAACCTTGTACACTAACGTATAATTCGGCATAATTCGCTTTCGTGAAAGATAAAGATAAGCAGTTAATATTTTGTAATAAAAGAAATAACAAAACATTACCGTTTGGGGTCAAATGCCTCTGCTCCTCCTTTGGAGCCTCCTCCGGGTGTTCTCCATGCTAATCTTTCAATGTACTCATCTGCATCAAATGGCTCCTAATTTGAACAAACACAAATAATAGCGTCGATCATCTCACAGCAACCAGAAAATATTTTCTTTACCAGCATGCCAGCGATATTAAACTACTTCTAATGACATTGTTTTCAAATAAACAGTTCTGATCCAAGCCATCGCATTGATTCGTTTCAATTTCGTTAATACATACTGATACACAAAGTGCATGCAGGTTACTAAGAAGCGAAGGTGGTTAGCCACCTAGCTACTCAGAGCTAACACAACTCAGGACAGCAGCAATCATTTTACCTCGAACAGCTGAGGAGTCGTCGCCATGTTTAAGAATCAGCTGGCGCCGTGACGGAATACAACGTGGATGGAGTAAAGCAAGGTCGGCACTGCCGCCGACTTCCACATGGATTTGCTAATTTCCAACAATTTTGCCCTTTGTTGACAGCTAGCTGGTTTAGCAGCCCAGCTTCCTGAATGGTTAGAGAAGGGTGGAGACGGAGGCCAATCCTCGCAAGTGCGCATGCGTCTCTGTCAGGTGATTGGCGCTTGTTTGTCACATGACACAGCAACAGGAAATACAGCCGTGCTCAGTCGGTGATGTTTTCAGTAAAATATAAGTCCGGTGATTAAATGACGAAATAAGAGTTTTACTTTTTGGAAACTTGTTTGTGTTTCTGTAGCGTTCGTTCAGTCCAACTAGATAAATGAGTTTTCGTGTTTTGTGGATTATTTCTCAAGATAAAGGGGAAAATGCTTCAGTACGGTTTTCAAGGTTCGTACGTAGCTTTATTTACCTTTCTTTATTTTAATTTCTGCCTTTTATATTGTTGCATATGATAGTAGGAGTGTACTTATAGTACATCTCATTAATTCTAGCTGCTTGTGTTCAATGTTCACCCACAGGAGGTTTGCGACAGTGGAACACCGTGCAAAGATACTAGCAGGCTCCTCGTATGTAGCTGTGCCGGAGGACAGCACTGTGCTCAGGCTCCTGCTCACTGAGCTCGGCCTCTCAGACCCACATAAGCCATTCGTCCTTCTCAGAGATGATTGTCGTCGCTGCCCGCGGACACCTGTTTATGAGCTGTGTGTGGACGGTCCTGGCCAGGGAACGCTCTGGCCAGTGTTGGTCATTACTCATGGACCTCTTATTCTAGCCTGCCTGGGTCTAGTGGATGTCCCAGCTGAGCCCAGGCCACCTTCAACCAACCTGCTGTCTGTCTCACTGGGCATCACATTTCTGACTGGATTACAGAATTTTCTCCTGGACTCGGGGGGTAAGATTGATAATGAGGTGATCGCCTCTCGCCTGGCAGTGCTGCCCTCTGTGCTCCTGCATGTTTGCCCTTTTGGCATGCCACTAGATGTGCCCTCTTTGGGGGTACTTTCTTCATCTTCTGTGCCTGCTCCTGCTGGGAACCAGAAACAGCCGGTTTGGAAAACGGGCTTCCACAAAGGGCGTGCTGTCGTCAACATAGCGCTGACTGAAACTGTACGCTCAATGCAATACGGTGACCCGAGTAGACAGGACATGTGGGATGTGTACGGCACGGTGATATGCAAAGTAAGATCTTAAGCAAAACAACCTTTAATTCGCTGTCAGTCTCCTTCACTGTACTTTGTCTTACTTTCAACAGTGTGAAGTTGAGGGGGTGCTCCCAAATGTGACAGTGACCCTCACGCTACCACCTAATGGATCGCCTCTGCAAGACATCCTGGTGCATCCCTGCGTCACCTCACTGGATTCCAATATCTTAACAGCATGCAGTGTTGATAACGACGATGGCTCGTCTTTCTCAGGACCTTACAAGTTTCCTTTTTCTCCACCTTTGGAGCCATTTCGACTTTGTGGCTACACATCACAGGTTACAAACACACAGCTAATTTAAGCACATTTCTTTGGTAAATAAGTCCTGAATCTTCCACAGGTCCCCGTTCCCCCTATACTGGGGTCATATCAACTAAAAGAGGAGGAGAACCACCTTCTTGTGTCAGTAACCCTCAAACTACATGAAAGTGTGAAGAATAGTTTTGAGTATTGTGAAGCACGCCTGCCTTTTTTTAACAGGTAAACAATCTTATGCCATTTATATTCATTTATCATCACATCTTATTATTATTTACTCAGTGAAGGTCAAGGTCAGTGAATATCTTGCCTACCAGTGAGCAGGTATTTACAAAAAGAACAATTTGAAGAAATATGCCTATATTTGTCACAATGAGTCAACTGTTCCTCCTTGACCTCCCGTGATGAAGAGTAGAAAGGGCATTGAAAGTTTCTTAAACAACAAGACAATGATGGGTCTAATAACATGATGATAATGAACAATATTGTGTGTGCTTGTGTGATGAAATTGTCCCAGAGAATCACAATCCCAACCTCAAGATTATCACATTTATTGCAGAATTGTTCAGAATCTTGAAGCAATGTTGTACCCTAGATCAAGACTATACTGATTAATACCTCTTGATTTAAATCTAAATACAGTTTTCATATACTGTATTCGCATTGTGTCTGTTTTTCTTGTGCAGGCCACAGATGGGGTCTGTGGACGTTAAAGTGGGCTATGGACAACTGGATGTTTCCAAGGAGAAGAACCTTCTTGTATGGGTCCTGGGTAAGTGTTGGCAATCCACAGAACACGTTTAAGGTTTGCTGTTAAAAAGATTTATTTTCTTCATGAACATTTAGGGCAAAAGTTTCCTAAATCTCGTGAAGTCACAATGGAAGGCAGGATCAGCTTTTCAGGGCTGGCAGCAGGACCGACTGATCCTCTTTGTACAGACCTTACTGCCTATGTAAAAGTAAGTTACATCTACAGTTGTCATTCTGTAGTTATACATATGTAGTAGTTTTTGTAAGGAATTTTGAAATATAATCTATTCTGAAATATAATAAATGTCTATAATTTATTATAATTACATAAAAATACATTGTTGTAGTGTGATGAATTATCCTGTTATTTTATTCTCAGTTGTATTTCAAAGTGCCTGACATGACGCTCTCAGGATGCTGTGTGGACCAGCACTCTGTGCAGGTCTATTCCTCTGCCAAACCAAAGATTACGACTTGTAAGTTTGTACTCTTTTTTTTTTTTTTTTTTTTTTGTGAAAACAATTGCTGAAAACTACACTTTTTGTAAACTAAAAGTATTTTTTCACTTGCTTTCATGCAGCTCGGGAATTCCAATCTAAAGACTATTTTATATGGAATTCCAATGGCACTGCTCCTGTATGCCAGATGTTGCTGTAGGATGGACTAATAGAGGATATAAGTATATGTGTTAAACTTTTACTATTTTATATAAATTGTAATTTCCTGCTCACAGCCCAGTGCATACACAATTTATGTGACAATCAACATAATTTGGAGCTTTTGAGGATTGAAAAGGACTGATGGGAAGTCGACGAGGATTGATTAACTAGAAGAAATATATGTATTTGAGCTGAATTACTTCCTGCCCATGTCGGTCTTTCTTTATGAATCCCTCCCTCACATTTAGCCCACTGCAGACACAAGGGCCACCCCTTGCTCTGACAGCCCCACTTCAGTGACTCTCCATCAGCCGGATAATTAGCAGCTGGGGCCTTGTCATCAACTGTTGTGGGCCTGGAGGAGAGGGGAGGGGGGGGGCAGGCAAGGCCCTGAAAGGCTTGGCCGCCTCGGATACTGTCTTGGCTACAAAAGGCAACTCTTTAGAGCTGGCAGGAGTCCTTGCCCCTGCCCCCACTCCTTTTGACCCCATCCCCGCCCTGTCAACTAGCAAGTCGTTCAAACACAACCTCTCCAACCAGGCTGTGATTGAGCGCTGACCCAGTGGCCCTCCGAGACATTAAGGCAGGCGGTCACATTCAGCCGACGGGGCCTTGCTAATTGGTAAAAGAGTCAGAGGTCTGGTTGCGTCTCAAGTTTATGTAGGTGCACTAACTCAATTAGAGTGTCTGATAGTTATTATAGCATGATAGATACATTATTTCTTGATATAAATGTATTAGAGATCACTAGTGAGGTTTGTTTTCTTGCCCTTGAACATCACAAGCGCCTATTTGCAATAACTGTGATGGATAACCAGCCGATGAAGAGTTAAATCAACACAGCATCCAGACTCCTCTGAGTGCCCCCATTGTCTGACTGTTGGCCTCTTGTGCCCCTTGCTGGTCCAAATGCTACATTCTCACGTGGATTTCCACTCACAAGGCTGACCATGACCAATCCTCTGTCAATTGGAACCAATTGCTCACACGGCATCCTTCACCTTCTTTTTGAGTGTCCACGCCAAGTGGTGGGCACCGAGACCTCACCACCCCCCCACCCTTCACCGTGATTTGGCTTTAAGGCCCTAGTGTCTATGGCTAGCCAACTGGAAAAAGAGAAGGTTTTCTTTTAAGAACTGGGACACTGAAGCTCCTCGGTGTCCTCAATATGAGGCCAGACTGGCTCCTCAGGTCTGCAGTCACTGACATCAAGCTGGTCTATTTGCTTTGTTGGAGGAATAGCTTGTTTTAATGTTGTACCTGCTCCACTGCCTTCAGCGGTAGACATGACATTCTGTGTTTAAATTAGGACTGAAAAATATTCAATTTGCAACTATGATTCTTAACTTTATTTTATGAACAGAAAGATAAGTGACAGGATGTGGGGGTGGGAAATCAGTTTCTCACACAGGGCCACGTTGGTTAGGATTTTTTCTCCTGTAATAATAAAAATATTAATTTTGAGTTAAGTTGTGTTGTCATTGACTTATATTAAAATGTTTGATGATCTGAAGTGTTGCGGTCAAAGGCACCATGTGAATTCACATGGTTTGAGTGTACTGTAAATGTATTTTCTGGGATTTCTGTGCACACTTAAAGTGAAACTGCACTTGAAAAAAAATTTATTATATGTATATATATATATTATTACATGCATTATAACACAAGAAAATTAGTTAATATGAGCTAGCTTACAATGTTGTCACTGGGATACACCTATGAAGCCCTCTATAGAAACCCTCTAACAAGGTTGCATCATTTAATATACATGCTGTGATCATGCATTGACATGTACACTGATGATAACATGTAATAGTTGCTATCTTGCAGTATTTTGATTATTTAAAACTGCCAAAACTTCTTTCCTTGGCGCATTGATACGAACACAACACCTCTGACTGCTCGCCTCAGGT
The DNA here is from genome assembly GCF_037039965.1 of Doryrhamphus excisus. Taxonomy (NCBI): domain Eukaryota; kingdom Metazoa; phylum Chordata; class Actinopteri; order Syngnathiformes; family Syngnathidae; genus Doryrhamphus; species Doryrhamphus excisus. The sequence goes on along the minus strand of NC_136370.1, from coordinate 16,012,966 downwards.
CATACACAGACCTCTAAATTTCTCTCCAAAGATGCTCGTTTGCGTAAGATTTTTTTAGCTGAGGACTGCCATCCAAATGAGCACAGACATGTTGGTGTTGTCTTGCTGCTGTTGTTGACAGAACTAGCATGAGTATGTCAGTAAGTATCAATACGCCGAGAAAAGTCCAGTCCCCCCTTTAAATGCAGCAAGTTGTACTTCCACAGTTAGAGTTAGGAGTTACGTTACTAAGTGCTAACACTATTAACTTACTGGTTTTGTTTGGCTTTCTGTTTATGTAGACGACATTCGCATGCATAATAAAAACGTTGTGATTTTCGTAGTGTCCATGAATGCATCTCGCGGATATCGAGTGACAATCCGGAAGTGTTCCGATTCTTAGCACATACAGACGTGTTTGTGAGTTCGAGGTACTATACATATAGATATGCTGTTGGAATTGTACCACCCTTAATGTGTTCATGTAAGGAACAAAATGTAAAGGGCGTCAGACTCTTTGTGACTTTGTTGGGTACTATACTGTTCTTCATCTGCCATCATAACAGAGGCGGTTTGACATGATGAGCATGCATTAATTATGCTAAAACATAAATGAAATTAGTTCCAGGCACTTGCTATTTCTGACAGCCCCAGTAAGTCAATTATTTACCCTTTTGACCGTACACCGGAGCATTGTAATAAATGTCACTTAAATGTGTGGGGTCATCTATTTTAGCACACTGGGGACACCTAGTGGTAGATTGTAGATCGAACCTGTTGGCTCCTAACAAATGAGTCATGTCAGTTTGTACTACTACCATAAAAAAGTGTTGCCGATTTATAATGACGATTTAAGAGTTTGCTACGTGATTGCATATTTTTTCACCATTATTTAGTTGGACTATTGGGTGTTTTAATAACTTAAAATATATTTTTTTACCTCAACAACGTTGGACCAAATGTTAGGTTACGGTATAGGATCTGTAGAAAATGATCATTTATACCAGTTGACCCTTTTGATCTAAACAACATTGTATTAAAAACAGTATATGGTCCATAGAGTTAATATATTTTTTGTTACTAATGAAGACCAAAACAAAAAACACTTTCATTCCATCCTGTGCTGTATCTTACTTTCGTCTACAGAGGGCGCCCTAAACCCATCAATTACAAATAATCTCCTGAATGCTTTGACATTTATATAAATACATTTATTGATAAAACAACATTATTGTCGTGACAAACCAGTAAAGAAATAAGTGCTTTTCGTTATTTTTTTATGTCTCACCATCACAAATCTTTACAGAATAAAAAAATGAATGACAAAGTATTCCAATTGTAAAAATATATAGTTAGTGGAAACTATGCAAATATAATTTACCTATTAACTCAATTAACTGTACTATATTTTCTTGGGCTCATTTTGTAGATTTTAACAACTTGTATCAATCATTTTGCAATAATTATGGTACAGAAGTAGATTTCATCAAAGCAGCTATGCATAAAATACCTCCTATGAACTCTTTTAGACAATACAGTCTATACTTCACAAACCTTTTTGTTCCGTGTACACTGGAAATAAACCCCACTGAGGCTGTAGAGCAGCCCACTTTCCACTGAAACGGCACTTTCATCAGATCTGCTGGGACGAGAAGTGCTCTCACTTGGAGCTCTCATATTCTCCTTTTCTTCCGCCCTGGTTATCTTTGTTATTTTCTGTGAGCTCCTCAATGTTCCCCTCAACCTCAAATTAATAATTCATGCTATAGATGCACTTCGGCCTGTCCATACCTCTATCTGCGTAGGTCCCATTGTGGAAAACTGGAGGACGTCCATGAATTCATACCAGTTGTAAACTTTTTGGACATTTCCTGATGAAAGTTTTCTTCTCTGCTAAGAAAAAAAATGGAAAAGTTAATAGCATGACAAGGAGAATGGGAAATGAAAAGACAACAGCAAAAATGGGGAAAAAAAGAGCAAAAACTGAAGTTCATACAGCATTTCAACCATACTCACTCTCATGAAAATGGCATCAACAAATGCATGTGTTTCTTATCCATAACATACATGGCTGCCCATACCATGACCCCCACTACCACCGTGCATTGATGGTGATTTGAATGCACAGACATACTGTGGCAAGAGCCTCAGGGCCATTGCTGTGGTTTCTGGACCCATCCAGACCACCCCAAATACACTTAAACTGCACATTATGAAGTGGCCTTTTTTAAACCTGTGCAATAATCATGCACATCATCTTGATATGACACACCTGTGAATGGATTATGAATTCTCACTGGTTTATGGTAAACACTGGTTTAGAGAATATTTAAGAGAAATAGGCCTTTTGTGTAGAAACCGTTTTAGATCTCGGTTCAGCTTGTGAAAAATGTGAGCCAAAACAAAAGTGTTGTGTTGTTTACATGTGTTGATTCACAAAATATCAAAGTGGAACTCTTTTTATTTTCATTATGGCCCTCTCTGAAGAACGTTTGGACCCCCTTGGTTTAGTTAGTGACCTAACTAAACTCATTTTTATATTCAGGTAAAGCGTTGTTCAAGCACCGCTGGGCATAATCCATCCATGATTTTATTTTACACATTCTTATTATGGTGATGTTTCCGTAGCAACACTCCCCACAGGTTAATGTGCATTTCAGAGCTAAATGCATGAGAGAACCTGATGGTTTCTGCACCCCCTTCACTCATCATGGAGCCTACATGGCTAAAAACAGATATACATTGTGTTATTTATTTATTACTTGGAGAAACTGTAGAAAAAAATTCAAGCTGCTTTCTACAATTTCTGAAGCGCTTTATTTTTATTATTATTTTTATTTATTATTATTATTATTGCATTTCCGGTATTGTTATACAAATGTATAAATATTTTACTCCCATTTTTCATGAGCTGTACTTGTTGTATGTCCACAAAAGGCCAAATCCCCCCAAATATTGTAGAACTAAATCTGTTAGTAGGAACTTCATCGCAATAAAAGGCAGCAAGTATTTGTTAAATGAAAGTGCATTAATTTATTCCCAACTGTCAATTATCTTCATTTCATAGCCTGTCTAATTGGCTTTGTTGCTTCCAGTATTGTATGTATGTTCCATATTTTTTTATCCAATCAGATAAAAGCTAGTTTATCAATGTTATCTGCACAGGGCCTTCAGAATTAGTACTGCTGGCCCATGTCACATATTCACTATTAGCAATGGGCTGTTTTTCTAAGTGGTTAGCATGTAGGACACAGAGTCAGGAGATCAGGAAGACTTGGGTTCGATTCTCCGTGTGGGGTTTGCATGTTCTCCTGGTTCCTCACACATCCCAAAAACATGCTAGGTTAATTGGCGACTCCAAATTGTCCATAGGTATGAATGTGAGTGTGAATGGTTGTTTGCCTATATGTGCCCTGTGATTGGCTGGCCACCAGTCCAGGGTGTACCCCGCCTCTCGCCCGAAGGGATAGGCTGGGATAGGCTCCAGCACCCTTCGTGAGGATAAGCGGTAGAAAATGAATGAATGTAAAACTATACTCTTTAACTATAAAAACGTGTTTTGAGGATCAACTTCTATTGAAATCATAGACGAGAAATGTAACTTCCGGGTCCGGTTGCTATTTTATTTGAAAGCTAATGGGATGCTAACAAGGAAATGATCTAATTTGAAATAATATTAACCAAAAAAATGCTACCCGGGGCGAACGCTAACCAAGGTTCCACTGTATAAGTTTGTAGTCAAAGTCAACCTGTTTTTGAGATGAAGTGCAGGAACCCAAAACTGATGTTTAATAAAAAGGCCCGGGAAAAACTCACAGGAAGTTCTCAGGGTGAAGATGAGGTATGATTTGATGGAATAAAAATTCAGAGTGATACTGAATGTTGTCTCAATAGATTACGGTCCGATGATGCCAGAATATAGTAATGGCTGGCCACCAGTCCAGGGTGTACCCTGCCTCTCGCCCAAAGACAGCTGGGATAGGCTCCAGCATACCTCGTGAGGACAAGGGGTATGCTTGAACCTATTCCAGCTGGCTTCGGGTGAGATGCGTGGTTCACCCTAGACTGGTATTTGAAATAATCTCTGCTGATTAATACTCTATTAATACTGATTAATATTAGTACTTTCTTTTGTATGCACTCACGTACAGTGAATGCAGAATTAAAGGAAAACTGCACTTTTGGTGGGAATTTTGCAATCCTTATGTGAGACATGAACACACACGTTCTCTAAAGATATAAAAAATAGGCAGCTCAGAATGGGTTGGGTTTAGAGACGCATAATTGGACACAGCTATTTTGATAATAAAGCCATTTGAAAAAATCTCCAAATTAAAATAAATACATTTTAACCAAGCTCCATTAACTTTGTTATTGTCGGCGCTAACACCAAAGATGTACTTTTCTAGCCTTGCGACATCTCGCTACACCACACCAAATAAGGTTCTTTTTTTTTTTTTATTAAAAAGAAACAAAAGATGCTGTACATTATGAGTGGAATAACTGTTGTAATCTTTCTTATATGTAATGCAGTTCATCAAGACTTAAATAAATAAATACATGTATTACTCCATCGCTAAATACATACGTTAAGCCAGACTGTCCCTGCCAGGATTTATATTCACAGAATACATTCTACAGAGCAGAGCAGGGCTGAGGCCAGTCGGCGTGCGAGGGGCTGAGTGTGGCAGGTTTACCAAGAAAGTAAATAACACTTTCCACCATTTTCATTTGCAAAACTCATAAATATCCCTCTCGTGGTGCGCCAGGTGCAGCTGGAGACAACGACGTATCCCCCAATACATTTGTGGTTTACAATCCATCCTGTCTTCCTCCATTTGGTGCCCCTCTTCGTGGAGTTAGACCTCACAGAGGAGTTCCTAAGGGAAGGGAAACGGCACCGTTGGCTCGACTGCGACTTCTCGTGTGCACGCTGGAATCCGTGAGTTCCTCGCCGTGCTCTTCCGACTTCTTATCGGCGATGTTGGCCAGGAATCGCAATGTAACCGAGTCCCACTCCTCTGGAAGCAGCAAGAGCAGGAAGCCCAGGCAAATGACGCAAGTGGCGGCCAGACGCACCACGCTGAAGATCACCTCATGCTTGAGAACATCTACAGCTGTGGTAAGCAACGACAGAGGGGCAGTGAGTTAGGGAACAAAACAAATTAGTTACATTTTTGTACTGGGATGAGTGAAAAAATGCACAAGTGAGCCACTTTATCCTCTGTGGGATGCTTGGTTAAAGCTAAGAGGTTGTCTGGAGGTATTTAGTGTTACCATGGCAACCTTGCCATTTGGGGTGTGTTGAGAAACACTGGTGATTGTGTTTCCAGGGCGGGAGAGATGTTTGTCATCGTGGCCGCTATTGCATGAGACCGCAACCATTTTAATTGCCTCAGACGAGGAAGCTACGCTTTTATTGTGGTTTGATTGTTAGTGTCCAGTATTATGCAAAAACTACACATTGTGTACTTTACCTCATCAATTATAACTAATAAATGGGAATGTGTGTGTAAAGTGTAAGATATGTCATTTTAAAGCATTTAATAAGTAGCTACTACTTGTATCGTTTACAGCAATCAAAACAACAAAGCTGTGGTCCCCCCATATTTTTTTATAGCAGCTTATAAATTGTACATTTAATAATTTAATATGACAAAGTTTCGGAAAAATAATTGATCTTAAATTTGAATGATATACCAATTTATTTTCTCTCTGAGTCATGCGTGACCAGGCTGCATGAACGGAGTGCGGCGAGCGCATTTTGCAATTTTTATAAGCAGCGCAGTCCAGCGCAGCTTGGCGCACCCGTGCCTCCTTCCCCTGCCACCGACGCAAATCCAACATATTTAATGGTTTGGCATGCTGTGGTTTCTATTATGATAACTGATACTATTCATTCATTCATTTTCTACCGCTTGTCCTCACAAGGGTCGCAGCGGGTGCTGGAGCCTATCCCACATAGACAAACAACCATTCACGCTCACATTCATACCTATGGACAATTTGGAGTCGCCAATTAACCTAGCATGTTTTTGGAATGTGGGAGGAAACCGGAGTACCCGGAGAAAGCCCACATGGTCAAGAGTGGAATTGAACTCGGGTCTCCTAGCTGCGAGGCCTGCACACTAACCACTCATCCGCCGTGCAGCCTGTTTCACCCCTTATTATTCATTCATTTTCTACCGCTTATCCTCACTAAGGTTCCGGGTATGCTGGAGCCTATCCCAGTTGTCTTCGGGCGAGAGGCGGGGTACACCCTGGAATGTTGGCCAGTCAATCACAGGGCACATATAGACAAACAACCATTCACACTCACATTCATACCTATGGACAATTTGGAGTCGCCAATTAACCTAGCATGTTTTTGGAATGTGGGAGGAAACCGGAGTACCCGGAGAAAACCCACGCATGCACGGGGAGAACATGCAAACTCCACACAGAGATGGCCGAGGTTGGGATTGAACTCGGGTCTCCTAGCTGTGAGGTCTGCACGCTAACCACTCGTCCGCCGTGCAATAACTGATACTATTAATGAGTGAATGTACAGAAACTGTACCTGCATTTCCAGGCACACTGAGTAGCGTTCCTATGGATATGAGAATAGGGTATGTGAGCACCACACCAACATGAACCAGGATGTTGAACACTGTAGAAGACAAAACGGAAAGCAAGTATGTACGGTAATTAGAACGTAGATTTCTTTTGTATGTATTGTGTACTACTTCTACTGCGTAACCCATTGGGGGTATACTCACCAAGCCACAGTCCTGCTAGACCGCATAGGTACCCCCAGGGAAGCGAGGACAGTGAACCCCATTGCTCTACTTTGGTGAAATACAGGATGAGGGGCACACAGGAGATGAAGATGAGGTTGAAGAAGCCCATGGTGGAAAGAAAATGAGCCACCTCGCCGAGATTGGCACTGCCCAGAAACATCTTGAACAGCACCTGGATGGCCGGAAGACAAAACTCCACAGTCAACACAGTAATGGCTTCAAAAAATGGCTTCATGTGGTTGGCGGTCTCACTTTATACAGAGCTGATGTTGAAGCCGAGCCCACAGCTAATGCCACGCCAACAAAGGAATCACCATGGAAACCATCAGCATACGCCATCATGACGATACCTGTGATGGCCATGATGGCAGCCACAATCTAAAGAGATAGTTAATGATACATTTTACTATCTGCATGCCTGTCTGAAGTAATCATACCGTACATACCCGCACACCCATGAAGCGGTCCTTGAGGACAATCCAGGACAAAAGAAAGACAAAGGCCTTGTGGCAGCAGTAAAGGGCGGAGACATCAGTGGCGGTCAGCTTTTTCAAGGCCAAAAGGTACAAGTAGTTTGTCAACGTCCACAGGATGGAAAAAGGTGCGGTCCTCTTGACAAAAAGCTTCAGAGTCATGCCCTCTTCGCCAAACAGCTTACTGCACTCTCTGTAGAAAGATATAGTAGCTCTTAAATGGTTTGCAGATATACAGTACTTTTCAGATGAAGGGCTCTAATTTGTGTGAGCAGCGCAGTCCGGCGCAGCTCGGCACACCCACGCTTCCTTCCCCTTGCCACCGGCGCAAGTGGCAAAGAGGGACGAAAGAATACGTGTATAGAAGCTCTTTTTGGGCGGAGTTTTCACTTCTAAAATGTTGATATGAAAGGCGACAAGCCATTTTAAATTGGCTGCGCTAAGTGGTGCGCTGGACGAAATTACTATTGCTTTGTGTGCGCCACAAAATTAGGCCCTGAAGTGTGTCTTAAATTGGAAATGTTCATCCATTCAACCCAAACATTTGTGAATTCAAAGTTCATGGCTCATAATCTGTGTCCTACGTAATCCCTTTGTGTTTTTAATGGGGTTGATGCCCCCTGCTCTCACATTCTTCCACACCAAACTCAACCAACCATAGCTTTGCTTTAAATTTGTGTGAGGCATATTAAGGGTTTAAACCTGGATTGTGTTGCTAGTGAAAAATGGCAAGAGAAGCGAGAGAGGGGTCCGGACCTGAGTCTAATCTAATAATTAGATTGATTAATCTCATGATTAATGTATGGGCGGCACAGAGGTCTAGTGGTTAGCGTGCAGACCTCACAGCTAGGAGACCAGGGTTCAATTCCACCCTCGGCCATCTCTGTGTGGAGTTTGCATGTTCTCCCCGTGCATGCGTGGGTTTTCTCCGGGTACTCCGGTTTCCTCCCACATTCCAAAAACATGCTAGGTTAATTAGCGACTCCAAATTGTCCATAGGTATGAATGTGAGTGTGAATGGTTGTTTGTCTATATGTGCCCTGTGATTGGCTGGCCACCAGTCCAGGGTGTACCCCGCCTCTCGCCCAAAGACAGCTGGGATAGGCTCCAGCAGCCCCTGCGACCCTCGTGAGGAAAAAGCGGTAGAAAATGAATGAATGAATGATTAATGTGAAAATAAATATAAACAAAAAATAATCTAATAAAATTAGTTTGTGGGATCGACTGTACTGTACTGAACCTGTTTAGGGTGACATGCACGCTGGAGCCTATCCTAGCTGACTTTGCGTGGTAGGCAAACTACACCCTGGACTGGTCACAAGTCACAAACAACCAACCATTCACTGATTGGGAACTGAAAGTCAGTGGAGTGAACCGCCCGCCACACCATTATTGACCCATCAAGTTTATACTGCTTCTCCTGTGCAGGAATTGGACCCTACCCCAGTGGAACAGTGGACAACTCACTGGTCATATTGATGACATTGATGAAAGCCAACCAACGGTTCATGTTGCTTTAAATTCAAACACTGAATCACCTGAATTTTTGAATGGGTGTTTGCTTCTCCCTTGTCATCAGCACATGTCCAAAGTAGTAGATAGGAAAGAAGAGAATATTCCAGTTGCTGCTGAACCAGGAGATGAAGAAAGGACAGGAGAATGACTGGAAGGTCAGCTTGACCACCTGAGTGGTACCCACCCAGGAGGAAGAGACACACAGCACCATCAGCAGACCAGCTAGCACCTTCAGCACTGTGCTGGTGCATGTTTGGTACGACCGGCTTTCTCCACTTGTCTCACTGCCTGGCGTCTCTGCGTGAGACTCCAAACCATCCTCTCCTATCGGAAAGACAAATAACACAGTTTTTTTTAGAAATACTACTCCTGTAGTTTGGTTTCACGTGTGCAGAACATAAATTTTCAGCTGATGAAAAGTTAGGATATTAAAAAAATGGTTTCACCCGTAAGAGATCATACTTTTTGTGCCATCCAGTTTGACTAAACTGAATGAATATACTGTATATCTGATATTATTTTGAAGAATTGTAATCAGATAATCAAACTATCCCTAAACATCATATCTACACAAAATGACATGTTTGTTCTTAACAACAAACAGTTGTAATCAAATGCTATTCATGATCAAACATTTATGTTAATATTAACTAATACAAAAAAAACTGAGCGTTGTGTGTGTGTGTGTGTGTGTGGAGGTGTGTATAGGGTTGTGGGTAAAAAAAAAAAAGTACTGCAGCTCTAAATCCAGCAGAGGGTGCTGTCTTACAAGTCAATATACTCAATATTATCCAGCAGGAAGATGCTTTGACAAGATGTGATATTGTGTAATTGCGCATTTTGTAAGTATTTATATATATCGTACATCAGGGGTGGGCAAATGTTTTGACTCGTGGGCCGCATTGCTTTAACAAAATATATGGGGGGCCAGACTATATATTTTACATATAACAGTCTAGTATTGTGTGTCCCTTTTGTAAACACTTTGTAAACAGCAGACCACCTCAAATAACCAAATTGATAAAAAAAAGCTACTTAAACCAAGCCAAACCATCAAAAGGTTGGCTCAAGCCATGATGCCAGGTTGTATGTTAAGTTGAAATGAAAAACCTTTGAAAGAGCGGGCAGGCCGTAATCAAACACTTGGTGGGCCGGATGTGGCCCCCGGGACATAATTTGCCCACCCCTGTCGTACATGGATGCAAGTTACAAGTTCACAATATAAAACTTATATATATCTATAAAATCTAACAGGTAATCAAAGTAGTTGATTGAATCCCCCAAATATTAAAATAAGTAGTGTATAATTTTACATATTTATAGGCGGAATACTTAACCCCCATATACTGTATTGTTAGTATGGCTATGTAAAATGCACAGAAAAGAGAAAAACACGCAATATTGTCTCACATAGGGATTGTGGATGATGGAAATATTTAACATTTCAAGCTAATATTTTAAGAGGAGTGACATTTTTCATCATGAGTGACATATGAATGACAAAAGAAGATACGTATATACATGAACACAGGGCTGTATGTGGTATGTGGATGCATAGGCAGACAAGTTCAGGTATACATCCTTTACTTTTCAGCATGCACTGATCAATTTACACCAGGGCAGGAAATCAAAGATGACTGCCGACTGCCGGAGTTGTCTTTGCCAGCTCAGCATGTGATGCTAGAATCTCCCTTCTACCATAGCACAGCATCTCAGGGGCGCTCATTAATGCATCTATGGAGTTTTTTTTTTTTTCTTTTTAATCGATAAGGAGTAGAGCACTGGGAGTACAGCCACTGACAAAGCTGAGCGGAATGAAAGTGGATTGCTGTAAATCTTTTTGGAGATATCCAATTTGTGTCAGGTATATTATTGAATTTAGCGTGGCACAATAACATATACTAGATATTGTATGTCAATTAAAGATTGCATTGTCAATTTAATGTCTCAAACAAAGTTAAGCATCAACTATTAAACATAGGAAAGTTGATCAAGTGTAGAAAATGCTTTAATATGTCCTAACTTGCGGCACAGTGGTCTAGTGGTTAGCGCGCAGACCTCACAGCTAGGAGACCAGGGTTCAATTCCACCCTCGGCCATCTCTGTGTGGAGTTTGCATGTTCTCCCTGTGCATGCGTGGGTTTTCCTCCGGGTATTCCGGTTTCCTCCCACATTCCAAAAACATGCTAGGTTAATTGGCCACTCCAAATTGTCCATAGGTATGAATGTGAGTGTGAATGGTTGTTTGTCTATATGTGCCCTGTGATTGGCTGGCGACCGGTCCAGGGTGTACCCCGCCTCACGCTCGAAGACAGCTGGGATAGGCTCCAGCAGCCCCTGCGACCCTTGTGAGGAAAAGCGGTAGAAAATGAATGAATGAATGTCCTAACTTATACAGTTCGGGAATTTGTGAAAGGGATTTGTTGCCATTCTATTCTGCAAGAGTGGATCAGCTTCGATCTTCTTCTTGTCTGCTTTTTTTCATCCTCCAAGCAAAAAAAAAATCATTTGTGTTTGGCACTACAGAGAAAATCTAAAGCTTTTAGTGTTGGATGCGGGAGCTTCAGTCCTGAGGTATAAAAGCCACTACAGGCTGATCCGGAGCCAAGATGCGGTAATATTGAAAGTCCGCTATTCCCCTGCCTCAGAGAAAACGGCTCTCATGGCCAACATTCTCCTTTCACACGAGGCCGTGTTACTGACAGGAAACCAGTCTCTTCTGCAGCATTACAAAACACAATTTCAATATAAACTCAAAGAAACTCCGTGCACATCAACAAATCACATCCCAGAGTCGGCCATATTTACTCTTTATTGTCGTCACTATAGCGGAAGACGTCATTCAAAGCACTAACCTGATTCAATTCCCGCTATGCTGCATAGTACCATTCATTACAAGCTCCCGGTTAATGGACCTCTTCCGTGACGCAGTATACGCTACTTCAACTCAACATTTCAATCTGGTGTGTGTTTTATCGTGACATTGATGGATGGACACAAGCTGAAGCTCGCAGTCATGTGCTGCCTTGATAAGTCGTCTTAAGGAGATGCTGGGGTGCTCATGATGCTTACAGAAAGAGGATTAAGGGTATCTTATTGCAATCTGAAACAAAGGTAAGATATACAGATTAGATGATGGCTTTAGGAGAAGTTTGATGTTCTTAAGGATCGGGATGGAGGGTAGAACTGCTCAACCCGACGGAAAGGACAAGTGAGCACAACTTGCTGATGTGTTTTTTTTTTTTTACATCCAGTCTGGGCGGTCCATCTGCATGCAGAGCTTCTCCCGACAAAGAAAAAAAAAAGTGTGTTCTTGTGTAACTCCAATACATTTTTGCCATATGTAAAGTTGAAAAGTGCACATAATGCATCAATCTAAGCAACTAAATGTGCATGTGGCATACAGTTCACTTCGCCAACATGAAAGTACAAGATAAAGGCATGTAGTTACCTTCAGAGATGGGGCAGGTCAGGACCTGAGTGCTGTAGGAGCTGAGAGGAGCCACTCGGGCAGAGTGCTTCTTCATCCTCCACTGGGGGCCACAACACACTGTCCTTCCCTGGGAAGTCTATGTATGTGTGTGTGTGTGTGTGTGTGTGTGTGTGAGTGTCAATGTGCACACTCAGCAGTTCTTCATCCTTGCTCCGTTCATCCTTACTCCTCCGCTTCTTCTTCACGCACTTCACTTATCCCCCCCCCACTACCACCACCGTCGCCACCCACCACCACCACCCCCACCTCACCTGCCTGTCAACTCTTCTTCCCAGTACTCCAGTCCGGAGTCCTACACTCTTCCTCTTCCTCCTCCTCTAGCTGGATAGTAGTGACACAGCTTCACCCGCTACTGTTGCAATGTCATGTCGTGATCCAACGCCGCCGCTGCCGCCGCCGCTGTCTCCAAGGGAGACTGAGCTTCAAGTGTGTGTGGCATGGCACAATCAATCTCCTCAACTCACTCTATCCTCGCCACCACCCCCACCTCGTTTCTCTCTGTCCAACTCCCTCCACCCCCTCCCTCCTCTTTTGCTCCACAAATCAGCGGCTTTGTTTGGAAGGTAACCAAGCAGCCCAGGCTAATTATTCTCGCGCTTGCTCATCTCCTCATATGTCCTCTTTCTACCTGAGCAGGCTTCTCTTCTCCTTACTGTCTCCTGCTTCACAGCCATGTCGTCACATTTCTGGCTGTCACTTTTCCTGCATGGAACATCTCCTCCGCTTGACAATCAAAAAAATAGCAAAGATACAGTACTATACAACATATCGTTGTATGCCAATGTTTAACACTGCTAGCTTGGCATGCGCAATATTTTTTTTTATTGTTAACAACAACTTCCTGCTTCTCAAGACGGATACTGAAAACTTACTTTCAGGGTGCTGTCATGGTGATGCTGATGGGGTTTGATGCCAAGTTCATTCATTAATTTTTTACCGCTTATCCTCATGAGGGTCACAGGGGGTGCTGGAGCCTATCCCAGCTGTCTTTGGTTGAGAGGCGGGGTACACCCTGGACTGGTGGCCAGCCAATCACAGGGCACATATAGTGCAGCAGGGAGTAAGAATGGGGACTGTTAGGCTACAGCAGGGGTGTCCAAACTTTTTCTACAGAGGGTTGCACACAGAAATACTGAAGGATGTCAGGATTTGATACATTAAATATGCCAATATAGATCAATATATGCTAAGGTATCTGAACAAAACATTCATTTGAGGGTCGCGGGGGGTGCTGGAGCCTATCCCAGCTGTCTTGAGACGAGAGGCGGGGTGCACACCCTGGACTAGTGGCCAGCCAATCACAGGGCACATATAGACAAACAACCATTCACACTCACATTCATACCTATGGACAATTTGGAGTCGCCAATTAACCTAGCATGTTTTTGGAATGTGGGAGAAAAACCCACGCATGAACGAGGGAGAACATGCATACTCCACACAGAGATGGCCGAGGGGGGAATTGAACTCGGGTCTCCTAGCTCAATATCACTTTTTTTAATTAACATGTATTAATAATTTTCTGCAAATATTATGTCATTGTCGCGTGTCATTGGTGTAAAGTCTGGCAGAGCGATGTAATATTCGTCCATGTGGCAACACTAGCTGATTGCCTCGTTCCTCTAATAGACTTAATGTTGTAACATTGTTGGTTAAATTAGTATGCGGATGAAAAGGATCTGCTTTGCGAGTCCGTAATCAGGAAAAAACTGAAAGAAGCAAATAATGTTGGTTATTGGTGTGCCGCAAAATTTTTCCAACGTAAAAAACGTGCAGTGGCTCAAAAAAGGTTGAAAAACACTCTCCTATCTGGATCACTTGTCCGCCATCCAGCCTTGATGCCAAGTTACATCACACAAACAACCATTAAAACCACAAATCTAGTGATAACCCAATACTTTTGTAGAGTACTGTACATAAGACTCTTTGTCAATCCAGTGAGTGCATTAGCTGCTCTTACTATTCTGACGATCCTCTTACCACACCTACACATCTCACTAAATGAACCTAAGTTTACTTACTTGCAAGCCAGCGGCCTTATGTCGAGTCGGGACATTTAACAGTAATATTATCTTTGTCGTCTCACTCTTTATAGGCAAGAAGAAGCAGAAAAAAGACAAATAGGTGATGACGAGATGGTAAAGTAAGCTAGTGTTGCTAAATACAAGGATGAAGAGTCTTGAACCAGTCATGATGTGCTATATATATATATCACTATATTGACACTTACTATGGTACCCATTATGTCATTGGATGTCATATCACTTCATACTTCGGTACAAGGTGTATTATTAAAAAACAAACAAACAAACAAAAAAAAACCTTAAATTGTATTATGGAAAGCAGGAAGTGAACAAATGTAACAGTTACTGATTGTAAAAGTACCAGATGGAGGGGTAGGATTTAATAAGCTTTGCTTCTTCCTACTCCTTTTGGACATGTGGAACTGTGAACTGATTATGTGATGCATTCAATTGTAATCTGGTGTATGTTAAAATGAAATAAAACCATTACCATTACCATTACCATTACCATTACCATTACCATTACCATTACCATTACCATTACCATTACCATTACCATTACCATTACCATTACCATATGTATACACATACGTACACTATAGTCTATCCATTTGACTAAGGTTTTAGATTAAGTTTTAGCTGAGCTCGGTATTATACACAAAGTGCATTTGTGCTGTTGAACGCATCCACTGTTATTGATCTGATTCACCTCTCCCTCTCTTCATTCACTCTCTACCTCGCTTCACCACAGCTGACAGCATCCTGCAGCTGCTTACTGACGAAGCAGCTCTGTCCCACCATACGTTCTTCCCGTTTACACAAGATAGAGTAAAGTCCTAGTCCAGCAAACAGCAGCAGAGGCTAATGTTAGCTGCTCCTCTCCACACAAACCCATTTATTTTCTATGCCGCTTATCAGGGGAATGCTGGAGCCTATCTCAGCTGGCTTTTTTCCGCCAGCTCGGTAGTCCCAGACTTACGGCGTTGGTTTTAATATGGACATATTTAAATAAAAGGAAAAATGCTGCAGACATTTCCAAACTCCTGCGGCCATTGTGCACCATTCCAAACCCCCCTGGGTAGGCCCCAGCCCTGACCCCCTTAGACGGTGAAGAAGTGGAGCAGTTGGGAGTCAGCGCAAGGTGACATCTTTCCAGCAACTACATATAATTGTAGGAATAATATACTTTGTGTAGGATCGTCCTCTGTGCCAAGATTCAGCTACTAAAGTTGAGTAATGCTCATAATAATAAATAATTCCCTCAACAAGAGCATCCAGCCAGTGCATCATATATCTCTGTCAAGGCTTAAACATTTGTCACTTGTGAAATCAATGTTTCATCCGCTAAAAAAATGACTATAAAGTTTCATCATTTTTAATAATATGATCAATGTGTCCATTTGCAAAAAATGGAAGAATAACTAGCCTAAAAAACTATAGACAAACATTACAGAAATACAAATAAGCAAACTCAGGCTGATCATGTTATGCTGCAAATGTAAATAGTTGACATTTAGAAATTAGTCATACAAAGTGTGAATAGTACTACAATTGAGTGTACAAGTGCACTATTATCTGCCGTGTCTATGCAGGACTTTTACTGTTTACGGTCAAATTTCAAATTGAATGAAACGCTCATTGTCTGGTGGCAGGTCAGTTCAGGTCATGTGATTGATCCTTGTCTAGGAAAGCCCTCAGGTCCTACTATTTCTGGCTGTGGTGTATCTACCTGAAGACAACACCACATTACTACACTGGCCAAGATACAAAATACGTCTGCAGAGACAAATCAAGTAAACAAACAGTATAGCAGGAGAAATCTCTAATTTGACTTGATAAAACCACTGGAGGCGGTCGAGTGGTGAGCGCGCAGACCTCACAGCTAGGAGACCAGGATTCATTCCACCCTCGGCCATCTCTGTGTGGAGTTTGCATGTTCTCCCCGTGCATGCGTGGGTTTTCTCCGGGTACTCCGGCTTCCTCCCACATTCCAAAAACATGCTAGGTTAATTAGCGACTCCAAATTGTCCATAGGTATGAATGTGAGTGTGAATGGTTGTTTGTCTATATGTGCCCTGTGATTGGCTGGCAACCAGTCCAGGGTGTACCCCGCCTCTCGCCCGAAGACAGCTGGGATAGGCTCCAGCACCCCCGTGAGGAAAAGCGGTAGAAAATTAATGAATGAATGAAAACCACTGGAGGAGGTCGAGTGGTTATAGCGCGCAGACCTCACAGCTAGGAGACCAGGGTTCAATTCCACCCTCGGCCATCTCTGTGTGGAGTTTGCTTGTTTTCCCCATGCATGTGTATGTTTTCTCCGGGTACTCCGGTTTCCTCCCACATTCCAAAAACATGCTAGGTTAATTGGCGACTCCAAATTGTCCATAGGTATGAATGTGAGTGTGAATGGTTGTTTGTCTATATGTGCCCTGTGATTGGCTGGCCACCAGTCCAGGGTGTACCCCGCCTCTCGCCCGAAGACAGCTGGGATAGGCTCCAGCAGCAGAAAATGAATGAATGAAAACTCTATTTTTTGTCTCCTCAGGAGGTCGGTTATTAAATTACCATTACCCAATTCTGGCATTGCAGTAACATGCACAGCATCGAGCCTTTTGCGTAGTGATTCCAATGAGGTTTTACAGTCGTTGCTAGAAGGCATATTTCAGCAACCCGTCTGAAAAAGTGATATCGCCGTAATATATTTCCGCACTTAGTGTATCTCATGTGATCTCAACAACGCAGGAGTCAAGATCTGCTAAATAAACCGTAATACTGCAGCAATTAACAAGACTGAAGGTTTGCACCAAGCACGGCTGAAGCTATAGTGTTTGTTCTAGTGTAAGCAGAGGATAGGAGGATGGATCCCGTGAGATGAGGGTCGCTTAAAAATAGACCTGCTGATGAGTGGAGACAAAAGCTAGACAGAGAGGGACGGGAAAAAAACCATTCAGTCAGCAAAGCCCAGGTTGCTAATCGCTATCAGATTAAGAGCGAGTGCCTCGAGCACAGGCACTAATGTCCAAATATTAGTCAAGGGGACTGGAAAGTTGGCAAGGTAGTTGCTCTATTAACTGTACAGCGTATTACTTTATTTCACCATAAAATGACTTTTAAGTTACTTTTCAATGTCGAATCAATAACTCTCCATCTGTTATGACCTTGTATAACCTTTCTAGACATGCCGAGATAAACTTGCAACCGAGTGGACATCGCGATGTCGCGATGATGACATGTCACAGATCAAAGCAGCGTAAAATAAAGCATTCACCCTCTTTACCTCCATAGCAACGGCTGCACTCCCATCTACTGACGCACTCAGCCCTTTTAGGCCTTATTGTCATTTAGATTTACACTCCTCAGTCCTGCAAGGCTTTGTCTGTCTTCATAGCCCCTCCGTCGCTGAAATATTATTCATTTATTGAAGATAGTTTGATAATTATTGCTGTTTTTTCAGCGCACAGACTAGACTCTCACTTGGGTACCACTAGAGATGTTTCTCCACTCACTCGGCTCTTGGAACTATGGGATATGAGGACGCCTAGTGGTGAACACTAAAACAGCACAGACCCTGCATGCCGGTTGCATAGGACTCAGCAGCATACCCAGACTCATCCACAGTGACAGTTAAACATTTTATGCATTTTTGACAATCAAATACAAACAAAATAACTGAAACTTGAACTGTCTTTGTCAAATAAACCTCAGTTTTCATGTATCCTAGTTTTGTATGAATCGGTTGAAAATGTTTCCCTAAAATCAAGCCCCAGTTTTCGTAAACTGTCTTGTTTTTTTTTTTTTTTTTGGAGAATATTGCACTTATACTAGTCGGTTTTTCCACAAATATTTCCCCAAGCAAAGCACTTTACATGTTACTGAAACACTGTGTAATTCTTTTATTGAGTGTCACTGCTAAATAACCCACCATGGGGCCAAAGAAAGTTGTGAGTGACAAGGTGAGAAACACTCTCAGTTTTGATCTACATCAATAATCAAAGTCATTTAGAATTATTTAGTATTGTTTTCTGCATGAAAAGCTATAATTATTCTCTAGAAAATGTGTTTTTGTTAATATTCTTCTGTGCCTGAAATGGATTAATTGGATTTACATTATATTACAACAGACATTAGCGCAACATGCAAAACGGATTACTTGACTACTACTTCTGTGGTACACCACGGGCAGATCTGGTTGCCGTGTTAGTAGCCAGAATCCAGACACAGTCCACTATGAAGATAGCCTCGGCGCATTGTTGAGTGATTCCCTGCTCGAATAGACATTTTTCAAGCCCCCCCCCAAAAAAAATGGACAGGTATGTGTCTTTGTCTTTCGTATTGATGACCGAGACCTACCCAGGTCACTTGCACACCAGCATGATGGACTATCTGCTCCATTGCATACTAATCTCTACGCTCTGTTGCATGTATAAAACCTGTATTATGTATCTATACCAGCGCTAATTTTATTTTTATTTCATTTTTCATAGATGAATAAATATACATTATGCGTATACTGCATATACTGAAGTGCTGCAGCACAGTGGTTTGGAATCACTGCATTAAAGGGCATGGAAAGTCCGTTTATGGGTACTTCTGTGCTCATGGAGTTCACAGGGGCACTGTTAAGCAGGACGTGATACTCAGGCCTGCCCATAAAAAACTATTCTATTGTACCCACATAGCATATAAATGTTATTTTAATTACAGAAAACATTCCTCAGACGTGACGTTGGAGCCTGAAGAGGTGTACAGCAACATATGGACACAATGCACAGAATGGTAAGTAACACTGGACCGGTTATGCAAGGTGTTTTCACTGATTCTCAGGGGGGATGTGGAGGTTAACAGAACTCCAGGAGTCATTCAGGCAAAGCTCACATTCGGTTTGACACTAGGCTACATAGATATAAATAACTCCGAGAGAGCAGGCATGGATGCCAGTTAGTTAGTTGAAAGTGGCTGCATGACCATGGCGAATCTTTGGGGCAGAAACTGCATTATTTTGCTGTTTACTCTTCGAGTCATTGACTGAACTGCACTTGAACACACCATGCAGGTAGCTTCTCATTCTAATTTAGATGCAATCACATTACTGAGCAGTATACCTATCATTTGTCCTGCATTAGGCCTGTTCAGCCAGCAGGGAGTGTACCATCACAACAGTGTTGATCCCTTTTTAATTTAGCTTTTTTTTTTTTAAAGCAAATCACTTTAATGGTTTTTCCAGGAGACGCTGAGGAGGCATTTACTGTACTCGATTGTCGTGTGGGACAGCAGGAGCCAAACAGAATATGCCTTTTCAAGTTAGTTCCATTTCTATTCCTCTTGTGCACATGTTTGGGGCTTGGCAATTAGTGCAAGTCGCTTGTTAAAAGCTGCATTGACTTTGCCTCACAACAAGATTTCGCCATAATGTACCACAGCATGGTCACCGAATGTAGTACAGAAGCCCCTCAGAGGCAAACTCTTCTTCTACACAGATGGCAAGTGGCAATAATAACAAAACGCCAACAGGGTCTTACTAAATATACCATCATGCCAAAGGCAGGGCAGAATGAGCCCAGTATTCTGTTCATGTGATTTGTGTATGGAAACTGATGCTTATTGACAATTTGGTAAACTATACTCATTTGCATAAAAAATATATTTTTTAATATATGCCCCTGCACATAATTAATTCATGCAGGCTACTTCTCACTAACAACAACAGTACACTTAATAGCTTAGCAAGTAGAGCACCCTGAGGAATACATTCTGTTGACTTTAAAATGGCTTGATGAATAGGCGGGGGGCTGCACAGATGGCATATCATATCGGAAAATCTAAAATGTTTCCCAAATCAAATAACCCCCCCAGCTTGCAGACGTGTGTGGCCTTTTATAGGCTTGCTATGGGGGGCCATTATGATGCACACCTGCTCCTTACACCTGAAATTACAGCACAGACGACATGTCATCATTCATCTTCCTCGACTGTGGAATGAATTGCCACAGAGGGGCATATCGGGAATAATACTGTATGAATATGCTGCTATTCATGTAATCTTATTTAAAAGTCACTCAAAATGGAATACTGTGAGGAACGCGCCTCCTGGTGTTTATTTAGTGTTATTACAATGTATTAGCTGGAATGAAGAATCATGCAGGATGCATGTGGAGGAACGATTCCACATCTGTGGCTAATGGAACCCCGCTATCATCTCCGCACTGCTGCAGTAACAACCGCATTGACAGTCAGTGCCTATAACCCTCGCATTGCTTACAACCTCAAAGTGGCTCATTATCGGAATTGTTTCAGTGCTGTTTTGGGTGCTCCTTGTTAATCAGTTAACCCTCTCAAGAGATTAACCTGAACGGGTGGATATCTACCCAAATGAAAGTGTGATTGCATCCATGATTAATCTACTGCAACCGGCAGGACACACTTAATGAGCAAAAGACTAATTTCCTTTTCCTTGTCTTATATGGAAACATGCTATCCATGTTCTTAAGTCAATCTGCATATTTACATTTCCCTTATGTGTATTATGCACAAAAATGGGTATGCGGTATGGGATTTGTAGCTGATTAAATAATGTGGAGCTGAGCTTTTATGTAACAGTCAGGGTGAGATGTTTGGGAGCTTGCGTGCAAAGTCCAATTCATTTGGGGTGAAGCCTTTCAGCTCCTGAAACATGGCTTCTCATATGGAGTGAATACACAAGAGCAAGGTAAAAGGCCTTGTATTATTATTTAGTTATTTGGTTGTTGTTACAATCTGACTGACAGTCAACATCAACATTTGGAGCATCATTCCCAGAACAAAGTGCACCATCATCACACATCACATTTATTCAATGCCTGGATTTGTAATGTCAGCAAAAGTTCCAATATTGCACTACCAATCAAACACAAGGTGGATAAATTAAAAAAAAACATGCATGTTGTGTCATATCTCAATGTCAGGTGTGTGTGTGGGGGGGGGGGGGGCTGGGAGCAAGCAATCATGCATCATGGAGAGAGCCTCTCTATATTTCTATATCGCCATATGGACAATGAATCACGATAATGAAACCTATATGGCGAGGCTGCCATAGGAAGACATCAATGACTGATCTGAGCTGCATCAGCCTTCACATTCCATATTTAATAACTTTGGTTCATGGCATTCAACACTCACACACTGGACCGATTAATCCTCAAATTGATCACCATTTCAATAGATGAATAGATATGACCTTTAGAAAAAGGATTCTTATTATATAGGAAGATTAATTCCTGGATTATGAATCAATTAGTCATCTCACAAGAGTGTAGAATTTCCATGTAGTGTACAGTTATCTTATGGAATATGAATGGGTCAATATACAGTTGTGTAGCATGGCATGAGATAAGATAAGATAAGTAGTACTACAGTTTTCATGAGTTTATGGGAGATGAATGGATCAGTATAATGTAGTATAGTATAAGATAAGTAGTACTATTGTTGTCATGGGTTTATGGGAGATGAATGGATCAGTATAATGTAGTATAGTATGGCATGGAATATGAATGGATCATCAATATAGTGTCACACTGTATAGTGAGCTTATGGAAGATGAATGTATCAATATAATATAGACTATGAATGGATTTACAGTATAAAGTATATTAACTCAATCAATAAAGTACTCTTGTATATGATTGCATATTATTGTACATGTTGTGTTTTTATGACTATACCCGCAAAATGTTTATTTGCTGATAGTTTGTAAGCTGATACTCACTCCTGTGACTAGAGTATCCCGGGTTGTATCCGTAGTAGCCGGTGATCCTCAGGATGCGGTCCTCGATGTCGTGCACCCCGTTGACTGTCACTTTGGGGCCGCCGCTGTCCACGAAGACGCCGCAACCGGAGCCCCCACTCGGCGTCGTTTTGCCCGGCAAGTGTGTGTTCTTGTTTTTCAGGTTCTCCGACCCGGCGCAGGGCTGCTCCACAACACTCTCCGTGCTGGTCATGGTTCGGTGTGTAAAAGAGCAGGGACGAAGAGATAAAAAACACACCAACAATCAACAATTAGAACAGCTGAAAGCACGTTAACATTTTTTTTCCACTGACGCTCCTGAACGTTACAGACGGTGTGCTTGTCCCCAGCTCGACGCGTGGGACAAACCAGAACCACTAGGGGGCGTGTTACTACTGTCACATGTCTTGGAATTCAACTATCAGCTTCCAGGCAGCAGTGATTCTGTGATTGTGATTCTGAAAACAATCACACTTGTTGTCACCACAAGTGTAAAAATATTGACAGGTGTGTTGTCTCATATTCTCACTATTGTACACTTAACTGCGAGAATGATTGACAGAAATAAAAGTCAGGTGTATCAGTGACGACGTAGTCGAGGATAAAGGAATTAGTGGGTGTATATTTGATCTGACCTCAATATACAAAGAAATACATCATCTAATATGCATCCATCCATTTGCCAATACAACTGATCCGGACATGGAGTCTATCCCAGTTGACTACACCCTGTGCTGCTCGCCAGGCTGTAATGGTAATGGTAATGGTAATGGTAATGAATTAATTTCATTTAAACATGCATCAGATTACAATTGAATGCATCACATAATCAGTTCACAGTTCCACATGTCCAAAAGGAGTAGGAAGAAGCAAAGCTTATTAAATCCTACCCCTCCATCTGTATTTTTACAATCAGTAACTGTTACATTTGTTCACTTCCTGCTTTCCTAATATAATAACAAAAATTGTACTTTATTTTATTAATTTAATTTAATTTAATTTAATTTAATTTAATTTAATTTAATTTAATTTAATTTAATTTAATTTAATTTAATTTAATTTAATTTAATTTAATTTAATTTAATTTAATTTAATTTAATTTAATTTAATTTAATTTTTTATTTATTATTATTATTTTTTTGTCATGTACCGAAGTACGAGGTGATATGAGCATCCAATGACGTAATGGGTACCATAGTTAATGTCAATATTGTGGTATATATATATAGCACATCATGACTGGTTCAAGACTCTTCATTCTTGTATTTAGCAAACATCAACTGCTTGTATTGTTTCTTGAATTGGCTCATTGTTGTGCATTGAGGTCCTTACTCAATCCATTCCATAGTTTGATTCCACATACTGAAATGCTATGGCTTTTTAACGTAGTCCTAGCATAGAAGTGTTTCAAATGTACTTCTTCCCTGAGATCATATTTCTCCTCTCTTGTAGAGAAGTATTGGTTGACATTTTTAGGTAATTGGTTATTTTTAGCCTTATAGCCTTTTAGCATCCATTCCCTTCCGCTCTCCATCATCTCAGTTATGTTTCAGTTTACTGCTCATGATTAAATATGAATGTGATTCAGAGAAAAAACAAATGTAGAACATGTTTGTCTCACACATCGGTTCACAGCTTCTAAATGTGACTTTAGGCCAAAGTAACACTTAAATTAGACATTTCATAGCAAAGTGAATGACATTTTTACATTTCAAATCTTAATATCAAATAAAATATCTCCCAGAAGTGCTTGTTTTGCATGTAGGGATAGGACAGTCAATAGCATCAATGCTTTTGTCCGCCAGGAAGTGCTGACACATTCTATCCACATTGTCATGCACCAGAAGACACCCTGTGGCCCACTGCACCAACAAATGGCCTGACAATGGCTCTGAGGATCTCATCCTTGAAATTAATTGCAGTCTGGGTCTATTCAGCCCAGATCATCATTGATCCGCAACCAAAACCAATCATGCTGGAGGATGTTGTATAGGTAGCAGAACGTTCTCTGCAATGTCTTCATGTCCGTGCTCGCCAGCTCTCATTTGTAAAGGGAACAGGATGCCAATGGCGAATCTGCCAATTCTGGTGTTTGGCAAACTGTATGTGTTGGGCTGGAATCACAGGCCCCACTTGGGGACACAATGCCCCCATGACACATTCATACAGTTTCTGACAGTTTGGGGCAAAACATGCACACATGGAGTTTGCTGGAAAACTTGCAGTGCACCTGCTGCTGTGTTGTCATCCTCCTCTTCTGGCGTGTCGGCCTGTCTCACATCTCTTCCACGCTCTTGTCAGTGTTCTATAGAACACAAAGCAATTTTCTAGACATGTGTGTGGGGGGCTCAGTGGTGAAGGGGGACACAACCGGATTGACCTCGGGGCGGAGAAGCACCACACACATGTACACAAATACACAGGTGTGCACAAAGGCTGGCACAGAGTCAAATGTTATTTGTATGTAAATGACACTTCTGATATTGAAAGAAATGGCTAACATGTTAACAAATTACAGTGGCACATGAACACGGACCCGGCATGGTGGTCTAGTGGTTAGCATGCAGACCTCACAGCTAGGAGACCTAGGTTCAATTCCACCCTCAGCCATCTCTGTGTGGAGTTTGTGCATGCATGGGTTTTCTCCGGTTACTCCGGTTTCCTCCCACATTCCAAAAACATGCTAGGTTAATTAGCGACTCCAAATTGTCCATAGGTATGAATGTGAGTGTGAATGGTTGTTTGTCTATATGAAAATAACTGAAAAGGACTGGACTAAAGAAAGTGAATGCCAGCAAATAATGTGAGAAATTGAATTGGATCTCGGTTCTCATCAAAAATAAGTTCCATATTCATCTTTTTATAATTATTCATTCATTCATTTTCTACCACTTATCCTCACGAGGGTTGCGGGGGTGCTGGAGCCCATCCCAGCTCCAGCCAATCACAGGGCACATATAGACAAACAACCATTCACACTCACATTCATACCTATGGACAATTTGGAGTCGCCAATTAACCTAGCATGTTTTTGGAATGTGGGAGGAAACCGGAGTACCCGGAGAAAACCCAAACATGCATGGAGCGAACATGCAAACTCCACACAAAGATGCCAGAGGGTGGACTCGAACTCAGGTGTCCTAGTTGTGTGGCCCATTTTTATAATTACGCTCTATAAAATGTTTTTTTTGTCAATATTTTAGGTGTCTGGAACGGATTCAATGGATTTACATTATACAAAAATTCCATTGTATTTGTTAAACTGTAGAAAAAAGTTTTGCACATGTTCGTTTTCCAAGTTGTGCTCATTACTTTGAAGTAATGCTGATATAAATGAAGTAACCATCTGTTTTCCCAGCTGGCCACAGGTTTTGGGGGGCTGGCGCTCCACTGACTGCATCCCCCGGCTTGTCGATGTTGCCCATAAAACGATGCTCCAAATCCAACAACACAAGATGCTGTACTTGAATGTCTCTCCGATGCGCCTCCTTCCAAGTCCTCCACTTTGTGTGTGTGAAATTGATTCCCGGTGTGTCTTCTTTCTGCATTGTTGTGCAGTCACACGCTGAGGTTTATGATGCCCTTGGATGCCGACGACTTCCTCCTCCTTTCTTACGTAGTCAACCTTTGTTTGGGCTTCAAAGCACTTATCTCACATATTCAGTGGGTGGAGGGGGGGGGCAGATTTGCGGCTACAACAATTGCTCAGAAAGTTTTGCCTCATCCTTTGAAAATTTATTACCGGAAGTTTTCTTAAAAGCTTTTGCAGCAGTTTTCCTCCATCACCTACATTATATTGTATTGCTTTGCATTCAGTTTTTATCATTCATGCATTAAATGTGTTGGTTTCTAACTTTGATGTCTGAGTTATTTTCTATCAAATGCTATCAAATCTATCATATCACTCTATATCTATATCTATCAAAATCAAATAGTTTAAGCATGAGCACGTTCTTAATGCATATTTACTGCAAGGCACTGAGAGAAAGTCTCCTTGTCGAGTGATCCATAAAGAAATCATTCAGTCCTTGGAGCAATATCTTAAAAGCTATCATAAAAAAAAAATCCATCCTCACATCCTCTTTAATATCACCTCTAATTGCCCCCCAGCAATGAGAGCGCAATGAGGCTGGCTGCGATCTCAGACAACACTATTAACATTCAGAGCATCCTCAGATACAAATCGTCTGTGAATGATGAACTGCTTGTTAGAAGCAAAACATTTCCCTTTATCGTATTATCATTCTAGTTACAGGAGATTTGTTTTGTTCCTGTGCAGTGGTGCTGATTCCATGTATCTCGTGCAAAAACTATTTTTAGATCCCGGCTTTGTATTTATACTGTATATTATGCTATTATGTGGTTTTGATGATTGAAACTGTGATCATTTGCTTAATTACGATGCCCCCCCCTTGGCTCTCATGTGTCCCCACTCCATCATCCTTTGCCTAATAGAGACTAAGAAGAGACAATGTGTCCCGTGCGACTTCATCCCAGGCACACAAGCCCCCCCACAGACACTCAGCAAGTCACCTTAGAGATCAGTGACTGAGTCCCCAGCCACCAGCAGCATAAATATTCAATATGGACTAAAGATAACCTGGATAGTGCAGCAGGGAGTAAGAATGGGGACTGTTAGGCTACAGCAGGGGTGTCCAAACTTTTTCTATAGAGGGTTGCATGCAGAACTACTGAAGGATGTCAGGATTTGATACATTAAATATGACAAAATAGGTCAATATATGCTAAGGTATCTGAACAAAACATTCATGTATTCATTCATTTTCTACTGCTTAGCCTCATGAGGGTCGCAGGGGGTGCTGGAGCCTATCCCAGCTGTCTTGAGGCAAGAGGCGTGGTACACCCTGGACTGGTTAGTCTAAATTGTCCATAGGTAGGAATGTGAGTGTAGACCGGCAACCAGCCCAGGAAGTCAGCTCATCCTTGACCCAGAATATTCATTCATTCATTTTCTACCGAGGGGGTGCTGGAGCCTATCCCAGCTGTCTTCAGGCGAGAGGCAGGGTACACCGTGGACTGGCGGCCAGCCAATCACAGGGCACATTCATTCATTTTCTACCGCTTTTTCCTCACAAGGGTTGAGGGGGGTGCTGGAGCCTATCCCAGCTGTCTTCAGGTGAGAGGCAGGGTACACCCTGTACTGGTGGCCAGCCAATCACAGGGCACATTCATTCATTCATTCAATATTAATTCATTTTCTACCGCTTTTTCCTCACGAGGGTCGCGGGGGTGCTGGAGCCTATCCCAGCTATCTTGAGACGAGAGGTGGGGTACACTCTGGACTGGTGGCCAGCCAATCACAGGGCACATATAGACAAACAACCATTCACACTCACATTCATACCTATGGACAATTTGGAGTCGCTAATTAACCTAGCATGTTTCATTTTCTACCGCGGGGGTGCTGGAGCCTATCCCAGCTGTCTTCGGGCGAGATGCGGGGTACACCCTGGACTGGTCACCAGCCAATCACAGGGCACATATAGACAAACAACCATTCACACTCACATTCATACCTATGGACAATTTGGAGTCGCCAATTAACCTAGCATGTTTTTGGAATGTGGGGGTAATCGAACTTGAGTCTCCGATCTGTGTGGCCTGCGTGCTAACCACTGTAGGTAAAATTAGTATAATATCCGATCGCATATCTCATTAATACTCATTTAGGTTTATCTTTAGAATACAACAAGGGCCAATAAAAACAAAATGTCATATGACATGTTCACCTGCAAAGGTCATCCTGTATGTGAAACATTGCTAAATATTTGATCTTTTGTTTGTGTTTAGTGATAATGCATGTTATTAATAAACAAAATAAAGAAAAGGCAGCCAAATCCCGCCACTATGCAGCAGATTTATGATGTTGCAGTTGCAGTATTCTTTCTACGTGGAGTTTTATGAGCACACAATATAAATTACAATGCTGTCCTTTGAGGTATCGCAGCATGATATGACCTTTCTTTGTTGTTTCCATCTGCAAAGAAACGGTGACCTGTTTATGAAATCCCATCACCTCCTCCTTCTCCTCTCGCCACAATAACAAACTTGCAGGCAATTGAGTCAGCTTGCTCTCTTTTGCCAGCCTCCATATGAATAAAATATACCATGTCCAAACTGCAGGGTTAAAAATAGCCCCACGATTATGCCAAGTCACACTCCTCCATGTTTCATGCCCGTTTGAGCACGCCGTCGGAGGAAGACACTGTAGTTACAGGAGCTAGACACCATCTTTATGTGCTCGTCTTTTGCCAATTAGTCGCACTTACCCGCTGGTAGCATGTTTTCGCACATCAACATTTCATAAGCTACTGTGCGTATACGTGTTTCTCTGAAGGTCAGCAACGTCATGTGTGGCTGTTGTATGCAGAGCACGTACGCTCAATGTCATGTGATACAACATGTGACCTCTGCAGGAGAAAGCATTAGTCTTTGACCTTTACTTATACAGTAGTTAAAAGGCAATCAATACACCAATTAGAATTAGCAGTAACTCCCTTCATTTGATCAGCTTAGGACAATAACCTAAGTCTAGAGTTACTATAGGAAAGGGTCGTTAGTGAGGGACTAAATTAATTATCTATACAAAATACAGTCAACGCTGACATGACCACACCCGATTCCCGGTTTCCCATAAGAAAAACAGTAAATCCCTGCTTTTCACAGGTTTTTTTGTCCAAGGAGCAGTAGCAAATGTTGATGGTAATACCTGAGACACCCGTAAAAATGTCTTTTTTTGACACTCGCTACCTCCTCCCTCCTCTAAATCATCCTGCTAGCTTGATGTTCTTGTTCTCTGCTTTTGTATAATACTTAGATTAGATCCACTTCCAGATTCCTTCCCAGTCTCTTTTCAATACACACATTAAAAGTATCAAATGTATAGGTACTCACCACTAGTGTATGATAATGTAAGGTGATTGATGAACAGATGAAATCACAGTCAGTGTATAGAAGTTATGGGAATTTCACTTTGCATCAGACAGCAACCATGATGCATTCAAGAACCACCAAACAACATTCATTCATTCATTAATTTTCTACCGCTTAGCCTCAAGAAGGTCGCGGGGGTGCTGGAGCCTATCCCAGCTGTCTTCGTACGAGAGGCGGGGTACACCCTGGACTGGTGGCTAACCAATCACAGGGCACATATAGACAAACAACCATTCACACTCACATTCATACCGATAGACAATTTGGAGTCGCCAATTAACCTAGCATGTTTTTGGAATGTGGGAGGAAACCAGAGTACCCGGAGAAAGCCCACACAAAACTCCACACAGAGATGGTCAGGAGTGGATTTGAACTTGTGTCTCCTAGCTGTGAGGCCTGCACACTGACCACTCAGTCGCCGTGCAGCCTGTTTCATCCCTTATTATTCATTCATTCATTTTCTACTGCTTATCCTCACTAAGGTTTTGGGTATGCTGGAGGCTATCCCAGCTGTTTTCAGGCAAGAGGCGGGGTACACCCTGGCCTGGTCGCCAGCCAATCACAGGGCACATATAGACAAACAACCATTCACACTCACATTCATACCTATGGACAATTTGGAGTCGCTAATTAACCTAGCATGTTTTTGGAATGTGGAAGTGTCCAAACTCCATACAGACATGAGTGGAATTGAACTCAGGTCTCCAAGCTGTGAAGCCTGCATGCTAACCACTCTCCGCCGTGCAGCCCAAATGTCAACATAAAGACACATTTTTGCTTTATACGCTTTCCCATGTTTCCTGTCATGTAGTACCACAATATTTTTGATGTATTTCACTGAAAAGATTTAACTTAAACTTGATCCCACCTGAGTAAGCCAGGTTGCAATCGCAGGAGATTTATGGCCTATGGGCGTCGCAAAGTGAAACCCCTCAGTGAGGGTTTTCCTCTCACTTCATTGTTGGTAAGTGGAGTCAGGATGATGGATTAGCTTGCCAACGTGAGGCCATTGTGTAGCAAAGTCTGGACAACAGGAGGGGAGGGGACGTTTAGTCTGATTGACCAGATGAGATTGAGACTAATGCTTTCGTCAATATTAGCTCAGGGTCTGTCTAAGTCACGCTCAGTCAGAATGTAGAATTGAGAATGGTTCTCATATCACATGATGCTCAACAAACATTGTGCAAGTATTGACGGAGGCAGAAATGGGATTTTGCTCGATGTTTATATGTTTGCATATGCAGTATACATGACGAAAAGCTAATGATTAAGACTAACTGGGTATGAAAAAACACACACAAAAAAACTCAATTGTGATTTAGTGTACATTGATGCAAGAGCAGAGGTTATGGTTCATGAGGTTCATGGCTCCCATCATTGTCATAAAAGAACTGCTCTCATCCATTCATTCATTTTCTACCGCTTTTCCTCACGAGGGTCGCGGGCGGTGCTGGAGCCTATCCCAGCTGTCTTCGGGCAAGAGGCGGCGTACACCCTGGACTGGTCGCCAGCCAATCACAGGGCACATATAGACAAACAACCATTCACACTCACATTCATACCTATGGACAATTTGGAGTCGCTAATTAACCTAGCATGTTTTTGGAATGTGGGAGGAACCAGGAGAACATGCAAACCCCACACGGAGACTTGAACCCAGGTCTTCCCGATCTCCTGTCTCTGTGTGCTACATGCTAACCACTTAGAAAAACAGCCCATTGCTAATAGTGCATATGTGACATGGGCCAGCAGTACTAATTCTGAAGGCCCTGTGCAGATAACATTGATACGGTAACATAAACTAGCTTTTATCTGATTGGATAAAAAAACATGGAACATACATACAATACTGGAAGCAACAACACCAATTAGAGGAAACCGGAGTACCCGGAGAAAACCCACGCATGCACGGGGAGAACATGCAAACTCCACACAGAGATGGCCGAGGGTGGAATTGAACCCTGGTCTCCTAGCTGTGAGGTCTGCGCGCTAACCACTCGTCCGCCGTGCCGCCCTGAACTGCTCTTTGAATGATAATTATAATTCTGATCTCCGCTATTCATTTTTACCTGATTTTGTGCCACAGGCTGAACGGAAGCTACCGATAATCGGGCAAGGCTTAAACCTCAACTCAACATGTACTTATACGCAAATTAAAAGTCTCACTGGAATTTGAGCGTTTTTGTTGGGGTGGAGGGGTTATAAAAGCCAAGTCATTCCTGCTGCAAATTCACTGAAGTCCATCCCAGGAAATGTGGTATTCCAGGGCCTTAATTGGAAATTGGATTAGAAGAATGATATGTGACGTTGCTCAAATGGTCTACTGAGGCTGGTTGAGCAGAACCGGCCTCTTGTCAGTAGAACTATACAGTATGTGTCACTACGGGGTGATGAAAAGTGTAAGTCTTTGTGAGGCTGTATGCTGTGGTCGGAGACATGATTGACAGCCTGTACGGGATGTTGTTGTACAGTGCTTTCAACAGGATAGCTGACTCATCGGTTCTCTGTGATTACTGTGCCAGGAAATGTTGATGTATCTTGTTCTATATCACAGAAGCAGTGGTTTTTTAGAATGAGGCGAGCAGGATTGACGCCTCAAACTGATGTAGTACATTCCTCCTATACTGGGGGTCGGCAACCCGCAGCTCTGAAACCGCGTATGGCTCTTCAGCGTCCTTGCCACAAAAGTTTAATTGTGAATGGCCATATTCCTTTGCCTTCAATGCCGATGATGTTGTCTTACTTGTGTATTTGATGTGTTCAAATCAGCACGCAACAGAAAATGTAATTGATAGACATATTCAAAACAAGAATTCAACTTTTCCAGAAAGTACCCAACTGCCGATGCAGACTTCGGAAATACTATAATAATATAAAGGTTGAATAGAGCAAACAAACTGTCAAGAAGTGGATGAATAAATATAGTAGTAATAGTATATAGTAATAGTATAAATGTAGTTAGAATGTTGTATTCTCGAGTTAAATGATGCAAAAGTTTCAGATAATGAAGTTTGGAATGGTTTGAGTTTGGGATGGTTCAAAACACTCAGTTTCAGAGGGCGTGGCAAATCTGTTCATTTGTGATGTCACAGAGGAACGGACTTCCTTATGGGCGTGGCTGTAGGACAGATACGCTCTATGCCCTCCCTTCTCTGCTTTCTCATTCGGTCCCCAAGCTTTGCTTTTGTGAACATGAATGTGAAATATCCGCCAAACTGTCGCTGAAGTCAGAAAACTGCATTAATGTCAGAGATGGAAAGAACCACAGTGCTCACCGATATCTGGTTGTCCCGCAAAAAGCGTGTCATGATCACATTTCCACTACTGATGTTGCGCCAAGATGGCCGGCAGGTAGTAAACGCAGCCACCTCACCTCCGGCTTCCAATCACAGCGGAGTAGGTGTGCCCGGAGGCGGGCCTTGGGTGGAATAAATTAAAACAAATCGTTTTGAAGGGGAGGAACAAATCCAAGGAAATACAGCTGGAATAGGTGCAGATTATGGAAGATCTAGAAAGTTTTTTTAGAAAGCGGATTATTGAGTGTAGCTGCTCCAGTCTCATGTTGATAGGTTTATGAAAAACATTCAAATGTTTTTCATATAACGTATATGATGTAGTTTGTTATTATTATTACATTTATTGACCTGCTTAACTGCTGGACCTACATTGGATTGGTATATTGGAAAAAGTGTGTTCTTGGAGAGTGTTTGTGGATTTTTTATTTTTTTTGTGAGGTCAAATCACACAGTAGGTGACAAAACAACAAATTCTACAGTATAAAATGGTTAATGACTTGGTAAGGATATTGATATTAATACAATGAGAAGTGTCTCGGGAGCTTTCACTGTTTTTTTTTACATTGTAGGTTGTTGTCATTTGTTATTTAATCATAACAAAAGTGTCTTGAAACGTTAGCATGTGCCATGTCAAAGATGTTCACAAATATATTGCAAAATCAAGCAAACATTGTTTTTTATCATTTAACAGTAATGGTATTGTTTATGTAGGTTAACTTTTTCATCTTGAAATCATTAGCTATACTAATGCATGATTGAAGTAATAAAAACCATTATGTATTATTAAAAGAAAACTCCTTCATGTCACATTCTCTGCTGTGACTATAGTAAAATTGATGAATATTGATTGAATATTGAATATTGCTCTTTAGCTGCCTGAATTTTTAGAACTGACTATGATAAATATAATACAAATACTGTATACTATTTTTACGTTCATTTCTCTGCTACCATAGCGCCACCCCCTGGTAAACCTGAAAATTGCAGGAGCATTATCACACATATATTAATATTGGGGTATGTGGCAAAATTCTTGCAATAAAAAAAACAGTCTAAATGGTTGTGATGTTGTTGATTTGTATATGTGTATGCATTTCAGGTCAGAGACTCTGCCTTTAACAGAATGTGCAGTAATTCCAATATTCTAATTTATTAATTTCTCCAGTTATATAAAGCTCATTAAAGACATTTGAATATATTGAGTGCATTTAGGAGGAGCCATCTGAAAACTGGATATAATATCTACCACTAGGGGGACACAAAAGTCATTTTATATTCCCTGCAGTCCAACCTGATGGTTGAAGACATCAAATCCTCTCCCTTTGAAAGAGCTTTACTTCAGTCTTAAGTAGCGGTCATGAGGTCATGTTTTTTTTATGCTCCTCATGAGAGACTAAATCCTCATTTTTCACGTGTTCATGTAGACCTCCCGATCTCTAAGTGAACATCTTTTGGCTTCTTTGTACAGCCAAGATCACCTTACTTGAACTTATTCACTGTGATCACGGTGATCTGACTGGAACGTAGTAAAACAAGCCAAGCCTTACAATCCTGGCACCTCATGAAAAGTGAGATTTAGTAGCCGAGCGAAGGAAGCCACTCCAACATCTCCGTAGAAAGGACATTTCTCAATCGTGTTTCTGGGAAGTGCGATGAGGAGGATGTTTGCCAGGTCTCCCAGAGCCTGAGAGGAAATCAGACGTAAAGATACGACTTGTCTCTAGGGCTCGTCACAAAAGGAATTAACCGGTCAGTCCAGTATTGCTTTTGACAGACTGGGATGATTGCCTGTGGTGTGATCGAGAAAATATCAGTTTTTAGACAAAATGTCCACCGATTATACATAAAATACACCCACCTGAAATGCTGCAATCATATGGCATTGCTCTCATCTTTAGAGGCTATCACACATGTGGACACCATTACTATATTCTGGCATCATCGGACCGTAATCTATTGAGACAACATTCAGTATCACTCGGAATTTTTATTCCGTCAAATCATACCTCATCTTCACCCTGAGAACTTCCTGTGAGTTTTTCCCGGGTCTTTTTATTAAATGTCAGTTTTCGGTTCCTGCACTTCATCTCAAAAACAGGTTGACTTTGACTGCAAACTTATACAGTGGAACCTTGGTTAGCGTTTGCCCCGGTTAGCGTCACATATTCACGCCATAATTTTGTCTGCACGTCCTGTTATGTTATTAATATACTGAGTGAGTCCATTTGTATTTAATATTATTTCAAATTAGAACATTTCCTTGTTAGCATCCAATTAGCTTTCAAATAAAATAGCAACCGGACCCAGAAGTTACATTTCCCGTCTATGATTTCAATAGAAGTTGATCTCAAAACACGTTTTTATAGTTATCCTCACGAGGGGTGCAGGAGCCTATCCCAGCCTATCCCTTCGGGCGAGAGGCGGGGTACACCCTGGACTGGTGGCCAGCCAATCACAGTGCACATATAGACAAACAACCATTCACACTCACATTCATACCTATGGACAATTTGGAGTCGCTAATTAACCTAGCGGCGGGTGCTGGAGCCTATCCCAGCTGTCTTCGGGCGAGAGGCGGGGTCCACCCTGGACTGGTCGCCAGCCAATCACAGGGCACATATAGACAAACAACCATTCACACTCACATTCATACCTATGGACAATTTGGAGTCGCTAATTAACCTAGCATGTTTTTGGAATGTGGGAGGAAACCGGAGTACCCGGAGAAAACCCACACATGCACGCGGAGAACATGCAAACTCCACACAGAGATGGCGGAGTGTGGGATTGAACTCGGGTCTCCTAGCTGTGAGGTCTGCGAACATTTCATGTAATACCTCCAGCGTGTCCTAGGTCTGCCCTGGTCTGCCCCGGCTGGGCATGCCCAGAACACCTCACCATGGAGGCATCCAGGGGGGATCCGTACTTGGTTGTTGTTGCATGATATGCAAGAAGCGGCTGACACAAGATGAACTAAAAAGGACAGAATGATTCCTTGACTCCTCATTGTGAATTCAGTTCTTTATTAGACGGATACAAAAATGTTAATATCAGATGGCTCTCTTATTGAAAACATTTTTACATGTTTAGAAGAGCTTCTGAGCCCATCTGATAAGGCTGAGCGACGCTTTCACGACATCCCAGCTGCTCGTTTTCAAAAGACTTTAGAACAATTGACTTCCACTTTAGGTCACATGGTTGATCTTGCCCAAGGGAAGTGACTGGAGATGACATGTTTTGATACTAAACACAAATTGTAAATATGCCATCAAAGCATTTGTCGAGGTTTCTCTCGCAAATAAAAACAAACCTGATAGCATCAGTTGGACGACTGGAGTAGTTCTGTGATGGAACAGATGTTTCTGATCTAATATTCTTGTATAGTTTATACTGTTTCCCCATTTTTGTTGAAGTCTGATGAAGTGAGAAATATACAAATAAGAGTGCTGTTTATAAACCTTATCCATTTAGAACCGAGTAAGCCATCCATGGGAATAATATGTCGTTTTTTTGTTTTTTTTTTACTTTCCTCTAGAGACGTGCTTGGCTTGCATGTATCACATCATCCCAATCCCATCTGTTTTATATGAGATAATAAGCATAGTATTGTGGTTCCAGCTACATGCAGCAATCATTGTCTTCTTATTTCACGGTCCTCAGCTTGCATTTCATTTGTGGATGCGCTCACCGTTTTTCCGATTTTTAATGGGAAAACGCTCCGAGACAAAAATAGACTCTCAGTTGCAGGAATGCTTTTTTTCCAATTGGCTCATTAATGGCACACAGTAGCTCTCCATCACGCAGACGCTTTTACTAAAAACTCAGCAGTGTGAACGAGGATGTCACGAGCAACTTATTTCCCATGCTGTCGCTCCTGATGTCTCGCAGCTGTTCAACATCTGCAGATGTGTAGTTTCCTGGCCCGGGCCTGTCGATTCATGAGTACATTTCCCATGCTTGCGTGCACAGCCCGATTCCCGTTTTTGCTTGCATGCTCGGTGCCATTTCCCTGCTGCAAGGCCTGTAACAAGATCCCGTGCAAAGATCTTGCAGCGCCCCATCCAGAGCGCTACGAGGCTAATAGTTACAAGACATGCCAGCCCCCCCCCCTTCGCTGCTGCAAATCCCCTGTCGCTACAGATGGCAGATAAACATGCAATGTGTGTGAGCGTCTCCAGTTAAGTTGGCATTTCCTACTGCGACTTCTTCACAATGATAAGAGGCATCCCAGGAGGTGGCGGCAGCGTTAGAGTACCACTGAAATCACAAAAAAAAAAAAAAACACTTGACAGAATCCATTTGTCAGACTTTATCTGTTGTGTGAGACACAGCAGACAGCTCGGGTACAGGTGGGTGGTGAAGAAGAAGAGAGGGGGTGGGGGGTCCCTTGGGGTGACAAGCTTCATGCACCTCTAACCCTACCCCCAGCCAAGCCATAAAGCTGCCGTGGAGGGAAAGTGGGCCCTGATTCTTTCTGGTCACAGTGTGGGAATATGTCCTTTGAGAAAGGAGCACGAAAAGGCAGAGGGAAACCACAGGGAAGAGACAAGGGCGGGAGAGAGGGGAATCCTTGTAACTGCAGCATCAAAAGAAGCAGATGGGAGATGGGCCCTTCCCCTCATTTCCCCTCGCTAAGTGGCAGTGAGGGGGGGGGACCCTTTGGTATGAGGCCTAGCGTTGAATTCCAAATAATGGCCCATTAGGTCTCCTGCTGCAGCGTTTAAACTGCAGGTCGTCCCGCATGTCATTTTGACCACACTGTCACGCTTCGCCGTAAATCATCAGCATCGATGGCTTGTGTGATTAATCTCTCAGTTAGTGCAGGTGCCAGTGGGTTGCTGTGTCTTTACAGCCAGGTGTCGTCGAGCACGAATGAAAGCCCCAGAGGTGCAACGCTGGAAAATTAAAGCGGAGAGCGGCCATTGTTCACTTTCGAAAATATGTCAAGGTGATTGATGAGTTCAGCTTCCAGGTACTGCTTGTGAATTTTAAAGGACTACAAAAGGCAGAAACGGAAGACTGTGATGAGGTTGTGATCTGGGAATGATATGAAAATTATCATCTTGAATCATCTTATATATGCACTCCGGTTTCCTCCCACATTTCAAAAACATGCTAGGTTAATTGGCGACTCCAAATTGTCCATAGGTATGAATGTGAGTGTGAATGGTTGTTTGTCTATATGTGCCCTGTGATTGGCTGGCGACCAGTCCAGGGTGTACCCCGCCTCTCGCCCGAAGACAGCTGGGATAGGCTCCAGCACCCCCGCGACCCTCGTGAGGAAAAAGGCGGGGGCCTCAAACTAGTGTCCTTCGGGCCACATATGACCCACGGGCCGTGTGTTTGAGACCCCTGCTCTAGGTTTACCTCCTACTTCCTGAAGAGTTTCAACCCTAATCTGCATTGCTTGTTATCTTGTGTGTCTCTGTGCCATCATGTCGCCACTAGGCTCCTTTTAATCCCAGGTCATTGAAGTCTGCTGAAATATGGGGCCACAGAATGTAAACAGAGCCTTATTAAGACGGCTGGTCTACGTCTGCTGCAGTAATATCACCCAGTAACCTTCAATCATGACTTGAGCCCTCAGGACGTTCACTGTGCTTTGGCTCATTAAATAAAATTACAATCAAGAAGTTTTGATAGGTTTGATTTTGAATTGACCTCCGTGGTGAGTCACTTCACACTGTGCCGAGATAAAAGGGTCAAAACATTTTAAATAGGCGAATTAGGAATGGATGATGAAGCAAATTGGTGTTATTTACTTTTGTTGATTGTCCTTTATAGGAAACTCAATGACAAGATCACATTAAGAGGAACTAGGAGTTAATCTTTCTTAGAAAGTATTCAACAGGTCTGGTGGAATCCTGCTAAACCGTTACTGCCCCCAGGTAGTGGCATACCCTCTGAGTCCATTTCCGTAATCCCTCATTAGTCTCACAGTGGGTAATCACCGCTGGTATATTGTAGAACTTCCCAATGATGTCCAATGGGTGGATGTCCACTCTTTACTAGGGCTGGGTTAATCTTTATTATTATTATTTATTTTTTATTATTTTTGTCATCGATTAATCTACAAAAACAGTTTTTCGATGCATCAATTAATCTAACGATTCATTTTTAAATCCGATTTCCAAAGAGCCTTGAACCAGTCATGATGTGCTATATATATATATATTACTATATTGACAGTTACTATGGTAACCATTATGTCATTGTATGGTCATATCACTTTGTACTTTGGTACATGACAAAAATAAAATAAAAATAAAAAAATGTAAGCTATATTAGGAAAGCAGGAAGTGAACAAATGTAACAGTTATTGATTGTAAAAGTACCAGATGGAGGGGTAGGATTTAATAAGCTTTGCTTCTTCCTACTCCTTTTGGACATGTGGAACTGTGAACTGATTATGGCATGCATTCAATTGTAATCTGATGCATGTTTAAATAAAATGAAACCATTACCATTACCATTACCATTACCATTACCATTACCATTACCATTACCATTACCATTACCATTACCATTACATTACCATTACATTACCATTACATTACCATTACCATTACCATTACCATTACCATTACCATTACCATTACCATTACCATTACCATAACCATTATGATTTGATTTCGAGTCGATTACCTCCCCATAATTTGTCCTATCAATTAATGTTAATTTATCTCCATGAATAAAACACAAACTTCTTCTTTCCAATATATAGTAAAAAATGAATTGTATTGAACAATACAACAATAAACTTCACAATTGAATCCTTGAATAATAAAAATAATAAATTCAACTTTCTTTCAGTAAATAAAACTATTGTGCAAAAAACAATCTGAATCAAAATATAAATCAAAAATAACAGCAGCTGTGTGTGTGTGTGTGTTCCTGCAAGAGTACTTTATCTTTCCCTCTTGCTAGGTGTCGTGGTAGTACTTTATGGTAGTAGTACATATTTTGCACAGTGCACAGCCCACCGAATCGTTACCTTTAAGTGTAAAGTTCTCACATACATACTTTTGACATCCTATTGCAAGAACTTCTCTTTCTTCCCAGACTGGCTGTCATTTTTTGATTCTGAATGACGACGCATCGATGTGCAGTTCTTGCGTGGACGTATTTTTTGCGTCAACGTCATCGATGACGTTAGCCTCAATGCGTTGGTTGAGTTGCCCAAACAATTGCATACCAACAACCTTATCTTGGATGATAGTACGACAAGTTTGACATTTTGCAGGCATCCATGTAAGCCTTATATCTGCTCCGCCTTGGGATAGCCAGTCAGTCTCATCTCCTCCTGGAGTTTGTGTTTCTCCTTTTGCAGATCTGTTTACAGACTGCATGGAATTGCGTAGTGAGTGGCCAGCAGATTGTTCTTGGTTGTTTTATGCCACAGGTCAGAATATTCGTATTGCAACGTGACTGAGCTGCTAGAGTCAAGCGAGAACACGATGCAGGGCTCGGGGTTGCTCGGAGTTGCTGCAGGCACACACAGCAAGACCAGAGCATTTACAGTGAAGGGTGATGAGAAGGGGAGTGATAAAGTATCTCACGTTTGATCTTCCCTGACTTATTTTTCTGGCCAAGAGTCAGGGGGTCCCACCCTGGATCAATGCTGGGAACAAGGCCGTGGATTCTGAGCTGCTCCAGTCCACCTAAACCAGCCAGACGGTGTCTGAACATGACGTTTTCATCATGCGCACTTGTTTGCGTACTTCCATGAGAAAGTTGCAAGCCTTTGGAGCGGCTCCATGTGCTGTCAGCTCTGTACCTAAAGGCAGTGCCTCCCATAAAAAGTGCTTCTTCGTCATCTCCTCAGGGGCAGCCACCCTTCCCATGGTGCTCATGTTCCGCTGCAGTCCCTGAGGGGATGGAGGTCCAGGTTTGTCTCAACAAGGGAGGGAGACAAGAGGCGGTGCGACAGCACCAGAGTGAGACCATAAGAGACATCTGCTTCTCATCTCGATGGGAAAATTCCCTCGATTTCAGAGATTGTGACGGAGTCCCCCGGATGGAGCGTGCTGGCTCCTTGGAGGTTCCCTGTGCGTACGCGGGATCCTCGAGTCTCGTTGGCTGCAGTCCAGAATAACCCATTTAAGTGAGTGACCCCTGGATGCAGGCACAAGAACACGACAATAATTACATTCCCACTGAAAACTAAAACAGCAGAGATGGAAACCAAACTGACGGACACCAGGAAAGACGGTACTTCATGCAGGCCTGACTTTACTGCAGTCCTTCCATGATGCCCTGGAGCACTGCTCTGTTTATTTTCCCCTGATTAACGCTGCTTTTCAATCCCTTTGCAGCTTGGGGTGCGGGGCGTTAGTCAGTGGTCTGTCTTCATTCAACACTAGTCCCTTCCACTGCAGTTCAAAGCTTATCGAGATACCTTCAAAACCCCCAAACCCTTCAGATCAACTCAAACGTGACCCCCTTTTTTTTTTAGCTTTGTTGATCTTGTAACACCCGTTTTCAATCATCTTTACCCCTGACCAGTCACAATCAAATACATTCACCTGAAGTCGGTGCTTTAAAGCAGGGGTCTCAAACGTGGCCCGCAGGACACTAGTTTGAGGCCCCGCCTTGATATAAAAGTTTAATGTTAGTGCGGCCCATGCAAGTTTGATATGGATGCTGTATGGTATCATGTACCCAGAAAAAATTATTACGTTTGATTAATGTTCATGTTAAAGGTTAAATAACTGTTAATAGTTATCCTCCCTATCCGTGTGGAAGTGGTAAGTTTTTGGCTTTTTAAGTTTAAAGGAAATAACTTGGAGGCTACCGTTTAGGTCGCTAGCTCTCTAGTTTGCGAGTTAGCATGTGTCTCAAGACCCTGCAGTTGCGCAATATGTTGTAAATAAAAAGAGTATAAATGTGACTATAGTCGTGTTTTGTCATGTCTACAGGGCTCTAATAATGCTTTGTTCATTTTAATCTGAAAAAAATAATTTGTCTACCCACCAACTATATGTGGTTTCTTAAGTTTTTATTATTTGCTGTTTTATTATTATTATTATATTTATTTATTACGGATTGATTGATTTTCTTTATTCTTGATTTATTTATTTATTTTTCATCTTATTTTGTGCAGAAAAATAAAAAGATATATGAGAACAGTGGAATGTTTTATCAGAGCTTTTCTTGTAGAAAATCGAAACCAAAGCAAAGTTTATTCATTTTTCTGTTTTTAATAAATGTGTTTTTGTTTTTTTTTTTTGGGAAAACCTGATGTGGCCCAGTCTCGCCCCC
Organism: Doryrhamphus excisus; assembly: GCF_037039965.1. NCBI lineage: Eukaryota > Metazoa > Chordata > Actinopteri > Syngnathiformes > Syngnathidae > Doryrhamphus > Doryrhamphus excisus. The sequence goes on along the minus strand of NC_136370.1, from coordinate 15,971,433 downwards.
AAGTAAATTGAGTTTGAGAGCAGCTTAAATTCATTCATTCATTTTCTACCACTTATCCTCACAAGGGTCGCAGGGGGTGCTGGAGCCTATCCCAGCCAATCACAGAGCACATATAGACAAACAACCATTCACACTCACATTCATACCTATGGACAATTTGGAGTCGCCAATTAACCTAGCATGTTTTTGGAATGTGGGAGGAAACCCACGCATTAATCCACACAGTAATGGCCGAGGGTGGAATTGAACTCAGGTCTCCCAGCTGTGAGGTCTGCACGCTAACCACTCATCCACCGTGCAGCCCAGCAGCTGAAATGTCACTAAAAATATTCCTAACAAATGCAAGACCATTGAAGAAATAAATGTCGATTTACGTTTTTTAGACATAGTGAATATGATTCTTGTTCATCTGACTTTGCCGTTTTATCCACCCTGGTGGTCCTCAATTGTCTGTCCCCTCAGGGCAGACCACCATCTGGGATCGGTTGTCTCCACGACCCAGCGTCACTTCAAGAGCAGACTTTGAGTGTGCAGGCACATAATGTACACATTGTCACCAGTAATGAGACCTTCTGTCCCAGCAAGTGCACAGTAGCCACGAAAGCGATGAGCTCACACCATTTCTGGCGCTTTTGCGCGCCTAAATTGATGCTAATAAACGGCAAAAGCTGCCAAATTCCCATTACTCGGCTTTATTATTTATTATTCCAAGTTATTAACTTCCCTTAGCACTCTGATGACCCCAACCCTCCCTCTCTCTCTGCTCTGCTCCCATTTCCTTGTTCAACAAGCTATTTGAGTAGATGTACTTCATCGCATATAAATAAATCTTTATGCACAATTTTTGCTCGTGTAAACAACAACGCAGGGGTGAACTTCACCTAACACTCGCTCGGGCCGCGGCCTACTTCTTTGCTTCCTGTGGGCGCCTTTCCTTAAATGAAAGCTTTCCCTCGGTGCTTTGTTTTATATGATTATTATTATCATTGCCAAAAATCCTTTTAATCCTGCTGTCATTTATGAAGAATGCAATAAAAGTGTCATTTTTATGACACAAGCTTCAAGCCTCAATTGAGTTATTTACAACTAAAATGATATATTGAGGAATTATAGACTTATAATAAGTGTATCAAGGTTTATAGCCTGAGTGTGTGTTTCTGAGCAAAAGCGCTTATAATTCTTACAATAATAATTCTTCTTCTCATTTTCAAAAAAACAAATATATGCTCTCAATATTGTATTTTACTGGCTGACTCAAATTCATGTGTACTTAAGAGTCAGCCACCACTTGAGTTACATCCAATCTCACCACAAGTAACTATTAAACTAGTATTAGCCTGATTGTACATGATCACTTTTAATAACATGTCAGGAAGCTGAAAAAAAAGGTCTTTACATTAACATTAGCGCATGTTTACAGTGTAATTTAATGCAGCAGCACACCTGCTGCAGCCCACACTTTGTATTTACATTGAACATAATTTGAGGGTCTTATTATTATTTGACGAGAGATGTTAAAAAGATCTAATTCATCTGTTTAATAGCCCAGGCCAAATCACCGCTCATAGCATCAACCCATGAACTTGCCAATGTGCTCCACATGTGGGACCTCTTAATGGAGTTTGGAGTACGGCCGCAGGCGTGAGTTATAACCTGCTCGCCGACGACGGGGCGTCCGTGACACAGACCTCGCCACTCGCTCCTCGTTTAGAAAACCCACCAATTTCACAACTGGCGGTGACACGGGCGGTGATAACTCACTCTCGGAGCTGTTTTCCTTTCAGACACCAGCGACCGCAGACTTGTGGAGGTGATGAAACTTTATCTCGGACAAACACTCAATTTAGCATTCCTCTCGCTGGGATCCAGGTGTTATATTAGCGGAAAGGACGCAGAATCATAATCTGCAACTCATAATTTATGTGTATTTATTCGTATAATGAGAAAAACCTGTTGGGCTGAATACTGTACATGTGTTTTTTTGGGACAGCAACAAATCTGTGTAATATATGTAATTTCTCAGTGTACAATTAACTTCTCCTCTGAGCATTTCTTCCTGTCACTCACATACTACAGTGATCTACTCGAAAAATTTTGGCAATTTATCAAACAACAGAGAAGGATTTATGATACTAATTTTACGGTAATGGAGGTAGCAGACATGAGGATGATGAGGTTTTCATTGGGAGTGACCAGGATGGATAGGATCAGGAATGAGTACATCAGAGGGACATTACATGTTAGTATCACTATCTTAAATTTAGATACGCTACAGTCGACCCGTCACAATAACAATTACTGATGAAAACGCATGCACGGGGAGAACATGCAAACGCCACACAGAGATGGCCGAGGGTGGAATTGAACCCTGGTCTCCTGGCTGTGAGGTCTGCGTGCTAACCACTCGACCGCCGTGCCGCGCCCTCGTGAATGAGATTCTTTTATTTATTTGTTTTTCGAAAGAAACTGCCTATTTTTGGAGACAAAAACTTTTTTTTTTAACCAAGAATCTGCAAATTTCCTGAACCATGAATGTCGAATTGCAAATGTGCAGAGATCTGACTCTAATAACCTATACTCAGATTCTTTGCATAGCCCAGTGTTTCTCAAACAACACCTCAAATTCTTCTCATGTAAAATGAGCTTTCTAAATTTAAACTACTCCATAAATTATATTTCAGACCCTTCAATTCTCCAAAGAGAACAAATGTTCATTTAGTCTAAGCTTTCAGTGGCCTATGGTGACATGTTGCACAGCTGCATCGCTATACCAATATCTGGAGATTCCTCCTCAGTGAGTGATTCAAAAACACCTCCAGACTAAAATAACTTCCAATTGTGTGTTGCAAAGATGACTGCACGCTTTCCCACAAAATGAAACAATGCTCACACGTGGAACAGACGGACCATGAAAACAGGATGACACCTGACAACCTTGGAACAAAAACAAGTGTCCGGGACACAAATACGGCAATGCGGCATGGAAGCTCAAGCAGGATTTGACATGTTTTTAATGAATGAACATGCGCTAATCACCTTAGGCAACAGTAAGCAGCTTTGCACTCATGCTTGAATCACTTCCTATTTGCCGGCCTTTTATATTTCACAGCCTATCAATGACAGGAAAGAAGGAAGCTTGGAATATTTTCATGTCCTGTTTGGGTGTCCAGGTGTTCGGGAAGCCATACAGTACTCACCATACTCATTTCAATCATTTTCATCACATATTATACAAGACGGGCTGCACGGTGTATATGTGGTTAGCGCACAGGCCTCACAGCTAGGAGACCCGAGTTCAATTCCACCCTCTGTGTGGAGTTTGCATGTTCTCCCAGTGCATGAGTGGGTTTTCTCCGGGTACTCCGGTTTCCTCCCACATTCCAAAAACATGCTAGGTTAATTGACGACTCCAAATTGCCCATAGGTATGAATGTGAGTGTGAATGGTTGTTTGTCTATATGTGCCCTGTGATTGGCTGGCCACCAGTCCAGGGTGTACCCCGTCTCTTGCCCGAAGACAGCTGGGATAGCCTCCAGCATACCCGAAACCTTAGTGAGGATAAGCGATAGAAAATGAATGAATGAATAATAAGGGATGAAACAGGCTGCACGACGGGCTAGTGGTTAGTGTGCAGGCCTCACAGCAAGGAGACCCGAGTTCAATTCCACTCTTGACCATCTCTGTGTGGAGTTTTGTGTGGGCTTTCTCCGGGTACTCCGGTTTCCTCCCACATTCCAAAAACATGCTAGGTTAATTAGCGACTCCAAATTGTCCATAGGTATGAATGTGAGTGTGAATGGTTGTTTGTCTATATGTGCCCTGTGATTGGCTGGCGATCAGTCCAGGGTGTACCCCGCATCTTGCCTGAAGACAGCCAGGATAGGCTCCAGCACCCCCCGCGACCCTCGTGAGGATAAGCGGTAGAAAATGAATGAATGATACAAGACTAATGAACAGGTCCAGTAGGTCCCAGTGTACTTCAAGGGGGGCTCTCCAACATCTCCTTGAGGGTCCCATATTGGTGCATAGCAAATCCATCCCAACAAAGATGAATGGACATCATTAATGTTGTTCATCTGTGTACTATTTACTTAGCAATCCAGGAAAATGAGGGGTCAACTTACTTTGTCACTCCAATTTTGGAGATCCACCAATTTGCTCTTCACAACATCAAGAGAACATCGAGCAGCTGACACCACTTGGGTTTATAAAAAAATGCAAAACTTCAATCTGTGATTCAGGTCAAGTGTTAACGTTACTGTTGTCTTTTCTTATTGATTTTTGCACTTCCATTTCATCCACAGGTTCTCCAACCAGGTTGCAGGGGTTGTTATTATTGTTGTTGTCTGTACTCCTTCTCTACCCCCGTATCCAAGCTTGCACTGTTTGGTGGCCTTCCAAATAAATAAATCACAACAGCTGCGGTATTCTTGGAGCCATCGCTTGTACAGCCAATCTGTTCGGTATACAAATCAATAATACTGCATGAACAACGGCCAACTAGGACAGGTTGGGGGTTAAGTTGTCATGTCTTAATGAAGTTAAGACTGTTGTATTGTTTTGCAGCTTAATATAAACTGTTGTTTACTTATTCTTATGACAGTTGAGAATGTTGACATGTTCCTTAAACCACGGCTTTTGCAGTAAAATAATGGTTTCATGGTGGAACTGTTTAGTCTTCATTATTTCCTACGGGAAAATTGTTTAAAAAACAAAAACAAAGGGGGACTAGTGTTCCAGAACAAATTGTATTCAACCTCATGTTACATTGTTTATATCTTGTTTGTATCAGTGGGCGGAAAAAATGGATTTGCACCAAAATTTAATATTTCAATTCCCCACATTGCCACACCCCTTACGTTACATGGAAATTACCCAAGTGTTTTTTTTTGTGTGTTTTTTTTCTAAGCCTGTGGTCCCGACGACTGTAAAAAGAGGGAGTCGGAGCCTTGTGTCATGATCAGACGTGTGATGATCACTCCCAACAGCTTGGCTTGATGTCACTCCATATTTATAGTGCAAACAGAGCCCAGTGATCTTAGTGGGCTCTATCACTGAGTGCACCTTTGAAAACACAGATAGATCACCGAGCAGAGCGTCTCTGCCCACTGAGGCATCACAGCCTGCAGGGAGACTTCTTTGACGGCCTCCTCCTCTGTAATGCACATGTCGCTGTGAAGACAGATCAATCTTCAAGGCCTCGGACGTATTAGGTTGTAGAGCAGGGGTCTCAAACACGCGGCCCGCGGGCCAAATGTGGCCCGCAGGACACTAGTTTGAGGCCCCCGCCTTGATATGAAAGTTTAATGTTAGTGCGGCCCGCGCAAGTTTTGATATGGATGCTGTATGGTATCATGTACCCAGAAAAAATTATTACGTTTGATTAATGTTCATGTTAAAGGTTAAATAACTGTTAATAGTTATCCTCCCTATCCGTGTGGAAGTGGTAAGTTTTTGGCTATTTAAGTTTAAAGGAAATAACTTGATGGCTACTGTTTAGGTCGCTAGCGCTCTAGTTTGCGAGTTAGCATGTGTCTCAAGACCCTGCAGTTGCGCAATATGTTGTAAATAAAAAGAGTATAAATGTGACTATAGTCGTGTTTTGTCATGTCTACAGGGCTCTAATAATGCTTTGTTCATTTTAATCTGAAAAAAATAATTTGTCTACCCACCAACTATATGTGGTTTCTTAAGTTTTTATTATTTGCCGTTTTATTATTATTATTATTATATTTGTTTATTACTGATTGATTGATTTTCTTTATTCTTGATTTGTTTATTTATTTTTCATCTTATTTTGTGTAGAAAAATAAAAATTAAGATATTTGAGAACAGTGGAATGTTTTATCAGAGCTTTTATTGTAGAAAATCGGAATCAAAGCACTGAAAAAGTTTGTATATTTTTCTGTTTTTAATAAATGCGTTTTTTTTTTTTTTTTTTTGGAAAACCTGATGCGGCCCAGCCTTGCCCAGACCCTAGCTCCAGTGGCCCCCAGGTAAATTGAGTATGAGACCCCTGTTGTAGAGGGACGATAACAAAAGGGACAATTTCGATAATGTCTTTCCTCGCGTGCTGATTGTTTTCCTTGCAGCTTCTATTGCCACTTTGACGATGTGAGATGTTTAGAGAGCGTGATCTGTACAATAACACAAGAAGCTACAACTCTTCAGCCCTGTTGAAGGAATGCATGGAAGCCCACAAGGAATCCTTTTCCTTCCAAGGTTTCTGCAAACAGAGAAGATTAACTCTATGTGTCAACAGTAATGGAATTTCCCCCCTTGCTTTTTTTTTTCTTGTCTCTGCAGCCCAAAATCACTGAGCATCCTGGAGCCATGGGTCAGCAAAGAGGCTCTCTAAATGTTTACCTGCCCCCCTCCTCCTCCTCCTTCTTGTGGCGGTCTTCCACATGCACTCAAGCCTGCGTAAATCACCTGCTGTGTAGTCTGGAGATCAGGAATAAAGAACCCCGTGATCACCACCTATACAGCATCTGATATGTTTCCATTTCATAGTTCATCATGTGGAGCCTTGGTGGGCAGTAAAAGAGCCAGAAGAAAGAGGAGGAGGAGGAGGAGGAGGAGGGGGTGGTCAGGAAGAACCACTGAGGGGAGGGGATAAAAGTGTTGAGTTGGTGAAAAAGGTAGTGAGGGCCAATTAGAGACAAGTGTGTATTTATGTGGCAGGACTGGAACTTGGAGGCTGATTTCTGTGGCTGGAAGGCTTATTTCTACGAGAATTAGTTCCGCCATTACTATCACTTTACCAAGTTGGTTGATCCGTTCTGTTCATGTGAAGTTAAAAAAACATGATATAGCCACTGAAACTGCCTATTTATTTATTATGATTGCTAATCAAGACGCGTTAATCAAGATTTGATTAACGTCAACGTTCTTGTCTCACTCGGATCACTTTTCCCGTCCGGCGTCTTTTTCCTTTTTTGGGATTGCTTTTGACGTGGATCCATCATCGCTTGGAACCCAACATGAAACTGGTCTTGGTGGTCGAGGCTGCTGTGGCTCTTTATCTGCTGCTCTTACCTGCACAGGTAAAAAACCAACACCTTCCGTTCTTTGTCGAGTCACTCATGTAAATGTTTGGTTGGAATAATCGAATTTTATAATAATTTCTTACCGGTTTAAACGCCGCAGTAGTGTTCTTATTTCGGCATCGTCACAACTTGACAGTACTAATGAGTACTAATGAAGTACTAATATTAGCTTTTTGTTCGCATCCTAATCCAGTCATAGAAAAGCTTCATTACGTTACATTTATAACATTATTACAGTAGAAAAGTATACAGAATTAGTCATTACTGCTGACTGAACTTTTTTACTGTAATTTACTGTTACCTCCAATATGGTTCTTTTAATTCACCCCAAGCACTGATTTCCAACCAGGGGTACGCGTGCCCCTGGTGGCACACGTGTAAATTGCAAGGGGTGCGTGGAAACATTTAATTTTCTACTTTCATTCACTCATTCATTTTCTACTGCTTTTTCCTCACGAGGGTCACGGGGGTTGCTGGAGCCTATCCCAGCTGTCTTCGGGCGCGAGGCGGGGTAGACCCTGGACTGGTCGCCAGCCAATCACAGGGCACATATAGACAAACAACCATTCACACTCACATTCATACCTATGGACAATTTGGAGTCGCTAATTAACCTAGCATGTTTTTGGAATGTGGGAGGAAACCGGAGTACCCGGAGAAAACCCACACATGCACGGGGGAGAACATGCAAACTCCACACAGAGATGGCCGAGGGTGGAATTGAACCCTGGTCTCCTAGCTGTGAGGTCTGCGTACTAACCATTAGACCGCCGGTCCGCCTAATTTACGACTTGATAAGTAAATATTGTCAGTCATTTACGTGTTGTGTTATATTCTACTTTTGGAGAATTATCAGCCCGTATGAGTGAGGGTGTAGTCATGGTATGACAAAACGATTTTTTTTTTAATGGTAAATATTTTTTATATTATATGCGTGCTTGCCATCCACGTGCAGTTTTCACACCTAAAACATATCTCTGCCTGTGTGGAAGCTATTTTCATTGACTTTTCGATCAGTCACATTAATTAAGTTACAGTCGATTAAGACTAAATTGGCATTTTTTTTTAAAATGGCCCCATTTAAAGACTTATGGTATTCAAAGTCACCACTCCAACCAAAGACACAAGCAGCCGCTTGGCCTGAGAGCGAATGAGGGAGTGGAATCAGCACATTTCGACTAATCCTTGATAATCAGCTCATGGCCTGCTTGTAGTCAAAGCACAAGTGACAAAAGGGTCCTCAGAATGTAGTGGATTAATGCCTCCCCTTCACTGTAATGATTGACAGCAACTATGAACTGATTTAATATTCTCGCTGAGAAGGTGTTGGTTATTTCTTAGCTATGAGACCATGTCAGGCTGTTTCACAGAAGCCACGCCGTCCTCTGGTGCCTTTAGTCCGAGGACTAAAGAGGGAACATCTGCCCTGCTTGCGTCAGAAGGATTCTCTTCCCAGAAATGCGTGTTATCAATGATAGTGCATCACTTGCTTAAGCGGCGTAATCGCTCACTAAATGTACTGTTATCATTAGATACAGGTAAACTTGAGTTGTTGAGTGTATTATTGAAAAAAAATAATATTTAATAACATAACACAAAATCATAGACATCCAGGTGTTTTGTACCTGTCGCACATGTGCCTTGTCGCATACACAAACGATTACAAAACCCAATTTATGAGTTTCCTATGAGCTCCACATAAGTGTGCAATGATCTTCAAGACAATATACACGTCATTGTGCAGCTAATATCTCAATATATCGATGAACAGATGCATTAAAACAGATATGTTAATTAGCAGCGTTATGATGCCGTCCACTGTACAGAGTTGGAATGACAGTCGCCATATAAAGTGTTAATGAGAGGGCGAAATCAAATTTGAAATCTGTTTATCGAGGTTAATTGGTTCCATACCTGACCACGGTATTTTAAAGTAGAATTCAATGTTAATAAACTGAATATATTTGTGGTTATAGCGTAGAAAACCTGTTTATGACTTTCTAAATGTGATTTTTTTTACCATTATTAGAGCCCTGGAGACATGAAATAACACCCCTATAGTCATCTTTACACTCATATTACCCAATATAGTAAATAAAATAAGCTATTCAATACTTAAATAAGTTATACTTAAATAAGTCGAGTATCTGCCACAACAATAGCCCATATTATTATGATGATGAGATGTGAGATAAATCATTTTAATAATAAAAGCTTGTGTTTGCCGATAAAGTCTGGTGCGTATTACTAGTGACACCTAGTGGCCAGTGTTTTAAAATATCTTGTATTTATATTTTAGTTAATTTGCAGCAAAGATGGTGCTAGCTTTCTTTCTTTGCAATATGTATTTTATTGTTAATACAGTGCAGCAGTGACTTGTCTATGGCAGTTTTTTTCATTGACTTGCGGGGCAGTAATGGCTGAGCCCTATGAATTCTGCCTAGCAACAAGAGGCCAGACACCCAAGACATAATAATTTTAATATTTTTTTTAATATATTTTTGTCATAACATGCCAGAATTAATCATTTATTGGCTTTTCTGTTTGTGTGTGTACAGTGAAGTAATTGTTACTGCCTTGATGACTTCCAGAAAACATTCGTAGAATAATCACTTCCTGCTCACATTGTCACTAATGAAGGTGCAGTGAATGGGGGTCATGAAATAACTCCCACCCACCTTTTTTTTGACTACTTTGACACTCTCTTTGTTTTCCTGGCTATGAGTGACACTTGCATATAAACCATATGCTCTAATCTAGTTCTATCTGAGGTTAAATCCTGTTGCAGTCTGCAAAAGTGTTGCCAAAAAACACGTCCCTCCTGCTCATTCCCCCCCTCCACCCTCCAGGAATGGGTTTTTATTATTCAGTAAGTCTACAGGTGCAAATTTGATTGTGTTGCATCAACATCTGCTGGCATTACAAATCAAGGGTGTGATATTATCTACATCAGGGGTCTCAAACACGCGGCCCGCGCAGGACACAAGTTTGAGGCCCCCGCCTTGATATGAAAGTTTAATGTTAGTGCGGCCCGCGCAAGTTTGATATGGATGCTGTATGGTATCATGTACCCAGAAAAAATTATTACGTTTGATTAATGTTCATGTTAAAGGTTAAATAACTGTTAATAGTTATCCTCCCTATCCGTGTGGAAGTGGTAAGTTTTTGGCTATTTAAGTTTAAAGGAAATAACTTGAAGGCTACCGTTTAGGTCGCTAGCTCTCTAGTTTGCGAGTTAGCATGTGTCTCAAGACCCTGCAGTTGCGCAATATGTTGTAAATAAAAAGAGTATAAATGTGACTATAGTCGTGTTTTGTCATGTCTACAAGGCTCTAATAATGCTTTGTTCATTTTAATCTGAAAAAATAATTTGTCTACCCACCAACTATATGTGGTTTCTTAAGTTTTTATTATTTGCCGTTTTATTATTATTATTATTATATTTATTTATTTATTACTGATTGATTGATTTTCTTTATTCTTGTTAAAGTTTATTTATTTTTTATTTTATTTTGTGCAGAAAAATAAAAAGTAAGATATTTGAGAACAGTGGAATGTTTTATCAGAGCTTTTCTTGAAGAAAATTGGAACCAAAGCAAAGTTTTTAAAATTTTTTGTTATTAATAAATGTGTGGGATTTTTTTTTGAAAACCTGATGCGGCCCAGTCTTACCCAGACCCGAGCTCCAGTGGTCCCCAAGTAAATTAAGTTTGAGACCCCTGATCTACATTGTAAACAAGCCTTTGCATACATGTTGCAAATACATGTTGATTCTGCTTTAACATGTTGGGCATATTGTGATAAAAATGTAATTAGCAAGTATATCTTTTTGTGGAGCAAGAACAGGGTCTCCTAGCTTTGCTGGCACAGGTGCTTCCTTTCCACCAGGAGCAAAACAATACTTGAGTGGAACCATCTGTGTAACATGCACATGTGTCTGTGTTTGTACAGATGTCGTGTTTTTCCCTTATTCTTGTCATCATTATGACATCACATTTCCACAAGTTGTAGCGCACTTTCTTTGGCAGCAGCTTTCTAAACATCTGCATGGACGTTACATCTCTTGTCAGCGCCTTGGTTTCCTTTCACACTCATCCGGGCTGACATTTCTGCACGGTGACCCACAAGCCGAAAAGGAGTGGCAATGTTGTGGTATTCCTCTCCAGTTGTAATGTCCCGGCCCTGGGGACGGTCGCAATCAGGAAATATGGATTTCTACTTCCTCCAGCAGAGAAGATGGAGCGGTTACGCTCGGGGCAGCCGTCTACTCAGCAGACTTTAATCTTCCATCTGGATGTAATTTACTGTGGTTTACAGAGAGAGAGCAGCGTTTACTGTAATGGAGACCACAATTACCACCGCTCAGCCTTATCTTAAGACTTGCCTTGTGTGTGTGTGTGTGTGTGTGTGTGTGTGTATGCTTTGGTCAAGACATTTGCACATAAATTAATGGGATAATCCTGAGGAAAATTTGTTTATTTACATAATTTATACAGACTTTTTGTCACTTGTACCTCATTTCAGTATCGAAGATGCATCACTAGAAAGCAGCTCCGATATTTACTATATTGAAGTGCTCTTCTCGTTTTGGCTTTTTTTGGCTGCTTTTTCTGGTACGTGTTTTTTTCAGCCATGCTAATGCTAATTGTCGATACCATCTTCTGTTCTTGTGTATGTGCGTGCACACTATGGCCACGTGCTTGTCCACGAGCCTTGAGTGAGTGACATCCACTAGCGACACTCCCCTTTTTTGGACCCAACAGCAAATCTGGTTCAGTTTCATCCGTCATTGTGTATGTGTATATGTACATATATGTCATATATGTCATATATGCATATGTCATATATGTATATGTATATGTATATGTATATGTATATGTATATGTATATGTATATGTATATGTATATGTATATGTATATGTATATGTATATGTATATGTATATGTATATGTATATGTATATGTATATGTATATGTATATGAATATACATCAAGGAGTGTTAAAGGAAGACCAGTCTTTATGGTGTCCCAAATATTTCATGTCCAGTTTGCTGCCTAAAAGAAGAAATAGTATATTGTCATTTTTACTTAACTTCTTTTTACACTTACGTGGCAGGTAAAACAATGCATTTAGCTAGTAAAGGTTTCATGATGGTGTGATTTATTGATCCTCGAATGGATTCATTCATTCATTCTGGCGAGGGTCGCAGGGGTGCTGGAGCCTATCCCGGCTGTCTTCGGGCGAGGGGCGGGGTACACCCTGGACTGGTGGCCAGCCAATCACAGGGCACATATAGACAAACAACCATTCACACTCACATTCATACCTATACAATTTGGAGTCGCCAATTAACCTAGCATGTTTTTGGAATGTGGGAGGAAACCGGAGTACACGGAGAAAACCCACGCATGCACGGGGAGAACATGCAAACTCCACATAAAGATGGCCGAGGGTGAGATTGAACTCGGGTCTCCTAGCTGTGAGGTCTGTGCGCTAACCACTTGTCCACTGTGCCGCCCCTGGAATGGATTATTTTTCCATTTTAATTTCAAGTATTGCATTGATTCTGTTTCTATTGTTGACAACCTGTGGATTTGAACTCTTCTATTGACTTTGATAACTTGGTGAATTGTTGCGGTACATCTTGCATATGCGTCGACCACCCTTGAGAACCAGCTGGTTACTGTCAGACCTGTAATGGCGGTGCTGACGTTGACGGGTGTATATGCAACACAAACAGCTGAGTGCTGAACAGATACAGTCAGTGACCTGCAGCTCCTGTGAGAGACACAAGAATTAATGTAGCGGTCATGGTGTCGATCATGTGGCATCTGGTTCTCGATGGATAAGGGAGGACGAGTGAGGCCGGGGGTGGCGGGTAGCTCTGTTTCCCAATCCCGTCTAACCGTCTCTTTGTTTGTGTTCGCTTGTTCTGCTTTACTGCTTCAGGTCCTGTGTGGTCTGAGGTGTTATGACACCAGAACGCGGCACTCCCTGGCCTTTTTTTAAAGAGGTGCATCACTGGCCTGCACTGCTGGAAGCAACGTTGAAAAAAAATACTTTTGACAGTCTTCTTGTTGTGTGTCTATTGGCAGAATTAGCTTATTTGAAGACAAGTCCCAGAATATGCTGTAGTCACTCAATTTAAGTGATGAAATCTAATTTGGGGAATTTATTTAAACCATCAGATTTCAGCCTCCTAGCCAGCTAGCAGGCATACAGTATTTTTCCGTACAGTTTTACAGTATTTGACAGCATTTTTCATACTCTCATTGGTTGATGTCTGAAAGCTTATGTACACAAATGGAAGATGGATGGAAGAAGGAATATCCATTCATTCATTCATTCATTTTCTACCGCTTTTTCCTCACGAGGGTTGCGGGGGGTGCTGGAGCCTATCCCAGCTGCCTTCGGGCGAGAGGCGGGGTACACCCTGGACTGGACGCCAGCCAATCACAGGGCACATATAGACAAACAACCATTCACACTCACATTCATACCTATGGACAATTTGGAGTCGCCAATTAACCTAGCATGTTTTTGGAATGTGGGAGGAAACCGGAGTACCCGGAGAAAACCCACGAATGCACGGGGAGAACATGCAAACTTCACACAGAGATGGCAAGTTTAAACAGAGAAAAGTCAAATAACTTAATATAATAGTCCAGTTCCTAGATGTAGCCCCCTGAGGAGAGTTGATCAGTCGGTCTTGGGATGATCATCAATCAAAGCGGGGCCCTCCAAGACGTGGACCTCGTCAGATGTTGTCCAGTTGAGTCAGAGCAAGTTCCAAACAGCGGCAAGAGTGGAGCCTAATCAATAAACCCGGTCATAACCTTTTAAAACAGATGATAAATATTGCAGACCGTTGTGTGGAAATCGACACCATTAATGTTGGGACCTCCCAGACAAACTCCTTGAGGAGTCTCACAGTGGAATGACGCAAGAAAGTCCTAAAGTGTTCAGCTTTTATTACTCATGAGCTTCTCCTAAATGACCTCCCACTCCCAATTAGTCAGAGAAATACAGTAAGTGCTCTATAAAGGATTAAGAGGGAATATCTAAGTGAACATCGTACAACCCTTTTTAATCCGCCAGCTCCTCTGCTCTCAGCTACAGGAGGAGCCAAAGATGCTTCGTCGTCATGTCGAGCCTTAACCCATGACTCAGGTCAGAAAATCCTTCGCACCTCGCCACGTTCACAACAGCCAAAAAGCCCTTGTGATGTGGAGAATTCTCACCCAAAGCTTGGGATAAGAGTGAGCACATCATATGCTATTTAACGCTGGAATAGGATTGAAGTTATCAGACTGACTTTTAACAATAACTCAGGGTAAAGTGTGACTCTTTACACGGTTGCAGTGAGTCTATAAGTGGTTGCCTGGAAAACTCTTAGATCAGGGGTCTTAAACTCAATTTACCTGGGGGCCACTGGAGCTAGGGTCTGGGCAAGGCTGGGTCGCATCAGGTTTTCAAAAAAAAAAAAAAAAACGCATTTATTAAAAACATAAAAATATACAAACTTTTTCAGTGCTTTGGTTCCGATTTTCTACAATAAAAGCTCTGATAAAACATTCCACTGTTCTCAAATATCTTAATTTTTTAATTATTTTTCTGCACAAAATAAGATGAAAAATAAATAAACAAATCAAGAATAAAGAAAATCAATCAATCAGTAATAAATAAATATAATAATAATAATAAAACAGCAAATAATAAAAACTTAAGAAACCACATATAGTTGGTGGGTAGACAAATTATTTTTTTCAGATTAAAATGAACAAAGCATTATTAGAGCCCTGTAGACATGACAAAACACGACTATAGTCACATTTATACTCTTTTTATTTACAACATATTGCGCAACTGCAGGGTCTTGAGACACATGCTAACTCGCAAACTAGAGAGCTAGCGACCTAAACGGTAGCCTTCAAGTTATTTCCTTTAAACTTAAATAGCCAAAAACGTACCACTTCCACACGGATAGGGAGGATAACTATTAACAGTTATTTAACCTTTAACATGAACATTAATCAAACGTAATAATTTTTTCTGGGTACATGATACCATACAGCATCCATATCAAACTTGCGCGGGCCGCACTAACATTAAACTTTCATATCAAGGCGGGGGCCTCAAACTAGTGTCCTTCGGGCCACATTTGGCCCGCGGGCCGCGTGTTTGAGACCCCTGTTTTAGAAGCTCCTAACAGAGTGTCTGTCACTGATCAGTCATAGATAAACAGACCTGCCTGCGAGCCATCTCGTTGACACCGCTACAAGACGTTGTCAGCAGTTTAGTGGGAGCCCCCGCCATGTGAAGGACAGCGGGACATTCCTCTTTAATCGCATTGTTGGAGGAAAAACGCACTCTGCTGACAAATGCTATCCTCCGACTCGTTTTGCTTCATAACAGGAAGAGGATGCATCTTGGACAGATGGTGTAAAAGCAGCTGTCTTTATTGCCATCATCGGGGAAATGTATTGTCTGTCTGGTTGCTGTTATGTAACTGACTTGTAATTGTGTTAGTGTGCACTTTGAACATCAGGCAAACAGAAGCGTAATAACGAAACTGTCCAGGTCAGCCTGTCCAGAAAGAGTTTATCCATGTTTTATCCAACAGAGATTCCACTTCCCGGGACGGCGTCAGGCCGGGGATCTGTGTTTTCCCAAGCAAATGAAAAACTCAAATTGTTTATTGTATGATGCTGGGAACATAAATTAGTGTGGGAGGACAATGGAAAGGAAAAATAAATAATTAATATAAGCACAGTCTTGTACCACAGGGAGCTGGTTGGGAACCTAAACAGTTGTTTTTATTTACCAGAAGGGGGGAAATTGCAGAATAGATTTACTTCATTTATTCATTTATAACCATATTTTTTTTGTTCCGCAGAGTCTACCCACATCAGGCATCAACAGCACTACTATTGGTGAGTATTCTGGCTGGTCTTAACTGCCATGTTGTATTCACCCGGATATAAGACAACGCTGAATATAAGACAATACTGTATGGGTCCAGCCAAAATGGCGTCTTATTGGAGGGCAGCGGGGTGTGCCAGGTGGGTTGACTGGCGGGGTTGGTGGTGTGCTTCGGCAATGTCCTGGGGTTTTACTGGGGTGTCCGATGTTCCCACTCTTCTTTTGTTGTTTTGTTTTATGTAAGATTCTGTGATTATATGTGTGGGAAAAAAATCACATATTGAATTGGTAACTGCTATGGCGTGGAGAAGGGGTAGGATTTAATAAGCTTTGCTTCTTCCTGCTTCTTTTCAGACATGTGTAGTAATGAGATGGTGTGTGTGTGCATGTATGTATATGTATGTATATGTATGTATATGTATGTATATATATATATATATACATATATATATATTGTAAGTGTATATGTGAGAAAGAATAATGTAACATAGTATGCATGTCTGAAATAAATTAAGAAGAAGAAGTATATTTTTTAGACTAGCCTGCACAGTGGTTGAGTGGTTAGTGTGTAGGCCACACAGTCAGGAGATCGGGATGACCTGGGATGGATTCTCCTTGTGGAGTTTGCATGTTTTCCCCGTGCATGCGTGGGTTTTCTCCGGGTACTCCGGTTTCCTCCCACATTCCAAAAACATGCTAGGTTAATTAGCGACTCCAAATTGTCCATAGGTATGAATGTGAGTGTGAATGGTTGTTTGTCTATATGTGCCCTGTGATTGGCTGGCGACCAGTCCAGGATGTATCGGCCTCTCGCCCGAAGTCAGCTGGGATAGGCTCCAGCATACACTGCGACCTGAGTGAGGATAAGTGGCATAAAAAATGAATGAATGATATTTATAAATGGAAATCTTTGGGTTTGACATTAAAAGACGAATATGAGATTTAAATTTCAAATTATTTACATCTGGATCGGATGTACACCTTTTGTTTGAACTCGCCCCATTTTCTAAAGTAAGTGAGCAAAAGTATTGGGACATGTGACGTGATGGGTGGTTTTTTTTGTTGCCCACATGTGTCCTATTGCATAAATAGCACTGGACGTTTATGACCATTTTCAGATTGAGTAGACAACATTTAGCGGTGAAAAAGCTGTCTATGGGTGAAAAACAAGTAATTATGAATATGAGAGATGATTGTAAAAATTTTTTGAAGTCAATCTGTCACAAGGCAACACAGTCATGTAATGTGCTGAACTAGAAAATGAGAGGACACAGTCCAAAGACTACATCGAATTGGTATCCAGTCAAGTAGCACAGTCCAACTTTAAAGTCCCCAGCTTTTTCCTCCCACCATGTCTGCCTTTTATAAACAGCTGTTGTGTTGTCAAGCTTCATTCTGTGACCTCAGAGGTCACGTCGGTCCCAGAGGTGCCCCCGGGGTAGCTCGGCTCCAGCGGGGCTCTGTTGATAGCCATGTTTTTAATGTTTGTTTTTCTTGCTTCTCCCTTTGAACCATAGTCGTCCCTGTTCTTTTCTCTGCCATGACCAGGCAACCGGGATGCTTTTACACACTTGAATCCCACAGGAAATCTTACTGTACATTATATAAACTGCTTCCTAATGAAAACATACTAACTGGCCATATCTAAAAACATCCATAATCCGCGTCAACTGGTCATTTATTGCTGCAAGTCCATATAGTGGTTCAAATGCGTTACAAGAAAACTGAAATGCATGCCTGCAATGCTTGAATTGTACAGTCCCATGTTTTTTATTATTAATATATAGGAATATATATTGATGAGAGTATAAGCGGCATAGAAAATTATGCATAGGTACAGTGTAATGAGGATACTATAATAGTTGTATCGCTATTTTTCTGGATAAAAATGATAATAATGTTGGTTTAAATTGCATTGTACAATAATCACTCTATTCAACGTCTAATAAACAAACAATACACTCAACAGTTGAGTAAATAAATGTTCTAGTTCAAGAAATAAAAAGGTCAGCAACAGTTTACATTGATGTATACATCGCTTACATCAACAGCATTGTGTGTGATACAGTATGTGTGAGTGTAGTCCTAATATTAACATTAATTATAGATATATAAAATTATTATCTATAACAATTATATTATAATTATTATTGTTGTTGTTATTATTATTATTATTATTAACAGTAATTGTTTATGCCGCGCCACAGTGTTGCCGTTTCAAGAGGTGTGGGCTCGAAGCCTGTGTCGGACCATTGAGAAGCTGGTGGAGGTGGTGCAGGAGTACCCGTCAGAGGTGGAGCACATCTACAGCCCCGCCTGCGTGCCCCTGGTGAGGTGTGCAGGCTGCTGTGGGGACGAGAAGCTCGAGTGCCACCCCACCCTCACCACTAATGTTACAATGCAGGTATAGCTAGACGCAGATTTTCTTCAATTCACGCCTCGCGTATCGCTAATCTCCATTCTTTCTTTTGTCAGCTGTTGAAAATCAGGCCAGCAGAGCTTGGAGAGGAATATGTTGAAATGACCTTTGTGGAGCATCAGACATGTGAATGTAGGTAAGAAAGAACAACATATATATATATATATATGCTGTATCAGACATTCTGCTTTAACAGTATTCTTGTAATTGTGTATAATATTGTGTGACTTTACTGAGCTACTTCAGTGTGCCAAAGTAATATAGAACACTTTAATCATACCACAGTACAAACATGATACCAGTAAACGTAGTACCTCTCTGACTGTGAGTTGAATTTTGGATACTTCTCTTGCACTGCATCTCATTGTGAAGGTGTTGTTATGGCTTGCCTTGATATTCATATATTCATTTTTATGTTGTTCCTCAGAGTCAAAAACCCTGTTGTGAAGGTTGAAAGGTAAAACATTGCTTGAGAGTCAAAGTATTTTTTTATTGTAGAGAGTTTAATTATAGTGTTTCTTATAGAAAACGACAAAGAGGGAAAGGACGGAGGAGAAAGGAGAAACAAAAAACGAAAGACTGTGACAGGTGAAGCACTATCATTGTAAAAATGATGGAGAAGGCCATGCACCAATGAAGACTTCTTATTTTTATATTTGTGTTGTTCAGGTGCCAGATCCCTCGAAGGTAACTGCAGCACCCAGCCAAAGCCCTGTTGCAGTGCGGCTCACTATTTATTTCCAGCCAAACGACAGCGTCAAGAGTCTCTGTTCGCTCTTCTTTTCAATACCGAGTGTGCAGCCAGAGACTCCAAAACGGCTGGGTTGTTGTGAAGACACGCCCGTCTGGTGATGAGCGCAGTGTTTGTGATGACAAAGTTCAACGGAAAATGTGTTTTAATTGGTGGAAAGCCTGTTGTTACACAGCTGACACAATGGACACACACCTGGGAGCCAAGTGCAATGTAGGCCCAAACAGACTGATTTACACAAGTTATTATCACTGTATCGGGTATGGTAATTGGTACATTTTTATGGTATTTAAAGGTTCTTACTCATGCTTAATATCTGTATTTATTGACAGAAACAGCAGAATAAATATGGACCAAAGGGTTGTTTCTTCCAACAACAAAAATGTCACTGATAACTGAAGTGAAATGTCGCCCTCTAGTGTCTAAATTGGAATAAACAATTGTCAGTACTGTTGGATGACATGCACCACAGCAGAGAGACAGACACAGTAGACTGAGTGGAGTATTGGATTTTCTTTTTAGTCTACACAGTAAAGTTTTAAAAAGAACCGTGTTTAAGAGTTGTTCTGCATCTTGTGACTGGACAATTATTTCAGTCCTAAAAATTACCAGTATTTATCAGTGAATTTCATGAACCAAAGCAATGTCCCGAGATAATTTTGTATAAATAAATGAACTGTGATTTATCAAATTCAATTTTTGTTTGACTTTTTTTTGGTCTGGTACCTTCAAGCTGCTAGCTTGTAAAGTTTGTTTGTACTGTTTAATAACTGAACCGTATCATCAAGATGTTTTAGTTCTTGTTTTAGTTAGCTTGTTTGCGCAGCAGACGGCAGTAATGCTAGCCGTGTGACTACACTTCCTGTCGCTATGAAGACCAACGAAGAAGAAGATGAAGTCAGCAACGTGTGACGTCAGACCTGCTGGAAGAGGGAAACAGGAAGTGGTTGGATAACAACGTTTCAGTATACGTAGTGGGGAAAAAAAACATTGAGTCTATTGACGGGAATTTGCTTTTAAATCTTAACGCATTGGTAAGTTTAACACTTTGGCGAATATAAATCGATACATGTATTGTCGCACCTTGGGTTGTTTGCAACGCTAACGATATGATATGCTAACAATGTGTAATGTTAGCTAACGTCGCCACAACACTGGCACACTCCCAATTTCTACATTGTTGTTTTTGTAACGTAGCCATTATGAATTTCTCACATTGTATTCACGCAAATGTTTACACGTTTGATTTTATATGCGTAGTTCTGTTTGTTTGTTTGCTACATGCCTACGATCTATCCATTCCAGTGATTACTTTTGTCATTAACGACCGCTGATAAAGGATCATCAGCTGACTATGGATTATTTATGTCATCAAAGATTTAACTATGACATTGCCAATTAAAGCGTGTTGTCATTGAGCTATTCAAATGACCTTCGGTGTTGTTTTTTTCCTAATCATTCCAGTTAATGTCCATCTTTTGCTTCTTTATTCCGCACAGAGGAGACAGACATGAACAGTTTTAGTCAATCCGTCCATCACAGGACACCATCGTTCACCAGGGGAACACATCATGGAGCATCTAAGCAGGACCTGGACCGGGATTCAGGCTTCTCAGGTATTTTTGTCAAGATAAACTTTAAGTTGTACTATGCAGCAAACACTTTACTGTTACTGTGGGGGCTTTTTTAAGTATACAAGGTCAGTTGGAATCAGAGAAAGATCTAGGTCACACTGTGTAGCGTGTATCTTTCTTTTACTAGGTCACTTAGGTCTTTATTTATATACAATAGCGAATCACCTGGACTCTGCTGAAACCTCAGTGGTTGATGGTTTATTCTCCAGGCACCCCAGAGATGCTTATCTACATCTGCCACTGGTTCCATTATCCTGTATTAATGTTCTACCGCCGGTAGTGGTAACATTAGACCGGTTCAATAAGATGAGATGGCTTGTTTCTGTTCCCTCCAGATGCCAGCTCCGAGTACCTAAGTGCAGTTGATGGGACCGACTGTGAAGATGCAGGGAGGAAAAGGTCCACAGTCGGCCAGGACACGGCTGGTGTGCAGCTGGCTGTGATGGGAGGCTCGTATGCTGGACTTTCGCCGATGTTGATTATGAATAACTTTGTCCTCAATCAGGTAAACACTGCATGCTTTTACATATACCTCATTTACACCGTGGCACCCCATATCAATGCATGTCACATTTTTTTTTCAGAATGCAGATTTTGTGTGTTTTTAATAGCGCCTTCATCCACTGGCTTCTTTTTCTATAGTTTTTCAGGTTGCTGTGCTTTTGTTCTAGATTTTCAACCTTGGAGGTACCTTTTACTATACAGTCAAGTTGTTGACATAATGCAGTTTGTTTGCTCAAGCATGAGCTGTAATCCAAACTCTGGTGTTCACCACACAATCAGAGATAAGCCGCTGTCTTTGTGAGGCTCTGTCAGTGCATTCAACAGATTCACTCCAATCACTTTTATAATAATTTTACAAATTGATTTCGACGTTGTGGTCGATTTTGGGGTTGTGATGTGTGACCACTTGCGAATGGCGAAAAACCACAAATAATTGAGATGCCCGTAAAATGTGAGGTTCAAGCAAGTTCAAGTTTGAAAATCTGTTAATATGCAAAACAAAGAGGCTGGGAATATGTAGGGTCGTGAATGATGAATCTTGGATATTTAGGCACCCACTGTATATAAAGTATTGCACATGTTTCATGGCCTGATGTTTAAAGTGTCAGTCAAACTTGTTTGTGCAACATTGCCAGTCATCAGCGCTTTCATTCATTCATTTTCTACTGCTTATCCTCACGAGGGTCGTGGGGGGTGCTGGAGCCTATCCCAGCGGGGTACACCCTGGACTGGTGGCCAGCCAATCACAGGGCAAACAACCATCACACTCACATTCATACCTATGGACAATTTGGAGTCGCCAATTAACCTAGCATGTTTTTGGAATGTGGGAGGAAACCGGAGTACCCGGAGAAAACCCACGCATGCACGGGGAGAACATGCAAACTCCACACAGAGATGGCCGAGGGTAGGATTGAACTCGGATCTCCTAGCTGTATAGCCTGTGCACTAACCACTCATCCGCCGTGCAGCCTAAAAAAGAACATATTTGTATAAAATATATAAAAAGCACGGCTTGCCATGTGATTGGCTGGTGTACCCCACCTCTCGCCCGAAGACAGCTGGGTCTCCTAACTGTGAGGCCTGCGCGCTAACCACTCTAGCACCGTGCAGCCCTATTCTAACTCATTATGATCAAATTTGCATATAGCATAAATCAACCAGATATCTTATTGACCCGAATATAATTTTTCTGTTCTCTATTCAGGGGTGAGCATGCAAACCAACAAGGAAGGCAGAGCTTTTCTTCCTGTCGCTTACACACCACAACATATACATGTTACATTTTCTTTTTGCCAGTGAAGCATATAATGGTATATACAGTAATGTGTACTGTACACCAGTTAGATTACACAGAGATTGACATCATTTGCATATTGTGTAAACACAGCCTTAGGTCTTGCCAATAACACCTCCTTGGATGCATGGTGACACATTAGATACAACCTGCAGTACGAATGTTCTGTGAGGAAATGTCAAGTCTTCTGTAGAAAACTCATCTCTCAACAAATTGCGCTAACCACTCGGCCGCTGTGCAGCCCATCAGCGCTTTCAACTTTCAATTTCAACTTTATTTTGTTCATATTATCTTTACTTAAGACCAAGAAAGGTATTTTGCTTCATCGTGTAATAATCAGTTTCAGTGTACTAATCCCAGTTTTGTCCTTTTAGCCTTCGCAGGTTACTCCAGCAGAGAAACAGTGGGGCTTTCCTTCGTCTGTCAGCGTTATGTCTCCATCTCAGATGGTTCTGCTTCATCCAATGATGTCAAACAGCAGCAGCTCACCAAAAACAGCCTCTGACAATGGCAAGCAATCAAAAAGCTACACATCCACTCTTAAGTCCTACCCCAGAATTGCCCCAAACCCAGTGGACGCACCCTCAAAGAGGTCCTCCAAAATGAGGAGTTCATTTTCAGCACACAGAAGACATCAGCAAGGCAACAGGCTGTATGGCGCCCCCACCGCTCAGAGGGCTCCGCCAGCTTCCAGTAAAGCCAGTTTGGCCAAGTTTGAAGCAGCAAACAACCACTCGGCTCTGTCTGCTGAGAGCTCAGATCAGCTCAGCGAGAAGTCGCTCTCCTTCACGACAGGGATCACCACCTCTGTGGTCCCACACGCAAATCAGTGCAGAACTGAAGTAGACCCTAACCGGTCATGTCCTGATAATTACCAAGACAGCCTCTCGGCAGAAAGCAACAAGTTGACACGTTTCAGCAACACCTACAACATCCTGAGCAACTGCGGCCTGCTGGGCATCACTATGCGCACCAAGCAGTTAATCAAGGAGAACAAGCGCACCCAAGGTCAGCTGCAGCTGCTTCAGGAGCAGACCGCACTCCTGCTGGAAGCTCTAGGGAGCGGCGATCCTCACCTGTGGACTAAACTCCAGCTGTCTATGCAGGACTATGACAAGTAACAATCAAGTAGTGACATGGTTTTCCTACACTGTGTTGGTACACGTACAGGTAACCAGCAGCTTTCAATGTGAGGAAATGGTATGTCCCCAGGTGTCATTTGTCAAATACTTGTCAGTACAAGCTTGTAATATTGCCGTCAGCCATGTTAGCTGCTTGTGTCTGAACTTTAAACAATCAGTGCTGCTGGTTTAAAACCCTTGCCTATAATAATTGTCCTTTTTAAGTAGGGCTATAGCCGCTATGGTAAACCGCAATCGAGCATGGCACGACAAGCACATTAACAGATGTATTGTTCCAAGACTTTTGTAGGACCTCGTATTAAAAGTAAGAGAAAAGGGAAGACATCGTTTGCGTTGCATGAGAAAGTTTCGGAAAAGAATACACTCTCATGCTACACACTTTAAGTCAATGGAACGATGTAATTCATAGCATTGTCATGCAAAATATAGTAGCACGCCATGAACACCGTGAGCTTTGCATATAGGCAAAGAGGTCCGGTGGTAGAAAATGCACAGTAGATCCTCCTTAAGGCTTCACGTTTTTGTATGATTTCTCTAAAAAGTCCAGAAACAACATTGCATTATGGAATGACTTTTACGGTACATGACGCTAATGGTTTCGGACAAATAGGATCCAGTTTCACACGTGCATTCCAAGAAACCGCCTTCTCATATGTAAGAAGTGTCGATCTTGTAATTGTTTAATTTGAACTACCCACTCCTCCCTCGTCAAGTGTGTAATGCCAGTTAACCGAAATGTCTTTTTATATATATATATATATAATTTACTTGTTGATCTGTATTAAGTATTATTTATTTGTGATAAGATTTTATTTTTGCAGAAGCTATTATTTAATCCTGCCAAACACATTTTAACTTGGTTACTGGACAAATTGGTTTTAAAAAGAAGGTCAAATTGTATGAAGTGAAGTTTTGTGGCCTTGTATCTACTTCAGGATCTGCTACTATCTTCTGTTTTGCTTAACGGGGGTCATGATGGCACAACAGTAGCAGAAATCCGTTACATATCAGCCTCTTGCACTTTAGTTACTATAGACTGTCGCCCTGCTTGTTTTTTTTTTTTGGTTGTTTTTTTAATGTGAACATGAATGTTAACTGTGCCTTTTTGAATGTTTGTATTCTCGTGTTAGTGCTTGAGCTGCTTGGATTGCTGTAAGCATCTGCAAAGATGCAAGCTTCACATGGAGGAAGAAGTTTGCATGTAGTCGAAGCTCTCCAAAGAATCAATCATGGCGAGGATTAATGGCAACTTGGAATTCTTTATTTCGGCAATACTACCTTGCAATACTTTACAGGCCATAATAGTAGTAGTAGTAACTCTATTTTAACAAACATATTTGACCTTTTTTGTGTGTGAAATGTGCCTCCTGTCACAAACGTCACCTTGACTAACGGTCATAAAACTGTAAAGTCATTTCTTCTGTCTTGTTCTTCAGGTACAAATATTCTGTCCAATAAAGATGTTACGCAACTACACAGAAAACCACCTGAGTGCGGTAGATTCTTTTAACTGAAGACTCACTTAATATTATAGCACTTTGGGTTTATGTGTATAGCAGGTAAAGACAAAAGTAGCTCTAGTAATTAAATACTATTGCTAAGAAGTGCAAAACACGTTAATAAAAAGCAAACCAAATTATAATTAAACCAATCCTACCGGGAATGTACCAAATCCCTGATATATAGGAAGTGATAATGTTTGGACCAATCAGCTTTTCTCGTGTTTCCTTGTCACCCAAGATCTCTGGAGCTGATTGGTCCAAACGTCCCCTTGGGATTCAGTGCGTTCCATTTCTGAATGATGTTGTTTTTTTTTCTTTTGTTAAAGTGTTTTGCACTTTTTGGCCACTGTCATAAAAAGTATTTATTTCTAAAACAATGTTGACTATATGTCAAGCAGCTGCAGTTTAACAGTGGGAAGTCCTTATTACAGTATTACCACAAGGCTCCATCATTAGCATTAGCAAGGTACGGCTATTGCTTCATCTATGGGGCTGTTGTGTACAAAATGTGTAAGTAAGACATGATTTTATGGCACATTGTGATTAATACCCTGGATAATTCCACTATAGCCCATCATCAGTCAGTCTCTGGAGCAGACAATAATATTGTATTGATACTTATAACGGTCACTACACATGTTCTTGCCTGCTAGCCCTTAACATCAAATGTAATAACGGTAAAAATATGTTCCTGAATGTTCTCTGTGCACACATAAATGGCATCAGCAGTCAAGTTTAGCACATGATACAAAAAGGCTAAGCAGTGTATGTATATGTTTATGATGAACCTTAGTAAACCTTATTAAATATTGCTTTTAAAAAGCTACTAAAACCTAAATGTAAACTCCTATATGCTTACTGTAGGCCTCCTCTCTTTACAGGAGTGTCAAGGAATACTTAACGTCATTATAAAGTACATACAGTGGAACCTCTAAAGTGGTACAAAATGGAGTTCGAGCCAAATTGTGTGACTATGGGTATCAGAAGGAACTCGGAACTTAAGCCTATTTTGTTTTCTCTTTTTCTATATTTTGGTGATGCCCCAGCAGAGGGGGACATGTTTCAATAACCATAGAAGGCCACTCAGTACAGTATGACCGAGTTTTAATGTAAGTTGGGACATACACCTAAATGACCTATGACATATAAAATACAGTAATAAAAAGACTAAATACAAGAATTAAGTGAAACAGATATACTTTTGTCCCTGTGCTTGTTCTACATTTTTTAAATATAATCCCAGGCTAGTCTGGAAGCATAACTACTTCTTCTCCGATATTGGCTTTTTGCAGAAAAACGATATGCCGATATCAGCGCACATACTGATTTTTCATGATCGGGAAAAAACCCCAATGCCAATATCAACCGATATTGCATTTTTATGCTGATATCGGGTCGCTAATTATCGTGCATGCCTACTAATACGCCATGTTATTCTTCCTCAAGCAGTGTTGCTGCTCGGCACGAGGCACACGCTGCATTCTTGTGCTGATTGTGTCATGTATTCTTCATCTATTTCACTTGCACTGTAAATGGTGTAAACAAAATGGTGGTAAACTAACGATGACTTGTAAGCAGATGCTTGGAAATGTAACCGCAAGCAAGCATGATGGCTAATGACTTGCATGACAATGAAACCAAACAAGGCACTATATATATTAGTCATCTAACAATTTGTATATATCTAATCATAAAATACTTAAACCCTACAAAGCTTAGATCAGTACCTGTATTGCTCTGCGAGCGCCTTGCTCCCTCCATGTTGTTGGAGCGAGTAGTTTTACTTTTTTAAAGATTTATTACGCAATGCTTAGCTTTTATTTATTCTCATCTGACTATTGAAAAGCAATGTAAAAAATCTTGATTGTTATTAAAGGTTTTATCATTTCTGTCTGGATCAAATCAAATAGAAATAGAAAAACTTTGGTGACTGTTCAGTTGAGGAATTTTATATTTAGAGGTTCCACTGTAATTGGTATTAAGACAAATATAAGACGGCTCCTTTTTTCCAGTAGGTCTCTGTGCCATGGCTGCCTCTCTTCAAGTCACTGGTGTTTGTGTGTGTGAGTGACAGGAAGAAAACCTCTGTCTCATTTCCATGTATACATCTCTAGACCCTGAGCCTTTTTGAGACCTTGAGGGAAAATACCGTCTTATATTTAGCTCAATACGATAAATGAATCCTAACTTTCTCCAAAGTGTCCTGCCTGTGTGACCTATTGCAAGTTGATAAATGAATGATGAGAAGATGGCTCAGTCCTGCTTTAGTGCCTCCTCAGAGCACATCTCCACCGTGTGCACAGGCAGGATGAGACCCAGCGCCCAGTTGGCTCCGAACACATCCTTGAGGTTGCTTCTCCAGGGGCTGCAGTTCTCCAGGAGCTGCCCACTCTGCATCTGACACCAGGTCTGGCCCCGGGCCACCAGCAGCACCTGCTGGCAGCAGAAACCGGCACAGACAAGCCCGATGCCCAGCCACACGTACAGCATCAGGACCAGGAAGAGCTGCACGCCGGAGATTGTTCCTGGGTTGAGGGTACGAATTCCTTAATAATAAGCCGTATTCCATCATGAAATTGTTTCATAAGGCAACTCACCCATGAAGAAGTAACCAGTGGAGAGGGGCAGAAGAGTCAAGAAGGTCAGCGGGTTCTCGAAGGAAATGGAGTACTCCACTGTGAGAAAGGCCACGCCAAGAACCAGCGAGTACAAACAGGTGCAGGAGGTGTAGATGCAAAACATGATGAAGTAACGCATGTTTTTGTTGCCGATGCAATTCCCGGTGAAAAAGCAGTGGTGATCCCGCTTCAGTATAACCTTCTTGCACAGTTTGCAGAAGTGGCGGCCGTTGAGGAGGTAGTGAGCATCCACTTTGTCCGAGCAGTGTGGTGAACACACCGGGACCGCCGTCTCGTTGGCACTTGCTGCGGGATATAAGATAGTCATTGTGTAATTCCCAAGGGCGTTGAACATGAGAAAAAGAAAAACCACGGTGTGAAGAGTTGTAGACCCCCCGGGTGATGTGTCAGGGGTGGGGAAGATCGTTGGGATGAAGAAGCCAAAGTGCAGGATGAAGGTGACGATTGTCGCCATGAAAAAGTATGCAGGGGCCACGGCGTTGAGAAGCCTCAGTTTGAGCATCCTGGTGAACATAGCTGTGGGTGGGTGGGAGTGGGGGGGGGACACAAACATCAGCAGTAAGAAAATCCCTTTAAAATTCAAATACACTGTTTTGAATTTTGACAAAACAGAGAAATAACATTACACCCTGGACTGGTGGCCAGCCAATCACAGGGCACATATAGACAAACAACCATTCACACTCACATTCATACCTATGGACAATTTGGAGAAACCAATTAACCTAGCATGTTTTTGGAATGTGGGAGGAAACCGGAGTACCCGGAGAAAACCCACGCATGCACGGGGAGAACATGCAAACTCCACACAGAGATGGCCGAGGGTAGGATTGAACTCGGATCTCCTAGCTGTATAGCCTGTGCACTAACCACTCATCCGCCGTGCAGCCTAAAAAAGAACATATTTGTATAAAATATATCAAAAGCACGGCTTGCCATGTGATTGGCTGGTGTACCCCACCTCTCGCCCGAAGACAGCTGGGTCTCCTAACTGTGAGGCCTGCGCGCTAACCACTCTAGCACCGTGCAGCCCTATTCTAACTCATTATGATCAAATTTGCATATAGCATAAATCAACCAGATATCTTATTGACCCGAATATAATTTTTCTGTTCTCTATTCAGGGGTGAGCATGCAAACCAACAAGGAAGGCAGAGCTTTTCTTCCTGTCGCTTACACACCACAACATATACATGTTACATTTTCTTTTTGCCAGTGAAGCATATAATGGTATATACAGTAATGTGTACTGTACACCAGTTAGATTACACAGAGATTGACATCATTTGCATATTGTGTAAACACAGCCTTAGGTCTTGCCAATAACACCTCCTTGGATGCATGGTGACACATTAGATACAACCTGCAGTACGAATGTTCTGTGAGGAAATGTCAAGTCTTCTGTAGAAAACTCATCTCTCAACAAATTGGGTTCCTGAAACCTTAGGGACCCCCTGAATGGACCAAAAATATCTCGCCATCTGCATTGGTGCTCTACAGACCCACAGCTGAATGCCACGCTGGGTGGAAGATGACATCTATAGTCCTGGTCCAGGGTACGTGACGTATAAAAGACGGGTGATGACCCACGGTGTGCCTCCACCAACCCACCCCTCCTCCGGCAACACTCCGCGCACCCTCGTTGACCTAAACCTCCCCCATCGCAGGCACCTTAACGTGAAGTATCATAACCGAAGCGTGACGTCATAAATGCCATTCCTGATACATAGATGCGTACACATAGACGCGTGTACCTGCAGCCTCGGGAGGAACTGTCCTTTTCAGCACCGCCAAGCTCACTTGCAGCCGATCGGCAACACACGTCTACATCCACTCTGGGCAGCATCGCCCCCTGCTGGCGAAGATGCCTTTCTTACGTCATTCAACAACAACAACAAAAAAAACGTTGACAACTTATTTTCAAAATAGTGACGCACACCCATGAAAATCAGTTAGAAATGTTTATGCATCCATTTATAAAAAAAAAAAAACAGTTGGACTTGTAAAGGAACTGAAGGTGCAAGATGGAGTTTTTTCCAGCAGGTGGCACTGCAGCCTCTGTAGTTTAACCAGCCATAACAAAACCATGCTACTTCTGACCTTATGGCTATAAATGTTGCTGAGCTACTTCTTTAAAAATTGATTTAGATGCATGAGAGTATTAGAATATTAGATCTTCACAGTATGAAGTGTGTCAGTTATAATAAGGCATTTTTTAAAAATAATACAGCTCTTATATCGGTTGTCATTGGTGATCCTGTATATGGTATTATATAGTATACCTATGGTAATGATCGTGATAATACCTGTTAAATTGTTTAAAGCATGCATAACAAAGTTACGTTTCTACAGTTCATGTCTGAAAAGGAGTAGGAAGAAGCCAATCTTATTTAGTCTTACCCCTTCTCCATATATATCACCAATATCAAAAATGCAGCAAAATAAACAACACCATCATAAAAGATATTTGTGAAAATAAACACCAATACTGATACCACTCTTGGTATCAATGTTATTGATATTTTGATGGATCCACTCATCCCTGCTGGATACCATGCTAATACTGTATGCCCCAGAGCAAGCAGGGTTGGTATTGTTTTCCAGTCACAGCTAATGTCATTAGTGTAATTACTGTAATTGATAAAATTAGCCTTTCTCAGGAAATAACCCTCAACGGTATACTTTCCCTGATAATTGAATTTATGAATTTCGTTACTAATTCAATGACTTTTTTGGGAAGTAACTAGTAAGTACAGTATAGTTTTTTTTAAAATGTAATTTTCCCAACTGCCAGTAACAGTGACATAAGAAAACGTCCCCAACATACATAATACTGTGTGTTTTCTTTTTTCTTTTTCTTTTGACCAATTCCCATTTATTAAAACATTTATAGTATCGTTGTGGCATCATAATAAATGATTCGCCTGTCATGTGTGAAACACCCGCTTGTTGACACTCCCTGAGTGCTCCTCTCTGCTGGCAGGTGTTGAATTGTCAGACGCTCCCTGGGAAGGTGGGAGTTTCTTGTGTTTCTTGGCTGTTGGAAGACAAAAAACACACACGGCAGTATCGCATCCCTTCAATGACGCCAGCCCACCAGCGAGCTTTTTGAGGTGAGTGAGGATCATTTTCACACGAATTGGCCTTTTTACTGAGCTAAACTTGCCGCGGAGGGTTTTAAGTGCGCAAAATTTGTGGCGCAATGGTTTTTCATCAAGTTGAGCTTTATAAGGAAGGCGGGTGTGCAGACTGGTGTGAGTGCTGCAGCAAGCCAGGGGAGCCACAGTCGTCCACATTGTATGACTGTACACAATCACCTTTAAAATATGGACGCTTATAGTGGAGACGAGAGGTTTGTCACGTGATTGCATCATATTAGAGTGATTTTAGTGGTCACCCGAGGAGGACGTGGCGGTGTCTGGCAACGTGTTACACCCCAATACATCTCATCTTGTCACTACAACGTGCAAGCTCCTCAAGCAGTTCATTGTGTGCTTTACATGTGCTTCTTAAGCGGCAGTTGTCACTTGCCAGATAAGGAGCCTATTAGGGTTTAGCCATTATACTACACAGTGGCCTTTCTCTTTCTATTTGCAGTCACACACACAAAGACCTTAGTGTGACCTGTTGAATCCACGCTTAATTGCATGACATTTATGTTCATTCAATGCAATGTTGAACAAAACAACACAAATATATGCCTTATGTTCTATACTATCTACTCTAGTAAACTAAGTAATTGTACTTAATGTATGCAATCTATCAATCATATTACTTAATTGAATTAGAATTCTATTGATAAGTCATATTTTTTACATACACTGTACTACTTTGTCAGGCGGCACAGTGGGCGAGTGGTTAGTGTGCAGACCTCACAGCTAGGAGACCCGAGTTCAATTCCGCCCTGGGCCATCTGTGTGTGGAGTTTGCATGTCCTCCCACATACGTAGCTTAGCAAATTTTATGGAGTACTTTCAACTGTTGGTGCTGACCTGCCAACATGTACACATTTATTGTACTGAACATGCAATTTGACTCTTGAATATGCGTGTATGCTTCACAGCTCTCCAGTTTGTTGGATTTTCCTGGTTTCAGTGTCGAGTTCAGTCTGTATGGGACATAAAAATTAATGGATCAATGGATCAGTTTCAGGCTGCACGGCGCCCAAGTGTTTTTTTTCTCCGGGTACTCCGGTTTCCTCCCACATTCCAAAAACATGCTAGGTTAATTGGTTTCTCCAAATTGTCCATAGGTATGAATGTGAGTGTGAATGGTTGTTTGTCTATATGTGCCCTGTGATTGGCTGGCGACCAGTCCAGGGTGTACCCCGCTTCTCACCCAAAGACAGCTGGGATAGGCTCCAGCACCCCCTGCGACCCTCGTGAGGAAAAGCGGTAGAAAATGAATGAATGAATGTACTACTTTGTCTTGAAAAGCCTATAGAACATTGCTTTAATATTTAATCAAGCTTGACTCCCAATATGAATGCTGGTCGTTTGGAGGCATCACACACGCATTATTATTTCAAGACAACTCTGACACTGTAGTAAAAGGCCTGCTTGTATTGTGGTAAGTCATGCTTACTTTGCTGCCAGGCTGGGTTTTCTTTTATGTTGTTTTGCTTGTTAGCTGTGGATGTTTCAGCACTTGGAGGAGGTGAACAGCTCCAGCTGCACATACAGATCAGGCAGAGCATGAGCACAAAGATCCCAAGGTGCTTTTTAGATTCATTCATTCATTCTACTGCTTATCCTCATGAGGGTTGCGGGGGTGCTGGAGCCTATCCCAGCTGTCTTTGGGCGAGAGGTGGGGTACACCCTGGACTGGTTGCCAGCCAATCACATGACAAGCTGTGCTTTTTATGTATTTTATACAAATATGTTCTTTTATAGGCTGCACAGGGGATGAGTGGTTAGGGCACAGGCTACACAGCTAGGAGACCCAAGTTAAATTCCACCCTCGGCCATCTCTGTGTGGAGTTTGCATGTTCTCCCCGTGCATGCGTGGGTTTTCTCCCACATTCCAAAAACAAGTTAGGTTAATTGGCGACTCCAAATTGTCTATAGTGAGTGTGAATGGTTGTTTGTTTATATGTGCCCTGTGATTGGCTGGAGACCAGCACTCCTGTGACCCTTGAGGATAAGCGGTAGAAAATTAATGAATGTTAGTTTTTAGATGAAAGGACTGAGACCCAACAAAAACATAACAAATACTGCAAATATATATATATTGTGTTCAGTCCACCATGTTGTCAATTACCTTAACTATGTATTTATTTTAAAAATACAAGTCACTTTTCCCCAAACTATGGCAAGTGGTAACACATGGACCAATAAATTGTGGTGAATACCTGGTAAAAGGTGTATTTTTTCTCCATGTCCGGTCCAGACTGTGTGTTTGTCATTCTCCATGAAACAAGAAGTAGCCTCCTAGATAATCAAAAGATGAACTAAAACTACAAATTATAAATCTAATGTTCACATCCTCAAAACATTACTTACCAAGATGTTACACCAGTATTACATGACGTTACATTGATGTTCACAATGCTATGTGGCTTTTAAGGAGAACTAAAGACAGCTGGGATAGGCTCCAGCATGCCCTCATGAGGAAAAGCGGTCTAGAAAATGGATGGATGGTTGATCATTGACAACCTCTCAGTATAAACATAGTGTAGCTAAGTGCAATATAAGCACAGTGACAAGCATGTTGCTAGAAAAACATTCAGAATCTCACAGTATGGTTCAATACCCATACTGAAGCAGACTGAAGTCAGGCATTTGATGTTCGGTAAGCTGGGCTGCCGGGGCCTTATAGTGTTGTAATGTGTTAAGTTTTTTTCATATGTCCACTTGTGGTGATTGGTGTATGTCAAATGATATCATTTCTACTGTAGGTATGAAATGTTAATGGCGTGTGTATGCTTTTTCATATATCATATTGCATTAGATCACTACATGCACGTAACCTGCTGATCTGACATTTATATATTAATCTGTGAAGGGTCGGAATGGATCAAATTGTGCATTACTACGTTACACAGTAATTACATCAAATCATTCTATCAGGGCAGCCTTTGTTCATTGGAGGTCATTTTCTCATCTCAGTCCATTGAAAGTACTGTTCTCCTGGACAGTTTGATAATACGCACAATAAAAATGTCACCTTTTTTTTAAAGAATGACATTTAGGTTTGGCTGAGAGAAGAAAAGAATAGTTTAGATGCTAATTTTGAGACGTTGAGACGTGTTTATGAATGGACTGCATCGTTATCGCTTAATAGAAGAGATAGCCTTCTGCGGTCTGTTTAATGAGTCGTGTGTGCTTTTTTCGAGGCTAACAATAATGTGACTCATGTTTTCTCCCAGGCAGGCCCATTTTGGAAGTGCTCCCGTAGGCTTTGTACTGAATTAATCTGGGGGTTAAATCTTCTAATGCAAAGAAAATGTAGATTAGCGAGATTCTGTGCTTACATTTAAAATTGTAAGCATGTTGGACTCAAGTCGTACCAAGATGCCAGATGGGTTCTAATAAGGGTTGTGCACACAGCAGCAGAGCATACACACATCACTCCCCCCAGGGGGCCTACTGAGCATGTGCAGCCAGACAGGAAGCAGGTGTTTGGTTTGTTGTGCATGGCTGGAGTGAGTAAGTTTTCCTCATCGTCATGCTGAGGCTCATTTGGCCTTTACAGGGAGGCCGGGTGGTGATGTAGCATCATCTGTTTGCTATCAGTCAACCACACCTCACTAATCTACACTACGTACGTGGGGGCCGTGTCATAGAGAGGTGCAGAAATAGTCACCCCCTTCCTGTCAATCACATTATAGCCTGCATGCCCTAATGAGCACATGTGCACATCTCTATCAGGTATTTATTCCACTGTATTTGTAATGAGTGCCATTTGAATACCACGAAACTGAGCATTATTATCTTTGTAAAGCCAGAATTGTATGCTGCTCTTGTACATATTTTACATATTCCAATAAGAGTTTAAGATTTTAAACTGACAGGTTTCCAACAAATGTTCACACAAAAAAACCTTCCAAAAAGAGCTCATTTATTCTGGATCTTTCACTTCCAGAATCAGCTCTGTCATGCAAATTTGAAGTTGGCCCCGCAGATTGTCAGCTATCGTTCACTGGTTGACTGGCTGTTGATGAGTTGCAGAGGTTTGGGAGTCAGTGGAGGTTCACCTTTTATTTATGGTGCATGTCTCTGGCAGAGCAGGATAATATCTCTTTCAGACAGGTTGTGAATCTTATGTGATGGCAGGAGGGGAAAGCTCTTCCAGACATGCTCACCAAATACTTTATGGTTGCTGGCTTAGTACAGCTGCAGTGATGATGATGTTTTTAGAACAATAACTGTCTATATTCATTTATTTCACTTTCAGAATGAATAAACGGTTAGATTTCTCATCTAGTATTTGTCATCTCGCTTTGTGCAAACGTCATTAAGATCATTCTTATTCATGTCAGGTTTGGCTGTATTAATGTTGCTGTAATGGTAATGCAGTACAAAACCGGAAGTCCTCGAGAGCGCTTGGGAGTGGGACCAATCACAGCCGAGTGTGTGTAGCAAGAGGAGGGCTGACGGTGGAGTAAATTAAACAGACCATTTGGGTCAGAAGCAGGAAGTCCATGGAAACACTACAGAGTGTTGCAGAGAGTTGCAGAATCTGGAAGATCTAGAAAGCTTTCTGTGAAGTGTATCATATGTAGTTGCTCTATAGGCATCCACAACACAATGGGTTGCCTTTAACATTTTTGATATGTCCCCCGTTGACTGTCAGGTGCATAACCGGAGGAGCATAATTATAATAATCATCATATCTCTGAACATGATGTATGTGAATCGCAATCTCAGTTCCAAGCAATAATGTGTATATATGTATATATATATATATATATATTTATTTAATTATTTATTTTTTATTTTATTTTTTGGCAGAATCTAGAGTACCGTTTTTTCTGATTTTCTGGGCTATAAGTCGCTCCGAAGTATAAGTCGCACAAGGCCAAAAATGCATAATTAGGTAGAAAAAAAACTTACATAAGTCACACTGGAGGGAGTATAAGTCGTCATTTTTGCGGGTAATTTATTTTTTCTTCTTGGAAGGCAAGTTCTAACAATAAAAGAAAAGAGAACAGGCTGAATAGGTGTAAGATATGCTAACACAATGGTTATTCAGCTACACAAAAAATAAACATGAACAGAAAAGGTGTCCAGTTTATGTAACATAAACAGTTTTTTCATTTATAAGTCGCTCTGGAGTATAAGTTGCAGGAACAACCAACCTATGAAAAAAAGTGTGACTTATAGTCCGGAAAATACTGTACATGTAACACAGATTCCCTAAAAGTTTTGTATCCAATGTCAATGTCCCACCTGTGCCCCTTTGCCAATGTTTTGCTTGATGGCGGCCATTTTTTCAACCAGTGTTGCTCACATTTATAAACTTGTGCTTATCATTCCCTTAAAGGTGTGTGGCAAAATTCATGCCGGTTCAGACCTAAAGTTACATGGGGTGTTTTGTCGAGCATGTTTAGTCGTGTGAGAAATTTCAAGTCAATCTGACTTATTGGGTTTAATTTAACAGTGCCCACCATATGGTGTATTTGGCCGAAAAATAATAGCACAGGCAACTCAGTTGGGGGACGTCTCCTGCCAAATTGTCACACTTTTGTGTTCAGCGGTTCAGACAAACACATTTATAAGGTGTTGTAAATTCCCTAGTATCAACGTTTTAGTGCAGGCATTGTGCAGGGCAAACTGCGATTGTTGTTACTTGTTCGTTGACATCCTCAATCATATTGATGCCTGCGCTTGTGAGAAAGATACCAGACGGTCATATATCAGACATTACATCAATGTCAAGTCAGACGGTCGTATCAGTACCAGTGCAGGCAGCAAGCATAGAAAAACCAAGCCGTGGAAATCTGAGTTGTGCTTCATCATTAAGGACCCATCAGTCATTCCACTGCATGTGATCTCACTATATGATCGGAACTGTGCGTTCCAACGAATCCACCTAAAATCACATACTGTCCTCGCTTGCAGTACTTGCAGTACTTAAAGGACACATACAGTACCCTCATTGGGGGTGAGTGGTGAATAGCACCTACAGTATTGACCTCTACTGAGCGATACTAATTTGGATCAGTGCCCAATTGAGCATGTTCATCAAGATTATTCACTATTCGCTCCATTAGTCAAATTAAAAGAGAATGCAAAACAAGCATATAAACATTAGCGTCTTTGTTTTCAGCATTGTCATTGTGAACTTGTTCCTGTCACGCTACCACGCAACCATGATAGACTGTTTGCATTTTCTGTGGTTTTTAATGACTGTAAAGCAACTGTGCTGAGATAATGGTTGCATCAGCAGCAACCACAGAGTTCATGCAAACGAACAGGAGTGTGAAGCATAGCTGGTCTGAATCAGGGTCTAGCACACAGTGTCACTACTGACAGTTTCATTGTTTTGCCTGTCTCCCTGGAAATGACACCCCCCCCCCACCCCCACCACCATCCTCCTAGTGTTGCACAAGCTGGTTAGCAGAGCAAATGTGTTTCCTTTTATAGCCTGGTGTTATTCAGCTATTGTATTCTCATCAGATGCAGACTTCAGCATCAAGGATGAGCACGGCATAGAGGTCACGCCGTCAGCCAGAGAAATAAATAACGCCACTTTGTCATCTGCTGCCTCCACTCGGAAGCCCGCTTTAGGGAAATGGAGGATTAAAAAAAAAACTTCCCGAGTTCAAAAGGATGAGGAGGAAATGGATATGACAGGATGAGAGCGAGCATGTTGGACTTTTTAGCTTTTAAAGCGTGTGATCTCCGCCGCATTGAAAATTGCTGAGTCACGCTTTGTCCAAATGTTGTGTGAAGCCACACGGTTGGTCAGCATCCTGCTCTTTTCTGGAGGTGGCGTTGGGAGTTTGCATCATCGACCGCCTTCTTGTCTAATACACAAAGAAGCCAGCAAAGGTGTGTTCTTGCCTGTTTCACTTTGTGTGCCCAATCCCTTTAGTACAGAATACGTATTTGCATAAACTGCATGGAAAAAATGATTTTTTTTTTCTGTGTTTGCTTGCAGAACAAAGTGAGTGTGTGTGTGTTATGGATCGGCTTTGTGATCCATCCTCAGGGAATATCCATCCCAGCCATGTCCACAGTGAGACTCTATCTGACAGCATCGCAATGCTATACAGTTTCACCACAGGGAAGAAGACACTGTTATAAAGAGGGCTTCTGTTATAAAGAGGGCTTCTTACAGGTTATATTTTTAAATATCTTTTTTTATCTGGAGCCCCGTTGAAAGTGTGATGTGCAGCAAGTCACAGCAAGTCAAATCATTGATGCTGACAGCTGGCACTGTGAACAAAAAAAAAAAAAAAACACAATGTTTGTTCAGTATTTGTGGGTTTTGCTGTGTGCACAAGAGTGTAAACACTTCTTGAATCGAATGACAAATCTCATATTGCACATGAAATGACCACTGTCAATACAAAAAAGGTGGTACTGATGCAAGGCTTTGTCTGTCACAGCACTGCAGTATTTCCTCTGTATGCGTACACAAACTGAACAACTTCCACTGTATTGATTGTGTATGTGGCTGCTTCCGGTCTGTGGTCATGGCACTGTGAATGATCATATCCTCTGCATGCTCTACATAGGAAAGTACACAGGGAAAAAAGGTAGGGATCAGCTGTTCAAATATACGCTTGAGTAAACAGACTATTTTACACTTGAGCTAAGTCGGTTTGTTCTCTCAACAATATGTTACCCATCCCCATTTTGTTAGCATCTGCCTGCGACAAACACGGTTTTAAAGAGAGCTCCATGTGTAGCTTTCATCTTAATTATTATTTGAGTTGTTTTTATGTGGCATCTAAATTCCATTTTTCAGATAGAGAAAAAGCCAGATCAATGGAGCCTGACGGTACCTTCGACTGAATCTTATGATTAGAGATCAATTAGAGATGCACACAGATTGCTTGTAGATCACTATTAGCAGAGAATGTACAACAAGTACACATTGGTAAAGTAAACTGTCCATCACTCAAATATCATTCATTTTCTTCAAGCGAATATCACTAAATGGAATTGTGACCAAAATATAAAGGTTTGCAAAAACACTCTCGAAGCAACTAAAATAAAATGTTGACAAAAAAATCAGTTAGGATTGCACCCATATACCCTTATATTAATGGAGTAATCAGAAAAAAACATATGTTTTCTTGTTTAGAGAGGACAAATTCAAACATTTCTCACTGTGCTCTGTATCTTTAGGTATGGTCCAGTGCTGATGGCTGAAACTGCACTGTTCATGTCCAGAGCGCCCCCTGTGGAAGGGAGGCCATTTGAGCTGAACATACAGGGTCTTCTTGACTCCCACGGGGATGACAACAGCACGGCTGAGAGATGCTACCGCGCACACTCTCGCAGCAGTGTACTACAGGGTCTGCCATTTGGGGGGGTGCCCACTGTCTTGGCTATCAATGTGGTCATGTGGATGGTGAGTATTGTATATTTATATAACAATCACAACATTGCGTAGTTTCTTAGCTACTGAGTGAGAAATCGCATTATCTGAAAATTAGATATTGGCTTTTTTGGCTTTTTTACATCCGACATCTGATATTTGATAGTGTCCAAAATGTTATTACCGATATCGACCGATACCGTTATAGGCGGCAGCTTGCCTCCAACAAATGTTGTGTCATGAACAAATGATATGCTTCTATTGTGTGTCAATATTTCATGTGACATGTCAATAGCTCACAAAGCTCGTGTTCCTCAGCAAAAACCTCCAAAATTAAATGTGAGCTAAATTGACCCCTTAAACCCGTCAATGCTGCTGTGAAAAAGCTTGTTGTTGAAGCTCTCATCGATGTAGCCAAGCATGCACAGGCCTAAAAAAATACATTTTCTGAATGCCACGTCTTAAACTGTCTTTTTTCCTAGAATAAATACTGTTTACAAGCGCACAGGCAGATATTTCTCTCCAGTTTGGCAGATAATAATAGGCTTCCGCTTTCTGCTGTCAGCGAACTGACTTCCGCTGTCAGGCTCCATTCTGCTCTGATATCGCTCTCAATCTGCCACCACCGTGTTTTAATTGGCTCATTTCATCACTGACTGGTTGTCAGGGCAACACAGGGGCTTGAGTACTGTCTATTAATGACAAGCATGAGTCTAAGCATGAGGTCCCCCCCCCGTCCTCCACCCCCGAGGAGCACGCCTCTGCATCAATTCCATCATCACATCTGAGACATTGGAGGAGAGCGTGCCCACACATTAAGACAAAGTCAAATAAAACAACACAGAGACAATGGATGTGAAGAAAGACAAAAGATCACAAAAGTTTGCAAATGTGAATACATACGCTGGTTGCCCTGATTGCTTGTGCATGTCAAGAATGAATCATTCATTAATTACAGGACCCCTATTATCATGTATTGTGTATGTATGTATGTAATAAGTATACGTCATTAAACGAAATGAGCCCTTTTTGATTTGTTGCTATTGATCGAATATTTTCTTGAGAGTGCACTGCATGTGTTTGTGTGTGTGCACACTTACCTGCCTGGTAGTTTCCACGACAACCACATACTACTCAAAGAGAGGAAGGTATCATGAAATAATTATTGGTGGGGGTAGTTATGCTCCTATGTACTGTAGATAGATTACGTAAATGCAATCGTAAGAATTTGTGAAGATGTTATATTGTTCTGTGCTGGCGGTAATCACAAGAGTGGTTTACGTTGTTATTTTTACAGGGGGCAAAAATGTTGCTGCACACCTGCCATTGGGACAAATTAGACTGCAGCACCATTAAGGATAATTATCATAATTATAGCACCCAGGTTTGTGATTGTTTGCAAATGTGTTTGTGTAGTGAATCTTGCATGTGTTGTGTGGTTCACAGTTCCTTTTGCTGATTTTCTCCTGTCTGAGGAAGGCAGCTTGGGACTATGGTCGTCTGGCTCTGTTGATGGAGAATGACAGGTGAATTCATGTCTTTGAATGTAGGCCTTGGCAACCAATGATGGAGAACTAGTCCCCTCATGCTGTAGCCTTGAGCTCCCTCTGCTGAGTGTATAGAAAACTGCATATTATTATCAATGTACTACAAAAGTCCAGCCATCCATTTTCTTTACCGCTTGTCATGCATTCTAGAGCCTATACCGGCTGTCTTCCGGTGAGAGACAGGGTACACGCTGGACTGGTTACCAGCCAATCGCAGAGCCCATATAGACAGCACTCATACTCACATTCAAACCTATGGACAGTTTAGAGGCTGCAGTTAACCGAGCATGCATAGTTTTTGGAATGTGGGAGGAAAGAAGGAAGAATGTGCAAACTCCACACAGAGATGTTCGAAGGGAGCTAAAAACAACCAAACAAAAAACACAATCTCCTGACTGGGAGGCCAACATGCTAAACACTAGGCCACCGTGAGGCCCGTAGTAGAAAAGCGAATCACAAAAATATTTATATATATATATGATTCACTTTTTCACGATTCATTAAATAACTGTGTTCACCTATCATATTTAAGTATTTGGGGTGTCATCACCTTACTTTGTCAATCATTCACATTCATTATATTTGGCAGAAATGTTAATTTTAGTCCCATCCCATTGCATTCCCATCAACACTTCTCCATGTTTTCATGCTGGTTAGTGAACTAAATTTTCTCTGCACAAACTAACTATAGTTATATATTTGATACATGGCAACTGTTTTACGTTTGTAATCCTAATTTTATCCATAAAAGTGTCATACATTCTGTCCCCTTTTTTCAGGAGTACTTCAGACGAAATAGAAGTACAATAAGAAACTGACTATTAAAGAGTATGTGAACATCCCTGACTACAACTTGACTCTGACTACTTGAAAGTCATGTTGCGAGCTTGTATGTTAAAGGTTTAAATACTTTGGACGCAACTGGCGGGCCGGATTCAGACGCTTAGCGGGCCGTATTTGGCCCCCGGGCCGTAGTTTGCTCACCTCTGGACTAATCCAAACAGACGCTAAACAAATCTTTTCATCATTTTATAACAAAACACGTTATATTTTAACAATTCCAAATGCATATGAAAGGGAATAAATTAACATTTAAGATTACTTTAAGCTACCTTTTAGCAAAGGCAGTGAGATCAACACCTTTCTCATAAACACCACCTTACTGTTTTGCTGTGAGCTAATCACCTCAATAACCTGAAACCTTTTGATAAAGAAGGTGAGAAACACTATTGAATTCAAGAAATAACTTTAGGAATTGTTGAACACATGTAAAACTATAATTGTATACCAATTAAAAACATGATTTGTGTTAACATTTTTGAGAGTCAACCACTGATGACTCATAGACAGGAGAGCTAGCTGTTGCCATTTTATGGGTAAGCTAACAAGGACAGTTGTGATAAAAATACATTAAGAGCATAGTTGGATTAACGCAGTGTATTCAAAACATAACAAGACTTGTGTCATAACCAGAAAATGTGTACAAGCTGAGACAAAATTTTGGCGTACATTTTTTATGTTTACTAAACAACATGCTAACCAGGGCGGATGCTAATCGAGGTTCCATTGTGACAGTATAGGTTTATGTGTGTAGAGACATCGCAAAGTACAAACATTATACAAATTTGGGTGTTTTCAATCATTTTTCTGGTCTATGTCTATATTTGTGTTTATGTAAATGTTTTGAAAAACATTTTTTTTATAAAACTAAGGAGCCGGTTGCTTGAATAGCATTCAATTAGCTCCATAGTGTCAACATTCACACATAATTTCAGGAGTACTTTGCAGTGCTTAAAAGGGAAATGACCTTTATTTTGTATTTAAATATCTGTGATGAGATGTCAGCTTGTGATTTTCTTTTTTCAGCCTTACGTCGCTGTTCTATGGAGAACCAAGTGAGAAAGAGAAATCTCCTTCGGAGTCCAGCCCTTCTGACTCGGAGACAAAGGACATGGTGAGTTTTGACCCAGTAGACATTTTCATGAGAAGCTAAATGCCACCAAGTAGACCATAATACTGTATCATTTACACACTTATAGTTAAAGCTCCTTTGTGGTTTTATCTTTTCTAGGGTTTTTGCTCATGGCTGAAATCTCTTTACCATATGAAGTAAGTTCAAAGTTGAAAAGCGTTTTGTCCTTTTCTACATCGATATGCTAGGCCTCGGTCCTCAGAACTGATGTCACCCTAAAATCTAAAGTCATGTTCTCTCTCATTTACGAGCGAAAACAAACAAGTCTGGCCTCACGCAACCACTGGTGCCGTGGTTCCCCACTGAATATTTGCACTTTGCTGGACTCTGACTGACATAACAGATTCAGGGCCGTAAAAAGCTATTTCCCCGGTGTTCATGGGTTTCCATAGTGTTATGCTGGGGTTTGGCTGCCTGTTTTTAGCTCTCGTGCCAGTGGCTAACTCTGGGATCCCTGGGAAAAGTGTAAAGCCACCCTGCAAGTTTTTCATGTGTGTGGGCTGCTGTGAGACCAGCATGTACCTCTCTCCCTCTTCTTCTTCTTCTTCTTTTGGAACTTCCTGTCCGGTTACCACAACGCCTAATGCCAAAGTAGTGGTGCCACCACTTTATTATTATGAGGTATAGTGGCAGCTGTATTCAGTTATGTATTATTAACATTTGTATCTTTCCAGTCGTTCATTTGTTTGGTACTTCCAGCGCTGTCACAGTTGTCGCTTTCATTCTGCAGGGACGAGGAGATCCGCAGCAAGTGCGGCATTGACTCCGTCACATACCTGTCCTTCCAGCGCCATATCATCCTGCTGATGACCGTGGTGTGCCTGCTTTCTCTGGCTGTCATCCTGCCAATCAATTTTTCTGGGAATCTCTTAGGTACATGGAGCCTCCTATTGTTTTTATAAACAATACAAAGTTTATTTAAAGAACAGAATTTATTCAATCGTTGAAGGGTGTTTGAACTGTAGAAATACACTCCCAGTTTTCATGAGCCGAACTCGAACTTTTCCTATCTACACGAAAAGCCAATGAATTTCAAATATCGTTCACAAATTTGTGTCAGTAAGCATTAATAATTCATAATCCATTCGCCTCACAGGTGAGACATATCGAGATTGAACAGCATTATTATTGTACAGGTGTGCCCGAGGTTGGCCACAATAAAAGGCCAGTTCAAAATATGTTACGCAGTTCAAATTTTGCGGCTTCACTCTGTCACAGCGTTTTTTTTGTTTTTTTTTAAAAAAAGCATATTCAATCAAAATATGCATTGTGTATTTTTTGAGTGAATCAAGCATTTTGAAACAAAAAAGTATGACACTTGAATTGTGAATTGTGTTTTGGTTACTAGGTGTCAGTAATTTGGTGAGACATGCACCAGTCTGGATTCCCGGAACGACAAGTACTTTTGCAGGTTTAAATGATCTCACAGCAGGCACGAGAATAATAATAATCATAATCATAATAACAATATGGGCTAGTGTTATGGCCATAACCCACGAAAAGCAAAAATTCAACTCTGAAACCCTGACGGGACTTCCTGTCCTCCACACATCTGTGTGCTTACTCCTCTGCGGAACACATTTACTAGCCTTGCAACGCGGGGCCTTGCATTATCATGCTGCAACATCTGTGTGCATTCAATATGTACTGTACTTTTTGGAGTGGTCTTTTATTGTAGCCAACCTGAAGCACACCAATGCAATAACCATACTCATACACTCATAA
Source organism: Doryrhamphus excisus (assembly GCF_037039965.1). Classification (NCBI taxonomy): domain Eukaryota; kingdom Metazoa; phylum Chordata; class Actinopteri; order Syngnathiformes; family Syngnathidae; genus Doryrhamphus; species Doryrhamphus excisus. Next base: position 15,926,837 of record NC_136370.1, on the reverse strand, counting down.
TCAGCATCTTCATATGCCAAACCTGTGAGGTGGATGTATTATGAATTATAAATGCTCACAAACAGGTTTAGACAGATTTCTGAACAATATTTGAGATAGGCCTTTTGTGTACACAGAAAAAGTTATACTGAGCTCGGCTCATGACAAATGGGAGTAAAAATAAAATTGTTGCGTTTATATTTTTGTGGAGACAATTATTTGCTTCTTGTTAACATACACACGCAGGCGTCAAAAGGTCGCGGGCACACGTTGCTAAATAGCAACAGAAACACCATTTGGCATTTGTGTGTTTATTTTATTGAAAGTGTTGAGCAAGCCATTCTATAATAGGATGAAGGCAGCATCCATTTTGGGGTTCATGCGGTGCTGGGCGGTCCACAGAACCACTTTATTGCTGTTGACTGTCATCTTCCAATGTGCCACCCTAGTCATTAAACAAACAGCATTTGACATGCTGCCATAGCAACAGCAAACAAAGGGTGTCCAAATTAAAAGTGGCTCCAGAGTCGGGTGTAAGTGTGAGTGATGTTTAAACTTGGTGCAAAATGTCACAGAGAAGCTGGGATTCCTCCCAAAGTCTCTTAAAAATAGTAAAGTTGGCCTCACCCAAACGAGGAGGTTTCCTTCAGGTCCAATTAAAATGTTTCACTTTTGTCATGTTTCATTATTTTTACAGGAGACAGTCCTGAGAACTTCGGTAGAACAACACTGGCTAATGTTAGCGCACAGTAAGTCCAACATGGCTCGCTTGACATCCAATGTTATGTAAGCCATAAAATGGATAGTTCAGACTATATTGGTGTTTTTTCGGCCGCACAGGGACAGCTTCCTGTGGCTGCACGCCATATTTGCTTTAGTCTACTTCCTCGTCACGTTCCTATGTATGGCTCACCACTCGATACGGCTGCAGTACAGAGAAGATGAGAAGGTCAGTCACATGATTTATTCTTGTGTGAATGCTGAGATTCAAGCATTTTAATGCTGTATGATATCACCGATGCAAATGAGGTTATTTCATTGTTAGGTCATATCAACTCTACTCACAGAAATCACTAATTGCTATAATATACTGAGCCACACATGCCCATGGCATATTGTGGTATGCTCAGGTCAATTAGGACATTTTGAGTTTGTCAACCCATGGTAAATCCAAGGAGGCCATTAAGTCAATATAACAGTCTGACTTCATCTTACAAAATATGCTAAACTCATCACACAGCAACTTAACACACAAAAGGTAGGTTAGAAATATACAATGTAAGTTTAAAATTAAAGAAAAATTTAATTTCTTCACATAATGCCTTTCGACCTCCTGTCAAAGAAAGAGCTCCTGTTTCCTCACTGTCTTGTGAGCGGCACAATTACGGTATATACGCAAACCAAACTACTTCCTGTAACTATTCTTCCTGTACTCACCAGTAGCCTGGAGAGACAGAGCTACTACACAAAGACCCACTCGATTAACATTGTCATTTCTTAAAAGAGGTTGCCTTATATTCAGGGTCGTCTTATATTTTGTGATATTTTAAACAAATGTTTTACTTGCATTTTGTGTTCCAGGTTGCAAGAACACTGATGATCACGTGCATACCCAGAGATATCGCTGACCCAGGACTGATTACAAAACATTTACAGTACGTGTGCTATCCTTTGCTTTTTTTTGTTCAGTAGTCCAATTTCCTTTATAATTTTACACAATTGCAATATATTCATTATCCTTTTATTCCTTGACTAGTGAAGCCTATCCCAGCTGCACCGTCACTGATATCCGCTTCTGTTTCGATGTCAACAAACTGATGAGGCTGGACTTTGAGAGGTAAAGACAGGCTTTACTTTTACTACCCAAAATTCTTACAATTCTTACAATTGATTGGTTTTACAGGCGCAAGGCTATGAAAGGAAGGCTGTATTTTGCCACAAAGTCTCAAAAAGAGGGAAAGATTATGATCAAGACTCACCCCTGTGCGCAGATATTCTGCTGTGACATATGTGGATTTGAAAAGGTAAGTCGTCTTGTTTGTGGTGCACTGACAGTATATATCCACTGGGTGGTGCTACAGTTTAAATGTATGTGTGTATGTAATGTAAATCTGGTTGTCTCTGTGTTGAAGTACTGTAACTTTTATGGCAGGTGGATGCAGAACAATACTACAGCGAATTAGAGGAGAAGTGGACAGATGAGTTCAATGCTGAGAAGAACCGCATCTCCATGAAGAGGCTGGGCATCGCCTTTGTGACGTTCCGGGATGAAAGGATGACTGCTGTGTGAGTCCAACTGACTTCAGGAAGCCATCCGGTCTGTTTGCGTTGAGGTGATACTGTACAGCTTTATTCCAAGAAGTTCTTGTTGTGTTTTCAAGAATCGTGAAAGACTACAGTAGAGTGCACTGTCGTCGAAGACCACAGCAGTCCAGCATCACCACTGTGGTCCAGTCTCACGAATGGGGCATCCGCTACGCACCCGCTCCCAGTGATATCATCTGGTCAGTATTAACACATTATACAACACCCCCAAAAAATACACCAACCGACTACATTTTGCTCAGTATATCCTTCTATTATACAAGGTAAATATAATACATTTAATATAAATATTAACTGTAATTTAATTGTGATTGGTCTAAGACTGCAAGGGTATAAAAAAGGTAAAACGTGGCTATTTCAGGCCCCTGTCACTGCAGTACAAATATGTCAAGAGGGGAATGTGGGAAATGTCCTGTCGGATGTTGAGGCTTATTATCCTTCCACCCCCTCACACCTATAGGGAAAACCTGTCAGTCTGTGGATCTCGCTGGTGGCTTCGCTGCATCCTCCTCAACATCCTCCTCTTTCTGCTGCTCTTCTTCCTCACCACTCCTGCCATAATTGTCAACACCATGGATAAGTTCAATGTCACCAGGCCTGTGGAGAGTCTGCAGGTCAGTCAGAGTTGGAGGCCAAGTGGAATTACAGCTGCTGTTTGTCCATCTTTTATTTATTTATCCACGCTCTCTCTGTCCAATACAGAGTCCTATCATCACTCAGTTCTTCCCAACCCTCCTGCTGTGGGTGTTTTCAGTACTGCTGCCCTTTATTGTCTACTACTCAGCCTTCTTTGAGTCCCACTGGACCAGGTAGTCCCCAGCTTTTCCTTCCTAATGACTCCTCAGACGGGTCTTCATGTGTCCATGCGTAGTTTTTTTTTCTTTCATTTTATTCCCTCCTTCACCTTGTTGCTCTTGTTACGCTCCTTCCCTCTGTCATTTTGCTCACACTGTTATTCTGGGAAGGTTGTCATAGAGATCTCCATGTGAGGATAGCAATATGCACAGCAGTCACCGTGCACCGCTCCTCGGTGCGGCGGGAGGCGGAGCAGAGCAGCTGCACATAAGGAGACAACCTCATGCGGCACCTATTAGCACCCTGTCTTTACATAACCACCCCCACAAACGTGTTGTGCAGGCGTGATGTGTGAAGGACCGAATGCAAATCAACTGTTTACTGAAGTGAAAAGCCTAGTCCGTGCTAATGAGCCCGCCAGCTCCATAACAAGTCAGCTGACACGCGGCGGCATGATTTCACATGATGTAGTAATCATGCAATCAAGAATTCTGTCACAAAATGTTGAAATGTCAAAATCGCATGAGTACAATTGGTCACAATAGAACAGGGGTCTCAAACTCAATTTACTTGGGGGCCACTGGAGCTCGGGTCTGGGTGAGACTGGGCCACATCAGGTTTTAAAAAAAAAAAAACGCATTTATTAAAAACAGAAAAATATACAAACTTTTTCAGTGCTTTGGTTCCGCTTTTCTACAATAAAAGCGCTGATAAAACATTCCACTTCTCTCAAATATCTTAATTTTTATTTTTCTGCACAAAATAAGATGAAAAATAAACAAATCAAGAATAAAGAAAATCAATCAATCAGTAATAAATAAATATAATAATAATAATAAAACAGCAAATAATAAAAACTTAAGAAACCACATATAGTTGTTGGATAGACAAATTATTTTTTTCAGATTAAAATGATTAAAACAAAGCATTATTAGAGCCCTGTAGACACGACTATAGTCACATTTATACTCTTTTTATTTACAACATATTGCGCAACTGCAGGGTCTTGAGACACATGCTAACTCGCAAACTAGAGATCTAGCGACCTAAACGGTAGCCTTCAAGTTATTTCCTTTAAACTTAAAAGAGCCAAAAACTTACCACTTCCACACGGATAGGGAGGATAACTATTAACAGTTATTTAACCTTTAACATGAACATTAATCAAACGTAATAATTTTTTCTGGGTACATGATACCATACAGCATTCATATCAAACTTGCGCGGGCCGCACTAACATTAAACTTTCATATCAAGGCGGGGGCCTCAAACTAGTGTCCTGCGGGCCACATTTGGCCCGCGGGCTGCGTGTTTGAGACCCCTGCAATAGAACTTTGTGCAGGCGTTGTCCATGTATGCATTGCGTAGTGATGTCGTGTTATGTATTTAATTTGTCCAGATCCGGTGAGAACCAGGTCACAATGCACAAGTGCTTTTTGCTTCTGGTTTTTATGGTCCTCATCCTGCCCTCTCTTGGTCTGTCCAGGTACGACCCCAGAAGCAGCACATGAACATACTGTCAAATAAAACTTACTTTTGACTTAACCCTCATGTACTTTATATTCTTTTACAGTTTAGACCTGTTTTTCACTTGGCTTTTTGATGTCAACTTTCTGGATGAAAAGGACGTCAAATTCCAGTAAGATGTTCAAAATGCATACGTTCATTCATTTTATAAAAACACATTGACAATATGTCTTTCTACGCAGGTGTGTGTTCCTCCCTGACAACGGTGCGTTCTTTGTCAACTATGTGATCACATCCGGGCTGATTGGCACCGCCATGGAGCTACTTCGTATCCCGGCACTGACGGTGTACGGCCTTCGTCTCTGCTTTGCAAAGTCCCAGGCTGAGCGCATTCATGTCAAGCGGGTGAGCAAAGTGTCTGGGTTTTTGGATTTGCCAGATTGTGGTTAAGTTTTATTGTGCTTGTGTGTCCGCACACAGAGTCAGACCTACGAGTTCCAGTTTGGCCTGGAGTACGCCTGGACCATGTGTATCTTTGCCGTCAGTGTGACCTACAGCATCACATGCCCCATTATTACACCCTTTGGTGAGTGATATTCACTGACCTTCTCACTGCCTTTTTCTGTGCGTGTTTATGTGTGTAACCTCATGCTGCTCTTCGGCCTGCCAGTCCAGAGTGTCGGTTTGCTGCTGTTGTCCCAGACACTCAGACACAGCAGGTTTTTTGATGCCAGACGCCCACTCTGCTCCAGTCTCGGGCCCGGAGCTCCACAGTCACCACCAAATTGACTTTTCCAATCCTATTCTCAGTTTGGGAAAACAAAAGAGACTAATAAAATGTGTCTTAGGTTCTCGGTTCTTGGTCACAACACGGAAAAACACCTACAGTAATCCCTTGTTTATTGCAGTTAATCATTTTGTCATTTGAAAGTAAAAACGATCTCAGGGAAGAACTAAATTTGAAACGTAGGACTACGTTAAAAAGCCATAGCATTTTACTATATGAAATCAAACTATGGAATGGATTGAGTAAGGACCTCAAACAATGCACAACGATGAGACAATTCAAGAAACAATACAAGCAGTTGATGTTTGCTAAATACAAGGATGAAGAGTCTTGAACCAGTCATGATGTGCTATATATATCACTATATTGACACTTACTATGGTACCCATTATGTCATTGGATGGTCATATCAACCCGTACTTCGGTACATGACAAAAAAAAAAAAAAATTAAAACAAAAAAAACATCCTTAAACTACATTAGGAAAGCAGGAAGTGAACAAATGTAACAGTTACTGATTGTAAAAGTACCAGATGGAGGGGTAGGATTTAATAAGCTTTGCTTCTTCCTACTCCTTTTGGACATGTGGAACTGTGAACTGATTATGTGATGCATTCAATTGTAATCTGATGCATGTTCAAATGAAATAAAACCATTAAAAATAAAAATAAAAACATTTTAATTAAAAAAATACAATTAAATAAAATTAAATTATATTAGGAAAGCAGGAAGTGAACAAATGTAACAGTTACTGATTGTAAAAGTACCAGATGGAGGGGTAGGATTTAATAAGCTTTGCTTCTTCCTACTCCTTTTGGACATGTGGAACTGTGAACTGATTATGTGATGCACTCAATTGTAATCTGATGCATGTTCAAATGAAATAAAACCATTACCATTACCATTACCAAAGTGATATCATGTAAAATACTGCTCAACATGTGTTAAATCTTACTACATTTTGTTCCCATGGTTCCATAGAAAATGATAGATCTTACTTCCATGTGACAAATGTGAAAAAGCTTTCTGAGACACATTTGCTGCTAAATTTATTTATGTGTCTTCATGCACCTTTTCAGGTCTGCTTTATGTAATCCTGAAGCACATGGTGGACCGATACAACATCTACTATGCATACATTCCCACCAAGCTCAACCAGCGCATCCACAGAGCCGCCATCCATCAGGTGGTCTTGGCTCCCATCCTCTGTATCTTCTGGCTGCTCTTCTTCTCTGTACTCAGATTAGGTACTTCTTCACTTCCATCCAAGCTGAAGACCTGACATGAATTAACTGAGTTTGTGCTGCCTTCACAGGTGCAGTCCATCCCATTACTCTGTTTACATTGGTGTCCCTGATCTTCTCTATCGCCATCTCGCTTTTCCGCTTGTGCCTTAAGAAGCAACCAGACAAGTCAACCAGCTATCAGGTCAGCATACTCAAACTGGGCTAAATTCAGCTTTAGATGCACTGCTAAATAATGAACCATGTTTTTAGTGCTGCTCACCTTCCCATGATGGAACATGTGCATGTGTTTCAGATGTCCAATCAGCCGACAGAGCGAACATTCACTGATACAGACAGGAGTACCGTTACTTCAACCACAGCTTCCAGTGTACAGTAACATATCTTACGGTTATATGCTGCTTTTAAATGCACTCTGGTCTGTGTAGTTGGCTTTATCACACACAGGTTTACTTTGTTGTTGTGGTGTTTAAAGGCGAGTGTACAGTCACTTGTTGTTAATTTTAATGCGTTACAACTAATGGCACATTTCTTGGGGACAAATATGATAACAAAAATTCAGTAGCTCATAAGTTCATTTTTTTGGCAGTAAAATGACACAGCTGGTGATAGAAGAATTTTGGTTATTCTTAAGAAAATCATGCAAATGTCCATATATCAGCTCCTAAATTCAACTCTCATGAGCAATTTTTGTTGTCGTTATGTGTCCAAAAAGTGGTGTAATAATTTTTCTGTGACTGTATTTATGTACTGCTTTCAGGCACTGACATTACAGATCAGACAAAAACTAACAAATGTCGGCTTCACGAGCTATAAAAGTAGTGACCCACTGTCAATCAGATTTATTCATTCTGTCACCTAAACATAATGCCACAATATTATTCAATTACATTGTGACGTAGTGTAAGGTGAGACATTTCCTATGGTAATGTATGTACGCTATTCTGGAAATCATAATAATCCAAAACTAAGTGCCTCACATTAACATACTTGGACTAAAACTACATGTGTTACTTTAATTGGAGATGTAGTGGTATACATTTGAGTGTTGTATACTTAAAGTTAAGCCTTAAACTATTCATAGTCTGGCCACATTTGGAGTTATTGAATTATTATCCTGGATATATTATTTAATCGACTTGCTTGAGGTAAAAAAAAAAATGTCAAAAGACTAAGAACTTGTGTTTTCAGTAGGGCTGTGATTTAAATATTTAATCACGATTAATCAGATTTGTCTATAAAACTAATTAATTACGGCTAGAAAGACTTGATCTCAAAACAATACATTTATTTTCCATATTATTTAATCAACTTGCTTGAGCTAAAAAAAATGGCAAAAGACTAAGAACTTGTGTTTTCAGTTGGGCTGTGATTTAAATATTTAATCACGATTAATTACATTTGTCTATAAAACTAATTAATTACAGCTAGAAAGACTTGATCTCAAAACAATACATTTATTTTCCATATTATTTAATCGACTTGCTTGAGCTAAAAAAAAAATGGCAAAAGACTAAGAACTTGTGTTTTCAGTAGGGCTGTGATTTAAATATTTAATCACGATTAATCACATTTGTCTATAAAACTAATTAATTACAGCTAGAAAGACTTGATCTCAAAACAATACATTTATTTTCCATATTATTTAATCGACTTGCTTGAGCAAAAAAAAATGGCAAAAGACTAAGAACTTGTGTTTTCAGTAGGGCTGTGATTTAAATATTTAATCACGATTAATCACATTTGTCTATAAAACTAATTAATTACGGCTAGAAAGACTTGATCTCAAAACAATAAATTTATTTCCAGCCATTCAAATCACTTTAACAAGCTAAATGTAACGCTATAACATTGAGAGATGAAACCACAGAGGTCAAAGCATTGAGCCTTGAGGCGCTCCGCTCCATAATATAAATGTGAAATTATTGATACTAAGTAATCAGCATACAAAACAACAGGTATGATCGTTCAACATGTCGTATAGTGTCCGCTTCATCAAAAGCAGTATCTTGATATAAAAACACAGCCAGCCTTTATTTAGTCTAAAATGACGCCTCAGTTCTGTGAAGCTATAATTAAAGTCTGTGTCAACCCCCTGACCCGATTGACTTGCGTGACACAGCTACTGTATATGTTGATCTCCTTTCAGCTCTTTGTGGCATCCGTCCTGCTGGAACCAGAGCTCGCGCTGACCCCCATGCCTTCCCCGGCCCACCACAGCTATGGCGCCATGGCCAGCTCCCAGAGTTCAAGCCACGGCCCGGCAGAAGAAGACGAAGAAGAAGATGAGGAGGGAACGGAAGACCACATTCAGACCCGTGAGACTCAACTCCAAGACCCTCCTGACACTAACTGCTCCAGCCCACTTATGGACAGCCCAGTGGGCCGCCAGTGACACCAATCATCTCCTGAAAGCTGATTTCCTTGTGGACGTCGTGCTGCTTTTCTTCACTTGACTTCAGACTCAGCTGCCTTAGATCAACAGCGGAGACTCGGCTTTTTGAGATGCGAACACAGGAACAGGATCCCCGTCGTCACATCCAGAATATGTCTTTCTACACCAAAATACATATCTATCAAGATTATTAACAAAATATCCATCTGGGGTTTTTCTCCAAGTGATGGAAGGGAAACTGTCTATAGGATCGCTATACACATCATGGCCCTTGGTGCATGAGTGGAGGTGAAAGATCCCACCAGAGTGGGTGGTGTGATCAGGCTCGCCCCGCCAGACTGACTGAGCGGTCCGGGCTTGGGTGATATCTTCTTAGTGGCGGCCAGAGCTTGGCGAGGCTGAGGGGGAGGGCAGCGAGTTGCGAAGCCATCTGCAGTGAGAGAGCTGACAGACGGAGGGTGCAGTGGAACGCTGAGATGTACCGTAGGATATGGACGCTCTGCCCAGGCACAAGCGGCGTCTCTCTACCTGAAGCTTCTATGACTTACTTCAGCATTTATTTTGGCAGGCGTACTGTATGTGTGCTGTCCGTGACATTATGTCTTGATCTTTGAGTTGCAGTTCTTAGTAGGGATGCTACGATCGGGGTTTTATGCTGCTGATTCCCACAAGATCGGCCCATACCGATACAAATCACATGGCTTAAAATGCCTTCATGGGAGACAGGAGTTCGATTCCACGCTTGGCTATCTCTGTGTGGAGTTTGCATGTTCTCCCCGTGCATGCGTGGGTTTTCTCCGGGTACTCCGGTTTCCTCCCACATTCCAAAAACATGCTAGGTTAATTGGCAACTCCAAATTGTCCATAGGTATGAATGTGAGTGTGAATGGTTGTTTGTCTATATGTGCCCTGTGATTGGCTGATGAATGAAAAATGCCTTTTTGTGGACACTAAATTGATAGCAAATAAATATTCATTCATTCATTTTCTACCGCTTTTCCTCACAAGGGTCGCGTGGGGTGCTGGAGCCTATCCCAGCTGTCTTCGGGCGAGAGGCGGGGTACACCCTGGACTGGTCGCCAGCCAATCACAGGGCACATATAGACAAACAACCATTCACACTCACATTCATACCTATGGACAATTGGGAGTCGCCAATTAGCATTAGCTCGACTGCCGTGCCGCCCCCTCTGTGACAATGCATTTTAATTTTAGTAGTTGTAGCTTAAATATATATATAGCGTACCCCAGGGGTCAATACTGGGACCATAGCTGTTCAACCTATACTGTATATTAATGACATCTGTCACAAAAGAGCTAAAGCTAGTATTATTTACGGACAATACTACTGAGAAAGCACACAAGGGCCAAAAAAATTAAAAAAAACTATATTAATTTCAAAACTCAAATAATGCTGATTGGTAGTTGCAGACAGGATGCTAGACAAACAACCATTCACACTCACATTCATACCTATGGACAATTTGGAGTCGCCAATTAACCTAGCATGTTTTTGGAATGTGGGAGGAAACCGGAGTACCCGGAGAAAACCCACGCATGCACGGGGAGAACATGCAAACTCCACACAGAGATGGCCGAGGGTGGAATTGAACCCTGGTCTCCTGGCTTAAGAAGTACATTTTTCAATTTCCTTCCTTCTAAGTGTACATATTTATGTGAAATGCTGAACCAGACGCCATCCTGTGTCACCACTAAAGCCATTGTGGTGTGCAGACTCCAGGTCTGTTTTGTGTGTGTGTGTTCCAAACATACTTTCCACAACATGTCCGCTTCTTAAATATTGGCCACATTACGTTATGATATTATTATAATGGAGGTTGGCCTACGAATGTGGCCTTCTATTCATGTTTTCGCAGGTTGAATCGTTACTATCTTTCATCGCTTCCCATAATCCAAGATTATATGCACAGAATGGAAATTATCTGTACAAAGTTAGTACACACATTACATCTCAGTAATCATTTATTACAGTGGATCCCTGCAAATTTGCACATTTTTGGTTAAAAGTAAAAAAAAAATGCTGTCGTTTTTTTCATACATTTGTGATAATGCGGGTAAAACAGCATAAATGTACCAACCCACATGTTTTTTATTTTTATGTCAGTTCTTGAACACACCATAAGTTGTATACCACTACACTCCACCACTATAACAACCAACTGAAAACGCTTCAAGTGCAGCTTCAAAATAAGTTTTTTTTTTCCTCAGCATAAATCATTATTAGAGCTTAATCCTAATCCATCGGTTCATTACTCATCTTAGATTATCATTTGTTCGTGGTAAGTAATAGCGATGTCCGAAAACCGATATACAGATATTGTTCAACTCTAAATTTCCGATATGTGTAACATGACATATCTAATCTAATCTAAATAATATCTTAAAAGGCAGAACACGGTGAAAAGTGATCATTTTAACTACCGCAAAGCATGCTGGGAAATGTGTCATTTGCACATTCCACAGCTGCAAATTCTTGAGCGTTATTCATCCATCCACGCTGGAGCCTATCCCAGCTGTCTTTGGGCGAGAGGCGGGGTACACCCTGGACTGGTCGTCTTAATTGATGAATGTTAACGCCCACTTTGTTAACATTCTTAAGTGGGCTTTGAGTTTTGGCCCCCTGTGCGATTAAGTTTGACACCCCTGGTATTCAGCAGTTTTCATGATCGGGAAAAAATCTGATACTGATATTAACTAATACTGTATTTTTATGCTGGTATCAGGCCGATAATTATGGGACATCCATTGTAAGTACCTATACATTGTATCTTTTAAATGTGTTTAAGTGTGTGTGGCGTATTTACTATGTTACTTTATATTGCGGAAATTAAACTTGGCTATGCTTTAGTATTATCAGTGTCCAGCAAAGGCAAATAATTTCATTTTCATTTTTCCTAAGCTATACACTGACTACTCCAAACACTTAAAAATAGTAGCCTTTTTAAACGTTTTTAAGCAAATATGCAGGGATCCACTGTTCATGTCAGTTCCAGCAATATTCAGCTTTAGTTTGCTGTTTAATGTACAACTGACGCGTCCATTCTGTGGGGTGTCGATAGTCGTCCAAAGTGTGGCTGGGGGGCCTTTTTTGGCCCGCAGCTGTTTTTTTAATGGCCCTCTGCATTTTCTAAGAATAAAATGAAATATTAATGAGATATATTATTAGAAATATATCTATAGACATGAATTTGCTTTGACACCTACTGTATAACACAAAGCGTTTTGTTGTTTTTTGCATCTTTAACTCATTCAATCCCAGATATTTTACACAATTTTGACCGATATTTCAAGGCACACAGGATATTGTGTAACTCTTTCATCAGTTTGTTTCTACCCTTTTCCATTATTTAGTCATCTGCAGTAGAACATTGATAAGTTTCAGGAAAATATTCGTTCCTAACTAAAAAAAAAAAAAGGAAGAAAAACAACTTTTTGTGAAAAGAAATATTTAATATTTTTTTGCGATACCAACATAAACAACACAAAAAGTTTGAAACCAAATTGTGTGCGCCTTCCATTGACCGATCCCTGCAGTGCTCTTCTGCCACCTTGTGGCCGTTTTCATGACTTAACAGTGCTCTGAAATTCATGCAGACTTGCATCATCACGTCTTTTTTGCCTCTCGTTGAATACGTTTTTGGGATTATAAAAACGAAGTGGAAATACTTCTTTGGTATTGAAAGAGTTCATGTACAAGATGCATCTCAGATGGAAAGCACAAGAAAAATCAAAGGTGTCCGGAGTCAAGCATGCAATTATTCATTATTATTTTTAATATATTTTTGTTGTTGTAGAATACCAAAAACAGGTCTAATAATGACTCTGCAGTCATTAGTACTTTGTCACAGTTACAAGCCTCTACTGCATGATGACTGTGTTATTCCAAAAGGTTTAATTACGTGTATCCTGTCTCAAGGAGATCAAATGTGATCATCATTTGCATTCTGTCCTTTAACATTTATAGTTTTTTTTTTTAATTTTCCTCATGGAGTAAATACTATAAACTGACTGCAGTATGTACTGTATGTGTGTATCTTGCCGTGCCTTGAAGAACCACTCCCTTCCGTGTGACAGTCCAGCATGGTCTGAAATATGCTGCATGAACTGAAAACTAAGGAGCGGGGAAACTTAACAATACAAAAACATAAACACTGTAAAAAAATAAAAATAAAAAAAAAAACAAGCGTGGAGAACTTTCATTTTCACTGTCGGGGGAGGCTTTATCGATCTTCTTTTAGCCCGCAAACAAAGTCTTTGTGAGCTCAGTTAAAAAATATGCAGTTAGCCTCCATCTAAAAGAAACCTTGATTGGATAAACATTTTGCTGTTTCCAAAGGCCAAGAAACACCAAAATGACGCAACTTGTCTTTAGTTGTTGCTTTTAACATGTTTTTGGTTCTATTCTTACAGATGTTGTACTTCAAATGTACAATTTATGTCATAAAGTCAAATGTCTTTGTCCAAACTCTCTTAGTAAAACATACTGCATAAACGTTACGTGTCAAAGCGTTTTTTCTGGTGTTTTTTTTTTTTTGGTAGAGTTGATACCCGCACAAAGGTGACACAATATTCACATTTGGCCAAAACATTATCTCCCACGGCGGCCTAGTGGTTAGCGCGCAGACCTCACAGCTAGGAGACTAGGGTTCAATTCCCACCCTCGGCCATCTCTGTGTGGAGTTTGCATGTTCACCCCGTGCATGCGTGGGTTTTCTCCGGGTACTCCGGTTTCCTCCCACATTCCAAAAACATGCTAGGTTAATTGGCGACTCCAAATTGTCCATAGGTATGAATGTGAGTGTGAATGGTTGTTTGTCTATATGTGTCCTGTGATTGGCTGGCCACCAGTCCAGGGTGTACCCCGCCTCTCGCCCGAAGACAGCTGGGATAGGCTCCAGCAGCCCCCGCGACCCTTGTGAGGAAAAAGCGGTAGAAAATGAATCTCATAACCATATCTCATTTACCATAAGCTGGTAATAATTTAATAAATATATGATACCTTTTACCTGTATATACCATTTCGTGGATAAAAAAATACATCACTGTGTTCATTTACACATCTAATGTTTCACATAAATTATAATAAAATAAATTCTAATAACTCAAAAACAAAAGTAGCACAAACGTTTATTTTAATTGCACAAAACAGCACAAACGTAGCACTAAAAAGGCGACTATTTTGGTTTCATTCTGAGCATGCGGGGGGAGTTGGGTGAAATAAACTGTATAAAATAAACTGTAATAACTCAAAAGTGAATACAGCACAAACGTTCATTTTAACTACACAAAGCAGCACAAATGTAGCACAAATGTTTTTTTACTATTTTGGTTTAATTCCGAGCATGTCGGGAGGCTGATTGTATAATAGGCCAAAACTTAAATCGTTAATATCTCGAAAACAAAAGCAGCACAAACGTTCATTTTAATTGCACAAAACAGCACAAACATTCAACTAAAAAATGTGACTATTTTGGTTTCATTCCGAGCATGTCAGGGGTGCTGATTATGGAATAGGCCAAACCTTAAATCGTTAATATCTCACAAATGAAAGCAGCACAAACGTTAATTCTAACTGCACTAAACAGCACAAATATACAACAAAAAAATTTGACTATTTTGGTTTCATTCCGAGCATGTCGGGGGGCCTGATTATGGAGTAGGCCAAAACTTAAAATCATATTTCAAAAACAAAAGCAGCACAAACGTTCATTTTAATTGCACAAAACAGCACAAACATACAACAAAATTTTTTGACTATTTTGGTTTCATTCCGAGCATGTTGGGGGGCTGATTATGGAATAGGCCAAAACTTAAATCGTTAATATCTCACAAATGAAAGCAGCACAAACGTTAATTTTAACTGCACAAAACAGCACAAACATACAACTACAACATTTGACTACTTTGGTTTCATTCCGAGCATGTCGGTTATGGAAGAGGAACTTAATTGTTAATATCTTACAAATGAAAGCAGCACAAACGTTAATTTTAACTGCACAAAACAGCACAAATGTAGAACTAAAAAAAATAGACTATTTTGGTTTCATTCAACTTAAATAATGAATGTCTCAAAAGCAAAATGTAGCACAAATGTTCATTTAATTGCACAAAACAGCACAAACGTAACACTAAAAATGAGAGTATTTTGTTTTTTTACGCAACTTTGAAATAAAAACAAACTGTAATAACTCAACAACGGACGCAGCACAAATGTTCATTTTATAGCATAAAACAGCACAAACGCCACATTAGCAAGTTGGACTTTCTGACTTTCTGAGTGGCATGGATGGCCTGACGAGAAATAAGTTACCACGTTTTTTTCCTATTTTCTCCCCTCACCCTCAATGTCACCCCTGAGAACAGAACCCCCACTCCTCGCCCCATGGTTGCAATGCCACTACCCTGACCACGAATGAGCACAGAGTTAAGGTCGCTACATGAATGAATGCAAAAGTATGTTAACCAAATAGCTGAAGCATTGTGTGTCTGCATACAAATGATCCCCAGCTCATGTCGTGGAATACGTTACGTTCCTCAGTGGCTCCCAAAAGCCACATTCAAATATGGACGGGATTGCGCTTTATTCCAAAAGGCAGCACCATGTTGCTATTGTCTTTAGTTCAGCGATTCCAGCTTTGATATGCTTCTCAGTATTCACAGGTGTTTATTTATGAAGATATTACATAATGTCATAGTAGAGAGGTCATAGATGCAAAGGTTTACGTGGAATAAACGACATTGCAAAGAGCTTGAAGCTCTCAGCATGTCCGTCATTAAATAGAGCGCCTGTTCATTGCTAAGAGTTCCTAACAAGAATGCTAAGTCCCTGACATTTCCCTTGTCACCCGTGGCAACATGCTTCCTCATGAAAGGTGAATTCCTCCGGGTGTTCGGCTTGTCACTCTCCTCTTTCCTGCCCAGATGCTCAGAATAGAAAATACCTCTGCCTCCTGCTGGACACAAATGGCTGCTCCCACTTGGGTTAGGCGGCACTTCACAAAGTAAGAAGAAGCTAAGCTTATTTAATCTGTTTCACATCAATTACAATGCATTTGTTCACTTCCTGTATTCCAAATGTACTATTTGCATATATTATATGCATAGAATAATGATAAGGTAGTATAAAAATGTGGTAAATAGAAGTCAAGTTATATTAGCATCTGGTATGACTCCCAAAAAAATTATGTGTTCACTCTGTATTTGTGCATAATCATCCTGTCTGCTACTACCAATCAGTATTATTTGAGTTTTGAAATTAATATAGTCTTTTTTTATTGGCTCGTGTGTGCTTTCTCAGTAGTATTGTCCGTAAATAATACTAGCTTTAGCTCTTTTGTGACAGATGTCATTAATATACAGTATAGGTTGAACAGTTATGGTCCCAGGATTGACCCCTGGGGTACACCATATATATTTAAGCTCACAACTACTATCTGCTACTACCAATCAGTATTATTTGAGTTTTGAAATTAATATAGTCTTTTTTTTTATTGGCTCATGTGTGCTTTCTCAGTAGTATTGTCCGTAAATAATACTAGCTTTAGCTCTTTTGTGACAGATGTCATTAATATACAGAATAGGTTGAACAGTTATGGTCCCAGTATTGACCCCTGGGGTACGCCATATATATTTAAACTCACAACTACTAAGATTAAAATGCGTTGTCACAGAGGGGCGGCACGGCGGTCGAGTGGTTAGCGCGCAGACCTCACAGCAAGGAGACCAGGGTTCAATTCCACCCTCGGCCATCTCTGTGTGTTCTCCCCGTGCATGCGTGGGTTTTCTCCGGGTACGCCGGTTTCCTCCCACATTCCAAAAACATGCTAGGTTAATTGGCGACTCCAAATTGTCCATAGGTATGAATGTGAGTGTGAATGGTTGTTTGTCTATATGTGCCCTGTGATTGGCTGGCCACCAGTCCAGGGTGTACCCCGCCTCTCGACAGCTGGGATAGGCTCCAGCACCCCCGCGACCCTCGTGAGGAAAAAGCGGTAGAAAATGAATGAATGAATGTCACAGAGGGATGAGTTAGGATAATGTCATAATATTCCAAGCATAAATGTAATCTTAATCTTATTGTCTTATAGTCAATATTGTCAAATGACACTGTAGCATAAGTTTGACAAATAATGTAATAGTCTAATATTATTTTGTCACATTGTCTGTTCCAGGGGAAAAAAGTGTTGTTGATAAATACTAATAGTATTTATTACATTGCTCTGACTGATGCCTTCAGGTACATGTGGGAATTTTGAAATTCACAACCGCATTCTTGTTGCATCATCTTATTTATGACGATTGAGTAATGGAGCCATGTCTTTCTACGATGCCCATGAACACACACACACACACACACATATTGCTTAACAGTTGCCATGACAACATTTAATACCCCTTCTTTCCAAAACACATTGCAGACTTTCTAAAAATAATATCTTTACTCGCAGACAACATCCTTCAGAGCAAATCCTTGCACACTCCCAGGTAGCGCTATAGTGACACACTATAAATCAACACAAGGCCGGTTGCTATTTCTTTATTTACCGTATTGTCTTTACAGCCCTTGTTCTCTAAGCATCGCCGGATGACCTGATAGAGGCTTGGGTCAGTGTCTCCATTTGTCTCCAACCCCGTGGCTAGACAAGTGCATGTTGTCGTGAAGCAACAGACACACTGTAGAGAAGACGCTCAGCGACTCGGGATAGTGTTGGCAATGTGCACGGAGAGACAAATTAAGGCCATGTCAGCCACTGATCCAACAGCAGAACAGACAGCCTGCTCATGGAGGACGACTTATGCATGCGCAAACTGATAATTAAGCCCACAGGAATACCGTTGTATGAATTTTGTAAATTCTTGGCAAATCTCATGTCATTCTGTGCAGTTGCATGAGTAAGTGGGCTTATGTGCCTCCATTCGCCCTCATCTCTGCAGCTCAGGGAGATGAGACATTCGGCGCATGGATCTTACATAACACCAGGGGATGGACTGGAAAAGATATCGGGTATTGTGTGACTGATTTCCAATGGGCACAATTATGTCGTAACCATCCGTAACAAGCAATGTGACAAACACACTGACCCCGGATTAGCTGTAAAATGTCCACAGGAAATCACTTTATTTATGTAGATACACACACACACACACACATACAGGTTATTCAACTGTAGCATGGAATCCAGTATCCAAAGAGTGCTTGCTTGCATTATTAACGCTAATAATGTGCATTTTTGGTCAAATGATAACTGGGTGAAGTCATCACTGGTCAGTAGCAGCTGATAATAAAGATGAGGTAGACAGTGACACACCCAATATGTACACAACACCACGTGTCAGTGGCGCCTTGTAAAAAGATGATTGGAAAAAAAAAAAAAGGAAACAACCTGCATAGGGAAGTATACCAATGCTGTGAAATGAAACACTATAAATACGCCAGTCGAACGAACGGTTACACCTGGAAAAACACTGATAATGCAGGGATTGAATACACTCCTGGGTTTCTGCCTTCATAAAAATAAATAGTCGTTTATTATTATGGCTTTAGTCTCCATTGGTGTCCAACTGTAATGCATCATACTGAGAGGTGTCTTATTTAGCTACATTACAGTGGCGACATAAAGTATAATGGACACCTCCGTGTACGGTGCAATGCAGCTCTACGCCACTGCAAATTGGAACCACAATAATGACGATATTGTTACATTAATATCAAATATCCAAACGGAGCGTTATTATCTTTGTAAAGACATGTTTAATACAGCTCTTGGATATTATTAGATTGTTCAGGTGTTTCTATTCTTCCTTTCAGATTGCTTGTAAATCAAGCGGATGTACTGTAAAACACTTCTCCTAATGTTACCATATATATATATATATATATATATATATATATATATTTATATTTCAGAATATAAAAATAAATTATTTTAATGTAAACTTAGGATAAAGCGTTAATAACCACATATCAGCAACTTGGATTTACAGTTGTATGGTAATAATCAAAGACCTGTACTTGGCACACTGTTGTTCAAATACGTGGCATTGGAAAGAAACGTAATTATAATCGTTATAATACATACATGTACATGAAAGAGTATCCCATAGCAGTATAGGAGGAGGTGTCGGTGTTAAAATCCCAAACAAATGTTTGCCTCCTGTTGTTCATGTACAAGCGTTCGACTCTCTAATCTTACATTTGTGGCGACAATAGCATTACTGAGCTAAATGACTACAGTGTAACACCAAACATGAGTGTAAAAGTACATGTAAGTACTCCACTATGCCATTCACCTACATAACAGTCGTGTTTTTATAACAGTCAGATGAAGACTATTGAGATCACAACCTCCACTGAGGGGAGAGTCACAAAAAAAAAAAAAAAGGTGCACGAGGGCGCCATAACAGTCAGAGATTGCTGTAGAAAGCTATTGGTGTATAACAGTTCTTGTCAGTAGCTATTGTGAGCGTGGGACTATTGGAAACATGTTGTCATTAAAACACATTTAGAGTTTGTTAACATACACGAAACACCGTAATGAGTAAAGTGATTCAATCTTCCTCACACAGAGAAACACATTGCTTTGTCCCTAAAACATTGTTTTGTTTGTCACAGTTTGACTCAGAGCTGCCCGTTTGGGCCACACAAACCCGTCTCACTTTGAGAAGCGTGTGAGGCCTAAATTCAATATTGAGTGTTTGTGCGACGCTTTTAAAACACATCAAAAAATATCACAAAAGGTCAGAAGATAGTATAAGAAAAGGCCTTATGTACAAGTTAACTTTGATGCTTTTTGTTTTGCTCAGGTCCAAACGAGGCTAGAGTTGACCCTGCTAGCTAAACATCCACAGCAAAGAGAAAAAAAAAACGCTGCCATTGGTGAAGTGTGACCACACCATACATTCGCCTTTGCTATGCAACCCCACTAACGTACAGCAAATGTACAGCAGCGGAAAAAGCCACAAAGTTACACAACCTTGTTCCATGGCAACCACGATGAGTGAGACGACAGCGACAGCTCAGCAACTCAGTCGGCCTTGTCCTCGCCGTTCTTGGCCCACCCCCGACTCATGGCGGCCACCACGATGCCGTACATGTTGAGCCACGCTTGGCTCAGGGACGCCGTGTAGGCTTGGCCCAAATTACGCTGTAGCATGTAGAGGAGAGACTCCCCGACCACCTGAAAGAAACATCAGTCAGCATGTGGATGCGGCAAAATTATTTGTTGTATTTGTTAATCCTACAGCAAACGACTGTGGGTTGACCCCCACGGCTTGATGCTTCCTCCCCAGGTTGAGAAGAAAGTCCTCCAGGGAGTGAAGATCATCCAGGTGACTGACAGCGGCATCGATCACAAGCATAACCTAGAAGATATGACCCATAAATGAAGCACACTGCATTTGACTGCACTTCCTTGAGAACATGAGCAATGTTTTGGAAGAATCTTTCCCTGAATGTTCTGAACTCCTGTTTTTCAGTAAGATCTGATCGTGATTGACGACTACAAAGGAGGTCTGCGTGGACCTAGCTCAAATTCCCATAACTAATTAGATAG
Organism: Doryrhamphus excisus; assembly: GCF_037039965.1. Lineage (NCBI taxonomy): Eukaryota > Metazoa > Chordata > Actinopteri > Syngnathiformes > Syngnathidae > Doryrhamphus > Doryrhamphus excisus. Next base: position 15,906,273 of record NC_136370.1, on the reverse strand, counting down.
CCACAAAGGAGTTGAGAATGAATGTTGCAGCCGAGTAGTACACACCATTCATTCATTCATTTTCTACTGCTTTTTCCTCACGAGGGTCGCGGGGGTGCTGGAGCCTATCCCAGCTGTCTTTGGGTGAGAGGCGGGGTACACCCTGGACTGGTGGCCAGCCAATCACAGGGCAGGCACATATAGACAGAGATAACCCACGCATGCACTGGGAGAACATGCAAACTCCACACAGAGATGGCCTAGGGTGGAATTGAACCCTGGTCTCCTAGCTAACCACTCGACCGCCGTGCCTCCCCTTCTGTGACAATGCATTTTAATTTTAGTAGTTGTGAGCTTAAATATATATGGCATACCCCAGGGGTCAATACTGGGACCATAGCTGTTCAACCTATACTGTATATTAATGACATCTGTCACAAAAGAGCTAAAGCTAGTATTATTTACGGACAATACTACTGAGAAAGCACACAAGGGCCAATTAAAAAAAAAACACTATATTAATTTCAAAGCTCAAATAATGCTGATTGGTAGTTGCAGACAGGATGCTAGACAAACAACCATTCACACTCACATTCATAGCTATGGACAATTTGGAGTCGCCAATTAACCTAGCATGTTTTTGGAATGTGGGAGGAAACCGGAGTACCCGGAGAAAAGCCACGCATGCACGGGGAGAACATGCAAACTCCACACAGACATGGCCAAGGGTGGAATTGAACCCTGGTCTCCTAGCTGTGAGGTTTGCACGCTAACCACTCGTCCACCGTGCCGCCCTAGTACACACCATTTTACCTCAAATATATTACTCAACAATCAATTCCACACAATAAAAAATATTTCTGTTCAGATATGTCCATCCCTCCGAAGAAGACACTTTGATGATGTATGTGATGCTTACCTTGGTGACATGCTCCAGGAACTCTGGACTGGAGAGGCAGTCCTGTGTGGTGCCACAATTTGTGTTGTAGTGGAAAAGAGTGAGGAGTGCTGGATCCAGCTCAAACAACCTAGCCAGGACACAAACTACACTGTTGTACAGGTGCGACACACACACACACACACATGTTGAAATCTACAAAACAAACAACTACAAGTCTCCCGTGCACGTGTTAGATTTGGCGGCATCAAATTATGGATTATTGCAGGCTGTCGCCAAGCAACCGGTCAAGTCGCCTCCGGTTCCGGTGTGCAGAAAGACGTTGCCTGGGTTACAAAACAAGATGCTTGGATTCCACTCGACTCTTACCTGGAAAACATGATGATGCCATGTGGAACTTTGTTCTTGCCCAGGCTCTCCCAGCTGCTCCGTATCAGCTCCTTGTCCTTCCCTGATAGCTTCTCCATCCTCCTTTGAGGCTTTAAGTACTTCTAGAGGGGAAACGGCTCCTCTACAGGACAAGGTGACTCGGTTCTCATGGAGCCATAACACTGGAGGAGATCCTCAGCACCTGGAAGACAAAGTGGAGCATCCAGTGATGGGGTGCAGGAACATGGGGGTGCCCTGAGCAGGAGTACACACACACACATACCTTCCCGAAAGGTCAGTCTTGGCTCTGAACTTGTTGTGCTGCAGCCAGGCTGAGGGTGTCTGCTTTGTGTGTGAGAGTGTGTGTTTGTGTGCGTGCGGGCAGCAAGCTTTGCCTCAAACTCTGGTGCACTTGCTCTCTGGTTTCCCCCCACCAACCCACGGTGCAGTCATGAGAGACAAGTTGTGCCACGCTCTCTCATCTGTCACTCTGGCTGCTATCTCTCGCTCACTCGCTCTCGCTCCCCACTTCCCCGCTCTTGATGTGCTCTCTCTCCAGTTATTCATGCCACTGAAGGAGAAAAGAAAAAAAAAAGGGATATCTCTCCTTGCTGCTGCTGGATGCGGGACACAGCGCCTCCTGCAGGTGAGCTCAGAAATGAAACACATAACTTGTGACATTTGTTGATCAAGAACAGCCACCAAACGTATTGAAATCTAGTAATATGTGCATATATTTGCATATATTAGCCACTACATTTAATTTTATTCAACATTTTATTATTATTAATATTTACCTGTCCGGTAGGAATATGTTGCACTCTTATTATTTATTCGAATATATTAGAATTTCTTGCGTGCAGCTTCCGCCTTTGACATTATCTAACAGTTTGGAAGAAGGGCTGGGTTTGTTTTCAGCCGCGCCCCAGCTAATCAGAGGTGCATCCCAGGGATACGCTGTTCCCATGACAACCTGAGAGGATGTAGCCCTTGAGGCTTTGTCATGTGACGCCTGAAATCTCATGGAAACGGCTGCGATGTTTATTACATTCACAGGTATGTTTTTGTCACAGTATTTGAACAATTTAATGATTATGGTGTTGTATTCATTCATTCATTTCAGCCGGAGTCTGTCAAAAAGACACACAATTTTTAAAAATTATTTTTTTTTCCGGAGCAACCCCACGTCCACTCGGTCACTATGTGGCCCTGATGCAAATATGTTTTAAGAAAGAAGATATACATTGGATACTACCTAGAGTATATTCAAATATGAAATACTTCAACCTTCAAATAGATTTTCAATCACATTTAGCTCCAAAGTCACGTAAACCTCAGTTGCTTTCCGGAATGACACACTCAGCCAAAAAGTGTAACCGCTCAGTGTCCGCATGATGAGCTTTTGATTATGATTGAATACATATTGAGACATTCTCATGTGGTTCTTACAAAAAAAGATCTGAAATTCCAAGCTGTCAGCTGTATAAGCAGAGCCTTCCAGTGGAAGCCAGTGTACAAGAGTACAGTAATTGATGTGGGTCTGTGGGCTCCCTGCAAAAACCACCGAGTTGGTCTGTGTGACTGGACCAGGATTTATTTAGGTGGCAGTGCGGCTCTCGTGACTCTGAACTTCAACCCAACCATGTGAGATACTGTAGGCCCGCGTGCGATGCAATGCAAATACTGCATTTTAACAGAAGTAAATACTGTAGCCCTCATGTGTGGAAGCTTCTAAATCAGAGCTTGCATAAACCAGGGGTGCCCAAACTTCTTCCACCAAAGGAGTTAAAACTGAAAAATCAAAGAACACAGGGCCCCACTTTTGCCATTTTTAATACTAGGCATATACTATTTGAAGGCAAAGTTTCATGTTATTAGTTTTTAGTGTTGACATGTCTGCTTTTTCTCTTTGCATTATGTCTTTTTGCTCTATTTTACGGATTTTTGCTACTACGACGGGCCAATAAAAAACAAGCCATAAGCTGCGAATGGCACTTTAGCCACAGTTTGAACACCCTTGGGGTAAAAACACATTAATGTCACAGAGTCGGCTGAACTAATGTTTCCATTCAGTTTTTTTAAACGTTTATTGCGGTAATAAGGTGTCCATAATTCTACAAAGTAAATTCTTTACTAAATTGTCAGAATAATTTAATGTGGCACACACATTTATAAGTATCAAAATATACGGTAATTAAAACAAATATTATCTAAACTGTTATTTGTACTTTTCTGTGTTTTCCCTTTTGAATGATCTGGTTCAGATGTTTTGAGATTTCTGAATTTATAGTTACACATGTTGGCATATCACATTGTTGATGTGGTTAGGTAGACATGAGTCATACTTGATTACAGTGTTGTTTTCTAGCAGAGAGGCCACAAAAACATTGTACCGTCTGATCATGACAATCCTTCCCCCACGTTGTTCTCCTCCACATCTTCAATTTTCTTCACCGTCGTCTACATTTTCCTCCCTGAATCAGACATGTTGGGTTAGAAAATGGCTATATTGTAATTATATTGAATTGTTACATGGCTACCATATTTTTCTTGTGCACGGCACAGCCCCTGGAAAATTATGTAATGTCACATGAGCAAACCACATGAAGTCCTTGTGAGCATGCTATTCATGATATTACTGGACACAGTGGGATTACGTTGTGTATGGAAAAAAAAAAAAAAACAATGCATAAAATTCTCACTCTGCATCGCTGCTGTGGAATGCATTGTCAGTTCTGTGGACATTTGGGGTTGTGTCATCCTCCAATGTTTCATTCAGCGTTGATCCCTTTTCTTCCACAAACTGCTCTTTTATACCAGCTTTCTTCAGCTCGTTCCTGTATGTTTGCTCTGCTCGAGCTTTTGCATTTCTCTGGTAAAAATCAAGATGATGTCACAGCAGGATGTGGCAAACAGAAGGTGCTGTGGCTGACCGAGTTGCTCACCTGTTTCACCTGTTCGAACAACAGAGGACGCTCTCTAACACGAGCCTTCATGTCCCGCAGATCCTTCATGTAGTCGCTTGTACTTTGTCGATCTGCCTGCCTAAATGTGTGGGAGACCATTAATTGTGTGGATACTGTAAATGGTTCAAAACAGGAGGATGGATGGTCTTTCTTGTACCGATGGTGCTGTAGTCGTTCATCGTAGACTTCTCTCAAGCTTTTGTGAGGGTCCAGTAACTTCGCATGGAGGGAAACGGTTTTCCTCATGGCCTCAGACTTGGTTTGGTAATTCTTTAACCAGTTGTCACTTGCCTGATTCTTCCAATCCCTCGTTTCCATAGACATCCTGGAAAGGCAGAGTGAAATAAGTTAGGTCGAAGTCTCCAAACTTTCAGCACTATTAGAGCTACCTTGACATAAAAAAGCACAGGCGAGCTATTTGTATTTTATTTATATGACTGGTCTGGTTTCCGGCCGCATGGTGGTTACCATGTTGGCCACACAGTCAGGAGATCGGTAAGACCTCGGTTCAAATCTAAGCTTGGGTATCTCTGTGTGGAGTTTGCATGTTCTCCATTCTCTTCTTTGCAAATTGTCCATAGATATGAATGTGAGTGTGAATAATTTTTTGTCTATACATAAGTGCCCTGCGATTGGCTGGCGACCAGTCCAGGGTGTACCCCACCTTTCACCCAAAGTTAGCTGGGATAGCCGCCAGCATACCCCATGACCGTCGTGTGGATAAGCAATATATAAAATGGATGAATGGTCCTGTGTCCTCCCAAACATGCATGTTAGGTTAATTGCCGACTCCAAATTGTCCACATCTCCACTACAATCTCTCTTTATGTTGTTTTGTCATTATGTCTGAATCAAACAGTTGTGAACCATCAGTGAACTACTAAAAATCAAGTGGCAATCTACTGGTAGCTCACAAGCTACCTGTTGGAGACCTCTGAGTGAGGTAGGAACTGATTAGATCCTGGAGGATGTTGTGGTAAATATTTATCTGCATGACAGAGGAACAAATTAGTCTAAGAATACAATATCCTGTTTATGAATTTACCTGATGGCCATGCAGCGCTTCCTTGTTGCATCTGTGATGTAAGTTGGAAGCGTGTCTGCAGACAAGGACGTCAACGCCCCACATGACTTACTTCGATTTAGACTACTGGAAACCTGTGGAAAAACAAATGTGTCTTATTTGTTGGCTATGCATTTTAGGAACCATTTTACCTGATTACATGATGTTAAAACACTCTCAAAAAGTGACACACACAATAGATTCTCACGAGAACAGCCTCCTTCTGCATTAAATTGAATTATTATGTAAGAAGGGGTGCACGCTTTACATAATATGTGCATTGAGCACAGGAAAGACTTGACAAAAAAACTCACTTGCCACAATGATGACTTGGTGACATGTTCATGGTTTTGGAACAACATAGTTTGGGGTTAGCTGTAGAGGTTACATGCAATAATGGTTGGAAAGTTTAAAAAATATCTACGTATTTCTGAGAAGCTCAAGCAACACTACCTTGTTCTATTTTATCTGACTGCAAAAACATCAAAAGTCCCAAGAAAGCTGGGACAAACCGTGAGATAGTGTGGATGTCATTTTAAGACAATACCGATGTTTCAAGCTGATAAGATGTGTTATACAGTAAATGCACACTTATGCCAGAATAAGCCTTCAACTAATTGTTGAAAGCTTGCAAAGTGAAGCTATTCCCCATTGTTGTTTTACAACAAGGTTGAACAAGATGAAGTTTACCTGTAACTTGTCAGGGCTCTGTTTCCTTTGCCGAACAGGAAGAGCTGATGTCCTCAGGTAAAAGGGCTGGCACCTGATCACGTCTTTAACTGCCGTTTTTGTCAGCCCCTCTGTCTGCAGAGCTTTGTGCAGCCGGCGGAAATCTGGCACCTGATGGTTGATCTTCGGCTGGAAGCTTGGTTTTTCATCCAGGAATCCCAGCTTTTCCCTTCTGGTGCGCTCTGCTGTGCGGAGTTTGGGCCTACCAGGTGCTGCAGGCTTCTCCTGTTGCGTAGTGCTCACATGAACATTACTGCAATGCTCCTTATCTGCACAAACAAGATACATTGAAAAATGGACTGTAACATACAACACCATTATCATCCTGATAAAAATAAAGCAGTCCCACCTGTCTCTCCAAGTAGTTTAGGAGAGGACTGTTTGACATTGACTAAAGTTGTCTTTTTTGCCTGCTGGGAGACTTGGGTCTCCAGTGCAGCCAACTTGTCCTGTTTCTTCTTTTCTCTCTCCTGGAAGCTGAAAGGTCTTTGTACAGAAAGCAGAAAGTTTTTCCTTTGTTCATGCCCTTGCTTCCTCACTCTGTCCCTCTGTTCCATCATCTCCCGGAAGAGGGACTGTTTGACTTGACTTGGAACAGGAAGTGCACTGAACTTCTTCTTGCACTCAGCTTCCTCCTCTTCTTCTTTCCTCTGCTGTGTTGTTTTGAATGAAGCTGCGCGTTCACACTGCTGTGTATGGTAAGGAATCAGCCTGGAGGGACGCTTGCAATCTGATGAAGATCCCAAAACTGGAGCAGATACCTCTATTGGTCTACAATGGTTTGATGTTACATTATCAGAAGTCAGGGCAAGTGATGAGGCATATCTCCTCAGTCCTCCATGTCTAGGTAGAGAAAGAGATCTTTCATTCTCTTACAACTATGCTACATAAAAAAACAAGAACATTGAGGTGACCTACTTTGTTTCACAGGTTACTTCATTTGTATAACTGGAAAGTCGGTCCAAATCTGCTGAGAGGAGAGTGTTGTGATGAATCCTCCTCTCCAGCTCCTCTTTGTATCTCCTTTCTGTCTCTTGCAGCTGCTGTTGGACCGCCACAGTCAGGTATTGCAGCCTCTGATGGAGGACTCCTTCTGATTCCAGTCCACTGGGAAGCAAAACTTCTGGCTCTGACATATTTTTGCATCAAAGAGTCGTCTGAAATGCAAAGTGACAGCCTATCAATCATTCAAGCCAGTCTATCACAACAAACCTGACACGACCAAACCAACAGCATATTGTCATGGCAACCAAACATCAGTCCACTCAACTGAGTACATAAGGTAGCTGGACGGGCATTAACTTTGCATAACTTTAGGCATTATTGCATTTTATTCACTAGTACTTGCAAGTGGTTTTATTATCAGCAGTTTTAACTTAACAGATATCAATAAAAAAAATGCGGTTTCTAACCTGATACAGGACGAGTTAAATTGGGTGTTTCTCTGCGTCGAGGCGTCCTCCTAGTTAAAAAAAACGTTCTAAGTAAAGTATGATGTATTTAGAATGTTTTGTAGAGGAGCAAAAGTTGACAAAGTCTCTAAAAATTCAAAAACAGACACCAGTAGCGTCGGTCAATCGAAAGACTTGGTCGCATTAGCGCTGTTTGTGGTCAAAAGCGGAAGCGCGACGCCTTTCTGATTGGCTGCGAAGCCGGAAGTGATTCCTTCACGCTGCAAGTTGTCAACACAACATGGCTGAAACATGAACGCGACACGACTGCTCTCTTTAGGACACAGTCAAGGAGAAACTAGTCTCGATCCTTTATGCAAGCGCTTCCACGTCGTGTAGCCACATGTTTATCCTATTTTAATACGAGACTTGTTTAATTTAGCGACCGAATAATGCTTTCCATTAAAAGGGCGAGTGTAGCTCTGAGCGGGTTTGGGCGGTGTTTGATTGCAGAAAAGCACTTAGCGGCTGTAAAAACGACCAGCCGAGGGCTGGTGTATGCAGAATATGGCACCGATAGTGGCAAAAATGAGGTATATGATGTTATAATATCAGGGGGAGGGATGGTTGGCTCTGCAATGGCATGCTCCCTCGGTAAGTGACCACATTCGTCTGTCATAAAAAAAATAAACTAATACTATCTGTGATTCACCTTTGTCAGGTATGGATCCCAACTTGATGGGTAAGAAGATCCTTCTGCTTGAAGCTGGCAACAAGAAAGTGATGGATAAAGTTCCCGACAGCTACAGCACCAGAGTCAGCTCCATAAGTCCAGGCTCTGCTACCCTCCTCAGTGGTGCGTACAAAGTTGTTGCAGCTTAGTGAGCATCAGGCATGTGCACATTTTAAGGGCCAGGTGGTGGCATCCATCGTAAACATTATTCATAAATTATTGATGAATAATAATTATTATTACAAACAAACAAAAATACATTATGATATTAGTAATAATAATAATGTTTATTATTGTCACTGAAAATCAGTGTTTGCGATTGGCTGTTCACCAGCCGAGTCCAGGCTGTGTAGTTATTTTTTAACACAAACAACACAAACTTCTGCCTTTGTCTCTCACTACAAAACCAACATGGACAAGGATTTAAAATCACAGATTTTATGAAGTTTCTTTTGTTTCTTCATTTGAACAAATGTTGTGGTTGATTTAGCACCAACCAATGTCACGGGATTACACAAACATTGATACAAATGCCTTTAAGGTATTGTTATGCATTCCGGAATGAGTGAATGAATGAATTTGAATGTCAAGATGGGTGATTATGCATCCAATTTACAAAAACATATCCAAAATAGACTTTCAGACAAAACAGATGGTCATCAGACTTGGAAAAAAAAGAAGTACTTGAGCTTTTCCTGGAGAATGATAGGGCACATAAAGTATAAATAAAAAATAAGAAGACAAATGTGTTTCAGTTACATCATCACACTCACCCCACAATCCACTACTGCCACAAATAGATTGCAGTTCTATGTGGAAAAAGTGGAACAAGAAGTTACCCGCTGTAAAAATGTAAAAACTCACATGGTTGTCATCGCAACCGGTTAAGTCATTTTTTGTGATGAACCTCCTTTCTGATTGTTTGGGGCATCTGAAGAACAGCTTTCCGGAGAAGAAAAAGAGAGCTCTACCATCAGTCCTGTGTCATGCCAACAATAAAGCATCCTGAAATCATTCATGTGTGGGTTTGCTTCTCGGCCAAGGGAGTGGACTCGCTTATAATTTTGCCTAAGAACACAGCCAACAGTCAAAACATCCACTGAGACCAACGTCTCCCAACCGTCCGAGCACAGTTGGACAACCATAGCTTTTTCCAGGATGATGCAGCTCCTTGACACAAGGCAAAAGTGATAACTAAATGATAACTAACTCTATGCATGGCCAGGAAACTCGTCAGTCCTCAAGTGGCGGGTGGACAAAAACTAAAAGTCTTTGACACATATGAAATGCTTGTAGTTATACTTAAGTACTGTATATCATGGTCATACAGAATCTGAAAAACTTTGTGAAAACCAATACTTGTATTATTCTCCAAACGTTTAGCCATGACTGTACATATAAGTAACAGTACCAGGTAGACTCAGGAAGCGGATGGAAATTCACTGTTGGCTTATAGCAATATCAGGACCAACCAAGCACAATAAACCAGCCGAGCTAAATAGGAATCCTGACTACTAGAGGTTCTAATGTTGATCTTTTGTTTTTTGTTAGGTATTGGTGCATGGGAGCATATCACTAACATGAGATGCAAACCCTACAAAAAGATGCAGGTATGTACGTTCATTCAGTAATTGTGTGATTGCTTTTTTTTGTTTGTTTTTGTTATGGCTCTAAAGTTGCAAAGAAATGATTCACATATTCATACTTTCCAATCCCGTAACTGTTCCCTGCGGTTATTTTATTTGACACCGTGGTTCTGTTTTTAACATGACAAGCACTGCACACTGATATTCTCCATGTATTTCCGTCATCCAATAATCATAATACTATACAATTTGTGGAACTTTTTTGACATTCCACTTCTACAGTCTTACAGCTAAATGAGCAAGAAACTCATTTCTGGTTTGTATAATCATGCACACGGCATGGAGTCGTTTGAATCAAATGGTGGGTTCATGTGACATGCAATTTTCTCATTCCTTGTACGTCAGCCTGTATTAGTAACTCAACGTAACAAAACATGCCTTCAGGATACACAAAGACAATTGCATGTTCTTCTTTCATTTATTATGAAAACCATGTTTTTGATGAGGATGATGTCCTTTTGACATTGGCAAATGGCTACTCCCTCCCTGTGTCTTCTAATTACTAAGATTCATGTGAACAACTGCAGGAAGATGAAAGATCAGGGGAGTGGCTGCTTCATGGCAATGGATGCAAGGCTCGGCCCGATTTGAATGATGTGGTCGGTGCTTACTAAAACCTTGACCGCTGCGTTTCTCTCTGGGGTTAAGATGTCATCATGCACTGCCTTTTATGGTGATTATGGCATCATACCTCACCCGTGATACCTTCCTTCTACCACTTTTTTGGTTTGTTTTGCCTACTGGATCATAGTCATTCTCTTCCTAGCTATGTGCTCCCTGTATAAATAACATTCGCCCCATGCCCTAAAACATCTCTTACTATAACTAGTCACCGTTTAAATTTAGAATAAACTTTTGCCACCAGGGTCATTTTCTCTTAAGGTTGCGAGTAAGTATTTAAAATCTTGCAAGGAAAGCATCAAGCCATTCATTCTCCCAAGCGGCACCATGTTGCCTAGCTTTAAACAAAACCAAAACAATTTTTGGGCTGGTTTTTCACTTTCAACCACTTATCACAAGTTGCAAACCCCAAGCACCATTAGTGGGTTTTTTTTTAAAGGGTATATCCCTCGACTTTATGGCACCCTGGAAAAAAGGAGTGCAAAGCAGCACATTACAGCTGAATGATGGGTTACCTCGGCATAGTTACAAGCCAGTGGAGGACTAAACAAACACTTTCACCCCTTCATCTTTAGCTCAAATGATGTGTTTAAGTTGCAGATTACAATTAAACGAAAACAATGTTGCTGCGGCTAAATATCGACCCACACTTTTTACACAACGCAGATGTGTTTGCAAATGTTCAACTCATTGAACGTCCTCCATTTTCCAGATAAATGGGGTGTTGGTGACCTTTTTTAGCAGACTCTGCCAAGCTCTTTGCAGTGATCATCTCTGCCCAGCTAAATATAGTGGCAGGGGATTAGTTTGAGGCCAGACCGAATACATAATAGGTCTCTCATTTAGGTTTGGGACGCCTGCTCTGATGCCCTGATCACATTTGATAAGGACAATCTGGAGGAGGAGATGGCCTACATCGTGGAGAACGACGTGGTTGTGGCAGCACTGACTAAACAGCTGGATGATCTGTCTGGTGAGCAAAGCATCACACAGTCGCTCAGGTCCATTAACCTCATGGAGCCAACGCCACCACATTATTCCGTTCTTAGTTGTTTTTAGTTGTATTCCCTCCCTGAAAGGTTTCCGTCAATTTGAATCAAAAACTCATATTTTAGGAACTGCCTGAAAGTACACGTGAAGTGGTCCAGTGACCTATTTAAAACTGCCATGTGCTTCCAGCCTTGCCACCACTCAGTCCAGCCTCTAAAGCGCTGACAGCGTACAGCCGTCTACGGCTGTTGATGTTAAACCGAAATGTTGCGAATAAAACGCAGTTCTGCTATGTGCTTGGCAGTTTTAGTGGCATATTTATAAACGCTTTTAGGCCAAACACGGGGAACGTGGTTCCAGCACATTTTTTGGCCTCATGTGCCTCCCATTTGTCTTTCTCTCTTCTCTTTCTGCTAGAAGATGTAGTACATGAAAAGTGTGCTCCCAACCAGATGTTTTCAATGAAATCTCCCTCACCAATCACCGAAACCCCGTATTTAACATGTTCGGCAACCAGTAGTCAATCTGTGGATGGGTCCCGCTCCAAGTCAACATGAGAAAGCACAGCTTTGGCTGCTTTCATGTTCTGGAAGACCAGCTGCCGGTATTTTAGAAAGAGGGGGAGGTTTGGTGCAATATCCAACAAGCTGACAGCATGTACAAAGTGTGGCCTGGTTGGCTTGCAGATAAACACGATTAGTCAATGAAGTGTGGCAAATCTGGATCATCATTTTTTTCACACCAGAGTGGGGTAAATGTGTTGTTTTAATGTGGACAAGGCCTTATATTAGCGATGACGGCAGCAATATGTTCACCCAAAGTCTCCAATAAGACCAGAAAAAAATTGCTAGATCACTGACTCCCCTCTGACCCCCTCAGACCAGGTGCGTATGAGGTGTGATGTCATGTACTGTCCGTCCCATTACGTGTGTTCATGAGCAAGGGCAGCCTATAGTTACTAGTGGCTGGCCACCACAGAGAAATGAATGTTTAGGAAACACTGAACTTCATTTTTTGACAATATTTTTACTCCCTTGATTGTCAGATAACGTGCAAGTCAAGTACCGGTCCAAAGTGGTGAAGTACACATGGCCTATGCCGCACAAAGCAGTGCACTCCATTCCGTGGGTGCAGATCACACTAGCCAGCGGGGAAACTCTTCAGACCAAGCTGCTTGTAAGTTTCATTTCCTTATTCAAATTATAATATTTGTCTTTCTCTCTTTTCGATCTTCTTCTGTGTTTGGCCAGCGCACTTTCACAATTTTTGTGAATGGCGCAGCGCGGCGCACCCACACCTCCGTCCCTCCCACCCGCACAAGTGGCAAAGAGGGAGGAGAGAAGGAGTTAGAGGGTTTAACCAATCAACTGAACGCCTCTCATTGCCTTTAAATGCGCAGGGCCCACCGGACTGCTCATCAGAGGCCACAAATGTGTGACCACCTTGCAGGACACAAGTAATCTATTCCTGTGTCATGAATAGGAGTACAAAATTAAATGAGTTAATATTATACAATGGGACAATTAATACAAAAATGTACATGCTGGTTGAGACAGTTACATTAAATAATGGTTGCTGTGATTGTTTATTGCATTGAAATGTGCCAGACATTCCACAAACCTTCCTGTGCGGTTTTGGTGACGCGTGTGCACTGTGCGCCTGTCAGCCAGTTTACCACCACACCGGGTGTGCTTTGCCTGCGCCAAGAATAAACCAGATCGGAGCTGGCGAGCTTTCAGCGCACCTTCAGCACACCGCCACGCCCATATCGGTGCAGCCCAGTCTACCAGATTACCAAATTGGCTGCGCATAGTGGTGCGCTGGACCAAATTACCACTGTACACTTTTGTTTTACTTACTTCTGTGTGTTTTAGATTGGCGCCGATGGACCAAACTCTATGGTGAGGCGAGAATTAGGGATCCCCACAGTCAAGTGGAATTATGACCAATCAGCTGTGGTTGCTGTGTTGCATCTATCAGAGGTAAAGGATGTATCTTTCTCCTTCAAGCAACATTTTAAAGTGCATGCAGAGGTAAATAAAGCTGCTGCATGCTAACCACTGATGATACGTCCAATGCACACAGCAGCTATAGAAAACTCAAAGAAGTTAATTATAAGGAGTGTGTAATGTGGTAAGATGTACACATGGCCAATACAGTCAGTGTAAATACGTATGTGTGTCTTCACAGCCCACAGAGAACAATGTCGCATGGCAGAGGTTCCTCCCAACAGGACCCATTGCCATGTTACCGGTAATTTATCCACCTTATTTACTGTATCTGTTGTGTGTTTGATAAATTCCCAGTATGTATCATCTTTGCGCTTCAGCTGTCAGACACAATAAGCTCTTTGGTGTGGTCAACCAGTCATCACCTTGCTGAGGAGCTCCTGGAGATGGATGAGGAGTTCTTTGTTGATGCCATCAACTCTGCCTTTGTGAGTGACAATTAAAGTGTGTCGTACTGTTGCAGCTCGTTTGTGTGCTGTGTTGTACGTGCGTGGGTTGTGTTTTCTCCCTCAAGTGTCCAGCTGTTTTTCTGAGATGCAAACAAACACATTGTTTTGCCCAGAGTTGAAACAATAGTAATATTCCTGTGTAGAAATGATGTACCTATGCTTTTCTTGCTCCTTTTTCCCAAGCTGGCTATTTTTACTGCTTGCTGATGGATGGGGTCACCCCGGTTGAGTCACGTTTGCTTTCAGGCCTGGTTTGGTAATTAAACCTGCGGTCTCCCAGTGTTGACCATTACTGCATGGAATGTTTTTCAAACAGAGCTAATTCAACTGCATAGCCTGGCCAGCATCTTCTTTTAATCAGCCCTACTCCTCTGGCCTTGCCAAACCCTATAAGTTAGGAAGGGGGGGAAAAAGCGGCCCTTGCCTGGAGTTCAACTTTACTCCAATGTCAGCTTATTTGTTTGTTCTCTGTCAGCAATAACTTCTGTTTTCTCTCTCGCACACTCTTCTGGACATTTCTGGACAATCTTTGTGCATGCTGCACACGCAGTGGAGCAACGACAACCAATCAGAGCTGATGGAGACAGCCGGTTCCGTGTTCCGAAGCGCCCTCTCAGCCATCATGCCGTCTGCAGGCTCACCTCGCCAGCTGCCCCCAAGCGTGGCAAGCATTGGCCCCAAATCCCGTGTCATGTTTCCCCTTGGCATGGGCCATGCATCCGAGTACATTAGGCACAGAGTGGCACTCATTGGGTAAGGCAATAAACACAAAAGAAGATATTGTGTTTCATGTATAATAAGTTCAGATAATGTCAAATCATTTCAACTTGAATCACAAGAGAAAGCATGTTTGACACTTATTCCAAACCAGACTCAACAAAGACAAGAAGAATGGAATTTTAACAAAGCACAGTACTTAACTTATTTTTACACTTGAGTTACAGTGAAGTAAAATGCACGAGTTACGCATTGTATGTGGATTATATCTACAGCCGTCATTAAGTGTCATCATGAAACTGATTAGTTTGTTTCTGTTATAATCATGAGAGAAGAGGTTTGGAAATTTGAACCATGGTCCAGAAACAAATGTCCGACCTTGGAAGTTCCGCTCTACTTTTATTTGGATGGACATAAAATAGTCCACTGTGCATGTGGTGTATTTGTAGAGACAAGCATATGTTTGTCTTTCCAGGGACGCTGCCCATCGTGTCCATCCTCTGGCCGGTCAGGGAGCCAACCTGGGCTTCGGGGATGTGGCTTGCCTCACACAGCTCCTGAGCCAGGCCGCCTTTAACGGGAAGGACCTGGGTCAGTGAGCGCTCCAAACAGACACAAGCAGCACAACCAGAGCTTGGTGGTTTTCCTTAAACTCTTTTCCAAAGGCCCATCTCACGTGCATGCTGTCGAATTATAAAAAGCATCTTGTTTGATGTTTTTTCCCCTGTTCATTTTGCCAACAATTACATGCACATTGCTTTTTGCGGGATATTGTGTTTTTTCCCCCCATAATGTTAAAATTATGTATTGACTCAATGCCACGCTGTCAATTCCTTAACCCCCAGTTGTTTGTTGCGCAGGAGCAATACAGCACCTGTTAGAATATGAAACAGAGCGTCAGCGGCACAACCTGCCCATGATGGCCGCCATTGACCTCATGAAACGACTTTATTCCACCGACGCTGCTCCTGTGGTTCTCCTCCGCACCTTCGGCCTGCAGGCCACCAACATGCTCCCATCACTAAAAGTAAGCTGTCCTCCACCTCACAAAGACTGTCCACCACTGATGACAGCCACCAACCTGTCCAATCTAAGCTCCGCCTCCACCCTCTTTAGTGATTGCACGTAGCTTTTTTTTCAGTGGTGCCTATAATTTCCAAGACTCCGAACATACTACTATGGCATCTAAGTTTAGCCCCCAAATTTAGTGTTACCAAAAGTGTGTGGGTGGGGTGCAGCGCTGGCACAAAGGCAGCGGACAGTGGTGGCGGCTTGTGTTTTCACACCCCTTTTATTACCAACCGCTCATGTGAAATGGCTTTATTCACTACTAAGTGATTCAAACCAACATTGTAACTTCTTTTAATGCCTCTCGCAATGAAAGCCCACTTACTTACTTACTTACTTGACTCCACGTTGGTTCACAAAGGTCTTCAGGTCCGCTGGCAACAAGCACCACGCCAAGTGACGTTTTCTTTTTTGCTTTTGGCAGGAGCAGATCACGGCGTTTGCAAGCAAGTGAGGCCAAGCACAGCAACTACAGTGTTGTAAAAAGGAAATAAAAGTACATTAATAAAGATTTATTTTACTGATTGGTTGTCTTTGTTTTTTTAGGATGCATTAGAGATGCATTTTAGAGGACATTATCACAGAGATTAAAGTATATTTTCAAAGGACGGTCCGCAAATTTCAAAATGTTGAAGAATCGATGCTCTTTTCGCAGATCACGGTGGCCTAACACCTCACTTGCACGCTGTATGTTGGCGTTTCCTTAAATCTGTCAGCAGCATGTAAATCCCATGTCACATGTACCGCAACGTCTGTCAAGAGCTCATCCTACATATATATACACACACATCCAACATATCATTTGACTGCCTGCAGCTTACTGTCTATGTACAATGCATAGACTGGTCTTGGTTTGCCAAGAACTACACCTTTCTGTACACACTCACGGGGCATTTCATTAGGTACACTCTAAGTGTGCCAATGCAAGAGCTGCAGTAACCCTTTCTTGACAAATGAAGTGGATATAAGTGTGGAGTAGATAGAGGCCACTTCCAATTAACTGGTGTCATACCAAGCTATCCATCCAGTTACCTACCTTTTTTTGGTAGAACTCCATGATCCTCCTCTTCCACATCGTTGCCACTTGCTGTTGGGCTTACTCTTCGTTTGGGTTCCATCTTGCCAGATGTGGTCACCCTTTATGAACTCCTGTCTCTTCTGGCAGTCACCACTGTAATTGTTAAATTAAGAGCTTGTGAGAGCTCTCTAGCATATTGAAACACCTATTCAAATATGGAAACACCTGTAGAAACTGCCTCAGGCCAAACATGTTATTTTAAGAATACAAAAATAAAATAAATGTACACCTATAGTATATGCTGAATTATTTTGTATATTTATTGTCAAATTCACTACCTATTTTACTGTGTATTTTGCCATGGACCTACCCCTTTTTGAAATAAGCAGACATTAAAACATATATGAAGCACTGCATTGTGTTAGCTTAGCTTTTCCATATATTTTTCAGATGTCCAGGCCCCACTTTGAGAACAATGTCATCAAGCTAACTGGAAAGCAACACAATTGACAACTTACCCATTGTTGCTGGTCGTCAGTACTCATTCATGAAATCTTCCCAACTTCCACAACACAGTACTTGAAATAATATATGCCGTTGTGGCATCTTAATGCTGAAAAATATTTGTTAGCTAGGCTATGCCTCCTTCTCCGGTGTTGGGAAGTCGTAAACGGTAGGGGGGGGGGGGTGAAATGGCGCGATGAGCGCTTATTTAAAATTAGGTGACTCCCATTGGCTGCCAGGAAGGGGGCGGGACCATGGCGAGAAGTGCAAGGCATAGCATCTAGTTAGAATAGTTAGAACGCGGCATCGCAGCGAGAGTTGATGAGCTTAGCTAGCTTAGCTAGCTTAGCTTGCACATAAGAGCGATTTTGAATGCGTTACCAAACCTAATGAAAGGGACTAACTTGATCAGTAAAGTCAGGTAAAATGTTTTTATGTGTGACTTTTAAAGTAGAAAGATAATTGAGCACACATACTGTAAAGTTTTAAACTCTGGCATAATATTAATATATAAATGTTAAGCACAAGTCAATGACGACCTTATTATGCATGTGGAGCAGGGTACACAAAGTATTAGTACTTTGTGGCAGTAAGAATTATACTATTATATGAATGATTACTTGCGTCATTCAGTGAAATGTAAGTTTTTATTTATTCACTACAGAAAACAGTACATATTCACACAATTGTATGTTTTGCAAATATTTCACAAATATTTCACTGAACAATTTACATAAAAAAGCCATCTGGTTATTCAGATAGAGGTGAAATTAGCACATAGAGGTGCGTCATAGGATAAAAACATTTTGGCATTTGAAAGCACTTGCTGGCCAATGAAAGAGTTAGTGACATAATTACTGTTGTGTGTTTGTATATATATGTATATATAGTATATACAAACACACAACAGTAATTACAGAACATGTTGGATACTGGAAAGACAGCAAAAAAGTGTTTAGCTAATAAAAGTTAGCTGGTATCAGTAAAAAAAATCATTAAATAAATCTTCTGGTATTTAAATATTTGTACAGTTCACAAAAAAAAGCAGAAATCAAAGTGACAAATTGGAAATCATAGATTTAGATGGCAGTACACACGTTGGCATAATACTAAATGACGTTAACTATACGCGATGAGAGGTTGTTGTTGATGACTCACAAACAATAAGGCTTGGATTAAATTAAAGCATTCAATTTACAGGCTACAAGTCCACCACACACTCTGTGAGAGCAACCTTTGACATCTTCAACTATGATGCTACAAATAAATGCCTACAAATAAAGTGTATGCGTGCTTGTCAACTGCTTGTCGACCCTGTCCGGTGAAATCGTTAGCATAAACAATGAAAAGGAAGCATTTACAAAGACCTACATGGCACTGTTGTGTATGGAGCAGGGCGGCATGAAACCACCGTGACTACACACTAAGCCCACACACTCGACAGGCAGGTGAGGACGTATCTGAAAACAGCCATTAGGAAGCAAAAACGCTTTACAAAAATAAAGTCAGCCCAGCAGCCATGGGCTCAACATACAGTAGAAATAGCTGGCCTTAGAAAAATATAGTGATTTATTTTTTCTGAACAGTTCTGGTCGTGTTTGCCAGGTACTGATGATGAGGAGAGGACAGGGGAGTCGGCGTGATGGGACTGAGTGTATTTGTGTGTTTGTGAGGGAGGGCGGGCTGAGGGAGGGAAGCCTCGCTGTGACAAAAGTGTCCCTCTCAGTGCCGGCTGCCATGACCTTGAGTTGTCCTTAGTGGATGTTGAGGTTCCTGAAGTAGTCAAAGGTGGCGCCCAGAGCCCAACTTGTCTCCACGTTGTTCACCTTTTTGGCCAGCTGTTGACGAAGACAGGTAAGAACATTGATGAAAATTCAGCTCTTTTGTGCATCATTGGGTCCTATGTTCTAGACACACACCTGCAGCACAGTGTTCTCCTTGAAGCCAAAGCCTTCCTTGAGCAGACAGGTGATGTATGTCATGTCCATGCACAGGAAGGGGCTGATGGCACGGTATTTGGTCATTTTGTTGCACACTGGAAACACATAAAGCAGCAGGTGTCAGATGCAGGGTTGTAGGATGGCGTTCGAGATACAATACATTTTTCTATTGGACTTTTGGTGTCATTGGTAATTTATTGGCTAATTTTAGTCATTGTTATATTTTTTACATTTGAATAATATACTGTATATATATTTTTACTTTTATAATATACACTCTATGACAATGAATCAAGCATGTTCAGCACAGCTGGTGTAGCCTCTAAAATTAATCTGTATGCATATGGTTGAGTAATGTAAAGGAGTAAGTAAATCTTACACTCATATGCCGATTATTCCTGGTACATTTCCAAATTTCCACATTTTCAGCCATGCTGATGCTGCAAAAATATGTTCAACCCTACGTGATTAAACAATGACCCCTATTTGTTTTGTTTGGCGTCATAATAAACACGAAGGTGTGAGTTGAAGAACTGAGGGTCGATGCGAGGCTGAGAGTGGGCAGCGTTGGTGTGTGGCTGTCAGGTGCCCTCCTGCCGGGGGCCACGCAGACATCGTCAGCCCAGCGTGAGCCACACTGCTCGTGTGCATGTGAGCGAGGCGCACAGACGTCAGGAATGTTTTCAATTGTTTTACCCTATCATGAAGCACATTTCTGTCTCTGTCTCATTTCTTTGCAGGAATAAATTAAGTCTGACAGGATGCAAAGCAAAGCATACAGTAGATTGAGAGATTGATGTTCAAATTTGATGTCATTTTTGTGTTCTTACCCTCTTTGGCTCGCTTCTTAAAATCCCTGACTTCAATCGCACCACCTCGACTGCCATCTGTGTGGTCAATGCAAATATGCAATTTGATCAAAAGACAATAATAATTTGAATGTGACTCTTTCAGTGCGTGCTAACTCACCAATGAGACCCGACTCCACCGCTCTGTCAAAGTAGTATGAAAAAGCATAGAAGATGCTGCTGCCTTTCACCTCATAAGGCTGATGCACAATCCCCTTAATGACCTTCATCACCTCGTAGTAGCACAGCTTGTAGCCTGCATAGCCTGGAGAAAGCACGTTGTCATGTCAACAATTACGTGCAACGGAGGAACGGAAGGAATGCAAAGAATGAGCTTGCAAAGTTCATTCAGGTCATCCATGGGGTACAGAGTTGGGGATCCACCACAATACACATGACGGGAAGCCCCTAAGTGTCACACAGTACCACGAGAACGCTTGCCTCAATTGTGTCGCAATGACCATGTGCTGACAAGAGCAGCAGTTAACGCTGCCAATGACGGGCTGTCTATTTTTAACCACATAATTGTGAGCAGTCCAGCTCAAGCCACTCCTTACACTCACACGCACAAAAAACGAGCCCAGCACTTTATTTGTGTAGGTAGTTGTTTTTTTTTCTTCTTTGCATTTAAATACAAGGTATAAGATGCAACATGTGTTTGGCACCAAGTGCACACAGCGGGTGTAAATGTTCTCATTTTGGGAGGTGATGCACAGAAAAAGGATGAATACTCACCATCTGGAACACCGCTGACTTTGTAAGTGGTTCCACCAAAAGTCACGTCTTCTCTGAACTTCTTCGGCAGGCAAGAGCTCGTGAAAACTTTCCAATCCAGACCTAAAAAGAGCAAACTTTGTGTTAAATTAACCAACATTGTGATATCTTCAATCAAGTTTTGTAGCTACACTACCATCAGCTCCCAGTGCTCCAA
Source organism: Doryrhamphus excisus (assembly GCF_037039965.1). Lineage (NCBI taxonomy): Eukaryota > Metazoa > Chordata > Actinopteri > Syngnathiformes > Syngnathidae > Doryrhamphus > Doryrhamphus excisus. The sequence goes on along the minus strand of NC_136370.1, from coordinate 15,885,404 downwards.
GAGTTGCCAGGCGAGCCGCGTACAGTCCATTGCCAAGGTAGCTATGTGGTCAATACATCATGGTAACTTTTTAATATCACTTTCATTTCAAAACACAGAATGAAATACAGTAACACTCAGTAACACTATTGAATAAAATAAACATGTTAACACCAAGTACCTGTGTGTGTAGAGCTGATATGTGCTGTTGAACAGGTCGAATTTGGCAATGTAGCTTTGGGGGGCAGACTGAATGGTTTTCTGTTGGACAAAGAACACTTTATAGAGATGAACGCTCTCTAATAACACTCGGTATGTTCAGATTATTAGATTATTTTTCACCTTAGACTTTGGAAGGAAGGTAATCTGGGTAGATCCTCCACCCAAATCCAGGATGCCCACTGTCCTCTTTGTTTTTGAATACAAGTGGCCTACAGTTTAGGAAAAAAAATATCACTGAATGGAGAAAATGATATTTACCTTCTATATTTATCACAAATTCTTAGATTTACAATGAAATATAATCCATCTTTGTTTTTTTTTGTGACATAAATTAAATGCTGTCTCAGTTGAGAACTCCTGGCTTGTTTTTGCAGAGACAGGAGACAAGCGTCTTTCACTGCTCAGGGCCTGATGTGTACACTGGAGACTCAGATATGAGCCATGTGACCACTAACACCAACATAGCAAAACACAAGCAATGTCTTACCTGTAAGGAAGTTCACCGTGACCCACGCCAGGACTCCTGGAACAACACAAAGGTGCAAATAGTTGTGATGACAACACTGCTACATTTAGCGGTACAATGAATAAACAAGAAAAGCACAAAAGGTGCCACAACACGATTGGAGCAATTTTGTTAACGACATACCTTCGTTAGTCCCATTCATGATGGTGACACTGTTGTGTGGCACAAAGAAGGGCGACTCATGAAAAACACTTTGCACCTGCAAGAAAAATAATAACACCTGTTCATCATGGTTGCTCAAAGAACGTAGAACCTTTAAAAGTGCTACATAAGTCAGCTGCGACACCAGTAGATTTAATGCTTCAAATGACAAATATGGTTACTCCACACAACACCACAACAGCTGTTTTTTGCGACATCACAGCCACCGAATGGGCAGAGTTGCTCCCTTTTTCTTTTCTTTTTTTTTTTTCCAGTGACACTTGTAAGCACTTAGTGGTTTCTCATCCCGCTCCCTGGTGGGGCGGCTAGTGTTCGTGCCAGAGTGTCTGAGGGCAGTGGGAGAAGGCAACACACCTCCTGAAGGAGGGCGCTGGCCTTGTCTTCGGGCAGCAGCCGCAGTCCCGCTGTGGCCTTCAGGACCACCGGGGTTCTCTTCCACTCTTCCTCTGGCACCGTCTTCTTAGCTATCTTCAGCAACTGACGCACCGTGTTGCCGCCCTGAGGAGGAGATGGATAGACGTTATACTAACATGTGTGTCCGAAACAAGGTCAAATCTAGACTATTCTGTCATCCTGGTTGGGTTGCTATAAAAGCAGTTGACAGAGAGCAGCAGCATCAGCATCAGCACTCCTTGTAATTATTGTTTGCATGTTAACCCAAGCCAAAGAAAATCCCAAAGGATCTGATAATATACACTTACACACATTTAATGACATCCAGTGCAATATCCGCCTTTACACAAAGATAATAATGTTCAGAGCTGCACCTACTCCTGTCATGAGAGTCAAAATATTAGACACAGCTCTCAATTTGATGATTTAAATTGGAAATGATATGATATTTAAATTAAAAAAAGAGTCTGTCAAGGTGTGTATATCAGAAATGTGGCGCAGGGGTCATTTTAAAATTAAAAGTTAAACATTGATGAAGAACAAAAATGGCTGAAATGTCATACAGCCCTGTTATATATGATATTTAAATATGAAGACTACACAAAATGGTGCAAAAAGGAATACATACATACCTCCTCAGGGTTGTCTTTATAAGCAGAAAGTCCAGGTTTCACTGCATGGTACATTTCATTGTCCAGAACTGGCAGTTCAACTATAAGAAAACAAATGAATGAAATGAATTATGATTTGTATGAAGTATAACAGTCATAATGACTTATGCAGCCTCTGATCACTTTTACTACATCCTTCTTAAGGCTCATTACAAAGTCAACCGCAGCTACTTTTAGCAGTGGCCGGCATGCATGAGCTAACAGCGGGCACAGAAGTAAGCGAGAAGAAGGGTGTGGTGGAGGTGGAGGTACCTGGGTCTTTCTGGATGAATTTATAGATGTGGATCCTGGTGCCGGTGCTGCCCGCGTCAAACATGACGCCATAGAAGACCCGGCTAATGGTCATATTGACCGGAGCGGGGGCTTCCGGTACCGACCTGTGGTAAGACTCGGGCGCGGGATGCACGACTTCAGGCACCGGGTGGAAAGCCTCCGGTATAGTCTGGGTGATCTCAGGTGCAGGGTGGATGACTTCAGGGATGACGGGATGACGCGGCACGCCGGGATGAGGCGCTCGGGGAGCCGGGTGGTAGACCTCCGGGAGGTGGTTGTCCGTGTGCGCGGATGGCTCCCGGAAGCGAATAAAGTGAGGAAAGTAGCGGTGGGGACGGTAGTAGGTCGCCTCGGTTAGGAGGCTTCCCGCCAGGAGCCCCAGAAAGAGCGAGAGAAGATGGCTCGGTGCAGCCATGGCGTGGAGATGAGAAGTGAAGGATGCTGCACAAAGTGCGACTTCAGCAGAGTCAGGACTCAGGACTGTCCTCTCATGTCTTTACACTATATAAAGACATATGGGCTTGGCGAGGGGCCACACCGAGACCAGCCATCCTCCAATCCTGTGGCGGTCCATCCCCAATCCATCCAGAGTCCCCCCTCTTGGAAACTGAGTTGAAGATACCTGCCTCCCTTGCGTTTTTTTTTTCTCCTTGAGAAGGAGGAGTAGGAGGATGGTTATTTCTGGCTATGTTTTCCCTCCTCATCTTTCCTGGATGTGGAGGTCCCCCTTCTAGGAAGGGGGTGGGGGTGGCATGGAGGAGAATGGGAGGAAAATGGGAACAACTCCAGAGATGTAGAAATACACTTTATGTGTGTTTAAAATTTCAGAAAGTTGCCTCATGAGTTACTTCATCCAAAATGCATCTATAAAAGTCAATTAAGAGTACAAACAAAAATATGGATACAAAATACTATATGGATGTTCTGATGATTACTTCAAGAGTTTTCATCTTTGTTTGGGGCGAGAAGTGGACTATACTCAAGATTTCTGTTCAGCGATAGAGACATACATGTGATTACATATTGCAAACAATATTCTGGTTTTGTTTAGTGGCTCACATGGTTATTTTCAACCCCACTTTTAAACTCTCTTTCATAGTCATGCAGTAATCACCACATTAAATGCCTTACCAACCTTAAAATATGCAAATGTGATCTGCGTTCCAGCTGGCACAAAAGTTAAACCAATGTTAGAATCTCACTCCCACTCATGTATGTTGGCCACATGCTTTTTTTTTTTTTTTTTTTTTTTTTTAACTTGGGCAATATATTTGGTCAGGCAGGGAGGTTGCAAGAGAGACTGCATGAAAAACCAGAGTGTATTTAGGTGGGTGTTTGGCAGGCTGTTACAAACCATCAGCAAGTGTGTCTTCTCGTCATGTTCGGGATGCAGACGATGCATCAAACACATCCCATAATAGTTGGGCACAACAGGCCTGAGACCTCATTTGAACTTGATTTTTTTTTCTTCCCTGCTGTTGTATACACTCTAAAAAGTAATTCAGAGTATCTGTTGACACCACTTGATTTTATACATGAATGCAATGTAAAAAAAAATGTAATTAATTGATTTCGATAAACTTTCTAAGTTGCTAACTTTATTTTTTAAGTTATGTTCAAATAATAATGTTGGCTATTACATGAACTTAATTTAGAATGTCATATACACTCAAATTTTATTGTTGGTAAGCTTAAAACAAAATTCAAGTTGACTTAATAAATGACATGACTTAATAAAATTAGCTTGGTAACATAATATATACACACACACACACATATATATAGTATATATATATATTAGGTTACTGCTACTTAAAAAGTGTGCATTGTTATTATAATTAAGTAAACAACAAATTAAACTACTTTGAATAAAATGATTAAGTCAGTTGACTTAACATATTTATTTGAGTTACGAACTTAAAAACTTGTCCCTATGGCAACAATTATTCAGTAAGCATTACTTAAAATAAGCTTTGAGTGAAAAGGAAAAGCTCATTTGTGCAATGCAATATTGTTTGTTGGTTCAAAGCATTTCAAATTAAGTTGTCATAACTAAGAAAGACTAATGGAAACTGTTGCGTTGTTTTTTTTTGTTGAGGCTAAACGTTTATTTTTTGAGTGTATAAGCATGGAGACAACATCTTAACAAGAGGCACTGGAGGTCAAAGCAATGGATGCATCCTCGCAACGTGGCCCTATCCCAACCTCGGACCTAATATGCGGTTTGCTCATTCACCTCATTTGGCGGGTGACCGAGGGAGAAATTGAGCAGTGAGCCAAACCATGCAGGAGGGTAATGTGAGGGCAGAGCTCCTACAGAAGGGTACAAGAGAATGCAGGAAGTCCATAGAGAGGACAATATGCGGGGAGGGGTGGTGCTTGGCATCAGAGTTCCTCCATCATGCCTTTCCCTTCCCAGGACACTCAACTGTGCACAGCACGCTTCCAACACTGTAATTTGAACTAAAAATATTGGACTCTCTTTCCTCCTTCCTTTTCTCTAAATACTGTGGCTACTTTTTTCAATGCCGTGGTTCACCACAGTGGTCGTTCACCGCTATCAAAGCGTACATGTGCAGGACCACTCAATGATGTATGCCCTTGGACCCTTATTTCGCTGTGATCACGGCACCAGCTATACCCAATTTAAGCACACAGTCATACATGTAACGGTACATACGTGTCATGAGTTTGCTCAATAGTAAAAAAAAAGCAACTGAAGCCAGTTTGCATTCACATTTATACTTCTACAAATTTAATATTACACCTAAATTTCAGAGGTATAAGATTGCAACATGTTCCATTAACACAAACTGGAAGTCATCTCCAAACTTCCCTACTCCCAAAAATATGATGTTACAACCGCAACGTCGTCTGACAAAGTCTCCATACATATCATTGAAATACATCTGCGCTATGATTGTGGCTAACATGCAACATGATCACTCAAGAACAAATTACAAGGATGAGAATATCTTTTTGGTTGCACTTTCCTGTCTGCGATCTCGATGATCTGCATGCTTCACTGAACACAGTAGAAGTACGACCATGCCAAGTTTTATTTGTTGTCCAGACAGTCATGTTTTCAATGATTGGGGGTTCCATGACAGCTTCTTCTGTGAACCTTCTTAGTTCTCTGGGAGGGGCAAGTTTTCAAGTGATGCAGATGAGATGGGAACTCAGACTGACAATCGCTATCAAGTTTAATTGTAAAGGTTTTTCTAGGTTATTATATTTAATGGGTATTGGCTTTCAAAACAACTACCACGGTAATTGGAACTGTTGTGTACAATGAACTTATTACCGGTATTAATGTGGCTGAGCAGTTTTCTCCAGATTGCAGTAGATGAGCTTTATGCAGCAATTGTGATTTGATCTGACAAATCATAAGTAAGTTTGATCAAGTGTTGAATAACTACAGCTTCTGCTTGGACATTAACACTGTGGTACTCCGATGAGAAAAAGCATCTCACGTCTCAAACCCGAGGCCAGCTTGGATTGGTTTATACGTATTGTGCGCAAAACACTTAATGTGGTGGTTCCAATCCTGCCTTGTGCAGGATAAATCATATGTCGTAGTGATATAGTTCACAGTCTTTTGGTGGCCTGTTCTCGTGAGACAGCTTTTCTCTTAAGGAGAGGGTCAACTTTTTGGAATTGTAAAATGTTTATTACACTTAAACATTTTAACTGTCATACAAGTGTAAAAAGAAGATAACATTAAGTCTTAATAATAGTATTAATGCAGTCTTAATAAGAAAAGTTATAATGTAAAGTTATTTGGGCCACAGATTGTCTCACAAATATTACTTTTCAATACATTTACCTGTTACATAAGTTTACAAAGAACTTCACCATTGTAAAAAATACTATTCAAATACCATTGCAGCCTTACCGTGTTAAATGTGAGTCAGCTTACTTCACAAAACTCCAGCGTATATCCTTCTGGTCACATTCGTCTTATCTTAGCAGCTCTTGCTGAGGCTCGTCCTTTTTCAGAAGTGCTGCACAAAAAAAGAGAAAAAGCAAAACATGAACAGAGTTAATCCTTTGATGCTTGCTGAACTAGTCTCTCACTGTGGTCTGACGCATGACGCAAAATCTGGAATATATGTCACGAAAATGCAAAAACACAAGCACACCTGTATATGTTCCGAAGATGAGATGTCACCGTATTTGCACATTTGAAATTATGCATTTTGTGCCATTTTTCCCCCGAGAACTGGGAATGAACTCTTCGATGGCGATCGAATTCAATGGTTTCGCTGTGGTGCAAAAAGACACATAAACATCACTTTTTTTGGCATTAAGAGTTGACCAAAGTCGTCAAAAACATTGCTTGGCTGCAATATGGTTGAATGCTTCAGTTCAGACATACGATGCAAAAAATGGAGCCATAGAATGTATACTGTACATTGTTTGCATTGCGGCAATCCACTTAAAGAAATTGGTACTGGTGTTTTAACATCACACACCAACACTGGTGTTTCAATTATAAAGTCATGTAATAGCGCCGACCTTCCAAGTATAATGTCATATGAGGGCATATTTACACCAGTAATTTTTAGAAATGTGCCACTACGGGTTGTAAATTATGTTCGGATGTCTTGTAAAAGTGCACCACTATGGCATGACACAGCACATTAGCGACAGCGTTTTAGAGGAGAAGTAGTTTCAATACCAGGGTTGGTATTTTGCTTCAAGTTAAGTGAAACCGTAAAGCACAAGAAGGGACCTCAGCTTTGTAATCTACACAGTGCAATATATCATTAATATGCTGCAAGGTTGGCCTCAGGAATGCCATGTTTGTGGGTGTCCTGCCCCTAAAGGTCCACTGAAGAGGCCTAAACCTTGTCATTACAATTCCAATGATAATGACAGATTTGAAAAGCTCAGGGTTATTTCAGTTTTCTCTCCTCACTGTCATAGTAATTACCTTTAAATTTAGTCTTCAAACTCTGTTCGCCATGCTAGAGCGCAGTACGCTATATGATCCACTTTATTGTCGCTACGCCCAGCGTTTTCGCAATATCTTGTATCCAGCTTGGTTTGATGAACAACCTGTGGACCACATTGAGGACTCTCTGAATGAGATGACATAGAAGAATGTGTGGCTTTCAATTATGAGCTCTGCCTTTTGTTCCCACAAACACAACTGCAGTTCTGTAGTAAAGGCATTCCCATACCTTGGAAAAAAATATAATAAGAACATAGACGTTGTCAATGTCAAAAACAGGAGGCATTTGTGAAAAGATAACCACAGAAAGTATGTGAGTGATTACAAACAATGATAAAGCTGGAAAGGGAATACTATATATCTTGAAGAGCTTCTTACAATAAGGGGAAAAAGTTGCACAAGAACACAGCTAACACTATAATTCCACTCTGTAGCTTACTTCTCAAGCTCAATTTACTACTGGCATTTGTAGAAGACGTAGTAGAATCTATGTGAGTCAGTCCGGTATCACATTTCAGCCAAGTGACTAACTTGTTAACAAACACCACTACAAGCTGTCCTAAATTTGAGCTAATAGGCTAATAAGTGATAAAACACACTGTATAACACAAATAGTCACACAAGAGATGGCCACAGGCATTTCAGCTTGCTTCATTCATTCATTCATTTTCTACCGCTTTTTCCTCACTAGCGTCGCAGGGGATGCTGGAGCCTATCCCAGCTGTCTTCAGGCGAGAGGCGGGGTACACCCTGGACTGGTCGCCAGCCAATCACAGGGCATTTCAGCTTGCTTATAGGAAGTTATTCTTTATTTTGGCAAACAGTAGCCCCTAAGGAACTCACAATGACCTTGTCAAACAAATCGGAAATGGCAGGAGATTTTACGCAACACAAAAATCGGCCTGGGTCAATAATAAATTAATTAATAAATAACCCAATAATTCAAAATTAATTCATCTCCCGCCTCTAAACAGGCAGAAAGAGAGTTCACTGTGCACAACGGTTTCAGCAACTTGGTGTGTTTGTTCAACAGAACAACAGCATTAACGGAGTGAGCCTGTTTGTCATACAGTGTCTTCGTCTCAGTGGGTGGAGGCGGGGTTGGGAGCATACACACACTGTGCAGAAGAGTGTAATGTAGCAGAAATTAAATTAGCAGATTGCAATATGTTGTCACATATTTTTAATTGTAATGTCCTTAAAATCTCATCTCCTCTTGTTCTCATAGAACCAAACTTGTATTGTCTCGTGAATCGAGCGTCTTGTGACATCTCTAAGCATCACACAGCAACATGCAACGAGTCGGTAACACATAAGTAGGGAACCTAAATATAAAATATATATATATATATATATACAAATGTTTTGAAAGCTCAACAATGGTGCAGCTCGATTCCAAGAATGGATTATGTTTGGCCTTGGTCTCATTGTTTAACCTTTATTTTAATTTAACCTTTTCAATTATGGAAATGCACTGCTGAAATGTTGCAGAAAACTATGAGTCATTTTGCTTTGGCAAAACTTTAAAAGAAAAATGTTTATAGTTCTTGGTGTGTCTTAACTCACAGACAATTCCCATCCACGGTCAGCACTTTTCAATGCATTTGGTCCACCGAGGAAATGGTGTTTACACTGTGGCCTGTGGAAAAACTTGGATTCCCAACTGAACCAAACACAAGTACACACAAGGCTCTGTATCAAATGTACATGATCCATGTAAGATCCTATGGCAGAGTAATTTGACCTTTTGTTGAGCGACAGGCTGCATCTCCATGGCAACACTACACAAACGACCACAGCCGGTTACATAGGAGATGCTGCCATTACTATTAGCAGAACGTACGTAGTAAGGCAGCATTTTAACAGGCGGAAAGATGCAGAGGAAGAAAGTAGTCAAAGTAAAGAAGACAAAAAGCGGGTGAGTGCTTATTTTTGCTTTTTTTGCCGCAACCATAGTCAAATGTGTCATTTCTACTTACTGCTTCACACCAGGAAAGTAAAGAAGGGTGGTAAAAGAGTGTCCAAAGGCGACAAAGAGTTGGACTTAGAGAAAGGTAAAGCTAATATTGCTCTATGGGAGCTAAAGTTACGGCTTACCAACCAAACTCTCACGGGGTATCGCGAGAGCTGCCGCCAGCTGGCTTGTGCCAACGATGAGCTGACCAATCAGCTGTCGCACGCTGAGCGGGAAAACCTGGACGCTACAGCCTACTGGCAGAGGCTGGAGGCAGATAAAGACGAGAAGGTAAGCTACTAGCTTCAGTAACAGGAAGTGCGAGTGAAAGCTAATAACGTTTTAACTAAATTTTCGTCATTATAACAGATTAATGTGCTCCAGAACTCACTCAAAAGTCAAGAGGCTCTTGCTTGTGAGCAACAAAGCAAACTGGTGAGTTTATAATAAAACCACCCCAAGAAAATATTCATTGTTTTCTTAACGGCTAGCATGCTAGCTCAGCTCAGCAGCTCCCGACTAAGCCAGCTGTACAATATGTTATTGGGTCAGTCCAAATAAACAAAAACAAAGGGGCCATAAAACAAACGCAAACTCACATTCCCACTTGTGTTTATTTTAAACTCGGTGTTAAAGTATCATTTTAAAGGGACTGCTGGGAAAAAAGCAATTGCATGTGCAAGTCTTGCATTTACCACACATCAAATGTGACTGTTTATTATTCTACATCATTGGGTTTAAAATTATGTAACACACGCCAAATTAAAATGAAAATATTGAAAAGTATGCTTGAAAAACGTCAGTCAGATCTTGTGGAAACCATATGTGAGACTGTGTGAATCTAATGGATTCACTCCAGTAGAAGTGCTTGGATTTTTCTTGTGATTTTTTGTGGCAGTACCACAGTTGGCTACAAGTGAGGCAAGGGAAATTGTGATAGAACATACTGCAATGTCCGACAGGCTGCTCACCCCAGGCTCACGCTGAATCAGTTGCATCTCCGGTCCTGATCTAGGCCGGCTTGCAGCAAAGTGCCATTCACACTGACTCTGGTAGATGCAACGCCGAGCTCCGCTCCGGCTGCGGAAAAACCCATAGCTTGACCAGAGAGTGCACCGGCGTCTGAAAAAAAGTTAGACCGCAAACTTTCTGTTGTGCCATACGGCCGCCGGAGATGGAGCTGCACAACACAGAGCTAGTGTGAGCCTACAACAGGAACTTAAATCTTGCGGAATGCTTCCAGCGGCCGCAACGGGTTCAGTGTGAGTCCGGTGTCAGTAGAATCGGTTGAATCATGTTTTAATCCTGCGAGATCTTGTGGCACCCCTACAAATAAATATTGTTAAGATAGGCAAATTCATTTTACCCAGAAGATGCCAACATTACCTTTCATCTTGAGGCTGTCAGGTGTTGTTAAGGGTGAGTAGTACTTACTATATTGTAGTTCAATTTTACAGTTGTTAACCTCCCTTTACACATACGCAAGTTAGGAATGTGAAAACTGATTTTAGACATGTATGCAACTGTCAAATATATCATAAGGTCACACATGAAACTCAAAAAATGTTGCTTCCAAGCATCTTTCTCACTGGCGGACAGTAAAATCATCAAAACGGGCATCTTGCCCGAGGGGTTAGACGGCATGAATCTGGAATTTTGCTAGATTGAACCAAACAATTACGCGATAAAGAGTGTTTCAGCTGGAGCCACCGCAGAGCTTGCGGAACACTCTGTTTTAAATATCACTTTTTTAAAAGCCAGAAGTCCATATTTTATGTGTAGATTGATGCGCGTCTGTAGGCATACATAGTTATGTGAAGAATAACGATTTGGACCAAAGTTATAATCAAATGGTTGATAGCCTCTCATTTAGTCATCATGTACAAATTTGTGGGTGCCTGTTTTGCCAAGCTCTTGTGATTTTGGTCACTTTGTCACATTTTTTCTCAGACTGGTTTCTCTGGTGGCATCGTAAGGTATTTTACTTGGACTGATATGACCTTAAGTTGGCGCAATGTGGGATCTGGGTGGAATCTAAGACTGGAATCCTCTCCCATAAATGCTCCAACAAACAGTATAGATGTATGGTTCTAAGTTATACACATACTCATTTGAAGATGCATCTTATATTTTCAACAGATTGAACATTACACACTTGAAATCAATGAGATGAAGGAACTGTTCAGAAAGAGAGCAGGTGAGTTTGAGATGATACAGGATGGAATGAAGAAGATTGAGGAGTTCCAGACAAGGAAAGCGGAAATGGAGCAGGAGCTCAGCGATGTGAGAACCAAAAAAAAAGTTTCTCATTGTTTTGCATTTAAAAGACCAGCGACCCTGACTTTCCTTTGTCACAGATTCGTAAAAGCATGGAACTTGCTCAGAAGGAGTACCGGGAAAACCTCAACAATATAGAGTACAGATTCTTCAAAGAAAAGGTATCTTGTTTATTTAAAAAAAATTACAAATTCGAATATAGTTTGACATGTTTAAGAGTGGATGTCCTTGCAGGCTCGTCTGGAAAAGGATGCTGAGCAAACCATAGCACAGGTGGAAGAGCAGGCCCACCATGAAGCTGTTGTGTGAGTATGCCCCTTGACGGTCTAATTTTAATCTTTTACAGCATGTTCACTACACAAAGAAAAACGATTTGGTCATTTAACTATATAATTTAGAACCTAATGTTGTGTCGGAGCCACAACGGTTGGTCATATGCTTGTTCATGTGCAATGCCAACAATCACATCCCACATATTCCAGAAAGACCTTCAGGGAGAAGAGAGTGAGGCCCAGTTTGGCATTGGTCTGAGTCAATGAACATGTCTAAAAGGAAAGGAAAAGAATCTAAAAAAACAACTCTTCTTATTTATTGCATTTTCTAGGTTTTAGACATTGGTTTGCAATTAGTCTAACTTTTTGGTAATATGACGACACAGCAGTTACATTTCACAAATACTAGAATGCACTAGAAAGGCTACTAACTGGAAAATAAATATTTCTGTGCCGATCGCTAGTCGGGGAGGTAACAGTAGCTTTTTCTTTAGCAGGAGCCAATCATGAGCTATCAGTGTACTCACAACAAGCTCGTCCAACCAATGGAAATCACAGGAGAAATAAACAATAGTCTGTGACAAGAAACAATAAACTCATCATACAGCAACTTAACACTGAAAAGGTATGCCTAATAAATATACAAACATGCACCGATGTGACTTTAAAATAAAAAAACACATTTTAAACACATTCATTGGGGCGCTGTAATGACGTCAGCCTCCCTCTGGTGGACAGACGCAGCATTGCCGCTCCAGCCACCATTTTCTCTGCTGCTTGTCCACCAATGAAATGCTCTTGCTCAAAGAAAACGCATTATGGGAATATCTGTAAATGGTTTCCCCCCCATTTGAAACTCATATTAGTACATGTTTGTATATGTTTTTAGATGCACATTTTGGGTGTTGAGTTGCTGTGTGATGAGTTTAGTGTTGTTTGTAAGATGACACCGTCAGTCAGACTGTTACATTGAGTAATGACCAGCTGCAATGGGGGGGGGGGGGGGGGGCTTCTTGAGAGTTTTTTGATTGACACCAGTCAAATAAAGACCGTCCTGATTTTTTCCTCAAAATTTAGTTAGTACAACACCAGAATTTATGCCACTTAAATTACTTCTGCTTGATCTAGACCTTAATGGAAAATAAACATAAAATTTACATATGGTAGGGAAAACAGTGCATTGGCCTAACTTGTTTGCATTTGGGGCCTTTCAGACAATTGGACGACGCCTCAAGATGTGTGTTTAAGGAGAACGTCCGTCTCAATGAGACACTGAAACACCACATGAAGGAAGTAGAGGGCCTACAGAAACTAGCAAACTCACTGGCAAAGGAAAACGCATCCCTGGCACTGGACAAGGTAAGGTTCGGGCCAAAGGACAGCAAACAGCAGGTCAGGTATTATTAGGTAATGCTTCAATGGAGACGTTTATTTTTCTGTTTTTATATTCAATCATGGCAGTTATGAAACATGAAATTCAGGAGGTGGGCTCTCCCCTTGTGTCGTTTGCTTGTTCTGCCTCTGTGTATTTACTACTCTCTCCACGGTCTGTGGTTGTGGTGAGTTTCCACAAGCCTGCAAGTTCAGATTCAGTGGTTTCTACCAATACAAATAAATATTGGTTACACTCCACCAAGTCCATCTTGTTGAAAGTGAAACCCAATGAAATACAATGTTTTTCTTCCATGTTTGGCATAACTTAATCAACTTAATCTTGTGTTGGTTCCTCCAGAAGACATTGGAGATGATGGCAAAGAAGAATGCAGCCCAGATGGTGGCCCAAAAAGAAGAGTTGAGCCACTTGAAAGTACAGGTCGCTTCTCTGGAACAAAAAATCGGTGACCAAAACCATGACAGGGAGAAGATGCTCGTTAATAGTCAGACCATTGACATAGAGTTGGAGAAGTTCAAGAGGTTGCTCTCCATGCGGGAGAAAGAACTGAAGCACATCAAGAGGTTAGCAAGCACCATTGTGGAGCAGCGCACAGAGCTGGAGAATTTCTTCCATGAAGCGCTGGCTCAGGTGAAGGAGGAGATTGCTGCCAGTCGGCTGCAGTACAAAAAGGAGGCGCAGCAGGCTTATCACTTGACACTCAAACAGGCCACCGCCGGAAAGCTCAAGTTCCCACCCATACGCACCTTCCATAACACACCTCATAGCACCAATTCCGTTTATTCGGACATGGAGGAGGCTGCTAGATGGTAGGTCTTTGTCATGTCATTTCCGTGTGAGCTTCATTTCCTTCAGTTCATCTCATTTCTTTAGGACACATCAGCTTGGGGGTCAAGTGGAAATGTCAGACCTGACGTGGGAACAGAGGGAGCAGGTTCTTCGGCTTCTGTTTGCTAAAATGAACAGACAAAGGCCAAGGTAATAAAGCCCGTCTGTAATTGTGTTGGTTCTGGGACATTTTAAGTAAGGCTTTCCGGCTGCTTATTCATCACTCAACGCCAGTCTACTGCTAACGTCCCCACAATGAAACCATGAACTCAGAGGAACAAAAGCGCAGTAGTCCTAGCTCAGGCTGAACTTCTGGTGACTCCTCCCTCTTTTTAATGTTTTTAACAGTCATTTTCTCTGCTTAAGAGGATACCATAAAACATCAGTTTGGCTTTGACCAATTTTCTTTTCCATCCTGCTGCTTGAAAAGAGTGAAGAAAGAATCTGGGCACAATAGTAAAAACAGGCTTTTATGCTTCGAAACAAACATCTGGTCACATCAATGCACTTGTAGGCAGTTGGCTCCTCCCCACGTGCGCTCTTGAGTTTATTTAGTCCTTTGAACACTTGTGGTCAGAGAGCAGCTGGTAAGATGATTTCAGAGGGGACTGTGCAGGAGATCTGCATGCATGGCAAAGGAGATGTATATCGCACAAAGAGCAGCCTGGCACTTGGTCCACTGGAATAACAACATCTGTAGGCTCAAACAGTCTGTTAACGCTTTCATGTGTGTGTATACAGTATCTTAGTCTGTATTTACACTGCAGGTTTAAATGTTTTATTTACAAATCCTTTTAAGTGACTCACATCATTGTATACATTCACCAAAAACACCTGAAACCACCCAAAATGCACATAAAGAATTCACTATCCCACATGTGTGTACAGCCCTCACATTTTACTATACTTCTCAAGGGACAATACTGTAGAAGTCAAACTTTGTATAGTCTTTTTACAGCTTGTTTGGATTTGTTATCCATGTGGTCCAGTTTCCCAAGGGATTGAATTATACGCTACCTCAGAATGTCACAGTAAGCTGGAATTCTTGTTTTCCCTCAGTGAACCGCAGCTCCCCAGTGCAGGCAGCACTCATGCAGCCCCATTCTATAAGACACAATTTTTCTTGCTACTCACTTTTTCCCAGCTATTTAGTCATTTTCCGATGATAGTAAATTTATACTGCCATTCAAGCTTTACACTGACTACACTAAAGTATATCCAAGTTTCATGTTTAGGTTTTTCTCTTGAGAAGCTATACTATAGCTGAATTGTGAGGGGTGTACTACTTTTGTGAGCTAATGTATATTTAGGTGGAGAGAGCGAGTGTGCAGAAGCAAACCAAATGAATAAATACCATTATTAAACATTGCCCCATAGATAATCTCATTATTCATATGAGATTTTTATCCACATTTAGAAGAGGGTTTCTGAACTGAGGATATCCAATTGAACATGTTTTTTTTCTGCCATAACCCATATATGGAAGTATAAATACTGTGTGGTGTAAATGCAGCCATAAAGACGCAGATCTAAGTGAGGAAAATGACAAGGAATGTGTAAAACATGGTAATATGCTTTTGCATAATCAGCAAATCTATATTTCCCTGACAGGAAAGCCAACAATCTGGTGGCGCCCCCGTCTGAGAAGACGTTCCTCGCCGACAGTCATGACGCTGGGTAAGACACAAAATGAATGTTGGCGAACAAAAGTTGTACCTCATCCTTGCAATTACGAAGCCTGTGCAGATTTACTGGGCCGACGTTCCATGTTTAGCAGCAAAGACGGCGTGCTGTGAGAACACGGGTGTCTTACATGTGATGAATCTCTTACATTTCTACACTGTATAATGATAATGAATTCTTTCTCAATTAGAGAGGAGCTCTGCGCGACGTCAACCTTCATTACTCAGGCGCCTGACTCCCTCCTGCCCACGAACCCGAGCGCCATATAGATGCACCACGTGACCTCTGTGTGGCCTTTGGTTCACCATTACACTTCGGATTGTCTCTGATTTGCAAGTATCACATCTTATTATTACAAGTCTGTGTATGGTGCAGTGTTATTTTAAATACTCATGCTTGCATGTGTTTGGTTGTTGTTAACTTTATTCTTATATAACTATTAACTATATATTATATACTACAAAGAAAAGCATTGTGATATGTTATTGTTCGTTCTAACAACACATGGTGGATTCTACGCTTACGACTTTATGTTTACAGTTTAAGGAAGCTCCTTCTCAAGGTCCATAAATATTCTTCTGAATAAATAGACAAAGATAACTTCCTCATCTTGTAGGAAGTCTTGCCAGACAAGTGGGATGCTGTTACAGCCAGGGTTCAACTCCATAGTTCCCCTTCCTGTACAGTGAATATAATTGCCAGGTGTCCCAATATTTGCATACATAGCCAACTTAATGTAGAGATAAATAACAGCATTATGTGCACAAAATATCATTCACATAGAGTGCAACCTTTAAAAAGTCAACATACTATTTATTAACAGGCACCACTGAGGGATTGAACAGTCTTTTCCATGTCTTATGGCCAGTCTGAACTGATTTTCTAGCGTCCCATGGTTGGCATGGAAACTGCCGGACTCTTTATGGTGGCATCCTCAGCTTTCCATTGTGAGGTTATGGTTTTGATTTGCGTATTGAACTGAATACCCTGTACACAAATAAACAAAAGCGTTTACATCAAGGGGTCTAAATCTGTAAGTTGGTTATGCTTTTGAGGATCGGGAACATTTGTTAACATACTTGTTTCCCGTAGAAGTTCATGTCGCCTCTGAAAGATCCTCTTGAGCCAGTGAAAGAGAACATGGGCAGGGGGACTGGAATGGGAACATTGACGCCAACCTGCACAAAGCAAATGTTTTACCGACAATTCCACGCTTGGGAACGTTCTCCCGGGACCTAAAATTGCTAGGACACCAGCACAAAGACAACTTGTGGCTTAGGTTTGCAGTTTTGGAAACAGTAAACTCGATGAGAGGGAAGGGAGAGAAAAAACAAAACAAAAAGACATGGCAGTTGGTTAGAATAACCAAAAAGGCACAAATAGGCTTGGAAAGCATGAGGGGAAAAAAAGTGTCTGTTTGTTGTATGGAGGCTTGGAGAGGAGTGGAGCACATGGCCCGGACAGCATTCCCCGACATGTGAACAGCAAACAGGGTTGGCTCCACGGGCAAACAAACAAAGGTGAAGGACGGCGTGCTTACACTTCAACGGGATCATCGGAATCCCTCCATTTTTTATAGAACTTTATAAAAAGTGTCAGTGTCGATTTGTTTTGATTGAAGATGTATTTGCTGTGTCTATTTTGAGCTTTGAGTGGGTAGGAAGAGGAGGGATGAGGGTTCCTGAACACACATCTACACTTGACATGGAAAATAATTGTGCTTTTTAGCATATGAAGTATTAACTCCGGGCGGCACGGCGGTCTAGTGGTTAGCGAGCAGACCTCACAGCTAGGAGACCAGGGTTCAATTCCACCCTCGGCCATCTCTGTGTGGAGTTTGCATGTTCTCCCCGTGCATGCGTGGGTTTTCTCCGGGTACTCCGGTTTCCTCCCACATTTCAAAAACATGCTAGGTTAATTGGCGACTCCAAATTGTCCATAGGTATGGATGTGAGTGTGAATGGTTGTTTGCCTATATGTGCCCTGTGATTGGCTGGCGACCAGTCCAGGGTGTACCCCGCCTCTCGCCCGAAGACAGCTGGGATAGGCTCCAGCAACCCCTGCGACCCTCGTGAGGAAAAAGCGGTAGGAAATGAATGAATGAATGAAGTATTAACTCTAAAGCGCTACACTCACCTGGCCCACATCCACCTCATGCGTGTACTTGCGAGCGGTGGCACCGTTTGTGGTGAAGATGGCGGTACCGTTGCCGTAGGGATTGCCATTAACCAAATCGATGGCATCATCCAGAGTGTTGGCCTCCAGAACAACCAGCACGGGTCCGAATATCTCCTCTGTGTAGCATTTCATCTGAGGCTGTGGGAGCATAAATGAAGTGGTTGGGACTCAAACCAAAATGTTTTACGCACTAAAAGAGGAAGCGACATACTGTGACTTCAGCAATGATGGTCGGACCCACAAAGTTGCCATTCTCATAACCTGCAACTTTGACGTGTCTGCCATCCAGGAGCACCTTAGCGCCTTCATCCACTGCACTCTGGACCAGACTGCAGACTCTGTCCTTGGCCTGAGGGGAGATCAGGGGCCCCACATCTGCACCAGGTTGGTCTCCTGAGCGGGCCCCAAAAACAACCAGCTATAAGGTTACATATACAGCGGCTCCAAGATGTGGTGCCCACATTCCAAAGCGTTGGCCAGAAGCACGCAAATAACAGAACGAGGGGCACCCTGCGGAACTCCCTCAGAAATTGAGGGTTTCCTGTGCGTCATCTCTATTTTCATTTCCATTTCACTCTGGAGAGTCATAGTTTTGGTTTAACAGAAGGCTGTCGAGGAAACCGAGGCTAGTTAGTAGAAAGTTGAAGCCGAAGGGTACCTGCATTGACGCGCAGAGCCTTGGTGCGCTCCACCAGCTCTGGCAGCCAGCTGCGAGCCTCACCCACCAGGATGGCCGTGGACAGAGCCATGCAGCGCTGGCCTGCAGCCCCAAACGCAGCTCCCACAAGCTGGTTGAGTGTGTTCTCCTTGTTGGCATCGGGCATCACCACACCGTGGTTCTTTGCTCCCTGCAGTATAAGGCCACTGATTTTTATACAGTATTATATGCCTTTCTAACATAAGGTGTTGCAAAAGTATTTGGCCATCAGTTGCTTTCTTCTTTAAACATTTGTCACAATAATAGAACAGATGCAGGTAGGGTTGTCATTCATTCATTCATTTTCTACCGCTTATCCTCACAATGGTCAATGGTGCTGGAGCCTATCCCAGCTGTCTTTGGGGCGAGAGGCGGGGTACACCCTGGACTGGTGGCCAGCCAATCACAGGGCACATATAGACAAACAACCATTCACACTCACATTCATACCTATGGACAATTTGGAGTCGCCAATTAACCGAGCATGTTTTTGGAATGTGGGAGGAAACCGGAAAAACCCACGCATGCACGGGGAGAACATGCAAACTCCCCACAGAGATAGCTGAGGGTGGAATTGAACTCGAGTCTCCTAGCAATGTGGCCTGTGCGCTAACCACTCGATCTCCATGCAGCCCACAACTCCTACCACTGCCATTAAATTTATTATATTTAGGTATGAGATATTATTACAATTCCACTGCATGCTATGCAATTATAACATACTAATGTACCAAATATTGGAGCCTTTTGTTAGTGTTATAGAGGGTGGGACATTTTATATTAAAAATAAAAATATATATATTCAATTGTTAATTTTTTCAGTATGCAGCCCTCAGTGGAAAAAGTTTGGACACCCACGGCCAAAGACTTTTGCACAGACTTTTACCTATGGTCCATTTGCATTTGTAGTACAAATGACAACACAGTACTGTACATTGAATAATGCCGCCATCTAGTGGACATGTACAAGATATCATCGATTCAACACTGCATCTTGTGTGTCCTCACCATGTTTGACTGTACCCTCTTGCCATTTTTGGAACCCCTCTCATAAATGTACTCGCCCGCTTGATTGGAGCCAACAAAACTGATAGCCTTGATGGCTGGATGGTCACAAATAAAGTTCACAGCTGAGAAAGGAAAAACAATAAAAATTGTTATTCTTATTGTATGAATTAGTCACTACTGTGTCAAACAGCATGGCAGCCCACCAACCCTTACCATCATGTTGTCCATGGATGATGTTGAGGGTCCCATCCGGAGCGCCGGCATCTTGCAGCAACTTTGCCAGCAGCATGGCACACGTGGGGACCCTCTCGGAAGGTTTCAGGAGGTACGTGTTGCCGCACACCATTCCCATGGGGAACATCCACAGCGGGATCATGGCCGGGAAGTTGAAAGGGGCGATGCCGGCGCACACCCCGAGGGGGAGGCGATACGTGTATGTGTCCATGTCTTTAGTGATGGAGGGCAGAGTTTCACCCAGCATGAGAGAGGTGATGCTGCAGGTGTGCTCCACAACCTCTGGAGGACGATCATAGGAAATATAAACACTTCAGGTAGCTTCACTTGTTTCATTTCTTGTTAAATCTGTGCTTTTATGATGACGGAATAGCACTAGTTGTGTTATTTTTAGCAATACTTTAATGACCGCTAAGAACTGTCCTTTGTGCTGACCTCCGCCAACACTGATTTTTTAATGGAACTCAATGAACCTTTGACCTTAGCTGACATAACTCATTAACCATGTGGTACAGCACACACATACACACACACAGGGTACACATTTACCTATTGGCCGCCCTTTGAAAAGTTATGTATATGTGCGTTACTTACGCAATCCTCGGAAAACATCCCCCTCTGCGTCTGCAAGGGTCTTGCCTTGTTCCACTGTGATGGACTTGGCAAGTTCTTTCTGGGATGGAAATGATTTTGGTCTGTTTGCACTGCATACAACATTTTTGCCCCATTATGACTTACAATGTTATCTTTGATGAGCTGCTGATAGCGCAGAAAGATCTGCTGCCGGGCCAGGATGGACGTCTCGGACCAGGAGGAGAAGGCTTTGGAGCAAGAGTCCACAGCAGCCAACATTTCCTGCTTGGTGGCTTTTGGTACGGAAGCAATCACTTGGTTGGTGGCCTGCAGTGGAGATTAGCATATATTTCACTGTGAGTGCATCACTGAATGCAGAGGACGTTTATGAATATTACATTGAGGTGATGCAATGCCGGAATACATACAGGATTGTGAATATGAAGCCATTCTGTAGAGTTGGATTCAACAAACTTTCCATCAATGAACAGCTTGGTGGTGGGCTGAAAGAAGTTACATAAAGATAACTAGTCACTCGTGGTAGATTATGTTGAAATGACAGTTAAGTGTGTAGAAATACAGATTTAAACGCACCACTGAGGAGGAGTAACACAAGTGGCCAACTTTTAATGGGAACTGTCAAAGAAACACAATGCCAGGGTGTTAACAGCTTCATTTACGTCCTCTCACATGATTAATAAGAAACCATAAGTGAACAGTAGTTATTTAAAGATAATCTTGAAAAACAGGTATCAAGTGAAGTTAATCCTGTCTGAGTGAAGCGTGTACTAAGTAAACAAGTCTAGCACATGACCTTAACATTTACACAGGAAAGACTACCAAGTTGCTCCAAAGTCGTACCTTTGCCTTGACTGTTGATCTTAAAGCCAGGGAGGCCATGATGTAGATGATGTACGCCCAGGTGAGTTAACTCTGCAGGTAAGAAGAGGGTGGCCACCAGCAGACTACCGCGCTGAGCTTTCACTTTAAGGGATTACTCATAAACGGGGGGTAAACAAATCTACGGCTCACCATTCGGCCGTGCAAAAAACGCCTACAAATGCCGCAACCTGGTTGGTTGACGCCTGGTCGTTCTGTCCAATGGTTGGTAGAGATTTTATCAACTCCCGCCTTAGCTACAGACACTGACCAACCGGTGAGTCAAACACTTTAGCAAAACTTCCGGGTTTTGGTTTTAATTTAAAAAAGGTACCAAAACATCGAACTAACTTGCTACAAAAATATCGCTTACAGTCTCTTACAGGGTGAAAGGAACACATTCAACTTTTAACGACACAAATGTGGAAACTTTAAAATAAAGACTATGCGTGTGTCGTGGGTTCTCCTGGCAAAGGTAATTCCTGATTGTGACTTTTTGCTAGTTTGTCCTGTTTGCACAAAGCGGCTAATATGAAGCAGATGCAGCTCTCGTGCTGCTCAGTCACGAGCCAAAGAGTAGGTAGGTAGGAGGGATGTGAGGAACACATCCTATTGGCTGGCGGAGAACGTGCTTGTGGTAAGAACTTTTTGCAGCTCCACTTTTGGGGGAAAACTTAACTGAGGAGCTATGTCGGAGCAATTAAAGGTGAAATAAAAGGACATTTAAAGGATGATCTGGAGCACATAATCATAATGAATGTGTTGTCTACCCTTGTGTTCACCCAGCCTGTCCTCCATGGATACTTCAGAAGCTCCTGCTCATGGAGAGTACGAATTGGTGAGTTATTAGAATGTCTCCATTTTCATATTACATTACCATGGTGATACTAAAGCTTTTTTGTGCAGCTTTGGCCTTGAAAGGTATTGAATATGACCAAGTAGCTGTCAACCTGATCAAAGATGGAGGGCAGCAGGTAGAGTATGAATGGCACAGGAGAAGTCAAACAGAAGCGATATTTGAGGAACAAATGTGTGTTTTCCAGCTCACACACGAGTACAAGACTTTAAACCCAATGCAGCAAGTGCCAGCAGTCGAAATTGACGGCATCACCCTTTCTCAGTCAGTGAGTCCCCCCCCCCCAAAAAAAACCTCTCATCCACCATTGTTTTTTACCCCCCAGATCTTAGTGTTTTATACTATAGTTGGCAGTGATCCAGTACATCGATGAGACCAGACCAGGACCTCGCCTTCTGCCCTCAGAGCCAAAGAAAAGGGCCCAGGTTCGCATGATAAGTGATCTCATTGCGTCTGGCATACAACCTTTGCAGGTGAACACAGTTTTATTCATTATAGAAGTTATGCCTATTTTCGCTGAGATTTGTGATGTCATCATTTCGGAACATTTCAGAATCTACATGTGATCCAAAAGATTGGCGCAGAGAAGGTGCAGTGGGCGCAGCATTTCATTCATCGCGGATTCGACGGTTTGTGTGCACCGCTTTTCCTTTCATACCACCCAGTAAGCAAAAGCATTTGAATATTAACCACATGCATATTTGATATTTGTGATGCAGCTCTTGAGCCTATGCTGAAGCAAACGGCTGGGAAATATTGTGTCGGCGATGAGGTAAGAGCTTTCTGTTGAACAGCCCGATAATGGAGAGCATGACACATTAAGTCCTTTGACCGTTTTAGCTATCCATGGCTGACATCTGTCTGGTCCCACAAGTCTACAACGCAGAGAGGTATTTGTAAAAACATAAAATGCCATTTAATAATATCCCACTAAACCCAGTTTGTAAACTGCAGGTTTAAAGTGGACATGAGCATGTATCCAACCATCCAAAGGCTGAATCAAAGCTTACTTGAAGTGGAAGCCTTCCAAGTGAGCCATCCATCTTGCCAGCCAGACACACCTGCTGAACTACGAGCATAGCCCATGCTGGGATATGGCTTTTTACGCGCCAAATAAAATGCTTTGAACATAACTTAACCTCATTATTTTGCAGTTATTTGAAACAACACGGGAATGCTTACTTTAAAAATAGTTATCGTCATTTATTAATATCAATATTGAACGACCAACACCAGCATTTTACTGCTACATAGGGCACATGAGAACTGTGAGAAACATGCAAATTATAGATTTGTTATTCAAAGTGTGCCATCATATCAGTTGCTTGGCGGAAGCATGGACTAGCCTGCAGAAAAATAACTAAGGAAGTAAAGCTAACATGAAGCATGTTTTAAAACAGATGTCCTGTTTTGTGTACCTCAGAGGTAAAATGGTCATTTATCATGAGGGAATCTCCACCGTGCATCGAACTGTGTCATTGTAGAAGTTACCAGAGCAGTCGGAGCCACCAAACAGCAGCAGCGTGCATTGGACTTTGACAGCTTTATCTTGCTTGTGCGTTTCAAAGTCTTCCAAGGTCGTTGAAGTTAAATGGATCAGACTGTGTCCAGCACGGGGCTTGGAGCCCAACTCGGACGACACCACGGAACTCCAGATTTTGGTGTCTGAACACAAAGCCAAGCAATGTGTGTGTGTGTGTGTGTGTGGAATGATTGTACAGTGGAGCCCAGAAAACTCAAATCCCTCCAAAAAAACCCAAAAAACAATAGAATAGCATTGTTCATCACACGAATTAACATCCATCCAGAGGCGGGTTACACCCTGGACTGGTGGCCAGCCAATCACAGGGCACATATAGACAAACAACCATTCACACTCACACCTAATTTCGGTTTGTTGGGGTTAAAATAAGATATGGAAATAAATGGCCGTTTTCATTATGGAAAAAGTAGCTCTCACAAGAATAAGGGAAACAACCACCATTCTATTAATATTAATCGGCTATTGCTTTTGTTTGAATCAATGCGAGCTTCTCCATTTATTTTAATATAATTATAATAAGCAAGTCGGCTATGGCAGTATGTCGCTTTCAACTATTGTTTTACATTTCAGTGGTTAGATTATTGTTACTTGTGCAATTTTTGACCCTGTAATGTTTAAATGAAGTCTGCACAAATAGGTTCCAAAAAATAAAATTAAAAAAATACTTTATTATATTTATATAAAAAATATAAGTAAATATAAAAATATAAATTATATAAAAATATTAATATATATATTATATTATTTTTTATATTTAAAAATATATATGTAAATATAAAAATATAAATTATAATATAAAATTAAAATATAAATTATATAAAATATATATATAGATTTTTTAAATTATAATATTATATATATATTTTTTACTTTTTAGATGATATTATTTTATATTAAAAAAATATTAAAATATTTTATATTTTAAAAATATACATATATTTTTCTTTTTTTACAGTACTTACCAGTATTGAAGACATGCACATCCTGCAAGGTTCCTAATGTGCTGCACCCCCCACTCACTACAATCCTGTTGTCTGAAACTGGAAGAGCAGCATGAAACCTGTTCAAGTACACGTAGGAATATTTTTGTTAAACAGTAGTGGTAAGACATCTAATGCAACATATTGAAATACAGTATTTATCATAACATGGACGACATTTCACATTTCACTGCTACACTCACCCTCGAGGCAGTGGCGGCATGTTCTCACACTTCACAGCTGTGTACTCCATGAAGCCTTCACCCAGAATAGAAAAAAAAAGTAACATCTGTGCAAACATGAATACATAATTCTCTTCAATAAAAAAATAATAATCTTACCAAGGTCTAAAATATGGAGGTCATTTAGGTAGGTTGCAGTTTTTCGGCCACCAAATATGATCAGCTTTTGGGACAGGAGTGTGGTCGAATGTCTATTGGATAAATAATTGATATCGGATTATAGACCATTAATAAGTCACATGGTTGTTTTGATGATAAAGGCGATACGGACCCAAAGCGAGGCAAAGGCTTGTCCCCCTCGACAATAGGTTGATACCAGAGTTCAAACTCTGGGTTGAAGATGTACAAAGCATTACTGCACAACTTCTCCCTGGAAGACTGGCTGGGATGAACCCCACCAAAGACAAAAAGCTCTTTCTTGTAAAAAGTTGCAGAGTGATACGCCAGGGTTGGAACGTTCCCTTTTGCCTAAAATGGAGCAAAATATCAAAATTTCTTAGCGTTTAGCTGCCAACAGCTTGCGACAAACTCACTGTGACAAGCTTCCACTTCCAGGTCAGAGTATTTAGGATGTAGAGCTCGCTGTAGCGCTGACCCTCCCTCAGGCCACCGTATACCAAGATGGTTTTAGAGTCTGGGTCAAAGGTTGCAGAGAGTCCTCTGGCGCAAGGTGGTGCAGGTCCGGATACGGAGGAGTTCATCGGGTACCAGAAGTCATTGGCTGAAACACAGGCAACACAATGAGGGCTGCGACAATGGAAAAACAGGTCCAAATGCCGGAATTCCGTCATTCAGGTTTGAGCATTAGTGAGAATTAGGTGGGAAAAATCCAAACTTAAGAATTAAGGGAGTAGGGAGTGCTAGATAATAGTTGTGAAAAAGACTCCATTGTCAGGAAAACAGTACATTTATACTTCTTTCCAAACTGTACACTGACTATTCTAAGTTTTATCCAAGCTTCATTTCTATGTTATCGTCCCCTGAGGGATCAAACAAAATAAGGTGCAGAGTCGGCCCTCGCCGCCTAGCGGTTAAAATTTCATGTCTTCGCTCATTGTTTTTCGAAATAAATTGCTGTTTTGTGGCCTATTAGTTAAAAAAAATATGCATATTTAAGCAAATTTTACATACTTAGTACGTCTTAGTTTTATTATGTCTACTATATTGGGTAACACAAGTGTAAAGTTGGGCTGCACGGCGGATGAGTGGTTAGACCTGCTGACGCCTCTATGGAAAATATAGCATTTTAAGAAATGCTGCAAATGTTTAACAGACGTTTAACGCTTTACATAGTGAAAGATGGCATAGCAAATATTACATATTTTCATAACAGTGGTTTCTTTGGCGGGCTGCACGGTGGTTGAGTGGTTAATGAAAACGGCCATTTATTTCCATATCTTATTTTAACCCAAACAAACCAAAATTAGGTGTGAGTGTGAATGGTTGTTTGTCTATATGTGCCCTGTGATTGGCTGGCCACCAGTCCGGGGTGTACCCCGCCTCTGGAGGGATGTTAGAGTCGGACCTCGCTCTATGGAAAATATAGCATTTTAAGAAATGCTGCAAATGTTTAACAGACGTTTAACGCTTGACAGAGTGAAAGATGGCATATCATAGGAAATATTACATATTTTCATAACAGTTGTTTCTTTGCACGGTGTGCTAGTGGTTAGCGCGCAGACCTCACAGCTAGAAGACCCGAGTTCAATCCCACCATCTCTGTGTGGAGTTTGCATGTTCTCCCTGTGCATGCATGGGTTTTCTCCGGGTACTCCGGTTTCCTCCCACATTCCAAAAACATGCTAGGTTAATTGGCCACTCCAAATTGTCCATAGGTATGAATGTGAGTGTGAATGGTTGTTTGTCTATATGTGCCCTGTGATTGGCTGGCCATCAGTGTAAGGGTGGTAAGTTGGTAATCCCAGTTCTATCAGGCTTTTTTGGCCCATGGGACTCCGGAAGCAGGAGACAGGTACCGGCAGGCCAAGCAGTCCGCGACTCTGGCGGACATGGGAGGATTTCGGAAAAGCTATGGAGAACGACTTCCATGCTGGACCATCACTATATCCTCATTAGTAAGTCTGTTTTTTGGTTTTCTCCCAAACATGCGTATCTTGACCTTCTTACCTAACTCCAGCTTCCACAAGGAGTCCTCACAGAAGTTCTGCTCCATAGTTTCCCCTCCGATGAGTATGGCGGTGTCGAAGTCACTGAGGCACATGGTGTGGCTCCAACGCTTTGATGGACACACTGAACCAAAAATTTGTGTAATATGTTGTTTTTTTTAATAGATGTAAACATATTTATATGTGTTAATTTCTGACCTGCTCTGTCCTGCTCCTTCATCTGCGGAGTCATTTCTTCCTGGCTGTTCAACCTAAACAACCTCATTTTCTTGGGAGTTGAAGCTCGGCCTATGCACTCTGTGTCCTCCGTTTCCTCCGAACTCCATGTCAGGCAACCTTTCCTGCTGATGAGAGTCCGTCTGGGCGTCTTATCCTTTTGGAAGAATTTCCAAAATAAAACACACTATCAAAAAAATCTATTTTTTCTCCATGTGTTGCATTTGTGTTAATTGTACCTTTAGGGACTCGTATTGACTCACATACTGCAAAACACTTACCGTAGGCCAGAGAGAAGGTTTACATCCAAAGGCTGAATCGCTGGTGTCAACTTTATGAACCTGGATCTCGCCACAGCAAACACTGTCGCCCAACTGCGAGGAGTTGGGGGTTACCTACCAGGAAGGAGGTGTGTGAACTGGAGCGATACAACACACGTGAAGTGTTTTCAAGCCAGCGGGCTCACCGTGTCTTCTGCAGCACTTTGGTGTGAAGTACAGGAGAGATCAGCGGTGCTGAGCTGCTCTGGGAATAAACATTTCCTTTGGACCGAAGAACTACTGTTCAGAATGCTGCCTGTATCTTGAAACTGCATTAGAAAAAGTGACAAAAAAAGACGAGATGATGCACAAGAGGCAAGATTTTAACATGCAATTAAAAAATATGACTGGACAAAGCAGTCACAAAAATAATGCAGGTTCATTTTGAAATGTTTATTGCCCCACAAATTGACTATATAATATTAATGTCAACATTTTTTTAGGCCAAAGAAATAATTCATTCATTCATTCATTTTCTAACACTTATCCTCATGAGGGTTGCGGGGGTGCTGGAGCCTATCCCAGCTGTCTTCAGGCAAACAACCATTCACACTCACATTCATACCTATGAACTATTAACCTAACATGTTTTTGGAATGTGGGAAGAAACCCACACAAACTCCACACAGAGATGCCCGAGGGTGGAATCGAACTCAGGTCTCCTAGCTGTGTGACCTGCATGCTAACCACTTTCCACTATGCAACCCGCCAAAGAAACCATTAATTCATTCATTCATTTTCTACCGCTTATCCTCACGAGGGTCGCGGGGGTGCTGGAGCCTATCCCAGCTGTCTTTGGGCAAGAGGCGGGGTACACCCTGGACTGGTGGCCAGCCAATCACAGGGCACATATAGACAAACAACCATTCACACTCACATTCATACCTATGGACAATTTGGAGTCGCCAATTAACCTAGCATGTTTTTGGAATGTTGGGAGGAAACCGGATTGAACCCTGGTCTCCTACCTGTGAGGTCTGCGCGCTAACCACTCGCCCACCGTGCCGCCCAAAAACCATTCATTCATTCATTTTCTACCGTTTATCTTCATGAGGGTTGCGGGAGTGCTGGAGCCTATCCCAGCTGTCTTCAGGCAAACAACCATTCACACTCACATTCATACCTATGGACAATTTGGAGTTGCCAATTAACCTAGCATGTTTTTAGAATGTGGGGGGAAAACCCACGCATGCACAGGGAGAACATGCAAACGCCACACAGAGATGCCCGAGGGTGGAATCGAACTCAGGTCTCCTAGCTGTGTGGCCTGCGTGCTAACCACTCATCCACCGTGCAACCCGGGAAAGAAACCACTGTTATGAAAATATGTAATATTTCCTATGATATCTTTCACTCTGTAAAGTGTTAAACGTCTCTTAAACATTTGCAGCATTTCTTAAAATGGTGTATTTTCAATAGAGGTGTCAGTATTAATAGTTCCAGGTTGTAGTTGAACAATGCTAGCTCACTGTTTTTTTTTTTTACATTATACAAATATTTATTAACCGATCTCTGTATCGAGATTTTAGCCTTTTCTATATTTTGGAAACCCATGCCTGTTTCGCTAGGAAGGGGGTGGGTTGCATTGTGGAGGGGTATATGCAGCTTTTAGACCTACACAGCAGTATATAGGTGGGGGTGGAGTTCCACCTGTGTACAGTAACTGTATATCTTCTCAAGAGAAGTAAAAAGTATGCCATTATACTTTTAGTACGAGTCATCCATCTTACATATTAGATCTCATATACAGTCGACAATATTTAAGCACCTGTCCACACACCGTGAGCACAATCTTGCCATAGACTCCTTTCCTCCCTCTCTCTGCTGCCACAGACATCATGTCAGAGCTCCACTCCCCCTCAAAAGTGAGACACCTGATGGAGAAGAGGGAATTGTCCACACTGTTTCCACTGTGGAACAACAACTTGACTCGTCCACGTACCTAGCTTGAGATGTAAGCGTTCCTATGTTTTGAGGTAGCACGTCAGCACTGACTACTACCTCCACAGACATGGTGGTCTCGCTGCACCCCCACTCGCCGAAACCGAAGATAACCAACTGCTTGGGTAGAGGCAGCGGGACGTGGACGTGGAAGCATCTTCGGTTTGACTTGCTGTGTACACCATCAATGACAAAAAAAATCGCAGTCCTCGGTAAAGATGGCTGACTAACAAGAAGGCCGATAGCTACGAACTCATTCATTCATTCATTTTCTACCGCTTTTTCCTGTACCTGATAAACTGGCGAGGAGCGTCACGGAGGGACCAAAGGACGTAAAAGTTGAGCTTTCCCATGAAAATATGTAAGTATATCTCAAATAATAACGTTTCTGAACTTCGGGAGTCATAAAATAGCGACCTCGTGTCGTGACTTCTGATTGGCTGAGAACAAGGAAGCACTCACACCTGATACTTTGTCCCTTTAATCTATTAGTCGGCGCACAGCTGACATGTTAGAATACAATTTAACAAAAACAGTAAAAAAAATGTCGCTTGCATATTTTATTTATTATTTGTATTATTTGTAATATATATTGTTAAATCTTTATTTATATATATTTATTTAATTTTTTCAGACAATATATTAAATCTTTTTAATATTTAGTATTTTTAATATTATATCCTGTGTATGTATGCCTACTGTATTATATGCTATGTATCTTTTTAATATTTGCATTTTTTATATATATTTGTGAATGGCCTAGGAAATGAGAGTGATTTTTTAATCTTTATTTATATATATTTATTTTATTTTTTCAGATAATATATTAAATGTTTTTAATATTTTGTATTTTTAATAATATATCCTGTGTATATATGCCTACTGTATTATATGCTATGTATCTTTTTAATATTTGCATTTTTTTATATTTGTGAATGGTCTAGGAAATGAGAGTTGATTTTTGTATCTTTATTTATATATATTTATTTAATTTTTTCAGATAATATATTAAATGTTTTTAATATTCTGTATTTTTAATAATATATCCTGTGTATATATGCCTACTGTATTATATGCTGTGTATCTTTTTAATATTTGCATTTTTTAAATATATGTGAATGGCCTAGGAAATGAGAGTGAATTTTTTATCTTTATTTATATATATTTATTTTTTCAGATAATATATTAAATGTTTGTAATATTTTGTATTTTTAATAATATATCCTGTGTATATATGCCTACTGTATTATATGCTATGTATCTTTTTAATATTTGCATTTTTTATATATTTGTGAATGTCCTAGGAAATGAGAGTTAATTTTTAATGACATTACCAAATCCCAACTAAATGAGGGAACAACAAACTACACAACATTGATTGCCTATCATGTACTGCATATGCATGCCACCTTCTGTGATCTTGTCCACGATGTCTTTTAAATCCAGTATGATGTGGGTGACCCTGTGCCCAAGCCTTGTTGGCCATGTGGGAATACCTTAATATAAGCTGTTTCATCAGCATCTGTTACATCACTCCCCTTAACGCCACCATTTAATGGTAGCACAGGGGACTTTCTAATTGCGGAGCACTGAGTTCTAAAGGGATGTCACATGTAGTGAAACGGACAGGCTGGCTTACCATCTGTCTAATTATGCTTACATTTTCAGACGTCACCCAAGGATTAATCACACCGCACAGTAGACAATATTATCTTTATTGTGGAATATAAATTTTATAACATCGTAAGGTACAGTACTGCACACGATAGGAAGCTTATGAAATGACACAAGACTGTTTGAAATGACAACTATTGAACAAAAGCACGGTCGACACACAGAACGTACAAACACAGCGACCTTCACGCCAGTAGACCTGTGCACAAACTACATTTAATCAACCTCTGAAACAGCAAATTAAAAGGCAGGGGACCAGGCATATGTAAATATTGAATCAATATTACATAATAAGAGCTTCATGTGATAAGAAGTGGCTGGAGTTGTCATAAAAAAAACACACTGGATTATCTGTCATCGCTTGCATTGTACATTCTTAATTTATGTCCCCTTAATAACACGTTGCAGCGGTATATTAAATCATATCTACAACAGAAGTGTGGTTTTAAAAAAGTATGTGTAAATAACGTCTTCAGAGCACTTGAAGAGCAAGTAGGAAGTAGGTCTTCCTGATCACTGCTACCATTGAGATGTGTCACAGTTTTCTATTAACGGCACAGATGCAAAAGAAAGGCTTTGTCAAGTTTACCATTTGGCAACACAAGCTGAGTGATAAAAATAGATATGCTAATATGTAACCTCTGTATCATAAGTATATATGTAACTGAAAATAATTTAGCATTCTTGACAGTAATTCAATTCCTTCTCTAAATCATACATTCATAAAGATTTGGCATTTTAGGCACTGTAATAAACTCTGTAGTAAAGTGTTTTATTTCGCCATAGGGAGTAGGAGTTGTCGAATTTGAAGAGGTAAGTGCCGTCGCCCGGAAAGTCGTGGGTGCCGCCGTACACGGACAAGTGGCTGTCCTGACGGTATACGGGTATAACCTCCACCAGGTTGGAGTTGCTTTGGGCTTTGGAGCCTTTCTCCACATCGCCATTGGTGACGGGAGCTGCAATGGAAATGACAAAAACCACAAAGTCAAGACATTGTGTGTGTGTGTGTTTTTTTTTGAAACATTACACCGCCAGCTGACCTTCTAGCTCCTCCTCTTCGTCTTCATCGTCACTTGATTCGCTGATGTGCACGGTGATCGCCCGACTCGTGACAGGAGTCCAATCAAAATAGATACCGAATCCGATGTCGTAGCCGTCTGTAGCAAACTCCCAGCACACCTTTTTGGCTTCCGATACAGTGGGCACGTGCACGGTCATGATGTCGCCTCGGTACACCGTCACCACGCTATCTTTCTCCGTTCGTAGCTTGGCCTTGAGGTCTTTGAGGGCAGCAGATGTCCATGTCGACGGGGGTTTCAGGGGCGGCATCTCAGCTGCGGGAAATAAAAGTACGATATTTCAACCTGTGTCCTGCATGAATCAAAGCATCAAACATGACAACAGACTAACCTTTCATCTCAGAGGCGAGGGGAAGGTTCCCCGCACTGTTCTTCTCACCCTGGTCCCCCGAGGCAGTCTCAGCAGGGGCCTCGTCGTGAGCCTCCAATTCATAAACAAGACATTTATACCGTAAATATCACATTAACATGCATATTAAATTACCTCCTTTTCCTGCTTAGATGCATCCATATCGGCCTGTTTTGAAGGCTGGCTTAAGTTCTTGGAGAGGTCTGTGTTTTGGAGGCTAAAGTCAACACATAACATATTAATAGCACCTAAAAGCACAAACATGGAGAAGGTCCACACACCGGCTGCTCACCTGTCCGTCGGGTTGCTCTCGCAACGTTTGGAGGTTGTTCCCGGAAAAGACGAGAAGGACAGCGAAGACAGCCGCGAGTGGAGCTGTGATGTGGCGTCCAATCTCTCCATGGCTATAAAGACAGGACAAACATCACAGTGTGCGTTGGCTGAGAAAAAGATGAAGCCCCGCCCCTCCTTATGACAGGGAGGGACAAACCAACAATCTCCTAGCGAGAAACTGTGAAATAACAAGTCTTCGCCACATTTTTATTTATCGCTTAATCGAGCTTATTAAATATTATAGAAATGATGCGTTAATGGGCCTTTTGTTTTAGTCGTTCAAAACCGATGACATTTTAGCAGCATGGCAGCTTGCTAGCTAACACAAGCTAGCATAATTGAAAAACACGAGGATTTGCAAGCAGCACATAAAGTGGACACAAAATTGAGCTTACCACGATACAATGCCACAAATGTGACAACTTTGGACGATTTGAGTCCAACTCAGGCCACCGTTACACAGACGTCCATTTCGGGGGGAGTCATGTGACGGATGTGCTGGGAATTTGGATACTTCCGTGTTTCCGTCCAAGTCGAACATCAAGCGTAACTATGCAGTAAAAAATCATCTTCTCGCGATATTTCGTGTAGTATGTATTATCTCGCTAAATATGCCATATGTTTTGTGTTAAATTGTTCCCAAGTACGTTTTCTTCTAGTCTTATATTGTTTTATTAATGTTAAATTGTTGATTTTCGTGATTTTGAAAAAAAATCTATAGTATCAATATCGACAAGGACCCATCCATAAATGTGCTGTACAGTCTGTTGCTATGACAACATTATCACGTTCAAATTCAACAGGTTATTTTTTTTATTTTCAAATTTATGCTATCAAATAAACGACACACTCCACAGTGACATTTTTTCAGTTTTTCATTATCATCCATGCTTTTAATACAAATCCAAGAATGAACTGTACAAGTATGTACAGAAATAATTTCCAAATAAACCAGGAAGTAAAATGAGTGCAGCACAACATGTTGCAAATAAAATCAACATTCATAGAACTAAAACATAAACACTGTGTATCTTAAGACTAAGATATTTCAGTAGATCCCAAAAATGTGGATGGAACAATTGATTAAAAAAAATAAAAATGAAAGCAGCGGTGTGGAAACTTGCTAACAATTTTGACGGCTTGAAATCCAACCAGGAAAAAGAAAAAAAAAGAAAAAGCTGCCCCTCATATAATTGCGTTGGGCAAGCCAGTAACCCTTCAAGTTCCTCGAAAGTGCTGTAACTCCACATTTAACACAAATGTTACACATTTAAAAAGGTATTTACAGTAAATACCAAAGTAGATGTACTATGAATCCAGGCTGCACAGTTTGATATTACTATTGACACAAACTAGGATGAGAGAACATTGTAAACATTAATTTAATCATTTTCTGTGCCGCTTAATCCTCACCAGGGTTACGGGGATATGCTGAAGCCTATCCCATCACACTCAAATTCATACCTATGGACAATTTAGAGTCGTCAATTTACCAAACACATTAATGATTACATGTTTATCTACTGTGTAGAAGTCAACAAAACCCTTCAGTCTTAGTTCATTCATCCCTTTCATTAAACAGGGTCGGACATTGTTGATAACCGTAAAAGGCACTGCAACGGAAGAGGTGAGCTCAAACCGCCATGAGATGATGGTTATTTACACCAGGACAGTTATTTGCTCAGTTACTC
The DNA here is from genome assembly GCF_037039965.1 of Doryrhamphus excisus. Taxonomy (NCBI): domain Eukaryota; kingdom Metazoa; phylum Chordata; class Actinopteri; order Syngnathiformes; family Syngnathidae; genus Doryrhamphus; species Doryrhamphus excisus. Next base: position 15,850,895 of record NC_136370.1, on the reverse strand, counting down.
CTCTCCTTGCCTCCACTTTTGGGACTCCTCCTGACGGGCATCAGGGTGAATCTGGTTCCTCATGCCACCCAAGACGTTGGAGGTGGCCTCTGTGGCCATAATAAGTGGTTTGACCACTGCGGGCGGCAGCTGACGAAGAACCCCACCCACTGCTCCGGTCATACCGCGTTGTTCATGTTCCCGGGTGGCCGTGTCGTAGATGGTCAGCGCCGTGTCTGTGATTCCCTGGAGAAGAGCACAAGAAGCATTTAGCTTGAAGAAACAGCATTTACGATATAAGGTCCCATACTATGCTAAATTTATTTGTACTTTTATAACAGTAATACATGTCCCAAGAGCACATTTATGTGACTTCTTTGTAAGAAGTACTACGGGTACATGTAAAAAGTGGATTCAAAAAAGCACTTCTTCGAGCCAGGCATGGACAACAATGTCATTTGCATTAAAACTACACATACACACAAAGGCGTGTTCCCAGGTGGGCTTTTTCAAAGCTAGTTTGGTGAAAAAAAACAGTATAAAATGTGACTTTTACTCGTGTTACTGTTGAAAAAAAAACAGTAAAAATGTGACTTTTACTCGTGTTACTTCAGTTGTGTACCTCTTTCACAACAGTGTAGGCTTTGGCTACACCTTCTCTCAGGTCAACAGGCTGATGAGCCAGTCCATAGTGGGAGAAGCGTTTTATCCTTTTGTTGTCTCTCTCATTTACCACCGGCGACACCATGTCATAGGCCGTCTCAGCTGCTGCCTAAAAAAACAAAAAAACAAAAATGACACAAAGCAGAATCATCATCATCATAAAAGCTTGTCATCTAAATGTATTTTTCAGATGTGTGAGAAATGCCAGATTACCTGGATGGTCCGCACCATCCTGTTGGTAAGCTCCAGTGCAGCCATCGCTGTGGAGGTTCCAAAAGAGGCAGTTCCGCGCTGAAACCCACGCACGATGCGGCCGTCCTTCCTGTACTGCTCAATTGGGAGCCACACCAAGTCTCGAAATCCCTGAACTGAACAAAACATTTATGATTTGGGCTGCATATATATATATATATATATATATATATATATATATATATATATATATAAATAAATCGGACTGATCCGCGCTCTATGGCATATTATGAACCACTGACAGAGAGAAAATGGACTTATTTTACAACATCTTAGCACTGCAGAGTATAGTATAATGACCTTTCATTACAAACATTAACTTTAATTATCTGTCATACTGTATATAGTGTCCATTTATCCATAAAAGTAGAAGGCTGTATTTACCCAGCTGGACCAGCGAGTGAATGGGCCCCACACCGCCCAGCAGCCCTGGAAGCTGGTTTTTCTTTATGTCAGCCAGCCACTCATTAATTGCATAGGAAAAGAGCTTATCCACGCCCAATAAACTGCAAGAAAGAGACATTTCAAACTGAAAAAATCATGTGATTAAAATATACACAAATATGGTTCTTCTGTCCAGAGTGGGGGTGCGAGGTGGGGTACACCAGGCAATCAGACATACAGTAAGTCTCCAATTATTATTATTATTATTATCTAAACATGCATGTTTTTGAACTATGGGATGAAACACTGAACGGGGAGGTCCAAGTCAAGAGTCAAGCACTCATTCTACTAAATAATATACAATTCTGCTCAACAAAACTACATATTTCTATCAATTCACTTACCCCTGTCTGTAGCACAACTGTCTCAGTTTTAGCTCTGAACAGTTCAGCTGCGTCAACCCGATAACGATCCCTGAAAATGTTCCCTGGGGAGATAAAACAAATGATAAAAGTTGATTCTAATGTGAGTTAACGAATAGAACGTTCTCAAAGCCCGGTGAGAGGCCCTACCTGCTCCAGGGAGACATGTTTCCCATGATAATCCAAGCGAATAGGAACCTCAGATGTGAATCTGAACTCCCTGTGGAAGAAAAGATGAGTCAATATGGAGGCTACTTTAATCTATGCATAGCTTTGATGTTTATTTTATTTGGTCATCTGACGGCAACCTAAAAAATATGGGCTGGTCTGAGAAGGAAGTCGTGGAGGCGTCACTGTCCTCCTCCTGGCCGTACGTGGAATACCCATTGTGGCTCATGCGTCTCTGAGCAGGCACCGAGATGATGGGTGCCGGGTCCTGGCTGGTGCCGGCATGCTTGGAGAAGCTGCATGAAATCTCCGGGGCGGATGATTTCTTCATGGACATAGTTACTGCAGCAGAATGAAAGATTTTATTTTATGTCAGGTTTTATTTCATGTAAGCTCAGAGTCGGTTCAATAATTTACCGTCTTGAGTAGGGGGAGAGAAAAACTCAACTTCTGTGGAAAGACTAGTGAAGAAGTCTTTCAGGAAGAACAGTGCATCCTTAAAATCAATAAAAACACGTCAGGCATATTGTTGACTTCGCTGCAGTTTATTTGTCTTTGTATTGAATTGGTGGGAGAAATATTTTACCTGATCAATATTGAGGCGCAGAGGCATCAGGGAAACACGCAAGCAGCACTCCTGTGGAGCCTGGCCAGACTCCGGACACATATGCAGCGCCTTTATTGTTAACTGAGGAACAGCAAACAGGAAATGACATTACATCATACTTAACAGGTAAGTACACTGTTCATTCTAACTTACCATGTTAGAATGAGCCTTGCGAGGCATTTCCTTGCTCGAGTACAAATAGAGGAACTTATTCATCTGGGAGCTAGCCAGCCTGTCTCTGATCTCCAAGTCCTGCACAACAAACACCTGTCGGGATACTGGCTGGTCCGCTGGTGAGCTGGAGGTCATCTGATCTTGTGGGTACACCTCATGCTGAAATCGTACCTGAGGAGGTCAAAAACAAGGTGGTCAATCATGGTTATTTGTCAGTAGTGTTGCATTGCACCACATTGTTATGTATTGTTAGACTGCAGATTAAAAGAAAAAAAAATCAAATTAATAAATATATTTCTAAAAATCACTTTGCTGAGTTGGATCTCCATCAAGACATCAGGGTTCCTTCCTTTTCCGCCTCCTGTACGTCCTGTTACTCTAGCCTGTCGCACCGGAGTTTGGGACGGGGAGCTATGCGGAGTAGAACTGCATCGCAAAGATAGAATAGTAAAAAAAAAAAAAATCATAATTTGAATTTTCCATTCATATTTCACAATGCCGTTAAAAGCTTACCCTCGGCTCCTGGCTGGAGAAGCTGTGAATGTCACACCGCCAAAATCTTTGCCACCATAAAGGTGCCAAACAACAGAAATCTCCTTGATCAGGTATCGAACCTCAGGGACGGGGAAATTCAAGGCCCCACGACTGGAGTCACTCCTGTCCAGAGGTTGACTGAAGTGATCGTATCTGATTTGTACTGGCTCAGAGATGAGAAGCTTTACTACTGGCTCCTGATTGAGGTCCTGAAAGACAAATTTGCTTGTAAAAAGTAGCATTTGTGGATCATCATGTATCCCATTCATCATCCTCAACAGTTTATATATTTATAATATTAACACATATGAGAAAATGTTCCAAATAAAATTGTGACACGTGTTCTGCACGCGGCTTCAAGTACGTGGTGTTCAACTTGAAACTTGTATGCGAACCTCTGCTCTTGAGCCGGGTGTCTCCAAAATACAGAAGTCGTCTGTCTCTTGTGCCAGGTTTGGAACAGGAGTGATGAGAGGAGAGTGGAGAATAGGATAAGTGGGGCTTGAATCCTGGTTTGCATTCCCACTCTCATCTGGGAACAGGAACAAGTCGGAGCGAGGAGGGTCGTGATCATGATTCCTCTCCTCGTGTGCACCTGATCATGCAAGAGTAAAATTAAGATATTTATGATTAGAAGTAATGAAATAACTGCAAATCAAATGCTCACCATTCTGTTGCAGCCCTTGTGTATGCTGGCCATCAGTCTCCTCCATTGCTTCGCTCATTAGATCCTGCAACATCTGCTGCTCAGTCTCGGCCAGCAGGGGAGTTTGAGCAACAGGTCGACCAGGAAACTCTGCCTGTACAAACATAAGCTCACACTAAGTACACTATAAAAGCAAAAGGATTTAGCCATGTGACCACGGCACCTAGGGGTAATAAAAATGAGAGCAAATACACTTGGGTTACCCCTCTGCAGTGATAACAGCTTCCGTTCTTCTAGTAAGACTCACTAAGGTGAGACGGCCTCGCCATCTCGAGTTAATGCCGAACATGTTTGGTGGGTTCTTCCCCACCAAGCTTGCCTCTATAGACCTCGCTAGTTAGAACAACAAGCTGGCAACACTAAAGCTAAATAGAAGTAGAAGAAGTAGATCTTAGGGGTTGTAATGATGCCACTGCTCACCTTGGTTCTTTGTGTGGAGCTGCTTTGCCTGGTCTCTGGCTCTGCAGGAGGAAGCAAATCCCCATAGCTGGCTATGTACTGGATGAGGTTCATGAGTGCAGCACAAGAGTCTGCGCACGTTCTGATGTGGATGACATCACTTGAACATCGAAGCTCAAATCTTGGTTCAGACTAGCATCAAAAACACAATGAGAAAGTGTGTGAAATATTACATCTCTATTAAGAAAATTCATTTAGGATTCAAACGCTTACCAATTTTCCATCCAAGCCGGGTTTGACGGCTATGATCCTCAGCTCCAGAGTTCCCATGTCCACTACTTGAACATAGTCTGTAAAAAAAAAAAAAAAACCATGAAGGCAAACATTGGTTGAAAAGCTCATTGAACATTTCAAACAGTCGACATCAAGGGTTGACTTACCACGTGCTAAATTGACAGAGACGGCGTTACACTTGTCTGACAGAAACAGAGCAGCTTCATCCAAAATGATCCTGCAATTAAGTCATTGAGTTAACTCCTCAGTGGAAACAGAACTTCTAAAGTTCCTCCAAGTCACGTCATACCTGAGCGTTGAGGAGGAGTGATCTAATGACACGCTGCTAGAGATGCTAAATGTTTCCACAACAAGCAGTGCTCTGAGAGGTAAATAAAGAGGTCTGCCCAGAGATAAACAGATACAGTATTACAATACATGCACAAAGCAACAAATATTTACCAGTCTACTGCGTACTTCACCTGTAGTCAAGAGAGCAGCTCCATAAATGTAGATGCAGGGTGCTCACAGATGTGGGAGGAGCGTACCCCAACACAGGCTCATCGGAAACATTCAAAAAGTCAACAATCTGTCACAAATAGATGATTGATTGGTTTCCATGACTACATTATGTGAGCTATAACGCATTCCGATATGAGAGTAGAGCTTACCTGATCATACCAGCCCATGTTGGGAGGGACCACTCTGTGTTGGACCGTTGCGCCTCTCACTCCAACAGCAACCAAGAATTCCTGCATAGAGAAAGAACATTAACACGTACCTTTAGCTTTAAACACGGTAACAAAACACAACATGCGTGCTTGAACCCTCATCCCTTTAAGTCATCAGCGTGCCTGTGAACTGTTACCAATGCCAACAGCCTACCTTGACACTGCGCTCTGCATTCTGTGACGAGATCTTGACAGCAACAGAGACCATACTGTGGGACTCCAGACCAATACCCTCGGAGGGAGTAGAGGATCTCTCAGGAGCCAACTCGGATTGGTAGATGGTTGGTTCCAGCCAATGCGGGTGTGTCCTGCATGGCAACTTGATGTCTGAGGTGGAAGGACTTCCCTCGATAAGACCTGCATACATTCAACAGTAACACTTGTAAGTGACATTTTGGTCACATCAACAACTTAACAGTACAGGTGGTTACCTTGGTGATACATGGAGCCATTAGTGGTGTGGAAGCAGATGTAGTGCTGGTCTTTGAAGCCCTCATACTGCGTAACACTGAACAGGACTGCGTTTTTCACCTCTAGCCAGAATTCGCCATGTTTGTTTTTTAGTAGCGTTTTATCCTCCTTCTAGAAAAAAAGACTCAAACTTGAATGTGATTCAAACAATGTGCAAGTAAAGTAAAGTGTACCTTTGCATTCGTTTGAAGAGCTACTAGGCCATGATTGACACTGATGATGACAGAGAAGAGGCTCTGGGAGCTCTTATTCTGAGATTTGGGCTTTTTCTTTTTGTGGGATCTGAAGCCTCGGTCAGAAGAAGGAGAGTAGTAGTGCATGTTCTCTTCTTCGGAACCACTGCTATCATCTGAAAGAGAAACAAAAAACATGTCAGCCAGTAATCAAGAGACAACACTTTAGTGTGGAGTATATTCATGATTTTTTTTAGCCGTCTCACCCTCAGGTCCTGTAGAGCGGAACTGGTTGAAGCTGTCTTTAGTGTAAGTGTTGATTAACTGACTGGCCACAGACAGTCCAACACCATATGGCATGCTTTCCACAGTCTCCACAGGTGAAGGAGCAGTGGGCTCCCACAGTAATAGATCATTGTTTATTCTGTAATACAGATAATATACAAATGCATGTATGTTAGAGAGTATGGTCACAGCATACGGGAAGCAAAAGATGATTAAATCCTCAATAGACCGTCATTAAATGACTATTTCCTTGGTTTTTCATTTTAACCAAGTATAACAGAAGCACCATCACACAACAGAATTGTGCAGCTTGTTATGGCAGAATTACAGAACGTATTTGCTTGGCCCAAACACTTTGGAAATATATTTTAACGAATGATGGAAACAATGTCATCACAAGAAACTTAGCATCCAATCAGATCCTTATGCTTCTCAAAGCCATTAGAAGGCAGATTTACTGATTGAGTGATGTAATCATTTTTGTCCTCAGTTTCATTAGCAATTGGGCTCTGTGTTATTATTTCTGAGGATAATTACCTGTTGTGTAGTTTTTCATAAAACGTTTTGCTGGGTAGAGTCAATTGCACATTGGGGAAACACAGTTCAAGGACAAAACGGGAATTGTTTGTGGTTTTCTCTTGGAATTCTGTCATCTCAGCAACATCACCAGGTATGACCATCTGAAATCAAAACAATTCAAAACATGGCAAAACAATGTCTTCCTGGGCAGCAAAAGTGGTAGTCATGTTCCTTTTCTTGGCGTAATGACTTTCGTGACTATTGAGACACGATGCTTTGTTTTTACACACCTCTTCATTCTCATACATCACCCTACGGGAAGAAAAGGGCGATGGTTCTGGTTTTCCAAAGTCACACACATCCTTCAGTGAATGAGCAGCCCCCTCCTCTTCTTCCTCCTCAAGTGAATGGTCCTCAGCCCCTTCGTCATCCTCAGCCGCCACCCGCTCAAGGATTGAGTGGACCGCAGTGGGGTTCATTTGTAACACAACACTATCGGGAGACGTGTGCAGTCAGTTGAAGGTGGGACACATAAAATTGAAGGTAAAAACCTACCGTGGCCAATCAAATTTCGCACTCTCAGATGTTGTCATGTCACCGTCCATGGTGTGGGACACTCTGAGGAAGCGGGTGGGTGCTTGATCCGGCTCCTCTTGGAACCTGCCTGTGGAAAGGAAAAGAGGTGGGAAAAATCTGATGAGACATTCAGAGGACAATGGGGAAAATGCATTCTGATGACTTCTTACCAATAAGCTCCCTGAAGGTGAGCTCCATCTTAGTTTGATCCGGAGTGCTGCCACCCCTGAATTCTGTTTTGATTTCCAGGTCTTCCAACTCCAGGTGCAGTACCTCTTTCTGCAAAGACTTTTTGAACCAAGGACCCCTTTCCTGATCGGAGCGCAGATCAGGAATGGGAAAGCGAACTGCGAGTCCCAGTACCGGGGCATTAACGGTGAGTGACACATGACAGTTGGAGGGTGTGTGGCTGTCATCGAGAAAAACCTCAGCAAAGGCCTTATGCTGCAAAAAAAAAATATGAAAATCATCATGACACAAAGGTGGTCATCAATCATTGATTCGCCATCATGTACAACAACCAGCCACAACCTTACCACTTACGACACAAAGGACATAAAATACAAGACCTACATTTAAAAATGCCTTTACAAAAGATCAGTTTTGACTGAAAATGTCAATGTACTGTAAGCCGCTGTAGTTTAACTGCTGTACTGCTTATTTAGTTACATAACTAATATTTTTTTTGAATGAAATCTGCTCTAGATTAGGTTTAGCAAGGCTTCTCACCAAGCTGACATGTTTACTGTAGGATGTGTACATATGTGAGGCCATCATCTCCGTGGTGGCTAGCTTCTGGGGCTGAAGTACAGAGTTGAGACGGTCCACAATGCTGATGTCGAGCTCGGCACGTACAGGGCCCAGCTCCACCTGCATGTCAGCTTTTCTGGGGATGGTGCTGAGCCGCACCTGGCCGCCCTGCACAAATGCAAATTTACGTAAGTATGAGTGAGCACTAAGACAAGTGTGCAGACAACTGCTTGTCGTGAGGGTTCCCTTTTTTTTTTAAAAAAAAAGAGCATTTACCTGGGGGCCTCTGCGCTCTGCCTGTTTATAAAGCATGTGAAAGCAGCTGCTAAGCGGCGTGTTGGTACTGGCTGCTGTGTCAAATGTCAGGAGCTGTGTCGTGACAGAGATAGTATGTGAGTACCATGCGAGGCAACCAAAAAAAAAACTGTGTAGAGCTGCAAAATGTGCCGAGCTCAGCGTTGCATCACTGACCTCAGTATACTGAATGCCTCTCTGAAAGCCACCAATTACGCTCTCTGACGGGAATAAACACTCCAGCAACTCCATTTGGTCAATGGAGACATCAGTGCAAAAAGTCCGCAGGCTGGATCCCTGACAGTGCTCGTAGTTTATCTTCAGCCCCTGGCCTACAAATCTGCAGATATAGAAACAGCATGTCGAGAGATTTTTAATGCTCCTACTAGGAACATGACTTTGTTCAACCAGTGTACAGTGGAACATTGAGGTCAGACTTCGTTCCAGGACGTTGGTCGACTTCCTATTGGTTCATATTTCAGAATAATGTTTGCTAGGCAAGGCAAGATTTTAACATTCTTAAGTCATAAGTCAACTGTAAAAATAGGTTAGCCACTATTAAAATGTAGGAAAACTGCACTTTTTTGCTTATCATCCACAATCTTTATGTAAGACATGAACACACATCTCTCTCTTTTCGGGTCTTCTAAAGATATAAAAACAGATAAAAACAGATAGGACATTAACACATGTAATGGGAGACACCTTTGCCACCTGCAAAGACTGCTATTAAAACACCTCCAAAGAGGATTTATGGTAATAACAGTACATTCATGATTACATGTAATACTTAAAAGTATTTAGCCATATTTTGGTCCTTTTAAACCATTACCTGAACTTGCCATGTGGGCGCATTGATTTCACACCATAAGCAATTTTACAACTCAAAATAGAAAGACCTATGTGTTCATGTCTCATATGAAGGATGGTAAATGATTCCAAAAGGGCTCCAGAGGTTCCACTGCACAACATAACAGAAAAGGAAATGGTAAAAAGAAAGTGCACCTGAGGTGGTCTTGAGGACAGGCCTGATTAAAGACTGGTCGAGACTGAAGGAAGGCGGTGGGGGCTAGCTGGCTGGGTCCCACCATGCTGAAGAAGTGTGCGGCCATCGGGCCCAGAGGACTGGGGGAATCATCCGGTGGTGGCAGCGGGTCGATATGGAGGACTGAGACAGCCAGGCTACTAAGTGTCAGGCTCAACATCAACTCTGGCCTGGACTCATCCCCGTGGGTTTTGGATGGATGTGCTGAAACCAAGTAAGATCAGCGTGAGAACACATAATGTCAGCGTGTTGAGATGAAAACCATAAGCAACGAATGACTAAGTGTTTTCACCGAGTCAAACACAGTCTCCCACAGCAGACAAGAACATGTGGAAATAAACATCATCATCTTTGGTTTGAGTGGGAAAATTGCCGAGACCACACACACATACTTACAAGTTTGTCGTAACAATGTTTGAGGGAGTTGGGAGTCTCGTGACTGCTTTTCTCTCTGTCGTGGTACGTCCATGTAATCGTCCCACAAAGCCTACGGCCACAAGACCAAAATTATAACACACAACTTTATTAGTTTAAACAAAAAACAAGAATAAACTATGATGACCTAATTTAGTCCATGAACCTACACTTTAATTAGGTGACACTTTCTAATTGAGAAACATGTGTTAACACTTACGGTTGCATTTCCTGAGGGGGATTCTCCTGGGGATGCAGAGTAGTTGCTATTGAGCGACAAGTCCAAATCCACAGTTGGGGGGTCACCCAGTGGTGGGAGTGATGACAAGCTGTGAGACATGTCCATGTCAGCCATGGAGAAGAAGACATCATCTACTCCATCCATAGGTTTGTTAAGAGGGGAAAAAAAAGAACAATCATTTTTTAGTAAAAATAAATGACACCTAGTGCTTTGCTTTTACCTTAGCTTTTGGGTTTGTTTGTTTTTTTAAATATGTAACATTAGATGGGTCGTTGTCATGGATCACATAATACACAATGTCAGCAGATGATGGAACCTCAGCATGAAACCAAAGATCTCCGTTCATTGAGCACCAAAGGATTAACTCTATGAGTGTTTTGCTTTTACTGACACTTATCTCCAGAAACAATCACAATTTGAGGAAAAAAAGCATCGCAACTGTATCTCTCCAAGTTTCTGGTGTATGTAAGTGATGGGAAGAAGAGGTCTCGCTTGCTTGGGGAGAAGCTGCTTGACAGCACCTTCATGAGTAGAATCTTTACGGCCCAACTTTAAGACAATCTGTCTTTTTAGGAAAAAATATCATCTTATATTTGGTTCAATTTCGATACAATGTGACTTATTGTGCCTGCCCTCTTCATTAGCTTACTATTACACTTGTTGTTAAAATGGTACTTTGTAGCATACAATGTGTCTGACCATAACAAATGATATCCAACGTAAACAAAACAAACAAAAAAAAGCTTTAGTTAGAAACCTCGACTGGACACAGTTCGGGTGGTCTGGCTCTCAAAGAGGTCGGCATCTGGTCCCGCTCTAGCCGTGTCCTTCTTCAAACAGCGGTTTAGTTCCATATGGAGTCGGTACTCATCCTCTTGCTGCATGGGTCGACTCTTTCTGTCCTTGGCCCATTCTTGTGCACCTTCACACAAAAATTTAAGAAAAGCTCAGATCATGTACAAGAACATGAGTCGGTTTCCTCAGCTGAATACTCACCTTCATTGGAAAACGCTCCAAACAAGTCCAGAAGCAGATGAACTTGGCGTGGTGACAGCAGAATAAGCAATGTGTCAATGTGACCTGCGACATCCAACTGAGATGCAAAGAAAGATCTATAAATAGCACTGTCCAAACCTAATTACAAACATTCTACAAAAGAGATGGCTGACTTACCTTTGCTCCAGGCATGGTTCGGTTGTTTTTCAGTGTAAGGGACAGCTCAATTTGACCGCAGAGACTCCCTACTTGCACAGGTTGAAAGGGCGTGGTAGAGGCTAATGTCTCTGTGAACTGCGGATGTGGCTCGCAAATGATTTTGGGATTCCAGCTCGGTGAGAGTTTTGGCTCGGTCTCCTGTCAAACAAGACAAGAGTTTCAGAATGACGGCTACATGCATGCCACTTGTTCATGCTAATATTCAAATTCAAACCGTTGGAGGAGGTGAAGATTTGAAACCAGCTCGAGACGTGTCCGAGAATTCATCCCAAAATATAGTGATGCCCTCCATCTGTAGCCTTTTGTGTGCAAATGTGGTTGGCTGATGCACGTTCACATTTGAGCTTTCCTCGCCCGTTTCATCAGAGTAAAAAATCCTAGAAAAATCAGTTTTTTTTAAAGACATCTACAAAGAACCCAGAAAAAAAAAGCTTTGAACTAGATAACCTCCATCACATATACTGCATTTCAAAGACTTCTGCCATCTTGTTTAAAATAGCTTTGTTGGCAGAAATACAACACATTAGAAATGATTAAATCTTACATTTTAAAATAAATCCACCCATCTTCTATGCTGAAGCCTATCCCAGCTGACTTTAGGCAAAAGGTGGGGTACACCCTGGACTGGCTGCCAGCCAATCACAGGGCACATATAGACAAACAACCATTCGCACTCATACCTATGGACAATTTAGAGACACCAAACATGCATATTTACCTCAATTAAAAAGTCTTACTATATTTTTTCCTAGTACCACATGGATACTAACATTGTCTCCACTTACCTGTTAATGCGTATCTCAAGAGCAATTCCAGTTTTGGAATTTTCTGGAATGTGTTCAACCCTTAGAACCGTATCTAAAAATGTCACTTTGACTCTTCTCAGTACTACAAGAAACAAACAACAAAACATACATACAGTGATAAATTTGTGCACATATGATCTCGTACGAGGGTTCGTACTCAGGAGCAGGTGCCTCGTGTACAGAACCTGTTTCTATAGTTTCTGCAAACTTTTCCAGTCCTTCAAATGGCTGAAAGCTCTCTGCCATATCATCTGTGAGTTTCTGGCTCAGACACTCTTTGGCCAGTTGCATGCTGCTCGTCATGAAGCTGGACCAGTACATGGGCTCGGTGGCAGATGCTGAAAAAGAAAACAGCCAGAGGTGACACATGGTAAAAATCAATGTGCAACAAAATAACATGTTTCTGAAGTGGTCTAAGACTGTCTTACCTATTCTTGGTCTTGGTCTAAACACCATCTCCAAACCTTTGACCTCGAGGGCACAGTTTTCCTGCAGCAAAGCTGCCCACGGGACGGTTAGGGAGATCGTCTGAATGAATCCCACTATGATCTCAAAGGGAGCATCTGCCGTCTCTAGAAGCTCATTTAGAGACTGACAAGACATAATGTTGACTCTCATGCCAGTCAGTGCGATTACACGTTACACAAAAGAAAGCAACATACCCATTTATCCAGCGGTACTTGTGCCAGTGATCCAGTGCCTTGATAGAGATCTAAACTGAGCTGATCCAAACTGAGTTTTTCCTGCAGAAAGTTGCCAAGGTACCGATGCAAAAGGTACCTACATGCCCGCTTCTTAATGGACTCCGAAAATGGCCAAGGCATCTTGACTCAAGTGTATGTAGTGCAAAGATGAGGCAAGTTTGTTTTTTTTTTTAAAGCTCTTTGCCCAAATGCAGTTGTTGTCAAAAAGGTTATATATGAAGCACTGTTATGTCATCCTGATGACTGTAAAAAGTCAAAAAAGATGAGCTCAGACATCCTTCACATCCCACAATAAGGGCCTCTTTGGTGGATGTGTTGATACCCAGAGACCTGAGAAGACAGTGGCCTGACTCCAGTTTACTGCACCTACACAAAATAAACACATGTAGCGCTTGACTCACGCTGCTAACATCAAACACGTACAGTACTGGTGTTATCATACTAAAACTTAAAAGAGTATCATGTCATGTTACCGCATATTGCACTACACGACTGTCAGTCCAATAGTGCTATCCTTCTGAATGTCCCACTTTACATATGGTGAGGGAATAAACGCACTTACGAAATAGCTTTTAGCATGGCAACAAGCTCCGAGTCATTAACTGCGTGGCAGAGCTGCCACGGCAGGAGATGCACTCACTGCAAGGAGTGACAAAAGCTATGTCATTTGTTAGCCGGCTAGCTAGCGAGTATGCGATTAGCAAGCTAGCCAGCCGCAATATAAAGCGTATAAATCCAGTGAGTCAATATAAGCAAAGATTTACTTGCATACCAGTTAGTTCTCTAAAATACAATGATTAACTCGACAGTGTCGCTAAGTTATGCATATGAACAAAGCCAGTGAATATACAGGTGGAATAATGGACATGGGCTGTTAAATTACCTTGTGAATGTGTTGTTTACAAACACCCTCATGACTCCGCACGAACTGATCCTTCAAACTCATCCGGATGGTAGGTTGGGTAGGTTGGAGCAGCACTCTATGCTCATTAAACATAATGTCTTATTCGTCAACACAGCCTTCAATCTAAGAGTAAGCCAATCAGATCGCGGTTTTGAGCACATCCAGGAGACGTGAAACCAAATGGTTGAAATCAAATTTACACATTCGGGGCGGGACAAATCAGCTGCGTCATTACATGGCGAAGTCACGTAGTATCCGGTATACTTACTTTCTCCGTTTTGAAACGCAGTTATTTAAACACAACACCCAACAACTCACATACACGAATAACATTTTGGAGTTTTTTTTGCTGTTGCAAAAAGTAAAAAGCTTCGAAGGGTCTCCCATCAGGAGGCAGCTCAACCGCCCCCACGGAGATCTCGCTCAGTGGGCTGGAATCTTCCACGCAGGAACACGACTAGCGAGGAGGTGAGAAAAACGAAAGCGTTACAAATACTATATTAATTTCCATTTAAATGCAGTGAAATGAAACGTTAATATCAACCTATTCGTATATTACATTTGTGATGAAAACACATTATACACCGGTGGCCTACACAGCGTGGGTTTGTTTGCTAGCAGATAGAGACGAGAGAACCCGAGGCAAAAAGTAGACAATTACATGAACAAAATGTGTATTAATGTTGAACTGTGTTATCCAAACGTTTGTAATTGCTTTAAAGTTAGCTTGAAGCAAACTGTTATTTCGGTCATCTGGTGCGTTCCAGTTACCTCGTAAATGATAGCGCTTAGATGTAATGACGTCACATAGGAGTATCGAAATACCGTATTGACCCGAAGACTATCCTTTGTTTTTTTTTCTTCCAAGACCTGTGTTTGGAAAGTAGTGTTCAGACAAAGTGAATCATGTTTTCAGTATAATTTTAAACACTATTTCCTTCATTAAACGTACTTAATCATAGACCAGCATTACCACTACTAATATTACTATAGCACTATTACCTTAAAATTGCCCTCACTGTTGTTTGCTAAGATTGCATTCACGTTTGTGGTTCTGTGCCAAATGGTCCGCACCAAATATTTTAAAAGAACAAACTTTTGAAATATTAACTAAAATAAAAAGAAGTAAACTTGGATCAAAGATATTTGCAAACCAGCATCACAGTCAGCTTAGTCAGTGTTTTGCGTTGGTGTGTTACATAATTGCTAAGGTAGAAAATGTGATGGACACAGCCTGGAAAATGAATTGTGGGTGGACTTATAGCTGGTATGCAGGAAACAGACCTCGACACAAATGAGGAAAGACAAATTTTGAAGTTTGAAAAGTGTCGACAATGTTTCCCACAGGACTGTAATCTATTTGTGGCGATGGGTTGCAGGGGTGGGCGTTAGTTGACGTCCTCTGTGATGCATATGTGTGTCATTTTTTTGTATGGACACTTAGGGTGTGAAACAAAAAGTGAGCAAAAACCATCAAAGCATAATAAATACAAATAAAGTTTCTTCTGTTGCCTCTTTTTGTTTTGTTCATGTCACAAACAAGACCGAGCCGCCCGTGTTTTTTAGATGAGTGGGTAGCGCAGCACCACCGACTGCTCCTTGAGAAGCGATACATGATACAGATAAAAAATGAACATTTATGACTAAATCTACTGTACACACTGAGTGTGTGCTTTTAATGAGACACCAGTTGTTTGATAAGAGGTTATAGTTCTTGTTTTGATGACACAGTAAAGTGTGAACTCCAGTGAGTCATTGCTTTTTTTTCTTTTTTTTTATAAATACAAGGAATGGAAGTGGACTACCAGCCCGAGGACTCTATGGTGTCTGCATTCGAAGACGACTGCGTGGTGCTCTGCGACGTCAAGGACATGAGACTGGAGGCGGAGGCAGTGGTCAACGACGTCCTTTTCGCTGTGACCCAAATGCAGGTGTCTAAAAACCTCAGCAGTACATCAGAAGTGGCCTATATAAATGTGGAAACTAGAGAGGGGAACCGCTATTGTCTGGAGCTCACGGAAGCAGGACTGAGGGTAAGATCAAGCAAAAGAAACCAAACAGTCGAAGCAACTTTTCAAGTTTTTCCTAATAATGTGTTTTGTCCATGCAAATAGGTGGTGGGCTATGCTTTTAACCAAGTGGACGAGGACCTGAACACTCAGTATCACGAGACAGTTTACTCACTACTGGACACGCTGAGTCCAGGATACAGGGAAGCCTTCGGGAATGCTTTGCTTCAGCGGCTAGAAAGCCTCAAGCAAAACGGACAGTGATTGTGCCAACAAAGCTGCCACCATGTTTGGTCACATCCATTATACAATGGAATGTCCACCCACCATTTTGCTATAATACGGGGTGTTATCTCCATCACCTCTGCTTTGTTCCATATCATCCAATGCCTCCACGGTAGTTCATTCCTGACTGGTTGCTTGGCCTTGATTGCAACATTCTGCTGTTGACCTTGCTGCGGAAAAATATTCCAGCTCATGCTGCGTATTTGTAACCGTGTGCAAGATTTCTGCATCTTTTATATGACTGCGCTAAAGCTGTGACCTGGTGACTGACATCTGTTCAACTTCCCAAAATAGTTTAAGGGCCAAAGCTTGTTCTCCATACAAATATTCTGCCTTAATGACTGTTTGGTTAGATAAGTACAACATACCTCTTTATCTACTTGATTGAAAAAGATAGAAAATACATTTCAACTTATAATGAAGCTAGTCTGAAGTTGATCTGCATAGCACAATGCATTGAATGACCACAATTTGGCTTTTTATGGTAAAATTTAACCACAGTGGATTTTTTGGGGGGTTTTAAGTTCAAGCCAAACTTTCTTGTGCGGAGTCAGGATGTTGCATTTTTTCCTGTCATTCTTTGCTGCTGGCCTTTCTGCAGACCAATAAAGTTTCAGAATGATGTTTGTGTGTGATAGGAGTGATAACAAAATAACTGAACTGCATATTTTGGGGCATTTTAGTCATTCACAAGAGGATAATTCTTTATTTTCATATTTCAATTACATAAGTTCACGTCTGAAAGAAAACGTTAGTAAGAAATTACAAAAGTGTTTATATTATCAAAAATGTTAGCTGTGTAAATTCAGACTACATAGCAGCCACTAAGACATTTGCACCGTAGTGGAATGGAGCTCCTGAATTAAGAGTAGTTATAATGTAATGGTTTACTGCGCTTTTGTTCATGGCCACAACTCGAAGCAGACTAGGTGCAGTGCAGTGCAGTCAAACATGGCAAAGATATGAATCTTAAAATCAATTTGATCAAGTGAATAAAAGAAGGAATTATATGTAGAACCATTTACAGTTATTTTACTAGTCATATTCCCTTTAAAAAAAAAAAAAACGGAAGCTGTGCAGATCACTTAGTTGACAATCTCAACAGGGAACTTGATGCAGAATAAATCTTTCTCATTGTCGTCTCTCAGCTCCCACTCCACTACCAGCTTTATCTAGAAGTTGATAGGGAAAAGAAATAGCCAAGTGAAACTGGTGCACTTTGTATTGAAACACGAGTAAGACATAAAAAGTGAAGTGGAAGAGGTACTGCCTAGTTTCGACGGTCTCGCGGGTCAAGGCAAAAGTGGTACATGGACTAAACTTTTATAACCACAAACGACACAATATTCATCAGCATGTGTAACAGCAATAACACCATCTAAATCATTTAAAAAACCTGAATATTTAGTCAAATGAAGCTGTGACAGACGCAGCAGTCTGTAAATGCAGTCTTACCGCGGGATACTCAGACTTGACTGGAAGAGCGTTCACATAGTGATAGCTCTGCTGCTTCTGGATGGGACACTGGATTCCAGACTCACAGCCGTCCTCAATCGGGATCGGGAAAGGAACAGGAACTCCGGCGATGACACCGTGGACCACGGCTTTGCTCGTCTTGCTCGCCACAGCTACAGCCAATCATAACGAGTCAGTGATATTAACAGAAGACTTTCTAGAAAACATGAACGACTAAGAATCACTCACCACTGTTGAATGTCACATTGACACTGTATGACTGTCCTTTATGCAGCTGGCAAGGCTGAGTGGTGCAGGGGTTAATGTCCACAATAGTCACTTTACCTGAAGATGAGCCTGAAGACAATCAAGAGATAAGGATGAATTTTTAACCAGTCAAATGTTTCCTTACTGAATCCTCAAATAAATTGATTAAAACAGCAAACTTACCACAGTCGACATACTTGACTGGATCCGCACAGGTGAGTCCCATTAAGCAGAGCAAAATAACGGAACCAACTCCAAAGCCCATGTTTATTTTCCCTTTAACAGACCTTTTACAGAAAGAATATTGTTGTTTTTAATCAGAGAGGGCGCGTTTAAATCAAGTTTGTACATGTTGTTCAGTCGTGTGACCACACTGATTACTTTGTTTTCTGCACGTCAACACTACCACATAATCTTCACTTAAATTACACTCTTTTCTTGATTCAATATTAAGAAATTAGCTAAAGAAAAATGATAAATTACGAGTTACATACCTTCTGTAACACTGTGCTCCGTAGAGATTACCCGTGACTAACAGCCTAGCACTTTTTATTTCCTCATATCACGAGACTAAAAGAACGCCCATGTCTGTAATTTAAGCCCGACATTTAGCCTTACAGGACAAGTCTTTGGTAGAATCAATCGTCAGAAAACAACATATACGAATGCATTCTGATACACATTTAACTGAAAATAAATATTTAATAATTGTTTGTATTTTGTAAAACGACATAAGACAATTGTGTGCACAATTAAACCTGACAGACATAAATCGGTCTTAAAAACTAGGGTGCACGTACTAGGGTGATTGGCAGATATCTTAACAAATCATTTAAAAGAACCGTGCTCATTCGAGTGTACTATTTTTGAGTGGCAACTGCATTAGCCAATAGCACATTTCTGCCTGTTTTGAGGTGGGACTTCCTTGTTGTTTGTTATGGAAGATTTCACTAGTGGGACAAGCAATGATATCTGCGTCAAAGTCAAAAGTGATAAGCCTTGCGAGGTAAATATATTCTTTTTTCTATATAGATGACATCATTATATACATTTTAACACAATATAGTCACATAATAAGATGCCGAATTTGGAGTTTGATTTTAAACGTCAGTGAGCTTCCAAGCGTGACGTTAGCGGACTCGCCTTTGCCAGAACTAACTATTGTACTGTATGTTACACCATTTAAATGTCTTCCATCCCATTAAACCTACCAGTGGTGTTTTGCAGGGCTTCTGCTCTCCTGAATAACATCACCGGTATACAACACTTTAATCGACCCCTCCGCAACCTTTCCAAAGCTGGAGTGTTGCCTTTTAGCAGCGCCTCAACCCAGCACACGCCAGAACCTTCAGGTCCCTCTGAAGACAAAGTCCACCTTACTGAGTCATGTGTCAAGGTGAGCTGTGATGATTGTAAACATACTCACCAAGTCTTTGTGCGTTTTAATGATATTTGTTTCATTATTATTATTATACGGCGGCACGGTGGTCGAGTGGTTAGCGCACAGACCTCACAGCTAGGAGACCAGGATTGAATTCCACCCTCGGCCATTTCTGTGTGGAGTTTGCATGTTCTCTCCGTGCATGCGTGGGTTTTCTCCGGGTACTCCGGTTTCCTCCCACATTCCAAAAACATGCTGGGTTAATTGGCGACTCCAAATTGTCCATAGGAATGAATGTGAGTGTGAATGGTTGTTTGTCTATATGTGCCCTGTGATTGGCTGGCAACCAGTCCAGGGTGTACCCCGCGTCTCGCCCGAAAACAGCTGGGATAGGCTCCAGCCACGACCCTCGTGAGGAAAAAGCGGTAGAAAATGAATGAATGAATGAATGTTTCATTATTAGCAGTCAGAGGGATGGTTTATGATTCCGGAGATTGCTATAATATGCTGTAATGTTTTAACTAGCAATATAGTCCTCAATTCACTTGTATTTTGATCATTTGTATTTGGAATGACCTATTTTGAAAAGGGAAATCCAGTCACCGCCTATATTAGGGGTGTCAAGCGTGCAGCCTGCACATTGTAGAAATAAAATAAACCAAAAACAATGGGGAAAAAATAGAACAATAAGACGTAATGTAACAATAAATAGCTGACATGTTGATAATAATAACTCATACTAAACCCAAGATGTACGGCCACATTTTTTTATTTGTCCCTGGACGTTGATTGTAGTGTAATGTTTTCCATTTTCAGAGACTCGGTGAGATCATGGTGAAGGGTGAGTACTTAAGAATTCACGTGGAAGGAGGAGGTTGTTCCGGTTTCCAGTATAAGTTCTCAGTTGATGGTAACAAGAATGAGGATGACAGGTACGGTATTTTTTTTTTCACATTGGAATATTTCAGATGCTTTCTAAATGCCAACTGTCCGCATCTCTTTTGCATTCAGAGTATTTGAGGAAGGCGGCGTGGGCATCATTGTGGACCAGGATAGTTTGGAGTTTGTGAAAGGAGCCACAGTGGACTTCAGCCAAGAATTGATCCGCTCCACCTTCCAAGTACTCAGAAATCCTCAAGCTGATCACGGCTGTTCCTGCGGTAGCTCTTTCTCTGTCAAAATTTAACATTTGTGTTCTGCAGCACCTTCACAATGCCACTTGCACTACAGATATACTGGCTTCATACACGCAAAGTATGTTTATATTAATCAAACATCGGGTTTTATTTTTTTATTTAACTGATTTCATTGATGGTTATATTGTGAAGTTTTTGCTTCATGCATGTCAAGTATGTAAATAGCTCAAGTAATAGTATTTATGTGGCTGAAAATACAATTAAGTTCAATAAAAGTGTTTTTAAATTATTTTCAATGTATTTCATCATTTCAAGTACAGCATTATTGATCATTTTCCCCCATAAGGAAGGAAATAATAATCTGAAACTGAAATAAAGAGACAAAAGTAGTTAGGATTTCTTTTAATTAATAATTGAGCACCAATAGTTTGACATTGGTTAAATAAAGTTTTGTATTTGCACACATCATAACATACAGTCACAAGTGAAACCACCTGTTCATGGTTTCCTTTTATATATTTTTTTTATTATTAAAGTGGACTTTAAGAAACAGGTCACAAAAATATACAAAAAAAAATATCTACAAATGATATTTACACTGGTGTAAATCAAAATATGTAGTATATTTTTTATATTGTCGTAAAAGGAGCAAAATACTTTGCACTTTTTTTTTCCCTTTCAGATAAAACATTCCATTAACATGTCCAGTTAACACAAAACAATTAATTTACACCCTTCATATTGATGAAAGTGTGACATTTTTTGTTACACGTGATAGCAGTGCACTCTATATAAAGTGACTGAAATACTTCAGAGTGCATCGGAACATCAAGTTACGGTTAATTTTCTCTTCTGAGGGAGACAGCTTTTCTTCCATGCACACCCATTAACAAGCACTAACACAATCATGAATGGGATTAACCGGTCAACAACACCCACTAAAACTAGCAGCACCACATCACGAGCACGTAAATAAACCATCAGGGTGACACAGTGACTGGGTCGGGGTGTACAGTGCATAGTCTGCTTTGGCATGCTGACATCCAGAACATAACCGTGGATGTTACATTCAGGATGAAGGCCACAGAATTTGTAAGTAAAAAAATAGAACGTACAAATGACCACCAAAAACCTCCTCATAACACTCACATTAAGGCTAATTGAATTTGCTACATGTATATATATATATATATATATATTTTTTTTTTAAATGGCATTGTTAGTAACACAATAGGCCTTCAACTGGCAGAACTGCCAGAACAAAAGAATGCATCCCTTACATAACACACACATAAACAATGTTTTTATCCAATGTCGGTGTTATATTAATGTGAGAATCGGACTGAAAGCACGCCACCTTTGTTCACATTTCACGCTATGTGCACGCATTTAGTTTTGAGGCAGTAAATTTTGATCACGTACAGCCTAGCTC
The DNA here is from genome assembly GCF_037039965.1 of Doryrhamphus excisus. NCBI lineage: Eukaryota > Metazoa > Chordata > Actinopteri > Syngnathiformes > Syngnathidae > Doryrhamphus > Doryrhamphus excisus. The sequence continues at coordinate 15,829,241 of NC_136370.1, read as the reverse complement.
TTCCTTTAAATGCATCCTTTATGCCCCACTGGAGAGTCATGCTGGGATAGGTGACAGGCGGTGTGGCCCAGATGTGGTCCTCAGTGGGGGGCGTGGACACACCTCCACACAAAAAGGCTACAAAGGTAAACAGGAAGAGGAGGAGAAGGGACATTTTGAATGAAAAGTCATAAAAGAACTGTGATGGGATTCAAACTCATACCTTCTGTCATCTCCACCTGCGCTCACCACAAAGCGGTCTCCGTTTGTGATGCGGATGTTTGTCAAGTGAGCTGAATGACCCAAAAAGCGTTTATGTTTTGCCTAAAAAAAATGAAAAAAAAAAATCACAGTTGCAGTTTTCAAGGTTTTTGCGATATAGTTGTCATAATTCATTGTGATCCAAAACAAAAACATTATAAAACATATGCCTAAAAAAATGAAAAAAAATCACAGTTGCAGTTTTCAAGCTTTTTGCGATTTAGTTGTCATAATTCAGTATCTGATCCAAAACCAAAAACTTTATAAAACATATACAATAGCTATGACAAATACTGCAACCCATGACCAACGAAAGCTGCAGATTGCGGGTGTAATTACTTCAGTTAGTACGGTAAATTGACACCAAATGTGGTGACGTCACTCAAAATGAGCCAATGAAATTGCTTACTTCAGACTATGCAAAACAGCTAAATCGCATAAAAACAAAGGGCTACATGTCAGCGCCGCTTTATTTCTATTACTTCACTTAACCGCTAGGGGGTGCAATAATCAAAGAGTTGCTGTAAAAGTAAACTCTATAGCTACTGTGACAAAAAAATATAAAATAAGAGGTGGTCCAATCATACTTACAAACTTGTCCGGACACGGGAAGTCAAACAGCTTTACCATTCCAAAGTCATCACCTGTGACCACATTCAGGCCCGAGTGAGACACGCAGGCACAGGTGACATCTGCTTTGTCGGTGTTACGGGACCAGATGCCAACCACTTCATCCCCAAGGACGCTACACATCGTAAACAGGGGATCAGTCAAACGCAGGCATGAATAAAAAAACACAATGGAAGTGCTTCTCATCTGACCTGGTCCAGGTGGCCCAGGTGATCCTGTCAATGTGGGACTGCTCTGTGACCTGCTTCCCTGATGGCACCTCGTACACCAGACGCTTGTAAGCACCGGTGGATACCTGATTCAAAGCCAAAAGGAGAATTGACGTGTGTGTGTGTTTGTGTGAGGGGTGAGGCCTTAATGTAGCGCTGTGGTGTCCCGCTGTACCTGAATGTACATGCTGTCTGCAGAGAAGTCCATCTGCATGACAAAGCTGGGGATGTCCCGACAGGAGTTGATGCGGTTCAGCTGCGGGCCGAGCGTAAGGTCGTAGAAGTCGACAGCGCTCTCGGTGGAGCCGACGGCCAAGAAGCGGGAATTTGGGCTGAACCTGGTACACAAATATGGCGGATCTGTCAGTGTGCCAAATAGCATTATATGCTAATATCGTATAGCTAGTAGTACTTGCTGATGAAATAAACTCACATAGGAGCCCATTTATGTCAAATATTTCATAGAAGACAAAGCACTTGTCCCATATATCGCTTTGAACCAGTTTAAGAAAATGTTGTGGGTTTTTTTTTTTAAATACCACCCTCACCTAATATCCTGGATAGACGAGCGCCGGTCTCTTTTCTTGCCCCAGATTTTGAGAGAAGCAACCAGCAGGATGATGAACTCTCCATTCTTCATGCCAATGGCCACCATGTCTCCTTCAGGACTGTAGTTTATGGTGCGTGCCGGGTGACCCAAGTTCACCTTATTCAGCATCTTCTGTTGACCCACAAGCCCATGCATAGTTGTATTACATCATCATCATCATCATCATCTGTGATCTGTGATCCGAAAAGGCTCCTCTTTGGCTCCAAATTTTGTTTATTTACTTGGTAAAAATTTGGATAAAAATGACACACGGTTCGACTGTATAGAGCAGGGGTTTCAAACACGCGGACACTAGTTTGAGGCCCCCGCCTTGATATGAAAGTTTAATGTTAGTTTGATATGGATGCTGTATGGTATCATGTACCCAGAAAAAATGATTACGTTTGATTAATGTTCATGTTAAAGGTTAAATAACTGTTAATAGTTATCCTCCCTATCCGTGTGGAAGTGGTAAGTTTTTGGCTATTTAAGTTTAGAGGAAATAACTTGAAGGCTACCGTTTAGGTCGCTATCTCTCTAGTTTGCGAGTTAGCATGTGTCTCAAGACCCTGCAGTTGCGCAATATGTTGTAAATAAAAAGAGTATAAATGTGACTAGAGTCGTGTTTTGTCATGTCTACAGGGCTCTAATAATGCTTTGTTCATTTTAATCTGAAAAAAATAATTTGTCTACCCACCAACTATATGTGGTTTCTTAAGTTTTTATTATTTGCCGTTTTATTATTATTATTATATTTATTTATTACTGATTGATTGATTTTCTTTATTCTTGATTTGTTTATTTATTTTTCATCTTATTTTGTGCAGAAAAATAAAAATTAAGATATTTGAGAACAGTTTTTTCAGAGCTTTTATTGTAGAAAATCGGAACCAAAGCACTGAAAAAGTTTGTATATTTTTCTGTTTTTAATAAATGCGTTTTTTTTTTCGGCCCAGTCTCACCCAGACCCTAGCTTCAGTGGCCCCCAGGTAAATTGAGTTTGAGACCCCTGGTATAGATAATAGACAACACATACCAAAACAATGAACTTCTTTGATGGCGGTAATGATGTCAAGAGGTCTGAGTGACAGGACTAACCTTCTCCGGAATGTCCCAAAGTCGAACTGTCCCGTCCTCTGCAGCAGACAGAAAGACATCTCTGGTTGGATGTGTACCCAAACCCCAAATGGGCCCGTCCATGTGTCCATTGACCAAGATGTTGCATGCTGCATTCTTCTCCCCTACTTCAATAATTTCTGCATTCCTGGTTCCCACAAGGATTTTACCCTGAAGCAGCAAAGCATGAAATCAGATGAAATAGAATTGCTTTGTGTTTTAAGTGAAGAGTCATATTTTCATGGCTACCTTTCCTCTGCATACGGAACGCACGCAGTCTATGACCTGTCCGGTTTCTAACCGAAAGGCTCTGCAGCGTTTTAACTCCTGATCCCAGAGCTTGAGAGCGCCACCTTCCTTTGATCTGCACAGACAAACAGGAAGTGCAAATTCCTCCTCTGCATCATCATCCTCACTTGGTGAATCCATGAACTTACGGTCTCTCCTTGCCTCCGGTGACAATGAGGCCATCTCTCAGTGTGGTGTACATGGTGAACACGGGGCCCGTGTGGGCTTTGGCCACTATCCTGACTAGAATGTGATCTTTCCACACACATACATCTCCACTTATGGTACCTGTAAATGTCAAGTTATTCTGAAAAGAAAACAAATCTGCACTAATCTAGTGGTCCAACAAGGCAGAGCAACATTTCAGCAACAATTCATTACATTCATTAAAAATATAGCAACGTATATAGCAGCATTTTTAGCATTATGATCGATAGATAGATAGATAGATAGATAGATAGATAGATAGATAGATAGATAGATAGATAGATAGATAGATAGATAGATAGATAGATAGATAGATAGATAGATAGATAGATAGATAGATAGATAGATAGATAGAGATAGAGAGATAGAGAGATAGATACGTAGATAGATAGAGATAGAGATAGAGATAGAGATAGAGATAGAGATAGAGATAGAGATAGAGATAGAGATAGATATAGATTTCCTTTATTGCCACTGCACAATAACAATATATACATATAATAGCAATATAATATATATATATAATATATATGCACATATATAATAATATATGCACAATATGCACAACAAATGCCAACAAAATGTCGTTGCCTGGCTCCCGTACAATAATCAATAATAATAATAATGTGGAGAATAAATAGATGACATCAAATATGAACAACAATGTACTGCTTAAACAGTAAATGGCAATTTCAATAATTTTGGATAAATAATAAAACAGTGTTTGGAGAAACAGCAAGCTGTCTTCATGCTGAAGATGAATATGATATGATGATCTGAAGCTTACTTACCGCCCCAAATGCCACAGATAGCATGGTCTGCATACGGGCGTCCTCTATGGAGCTCAGCACTCCTTTTTTACTGAGCACAGCTCGGCCCGCCAACGTCCAGAAGCGGACATGCCTGATCCCCACTGAGACAAAGTGAGTGTCTGAGTCTGGACGGAATTCAGCCACAAAAATCCTCTGAGTGTGACCGATCCGGCTGGCTACTTTGGCACCTGAGAGTCAAAGCCCGGGGACATTAAGGTGAACTGAGGTCTTTTGAATATAATAGAGACCGCCAATGTGGTATCAGATTGTACCTTCCTGCCACTTCCAGATGGTGACGGTGTGCTCCGAGTCCAGGCCCACGGACAGAAGGAGCTTCCCCGTGGCGCTGAAGCTCACAGAGCAGACCCCACCCGAGTGGAAACAGCGCAGCACTGATAGCGTTTGCTTGGTCATGGCATCCCACACGTGAATAGATGGAGATGTGGCTGAGGGAGACAGAATGAAGGGTTATCACATGGTTTGACTGATATCAGGCCAGGTATCATGCCCCCAAGTGTCAGTATCAGCCCTCAAGCTTCAGTCTCGGGGTGATACTGGCACGCGGGGTGATCATGTGATGATCTTATTATCACATACTACAGTATTAATTGTCCCTGTACCCTAGAAACCGCCCATGAATGATACGGGAAAAGGCCGAAATGATACTGTGTCAAAGCCCAGGGCAGTGATACTGATAAAATATAGAGTTTAACCATGTCCAGTATCAGCCCCCATAGCTGTCCACTCAGAGCGAGCTGCTCTGGTATCGTGCCTGTGAAACAACCAATCAGAGAACAGCTCACGAGTGCTTAGTGCCTAGTGCTTCTCCAGTCACCAAAAAACCCAAACTTGATTAATGGAACTTTAATTGTCAGACATTGATAAGATAAGACTGTTGATAAAATATTATTGTTGAAATATTTTTGCAATTGTTGTGTTTACACTGTAATAAACTGAACATTTTCTGGAAACAAAATGGTCTTTTGATTAAATAATATGTGATAATAAGCTCATGATTACATAGTATGTGATAAGGTACTGTAGTATGTGATGATTATAGGTTATCACATGGTTTGTCTGGTATCAGGCCCAGTATCATGCCCCCGCATGCTAGTATCAGCCCTGATATCAGACAAACCATGTGATAACCTATAATTATCACATGGTTTGTCTGATATCAGGCCTCGACCTTCGGTCTCGGGCTCATACTGATAAAATCAGCCCAGTATCATGCCCCCGCTTGCCAGTATGAGCCCCCGACCTTTGGTCTCGGGCTGATACTGACACTTGGGGGCATGATACCTGGCCTGATACCAGACAAACCATGTGATGTCTGTGATCACATACTATTTAATCATGAGCTTATTATCACGTACTAAAGACCATTTTGTTTCCAGAAAATGTTCAGTTTATTACATCTAAACAGTGTAAACACAATAATTGCAAAAAATATTTTATACAATAATATTTTATCAACAGTCTTATCTTATCAATGTCTGACAATTAAAGTTCCATTAATCAAGTTTGGGTTTTTTGGTGACTGGAGAAGCACTAGGCACTAAGCACTCGTGTGCTGTTCTCTGATTGGTTGTTTCACAGGCACGATACCAGAGCAGCTCGCTCTGAGTGGACAGCTACGGGGGCTGATACTGGACATGGTTAAACTCTATATTTTATCTGTATCACTGCCCTGGGCTTTGACACAGTATCATTTCGGCCTTTTCCCGTATCATTCATGGGCGGTTTCTAGGGTACAGGGACAATTAATACTGTAGTATGTGATAATGTATGAGAACCCTTCATGTGGGTTTCCTTCTTTTAAACACTTTCTTACCTGACATGTCACCAGCGTCACCTAAAAAAAAAGGATGGAAAATAAATATTCAGATCACGTGTACTGCATGCAGATGCAGACGAGAGAGGTCAACGTCTCCCAAACATACCTACTTGGCCAGTTGCCACCACGTTGGGGAATTTGGGATGTTGGTTGATTGTCAGGCACAGAATGTCATCGCTGTGTTCAACGTAGAAACTTTGGCAAGCTGCAGGAAAACGCAGACAGGCCACAATCGTCAACCGGTGTCTTTTTAAAAACACTGCATGTGCCGTACGTCGAAACCTACATGTGGTCAAGTTGAGCACGATGCCAACCGAGGCTGTGTGGTAGATGATGTCGGCCCCCTCGTTCAGGTAGTGCACGTTATTGCGGCAGTCATTGCCACGGTAACCGAAAACCAGCTCCAATACCAGGTCCTGTTAGAGAGAGAGAGTCAACGAAGGCTGTCAGAAAGTCAGAAAGGTCGTCGTCATGACAACAAAGAGGTCCAGCACTAGCTCTCATTCAATTAGAGCATCGCCAGAGAGGTTGTCTGAACAGCGCATAAATCTTCACATGAAAGCAGATTAGATGTTCTTTTTTTTTTTTTACAGTACAATACAGGTGCATCATAATAAATTAGAAAGATATTCAGATTTAATGACATGCACCTGTATCGAATATGGAACGGTCTGTTTATTGTTTATTTTGACAATAATAAGGTTAGACTTACATCTATGGGTCTCTTCTTTTTCCCCACATTGTTGGTCTGCAGCTTCTCAGGCTGTGGTAGGGCTCTGCTGACAGGAGGCCTGCGAACAGACCCGCTGCTGATGAAGGCGTTGATGCACTTATAAGTGTCTATTTTACTTACATTAGTGACTTAAATTACTGTGAAAAGAAGAATGAGGACTTTCCGGAAAATTATGCAACTAGTAGCAACTATTTGACACTCAACATAGTACTGTAATTAGTAAATATAAACAAATAGCTAAAGTAATCATAGCATTAAAGTCTTATTGACTATATCTCCATATACGTAGATCCAGTAGCTGGATAATGAATACATAAAATAATAATAAAGAGCTTACCTTGACCCTCTGTATGGCAGCAATAGCAAAAAAAAAAACAAAACAAAACAAGAATTACTTAAAAGCTTTCTTACAGTGTTCACCGGTGCTCACTTGGAAATGCACTTCAACACAACACCTCAGCCGCTGAGGACATAAAATAGAGAAGTCAGCACCATGCTGTCGCCATGACAACCCAAGTCCATTTCAAGGACATCTGCTGCCTTGTGGAGGCTGCTCTTCTGTCTCCATAGTCTATACACTCAGCTGAAATAACAACACCACTTCGATACATTTCTGTTATTTCTAGAGCTTAATTCATTTTCTACCGCTTTTTCCTCACGAGGTGCTGGAGCCTATCCCAGTTGTCTTGGGGCGAGAGGCGGGGGTACACCCTGGATTGGTGGCCAGCCAATCACAGGGCACATATAGACAAACAACCATTCACACTCACATTCATACCTATGGACAATTTGGAGTCGCCAATTAACCTAGCATGTTTTTGGAATGTGGGAGGAAACCGGAGTACCCAGAGAAAACCCACGTATGCACAGGGAGAACATGTAAACTCCAAACAGAGATGGCCGAGGGTGGAATTGAACCCTGGTCCCTAGCTGTGAGGTCTGCGCGCTAACCACTCGACCACCGTGCAGCCCCTCAATGGTTATTCAGCTACACAAAAAATAAACATGAACAGAAAAGGTGTCCAGTGTTTATGTAACATAAACAGTTTTTTCATTTATAATTCGCTCAGGAGTATAAGTGGCAGGAACAGCCAACCTATTAAAAAAAAGTGCGACATATAGTCCGGAAAATACGGTATATTACTCGTCTATTTGGAGGAGTCTGATTCGACTATGAATTGTGGCACCAAATCATATGAAAATAGGTACCAAAAATGAACATGCACGGGGAGAACATGTAAACTCCACACAGAGATGGCCTAGGGTGGAATTGAACCCTGGTGTCCTAGCTGTGAGGTCTGCGCGCTAACCACTAGACCGCCGTGCCACCCCTAAACTGACAATGTAAATTATTCAATTAATACTATGTATGGCTGGATGAATACAAGAAAAATATGCAGTATTTGTAGTAGTATTCAGCATATTTCTTTTGGAAGTCTAAACATTAATCTTAATACATAACAATACAATATATGGGCACATGTAGAATATTTTCCATACACATAGAAAAGCAAAAATGAATGTGAAAACACCACAATGTTGGACTTGTATATTCCTGTGTTACCAATACCGGGATGCAAAGCCACAAACATGAAGTATCTTACCTGACGACACCCTGTCTTCAGACGGAATAAAAGAATCAAGCAGGACAATGAGAGAATGCAGCCATGACAGGAAAGAAGAAGAGCAGAAAAGGTGCAAGTTATTTTAAAAAGGCAGGAATTATAGATGAAAATAGAAAAGATGTCGATTAAAGAGGTCTAGAAGTCCTATTTTCACGTTTTCAAGAGCTTTAAGGAGGAATACCTCTCGTCCACAGAAGGCTCTTTCAGCTGAAGGTGAGGTTTCACACCAGTCATGGGGCGCATGTTGGTGGATAAGGCTTTGATGGTGTAGTTGATCTCATTCTCCTTTGTCACATCGCTGTCATAACCTGATGACGAAAACAACACGGTTAGAACAGCAGGTGCATTTTGGACATTCAGTTGCTCCGAGATCCCGCTCTCACACCTCCATCATCCTCGCTCTCAATGTCTGATTCCTCGCTGTCACACTGTCTGAGTTCCCGATGGGTCTCGGGCTCATGAGCCCAGATCATGAGGCATGTGTCTCTGCCGCCAGCCGTCACTAAGAGGCTGTCTTCGTGGGTCCACCGCACATTGGTAACATGAGTACTGTGGGCCACGTAGCGTTTGAACTTTGCAAACTTCCCCTAGGAGTGAAGAATAACATAATTAAACTACTGAAAGTCTCATCTTGACCACGGTGTCCTACCTTGACTGGATATCTGAAGAGCTTGATGTATCCTAAATCGTCTCCAGCAGCAAGCACTTTTTTGTCATTACTAAGGCAAGCAGAGGTCACCTCTGTGACCTCACTGATCACAGGCCAGACCCCCTCAACAGACGTCCCGAGGACGCACGTCCACGTACTCCAGTCGATCTTCTCCACCTAACCCAAGCATATTAGTGGACAACTTTATTAGTGGACGACTTTATGTCACACTTTATAAAGCAAAACATTCATTCATTCATTTGGGTGCTGGAGCCTATCCCAGCCTGTCCCTTCGGGCGAGAGGCGGGGTCAAATTGGATGCAGCACATATGCTGGCAGGTCTGCAATACTATTGGAAGTCAAACAACCATTCACACTCACATTCATACATTCATTCATTCATTTTCTACCGCTTTTTCCTCACGAGGGTCGCGGGGGTGCTGGAGCCTATCCTAGCTTATCCCTTCAGGCGAGAGGCGGGGTCAAATTGGATGCTGAGCACATACAGTACATGCTGGCAGGTCTGCAATACTATTGGAAGTCAAACAACCATTCACACTCACATTCATACATTCATACATTCATTCATTCATTTTATCTACCGCTTTTTCCTCGCAAGGGTCACAGGGGGTGCTGGAGCCTATCGCAGCTGTCTTTGGGCAAAAGGCGGGGTACACACTGGACTGGTCGCCAGCCAATCACAGGGCACATATAGACAAACAACCATTCACACTCACATTCATACCTATGGACAATTCGGAGTCGCTAATTAACCTAGCATGTTTTTGGAATGTGGGAGGAAACCGGAGTCCCCGGAGAGAAAACCCACGCATGCACTGTGAGGTCTGCGCTCTAAGCACTCGACCGCCGTGCAGCCCAATTTTACTGCCCAAAACAAGTAAATACAAATGAAGTGTTTTGGATCATTTTCTGACAATATTTGAAAAAATACAAATGTTCTCAACCCAGAAAGCAAAATCATTATTACCACTTTTGGCTCACTAATGTTCTACAGTCAGTGTTCTACAGTCAGAAACTGATACTCAACTTTCTTGTTAGAAAGCCAATATTTTACATTGCATTGTAAGTTCAGCTTAGAGTGCTGTGTTAGTTCTCAGGCAGCATTCAAGATTACACTCTGTTACTTAGTATACAGAAAACGCATTGATATTAATTTCATAAACATTGTGACTGTTAGAAAGCCCATAATTTACATTGCATCGTATGTTCGGCTTAGAGTGTCGTTTGTCCTACGGTGTTCAGCGGTCAGTAAACGCACCACAATGCGGGACGTTTTTTCGGTTGAACAATATATAGATCTCTGAGCCTTATTGCGCCTCATACATCATATCACCAGGTTGATGCTGTGCGTGAATGCATAAAGGTGAGGTTTTTTTTGGCTTATTGTGGGAGCTGTGGAGTAGTTTGGGCACCCTTTTCACAAACTTAGGCTCCCTTTTCATCGGTGCTAATATCAGTATTTAAGCTAACTATGACTAAGGGTTATTCTAGTGAGTGTCATGTTTGCTTGGTTTCTTTGTTGAATTTCAGTGTGTAGGGTGCATTTAGCTCATCATTATACTTGTGTAATATGAGTTACATTACGTTACTTATCATTTATTTGTCTTTGTATGTATGTCTCATCAGTACCACATCATAACCTAAATAAAATCACCAAAAGAGGACAACATTCTGTTGTTTCTGGTTTCTCTTAATCCTGCTTACCTCTGTAGCAGGGATGGTCTGCCTCTTCCCACGAGGAGCCTCGAAGAAAAACTGCTCTTTGGCACTGGTATTGACTTGGACTAGTTTTCCTGTGAATGGCAGAGCCCATGGGGTTATTTGGTTATTTATGATTAATTGAAAAATACTAACTATGATGGGTCTACCTCTCCTGTCCCAATCCAAATGGGTGATGGAGTTGAGGCATCCTTTGCACACGCCGACGCGTTTGCTGCTCATTACATTGTAAATATCCACAAAAGTATCACCTGATGCCACTGCGAGGTACTTGCCGGAACCTGAGTAGGGACAAGATGGCGTCACTTAATGGTTTCGCAATTCCTCTCTCGACTTTTCAGTCCTACGGAAATCAACATGACTGCCATAACCAGGAAGAAGTGAAGATTTTCACACGTTTGGATAGAAGTCATATGCAGAGATTATGTTTACATCTGACATATCTTAAAAAAGTTTGATTAAATGTTGTTACTAAAGTTTCTGTTTGGACATTAAAACTGTTGTAGCTGTTTAACTGCGATGAAAAAAAACACTAGGATGAGTGATGCTGGGAACACAGAGGTAGGTTGGATTGCAAGGTTTCTAGCGTGCATAAAACGGTTGTAATCCTTCCATGTTATGTGTAATATAATTCACAGTAGTGATGCCATAGTCTGTTCTGGATGACCTGTTCCTGTGAGATTTTAATTTTACGGGTTAAATTGGTTAAAACTTGGGGTGTCTCGAGATCTCACAACCCTAATTATATGACAATGTAGGCAAAGAAGTACAAACCTGGAGAAAATTTGATGTCTGTGATGATGTCCTTGCGGTGGTGGAAGGACACCAGGTCCTCCAGGGTGTCTGCGTTGACAATGAGAAAGCTGCCGTCGTTCAGACCGACTGCCAAGGCTTTGCCATCAGGGGAGAAGCAGCAGCAGCGGCCACCTGTGGATGACAAGTTGCTTCCTAATGACCTGGGACCGATGCAGGGAGGAAATACTGTAGAGTACAGTCTTCTGGTAGAGACCCACCTTTCCTGAGCTTGCGCACAGCCAGCATGCAGTGGCTGGGGGAGAGGTCCCATATGCGCAGGGTTCTGTCATCACTGACGGTGGCACAAAGAGGGAGATGGGGATGGGTGGCCAGGCCCCAGACTTCGCCTTCCATGTGACCCTGCATCACCATCCATAGCACATTTAGTATTCTTAGATGGACAGTGTAGTCCGGTGTGAAGTTCTCTATGTATACATTTTTCGAGAATGATCTACTTCCTGTGCAACAAATGCTTAGTAACTCGATTGGCCCATCTGTGAAAATATAGTAGTAATGGTAAACACTGAAAAAAGACCATCAATACCACCAACAGTTTAAAGAAAAGGGAGCCTTGCTAGGAGCTTCGCTTAGCTAAACCAACAACTGTGCCTCCAGGAACAACAATTTATTGTTTTTACGGGCATTTCCTTGTCTTATATCAGCGTAAAACAGTGGGTTATAGATTTGCATGTGTTCGCTCAAAGACTGAGAAATCCATAACACATCAATTAGCAGTGAACACACTAATTAACAATTAATTGTACCTGGACAAGCAGCGTAATAGGGCCACTCTTGTCCACCTCCAGGATCTCTCCATTCTTGGTTCCTACTAAAATATGACCATGGCCAAGAGATATGGCACGTATGGATGGGTTGTCCTCCAAAAGCAAGCCTGCAGAGTTGAGAAAATAAAAGAGGTTATTTCTGCTTCAACCAGGATGGATGAGGTTTGTCTTTCAGCGAGAGTTATTGAACGGGCTCAGTGATAAATGCATAATATATCCGCCGCTAGATGACTACATTACCCTTAGAGCCCGGAGCTAGGACTGCCCTCTTGATGGCATAGGTCTTGAGGCATCTTTCAAATGTGTCATCCCAGAGCGCGACTATACCATCCTTGCCTCCGGTCACAAATCCCTACAGTGACAGCATAACGTCCTATTTAAAGCTGAATGAACATGTCACCGGAAGACATACAATTCATTTGGTAAGATACAATAACGTCCATTATGATATCACATCTTTTATATTTGTGTTCCAAAGATCTTCCATTACCTTTTCAAGCGCATGCATACTAAAAACCGGACCGTCATGGGCTTTGACAGTCTTCATCAGGAACATGTCTCTCCAGATGCAAATATCACCGGTACACGTTCCCGAGAACACCATCTCCTCCGACCAACCGTAGACAGCACACATCATAGTCTCCGTCTTCCCCATGTTCCCCTTGCGTCCAATTAGTCCACCACCTGCCAAAGTGGATGCAATGTAAGATACCTGACAGCCGAGCCGGACTTCAGCTTGTTAGTGTGCCTGCTTGTCGAGCGTGTCGTACCAGCTTTATGCCAAAACTTCATATGCTTCACACCGGCAGTGATGAGCTTGTCAGGCAGGTAAGGATTTATTTTCACCACAAACACCTTGTCTTTGCTTCCACTGAAAAACACAACGATATTTATTATTGATGAAACCAACTGGATCTGCTTCAAATCCTACATTATACAAAAGGTCTTCTTTCTTTAAATATACATTTATATAATATACATTTTGAATGAACCTAGGTAGCCGTTACGCACTAGTGTTTGTTGTTCAGTTTAGAGTATTTATGAATGCACCTCACGGTAGTGTGGAAGTGTTGTTCCGAGGAGAGATGTGTGTGCAAGAGAAAGTAAAAACAGCATCAGACCGTGTACACTTCACTTGCTTCAGTCGTCACAACAGAAAAGTGTCTTTTCATAATATGGATGCATTAATTACACACAATTTTTTTTTGCATTTGTCATTTTACTCATTTTAGGATCATGCAAAAATGATAAATTCATTCATTCATTCATTTTCTACCGCTTTTCCTCACAAGGGTCGCGGGAGGTGCTGGAGCCTATCCCAGCTGTCTTCGGGCAAGAGGTGGGGTACACCCTGGACTGGTCGCCAGCCAATCACAGGGCAAAATGCTAAATTGATATTTCAAATTCATTCGTATTTCAGTCGTGACAAATCTACATACCAAATCTTGAAAATAACTATTTGAGCAAGACTGCTAATAAATGCAAATATGTAGAGGTAGCATATTTTTATGTAATTGTACAGTATTGTATTAAGGCGCTAATAGGAGCTAAGACAATCATAAATATTTCATATTACCACTTAAAATTTGGCTTTTCATTACAGGCTGATTTTTGTCGGCCATTTGTTATGATATACTTTTGTGGCACATGGTCTCCTTGTCAAAATAAAATGTGACAGTATCATGCTCTCAAGCAGACGAGCACTGAAAGTAATTCTCATTCATTATGGATACAGTCGGAGCCTTGGGGCACACTCCTGCTCTAACTATTCAAACCTTTGGAAGGCTTAAGTGTCGCAATGGAGCAGCCTCTTAATCTAAAAGGCAATTCCCCATTCTTCCCTCTCCTTACCATGAATCATACTGTCAGCCCTACACTGCAAAGTGGCTTCAATTTAATCCTCATTTATTAGTCCATATTTAAAGAGAGAAGTTCCAATGATCCTAAGAATTAACACAAAGGTCTGTCAAAGATCTCTCGGTTTCTGGATGGGAGAGCTTCAGTGCACTCACCACATGGCAGAGAGCTTTTCCCCTTTTCTCCAGTCCCACAGCACGATGGTGTGATTGTCATCCAGGCCCACCGAGGCCAGACGCTTTCCATCCGCTGTGGAGAGGAAATCAAACCTTTTTCATTGGCTTCATGTACGTATGGTGATGGACTGATACACAGGACATACTTTGTTGTCTTGGCCCAATTTCAGGAGGCTCTAGCTTGACGTTGGCTACTTACGACATAAATCCCATGTTATATTTCATTCATTCATTTTCTACCGCTTATCCTCACGAGGGTTGCGGCGGGTGCTGGAGCCTATCCCAGCTGTCTTCGGGCGAGAGGCGGGGTACACCCTGGACTGGTCGCCAGCCAATCACAAGGCACAAATAGACAAACAACCATTCACACTCACATTCATACCTATGGAGTCTATTTATTTATCTGTATTGTAGACTAACTCAAAACCGAAAAAAATGCAACAAAATGGAGGGCAGTGAAGTATACAAGCGTATTAAAGAGTCAAATTGGATGCTGAGCACATACAGTACATGCTGGCAGGTCTGCAATAGTATTGGAAGTCAAACAACCATTCACACTCACATTCATTCATTCATTCATTCATTCGTTTTCTACCGCTTTTTCCTCATGAGGGTCGCGGGGGGTGCCAGAGCCTATCCCAGCTATCTTTGGGCAAAAGGCAGGGTACACTCTGGACTGGTGGCCAGCCAATCACAGGGCACATATAGACAAACAACCATTCACACTCACATTCATACCTATGGACAATTTGAAGTTGCCAATTAACCTAGCAGGTTTTTGGAATGTGGGAGGAAACCGGAGTACCCGGAGAAAACCCACGCATACACGGGGAGAACATGCAAACTCCATACAGAGATGACCGAGGGTGGAATCGAACTCGGGTCTACATGTTATATTTGTTGTTTCAATTTTGACATAAAATTTGTCCCACATGTAATCTTCTGAATGTTAATATTATCTAATCATGCAAGCATTTTTTTTTACAAACATAAATATTTGAATATTTCAAATGTTACCTGAAAAATCCAAAGTGCACACTCCAAGCTGGTGGAAACCCTTCAACACAGACATTGGTTTTAAGGTTTCTGTGTCCCATATGTGGATGGAGGCATCTCGGCCAACCTGAACAGGCATAAATCATTTGAATGAAAAGATAACAGTTCGGTGTCTTTATGCTAGAGCAGGGGTCTCAAACACGCGGACACTAGTTTGAGGCCCCCGCCTTGATATGAAAGTTTAATGTTAGTGCGGCCTGCGCAAGTTTGATATGGATGCTGTATGGTATCATGTACCCAGAAAAAATTATTACGTTTGTTCATGTTAAAGGTTAAATAACTGTTAATAGTTATCCTCCCTATCCGTGTGGAAGTGGTAAGTTTTTGGCTATTTAAGTTTAAAGGAAATAACTTGAAGGCTACCGTTTAGGTCGCTAGCTCTCTAGTTTGCGAGTTAGCATGTGTCTCAAGACCCTGCAGTTGCGCAATATGTTGTAAATAAAAAGAGTATAAATGTGACTATAGTCGTGTTTTGTCATGTCTACAGGGCTCTGATAATGCTT
This sequence comes from Doryrhamphus excisus, assembly GCF_037039965.1. Lineage (NCBI taxonomy): Eukaryota > Metazoa > Chordata > Actinopteri > Syngnathiformes > Syngnathidae > Doryrhamphus > Doryrhamphus excisus. Next base: position 15,813,394 of record NC_136370.1, on the reverse strand, counting down.
TGTTCATTTTAATCTGAAAAAAATAATTTGTCTACCCACCAACTATATGTGGTTTCTTAAGTTTTTATTATTTGCCGTTTTATTATTATTATTATTATTATTTATTTATTTATTTATTACTGATTGATTTTCTTTATTCTTCATTTGTTTATTTATTTTTCATCTTATTTTGTGTAGAAAAATAAAATTAAGATATTTGAGAACAGTGGAATGTTTTATCAGAGCTTTTCTTGTAGAAAATCGGAACCAAAGCAAAGTTTTTTAAATTTTTTTGTTTTTAATAAATGCGTTTTTTGGGGGGTTTTTTTGAAAACCTGATGCGGCCCAGCCTCACCCAGACCCTAGCTCCAGTGGCCCCCAAGTAAATTGAGTTTGAGACCCCTGCGCTAGAGGGTACCTTACCTGGCCTGTCGCTACGAAGTCCTTTAGGGGGTGGATAGCCAAACAGAGAATATCATCATCATGACCCATGTAAAAACGCTGGGAGTTCTGCTGTCTGTTGTACACAATCCCAACGGCAGCCACATGGTAGACGATCTCACCGGTCTGGGTGTAGAACAGATTACTTCTGCAGTCATAGCCCCTGTAGCTGTAAAAAAAAACAACACAGACATGTTTCATGGAGAAAATTCCCTCCCTTTGTTTGTCCTTATTCATCATATTATCGAGCCAGCTCACCCATGAATAAAGTGCAGCTTCAAGCCACTCCCAGGTGCCCGCTCTCGCTTTTTCATTGCTGTTGCTCGATGCTTCTCTTTACACTGCTCTTTGAGCTGAGGTAGGTCTTCTTTATAAACCTGAATTCAGGGAGAGAAGTGTGAAATGTTTCATAAAAAAAAACAAAAACAACAAAAACAACCTGTCACCTGTCGTCTATACGTGAGCTGCGTCTCCTGCTCAATTTCCGAGTCCATTTCAGGTACATCTGACTGATCAGAGTCTGATTCTTCGCTGTTAGAGTCCGCTAAGGTCTCTGGGAATAGAAATAAGGTTTACATCACATCACAATCTTAAAAAGCCATTATATGAAGCCACTGTATGAATAGAATTCATACAGTACTGTTTCCCGTTCTATTTAGCAGCCAAACCAAATGATTAAAAATGCTGGTGCTGCACTGTGATGCTGGGCCAAGAAAAGGCAATAAGCTGGACTGGGAGCTAAAAACAGCTTCTCACAACGTGTCCATTAGGAAAATGAAAAGGAAAGGTTGTTGGTGGGGGGGGTTGTTTTACAGTTCTCTGGAAAAATAATGACTATGGGAATGACAATGCAATTATACTTTCCAAGCTTTGTGTTGTTGTGTTTTAAATATTGTGAAACAGGGAGCATTTAGTATGATGGTTTAACACACAAGGACCATTAGAATAGTGGGAGAGGTGCTGTCGGAAACATGTCAGTGGGTTTAGAGCAGTGCTTCTCAAATAGTGGGGCGGGGCTCCCCTGGGGGGGCCGCGGGGAACTGTCAAAATTCATTCATTTTCGACCGCTTATCCTCACGAGGAGTCACAGCAGGTGCTGGAGCCTATCCCAGCTGTCTTTGGGCGAGAGGCGGGGTACACCCTGGACTGGTGGCCAGCCAATCACAGGGCACATATAGACAAACAACCATTCACACTCACATTCATACCTATGGACAATTTGGAGTCGCCAATTAACCTAGCATGTTTTTGGAATGTGGGAGGAAACCGGAGTACCCGGAGAAAACCCACACATGCACGGGGAGAACATGCAAACTCCACACAGAGATGGCCGAGGGTGGAATTGAACTCGGGTCTCCTAGCTGCGAGGCATGCGTGCGAACCACTAGTCCACCTTGCAGCCTTGATATCTATCATTCATTCATTCATTTTCTACTGCTTATCCTCACGAGGGTCGCAAGGGGTGCTGGAGCCTATCCCAGCTGTCTCCTGGGGTGAGAGGCAGGGTACACCCTGGACTGGTGGCCAGCCAATCACAGGGCACATATAGACAAACAACCATTCACACTCACATTCATACCTATGGACAATTTGGAGTCGCCAATTAACCTAGCATGTTTTTGGAATATCGGAGGAAATCGGAGTACCCGGAGAAAACCCACGCATGCACGGGGAGAACATGCAAACCCCACACAGAGATGGCCGAGGGTGGACTTGAACTCCAACATGGACACATTTAATTAATTGAGAAGCTGGTTTAAAAGGAGGGCTGCATGGCGGTTGAGTGGTTAGCACGCAGACCTCACAGCTAGGAGACCCGAGTTCAATTCCACCCTCAACACTGCATGAGGTCATGAAGTCAGCCGTGGCATGTCTGACACGATAGAGTGAAAAAAAGTTCTCCTCCCATCTTGTGTGGAAGTGGTAGTTTTTTTTTCCTGAAGTTTAGCAGTGAGCAGTGAGAAAAAAAAAGATCAAATTACCTTGTGGTGCAATGTGCAGAGCTTCTTTTGACTTTCTCTCAGGAACAAACTTCCACTGGAACACGGAGTGATCGGCTCCGCCGATTGTTATAACCCACTGGTAGTCATGTGACCATCTGGCATTAGTTATATGTGCCGAGTGACCGAAATATTTTTTACATTTTGCACCTAAAATGAATAAAAATATAACATGAATGCAGCATCAATAGATGACGCTAACAGTAACTAAAGGTGTGTTTTCGTTTTACCTTTTTTAATACACGGATATCGTAAAAGTTTGACTAATCCGTAGTCGTCTGCTGTTACTAAGACTTGGTTGTTAAAGTTGGCGTCCACTGAGTTGATATCATTGATATCCGAGTACTTGGGCCATATTCCGTTCACTTCAGGACCGAGCACACATGTCCACGACGCCCACTGCACCAGCTTCAGCTCCTCCCTGTTGGTCACTTCCTTACCACCTCATCAAAGGATGAATAAGACAGAAATTAATATCTGGGCTTTTGAATTAGCATAATTTCTACGATGAAGCTTACTTGGCATCCTATAAAACAACCTCCTGCCGCTGCCATCGTTTGTCTGCAAGAACTTGCTGTCGGTGGACCAGTCCATGTGTGTAATGAAGCTATTGGAGCCAATGCACTCTCCGACTTTCTTGTACCGCTGCACCACACCGTAAATGTCCACCGAGTTGTCATTGGAGCCGACAGCCAAATGGGCGCCATCAGGGGAGTACTTCAGCTCATGTATAGCCTCTTTTCTGTCCTTGATGTGGACCACTTCAGTCATATCTCTGGAGGTAAGCAAAAAAAAATAGTTGAATGAAGTATAAATTATAACAGATGTAAAACTTTCACAGCCTTTCATTGCGTTGTGTACTTGCCTGACTCTGAGGACAGTGAATGAGCCATCCTTCATTCCGAGGGCCAAATGAATACCGTCAGTGCTGACAGCTGCACAGCGGATGGGCTCCTCCATGTTACAGCGTGCTATTAGTGCATGATCTATGAGGCTCCATATCCTATGTAGGAGGAAAAATATGAGAAAACAAAGTTGGGATGAAATTACTAGAAGCGGGCGGATCAATCCATGTATCAATACCAAGGGTATATTTATTTATTACTGATTGATTGATTTTCTTTATTCTTGATTTGTTTATTTATTTTTCATCTTATTTTGTGTAGAAAAATACAAAGTAAGATAACAACAGGAAGTAAGATGACAACAGGAAGCGGAAAACGCCCGTCCCTTGCGCCCACCCCTCCGGGTGGCAACCCCTCCCCTATCGATCGTTCCAGGGTGAATTATGTCCACTACACAAGCCCCCCCCAGAATTCACCCATAGTCAAAATCGTCCGTGCGTGCGGGGACAACCGCACGGCCCCGCCGTATGCGCACTGCTTGCGGCAGGGGAGAAGGGTGTGGTGAAGGGGACGAGATTGTGCACGCGGGGGGCGGCATGACTGCCCCGGTAGGGGGCGCCCCCGGTAGGGGGCTCCGCCAGTGTCAGGGGTTGGTTGTCGTCCACCAGCGCAACCTTCAGCCGGTCCACCGAGACAGTCTCCCGTCGGCCACCCATGTCCAAAACAAAATACTTGTTGCCGTGCTCCAGGACCCGGTATGGTCCGTCATAGGGTGGGCGTAAAGGCCCACGGTGCAAACACAAAACGTGCCGTGCCCAGGGCAGTGGGAACATGTGGGTCCACCGTGCCGTGGTGTGATACAGGGATGGGTTTAAAGGTGTCCACCACCTCCTGCAGGGCGGACCTCTGTAGGGCGGCGGACCAGGGTGCGGTGGCGTCCGGAATAATATAGCAAGTATTCGAGTTGTTCATGGAAACGTTTAAACCCGACTTTACTCACCACGGACAGGGGCTCGCTCTTTTTTGTTCCAGCTAATGCCTTTTTGCCAACCCGTGAGAGTTTTCCTGTGTGATTCCGATGTGGTTGGTGGAATTAAACTTTCCCATTTCTGTGTCATCACCGGAAACATGTGCATGGCAAGTTTTGCACTCAGCTGTAATGTTTTTTTTTTACTGCCACATGGCTGGAGTGCGGAGTGTAAATATAATCTGATATTACTCATTTTTTGTAAATTCACCTCGGGACAACACTAACACATATATTCCTAGAAACTAAAATATTGATATAATAATGCAATAACATCTAATAACCATCACCTGACTGAGCGGTCGTCGCTTCCCGTCATGGCCAGAGGCTTGGTGGGGTGCACGGCCAGCGCCCATAGTTCGCCCTCGCAATGACCCTGCATGATGAGGAAAGGTTTGTTGCGGTCGTGGACTACCACCTCGAAGATCTCGCTATCCTGCGTGCCCACCAGGATGTGGTCCCCCCGCCAGCACACACTACGCACAGACAGCCCTGGCCACACAAACACACAGCGGGAGAAATTCAGCAAATATATTTTAAGACCAGCTGAAATCCATTCAGCAACACGACATAAAAGATGATTACAGGATGTTTAAATCGCCGTGATGTGGCTACTTAATAAGGATAATAAGGTTTAACAGGAATACTAATAGAGTAGAACCTGCAAAGTCGGATTGTTGGACTTCAAGACACTTTGCTTTTGTTAAAAATTGTGTTTTAAAATACTTTTTAGTCCCATTGACTTCAGCATCTCTCATCATCTGTGGAACTCTTTGCCGCATTCACTCCGTGCTTGCCCTGACCTTCCCTGTTTTAAAAAAAACAACTAAAAACCCACCTCTTTAAATCTGTTTTTAATGTTTAAACTTTTTATACCTGACTGCTGTGCCCCGCCCCGCTTTTTCTTATGTTTTAACTGTGTATTAACGAATGAATGTTGTATTTTAATGTATCTTTTGCTATGTTTATTTGCTTTTATTCAACTCCATTCCTCTGTAAAGTGTCTTTGAGTATTTTGAAAAGCGCTATACAAATAAAATTTATTATTATTATTATTATTATTATTATTATTATCTCAGTGTATGACATTTCTCTGAATAAAATTCAGAGATTAATGATGTCACACTTACATTAAAGACATAAGGGTTGTAAAGAGATTTTTTCAGCAAACATTATATATCAGCAACATGCTGAGGTACAGAAATTGCTATAAAACTCTGAAGGAGCAGCCGCATGTTTTTGCCCTGAATTTGATGAGAAAATGTTCAAATTGTCACTTATAAAAATGTTAAAAACAACTTGAATCATACATAAAATACATTTATGACACAGTTTAATTGACAAATATTAATACTTGTTTTATTATTACTGTTTTTTAATCATGATTCTGAATCACCTGCCAATTGTATTATTCATTCATTCATTTTCTACCGCTTATCTTCAAGAGGGTCGGGGGTGCGTAATTATATATAATATCTCATATATAAAGAGTCAAATTGGATGCATATACAGTACATGTTGGCAGGTCTGCAATAGTATTGGAAGTCAAACAACCATTCACACTCACATTCATACATTCATAGATAATTTATTTGGAGTCGCCAATTAACCTAGCATGTTTTTGGAATGTGGGAGGAAACCGGAGTACCCAGAGAAAACCCACGCATGCACGGGGAGAACATGCAAACTCCACACAGAGATGGCCGAGGGTGGAATTGAACCCACGTCTCGAGCTGTGAGGTCTGCGTGCTAACCACTCAACCACCGTGCAGCCCCTAATTGTATTATAATTTAGTTATTTTTCAGTGCCATTGGTAGAGTAGTGGTACAGGACCATCCACCCACTGGATCCCCCAACCCCCAGTACTTGTTTATAGCCCGGATAAATGGGTGCGTGAATGCGTGAAGCCATAAAGACTACCAATTATATTTTTATGCAACTTCTATTTGACATTTTGAAATACAATGGAACCAAATTTGAAGTTGACCAGCCTGCCAGAATAGATTGTGTTTGACCTTGGAGGTTCCACTACATATGACGCCACAACTTAGATGTTGTCAAGCTAATATGCAATACTTATATATGCTATACTTTTATGGCAGTATGACATAAAGTAGGACTAACAATACGGGGGACGGCTACAAACAGACTGACACGGTTCTTAAATCCACCCTGTAACACATTACCCACCTCTGCTATTTTCACCTCTAGCTACTGTTTGGTCCGAGATAAGAAAATAAAGAAATGGAGGAAAGAAGAAAGGAAATATTAGTAAAAACAGAAAATAATGACTTTTGTTTTTAGATGGAATGAGCCTAACTTGACCTATAACCTTTACTGAGTGGAGGCAGTTTGACATCACCTTTATATCCTTGGTCTGTTTCCCTGAGATCAATGACAGTAATTGGTTTGAAGTTGAGATCCCACAGGCGGACGCAACCATCTCTGCCCCCGGTGGCGAAACCCTCTTCACAAGCGTTCATGCTGAAAATCCCTGACTGGGAAAAAAAAAAAAAAAATGACAGGCTGTTAGTGTGCGATAAATGAGCGATGACAGAACCGGTTCCGTGCTGCAAATGTGACTGTTTAGCAAGGCCTTCACAGCTATCTGCTACTGTGGCCTTAACATCACACTGTGAGCTCTGGAGGAGCAGGAGGTGCTATGTTGTTATCGCTGGAAAAGCTCTGCCCATGGCCTTCTTCACTCTTAAAAATGCTGGGTTAAAAACAACCCAATCTGGGTTGTTTCCCAACCCAGCGCTGGTTAAATATTGGACCAACCTCGCGTTGGATTATTTTAACCTAACAAGTTGGGTTGGTTATCTTAACCCAACAATTGGGTTGTTCATATGACCCAACGCTGGGTTCATATTTACTACACTGCTGGGTTATTTCAACCCAGCAAATTGGGTTGCCAATATACCATATATATGTATGTGTATATATACAGTAAAGTCTCGTTATATCGATATTCTCGGGAGTCGGAAAAAATATCGATATAACCGGACTATCGATATATCCGATCCTGCGCCGAACTGCATTAAAAGTGGGCGGATCTTTGATATGGCATGTAATTTTCTCCTTGAGTTCATGGATCGCGTATCTAGCATGCTTTTGTACTGTAGTGAAGTGAAAAATAAACTTATGCATTAAATAAAAACACTTTTTTAATGACTATTTCTTTTCAAAATAAAATTCAACCAATGCAAAATCCTCACGCTTCAGCAGACAAAACCATAAACATTGTTGCAAAAAATGATTCTGAGTCTCTCTGAGACTCTGAGTAAATATTCAATAATGCACTCGACATTGTTCTATACACACGAGAGAAACCACGAACGCCAGCATGTACATATGAAAAACAGTGATTATTGCAAGCGATCAAAAGATATCTGAATACAACACAATTAAATACATGTATGGAAAACAAAAACTGCAACGTTTACATTACTTATTCTGTACTAACCGAAACTAATTATATCATAAAAGACTAGAAATTTGCCGGGAAATGAAAATAGTATCGTAATAAGCAGTACTATTGATATAACCGATATCGATATAACGAGACTTTACTGTATATAAATTATTTTTTTTTTTTTTTTTTTTTTTTACATAATGGAAATCACAACTCAGCAGCAAATAACAGAGATAACCCAGCGAATTGGGTTCCCAGAATACCCAATTCAATAAAAAATGACCCAATTAAATGACCCAACAGGCTCAACCCAGCGGTCGGGTGAAAAAAACAACCCAGCATTTTTAAGAGTGTTTGTCCGAGTGTTAAGAGAGGCATGCTGTGGGATCCCCGGTGAGACATTTGGTGGTACGAAAATCAGGAATCAGCATGTACTGTAGTTATTATCCCCTCCCCCATCCTCCCGTTCCCTAACAAAGCTGTTGATCTCATAGATAAATTTAATCCCGTGTAGCAAAAGACTGATCCTTCTCTATTGAGCAAGCCGGCATGTGTGCGTCACTGTTTTTTTTTTTTTTTTTTTTGGTGCACAAAGAATTGTTTGCTTCAAACTTACCCCATGAGCTCCCTGCACCGTCCTCATCAGGTTGATGCCTTTCCACACGTAGATATCGCCGTTCAACGCACCCGAATACGTCACCTCATCCTTGGCGCAGGCTAAGCATAGGATTGTTTGGAGATCCCCCGTTTTGCCGAAAACGCCACGTTTGGGTGTGAGAGCATTACCACATAAGCTCCAGAACTGCAAACACAAACGTAAGAGAGTGAAAGAGCGTAGCGGTGGCTAATAATAATCCCCCTGTGTAATCCTGTTGTGACAGCAAGTGGACAATTATGGAGTGTTTGGGTACAACGACGTGATCATAAATCATAAACACTGTACGGCTCGACACACACACACAGTACATTCACAGCCAAGAATATCAGCCACCTTGAAAGACACCAAAGTCAAATACAAAATACCCGCCCCACATGTGCGAGCGGGTGCTGTAACCACCTGATCAGCATGCACGGAGACAGGCACGCACGCACGCACAGACGCCGGCTAGCTCATTATTTATAAGCAAGGTCATTGGGATGCACGGGCACAGCCTTGTCTGAGGGCTGAATCCATCAAACACGGGAGGTGAGAGCGAAAGGGGAAGCGCCCTGTCTGCATAGATATAAGATCACAATGAGCCTATCAAATGCTGAGACATGGATGGCGACGAGCGAAAACTCATACACGCACGCTCATCGCTGGACAGGCAGGAGGGAAATGATAGAAAATGTTCAAGATGGATGATATTGCTCGGTGTGACATTTTATTCATCAACAGAAGGAACCGGTTGTGACAAACCTGATTGACAACACCGATTACCTTGCCTCTTGACTGAAACATGTGACATGTTAACATGTTAACGAGTCCAATTAACCCAGACATGAATCATCAAAGTTCCCGTCCCCAACCTTTGATTCTCATCCTGCCCTGTACTGTGGACTAAAGTATTTAAATCAGGGGCCTCAAACTCGCAGCCCGCGTGCCATATGCGGCCCCCGGGACGCTACTTTGAGGCCCCTACCTTGATATGAAAGTTTAATGTTTGATATGGATGCTGTATGGTATCATGTACCCAGAAAAAATTATTACGTTTGATTAATGTTCATGTTAAAGATTAAATAACTGTTAATAGTTATCCTCCCTATCTGTGTGGAAGTGGTAAGTTTTTGGCTATTTAAGTTTAAAGGAAATAACTTGAAGGCTACCGTTTAGGTCGCTAGCTCTCTAGTTTGCGAGTTAGCATGTGTCTCAAGACCCTGCAGTTGCGCAATATGTTGTAAATAAAAAGAGTATAAATGTGACTATAGTCGTGTTTTGTCATGTCTACAGGGCTCTAATAATGCTTTGTTCATTTTAATCTGAAAAAAATAATTTGTCTACCCACCAACTATATGTGGTTTCTTTTTTATTTTTGTTTTTTTATTTGCTGTTTTATTATTATTTTATTTATATATTATTGATTGATTGATCTATTGTCTTTATTTTGCTTTGTTTATTTATTTATAAAAATTATAAAAATTATAAAAATTATAAAAATTATAAAAATTATAAAAATTATAAAAATTATAAAAATTATAAAAATTAAGATATTAATAACAGCGGAATGTTTTATTAGAGCTTTTCTTGTGGAAAACCGGAACCAAAGCACTGAAAACGTGGAGGGTATAGCAGAAGCAAAAGCATTGAAGACAGTTTTTTCATTTGTTTTTTTTCTGTTTTTAATAAATGCGTTTTTTATTTATTTATGTATTTATTTATTTTAAACCTGATGTGGCCCAGCATCACCTAGCATGACACAGACAAGAAAAGTGATGAAAATTAAGCATGCGCAGATGGACCGGCCGGGGTTCGGCGTCAATTTCCTTAATTCTTGGAGAACAGTGATCGGACCATCCTTATACTGAAGAGAAACCGATCTTATCAACCTCGTCAAAGATCTGAAAGTCAGTCAAAGGCTGCCAGACTGACGGCCAAGCAATCGAGCAAAGGCCCTGAACAGACTGTGTACATATATTTATACTGTGTATTCTGTATATTTTGTATTTTTCATTCTTTTTTTAATAGATGTGTCTGCACCTATTATACCAAAACAAATTCCTAGTATGTGTTGATCATACCTGGCAATAAAACCGTTTCTGATTCTGATTCTGATCGGCCACAAAATATAACAACTTCCACTATTCCTGAGGACTGTGAGATTTTAGGTATCGGAATTCTTAGTCACAGATTCAGATCCCTGCTTTTCTGAGGTGACAGGTCACTGATGTTGGACCTGACAGGTGGGTAGCCTTATTTTGCTTTGTGTCATGCTGCAACAGAAAAGTATCTTCCCTTAACTCTTCTCATAAAGTTGGTAAGCACAGATTTGTGATCCGGAAGTTCAGGAATTAAGATTCTGTGGGGCAGCTGAGTGGTTTAGCCCTACTCCTGATTGATAAGTGATGGATGAATCCTAAATCCGAGTTATGAGAGTATTTATAAGAGCTTGTGTGCGTGGGGGTTGGAGCTGAGGGTTAAGTCGCACACATCACAGGTGCGTGAGGGACTACGTTGAATGTGTTAGAGGATGCTTCGGAAGGAGGTGGGAGCTTCCTTTAATTGTACCCCGTCCTGCTACAGACGCAGCAGGGATGGATGCAGCGTGACTGCACAGCCTGCCCTGCCCACAACTGATAAGGCAGCAAGACTCGGGCACCAACTAATCCCTGTGCTGTTTGAATTGCTGAGTGGAGACGAGATGCCAGAGGGGGTTATGATGAGGCCAGCGGCAGGAGCAGAGTACACTCAGTGGAGGAATGGAGAAAGGTGGAAATGGCCAGAAAATTGACTTCAGAGCCTATACATAGTAAACACTTTGCTTTTGTTTGAATGACACTTGAATACGCTCCAGCCAACTTCTGGGGTTGCAGACATTTACTTGAACCCCATAATCCAAAAGATGTGGGGTGAGGATGCAGAGGAATAGATGCATGAATACTGTATACTTTTAATGGAAGCCTGTTTGGGCAGATAACTGGTTTGCCCAAAGTTGTTCCCCAGGTAGGTGCTTGCACTTTGGAAAATATATTATGTCTTCATTGCATTTCCTTGAAATAAAACTTGTTTAAGGGAGAACAAAACCCAAACCTACTTTGTCCCTGTGTGAAAAAGTGACTGCCCCCTAAACCTAATAGCAGAATGGGCCACCCTTAGCAACAACAACTGCAATCAAGTTTCTTACAGCACTGTGGAGGAATTTTGTACCACTCATCTTTGCAGAATTGTTGTAATTTAGCCACATTGTAGGCTTTTCCGGCATGAACCGCCTTTTTAAGGTCATGCCACAACATCTAAACAGGATTTCAGAGGTGGACTTGTTGGTGTGTTTTGGATCATTGTCCTGCTGCAGAACCCAAGTTGGTTTCAGATTGACGTCACGAACAGTTAGCCGGACATTCTCCTCCAGGGGTTTTAGTTAGACAGCACAATTTTTGGTTCCATTTACCACAACATGTTTTCCTGGTCCTGAAGCAGTAAAACAGCCCCAGACCATCACACTACCACCACCATATTTTTCTCACAGAATTATGTTTTTTTTCTGAAATACAGTGTTTAACCTTAATGTTCTTTTTGTTCATTAGTGGTTTTCGTCTTAGCACTGACCTTAATTGAGATAAGTGAGGCCTGCAGTTCTTTGGATGTTGTTGTGGGGTCTTTTGTGACCTCTTGGACGAGTCGTCACTGCGCTTTTCAGGTAATATTGTCTGACTCCTGGGCTGGTTAACCATTGTTATATTTTTTTTAGGCTTTTCCGACATGACTTTTTAAGGTCATGCCACAACATCTAAACAGGATTTCAGGTCAGGACTTTGACTAGGTCACTCCAAATTCTTCATTTTGTTTTTCTTCAGTCATTCAGAGGTGGACTTGTTGGTGTGTTTTGGATCATTGTCCTACTGCAACTGAACTGACCCCAAGTTGGTTTCAGTTTGAGGTCACAAACAGTTAGCCGGACATTCTCCTCCAGGGGTTTTTAGACAGCAGAATTGATGGTTCCATTTACCGCAACATGTTTTCCTGGTCTTGACGCAGAAAAACAGCCCCAGACCATCACACTACCACCACCATATTTTTCTAATGAAATTATGTTTTTTTTTTAAATACTGAGTTTAACCTTAATGTTCTTTTTGTTCATTAGTGGTTTTCGTCTTAGCACTGACCTTAATTGAACTAAGTGAAGCAGTTCTTTGGATGTTGTTGTGGGGTCTTTTGTGACCTATTGGATGAGTCGTCACTGCACTTTTGGGGTAATATTGTCTGACTCCTGGGCTGGTTAACCATTGTTATATGTTTTTTAGGCTTTTCCGACATGAACTGCCTTTTTAAGGTCATGCTACAACATTGATGTTGTTGTGGGGTCTTTTGTGACCTCTTGGATGAGTCGTCACTGCGCTTTTGGGGTAATATTGTCCGACTCCTGGGCTGGTTAACCATTGTTATATGTTTTTTAGGCTTTTCCGACATGAACTGCCTTTTTAAGGTCATGCTACAACATTGATGTTGTTGTGGGGTCTTTTGTGACCTCTTGGATGAGTCGCCACTGCGCTTTTGGGGTAATATTGGCTGAGTCCTGGGCTGGTTAACCATTGTTATATGTTTTTGCCATTTGTCGATAATGGTTCTCAATGTGGTTCACTGTAATCCCAAAGCTTTAAAAATGGCTTTATAACATTGGTTGTGTTTTAACAGGGGGGCAATCACTTTTTCACACACATTCTTGAATCGCCCTTCTGAAGCAGCTACAATTCAAAGTGATATTGTGTCAAATGTTGAGCAATAACAATTGAAGTCCGAATGGCAACAATCAAACTGGCGGCTATTGCCGTCCAATCTAAAATGACCTTATTAAAGCATCCAGTTACTGTGGAAAGGGGGACTATATTTCATCAGCAGCCCCTTCCTTTCTCTGTCACACTAGAGTGACCCTGAGCGGTGTCAGAGTGCTAACTGCAATGCTAGCAGAGGTCAACAAAGAGCAGTCAGAAAAAAGTAGATGAGCATTGCTGGAAGGTGGTTTTCTCACAGTTCTTGTCCATCTGCATTGAGTCAAGCCCGGTCCTCTGGCAATTCGCATCATTGCCATTTAAGCACATGAAAACATTGCTTATCACATAATGAGGACTAATTTCAGCCCTTTATTTTAATTATGAGATTTAGCTTGATGAAGCATGATTCATTTTGCATTAAGTAAATACAGTCTGACTCTTCTTTATGGGCAATGTGGAAGAATCTTTGTTATATGTTATGTTATTGTTATGTATTGGTATTTAGATTGAATCGGTACCAGGGGCGTCACTAGGTTCTGAAGACAGGGGGGGCTTAGCCCCCTGGAGATGCACAGGATATGAATGAATGTAGTAGACATTCAAAAAAATAAAAAAAAAAAAAACAAAAACCGGGATATAACTTTCCCACTTTTGGAGAGATTTAGTAGAGACTCAATTGTTTTAGGCCACCATTAAATGTACACAAGTACACACAATCTACACTGCAAAACCGCTGCTCAAGCTTTGTAACCATTCTGTCCAGTGGACAGTGATCAATTATATAATAATCATTATTAGATTATTAATTAGCCTATTATTATTACTGTCATCATTATTATTCTTCTGATTATTACTACTACTACTACTAGGCTAGTATTAGCATGCTTATTGATTTGCTTATTAGCCTGATCTTGCCCTATTATATGAAATTTGTCGGATATTTTTTTTGTAAAAAAATAACATTTTTTAAAAATAATAAAAAAAATCAATAAAAAAGATCAAATTATTTAGGGGGGCTTAAGAACATTTTAGGGGGCTGCAGTACCCCTAAAATAGGCCTAATGACGACACTGATCGGTAAGTAGCTGTACTGAACCAAAACCTCTTTACCGATTTCCCACTCGGTACTCATATCAAGTGAAAGACAGGAAGTGCACATTCGACCTTGCGATGCACCTCCACAAGCTCCGGTCAACCGCTGATGACATCATAGACGGGCAACGTAAGTTTTGCTAGATGTGCTGCTTGGATGTGTCATTGTTAATGACGTACAATCACTGCTCAATTTATTGGGGAAGCCGGCACCATTTACTGAAATTATTATTATTATTTTTTTTTATCTTATCCATTAGAGCAATTTTTACGGCGGAACCTGGCAGAACAAAAAAAAACATAAAAGGCTAAATGATCAGCAGGGTGTGTCTGTGTGTGTATGTGTGTAATTGCACCAGTCCACAGTCATGGTCGTTGTCATAGTGGTTGTGTTTCCCCTCAGCCTACGAGTGAGTGGATTACTGCCACTAAATCTCCTGGATGCTCTGAGTGCTATAATCACTGAGCAAACCCAGGGCCAGGGAGCAGATGTCACATGGTCTGCAGGGTAAAGGCTGGGGAATTATGTGGGACAATTGCTGGATTTCCCTGCCATCGGGAAACCAGTGGAGAGGGAGGAGGAGTGGACTAAGCGGACATTGGGGGAGGATTCCGGTGACGGTTTCTGTGCCACGGTGGTTGGGGGGGAGAGTCCAGGGCAGATATAACAGATGAGATTGACATGAGGGTCGCTGGACTGCATGCAGAAGGCCCATTGACTCCACTGCAGCAATTGTATTTCAATGAAAAGTTTTAATTTTTAATATCCATAATTAAGCAAATTCCCTACTGTCTGTTTCCCTGTTGTTTCTGCATGATTTAAAGCATATTAGCATTGCACTGAAACACCAGTTTTACTTACTATTTTATCTTTATGCATGACACAGCCTCCCATGACCACAAGGCACTCCAAATAAACTTCCATGTCTTCCTAATGTTTTGGGAATTGCTCCAAGGCTCTGAGCTCCTTTTTATTTTCTTAATGGCTTTGCACCAAAAGGAACACTGCAATATATCCCAAGGGAAGATTTGGCAGTGGCACCCGAGATGAACTCATTGAATTTTTATGAAGAATGTGAAGAGAGATGCAATAGAGCCAAGCCTAAAAAAAAAAAAAAATGCCAGAGCAGCTGCAGCTTGTATAGAGTATTGAAAAGCTGAATGAGGGGGAGCTAGAATGCATGGTTCACTGTAACGTTCCTTCCTCTCTATGCCGTGCAAATGACTGTAAATTTGAGAGCAGGTAACATAAATTGGCTTTTGTGTATATATGAAATGCCTCATAACTATGAAGTCTAGAGTGAAACAAATTTGCATACAGCCGTGGTTGCAAAAGATTCTTCAAACTAATCTGTATTCAGACATTATGCAAATTCTGACGTGTCAAATGCAACGTGGAAAATGCGTCTGTACCTTGATATGTTTGACTCCACAGCTTACAAGCTTGCTCGGCTGGTACAAATCCCACGATATGTCAAATATCTGCGGGAAGAAGAAAATACATCAGATATAATATAATAATGGATTCAATTTATAATGCACTTTCATTCTTCAGAATCACAAAGTGCTTCACAGGAAAAATGAATAAAAAAGAAAAATTAAGAAAAAAAATACAAAAAAGGGCAAAAAAAACCCCACAAGTATTTATTTATTTATGTATTTATTTATTTTTAAATGTTAAATTTTTTTATTATTTTTTATTGTTTTTTTATTTTTTATTTTTTATTTTTTATTTTTTATTTTTATTTTTTATTTTTTATTTTTTATTTTTTATTTTTTATTTTTTATTTTTTATTTTTTATTTTTTATTTTTTATTTTTTATTTTTTATTTTTTATTTTTTATTTTTTATTTTTTATTTTTTATTTTTTATTTTTTATTTTTTATTTTTTATTTTTTATTTTTTATTTTTTATTTATCTATTTTTTTAGTGTCCCATCCAGCCATTGGGGCAGATAGTATTGTTGATCTTAATGCCCTTACATGCTAAACAGATCTGCTCTGTGTCAGGAAAGGTGTAAGCTACAACTTCCCTGTACTATGAAATTTAATTTGCCGTTTTTTCATGTTTTTGTTATGCGAATTTGCGAATTCAAGAAGAAACACAGAAAAGAAGAAGAAGACAAAATGGGGGGGGGGTGACAGTAGAGAAAAATCACAGTAGTAGAGAAAAACACAAGTATTAAAAACATGGGGGGAAAATAAACAAAGAATCTAAGAAAAAACTTTACTAAAAAGATATTGGCGTTTAACACAAATACCGCAACATCACACTTATTTTGCTCATATTTGTTAGATTTATAGCAGATAAATGAAAAGAGACAAGTGTGTGTGTTTGAAATGACGACGTTCCAGAGTGTGTGGGCTGTATTAGAAAACAACAGCTGTCTGTATCATCATCATTTTAAAAAATCCCTTTTGATTAGCTGAGTGGTGTCTAAAATACTCCCGGTAAAGCCCCCAATCAATGGGGGTGGGGGGCGGCTGATTTGTTTATGTCTTCCTTGGAAAAAGGCCCTCAATTATGCAGAGCTTGCGATGGATGACGGTATATGGAAAAAGATGTTTACCCTGTCTGTATGTCCCGGTGCGGCTGCCAGAACCTTCCCTCGCCTCCAGTCCCACACACAGATTGTGTTTTTAGAGTCCAAACCCACAGACACCAAGCACTGCAGACAGACACACACACACACATCACAACAAAAGAAAGCATTATAGAGTGAAGAGGCTTTGTTGTACTAATTACAAATAAAAGCTGCTCCACTACCACATACTGTGGCATGGCAGGCCACAATGAAGAGGCTAATAATAATGTCTACAGAACAGTTGTCCAGCCCGTGGCGCTTCCAGTGAGCTCATTGAAGTGTTTTTTTTGCTGGAGGAGCCTCCTATAGCCGACTGAGTGAGTAGGCAGGAGCAGCCGAGCAGAAGTGAACGTAGCCGCTCTTATGGAAATTGCAGCTCCACTCGGCAGCCTGCTTTGCATGGCAGGAGATGTCCTCTTTGATGCTCTGACTAAATCAGTCTTTGGATATCTCACTCGTCGCTTGTTTTAAGACATGTGCAGATTGGTAAGCATCTCAAATCAAATCTGCGTGCAGACATGGCGGCTGAAAAGGCGTCCCCGTTTTCAAAAGTATGAAAAAAAAACATGCTTGAGGGGGAAAAACTGGATTGCTGGTCGGTCCAAAAATATCACAACAACTATTTCATGTTTCCTTTGGTTAGTCTCACACTGAAAGGATGTCGGTGCGCATTTTTTAATTGCTTTTATATATTTGGACTGGCTAATGGTACCAGGGATCCATCTGGTTTGAACTGACTTCATTTGAAAAGGGACAAATAGAGCTACCTCACGAGGAAGCAACACAGCCACCTCCTGCTTAAAATACTGTCACTTTGCATATAAATCCCCAGCTAGTTGGCCATGCAGGAAAAGAGCATGGGGTTGTTTCTTACGGCAAAATGCAGGAGGTGTAACTACTGCGTAAGAGCATCTATTAGAAACATGCAAATATAAAAATCAAAAAATGCTTCCTGTGTTGTATTGATTTTTTGGTATTTATGGTCTTTTTGGATTTAAATCACCACAACATTAGTGAGTATAAGCGGCATGGAAGATGGATGGATGGATGAAATGCAGCTACCCTTTCCATCATGACAGTGACAATGAAGATGTTGCCATTCCTGTCCGAGGTCTCACTTTACAATAAAGTGCACAAAAGTACAGTAGTTACTGTTACTTATTTAGTTCATTCCTCATTAACTGTAATTTTGTGTACATTATTGTAAAGTGGTACTCCATCCGATAAGGTGAAAACATGCTAAATCTGTCACCCAAACACATCAAAACAATCAATTTTGTAATTTGAAGTCGTGCTTTCCTTTTGTTTTATGACAACAACATTATATTACCGTACCATCTGATTGCGCAACAGAGGATCGACAGAACATGAGATGATCTGTGGGCTCGCAAAGTTCTGCCCAAACCGAGACAGCCCATTCCGAAAAAATTAGTACCCAAAACAGGTAGTAGTTATAAGGTAATGTACTGTACACATATTTTTTGGTAGCTAAAGGACTTGTTTAGATGTTCCTATGATTATGAGGTAACACACTTTGCACCTTGCCATTCCTGTCCGAGGTCTCACTTTACAATAAGGTACACAATAAGGTACACAAAAGTACAGTAGTTACTGTTACTTATTTAGTTCATTCCTCATTAACTGTAATTTTGTGTACATTATTGTAAAGTGGTACTCCATCCGATAAGGTGAAAACATGCTAAATCTGTCACCCAAACACATCAAAACAATCAATTTTGTAATTTGAAGTCGTGCTTTCCTTTTGTTTTATGACAACAACATTATATTACTGTACCATCTGATTGCGCAACAGAGGATCGACAGAACATGAGATGATCTGTGGGCTCGCAAAGTTCTGCCCATTCCAAAAAAACAGTACCCAAAACAGATAGTAGGTGTAAGGTAATGTACTGTACACATTTTGTCTTGGCATTGATTCCTATTTTTTGGACTTGTTTAGATGTTCCTACGATTATGAGATAACACATTTGCACCTTGCGACACTTAGAGGTGTCCCGACAGAACGTTTTTAATTCTGATACAATACCGATATTACAGCTTTGAGTATCGGATGTTACTGATATCCATCCAATTAATCCGCCGTGGTTTAGTGGTTAGCGTTCTGGACTTTGGAGCGGATGCCTGGGGTTTGAATCTCCACTAGTAAGCATCATCGGTATTCGTCAGGAAGGGCATCCGAAATATAAAGGGCCAAAAAATTACTATGCGGATCAAAAAGATCAGGAAAAAGCCGAAAGAAACAAATTGATATCCATCCAATCCGGCATCATACATTGCTTATTTTGTAGTGCAAATTATTAGAAAAGGTTATCACTCTATCTATCAATCAGTGGGTATGAGAAAACTTTATGGTTGTTAACCAACAGACAGAAAGCTGCACATAAACAGTGAAAAACCTCCATTATTATTGTGTACGACAATACCTGTCCTTCAAGGTCAAAGGCAAGGCAGGCGATGCCGTGAGTGTGCACGTCCTTGAGGATGGACACGGTCTGCACAGTGTAGGAGTCCCACACGCAGATGTAAGGCTCCTTGCCCACCTGTCCTGTAGCGACCAACACGCGCTCAGGATGCAGAGCTAAACTGCAAGGAGAGAAGAGGGGCGGGGAAATAAACATCCTATTACCATCCACATTTTTGCGTGCCCTTTGTTTGCACTGTGAGCGCTTCAAGCAAGAGAAGGATTCACCCTTCCAGGGTAAACCACTGGGACGAGATGAACACATTAAGCCTGTGCTGGGCATGAATGGCAAAAGGAGATGGGCAGCTTGACGTGGTGACATGGTTGACTTAACTCAGCCACGCTTATACACATACAGGCATGCGTATGTGCACGCACACACACAACATAGCTTAATGGGTGCTTGATGAACGTTCAAAGAGTCGAAATAAAGTATTCAGTTTGAGTCGTATGAATTGAATTGTCTCATTTTGTTGAATATGTGTTTATTTGTCCATGAGTTAGAACATTAGCAGGCTACTTCCTGGTTCATGGATGATAATAAAAAGGGAGAGACTGAATATTTCACTGTTGCCATAGTGACGGTGCAACTAAAATCTTCTGCACTTTTATCCACATCCTTCCTAGCAGTCATGAGTACTTCGCTGACCCATGGACCACCTCTATATTAAAAAAAAACTATTTTAACTAACTAAAATACTGTAAATATCATTGTTCTGAACTATTCTCTGGCCCATTCACCTTGCCTAATTTATCCGGGGGTTTCCTCGTATAACCAGGCATATGTTTGTAACACTCTTACATAATCCCCCCCACCCCCCTTCGAACTTGAAGCACTCCTGCTCTGCAGCTGAATAACAGTTTCCTGTATAAAGCTCTCTCTCTCTCTTTCTCTCTCTCTCTCCCCCCTCCTCCCGCTTCTATCCCACCCATCCTTTTAGCAGCCGCCAGTCACGTTCCGACTCATAGGACAATTCTTCGTTTTGCTCTCTTGCTCCTGGCCAATGTATTCCATGCTGAGCTCCTTCCATCAGTTGTGGGCGATAATGCAAAATTTGTTATTCATCTAACACCAAGTAAACACAGATCACATCAACAAACTTCTTGTGAACAATATCCATCCATTTTCTATGCCGCTTATCCAGAGTAAGCAGCATCAACCTAGTCAGTCAAGCCATCTTATGAAGATAAACAGTTAAACAGGTATTGAATATTCGTTCATTCATTCATTTTCTACCGCTTATCTTCATTGGGGTTGCGGGCGTGCTGGACTCCATCCCAGCTTATATGAATGTGTATGTATGAATTTGACAACTGCAGTAGTAATCATTTTTATGCATGTCTGCTTTTGACAAAAAAATGCACATCATAGTTACATGATAGTTTATTTATATATATATATTAGTCATATTGATTCAGTCTCTGATGTTATTTTTCCTAGAATAAACAGAGAAAAGCAAGAATTGTGCCATGCTGTTACAAATAATACAGTTTTCTGGAATTTTGTGGTTAAATATTTGTGAAAAATATGCACCTTGTCTGTATGTTTTGCCTAAATGAAGCATTTCCCAGTAGAATGCAAATATAAGGCATTCAGAAGACTCATTCAACGACGCTGTGAATGACATGTAGTATTCTATACTGGTCACTATAGGTATCACTAATGACACTAGTGACACACAAGCACCAGACTTCATTTTGTCAGAATTCGCTTATCCTCACAAGGGTCACGGGCGTGCTGGAGCCTATCCCAGCTGACTTCGGACAAGAGGCGGGGTACACCCTGGACTGGTGGCCAGCCAATCACAGGGCACATATAGACAAACAACCATTCACACTCACATTCATACCTATGGACAATTTGGAGTCGCCAATTAACCTAGCATGTTTTTGGAATGTGGGAGGAAACCGGAGTACCCGGAGAAAACCCACGCATGCACGGGGAGAACATGCAAAACAAGAGATGGCCGAGGATGGAATTGAACTTGGGTCTCCTAGCTGTGAGGCCTACATGTTCACCACTCAACCACCGTGCAGCCAGTATTGAACATTTCTAAATTTCTTTCATTCAAAAATACTACAGGAGGCATACATCCGTTACACGTGCTGTTGGCCGGGTGAGAAGATACGACTTTCACTATCTCTCCTTGTTCTTCACTTCCCTGTGGAACCTCTCACTCACCTGGCACAGTTTCTCAGCTCACTTTCTTACGAATTATATAATCAGAGCAAGGTTGCTAAAAATAACAATCAGACAAGGAGACAAATAATTGGAACACTTGGAGATGCAGACAAAGCAGCGGAAGGCTAGGACCAAATCCAGCGTAACAGAACAGCTCTGAGGTTTATCATCACATATGAGAATTACAATGTGACTTTTTAGACAGAGAAGCGGTTATTGGTGCCCGTATTTGTATTCTACTTCTGTGGTACGGTGCAACTGGCAAATTTGATCCACCCTGGTCATACATTTCAGAAAAATATGCCTCCAAGCCAAGAGTTGGTAGCCCCTGGTACTGTATGAATAAGCAAAATGGGCAGCGATTGAAGATGGTGAGGCTCAAACATGGCATGACGGATAACATTAGCTGCCAGTACAAGTCTTTAACTGTCAGTAGTTACAGTAGTTATAGTGGCCGACTGCGTAGATTACAACCTTTCTATACAGTATATTGCAAATTTTTATTTTTTGAAATATTATAGCCACCCTCGGGCATCTCTGTGTGGAGTTTGCATGTTCTCCCCGTGCATGCGTGGGTTTTCTCCGGGTACTCCGGTTTCCTCCCACATTCCAAAAACATGCTAGGTTAATTGGCGACTCCAAATTGTCCATAGGTATGAATGTGAGTGTGAATGGTTGTTTGTCTATATGTGCCCTGTGATTGGCTGGCCACCAGTCCAGAGTGTACCCCGCCTCTCGCCCGAAGACAGCTGGGATAGGCTCCAGCACCCCCGCTACCCTCGTGAGGAAAAAGCGGTAGAAAATGAATGAATGAATGAATGAAATATTATAGTGTACTATAGGGGTGCTATATCTGTATTGAACTGTTCCATACAGTGGTCTCGGTTTGAACGATGCAGTGACCCCAAGTGACAAAGGTCACCCGGGAAATCATATATGACATCTGTCAGCTGACAAGAAAGTCCCCGCCCGATTTACTGTTGCTCCTCTGCGGCAAAGATAAGATTCCTTCAGGCGGAAGTAACCAGCAGCTCCGGTTTTGGCTGGAGGCAAGGGGCCGTCCGTCTCAAGCGGCGTGCAAAACTGCTGGATGTGCAGTTTTGACAATACAGAGACAACAACACCATTTATGACTGCAAGTTTCTTAAAATCCTAACAACGTAACAAACCAGCATCTAGTATCAACCAGCATTTCAGAACAGATTGTGTTCAACCTCGATAAGGAACCTAAACTCATAATAAAACATGTCTTTGTATCAAGAAAGACATACTTTTGCATGACTTTTATCCCCCACCACCTGCTTGTCCGTGTAACAGCTTGGAGAAGCAAACACCGTCTGAGCCATGCGACAACAAGAGCTCTTGTTTCCTGCGTCTCCATTCAGCTAAAACTCCCAATAACCACACAGCCTGCGGCGCGGCGCCACGGTCCTCCTGTTTGTTAACGGCTGCTTGTTGCAGCTGTCTTGCATATGCAGCGCAACGCTCTGCTAACTACAGTATATAATGCGTCAATAAAAGAGACACTTTTATATAGCTGTTATGGGTGTTAAATCATGTGCACGGGGGAGCTGATTTTTCTATGCAGAGAATGCAGAGAGCGACAGCGTGATGGAAACATAGCACGGTCAACCACACAGAAGTGCATTCACACTTATTGATCCGCTCCGGCACTACATTATCAGTTTGTGACTCCCAGTGAAGATTGAGGGCAAAACAGTGAGTCACATTCTCCGGTTGTGGTTGGCTTTGTCTGTTTTTTTGCCTTTATGTAATGACAGGATTAGACCATTCCTGGGTGTATGTATGGCATTTTTCCGCAGGGAGTTCTGACAATTTTAATCCAGCTGCCCACCAAACTTGATCTGAGACACCTGCCCATGCACTGGCTGCTTAAAACTAAAAATAGAAAAGCCAGTTTGGAGGAGAGAATTATGTGTAGTTTATGTATAATTGCAGTGATTTAATTTGATCCAGGGTCTAGTGGTTAGTGCGCAGACCTCACTGTTAGGAGACCCGAGTTCAATCCCGCCCTCGGCCATCTCTGTGTGGAGTTTGCATGTTCTCCCTGTGCATGCATGGGTTTTCTCCGGGTTCTCCGGTTTCCTCCCACATTCCAAAAACATGCTAGGTTAATTGGCGACTCCAAATTGTCCATAGGTATGAATGTGAGTGTGAATGGTTGTTTGTCTATATGTGCCCTGTGATTGGCTGGCCACTAGTCCAGGGTGTACCACGCCTCTCGCCCGAAGACAGTTGGGATAGGCTCCAGCACCCCCCGCGACCCTTGTGAGGAAAAGCGGTAAAAAATGAATGAATGAATAATAGATATCAAGGCTGAAAGGCGGACTAGTGGTTAGCACACAGACCTCACAGCTAGGAGACCCGAGTTCAATCCCGCCCTCGGCCATCTCTGTGTGGAGTTTGCATGTTCTCCCCGTGCATGCGTGGGTTTTCTCCGGGTACTCCGGTTTCCTCCCACATTCCAAAAACATGCTAGGTTAATTGGCGACTCCAAATTGTCCATAGGTATGAATGTGAGTGTGAATGGTTGTTTGTCTATATGTGCCCTGTGATTGGCTGGCTGGCCACCAGTCCGGGGTGTACCCCGCCTCTCGCCCAAAGACAGCTGGGATGGGCTCCAGCACCCCCTGCGACCCTCATGAGGATAAGCGGTAGAAAGTGACATCAAACATAACATAAACAGAGAGAGCAGAATTCTAATGTTATAAACTGGAGAACAATTCTATTCAACTATGTGGGACATTCAAATAAATAACAAAGAATAGAAGACCAGCTCACCACACACTCACACACTTCTATACTGCTGTACTACTGGCACCATAACCTCGATAAGCAACACAAGGTTTAGAGAGGTAGTATGTGCAGGGAAACAGATTAAGATCAGGGCAGGGATGGTGGCAAACTTTGGTCCTTTGGTTCCTGTTCTAGTGCATGTGATGACGCATGCCTGGGCTGCGTTGAATTGCAGAAATTGCAAAAAGTACCTTTTAGTAATTGGGCTTTTTTTGGACTAAATGGAGTAACTGGGAACGGGATCTTGCCCGGACGAGCTCAATTATACCGAATTAGGTACTTTGAAAGGGCAACAAGAGTGACTTTACATCTTAGAGTGATGTTACGGAAAAGGATATGATACCTTGCACTTGATACGTTATAGCAGGAGTGTCCAAGGGCCACATACAGAAAAATGAATGCCCATCTGAGGGCCAGAAATGGCCCCTGCATCGCTTTTACACCATCTGTTTTAAAGCAACATTGATGCAGAAATGGAACCCTCAGGTACAACTTATTTTTCCATTGCACCATACTTTCCTCTCGCCTCCCTGCTTCTGCAAATTCACACGTTTCAGTCAGTCAGCACCCATGTGAGGCGTTTCGCCCACAAGGCAGCGAGCGTTTGGTATCGCTATAGTTCAATGAATAATGGAGCAGGAGCCCAGCTGAGCATCGACACAGTATATAAAGGCAGTTATCTCCAGGCCAACACACGCACACATGTCAACACAAGCGCTAGGGCGTTGGACACTTGTCATTGTCGTGTCGCATGCTGGGGAACCTTGGCTCATCAACAACATCAGCAGTATCATCATATCCTATTGTCTTCATGTCATCATAAAACAGGTGCCACAGGTTTGCCACACAGAGCTTTACAGGTGCTAGCGCACTCAATTTAAACACACTCAAATAGAAATGACATAATAAATTAAGTATAATATAAGAACAATAAATCATAATGAAATACTTCCTTTAATATGTCGTGTTTTTCTCTGTAAACTTTATGAAATTGGCATTTGTGACATGTATTTCCCTTGTAGGTAATTTATTCTGTCTGTTAAACATTTGCAGCATTTCTTGAGTGTCAGCATTATTAGTACAGCTGTTTTTGTCTCATGTACATGTCTTTGTCGGTTTACGTCAGGGCTGTAAAAATGTCTGCCAGCCACTCAGCTCCACTAGGGAACACATTTATAGCAACACATACAAGCACAAGTCTTATTTATGCTTTATATGGCTTATTTACTCTTATTATGTCTACAATATTAGGTAAAGAATACTATAGGGGTGCTATTTTATGTCTAGAGGACTCTAATAATGTTAAAAACCATATTTAGAAAGTCGTACACAGCTAGAGAGCTATGCTCTAACTACTAAAATATTCCTTTTATAAATAAGGTATCCTACTTTGCGGAAATTCATTTATCAGGGTAGAATATGGAAGCAATTAACCGTTATAAATGAGGGATTGCTGTATTGTGTTTCCAATAAAAATAATAGTCCTTATTTCTGAAATATATATGCATGTAAAATTCAATCCACAGTATCTAAGGTCATACAGATAACCTCACTGTTTGACGGAAAAGCTTTCCAGAGTACTAGTGTGTGCTTCACAAGCAAAGGTTAAGCACTCCTTTGAACGCATATATTTGGATTTGATGAAAATATGATTAAAATGTTTATTTCCCTCCCAGATTTAAGCTAAACCTATAATCTTTATATCTATCTATTGTACCAGTTATCAGTCGTGTCGTGCAATGTCATTTTATGTTAAATGCAGATTTATGCCTACATTGGCATCTGCCATTGTTAAACCACATCGATTATGTCATGCTGTTATTTTTTTTATATGTATCTAACATTGTTGAATCAGCATGAATGTGGTATCTGTCTATCGCCATATCTTGTCTTTTCGGTTGTCTGACTATTACACACCTGCCTGAGAAAGAGTAGTAGTTTTATTGATCATTATAGATTCAATTAAACCTGATGGAATAATATTTATCTCTTGACAGTGAATGGTGCTGCGCTTATGTGTTCTTGAGCCCAAATCTGTGGATCCTCCCATCCACACGCCAACCCAAGTCATGCTGCCTTGCAAGTCCCCTATTGAGGACTCCAACATACAAGTATCACATTACGCAAGGTGACGCTGTCCAAGGTGCTCAAAAGCAACTCGTGTTGACTCTCATAATAAGCACTATACCTGATGATGTCATCGTTGTGGCCCAGGTAGAATTTCTGCTTGTGCTCTCGGGTGTTGTACACCACTCCCACGCCGGCCACGAAGTAGACGATCTCCTTGGCGGCGGTGTAGTAGAGGTTGTTGCGGCACTGGTGTCCCCGGTATCCATACACCCACTCCAATCTCAGGTGGCAGTTGGGAGCAGTTCTGTCAGCCATGTCTCACGATCGCTGTCACGTAAGGGTCTCTCAAACAATGTCATTCACCAAGGAGGATCTAATTTAACACCGCGGGTCCCATCACTTCCGCGGCGTTTTCACCACCGCACAAATTAGACATGTTTTTTTTTTGAGGTTGCTGTGAACTAAGAGTCCGTCAACCTGAGTGAAATCACTCTTTCTCTACGCTAAAAGCAGTTTCGGTAGCCGAGGCGTCGGTCGTGGGAGTGGGCTCATACTTGTTCAGCTCAGTGCGGGTCCTCTCCGACACAGGTCAAAGCTCCTGTCAAATCCTACAACCAAGATGGAGCTGCGCTGTTATTCCACAAGCTCCACCCACAACAGATGACGGACAAACTTATTGTCCAATGGCAGCCTAATTACCATTCACAAGGCGAAAAAGCAGGAAGGGACCATTCCACACATTACTAACTTTATTTATTAACCACTTTAACAATTGGCATAGTTGAAAATAAAGTGCTGTACATCAGGGATGAGTGAAACATTGGAAAAATTAAAACCTATATTGAATAAAATATAGTTATGGGGCTTCAATCAATCATTTTCTGTACAACTTTTCTTCATTAGAGTCATAACTGAGCTGGAGCCTATCTCAGGCACATTCTATAAATATAAATAACCAGCCACACTCAAATCCACATTTATGAGCAATTTAAGTCTACATTTAACTTCTATGGTTTTGGTATGACCGGACCACTCTAAATAGTTTACAGTCTGATTGATTGTAGTACTGACTACACTGAGAAATGTAATTTAATTATCACAAAAATAGAAATCTGGGCATGAAAACAAACCTACATATTACAAAGGGGAACACAAAAGAGAAACGAAATAAATTCCAAATTACATACAAGAAGATGAAGTTTCATACTTGTAACAACAAATACCACTAAGCCACGCCTTCCTCATTTGCATGGCAATATAAACCTACTACAGAAAAGAAGAAATAAATAATCACAACAAAAAATACGTTTGAAAATGTAACGATGTATTCGAGGACTTTTCGAGCATTCGAGGATTTTTAAAAATCTGTATTGTTCAAATGATAATGTCGAGTTTTTGTCATTGTACAGGATGTGGCTTAAACAGGAAGTAGCTGTGTTAAGGACCCGCCCTCGTCCGTCATTGCGTAGCAACAGAGGAAGCTTTGGATCCGCCATAATCCAAAGCTCTTTGCTAACTGTTTCTCCAGTTATTTTCCCCCGAACGACGCAATGGAGGTGACAATGGACCCTCTTTTTCTGGCCTGGAGCTATTTCAGGAGACGGAAACTGCAACAGTGTTCAGATATTTGTTCAAAAATATTGCAGGACAGCCCCTATGACCAGGTAATGTGTAGCATTTAGCCGGCTAGCGCACTAGCTTGGATAGGCTGTCATCAAATGCTACTAAATCCTCATAAATGTGGCTTTGTGAGGGTTTAATGTATACAAGCGTCTTTCCTTCTTCACATTTGTTTGCTATTACCTCTTGTCTGGCTTATGTTTTTATGTCTGTCGTGATTGTTTGCTATTATTTTGTCTGCCTTATTTATTTATGTCTGCCGTGAATGTCCCTTTTCCACACCTTTTTGCATGCTGTCTTAGGATTCCTCCTTGTCTATTTCAGAGGTAACATTGACAGTCTCTCTTATCATTTTTCGTGCATTTTGTACTTCATCAGCTGTCCAACCAGTGTTTGCAATAGCTAGTATTCAATACTGATTGCTTGATTTTTCCCAGGCTGCCTGGAGCCTGAAAACACAGGCTCTTACAGAGATGGTATACATTGATGAAGTTGAGGTTGATCAAGAAGGGATTGCTGAGATGATGCTGGATGAGAACACCATTGCTCAGGTTGCACGTACGTACAAACTCTTTAGTTGGCCTGTATTAAGTGGATGCATATAATTAATTAGTGTGACTGTACCTCAGGCCCTGGAACATCTCTGAGACTGCCTAGAACAAGTCATGGCGGAGGTCCCACACCTGCTGTCAGGTACAAACAAAACTCTTGTGAATAAATCATTTTGGTGTGATCAGAGGTTTTCCCACAATTGTAGGCCTATGACTCAGTCTGGACGGCCCATCACAGGATTTGTGAGACCGAGCACCCAGTCAGGTCGCCCTGGGACGATGGAGCAGGCCATCAGGACCCCACGCACTGCAAGTACGGCTCGGCCAGTCACCAGTGCTTCAGGTCGATTCATGCGGCTGGGAACGGTGCGAAAATGTGACTGACTGGATGTGACACATGTGGCAAGAAGGCAGATTCGGGAAGTAAAATATTTTCACTTTTCCCTTTGTCCTTCAGGCTTCGATGTTAACCAACCCAGACGGACCGTTTATAAACTTGTCAAGGCTAAACTTCTCTAAATATTCCCAAAAGCCCAGCCTATCTAGGGTAAGACATACAGTATGTACAACCCTTTCCTCAGTTTCAGCAGCATCATTTTGGAGTAATTAAAATTAAAATTTTCCTTCTTAGACGCTCTTTGAGTACATCTTTCATCATGAAAATGATGTAAAAAACGTAAGTGATGAGCATTTACAGCATTAATGGAACTGCTCAGCATTTAATTCCATTTCCTTTTTTTTCCCTCTCAGGCTTTAGATTTGGCTGCTCAAGCAACTGAGCATGCTCAGTTCAAAGATTGGTGGTGGAAAGTACAACTAGGAAAATGCTACTACAGGCAAGTGGCACATAAACATACACACACAGGCCACATTCATGTTGTTTACTATGGAAACTCTAAGGTCAAATTAGACCTTTCCTTTGTTTGGATTTTGCATAAGAAATAATGGAATTAGAAATAATATGTGTCTTGTGTCAAACGCTAACCATCATAGAGCTTGTAGCAATTAAGAAGTTCAGTTCTGTGCGACTTGGATTTTAGAGGTTCCACTGTAGTGCTTCTTTTTTTTCTTATACATTTACAATAAGATGAATACTCTGGATTTTGTAGGCTTGGTTTGTACAGAGAGGCTGAAAAGCAGTTTCGATCAGCTCTAAACCACCAGGAGATGGTGGATACATTCCTCTATCTGGCTAAGGTGATGATGAAGACATCAGTGACAAAGTACCTGTAGATCCCTCTTCTAATTAAGTGTAACTAATAAGACTAATATATGTTTTCCATCAGCTGTATCAGCGCCTGGATCAACCAATAACGGCTCTCAACCTCTTCAAACAAGGCCTGGACCACTTTCCTGGTGAGGTCACCCTCCTGACGGGAATTGCACGCATCCATGAGGTATAGTATGTGGCCAATCAAGAGTCCACTCTGCTATATGACCTGGAAACACCATGTCCATTCTATGACATGTTGTCGCAGGAGATGAACAACATTGCATCAGCCACAGAGTACTACAAAGACGTCTTGAAGCAGGACAACACACACGTGGAGGCCATAGCTTGTATAGGCAGCAATCATTTCTACTCTGATCAACCTGAGATCGCGCTGCGCTTCTACAGGTCGGACATAACCTCTCTGCGTCATGGCTGGTGGACGTTGCATGTTGATGGTGATGGTGACCCACTTTTTTCTGTACTAGACGGCTCCTCCAGATGGGGGTGTATAATTGCCAGCTATACAACAACCTGGGCCTGTGCTGCTTTTACGCACAGCAGTACGACATGACTCTGTCGTCTTTTGAAAAAGCCCTAGCCCTGGCGACCAATGATGAAGACCAGGCTGATGTTTGGTACAATGTCGGACACGTCGCTGTGGTGAGTTCACTGTTTCATGAAACTTGAATTTAAATCATACAAATACTATATGTTAAAAAGAAGAAGTTCTATTGTACACTTCATACACTTTTTACACTGTAACTGTACTTTTATTCATTTTCTACCGCTTATCCTCACGAGGGTCGCGGGGGTGCTGGAGCCTATCCCAGCTGTCTTCGGGCAAGAGGCGGGGTACACCCTGATATTTGTCAAAAATATGCACCTTGTCTGTATTTTTGCCTAAATGAAGCATTTCCAAGTAGAATGCAAATATAAGGCATTCAGAAGACTCATTCAACGACGCTGTGAATGACATGTAGTATTCTATACTGTTCACTATAGTTATCACTAATGACACTAGTGACACACAAGCACCAGACTTCATTTTTCAGAATTTGCTTATCCTCGCAAGGGTCGCAGGTGTGCTGGAGCCTATCCCAGCTGTCTTCAGGCAAGAGGCGGGGTACACCCTGGACTGGTGGCCAGCCAATCACAGGGCACATATAGACAAACAACCATTCACACTCACATTCATACCTATGGACAATTTGGAGTCCAATTAACCTAGCATGTATTTGGAATGTGGGAGGAAACCGGTGTACCCGGAGAAAACCCGCAGAACATGCAAAATCTACACAGAGATGGCCGAGGGTGGGATTGATCTTGGGCTGTGAGATCTGCGCGCTAACCACTAATCCGCCGTGCAGCCCTGTAACTGTACTTGTCCAAAGTCATAAATAGTAATAGTCATGAAAACTCGCAACTTCAAAAGTGACTGTTTTCTCTCCAATGTGGAACAAACAAGTCCGGGAGATATTTTTTATATAACTCTCTATGGACACATTTAATGTTAGAACACGAATACAAATGTATAGTTTGCATAATCAGAGACCTTTGCTGAAGATGAAAACACAACTTGTGAATACATTATTCTGTGTTCCCAGGGTATAGGAGACCTGACTTTGGCCTACCAGTCTTTTAAACTGGCTTTGGCGTTTAATAATGACCATGCCGAGGCCTACAACAACCTTGCAGTGCTGGAGCTGCGCAAAGGCCGTGTTGAACAGGTACGCACATCACCTGGAGGGACTGAGGGTTGCCGTTTTTCGACCCTCCAGTGTGATATGACATAGTCATTCAAAAATAATCCCTTAAGGAAGACCTAGATTTCCATACTGTACCCATTTGTGGTTATCTGGTTATTTAGGCCAGTTCTACACTGCTAAAATAATTTATGTATCTTTCACAAATACTACTTTTTTTCCCACGATTCTCTTGGGTCCAGTCCAAAGCCTTCCTGCAGACGGCTGCCACATTGTGCCCTCACATGTATGAGCCACACTACAACCTGTCCATTCTTTCTGAAAAGGTAATTTATGTCCTTCCGTTTGTAGTTCAGCATATCATTAAGGAACTCAGTAGACATTCTGTTTTCCAGATCGGAGACCTCCAAAGTAGCTACATTGCTGCCCAAAAGTCCGAAGATGCCTTCCCAGAGCACGTTGACACGCAGCAGGTTTTGATGCAACTTCGGCAGCATTTTGCAGAGCTGTGAGCTCTTGATTGTAGAGTGGTGTGAATTAGGTACATATCAGTAAAGATTTATATTACATGGAAAAAAAAAGATTCAGGGATTCCTCACAGGCTCTGCTTACAGAAATTAGCGTATTTTCCAGACCATAGTAATTATTATAATATTTAGCTCTGCCTGCAATGTAATGCTGGTCTACATGTTGCAGTGTATGAGATGCACAGCTGTTATTTTTATGAATGACGTAAAGCAGTGATATAATATACTTATGTACTGTATCTAGTAAAAGAAAAAATATTTTATTGATTACTTTCACTTCAACTTTTGTAGTTACTTATTTGTAACCATTCTGACAAATTAATTAATATGTCAATAAAAAGTCAGAGCTGAAACAACAGCAGTGACACTAATTAGCCGGCATTTCACAAATCCATTTGAGATAGTGATTGCATGGTGCATCATTCCAGCCTTTAAAGGGGTTGTCTCTGGGGTACGTGGCTGCACAGTCTTCATTGCCATAGTTATTGGGCTCGCCATCATTCCAGTAACTGAAACAAATCAGGTGTCATATCGCTCAGTGTTAAAACCCACTGTATAATAGCCAGTTAGTGCTCATTTTACACTTAAAATTCTATGAATAAATTGGTATGATAGCAGGAGGGAAAAGTGTGAATAAAACATGCCTTTTTAATTTGAGCATCCATTTGAATCTACGGCTTAGATAGATGCAATATTGTGTTTTTAGCACACACTTTAGTGGTAAGTGGATGATGGTTATGCAGCAATTTTCTACATTTTATGTATTCAAAACACATAGTTATCTCCTTCCCTCCTACACATACATACATTTTTTTTACTTGGAAAAAGTTTTCATCTTTACATGACTATTCTCTAACTCTCACCTTCCCGTTGAAATGATGTATACAGTGCACCATGATTGTGGAGGACAAAATCAATACTGATATTTAAAATCTGCATATATATGGTATATCTCACAAACGTGGAAACACGCCTTACATTTCAGCAACCATTCTATATTCTCAGGGGACAAAGCTATAGAAATTAAACTTGGATATAGATGTTTACAAAAGCCAGTGTATTGCTTGTGTCTGTGTAAATATTTATTGACCTCTAAAAAATAAGTCAACATACAACCGTTATTGTCTAAAAAGCTGGCAACACAAGTGACTAAACCTCAGAGTGAACATTGCCAAATTGTATAAGAGTCAGGATTTAGTGTGAGCCCCATTATCTAGTACTGCCTTAATCCTCTTGGGCATGGAATCGACCAGAGATGCATAAGTTGTTACTGGAATCCTCTTCCATTCCTCCATGATGACATCACTGGTGGAGCTAGTGTATGTTAGACGACTTTCCACTTAAAGATGTTATCTCTGCTTCAAAATGTCACAGAATTCATCTCAATGTGGTTCATTCAATCAATGAACCACAACTTCCTTGGGTTGGGAAGCACTCATGCAGTCTTGCATTACTGTAGTATTGTCCCTTGAGAACATAGAGTATATTGTAATAAGTATAAATTCTAATTTTAAAGTAAAAAAAAAGAAAAGTAATTTTCTGTCACCTTTGAACATTTTGAACACATTTTGGTATATTTGGCTCATTTCTTGCAACAAAAAAAAGAGTGATTTATTTATTAGTAGTGACTGAAGACAAAATTTGAGTGTTACCCTTCAAGTAGCCTTGTTCCTTCCAACCAGCTCCAGACTCCTTCCTCGTCCACATCTCTCAGTCCGATCCAGAAGCCACTCTGTGTCATGGATGTCGATGGGTCTTGATGATGATTTACAGTGAAGAAAATAAGTATTTGAACACCCTGCTATTTTGCTATTTCTCCCACTTAGAAATCATGGAGGGGTCTGAAATTTTCATCGTAGGTGCATGTCCACTGTGAGAGAGATAAACTAAAAAGAAAAATCCAGAAATCACAATGCATGATTTTTTAACAATTTATTTGTGTGATACAGCTGCTAATAAGTATTTGAACACCTGTGTATCATCTAGAATTCTGACCCTGAAAGACCTGTTAGTCTGCCCATTAGAAGTCCACCTGCACTCCATGTATCATCCTGAATCAGATGCACCTGTTTGAGGTCGTTAGCTGCATAAAGACACCTGTCCACCCCATACAATCAGTAAGACTTTAACTTGTAACATGGCGAAGACCAAAGAGCTGTCCAAAGACACCAGAGACAAAATTGTACACCTCCACAAGGCTGGAAAGGGCTACGGAGCAATTACCAAGCAGCTTGGTGAAAAAAGGTCCACTGTTGGAGCTATCATTAGAAAATGGAAGAAGCTAAACATGACGGTCAATCTCAATCGGAGTGGAGCCCCATGCAAGATATCACCTCGTGGGGTCTCAATGATTCTAAGAAAGGTGAGGAATCAGCCCAGAACTACACGACAGGACTTGGTCAATGACCTGAAAAGAGCTGGGACCACCGTTTCCAAGGTTACTGTAGGTAATACACTAAGACGTCATGATGTGAAATCATGCATGGCACGAAAGGTTCCCCTGCTTAAACCAGCACATGTCAAGGCCCGTCTTAAGTTTGCATATGACCATTTGGATGATACAGAGGAGTCATGGGAGAAAGTTTTATGGTCAGATGAGACCAAAATAGAACTTTTTGGTCATAATTCCAATAAGCGTGTTTGGAGGAAGAAGAATGAAGAGTACAATCCGAAGAACACCATCCCTACTGTGAAGCATGGGGGTGGTAGCATCATGCTTTGGGGGTGTTTTTCTGCACATGGGACAGGACGAGTGCACTGCATTAAAGAGAGGATGACTGGGGCCGTGTATTGTGAGATTTTGGGGAACAACCTCCTTCCCTCTGTCAGAGCATTGAAGATGGGTCGTGGCTGGGTCTTCCAACACGACAACGACCCGAAGCACACAGCCAGGAAAACCAAGGAGTGGCTCCGTAAGAAGCATATCAAGGTTCTAGCATGGCCCAGCCAGTCTCCAGACCTGAACCCAATCGAAAATCTTTGGAGGGAGCTCAAACTCCGTGTTTCTCAGCGACAGCCCAGAAACCTGACTGATCTAGAGAAGATCTGTGTGGAGGAGTGGGCCAAGATCCCTCCTGCAGTGTGTGCAAACCTGGTGAAAAACTACAGGAAACGTTTGACCTCTGTAATAGCAAACAAAGGCTACTGTACCAAATATTAACATTCATTTTCTCAGGTGTTCAAATACTTATTTGCAGCTGTATCACACAAATAAATTGTTAAAAAATCATGCATTGTGATTTCTGGATTTTTCTTTTTAGTTTATCTCTCTCACAGTGGACATGCACCTACGATGAAAATTTCAGACCCCTCCATGATTTCTAAGTGGGAGAAATAGCAAAATAGCAGGGTGTTCAAATACTTATTTTCTTCACTGTATTAACTCACTTATTGCAATCTGACAGGAGATGGCATGTAAACACACACATGTATGTCCTCGTTCACCACATATTGCAATGGTGTTCCGTAAAGCTGCTGCAGATTAGTCTCACCTGCTTCTCTGAGGTATCTACCACCGCCAGGTCACTGCCATGCTTCTTGCAGAACTCCCGGGCTTCCTGCCACGACCTGCGAGAGTACGTTTCAGAGAAGCTGAAGAAGTAACACACAGAATTCATGAAAGTCCATCCTGGTGAACAGCGTCTGCAGCCCTCCTCTGTAACACAATTGCATTATTATTGTCGCTATGATGCTTTCACTGACTCACTTTAAAACCAAAAGTCTTACTTGTCATCGGTAGGTGGGATTTTAAAACTGCAATATCGAGTTGGATTTTGTTTGCCTGCTTTTTGTAGTCTTTGTTTCTTATAGTCTGATGTTCAAGCTGCCACTTGGTTACTTGCTGCTGCCTGGTCTCTTCCGCCAAACGTTTCTGGGATTGGTCTCGTCTTTGTGAGGCGGCGTTGTAGGACTTGTGCAGTGTGGCCAACTCACGGTTGAGGCTCGCCACCTTTCGAGGCTCATCTGTGAGGTTGTTGTCTGTTGTCACGGAAAAAGGTATGTAATGTGACACTTTAATGCAACACTATGTGCAATCAAACAAACAATCAGGAGGTAGAATAATAGTCCCGTCCAACTAAGTACATAAATATTGGCATATTTGAAAATATTCCAACACAATTTTCCATTTCTGGCTGCACAGCGGGTGAATGGTTAGCGGGCAGGCCTCACAGCTAGGAGACCTGAGTTTGATTCCACCATCGGCCATCTCTGTGTGGAGTTTGCTTGTTCTGCGGGTTTTCTCCGGGTACTGCGGTTTCCTTCCACATTCCAAAAACATGCTAGGTTAATTGGCGAGTCCAAATTGTCCATAGGTATGAAGGTGAGTGTGAATGGTTGTTTGTCTATATGTGCCCTGTGATTGGCTGGCGACCAGTCCAGGGTGTACCCCGCCTCTCGCCCGAAGACAGCTGGGATAGGCTCCAGCACGCCCGCGACCCTTGTGAGGATAAGCGAATTCTGAAAAATGAAGTCTGGTGCTTGTGTGTCACTAGTGTCATTAGTGATACCTATAGTGACCAGTATAGAATACTACATGTACTCACAGCGTCGTTGAATGAGTCTTCTTAATGCCTTATATTTGCATTCTCCTGGGAAATGCTTCATTTAGGCAAAAAATAGAGGTGCATATTTTTGACAAATATTTGACCACAAAATTCTAACCACAAAGGTGTGATAACTGTATTACTTGTACCAGCATGGCACAATTCTTGTTGGAAAAATTACAATACATACAGAGTAGTAGCAGAGACTGAATCAATACGATTAAAAGATATATAAATAAACTATCATGTAACTATGATGTACATTTTTGTCAAAAGCAGACATGCATAAAAATGATTACTACTGCAGTATTACTACTGCAAATTCATACATACACATTCATACCTATGGACAATTTAGAGTCATGCATGTTTTTTTAGGAATGTGGGAGGAAAACCAACGCACGCACAGGGAGAACATGCAAACTCCACACAGAGATGGCCAAGCGGAGAATCAAACCCAGGTCTTCCCGATGCGACCCTTGTTATAAATACCTTCCTGGTAATTCTCTTACATTTTCTTCTTTCGCTACATTTTTCTGAGAATTTCCCAGACCGAGTCCCAGGTCCAAATAAACACCCCACGCTTGATAAGCAAACCACACCATAACAGTTGTGTTGTAACAGCAACAAGTCAAAATAAGTTAAGCATCGAAGAGCTAAGGGAAACATGAATGCTTCATTACAGCAACTTTAATTGCCCTGTTTCGACTTAAGTGGTAACTTGCATCTTGTTGGAATCTCTTGAATGTGTAACAGGTTCATCGGGACTCACAATAGACTCCCAGGCCGATATCCACAGCCAGCAGAACAGCAGCAAGCACAGCCAAGGTGATTTCAAGCACTCTTTTAGGGTCCCACGTAGAGGTAGGCCTCACCATCGACAGGGATACTCCACAGTGACAAAAACAGAAGCTTTGAGTAGCAAATGGAACAGAAATGGACACTTTTGTATACGTAAGTATACCTTGTTTTTTCTCACGGATGGAGTGGAGTGGTGGCTCATTCACGCTCAAGTCCTCCTGAGATATCAGCTTGTTGTAGGAGCCGTCAGATACGCTCGCCTCCATGTTGGCTGTTCACATGAGAGTCGTCTGGAGGGATTATTTGGGAGGACATTGCCCCACGGATGCGTGTGCAACATTACAAACAGAAACAGTTCATTTGTTAAATATTGACATTGGACACATGGGTGAGGGTCGGGGGGTTACAGGATCATCCACAGGTGATTTTCCAATGGTTTATGTGTTTGGAAGATGCTTATCAAGGGACATTAAATATAATAATGCTTTTTACACTTTTCTAAATGTTCTTACAGTGTTGTACTATACTGTTAAATGATGCCAAAGTGTCAGCCAATGAGGTTTGCGCATTTGTAAGAAGTTTTGGATGGCTCAGTATGCTTGATTTAAGTTCTACTGATGTCAGTGCGATCGGGACTTCCTTGTATGGGCGGCAGATTATCTGCACTCAGTAAATGCGGACCGGAAGTCCTAGGGAGCGCTCAGTAGTGTGACCAACCACAGCTTAGTGGGTGTACCTACGGGATGGCCGGGCGTTGAATAAATTAAATACACCGTTTGGATCAGGAGCAGGAAGCCCTTGGAAATACTGCTAAAAGATGTACAGAATCTGGAAGATCTAGAAAGCTTTCTGTGCATGTTATTGTGTGTAGCTGCTCTATAGGAGTCCAAAACTCAATAATATTAATTCATTTTCTACCACTTATCCTCACGAGGAGCCTATCCCACCTGATTTCGGGCGAGAGGCGGGGTACACCCTGGACTGGTCGCCAGCCAATCACAGGGCACATATAGACAAACAACCATTCACACTCACATTCATACCTATGGACAATTTGGAGTTGCCAATTAACCTAGCATGTTTTTGGAATGTGGGAGGAAACCGGAGTCCCCGGAGAAAACCCACGCATGCACGGGGAGAACATGTAAACTCCACACAGATGGCCGAGGGTGGAATTGAATTCGGGTCTCCTAGCTGTGAGGTCAAAGTGCTCACCACTCCATCGCCGTGCACTCTCTCAATAATACTCCATAATCAATAATCCCTTCTACACAACCCCACATACTGATATGCTAAAAGTATTTAGTGCTGTACAAGCATTCATAGTGCATGATAAAATTGAACGCATATACTATGTTTATTGGAACATGGTTCATTTGTGAATTACTCAAGTGGCTTTGCCGCCATCTCACATATCCAGTTGTACAGGTGCTCCTGGCAGTTTCCATTGTACCATACTTTTCTGGTGTCGGCGTAGTAAAAAAAAGCAGCACAGTTCCCACTCTGAGGTCCACTGCTGCTTGGCTGGTCGTTTCTCCAGTACCTTGAGTAAATCAGCATAAATCATTCATTATGACAAACTGGATTGTTGCACTGAAGAAAAGCAAGAGTTGCATACCCTGTTTCAGTTTCAGTCGTGTTGTTAATCCACACCCATGTTCTTTGTGATTCCATGAGTCGTAGACCGATCCAGTACCCGTTCTGCCACCATAAACCCGAACTGGAGGTCATTTTTGGAGCATTTTCGCTAATAAGTATCTGGAAGAAATAAATACTGGAATTGAGCTGACTTGTGCAGGTAATTAGTTTTGCGGTGAGGATGAAACTGACTTAGATTGGTCAACCTTGTACTCCATCCAACATAGAGTAGAATCCTTCTAGTCTGACATTATCATTTAACAATATGATGATTGCAGTACAGTTTGACACCACTGTAAGCTACAGCTACAATATAAAAATAGAGCATTGTTGTGTTTGTGAAGGCAGAACACCATCACTGATTGGTCATTTAACCTGTTCCTGTAAGTTGTCAATCACGAGGAGGTCTCCACCTCGACCATGGCAGTCTGCTCTGCTGTCTGGCCAGTTCTTTTTGGAGTCATCCTCAGAGAGAGCGAAGTAATAACAGGTAGATTTAAGAAGGGTCCATCCTGAAGGGCATCTGTCACAGCTTTGCTCTGTTGCAACAAAAAATAACAAAGTTATTAAAGAATTACTTGGTTACACAATTAAGACTTACCAAGAGTGGATTTTTTAGATTTGAGATCAGCCTTTTCGGTTTGAAATGTTTCAATCTCTCTCCGGAGGACGTCACCGACTGCCTTCTGCTGCTTCAGTTGGAGCTTCATCTGAATGTGCTTCGTCTGCTCCCTGACTAATGCTGACTCAGCATCCTGCTGTGCTTTGAGAATGCCACTGTGGTTGCGGAGATAATTACGCTCAATGATGAGGGACGAGACGGCTGAATGAGGCGTCTGAAGGTGATCTTCATTAGCATTGGCACCTGAGGGCCACAAACACATCATAGCATTACCTTGAAACCTGGTTTTACCTCATTATCCACCCATCTTCTTCCGCTTATTCGAGGACGGTCACGGTGGCAGGGAAACCCAGACTTCCTTTTCCCTGACTACTTTGTCCAGCTTCTACCAGTGGATCCCATAGCATTCCCAGGATATGTTGGAGAGACTATGTCCCCAAGCCACTCAAAGATCAACATCGAAAAAAACAACAAACTATTGTATATACTATATAACATACTACAACCACAATACTGCTAAATTATTAACGCTATAAGAACTGAGCATTCTAATTTATGTAAACGTTAGAAAGCCCATAATTTACATTGTTCCTCGTGAGGTGTTGTTTTGTCCTACTGTGTTCAGCCGTCAGTAAACGCACCACAGTGCGCCGTTTCGTCGGTGGAGCGATTTATGACATCTCTGACGCTTTGTTGAGCCTCATCCACCATTTCACCGGGTTGATGCTGTGCGTGAATGCATAGAGGTGAGATTTTGGTTCCATTGTGGGAGCTGTGCAGTTGTTTGCGCACCTTTTCGCTAAGTGAGGCTCCTTTGTTCATTGGTGCTAATATTAGCATTCAAGCTAACCGTATGACCAACTGTTGTTCTAATAAGCGTCATACTTACTTCATTTCCTTGTTGATTTATGTATGTAATGTGCCTTTCGCTCATTATTATGTTTATGTAATATGAGTTACGTTACTTTACTCATCATTTTATTTGTGTATTTGTATTATATGTATGTTGTTACAGTACCACAGCATAAACCCTTAAAAAATCCACCAAACAGAGGACAACCTGCTGTGTTCTTTGACTTGAACACACCCCCAATACCAGGGATGGGCAAACTACGGCCTGGGGGCCACATCCGGCCCGCCAAGTGTTTGAATACGGCCCACCCGTTCTTTCTAAGGTATTTCATTTAAACTTAACATACAACCTGGCATCATGGCTTGAGCCAACCTTTTCATGGTTGAAGTAGCTGTTTTATCAATATTGTTATTTGGTGTGGTCTGTTGTTTACAAAGTGCTCCTGAAAAAAGGGACACAAGCTAATAATAATAATAATAATACATTTAATTTATAACTAAAATATAGTAAAATATAAAGTAAAATAAGTAAAATATATAGTCAGGCCCCCCGTCAATTTTGTTAAACCAATGCGGCCCACGAGTCAAAAAGTTTGCCCACCCCTGCCATATACCTTTGACCGCTCCAAACCAGTGCATCCTTGGAGACATTGTCACCACGCCGAGAACCACGATCCATTTCAGTAAAGACAATGTTTAATGCAACTTTTCTATTGGCTCTGTGTACCTAATATTTTGGTCAGTGGATTTATGTCAGAAAATCAGATACGGAATTCAAAATGACATCTTCACATCAAAAATTGTGTCACTCCTAAACACGAGCTGATGATTAAATCTTTAATTGATCGAGCATGCACTTTATTTACCGTTCAAAATGACCCATGTGTGAAGTTTTACTCACAGTAAATGGCGATGACGACAGCAGCTATTAGCAGGACAGCATTGAGCAGGCCCAGAACCCCCACAGTCAAGCGGTGGCGTGGAATCCCATATCCACGTCCCACTGAAGTGGAAAACAAGGCCACAGATAGACAAAAAAAAAAAAAGCTCACAGGTTGTTCAGACAGTTGAAATATCAACGGT
This sequence comes from Doryrhamphus excisus, assembly GCF_037039965.1. Lineage (NCBI taxonomy): Eukaryota > Metazoa > Chordata > Actinopteri > Syngnathiformes > Syngnathidae > Doryrhamphus > Doryrhamphus excisus. The sequence continues at coordinate 15,771,899 of NC_136370.1, read as the reverse complement.
GGTATATACCTTGTTGAAATTTCTGAGCACGATTTGTGTTGACATTTTTGGAAATCCTTTGCTCCACTGTAGTTTCCTCTCCTTGTTCCGACTGTGACTGAATGTTCTCCATTGTACTTTTGTGCAAGTGCTGCTTATTGATCTGTGCAGCTCTTGTTTATAACTACTGATAAGGGTTGTGTGTGTGTGCGTTTCCTGTCATATTTTGAATTAAAGCAATAGTAAAGGATCTATCCCACTGCGTCATTTAACAATTCCATATGAAAAACAAAATGTGTGGACTTTTTAAATCTGTTTTTAGTAGTTTTTTAAACAAACTACCTAGATGTAGACAGACTGTACTAGCTATTCCAACCTTTGGACAAGTTCAAAATTTCTGCTAACAGCGATTCATATGGGATGTCATGATTGATCACTACAGCGTGTAGCAACATTGACATGTTTTCCACTGGTAGGTTCCAGAGGATTACAGCCAAGGTGCAGCAGCATGAGAAAAATAAAGAAAAACATGTTTCTAACTTCAGTTAGTTAGTACAGTAACAGAGTAAAGTTGAGTTACAAGCATGTACATTTTATTAAACATCAATGATTACAGCAGTCCAGTACTCCATGGTTTGTAAAGCTTTGTAAAACTTAAAGGTTCAGATGTGTTCAGTTTTAGTTCACGGGTTATTACTTGGTGCTTTTTCACAAATCCATTTGCTGTGGAAATTGCACTCAATACTAATCCAAGCAGTGAAGAAGTTTTCTCTGTTATACAAAGCAACACATTGTTGATGATCATAATTATTCGATTCTCTGTCTTGCCAGAACCTGAAGGTCAAAAACACACAATAGCATTAGTGCATGCCTTTCTGTCTTACAAGTATTTGAATGCTTGAGACAGTGTGACATATTCATGATTCACAACAAGTAGCAATATTCAAATCAAAAGTACTATACAGTACTAAGTGTTGTAATTTACCATGGTGGCCTCTGATGAGAGGCGTTAATTTGATTGGTTAAGATTACACTTGGCTGTGTTAAACCATCTCACACTTTCTCTCCTCCCTCTTTGCCATTTGCGCCTTTGGGAGGGACGGAGGTGTGGGTGCGCGGCACTGCGCCAGACTGTGCTGCTCACGAAACTTGCAAAGTGCGCAGCGCAAGGCAGGTGCGTCGCGTCTACGCCTGGGCTACGAAATTAGAGCCCATCGTGTTATTATATTTTTTTCCTTATGTTACACTTTGGTGTACCCCGCCTCTCAACCCTCGTGAGGATAAGCGATAGAAAATGAATGAATGAATGTTACACTTTTTTGCAGTTTTTTTAACATTTTTGTGCATTTATCTTGTACGTTTTTTATAGTAATATTATGATTTCGGTCTAATAAAAGCATATCTTATCTTAATATTTTGATTGTAATATCATAACATTTTCCAACCCAATTAAAAAAAACACACACCTTTATTCTTTTTTTAATAGTTTCTCATATTAAGAAATGTTTCCTATAATATTTAAACTTTATGCTATTTTTTTCCTCAATATTATGAATTTATTCCTCTCATATTTTGTCCCATTTTTCATTTATAGAATGTGTCAAGGGCCGATAAAAAAAAAAGCTGTTAATATCTTCAGAGGTTTTAGAGGTTCTACTTTGTTTGTGCATCTTACCCTTCAACCAGGTCTCTTCCATCCGCCCATCTCCAAAGTCTTTCCTGCTGAAACCATGTCAGTCCTATCCAGAAGTTATCTGATGAGGTACCTGCATGGCTTCTCAAGTAATTCATGGTGGCATTCTGTCAAAATAATCATACAGTATTATATATCTTTTTATTACTGTCTATATTTGCAAATGAAGGAATGAACTAAAAATATGCTGATGCCACCTGTTTGTCTTTGCTGTCGATGACGATGAGGTCGCCTCCGTACAGCTGACAGAACTCCCTAGCTCCTTGCCATGATTTGAGTCCAACGCTTTGAGAGAAGGCGAAGTAATAGCACACAGAGTTGATCAAACTCCACCTAAGCGGACAGTGTCTGCAACCACCCTCTGTTAACAAATAATAACATGTTTAACATGAGACAACGTGGTTGTTTTACATTGGACTGTAACATCATGTAAATCTCACCTATCATCGGTAAGTACGATTTTAGATGCACAACGTCCTTCGTGATTTCATCAATCTGAACTTCATAGTCATGCGTTCTTCTGTTCTGGTGTTCAAACTCCCAGTTTGTTTGAATTCGTCTTTCCATCACATAGTGCAGCTGTCTCTTTGCATTTGTTATCTTTCCCACTGCATGCTGGTAAGATTCCTCCAGTTTCATCAAGTCCTTTTCGATAGCTTCATCATTAGGAACCTGCTTTGTATCGTGAAGCATGACGTCTGCAAGGACGATAGAGATGTTTGGTGAATTGGTGTTCATTGCTGTGTAGGTTGTTTTAATAGATTTATGGAAAATGTATCTACTCAAAAAAAAGTGGAGCCACTATGGTACACTTAGTGCATTAAAGATGCTATAACCAATTCAGTATGGCTCAATGTACACTAAACTATACAAACAATCTGTATTGTTCTATTTATTCTCATAGGTGACAAAGATACAACATACCAAAGAAATATGAATATGAGTTTTTCCTAACCCGGATGGTCTACTGTTGTCTAGTGTTGTTTGCTTGTTAAGCCCTTTGAGGCTTACATAAATAAAATTGATGTGACTTGACTCTTTTGTGATTGAGAGTTATATAAACAAACTTGACTTGACTTGACTCTTTTGTGATTAAGAGCTATATAAACAAACTTGACTTGACTTGACTCTTTTGTGATTAAGGGCTATATAAATAAACTTTATTGGCTTAATGTGACTTGTCTCTTGTGATTAATTGTTAGATTTTAAAAAAACGTGGATGTGACTTGACTCTTGTGATTAAGAGCTGTATAAACAGACTTGACTTGACTCTTTTGTGATTAAGGGATATATAAATAAACTTTATTGACTTAATTTGACTTGTTTCTTTTGTAATTAATTGTTAGATTAAAAAAACTTGACGTGACCTGACTCTTGTGATTAAGAGCTGTATATAAACAAACTTGACCTGACTTGACTCTATTTAAATAAACTTGACTTGACTCTTGTGATTAAGGGTTATATAAATAAACTTAATTGACTTAATTTTGTTATGATTCTTGTGATTAAGAGCTATATAAACAAACTTGACTTGACTTTTGTGATTAAGGGCTATATAAATAAATATGACTTGACTTGACATGACTCATGCATAGCCAAATGACTTACACTTGATCGCCAGGTGGATGTCAACTATCAGTAACACGACAGCGAGTATCACCAGGCTGGCTGTAGCAGCTCTGCAAAGGATAACATAGGACGCTAGAAAGAGAGAGCACAAAACTAGCCAATGAATGCATTGAAATGGTTTTGTTGTGATGACACAATTTTTAACAACACAATAACTAAAGAAAAAAATGTCAGCAGCGCTTTCGATAAATCTGCTAACAAAAGGCCAATCCAAAAATACCAATACTATACCTGGTTTACTGTTGTGTGCGGAAGTTTCCATGTCAGCATTATTTTCAGAATTCGGTGTACCGAATCCACCTTTTAGATCCAATTCAGACATTTGTCCCTTCGACATTCAGCCAGATTAGCTTGGATCGGTTATGAGACAATTTACCCAAATCTTACTTCTGTCTTCTTTTGCTCTGCTCACATTAAGTTAAGCAATTCCCATGGAAGGAGCCATTGAAAAAGTGAAGTGAAAGTTTAGCAGTGACTTTTGGGGAAGAGGATACTTCCCTCTCGGGCGAGTGATCACATTTAATATGACAAATACTAAATAATGCCTCATTCCAGATACAATTTGTGTGTTTACATGTAAATGACATTTTGGTCTCAGAATGCTATGGAAGACCATCCAAGTTTTTTATTATTTATTATTTATTATTTATTATTTATTATTTATTATTTATTATTTATTATTTATTATTTATTATTTATTATTTATTATTATTATTTATTATTTATTATTTATTATTTATTATTACACGGGAGCCAGGCAACAACATTTCGTTGGCAATTTCACCTCTGCGTTATTGTGCAATGATAAAGAAAGTCTATGTCTATAAATAATAATGTCTCGTATTAATGGGATATTTCCTTTAATATCATCTTTCACTTTATACAGTTCTGAAATTGCAATTTACGACATCAATTTTCTTAAAAACATTTTGTCCTGTCTGTCAAACATTTGCAGCATTTTGTGAAATGCTAGCTTTTCAACTGTATTAAACAGCAGCATTTCTTTAGCGATGTATTAGGCAAGGCGAGTTTGTTTACAAAGGACAAATCATACGCAAGTTGAGGATTGTCGCACATCTTCTGGAAGACTGTTACAGATTCGGGCGGCATGAAACTGAAACGCAGCCACGCAGTCTTTAGTCTTGACTCTGGGAACCCGCAGGAGACCACTAAGCTGAGCTTCTCAGAGCCTGAGATGGTTTATGTATTATTCCCACAAGTTCAAATCATAATGACAGAGTACTACATATTTTGAAGGTATTATGCATTCATTTTTACCTGCTTACCTCACATCTACAAACTGTCGGGGAGTTGTTTTATTTAGTTATGGACTTACATGTACGTTGTCGGTCAGAACCTGATTTATTTTTATTTTTTTATTCCATGTTTGTGAAGTCAACAAATTTTCCTCAATGGGACTTTGGAGGAATCACTTAATGGCATATAGAAACAGATGTGTAATGTATTTATAATGCTTGTTAATGTCTTGTCTTGGCTAAGTTACAAGACAATAGCATAGTTGAACCTTGGTTAACATAATGAATTGAAGAGTACTCAGAATCACGTTTTATTTCATATGAATATCACAATATCTTTGTGTATTCTATTTTGGTGCCATTTCACATATCCAGACAAACAGCGTTCGGCAATTTTCGCTGTAGCGAGTCTGCCATGGTGCAGTTGGGGAACTGATAGTAACCGCACAGTGGCCGGAGTTGTCAGGTTGCCCGGGTATCCAGTACCTTAAGAAAATACACAGCAAGGAGATCATAACAGTATGGAAAATAATGAATCTGGAATACCATATATTTGTCACCTTTGCTCCAATTCTGTGACGTTGTTAATCCAAAGCCATTTTCCCTCTGATGTCATATCAGTGAGGCCGATCCACACTCCGCTGTACCAAGATTTAATTATGTGACTCACGTATGACTATGGAAGCACACAAAATAGAAAGAGATTTAAATATTTACAGGATAAGCAGTGTTTGGGCATAACTGAAAATAGCTGGTACATTATTTTTAGTCTGAAATTGACATCAAAAGTTCCTATATTTATTCTGTATTATTCAGCTATATGTGTATGTGGTCTGTAAGACTTATTGTTTTTTTTAACTTCAATTTTTTCTTAGTCCACAAATGGCCTGCAGGCCGCACTTTGGACATCCTTAGTTTACATATTTCACAGTGGGGGGGGGGGGGGGGGTGATAACATTGTTAAAAAATGGGTATGTATAAGCAAAGGTTGGATGCAGGCTTCGACAGCAGTGCACACACACCGGGTTTTTGGAGGTACAGTATGTCCCATTACTTGCAGTAATTAGCTCTTTTTTTTAGCTCTTTTTATATCTTTATAACATGAAAAAAATTGTGTTCAGATTAAAAAAAAGTGCAGTTTCACTACACTTTCACGGAATAATCCACTGAATATTTATTTCAGGATCGTGTTTGTTCCCGCCTCACCTGCTCATTTTGGTCGTCTATCACAACCAGATTTCCTCCATAACTTATACAGTAGTCTCGGCTTGCCATCCAGGTTTTCTTTTGTGTCAAAGAGAAGAAATAGCAAGAGTTGTTGAAAAATTTCCATTCCTGAGGGCATTTGCCACAGGTCCCCTCTAGGAAATACAAAAACACATTTTGTTACTAACAATAATATAACTTAATGATTTCTTAATAACACCATAATACCCAAAGTTGTCACGTTGGCCTGCAGGTGTTTTCTTTCCTTGCGCAGACTCTCGAGTTGTCTCTGATAACAGTCATTCACGGTCCTCTGCTTGTCAATTTTCACCTTAAGTTTTGCATGCTTTTTGGTTGCTTGCTTTAACTCATTCCGGGCCTCTTGTTCAGCCTTCATCACATCACTGTGGTTGCTAAGGAGATGTTTCAGCTCATTCATGAGCTGAACAGAAGCTGGATGGGAATTTGGGTAGGAGATCTGTTGGGCTGAGACACCTGGAAAAAGCAAAACAAGGAGATTTTAAGATGCAGAGGTACTGGAATATTCCTGGAAAATGCTCAGGTTGTAATATCCTCAGGTGAAGGCAAGATTCTGGACTTGTGGTGTTGCATTACTGACTTAAAACACTAATAGTATTAGGGGAAAGGATTACCGTAGTACCTTAGGTCGGGTAAGGTAAGGTGCTTGATGCACGCTGCAAAGTCAGCTGTGTTTAGGCTTAATGTGAAGAGACTATTCCGTACTGTGAAGTCACTTTGAGGTTTAAAATGTCTCAAGATATTTTTGTTTGAGCGCTAATGCGCTGCATGAGCCTGGAAAAGTCATCTGAAACTGAACGTTTGTGTTGAGAAGTTCACACTTACAGTTAATTCCAAGAACAACTGCAATTATCAGCAGAGTGATATTCAGCAGTCCGAGACACAGTAGGACCACACGGTTACATCCATATTCATCTGTGGAGGATTTATTCAAAGACACATACCAGATCAGTATAGCTACCAATTGGCAAACATCAAGTCCAAGATTAGGACTACTATTTGAAAAAGTCTATGGAAGAATACATGTAACATGCCTCTTGGCTTCATACACTAAGTGTTCTATGATACCGAAAGAAAAGTGAGACAAATTTGTCACTGTACCTTTCCAAAACATGTCACAACGAGAGCGAGGGCGCCCGGCCCCGTTGAACAGAACTTGAGATGACTCGGGTACAAATGTGACAGTGCACTCAGAAGCGCTCAGACAATCTTCCATCGTTGCAAGAACTTCCCTTTGGCGAGTTTTCAGTTACACTGACAAGGCGCACCTAAATACGCCCCAGCATTCATCACCAGATCACATGCCATGCAGTGAATAGGATTTAATCTAATAATAATAATAATAATACATTTTATTTCAAAGCGCCTTTCAGGACAACCAAGGTCGCTGGACAGAAGATATAAACACACAAATGTAAAATACAAGATAAAAAAAGAACAAACAATGAATAAGAACATTAGATAATAATGTAATAAGATGCTGTAATTAGCATTATATATGAACTTTAGTTTTAATAGTTTTAAGACATATTACATAATTTTAGAAGCAGCTGTCACTAAATTGTCCACAGGTATTTAATGTGAATGTGACTAATTGTTTAGCTATTGAGATTTGCTGGTGACGAGTCCCAAATTAAACTTTTTATAATTATTTTGACACAATGGAAATGTGGATTTGTTTGCGATTAGCTAAGTACAATAAATATTGCAAATCAGCAAAAATCTACAAAAACAGAAGCCTTGAAAGTGTTGTGTAACATCCCTTTAGGAAAATGCAAGCATCAGGATAAATGTTTGAGAAACAAACTCCCAAATGTTATGTTTTCTAGAATGATTTAGAGAACAGTATCCGACAGTGTTGTAGAGGAATTTTGTCCCACTCATCGTTGCAGAATAGTTGGGTAATTCAGCCACAGGCGCCGTTTTAAGGTCATGCCACAGCGTCTCAATAAGATTCAGGTCAGGACTTGACAAGGCCACTCCAAAGACTTTCCTTTGTTTTTCTTTAGTCATTCGGAAGTGGACTTGCTGGTGTGTTTTGGATCATTGTCCTGCTGCAGAACCCAAGTTGGTTTCAGCTTGAGGTCACGTATCCGTTAGTTCCATGTCCTGAAGCAGCAAAATCTCCCCAGACCATCACACTCCCACCACCATATTTCACTGTTGGTATGATGAGATGAGTCTTAATGTTCTTTTTATTCAGGTATGTTTTTTGTCTTGGAACTCTGTTATGCATGCAGTTTTGTTGAATGTCTTTCTCATGGTGAAGTTATGAACACTGACCTTAACTGAGGCAAGTGAGGACTGCAGTTCGTTGGATGTTGTTGTGGGGATTTTTGTGACCTCTTGTATGAGTAGTCGCTGCCCTCTTGGGGTCATTTTGGTTAGTTGGCCACTACTGGGAAGGTTCATCACTGTTCCATGTTTACGCCATTTATGGATAATAGCTCTCGATGTGGTTTGCTGGAGTCCCAAAATTGTAGAAATTGATTTATAACCTTTACCATACTGATAGATCTCAATTAATCTCAGTTAAGTTGTGTTTTAACAGGGGAACAATGGCTTTTTCCACACAGGGACTTTTATGTTTGGATTTTTCCCCTTTTAATAATAAAAAGTTTAATTTAAAAATGGCAATTTGTGTTAATATTTAAATTTGTGTGACAAATATGCAAAAAAAAAACCTAATCAAGAAGGGGGCAAACACTTTCACACCACTATATATGTACGTACATAAAGACATAATTTTTCTGTAAATTAACGGCAACGTGCTGGCAGCAGAGGCTCTTTAATGTTTTTTTTTACAGGTTTTGTACTATGAAATGATTTTTTATGACTTATAATAATAACCATAATAGTGAAATACAGTATATTTTTATGTTTAGTCAATTTAACTTGACTCAACTATTAAGCAATTGATAATAATAATTTAAAATGTAACATCTATATTTAGTATATTATTTACTTTGATCACGGATGTCGTCCAAAATCAACTTCCGGGTTTGAGAGTAACGTTGAGTTGTCGCCATTTGACCGGGTGTGACACGAACGTCAATCATTATACATAAACCTGAGTTTGCTAGACTGTCTCATTTCTCCTCTTTGAATTAAACATTTACAGCAAGGCAGTGCTGCCACGTTTTAAAAAAAACAGAGCTGCCGTCTTAACAGGAAATGTGTTTATCTTGCTTTCATCGTAAAAGACAGCACGTGAAGACTGAAGAAGTGTATTTTATTTTGAAAGCACAGCTAAGTTGGTCAAACTTGCTGTTTCGTGTGTCATGCTTGACGCTTGAACAACTTCAACGCATTTTTTCCTACGTCGTTTTCCCCCTCCAGTACTGTGAATTCTAGAAGTATTTTAGTTCCAGAGTTGTATTCGCTATGTTTAGTGATTTATAGTAGCCGTCGAACCGGGTGACATGTCTGACTAGCGTCTCCGTGGGAGGCTTTTCGTCTAGAGTTTTCAAGTCAGGCCTGTGTGTGTGGTTCCCCATCAGTGCAGCTGGTGGCTAACAAGGCGCCAAACAGAAATGTCACTGACAGAATATGAGAGACATTTCGACTCGCTAAATTCAGATTTGGCCAGCGGCTCCGTGTTGAGCGAGCGAACAGCGTCGGCTGCGTTTAATGCCGAAGAGGAGAAGTTGCATTACATTCCGATCCGGATCCTCGGGAGGGGGGCGTTCGGTGAAGCGACGCTGTACAGAAGAACCGAGGTGAGCTGGGTCCGGTCTAGGGAAACTTTAAAAGCAAGTGTTAAAATGTTCGAAGAAAAAAAAAAAAAGACACGTAGTCAACACGTTGCCAGGCAACAATCACGCTTACTGTCGAATACCCACTGAAACATCCTAAGGGCAGGAAGAAAACAAACACTGTACCTTTAAAGATAAGATGTGGCCAGTCACGTTGACCACGTGGCTAAATAAAACACATAGAAAAACCATTATTGTCATTTAAACAGCTCATGGAAATAAACCAGCTTCCTCCCACATGTCAAAAAAGTGTGAATTGTGATTAGCTGGCAACCAGTCCAAGGGGTACACCACTTCTCACCCAAAAATCAGCTGGGATAGGCTTCAGCTCATCTGTGATCTTCTCATCTGTATAGAAAATGGATGGAAATAAGCTTTAGTTGCAGCTAACTTATTTTGTTTCCCACCAGGACAATTCCCTGGTGGTGTGGAAGGAGGTGGACTTGAACTCCTTGTCTGAACGCGAGCGCAGGGATGTCATGAATGAAATAAGCATCCTCTCTATCTTGGAGCACAACAACATCATTGCCTATTTCAATCACTTCATGGATAAAAACACGCTGCTCATTGAGCTGGAATACTGTAATGGTAAGAGGGAAAAGTGTACGTTTGATTGACTTTGAGCTATGTTTGTTTGTGACTGGGTGTCTGAATGACATTGTCGCCGCAGGGGGGAATCTGTATGACAAAATAGTCCAACAGAAGGGGAAACTTTTTAACCAGGAGGTAAGAGCGGATAGATGCATATAATCCATGTAAACCAGTTTATTGTTGTTTTATATTCATCCTTGATGTCTTTTTTTTCTCCAGGTGGTTATTTGGTATCTGTACCAGATTGCTTCAGCTGTGGCCCACATTCATAAGGCCGGCGTCTTACACAGGTCAGATCACATGAGGCTCTTTCAGCCATGTTCAACTTGTGTTTTGACCATCCCGTTTCCCCAATAGGGATATTAAAACGCTCAACATTTTCTTGACCAAGACTGACCTCATCAAGCTTGGTGACTACGGCCTTGCAAAGAAACTCGGCTCAGAGTTTTCCATGGCAGAGACGGTATTTGTTTATTTGTATTGATACTGACGAGATACATTAGGATTATCTGTGCTGAACAAAGCTTTATTTGGAACATGTGTTTATAATAGTACTTTATACATCAACATGGACCGTGAATGCTATCCTCTTACTCATAGTTGATTTATGACATTTTTGGTTAATAAAAATAAAGCGATTTTGAAAAAAATGCTTATTCTAACTAGAGAAATCTAAAATGTTGATACTTATAGGTTATCACATGGTTTTTGTCTGTATCTGTATGTCTGGTATCAGGCCAGGTATCATGCCCCCAAGTGTCAGTATCAGGCACGCGGGGGCATGATACTGGGCTTGATACCAGACAAACCATGTGATGATCTTATTATCACATACTATTTAATCATGAGCTTATTATCACGTACTATTTAATCAAAAGACCATTTTGTTCCCAGAAAATGTTCAGTTTATTACATGTATTATATCTAAACAGTGTAAACACAATAATTGCAAAAATATTTCAACAATAATATTTTATCAACAGTCTTAGCTTATCAATGTCTGACAATTAAAGTTCCATTAATCAAGTTTGGGTTTTTGGTGACTGGAGAAGCACTAGGCACTAAGCACTCGTGAGCTGTTCTATGATTGGTTGGTTCACGGGCACGATACCAGAGCAGCGCGCTCTGAGTGGACAGCTACGGGGGCTGATACTGGACATGGTTAAACTCTATATTTTATCAGTATCACTGCCCTGGGCTTTGACACAGTATCATTTCGGCCTTTTCCCGTATCATTCATGGGCGGTTTCTAGGGTACAGGGACAATTGATACTGTAGTATGTGATAATAGTAAATATCACATGACAGCCGCGACATAAATAGACAAAGACAAGTAGACTGATTCTGTTAACCTGCACATGATTGTAATTCACCTCTCCTTTTTTATTCATCCAGTGCGTAGGGACTCCTTATTATATGTCGCCCGAGCTGTGCCAGGGGGCAAAGTACAACTTCAAATCAGACATCTGGGCCATGGGCTGCGTGCTTTATGAAGTCTTAACCCTGACAAGAACATTTGATGCAACGGTAGCACTCACTCCTTGTTTGGATGCGTTAGCAAAATCAGAATGAGTGTACTTTTTAACAGATTCAGTTTGTGTCCTTCCAGAATCCTTTGAACCTGTGTGTGAAAATAGTCCAGGGAAACTGGACTATGGATGTGAATCCTGATATTTACTCTTCTGGGTTGATCAAGCTGGTCTACGAGTGTCTCGATCAAGTAAGTCATAGTTGCTTCAGAAACCAAGTTTGAAGCAAGTTTTATTATTATTATTTTGTGTGGCAGGATCCGGCAAAGAGGCCAACGGCGGACCAAATTCTTGACCAGCCAGTTATCTCCTCCAGCCGACAGTAAGTCAGTCACTTTTTACTTATTCATGATGTAAAAAGATACACACAAACAAGTTTGTCATTTGGCAGGGAGCTTGAAGAACGAGTTGCTTTGCTGAATTCCGCCATGAAGAAACCAAAGTAGGTTTTTTTTTTTGTTGTTGTTTTCTGCTGTTGAAGCTTTATCATCATCCTGCCAAATAGTGTCCAACTGATGGTTCTTCGTCACAGGTTGAGTACGGCAACAGAGACGCCAGTTGCCGTGGTAACCACACGCTCGCGGGAGGGGTATTTCTGGGGCGGAGGCAAGTTCACTCCCCAGAAACTGGACACCTTTAAAGGTGGCAGCAGCGCCCAACATGTGTGCGCCGGAGAGAGTCACTTTGCGGTGGTGACGGTGGAAAAAGAGCTCTACACGTGGGCTGTGAGTGTTCTGGTTTAAATACCGTCATTTCCGGACTATAGAGCGCACCTGATTATAAGCCTCACCCAGTAAATTTTTAGAGGAAAACCGATTTTGTACATACACAAGCCGCACCTGCATATAAGCCGCATGTGCCCACATTAAAACATGTAAACATATTTACAAAGAAAGACGACTTTTATTAATCTCTGAAAGCTTTTTTCGTCTTTTTACATTGCTCCATTTCTTCCCGCTGCCGTTTCCAGCGTCTCACCATCGATTCATTTATGCCAAGTTTACGTGCAGCTGCTCTGTTTCCTTCTTTATCGGACAGCTTGATTGCTTTTAGCTTGAAAGCTGCGTCATATGCCTTTTTTTTTCCATGATGAGGGTATGTTCACGCTCATTTAATTTATGCACAAGACAAGAAGTTGCAGTCTTCATCGACGCATATATTCCACCGGTCTTAATCTTACCTTTTCTACTCGAGAGCCGTTAGAAAAATTACATAAATTGGCCGCATCACTGAATAAGCCGCAGGGTTAAAACTTTGGGGAAAAAAGTAGCGTCTTATAGTCCGGAATTTACAGTACATCAGATGCACTTGTTTTTCTGTCGGCACTACAAAGAATCTTTTCAGAATGTTCAAGGTGGAGCCAAGATGGTGGGCCAACTGGGGCATGGAGACCAGGCTTCCTACCGGCAACCCAAGAGGGTGGAAAAGCTGCAGGGCAAAGCCATCAGACAGGTTGCATGCGGTGCTGACTTTACTGCGTGTGTCACCGGTGAGTGCATAACCACCTTCCAAAAAAGGCAACATGACAATGAAACAACCCCGCTTATTTCTAATGAGCGCTATTTACTGCAGATGAGGACCAAATGTACATGTTTGGGTCCGACTATTACGGCTGCATCGGTGTGGAGGGCGAGATGGGCATGGAGATCTTGGAGCCGGTGCTTCTTGTGTTTTTTGAGGAGCGGCCAGTTCGTCAGATTTCTTGCGGAGACAATCACGTGGTGGTCCTTACCCACAGTGGCGACATCTTCTCATGGGGCTGCGGAGAGTATGGTATAGACTACTGATGCCATTAGGTTTTGTTTTTGCAGCTATAAATACTACCAGCAGGTGGCGACAGAAGCTCGTATTTTTCCAAATACTATTTCAAGCACTTTCCTCCTTAAATGAGCATATTTTCTCATCTGTAGGGCGTCTGGGTTTGGAATGCGAGGATGATTTTTCTTCTCCGATGCAAGTAAGATTTTATTCCCAGCACAAGAACTACATCCCTGACTGTGATGCCATTCATTACATACTTTACATTTAACATATTTTCTCCAGGTAGAGCTCGCCAAAGGCGCCACCATCTCCTCTGTGTCCTGCAGCAGTGACGGAACCTTCTTTTTGACAGACACTGGCAAAGTCCTGGCATGTGGAAACAATGAATTCAACAAGCTAGGTCTGAACCAGGAATTCTCTGGTCTCAAAAACCACTCTGGAGAGGTATTGTACTGACTTGAATTTACAGAAAGTAAAAGCACCACAGTTAAAACACAGTTTTAGTAATTAAGTCATTTAAACGTAACTTATTTTGTGTTCAAAATGTGTTCCGTTGTAGCATAGTACAGCTTAACTTTTCTTCCGGAGGTGTTCCAAATCTGTCAGATTGTGGGGCCTTATCTCATGCATAGCCCCTTTCACGTCATGCCACAGATTTTCTAAATAATTTAGGCCTGGACTCTGAAAGGGACATAATGTAAACTATACAGTCTCCTTATGAATCCATGATTTTGTTGAATTTAGATGGTTAGCGAGTGGTTAGCGCGCAGGCCTCACAACTAGGAGACCAGAGTTAAATTCTACCCTCGGCCATCTCTGTGTGGATTTTTGTGTGGGTTTTCTTCGGGTACTCCGGTTTCCTCCTACATTCCAAAAACATGCTAGGTTAATTGGCGACTCCAAATTGTCCATAGGTATGAATGTGAGTGTGAATGGTTGTTTGTCTATATGTGCCCTATGATTGGCTGGCCACCAGTCCAGGGTGTACACCGCTTCTCGCCGAAGACAGCTGGGATAGGCTCCAGCACCCCCGCGACCCTCGTGAGGAAAAAATGGTAGAAAATGAATGTGAGTGTAAATGGTTGTTTGACTTCCAATACTATTGCAGACCTGCCAGCATGGACTGTATGTGTACAGCATCCAATTTGACTCTTTAATACGCTTGTATGCTTCACTGCCCTCCATTTTGTTGCATTTTGTTTCGGTTTTGAGTTAGTCTGTACGATACAGATAAATAAATAGACTCCAAATTGTCCATAGGTATGAATGTGAGTGTGAATGGTTGTTTGTCTATATGTGCCCTGTGATTGGCTGGCCACCAGTCCAGGGTGTACACCGCCTCTCGCTGAAGACAGCTGGGATAGGCTCCAGCACCCCTGTGACCCTTGTGAGGCGGTAGGGATGAATGAATGGATGTATGCTTGGTGTTTTTTTTTTGTTAGAGGTATTTATTTTCTTCCAAATATGGCCACTGTATATTGACATCAAATTGAGTATTTGAGTGTTTCTCCTGCCACACTACTTAGGGTTACCAGGGCATCCCTTATACCACCACACTGACTTTGGCAAAGCAGCTGTCCCGCTTCAAGATTCAGACCATAGCGCCAGGGAAGTCCCACACTGCTGCCATTGATGGTACTACAGAAAAAGAGAAACACTCATTTGTATCCTAAAATTGTTATCAAGTTGTTTAATAACCATCTAAATGAATTTTACAGAACGTGGTCGCCTCATCACCTTCGGCTGCAACAAATACGGGCAGCTTGGTGTTAAAGATTTTAAGAAGCACCAAGGTGTGCAAGTCCTGGTTGGCCCTTTTGGAGGAAAGATAGTCACTAAAGTGTCTTGTGGGGATGGCTTTACCATAGCAGCCACAGAAGGTAAGCTCTTAGCACAAGCTCTTATTTTTACATGATGCGTGTTTGTGTGTGTGAACAAATTCTAATTATTTTCTTGCAGACAATCAGATATTTGCGTGGGGAAATGCTGGAAATGGACGACTTGGAATGCCTGCTGATAAAGGATTCGGTTCAGAGGTTTGTCCTGCAATGCCAAGGCCAATCTTTGGATCTCTTCACCACGTACCAGATCTTTCTTGTCGTGGTTGGCACACCATCATCATCATGGGTTAGTCCCATCACCCATCACCTCCATTATACACACGTGGGGCACAAATAAGTTCCGTTGGTACAACTGTGAAGTTGTGATTGAGTGTAAGACTTTTACCTAAATTAGGAGGAAGCCTCAAGAACAGGGGTCTCAAACACAATTTACCTGAGGGCCACTGGAGCTAGTCTCAGGTAAAAAAAAAAACAACACATTTATTAAAAACAGAAAAAAACAAATAAAAAACTGTCTTCAATGCTTTTGCTTCTGCTATACCGTACACTTTTTCAGTGCTTTGGTTCCGTTTTTTTCACAAGAAAAGCTCTGATAAAACATTCCGCTGTTCTCAAATATCTTAATTTTTATTTAATTCATGAAATAAGAAACAAATCAAAATAAAGAAAATAGATAATGATATCAATGATAAATAAATAAAATAATAATAAAACAGCAAATAAAAAAATAAAAAAGAAACCACATATCGTTGGTGGGTTGAGATTTTTTTTTTTCAGATTCAAATTAACAGTATTAACATTTATTTAACCTTTAACATGAACATTAATGAAAATGAACCATTTTACCCAATTAGCAGGTTAGCATTGTTACATCTAGGAGCAGTCCGGTGTGCACACAACTTTAAGCTGTCATTTCTGGGTACATGATACCATACAGCATCCATGTCAAACTCGCACATTAAACTTTTGCTTCAAACTAGCGTCGGGCTGCGAGTTTGAGACCCCTGCTCAAGAATGAACCCATTTCTTAGGACACAAACCAAATGTATGTGACTTTTACAAAGCCAAACACAATCTAATCAGGTTGTTTACATGCGTGTTTAAAAGCTGGTTGTACACTAATTCCTGCAATTTGTCACTGTCCATTTCATAGTAGAATATATTGCTTTCATACGTTATTGATGGATAACATCTCTTGACAGAGAAAGTGCTCAACTCCAAGACCATTCGCTCCAACAGCAGTGGACTGTCAGTTGGCAGCGGTAAATACTTCTGATATAAATATCTCCTTAATAGTTTTTCTTGGTGAGGAATATTATGTTTTTGTATAAATGTAGGGATCGGACAGGATGGTTCCATATCCACTGTGGATCTGGAAATGGATCCGGATTCAGAGACGGAGTGTCGTGACAGAGGCCTCGGGGGAACATTGGAGGTTGATCTTGACGCTTGCAACCTGGAGACGCCAATGGTGTCAATGGCAAATCAGACTGGCGACAGTTCATGTCCTCTGTGGCTGAGAAAGGTTACCTTATGATCCAAAGCTTCATGTTTTTGACGTGATCAACACCTTCTGGTCACAACTGAAACCTTTCTTGGTTGTATGCCAACAGGAGCTGGAGGATGCAGAGTTCATACCCATGCCAGAGGACTCTGAGTCTTCTTGTGACCAACTCCCGTCTTTTTCAGAGAGCAGCACTTTGCCATATCAGAACCTGAAGGAGCTAAAGGCTGTGGCAGCAGCTGTCAGCAGTCAACATGACTTATCGGTAATATCAACGTCGATGTGCTCTATTCTTCTGATTTCTGATATTTTTGTGTTTGTTTCATTGGGGTTATCTTCCCACAGACTACACGAACGAGTGATGACAATTTAAACGGACTGGAGGGGGCAGAACTGTACAAAAAAGAGGACTCGATCACATGCTGCAGAGCAAGTGTGGAGGTCGCACAGGTAAGCCATCAGCCCGCTCCACGGTGTTTGCACAAGGTTGCCATGTGTCACGTGTTTACTTCACAGCTGCGGGAGATTGTCACTCAGCAAGAGATGAGGATCCAGATACTGGAGAAGCAGGTGAGAACCGAGTTGCCTCTCCTAAACCTCAAATTTGGTTCCATGTGAGTCGGTCCATGTTTGTGTTTAGGTCAGTGACCAGCAAATGGAGCACGAGAGGTTGTTGGCCGCATTAAACCAGCTCATGGAAGCAAGATGTGACAGTAATGGCAACCATTGTGCCGCTCACGTGTCTGAGGATGGAGGAGGAAGAGCGGGTGGATTCACACAGCATGGGGGCAGACCTGCGGGGGCCAGCTTGTGAGGCCCTGCCAATTGTACCTTGTGTGTGTGTGTGTGAGAGAGGTGACAAAACTCTGCATTTTGTGAATCCAAAAGGCTTGTCAGGTGTGAATAGACTTAGCGGTTGAGGTGGCTGCCTCACATATGAAACAAGTAAAGCCATTACATACAGTACATAAAGTATTCATACATAAAGTCGCAGAGTACCGAGTTGCATCATGACATTTCTGCGTGTCACTTGTCATGCAAATGTTGTTTGCAGGTTTTCTACGGACTGAAATGTTGGCTGGCATTGCACAGCCAGACAATCTGGGTGTTTTTTTCCACAATGTGATCATGAAGTCCTTGTAGGAATGTCATAGTGATGTCGTCATCATCATCAGCTTGTATCCTCAATCAGGTCAAACCGTGCCTTTCCAGTGGAAATTTGTGGCCTTCAAACTGATGCGTTTGAGCAAGATTATACAAAAACTACTAAACCACTTTGTGTGCATGTACAGGAAGTTGGCAGAGGTCTCTATCTCTGAGTGCCTTTCTCAATTGTCCATTTAGCTTTGCCCTCGCTATAAAAATGGCTGTACTTCCTAAATGGTTTCTACAGTACATCATTTTCTCTCATGAACTTGTGTCACTGTCCTCTGTTTTTGTGAGTACTTTCACCTTTTAAGTCTTTACCCAAATGGTTTAAGAACCTCATATGCTATAGCCTCAAATGTGTGATATTTGAAACTTAACTCTAATGCAAATATATGCCTTAAAATATAAGCCTTATTGTTTTATATATTCTTTGCTGAGACTACTGACTGTTTCTCGTTTTGCCTTCGTATGGCATTTGTAAGTATGTCATGGTTAGGAGATGCCATAACACTTGAACTGTTTTTGTTATTTTATCTGTATTTGTTACTTATTTTTATTTTGAAGCAATCTATTATATTTGTTTTGATTGTCTGTATTGTGTGAGCAGCACAATTGTATAGTGTATGCCGAAACTCATGATATATATTCAGTGTCTATCATGTGTCAAATTGTTAGCATTTGGTCAAATGTAATTTTAAAAATGTTGTCTTAGCATGACACAGTACTTAGCAAAAAATATGTAAATATGTGGCTATTTTAACTGCAAAATGTATTTTGTTACAGTTAAATGACACCTGTAGTACCCGATGTGCATGTAAAATACATAAATACAAAGTAAACATTTGTCACGTGTGTTAACAGAGAATAAAGATTACTTGTACTGCTGTTTTTCGCTTTTAAAATGTGTGTTTTTTTTTATGTCGACAAAGTGTCGTGGCTTTTTGACGAACGTAAGGCTCATGCTACGTCTTGCTGCCCACGTCTGTTGCTAAGACACCATGCGTCGCGTTTATAAATGCGTCATCAGACGTCACTTCCGGGAGGCAGGTTCCGCAAATAAACACATCCACCAATACATCCAGTCAATACTCCTGATATTCAGGTGAACGTTAGGGCTAACAGAGATAACTTTTCAGTAAACAAATGAAGCTAAGACATTCGCCTATGCTTTAATACATGACAAAAATGTAAACATGCTAGCCTAGTGTGTAGCTGCAAACGTGTTTTTCATGCTCGTTTCTACATTTGACTATGTAGTTGCTATACTTATTTTCTCTTACTTTGTCCAGCATGTCTGATGCTGACTTAATTTCCGTCGATTATGAAGTATATGGAAAAGTGCAAGGTGTCTTTTTCCGGAAATACACACAGGTAAGATGATGTGACTTGTCCGAGCAGGTTTGGGGTCGGGGTAGCGTATTTAATTCATGATAAAGCACAAATTGTTTAAAAGCTGGATTTTGGGCCAACGATCGAGTTAGGAATATTATATTTTTTGTGATGAAATATGTCACTATGATGTCCACAGATCTGTCCTGCTCCTTTTGTGTGTTAGTGAAGTGTATGTTTGACTTTGCAGGCTGAGGGGAAGAAGCTTGGCCTTGTAGGTTGGGTCCAAAACACGGGCGCGGGAACTGTGCAAGGTCAGCTCCAGGGTCAACGTAAGAAGGTGAAAGAAATGCAAGAATGGCTTAAGTCAACTGGGAGCCCCAAGTCGCACATAATCAAGGCAGAGTTCAGGAACGAGAAAGCGGTTTCCAGCCTAGAACACTCAACTTTTAACATTGTGAAATAACTTAATGTATGCAAGCTATGAACCAACACCCACATATTTATTTTGTCTGTCTTATTATATGTTGAAAAGTATTAACCCTAACATACTGAAAAGTAGACATGTCAAATACTCTACAATCTGGCAATGTTCTAATAAACAGGAAAGCACAGAGATGACTAAAAATGATAATCAAGAGTGTGCTTGTTATTGACTGAAGTTGTGACAAACAGTACACATCATAGGCAGGAATGTCAGCCATTTTGGAACCTTAATTATTTATTTGAACTGTTCTTTTCCCACAGTGGTGGGAGCCATGCTTTTGACATAATTGTGGATAGTTTTTGGCAGAATTGGTGGACTCCCATTTGAATTGATTTCCTGGCTTGGATTTTTCAATACGTTTGTGGTCATAACTTTGACCATAACAAGGACAAAGGGTATAGAAAACAGATGGATTGATAGTTGGATTGATAGTTATGTAAAATACAGTACAAATATATTAACTATACAGGGAAACTATTGTGGACCAATATGACATACAATATACAAATTATTATATCATATAAATTAAATTTCATATAAACTATCTATGACATTGAATAATAGTCAATAAAATTATGAGACCAGATTAAAAAGATGACTCGTGACCAAATTATTTATGAGCTTCATGAAATATAATTGACCATACTGACCAATATTAACATGCAATGTTACCTCCCGTGCAGTAGGTGGTGCGCCTGCGCGATGAACCCTTCAGTTCCTCCCCAACACTAGATGGCAGTAGCTTTAACTAATGACCATCAGTGAACTCCTCTTTTCGTCCGCGGATAAACAACGAAGAAAGCAGCATTCAGTTTATATTGACAATAATCCTCACCTGTTATTGTTTTGTGTTAGTCGTGTGTGATTTAAAGTAAAATATGTGAATATGGCACCGACTTCCGGAGGGACTTTTTTAACGGTCGAACGAGATGAAGTCAAGAAGCCGGTTGGAGCATAATAACGACGGTAAAATGCGACACTTCGGCTGAAAATGTACCAGCGTTATGATTAAATGTCTTCCCGAAGAGGTCCGGGTGAAACTTCGCTCCGGTGTCGCAATCCCTTCCCTCCAGCAGTGCGTCGAGGAGCTCACCCTCAACAGTATCGACGCCGGGGCGACATGTGTGGGCGTCCGGATGGACATGGAGGCGTTCAAAGTCCAGGTGATCGACAACGGCGTGGGAATAAACGCAGAAGACATGGCCTGTGTGGGGAACAGATACCACACCAGCAAATGTAACTCACTGGGCGACCTCGACAACCTCCGTTTTTATGGCTTCAGAGGTGAGGCCATTGCGAGTATTGTTTCTTTAGCCACTCTTGTTGAAGTCTCATCCCGGCCTAAAAACACAAGCAGGACCTTAGTGAAAATATTCAAATCTGGAAAAGCGATGGGGGTTTTTGAAAAAGACTCATGTCGACCTTCTGCTGGTACCACTGTTGTCATTTGCAACTTCTTCCACAACATGCCAGTACGCAGGAAGAGGATGGACCCCATCCTGGAGGGTGAGAGGATCAGACACAGAGTGGAGGCCATCTCTTTAATGCACCCCGGTGTGTCCTTCACCCTGAAGAATGACTGCACAGGAGTCATGTTGGTGCAGCTTCCTAAAGCCAGAGATACGTACCACAGGTTCATCCAAATACACACCCTGGCCCGGGCTCAGAAACTGGTAGAAATCCATTACACCCATGCACAGTTTGAGGTGATTGGTTACCTTGGCAGGGACGCCCACTACAACAACAGCTTGCAGTTCTTGTATGTAAACGACAGGCTGCTTTTAAAGACACGCATACACAAGCTTCTGAACTCCCTTCTGCGCAGGCTCAGCAGTCCAAATCAGAAGAATGAAAGCCCGGAGAAACTCTCAGCCATCAGGAGCCCAAAGCAGAAACGCAGCCAAGATCTGCACGGAATATACATCATTAATATTAAATGTACCTATTCAGAGTATGATATTAGCCTTGAGCCTGCCAAAACTCTAATCGAGTTCAAAGACTGGGATGGTGTTTTGCTGTGCATAGAGGAGGCTGTTAAAGTGTTCCTACGAAAGGAGAACTTGGTGCTCTCCCAAGATTGCTGGCACGATGCGTCACCAAGATTGCTGAAAGCTGACGGTGCAGAGCGAGAAGACGACACATGGGACCAAAACGTCCATGGGGCATCTCGTTGTATGACGCTGGCCTCGGAGTCTGTTCATCGTAAACAGAAAGTGGGTGTTTGTCAGGAACCGGCTCAGGTAGACGCTGAGGTGGAGATGGCTGAAAGTGAAAAATGCCTTCATGATCATACGTCACCGGACCCCGGAAAGGACACGACAGGAGAAGACACTGATAAAGAAATGAAATCATCACCTAAAAATGTAAATTCATGTGCCAGCATCAATCAAACACATGTTGATTCCGACATTAAAAACAGTGTAGACTGCCAGGACACAGCAGGAGAAGAAAGGACAGTCACCGCTAACAAAAAGATACGCCTCTCCTGTCCGTTCATTCACAAATATCTGCAAGAACCCCCCTTGAGCACCAGGAAAGTATTTGTTCAGCCACATTCAAAACGCAAGATCTCACTCCATAATGGATCCATACAGGAAATCCACAGAACTTCTGCTCCTGCTGTCTGCTCAAAGATCTCTAAACTATCTAAAGAGTGTGGCTCACTTGACAAGTTCAGAAGAATTTATGGCAAATCTGCTGAACCACATTTCCCCTCAGTGGACACTCCAACCCACACTGGGCTACTACATCAGACAAACTTTGTAGTGCATCAGCACAAGGAGCCATTCCAGAATGATGTTAAAGAGGGAGAAGAAGGAATCACACCAACACACTCGGGATACACCAAGCTAAAAAATCTCTCAGGTCAAAATAAAGTCAAGCAATCTTTAGCAAGTAAACTCAACCATCTAAAACAACACATGGAAGAAGATCCAGAAGTACCACCTAGTTGTGTTTCTCCAGACAATCCCAGTCTCATTAGTCATGAGGGCTTACAAGGCGGCAATAAGAACGTCTATGAGACCGCGCCTGAGGAACGGCCGACCACGACATCTACAGACTGGCTCCATCACTACGATACGGGCACGGGAAAAACTGCGTACATCAACAAAGTGACCGGGCTCAGCACATACGAGGAACCACCAATGGAGGAAACGCAGATACGCTGTACATCAGATGTCACCAACATGGTCGTCAGTGTTGTCTCTGAAACAGGTGAGGTGTTGTCCGTCAGATTAGTCAAACTCAACGTGTCGGATGTCAATCACCCTTGTGTGAATAGTCCCCAAGAACTGGATGGGATGATGACCCATTTTGTGAGGTGGAAAGGGAGAAATGTTAAAGGCTTGATTTTTGCATCATACATTCCGCTTTATCTTTTGCTACATTTTAGCCACATTGTACTGAGCAGCCATTGTATTGTGTATTGTGATCCAATGCCCTCGTAATTATTTATTCATTCATTTTCTACCGCTTATCCTCATGAGGGTTGCACGGGGTGCTGGAGCCTATCCCAGCTGTCTTCACCAACCAATCACAGAGCACATACAGCAAGCTAACTAGCTAACCACTTCTAAACTTAAGGGGAAAAAAAGCTACCGCTTCCACACAAGATGGGAGGAGAACTTTTTTT
The DNA here is from genome assembly GCF_037039965.1 of Doryrhamphus excisus. Taxonomy (NCBI): domain Eukaryota; kingdom Metazoa; phylum Chordata; class Actinopteri; order Syngnathiformes; family Syngnathidae; genus Doryrhamphus; species Doryrhamphus excisus. The sequence goes on along the minus strand of NC_136370.1, from coordinate 15,748,517 downwards.
CACTCTATCGCGTCAGACATGTCATGGCTGACTTCATGACCTCATGCAGTGTTAAGGTCATGTAATGTAAGGTAGCGTCTCAATGTTTTGTGTCATTTTGTGCCTAGTGACCAGAATACTACATTCATTCATTTTCTACCGCTTATCCTCACAAGGATGCAGGGGGTGCTGGAGCCTATCCCAGCTGTCTTCTGGTCACCAGCCAATCACAGGGCACATATAGACAAACAACCATTCACACTCACATTCATACCTATGGACAATTTGGAGTCGCCAATTAACCTAGCATGTTTTTGGAATGTGGGAGGAAAACAGAGTACCCGGAGAAAATCCACTTATGCACGGGGAGAACATGCAAACTCCACACAGAGATGGCAGAGGGTGGGATTGAACTGGGGTCTCCTAGCTGTGAGGTCTGCACACTAATCACTCGACCGCCGTACAGTCGCCCGTGTAATTGATTTACATGAAATTTCCCATGCTACCTTCAGAGATTTCCGATCCATGTGCCATGTTTTAGCTTTAACGTTGTCAGCAAATCTAGCCAAAATAATATCAGCAAATGAAGCTTTTCTCCACACATGCAATGCAGCCGTCTGATACCAGAGCTCTAGTATCAGAATAATATTCATATTGCCGGGTATCCAAATTTAACAATTCTGTGGTCATCATCACACATTTTTTGCCATCACTGACCCTTGGGAGTTGAAGTCTCCTGATATTTGCTGACGTGTCGCAAAATATATGTTGAAGCTTCATCAGTGGTAGTACTGTATTACTGCACTTCTGCATCGTATCATTGTATTACTGTGTGATGCTGCAGGGATGGAGTACAGGTGTTACCCCTTTCAGGCGGAGCTTGTGCTGCCCTTCCTGCCTAAAGCCAGAGGTGAAAGAGTGCTTAGTTCAGGGACCGATGACGCAGGTACTTCACTCACAGATCTGAACGAGGGAGGGCCCAGTGCTCATGAAGTCTTCCATGTTTTTTTTTTTCCCCCCCAAGTCCCAGCTGTCAATGTCGACACCTGTGACTCGCTCTCCTCTTTGTACTCAAACTGGAACAACCCTGTGTTTGTGCGTCCTCCCGAGGTAAACAAACTCTTGTGTTGTTTCAGGATTGTCTGTGACATCTACGGATTGTATTTTTAATGATATGATATATGATAAAAGGTCGGTGTGGACATCTCAAGTGTGCAGGCTGGCGGGCTATCTGTAAAGATCCACAACATCCTCTTTCCGTATCGCTTCTCGAAGACCATGATACACTCAATGAAGGTAATATCACCGTCACTCAGCTGCTTTTAATGATGCTACACTAAAAAAAAAAAAATAAATAAACAATTTCAGGTGATAAACCAAGTTGATAACAAGTTTCTTGCGTGTATCATCAATACAAGGGATGACACCGACAGCGAAGGTATGGTGAACATTGTTTTTGTGGTTGTGGTAGCCGTCTGTCTCACAATTTCATGGTGGACATTTCAGGGAATCTTTTAGTGATGTTGGATCAACACGCTGCTCACGAGAGAGTGCGTCTCGAAAACCTAATAGCAGGTAAACATAAAAAAATATAAATATACCATAGATATGCTTTGGTAATGCTGCACCGTGTACCATAATAGATGCCTTTGAAGAAGATCCAAATGCACCCGGTGAGAGACGTCTGTGTGCTTCCACTGTTTTACCACCTCTTCGCATCTGTGTGACGGAAGAGGAAGAGAGGCTGCTGAGGTACCGTACATGTACAACACAACATGCACTAGCGCACTGAACAGTTGATTAGGTACACTTGAACGAGGTCTCTCTCCGGCGGCTAAGGTTTCTGTCCTTGCATACTGCGGGATGCAATACGCTATTTGATGCAAGAGAACATTACAATTGTGCTAAAGGCCATCGTTTACAATCGCATTGCAATTTTAATTGGACAATTCTACAATGTTTTTTTTTATTCCATATATAGTACATTAACTTTAAAAGAAAACGATGTGGAAAAATTATTTGTGTGCATTTGTTAGTTCTGTCATCATAAATATATATGTACACATATATATATCGTATTTTCCGGACTATAAGTCACACTTTTTTTTCATAGGTTGGCTGTTCCTGCAACTTGTACTCCAGAGCGACATGTAAATGAAAAAATGTTTATGTTACATAAAATGGACACTTTTTCTGTTCGTTTATTTTTGTGTAGCTGAATAACCATTGTGTTAGCATATCTTACACCTATTCAGCCTGTTCTCTATTCTTTTATTATTAGAACTTGCCTTCCAAGAGGACGTAATGTCTGTTTTGGTCAAGTAGTTTGGAAAATAAATTACCCGCAAAAACTTGCGACTTATGTATGTTTATTTCTTCCTAATTACCTTATTTTCTGGACTATAAGTCGCTCCGGAGTATAAGTGGAACAAGGCCAAAAATGCATAATTGGGTAGAAAAAAAACATACATAAGTTGCACTGGAGTATAAGTCGCATTTTTGCGGGTAATTTATTTTACAAACTATTTAACCAAAACAGACATTACGTCCTCTTGGAAGGCAAGTTCTAACATTAATAAAAGAATACAAAACAGGCTGAATAGGTGTAAGATATGCTAACACAATGGTTATTCAGCTACACAAAAAATAAACATGAACAGTAAAGGTGTCCAGTGTTTATGTAACAAACAGTTTTTTCATTTATAAGTCGCTCTGGAGTATAAGTCGCAGGAACAGCCAACCTCTGAATAATAATTTTGGCCTTGTGCGACTTATAGTCCAGAAAATACGGTATATTGTTTGTACTGAATGTTTACTTTTGTGGCTGAGAGTATCCTGTATGTGTCAATAAAATAAAAAAATAATAATGGAAGAAGGAGATGAGATGATTTAACGTAAATTAAAATGCAATGTTCTCCTTCCATCAAAAACAGGTCTTGTCAGGCTCATTTGCGTCACTTGGGCCTGGAAATGACTTTCACACAGTCGGAGGATTCCCAAGTGCTTGTAAGCAAGGTGCCCGTGTGTTTCTTGGAGAAAGAAAATACAGAGCTACGGCGGAGGAGGCCATCTGTTATCAAACGTGTCGTTGAGGTGGAAGTCTTTTTTTTTTTTTTTTACTTTGATGGGTCATTCAAATGAGCTTCAGCATCTCACCTTGTGTGTTTTTTGTCCATTTCCTGTCTGCGATCATACAACAGGATTACCTTGAAGAGCAGATGGAGGTAAGGGTGCAATGTCCAATGCACATTGCACACATTCTGTTATGGGACACTTCTGATTTTAGCTACAAAAAAAAAAACAATAACACAAAAATTAATCCCATCCCAGATTTTATACAGTAATAAGTAACACAGAGCTAATCCTCTGATCGTGACTCATGATGTACCCTGAAATCTGGATTGCAAACCAAAAAGGGTGTTGGACTCTAAAGGTCCCACTTGTACTCTTTTGCCTCAGTTACTCCGCTCCACCGGCAGAGTGAGAGGAACTCTCCCGCTCACTGTGCTGAAAGTCCTAGCCTCGCTAGCATGCCACGGTAAGGGCAAACTCCTCTTCCTCTCAACATCATCATCATCATCTGGCAAGTGTCAGTTTGAAAAGGATACACACGTGTCCCAACAGGCGCCATCAAATTCAACAACCGCCTGAACCGAGAGGAGTGCCACAGCTTGGTAGCCTCCTTGTCTTCCTGCCAGCTGCCCTTCCAGTGTGCCCATGGCCGTCCATCCATCGCTCCCCTCGTCGACGTCCTTCATTTGGACCCGAACCAGAATGTACCAAAATGCAGTACTGCTCTTAACATTATGACATTGACTTTATGGTGACTAAGCATTCTTGTCTCTGCAGGACCTTCAGAAACCCAACCTGGGAAAGTTAAGAAGGATGTACAAAGCATGGAAACTGTATGGGAAGAGATGAACATCATAAAAATCCTTCATGAAATATTTTTTTTAGAACTACCTAAATTGACAACATTGTAAAATTCCCTTTCTGGAAACATACTCGACATGGTGTCATCCAGCGACCCGCCACAGCACAATGACCATAATTCTAATGAGATCCAATGGAAGAGCTTAGTACCATCCATTTTGTCATATTTATTGGCAAACCTGCACAAATAGTTCTGTGTAAAATGAAGGACTAATGTACAAATCATACATTATATCAAACGCCTTATTATACTCAGCATGGAGTCTTTTTTTTTCCCTCTAAACACACTGTGGAAAAAGTTTGGACACCTCTGACGTAAACAATCATAGATATTCACCGACTACAAAAACATAACAAAAATGACAGCCTGTGGTATCGAAGGACTGACGGTATTTTTGTTCATGCTCACAAAGCGCATTTGAGGCCCACATTGCCTTTAAAAAAAAGACTTCAATGTTTGCTGGAGTCGACAGAGAATATAAAACACCGAGGAAAAGCAGAAGAGGGATGCTCGTCTCCTATCGTCCAGCGCCTTCACGCATCACGTGACTTAGCCATCACGTTTGCCTGTTATGTCTGAATACATGACACAACGACGTTACTTTGCACCTAAATAGTCGATTAGTTGTTAATAGTGTGATTTAGAGTGTTATAGTGTTCATAATAAACGCGAAGAAAGCACGTTTTAGGTATGCGAATGAACACATAGCTCGAACGAACACATATGTACCCAATGACACGGCTGGTATGGTCACGTGTGTGTTAATAGCTCACGTTTTTATGAATTCATTTTAAAAATGTATGAATGGCGGCTAACGTTACGTTTGCCTTTTAATGTGACCTTGTGGAATAACAAACATAAAAAAATAGGAATATATATAAGATATGAAAACGTGAGGCTTCGGTGCTGTCAGTGGGACTCCCCCTTCCTTGGAGGTGAATGGTACGGTCCGAGTTCATTCATAAAATTGTAGCAGGGCTCAAAAGGAGGGGCTTGCATCCAGCTTGTGCAGTTACCAGGTAGACTTTATACCTGGACGACTCAACCTCAGCCCCTCTAAGCATATTTTTCCCCTAATATAAAAACAATTACTTTTTTTTAAAAGTGATGCATCGTAACAAGATGACGCCTGACATGGAAGCTGTGTCCCCCACCTGCTTACCGGACTCCCCTGCCGGGACAAGGTGCCAGCAGACGGCAGAGGAGGCGAGCTCTCCAGCCTCTTCATCCTCTTCCTCCTCGGGGGGCAATTCAAAGGTATGAAATGCTCTCTCATTTAACACGCAGACCACCTCAAGTATTCATCATTTAGGGTTTTAATTGGGGTGTTTAATTTCATTTTAGGTTTTTAAAATTATTATTATTTTTTTAAATCACTGGACCAGTGTGTTTTTCGAGCGTGTCGATGCAGCGCTTCATTGAGAAAAATAAATCCATTCAGGAGACTCCACGGCATCCCTGCGTCAGTACTGACGTCACCAACAATGATAAAATCAAATATTGATTAGGACAGGGCTATTTCTGTTTGGCTACATTTCAAGTTAGTTTTTTTTTTATATTAATGTAATCACCATCTGACTCAACGTAAGCATTGGTTCCAAAGTGATTGCCCGGCTTGAATAATTCTCATTATTGATTATGTATTTTTCTTCAGGACATCTGCCAAGATGCTGCATTTGTTCCGACAGTCACCGCAATTTCCTCTAGCCCAGATTTCCAATGGATGGTGCAGCCTACAATTATTACATCTGTCTCCCCGTCTCCGGGTAGCAAGCAAGCCAATGAGCCGCAGACCTCTCAAGCGACACCCAATGAGGGCAGGAATAAGGAGAAAAATGCAGCGAGGAAAGCAAAAGCAGAGCAGGTATGCCTTATGGTCCGAGGACATATTGTGTGAATCGCCGAGGTACGGTGCATAAAATGGAACGGAAGCAGAATAGCACGCTCCTCTGGCCATGCGTCTTCCATTTATATTCAGGTCACAGCAAGTCTGCAACAATCGTCTATTTTTAGACGCATGAAACATGCTTGTGCCATTCTTCAGAGCACGGCGCTGGCAACAGATGTAGCAGACTGGAGGATGAGAGGGATGGATTCTTGGGAGGTTCTCACTGAATTATTTCTTTGCTGTGCCAGCTGTCTCCAGAGGAGGAGGAGAAGAAGAGGATACGGCGTGAGAGGAATAAAATGGCTGCAGCCAAGTGTCGCAACAGACGGCGGGAACTCACGGATACGCTGCAAGCTGTAAGTAAACACTGATGCATTTGCTCAGCTGTCATTTGCGCCGTGTCTTGTGTGTTTTCCCATGCCCATGTTTTTTTTTTTTTGTTGCTCTATCCGGAAAGGAGACGGACAAGCTGGAGGAGGAAAAAGCATCCTTGGAGACAGAGATAGCTAACCTCCTCAAAGAGAAAGAACGCCTGGAATTTATCCTCGCTACACATAAACCCATGTGCCAAATGTCCGAGGAGATGGAGACCATTTTCCAGGACTCTACTGGATCCGCAGAAATCCCTCCCAGTCCAGAAGAAGACAGGCTTCCAGACGACAGCACTCAGGAAGCTCCTTCGCTCCAAGACATGGACGTTCCGAGTGATCCGTCTTCAGCCATCTCCGGGAATTCCAACATCCTGTTGTGTGCCAGCGCTGAGATCAACATGTCCGACCTGGAGCCCTCGCTGCACATGAAGGAAGGGCTTCTGGATAACGTGCTGCCCACTTTGGAAGACAAACCCTCCTCGGAGACGGCCCGATCCGTTCCCGACATCGATCTGAGCAGCTCACTCGGGGTCTCAGACTGGGAGACCCTTTACAAGTCCGTTTCCAGCGAGCTGGAGCCTCTGAGTACCCCTGTGGTGACCTCCACGCCGACCTGCAGCAGCTACCTGTCTGTGTTCACCTTCGCCTGTCCCGAGCTGGACTTGCTCACGGAGGGACTGGACAGCCATAAAGGAGGAGGAGGAGGTAAATCGGAATCCGTGGACCTCCTCAACTCTCCAACTCTGCTGGCCTTATAGAAGACGAAGAAAGGTCTGATCTGTGCCATTTGCTCTTGAGCAAGAAGGTTTTCAACTTAAGCCACAGTGTGTATGCTGTCACACGTTGTTGAGGATACCAACAGTGATGTAGCATGGCTTTACCTTCACAACAAACAAGCTCTCCATATTTGATGCATGCCCATCATTTTCAAAAGTCCATTTCTATACATATATATCAATATATGATCTGTTACTAGATCTAGTATGTAATGTGGGATTTGACGTGATTGTGCGTTACGTGCTTCGGTGTCATTAATGTATCGATCGCTATTAATGTTGTATACATTCACGCTTACCTCAATGTCATCGACTGTGGTTTGACCTCGTTGAGAAAGTTTTCCATGAAAACATCCAGTGTTCTATACTATACAGTATATTTATCAAGATGTAACTTATGATTTATTTTTATACCTATTTGTTAACAGATGCAACGATTGAGCATTGAGTGCTTATCTATGCTGCTGAATAATAATGACAATAAATCCACACAGAGTTGTGCGTTTTGCGCTGCGATTTCAATGACGGGATATGTAATACGCTCGTTTTCAGCTGTTGCAGGAGCCTATCCCATCTGACTTTGGACGAGGGGCAGGGTACACCATGGACCGGTCACCAGCCAATCACAGGGCATGTATAAAAAAAGTGTCTTTCATATTCACATGTAAACCTATGAGAACAAGTCTCCAATTAGCCTTATGCTACGCTTTGTAGCAAAATTGAGTTTGGCGGCAAGAAAATTTCAAAATGTTTAAAATCTTTGCATCAAGCAATTTGGCGCAAAGTGTCCACCAAGTGGAACCAAATGTCGCAAACAATCTGCCTATTGGAATCCACTGGAATGCAATGACACGAGCCAAATGGCGCCAATCACATAACCTTTGGCACAAACTGGCACCGGCCCAGTGGACTCCTAGCATCATTTGTCGCCAAATGTCGCAAACAATCCGCCTATATTGGAATCCACTGGAATGTAATGGCACGAGCAAAATGATGCTAGAAGTCCACTGGGCCGGTGCCAGTTTGCTCCAAAGGTTATGTGATTGGCGCGTAGTGGCTCGCTGTGGCGGCGAATTAATGTTCGCTCGGCATGTTGCCATGTAGCCGTTATTCGGGCGCCACAGCGAGCCACTACGCGCCAATCACATAATCTTTGCCACCAACTGGCGCCACCCCGATGGACTCCTAGCATCATTTGGCTCGTGCCATTATATTCCAGTGAATTCCAATAGGCGTATTGTTTGCCCCATATGGTTCCACTTGGTGGACTCTTTGCGCCAAATTGCTTGATGCAAAGATTTTAAATATTTTGAAATTTTATTGCCGCCAAACTCAATTTTTGCCGCTGTTACGGGCCACCATGAGCCAGTTGGGAGGCAGTTTGAGCCACTGCAAGCCACTAGGCGCCTTATTGCTGACACTATAGGCGCCACAGCAAATTGTATTGGCGCAAACTGGCACCAACTGGCACCAACTGGCTCAATGGACTCCCAGCATCACATGCATGTTTTTTGGACTATGAAAGGAAACCGACACAAGCACAGGGATAAACATACCTCTCAAAGAGATGTCAGTATGAATTATTTCAGTAAATCCATACAAAAAGTGAGTAATATAATATTTCAAGAATGTATTGCTTAATCATTTTTGATGAAAACGGCTTATAGCGATTAAAACCCTAGAATATTTAGCGGTGATGTTAAACTTGAGTGGTGTACTACGATCATCAAATTAACTGCAAAGGCTTTTTGAGCTTTTAAAGAAGACCTATCGTACTCATTTCCGTGCTCCAGAGGACTTCCGGGCAGCTGCCGAACCCATTTTTTTCAGATTACTTACACAAAATAAAGAGTTATGACAATGAAATTGTTACGTACATCAAATTAACTGCAAAGGCTTTTTGAGCTTTTGAAGGAGATCTATCATACTCATTTCCGTGCTCCAGGGGACTTCCGGGCAGCTGCCGAACCCATTTTTTTCCAGATTACTTACACAAAATAAAGAGTTATGACAATGAAATTGTTACGTACATCAAATTAACTGCAAAGGCTTTCTGAGCTTTTAAAGAAGACCTATCATACTAATTTCCGTGCTCCAGAGGACTTCCGGGCAGCTGCCAAACCCATTTTTTTCAGATTTTTTCAGATTTTTTCGGGCTTCAGCAACAGTTCGGCAAATAGTTTTGTATTGGCCCATGTTCACCAATACAGAAGTGCTGTTGACAGATGAGCTCATTTTTCTCTTAATGGTCAGGGATCAGAAACTTCCAACCACTTGAAGTTCGTTGGGGTAGGCTCCAGCTATGGACCTCATATATCGTGCATTGGTCTGAATGTTATAGCTGATCTGTGTACTTCATTGGGTGTTGTGCGTGAGTGAGTGCAAGGCCTCCTCAGCAGCATGACTTCCTCTCCATCTACTTTTTTTTTTTTTACCAAAAAAAAAAACATCCCTACTGGCATCGCCCTCGTTTCCGCATTCCCAAATCCTCCCAGATGGGGCTCACGTTTGGAATCGGGCTGATGCAACGGTTTCCACTGTTTAAAATCTACTCTCGACCCACGTCCGTCCAGAAGAAAGGACATCTGTTCCACCAAAGCTCCAAGTCAGGTCTGTGGACGTGTTCATTCCGGTCTCGGTAGTTTTAGTTGGCAGCGGTCACGTTGGTGTTATCCTTAACTTCGTTTGCGTGTTATTTGACTTACACGCAAACTTACACGCTGCGGAACAAACGTTCTTGCTTGTTACGGTGGTGATGTGTGTTGGTCTGGTATCGAACACTGATTCATCAACACTGCAGCCCTCTTATGAAATGGCGAAGTTGCGGAAATTCACTTGAAAAACAACAACTTCCGCTTAACTACTCGGACAGTACTTGCTTATGTGAACTTCGCACATTTACACGTTTGTTTTCGCTCTTTTCAAATGTAATTCATTCGTTTTCTGATGTTAACTTTCAAAGAAAGTGCGGGAGAAAGAGCGCTGCGGCTTTGAGTCCAACAGAGGGCGCTATTTCACAGCTTGTGAGTCGATTCATTTTCCATCATGGAGATGCTTTGACAAGACAAGACGTTTTGGAAATACAATACTATATCATGTATATACTATATCATATATAATACTATATCATGTAGACGAATTAAAGTGAATGGAAAATGTGTTTCATAACTGAGGTGCATATTTTAAGGTTTACAGCAGGGGTGTCCAAACTTTTTCCACCGACAACCACATATTTTGTAAATAAACAAGAAGTCCTTATGTTGGGAAAAAAAGCATAAAAAGTGTATTAATTGTGCAAACTTCCGTCTTTGCTTTTTTTTTCCGATGTTTGCTTTTGTTTTTTATATTTTCCAACTTTCATCTTTCTTCCTTATTTCTTCTTAAAGTATTACATCTAAAGTATTGTGACTTTATTCATAATTTTTATTTATTATTGTGACTTCATAATGTAAAAAAAATCCCTCAAACTAATTTTCCAAAAATTCCAACTTTAGTTTTTTCACACTACAAAATTTTTTAATATATATTTTTTAATTTTTCAAGCCTATACTTAAAAAAAGACATATTTTCCCTTATAATATTACAATGTTATTATCATAAAATCACAAATTTTCTTGTTAGATTACAACTTTTTTCTCTTAGTATTTAAACTTTATTTGTGTAAAATTACTGCAGTTTTTTTCATTGAAAAAAAGCCATTTTTTTGTTAAATTATATTTTTAAAAACAGCCACTACATAAAAATATTAAGTTAATTCAACACTAAATTGTTTTAGAAAATAAAATGTCAACAAACAAATTTCTTTAAAGTTAATATGAGCATGCTGTGGAGTTTGAGAGGTTAATATGGGGATTATTATGGTATGTTGTAAGACAGTCATTTATTTATGTCACTATTACAGCAGAAAAAGAGAAAGTAATAGTATATCAAGTTGCACAATTTGATGAAAAGCTTACAGCTCTCACACAACACATAGTTTATGGAACAGCTGCCTGAAAGTCACAGTATTTATAATGATCATAATCATTTTTTCATATTTTTGTAAGTTAATACATCACTATGAAGAAGTTCTTTATCAAAGATTGTATTTATTGTGTAGAGTCTCCCTGTGTGTGGGTTATATCCGGGTACTCAGGTTTCCAGTTGGGTCTCTGAGTGACTCCATAATGTGAGGTGCGTTTGTTTGTAATGCAACTATTAGATGTTAAATTGCATAATTTTTTTTAAACCATTTATGTCACACTTTTACATACTTTGAAGCTGCAGACCTGGGATCTCTCGGATGTTTTTTCCCTTAGGTTGGTCATATTGTCGTTTTGGAGACTTTTAATGGGAGTTTCCTGTGCCTTTGCCAGCTTTGTGCTCACGTTTGCCTTTCCCATTGTTTATGTGTATATTTAAGTATCCGCTCTTGGCATTTATACACTATTTTTACTACTATCAAATGTTACAAATGAATCCGGGTGGGGAGTTATTGACATAAATTATTGGCCTCAAGGACATTTGTTGACGTCGTATGGACTGTTTCCTGATTTATGTCTTGTTTATGGTTTTGAAATGAACATATGACCTTTGTGTGCTTCCGTAGCTGTGGTCCCGGTCGAGCGTGTCGCCATGCCGGGGCGAATTCCAGATCCTTCTGTGACTGCAGGATCCCTCCCCAGTCTGGGCCCACTGTCTGGCATCTCCGCCACCACGCTGACGGACACGCTCAAGTTTGGTGACTTTCAAGAGTTTGACAACACGCTGTCACCGCTGCACTTCACGGGCTGCACGGGAAACGGGCCTCTTGTCATCAAAAGAGAGGTGTCAATCTATCCACCCCCCCACCCCACACACACACTTAAATTTCACTTTACATAATAATATTATGCTCTGTACTCAGTGATAAATTGAGGCAAAATGGTGTGCAGTACTTGATAGCAACCAGTAGAGGTGCCGTTGAGTCAGTTGCAACGATCTGGCAACTAAGGAACAATAATATAGTCGTAATGTATATCCGTATAAATGAGCTATACTGTAGTATACACGCTTAAATTTCACTTTACAAAATAATATTATGCTCTGTACTCAGTGATAAATTGAGGCAAAATGGTGTGCAGTACTTTATAGCAACCAGTAGAGGTGCTGTTGATTCAGTCGCAACCATCTGGCAACTAAGGAACAGTACTATAATAGTACTGTATATCCGTTTAAATAAGCTATACTGTAGTATACACGCTTAAATTTCACTTTACATAATAATATTATGCTCTGTACTCAGTGATAAATTGAGGCAAAATGGTGTGCAGTACTTTATAGCAACCAGTAGGGGTGCTGTTGATTCAGTCGCAACCATCTGGCAACTAAGGAACAATACTATAGTAGTACTGTATATCCGTTTAAATAAGCTATACTGTAGTATACACGCTTAAATTTCACTTTACATAATAATATTATGCTCTGTACTCAGTGATAAATTGAGGCAAAATGGTGTGCAGTACTTGACTGCAACCAGTAGGGGTGCTGTTGATTCAGTTGCAACGATCTGGCAACTAAGGAACAATACTATAATAGTACTGTATATCCGTTTAAATAAGCTATACTGTAGTATACACGCTTAAATTTCACTTTACATAATAATATTATGCTCTGTACTCAGTGATAAATTGAGGCAAAATGGTGTGCAGTACTTTATAGCAACCAGTAGAGGTGCTGTTGATTCAGTCGCAACCATATGGCAACTAAGGAACAGTACTATAATAGTACTGTATATCCGTTTAAATAAGCTATACTGTAGTATACACGCTTAAATTTCACTTTACATAATAATATTATGCTCTGTACTCAGTGATAAATTGAGGCAAAATGGTGTGCAGTACTTTATAGCAACCAGTAGAGGTGCTGTTGATTCAGTCGCAACCATCTGGCAACTAAGGAACAATACTATAGTAGTACTGTATATCCGTTTAAATAAGCTATACTGTAGTATACACGCTTAAATTTCACTTTACATAATAATATTATGCTCTGTACTCAGTGATAAATTGAGGCAAAATGGTGTGCAGTACTTTATAGCAACCAGTAGGGGTGCTGTTGATTCAGTTGCAACGATCTGGCAACTAAGGAACAATGCTATAGTAGTACTGTATATCCGTATAAATAAGCTATACTGTAATATACACGCTTAAATTTCACTTTACATAATAATACTATGCTCTGTACTCTGTGATAAATTGAGGCAAAATGATGTGCAGTACTTGATAGCAACCAGTAGAGGTGCCGTTGATTCAGTTGCAACGATCTGGCAACTATCTTTTCCAGGGACAATACTATAGAAGTACTGTTTATCCGCATAAATAAGCTATACTGTATTATACATTCTTTCTGAAAATAATAGTTTTTGATAATATAGTTTTTGATAATAATCATTGGAGGTTTTTCCAATGATTTTTATTTTTTTCCTGCTCTGCGGTTTAGAAAAATGAAGAGGATGAGCGAAGGAAACGAAGGCGAGAGAAAAACAAAGTGGCTGCAGCTCGGTGTCGAAACAAGAAGAAAGAAAGAACAGATTATCTACAAAAGGTGAGACGAATTCAATGAAATCTCTTTTCAACCCCAAAACCTTCAACCCTGTTTGATTCCTCATTCTGACTCCTGACCTCCCCACCTTTGTCTCCCCGCAGGAGTCGGAAAGATTAGAGATGTTAAACTCGGACCTGAAAGCCCAGATTCAGGAGCTGAAAGTAGAACGACAGCAGCTGATCCACATGCTCAACCGCCACCGTCCCACGTGCATCGTCAGGACAGACAGCATCCAGACGCCTGAAAGCGACGTGAACCCGTTGTTGGAGCAGCTGGAGGACAAATGAAGGCTTGCTGATGGACGTGAAGCCAACTAGAAGCACGTTGAGACAAGGAGGATGTTACGCCATAAGATGTGGACTGGATATCTTCTGGCACTTAAATCAGACTTTTTGTTTACTATTTAAGCGTTTGCGGCTGCACGGTGGACGAGTGGTTAGCATGCAGGCCTCACAGCTGGGATACCTGAGTTCAATTCCATCCTCGGCCATCTCTGTGTGGAGTTTGCATGTTCTTCCTGTGCATGCGTGGATACTCCGGTTTCCTCCCACATTCCAAAAACATGCTAGGTTAATTGGCGACTCCAAATTGTCCATAGGTATGAATGTGAGTGTGAATGGTTGTTTGTCTATATGTGTCCTGTGATTGGCTGGGTGTACACCGCCTCTCACCCGAAGACAGCTGGGATAGGCTCCAGCACCCCCTGCAACCCTCATAAGGAAAAGTGGTAGAAAATGAATGAATGAATGAATTAAGCTTAGAAGTGGTTAGCTAGTTAGCTTGCTTGTTTGTTAGCTTGCCCTGTGATTGGCTGGTGAAGACAGCTGGGATAGGCTCCAGCAGCCCTGCAACCCTTGTGAGGATAAGCGGTAGAAAATGAATGAATGTAGTATTCTGGTCACTAGGCACAAAGTGACACAAAACATTGAGACATTACCTTACATTACATAACCTTAACACTGCATGAGTGTTAAGATTAGTGGTTCTCCTCCCATCTTGTGTGGAAGTGGTAGTTTTTTTTCCTTAAGTTTAGAAGTGAGCTTGGAGACCTGAGTTCAAGTCCACCGTCGGCCATCTCTGTGTGGAGTTTGCATGTTCTCCCCGTGCATGCGTGGGTTTTCTCCGGGTACTCCGGTTTCCTCCCACATTCCAAAAACATGCTAGGTTAATTGGCGACTCCAAATTGTCCATAGGTATGAATGTGAGTGTGAATGGTTGTTTGTCTATATGTGCCCTGTGATTGGCTGGCGATCAGTCCAGGGTGTATCCCGCCTCTTGCCTGAAGACAGCTGGGATAGGCTCCAGCAACCCCCCTTGTGAGGACAAGCGGTAGAAAATGAATGAAATTTAGAAGTGGTTATCTCGTTAGCTTGCTATATGTGCCTTGTGATGGGCTGGTGAAGACAGTTGGGATAGGCTCCAGCACCCCTGTGACCCTTGTGAGGATAAGCAGTAGAAAATGAATGAATGAATTGAAGCGCTTCCCCCTTCCTACTATGGTAAATCATAAATGCTATATATTTTGTTGCTTTTCTTTCTAATCATTCCTCCTCCTGACGCAGGCGTCAATTTATTCACATGCTTACATTATGATGTACCTTATGATAGTGTTATCACTACCATTTTTTTATATAAACCATCAGAATATGTATACCTCAAGAAAATGTTTAGATTTCTTAATTAAACATGAAGGTGTGAATGTGTTATGCTTTGGCACCCTCTAGTGGTGTACAAGGATATTTTCCAGCCAATTTGAATTGAATATGAGGGGGCATTTGTAGTAAAAATGCCAAAATGAGTCCAATGCAAATGAAGATATTTATGCTAATTATATTATTATTAGTATTAGTAAACATTCATCAAATGTTACCTTTGTTTTTGTTTAAATGTTCCTGTTATAATGATATGATGCATTGTGAAATAGTGAAATAGCACTCATCCATAAAGAGGCTCTGATTTTGGGGACGTGTGAGAAGATACCAGGTAGTATACATTGTGGTCGTCCACTCCATTCTTATCTGTTTTTAGCTCCGTTGTCGTTCCTTATCTCAGCAGCAGGGTGGAGTAAGACGTCAGTGGGTGACTGTTGCATATCTGATTCAGTTCAGCAGCGGAATGACTTTCTGGAGAACACTTCATAAGTGCGCCTTTTGGGCATCAGCTTCAGTGACTTTATCCTTTGAGTCCAGAAAATGGGAGACATTGACTTAAACGCGGAGGAAAAGATTCCAGTGGGGAAGAAAGCAAAACAAAACCGTTTGGAATGCTTCACTATTTCCAACTGTGAGAGCGGTTCTGCTCCCACGACCGGCGTGCACTGGAAGCGGTGGATCATCGTGTTTCTCTTCAGTTCCTACTCCCTGAGCAACGCGTATCAGTGGATTCAGTACGGCATCATCAACAATATAATTATGAAGTTCTACCAAGTGGACGCCTTCGCAGTAGATTGGCTGTCCATGCTCTACATGCTCACCTACATCCCCTTCATTTTCCCCGTCACTTGGCTCCTGGACCAGAAGGGATTGCGCATCACGGCGCTGCTGGCCAATGCGCTCAACTGCGCAGGGACTTGGACCAAGGTGGCCAGCGTAAAGCCGAACCTGTTCTGGGTCACGATACTGGGACAGTTTGCGAGCTCCCTGTCTCAGGTGTTCATACTCGGGATGCCCTCTCGCTTGGCCTCGGTGTGGTTCGGCGCGGATGAAGTTTCCACCGCCTGCGCCATTGGAGTTTTTGGGAATCAGGTGAGCTTTTGGAACTTCGTGTCGTTTGAGATCTCCCACGCAGACACGTTATTGATGGATCGGGTCAAAGGTCAGATGCATTGTCGCTCATTGTGTAAAGACATTGATTTTCATGATGCACAAGTATGCGATACACGTTCCTGTATTTGTGACAGTCCACATATAGTACTTCTTAGTAAAAAATGTAAATAATATGGTAATGGTAATGGTTTCATTTCATTTGAACATGCATCAGATTACAATTGAATGCATCACATAATCAGTTCACAGTTCCACATGTCCGAAAGGAGTAGGAAGAAGTAAAGCTTATTAAATCCTACCCCTCCATCTGGTACTTTTACAATCAGTAACTGTTACATTTGTTCACTTCCTGCTTTCCTAATATAATTTAATTTTATTTAATTGTATTTTTTAATGATTTTTTAATGGTTTTATTTCATTTGAACATGCATCAGATTACAATTGAATGCATCACATAATCAGTTCACAGTTCCACATGTCCAAAAGGAGTAGGAAGAAGCAAAGCTTATTAAATCCTACCCCTCCATCTGGTACTTTTACAATCAGTAACTGTTACATTTGTTCACTTCCTGCTTTCCTAATATAATTAAATTTTATTTAATTGTATTTTGTTTTTAATTGTAATTGGTTAGCATATAGGTCACACTGGGTTCGTATCTCCGTTTGGCATCTCTGTCTCGAGTTTGTACTGTGCCTCTCACCCAAAGACAGCTGGGATAGGCTCCAGCATACCCGTGACCCTAGTGAGGACAAGTGGCAGAGAAAATGGATAGGTACTTATATTGTGTCATATGTTACCCACTCCCCCGAGTTCAATTCCACCCTCGGCCATCTCTGTGTGGAGTTTGCATGTTCTCCCCGTGCATGCGTGGGTTTTCTCCGGGTACTCCGGTTTCCTCCCACATTCCAAAAACATGCTAGGTTAATTGGCGACTCCAAATTGTCCATAGGTATGAATGTGAGTGTGAATGGTTGTTTGTCTATATGTGCTCTGTGATTGGCTGGGTGTACACCGCCTCTCACCCGTAGTCAGCTGGTATAGGCTTCAACATACCGTGCGACCCGAGTGAGGCTAAGCGGCATAGAAAATGGATGGATAGAGCCCACATTGGAATTGCTGGAATTATATTCATGATGGAAATTTTTTTTTTTGCCAAAATCTGCACAAGTTGCCTTTTGTAACATCTCTGGGTGGATTTTCTTTTCCACTTTACAGTGGATGGCATACAGTGTGAATGGTTGTTTGTCTATATGTGTATATTTTAGCAGAGGTAAAGCAGTCATGTTTGCTTGAGGCCAGCTTTTTCATCATCTACAATTTGCTGTACCTGCGGCTTATGAGAGGCTAGTCTGGTAAAAAGGAAACTGTGTTTACATGCACAAGAAGCATTGTTTACTCTTCCACTTCAAAAGTCAGCCTGAAAGCAAAAGGTGTGGGGCGGGGCGGTGGGGGTGGGGTTAAGGTGAGCAATCACAAGGAGGTTTGTCTTGACTGGATGGACTCTCTACGACTAGTTTGGGATGCTACCTCACTCTGGGAAACGCCAATCTCATAGGGAACTCTTCCAGTCAGGACACCTCACAGCTCTATCCACTCATGGAGACCGAGTCTTATAAGACATATCCTGTTTTTGTCAATTATTGTATTGCTGTGGGTTTTGAAGGTGGTATTTTTAGCTGAAACACAAAGGAATTAGTAATGGGGGTTGTTTTTTATGATTAAAAGCTCACAACGTTCAGAGATGCAGGCTTTGCATCGGTCCTTGAGTACACATAACTCATTTTAGTAAGTAAAATATAGATGCAATTGTTTCAGACTTATATAAAATAAATAATATAAATAAAAAAATAATAAAAAAATATTTAAAAAATAATAACATAATAAATAAATAATAGTATATATAATAAATAATAAATAAATAATAATAAAAGTAAATTAAAGAAGCAAAAAGATAATTTCATACTACTACTCAGGTTGAACACATATTCATTGTTTTCACAAAACTTTATTGATACTTTATTGGAGCCAGTGAACACATTGGACTATATTGTCCACCTAGCCCCGCCCACCTTCCTTGGTCCGGATCATGTCGGACTTTCAGCGCTGGAGACTTTAGCGCTGGAGCCGTTTATCCTGTTCTTAATTCTACAATCCTTATTTATCAGGGTGACTTGCTCTGTGCCTCTCAAAACAGAAGATGGTGACAGGCCAGATATACAGGTACTTCAACCTGTCTGGTTGTAAACACAAATTATTGTAATACAGTATCATTCGGTATATGTCTTAAAGTCAACTGTTAGTTTAGCACATTTAATGTTAATTTGGTTTCAAATGGCCACATATCAATGTTAAAAAAATGTATTGTTGGGTTTTTTTAAGTATTATTTTAGCGTATATTAAAAGTGGAACTCCAAGTGTACTATATAATACGGTATTTGTTTGGAGTTTGGTATGCGTATGGGAAATGACGTGTTCATGTTTGCACAACGTCGCCATCTTGTGCCTACTCAGCGTATTACTCTACTGTACTCCTTATTAGCTTGAATGGAGCCATACTGGCGCTTCAGGTAGGCTAACTGTAAAACTTTTTAAAAATAACATTTCAGGTTTTAATCCAACTTTTTAAGACTAGTTTAGGATGTCGTCTATCAGCATATTCCGTCACTTTTACGACTTCGGTGAAGCTAGGGAGAACCGGTTGCTCAAACAGCGAGAGAAAAACAAGTTGAAGAAGCTAGGAAAAGTTACTTCTTGTCCTTTTGTGTCGTTTACCGGGCTTATTAAGCTTATTTCGAGTAAAAAAACGCTTCAAATGTGAAGCTAAAGATTATTGACTTTGCTGGCTGTGTTGAAGAATGGTGAGCATAACCGTGAATGAATTAATTCATTCACGGTCTAACCAGCTAAACCTCATTTATTTACCTGAAACTAATTCCACCAGAACAAAAGTACAAATACCTCAATTCCACAACCACTATTACTATCATCTATTTGTGGGAATTGACACCTCAATTGAGCTTCTTGGTTCGACCAATTGCTGCAATCTGGTCAGTTCACCCAAAATTTGTATTTCTAATCTGTCAGTCAAAGCAGAAACCACACCCTGCTTGCAGTGTTTATTTTATTTGAATCATGTGAGTCATGTGGAAGCAAAACATATCAAGTTGCATGCTTTTCTGAATCAATGAAGAGTCTTCAGTGCAATTACGTAAGTAAGAGTTGTAAATTATGTCATGTGTGATGAAGCATGCAATCACACATTCAGGCAGAGTGAGCTGAGAAGATGCTAGCTAGTAGCCACTCTGCCATCTTGCAACCCCAGTGTATTTTGACAACTTTCAAAACTGAATTCTGAGCAACCTATTATTAACTTTTTAAAATGATTCAGCAGCTTAGATACTATAACTCCAAACATTATGTCATAATGCATTAAATCAACCAAAAAATGTATACTTTTTGGGTGCATGACAATTACAACTTGCATCATTATCAGTATGTGCGTGTCATGTGCTTGGTTAGCTTCAGCACACTAAATTGAGGTGATCAAGTCATATAACAATAATAACATGTGCTGATGCAATCCGAAAAGAGGAGTTTGTGTTCAGGAATAACACTCACATAAAAAAACAGTCATGTGACGAAAGAGGTGTTATGCAGTGAGACAAGCAGGTGATCTTTGGCATCGTGGACAGGGAGTCGGGTATGTGACTTTTTGTCCCTTCCTTTTCCCTCACTGGAGAGCTACCTGTTCAAAATCAGCAAGGAAAATTATCAGTCAAGTGTATTTGAGGCCAACTTTCTCATCTTGGGCGGCTAGGAAGTGGTGTACCTGCTATTGGGTAAATGCTGCTCTTTTGGTAAACGGTGACTATGTACACATGCACAAGGAGAACTGTTTGCTCTTCTCTTTAGCTGATTACAGACGTCTGAAAGAGGAGGGGAGAAACATGAGCAGTCAGGAGGAGCTCTATCATGACTGGATGGACAGCCACAATGGATCTTCTCCAACTAAAAATGCCACAACCAGTTTGGGAAGATCTAATCGCCAATTTTCTTTGGGAGATGCGAGCCTTATATCGAATTCCTCCTGTCAGGACACCTCGCAGCTCTTCCCACTCATGCAAACCAAGTTGTACAAGCGGCGTTGGGTCATGCTGTTGGTTTTTTGCATGTACTCCATGAGCAATGCCATGATGTGGCTGCAGTACGGTATCATTGGCAACATTTTCAAGCGCTTTTATGATATTGGCTCCTTGGCCTTGGACTGGCTGTCTATGATTTATTTTTTCACATACATTCCTCTCATCGTGCCCGTCATGTGGATGCTGGACAACCGAGGCCTCAGGGAAGTCATCATGGTGGGCTCTGCTGTCAACTGCATTGGCGCTTGGATCAAAAGCAGTACGGCTCACCCCGACTCGTTTGCTGTCACCTTCTTCGGGCAGTTTGTGTGTTCAGTGGCCACTGTTTACACACTTGGCATCCCATCTAGACTTGCTTCTCTGTGGTTCGGGCAGCACGAGGTTTCCACTGCCTGTTCGATTGGCGTTCTGGGAAACCAGGTGTGTTTCTGTTTGTCTTTTGGGCGAAAACTTTGTTGTTAGCGTGTGATTTGTATAATTTTGAACACCTTCCAGCTGCTTTCCTAACCCATATAGGCCCCAACTAACAATTATTTTCCATTATTTCTTCTAACATGTTCCAGCAAGGTTTAGCCCCAGTGCACAGGTGAATTTAATGCAAAATAACATTTTAGGTTAGAGATAATGAAGTATCAATATGAAGTATATTATACTCACATCAAACATTTAACATAGGATGTTAAAAGTCAGTGGTATTATTTTATTTAAGTTGACGTCCTGTTCTCCTACTTCCAACATAGTATATACAGACCCCTTGTTAAAATATTTTTTAACCATCAAAAAACAAATTTTATTTGAAGTTGGGCCGCACCCACCTGTGTTAGAGCAAACACTGCATACCAGTTATTGTCATGCATGTTTTTGTTTTGGGACTTCTGTTTCACAGCCTGCTGTGATGCATAAAAGCCTGCATTGTCATTGACATCCACATACCCACCATGACACCATGTGTTTGGTTCCGTCCTATATACAAAATGAAACAGCCATGTGTTCTGCAATATATAGTTTTCACATGCCTGGGACTCAAACTCCAAGTAAAGAAAAAAAAGACAATTTGATATCTATAAGAGAATGTAGCGCTTTGATGTACAATTTGTCTGCATAACGACCAAAGTTAAGTTACCTCGTGTTACGCTATATTTGATCGGAGGACCATGCTTGAAGCGTCCATTTCATTTAGCAATAAAAATTTGAATTTTGCATGTGACAAGGCTAATGTATTTTCTTGTTTTTCAATGTGTTGCGTCACTGCAGTTGGGCATTGCCATTGGATTTCTGATCCCGCCCATCCTCGTGCCGAATGTAGATGATATGGATGAGCTGGCGCACCACATTAAGATCATGTTCTACATCAGTGCTGGAGCGGCCACCATCATCTTCATCCTTGTGGTCATTTGTAAGTACTCATTGGTAAGGTGGACTGGCGGTCATGGTTGTGATTCAGGTGAGGTACGATTAAAGTCAGATAGGAACTACAAGCAAAGGGTCAATGATGTGTCTTTCATCCATTTTATCTGAGATACTGCAGTTCAGTCTTAAACTTGTTCAGCGTAGTTCTTAACAGTGGGACATTCTGTGGTGCTCCTTGGGCAACACTGCTCTCCCAGTGTCCAATCATTGCTGTAATTGTGCACCTATTTGATGGGATATGTTCCGACACGTGGCGAAACACAAGCAGGGGCTCGCTCAGCCTCAGAGGGCAGGCAAGTCGCTGACAAGTCAGGAAAAAATAGCAATGACTGACCACAGGTCTTATTTATTTGTCTTCATATTTGTTTCTCTGTTATTGGCTGATCAGTCGGAAAAGCCTCTAACTCCCCCTGTAACCCTCAACTCACCAAGCAGTATTGAACATGGATGTAAGGGTGGACTATTGTACCTTTAAGTGAGTGGATGAACAAGTAATACGATTAGTACCAAATAAAGGCTTCAGAACACACAAAAACAAATATTTGTAAGGTGCTGTAAAATGATAATCACAAAGCGGTATTTGTACTAGGTAAGCTACCTTGAATATTTGCCCCAATAGAAAAAGAGTATTTTAGTCTATTATAGCTTCTAACTGTTTTAGGGCTTTTCAGTAGCTCAGCAAGGCTTTACATTGGCAAATAATGAAAAGGAGAACAAAGAGGAATATTAGTTATTGGGAGGTGTTGACTGGACATGGTGGTCGTCATCATAACCTGCAGAGGATTTATTTTAATGTAAGTGCAATTTGCAGACCTTGCTATTGTAATGCAGAAAGATAAGGGTCAGTCTCTTGGACTATGTGACAGTTTTGAACCTCTTTCAGGAGACTAACATATAAATATTTGTGCAATGCAATTTAATAATGTCTGATTAACCTCTTCTGGGTCCTCTTTTTGACCTTTTAAATTCATAATGTTCTCCACCGTGTCTTCTAGTTTTTCAGGAGAAACCAGAGCTCCCTCCCACACAGGCCCAAGCCCAGGCCAGGTGCTTTACTCAAGAGCAGTATTCTTACCGGGCTTCGATTTGGAGGCTGCTGCGCAACAAGCCCTTCATGCTGTTAGTTGTCAGCTATGGTGGGTCTCTAAGCTCTGCACCCTTTCGTAGACCATCAGTAGACTGGTCTATCCCAAAGTCCGGTGAAGGCTTGTCACACATCGTTACGGCTCTATCAATACAAAATATCTACTTTTTTTATTTATTTGCAGGACTGAATGTTGGCTGCTTCTATGCTGTGTCTACGCTACTGAATCGAATGATCATTGAACACTATCCAGTAAGTCTCAATATGGCCGCTGCTGTCATACGATGTCATGTCTGAATGTACAGCTTTGGACTCTTGATGCCAGTAAAACTGCCAGAAGAATGCCCTTGACACAGCTAACTGTCATTGAAGCACGTCAGGGCCTTGTGGATAAGATAAATGCAAACTGTAACAGATGTATATTACTACTTCTAAAACTAAAATGTCAATACGTTTTCTCTTAGGGAGAGGAGGTAAATGCAGGCAGGATCGGTCTGACCATTGTCATTGCTGGCATGGTGGGGTCGCTCATATGTGGCATTTGGCTGGACAAGTCTAAAACATACAAGTAAGATCATATTTCTTTAGATTGAGGTGTGGTATTTCAAATACAGTAAACATGTATTCAAGTTTCCAAACAGTTCATGAACAGTTCATTATTATTCATGACGTGATACGTCAACCATTAAAGCCCAGTTGCTAAACATGGTTAAACAAGCTTGTTAAGTGTCATATGACACTTCTTAGCATTACAATTTACTCTTATGCACTTAGTATGTAAAATGGGAAATGTGTTTGAAGTTGAACAATGGCATGTAAACTTACTGACTGTCCAAGTAAAAATAAAGTACAACATAAAGGCTGTTTTTTGCGGTATGGACAAATAGAGTATTAATTTGCAGGGTTTTATTTATTTGTGCGAATTACATTTATTATGAGCGCTATAACATTTGCACTACATTTACACTATTTGTACTAGAACAACAGCAGCATATTTGATCAACAATTAGAGTCACGATACAAGAGGAACATCTGTGATAGCATTAGCACTCATGGATCCACAGTTGCTGTTATGTACTGTGGCCCTAGTTGTGTTATTAAACACAGTCTCCTCGCCTGGGTGCTTAAACATTTGCTCATGGAGAGATGACAGTGTGCAAAGTGGACACGAATGAAAATCAGAAGTGCGGATGTGATTTTTTTTTGTTCTGATGACCCTCTCTGCTTATCTAAACTGACAGGCGAGACTCCAGTAGTCCCCTTGTGTCCTATCCAGCTTTGTGCTTATCTGCATCAAACTTGGATCTTCTCTTGAAAGAGCGCAGTTTTCACCAGTGACAATGAAATTGAAATTAATCTGTCTGTTTTGACTTGATAGATTGTTTGGATTCCTCAAATGCCAGTTGAATGTTCAGCTTGTCAAAGCAACCAGGTCCACGTTGATTTTGTATACACACTCTCCTTGTCTTAAAGTATGCGGGAGAGAGTCAAAGGACTATGTTATGTTAACAAAACCATTATTTTACGCGTGGTTGTTCAAGAAAGTGCTGGACCAGAATAAGCCTGTGCAGATGGCCCGCGCTATGACAAACGTCATTCTCAGAGATAGAGGTTTTTCAGTCTTGGTCAAACATTGCCTTTAATTACAGATCAGGGAGAGTAAAGTTCTGCTCATTTCTGTGAGATGCCTGTTTGTGTTTGTCATCGTTTTTGAAGACAACTTGTCAATCAGCATTACTGTGTTTGACTCAAACTGTGGATTTTGTCAACATTAACATTCCCAGCATTAAAAAAAAACAACTTGAGGTCATCAGGTTTTCTATTCTTAAGTGGTTTTGTGCAAGTACCCTGGAGGATTGAGGCCCTCTGATTAACTTTTGCATAACAATTATAATCCACCTCACAGGACTCCGATCTGAAACATTTTTGTCGAAGTCAAATCTGATTAAAGTGGATTTCAAATTGTTGCTTTGCCGTATTAACACTTAATAGACGCTCTGACTCTGTCCTCTTCTCAGACAGACAACACTGGTTGTGTATGTCCTCTCCCTCGTCGGGATGCTGGTGTACGCCTTCACCCTCAACCTGGGTCACCTGTGGCTGGTGTTTATCACATCTGGAGTTTTAGGGTGGGTAATCATTATAGAGTAAAGGCCGCCAACCCCATGATTCTCCTCCTTTTAATGAATATTATGAGCAAATTTCTCCCATGGGAATTCCTTTTTAAGGTTTATTTTTATGTTTGTTAATGACTCGGAAATGTTTTATATTACAATATGAGAGGTTTTATATGAGCATGTGATTCTGCAGCTTCTTCATGACCGGTTACCTTCCTCTGGGCTTTGAGTTTGCAGTCGAACTCACCTACCCAGAATCAGAGGGGACCTCATCTGGACTCCTCAACTGTTCAGCTCAGGTCAGTGCAGATTCACGTATCTGCTACAGTGTAATTCATACTCATTTAATATTTTTTTTAAATGATAGTAATGAAGAAATTACATTTTTTGTGAACCAATTCAATTTCAGATCTTTGGAATCATTTTCACCATTTCCCAGGGAAAGATAATTGACAGATGGGGTACTTTGGGGGGAAACATCTTCCTGTGTGTCTTTCTGCTGATAGGAACTGTAATGACTGGTAAGATTTCCTACATACTAACAAGGCTGGAAAACCTTCACAAACAATAGAAGCCCAAACAAGCATTTCAAGGTATTTCAATCGTTCAAGGATGTAAGGTTGCCATCTAGTGGCACAATCGGAACCAGAATCTTCTTGTTTCATGTCATTACTGAGTGAGAATTTAGATTTGATGTTTAAGGTCTTAAAACATAATTACAACAACAACATTGTTATGATTGGATTCAAAAACTAATTTTTTTGTATTTATCACAGGATTTATCAAGTCTGACCTCCGGAGGCAGAAAGCCAATCTACAGGCAGAGGAACAAATAATTAGTGTAAGCACATTACAGATTGCATCGTCACATCCCTCTACAGCACTGTTTCTCAAACTCCTTTTTTTCTCCAGACCCTTCATATTGCCGTAAAAGAATGTACATAAAGTACTGCTAACGCTCTATTTATTACAACAAATATTAATAAAAATATACTTACACAATGAAAAAAAATACTTTTGGTTACCGAGCTTAAGTTTGGGAAACCCTGCTTAAGAGGGATTCTTTCTTTGCATTTTTGTGCTAAAAAGAACGCTAATCAAGAGCTGCTGGTTGCTTTTGGCTGCGAGCCTCACATTGCTTTGCACTGCTGCAGGCATGCACATGAATGAATGAACGCACTGCTCACTCTCAACGCTTAATACAAGTCCTCTCTCTGATTACTCTGACAACTTTGCAGCCTGTTCTGAAGAAAGCGTAACTTTTTCTACAAAACGCTAATTTGCTTCTATGCTGGATAAAATGAATGTTTTTGTTTTCACATGGGAAGTAGCATGGCCTCAGCATGAGAGGAGTGCATGCTGGTGAGGAGGTCTTATGTGTGGACTTATTTAAAACAAGCAACGTCCTTTTCCAACACCTCTTAAATGCGACTAAAATCTAAAGCACAGTGAATTGAATGATAATAAGTCCATACTCAGACATGCTACTGTTGGATCGGCAGCAGGCAATTATTTGGGTGTGCTGGGTTTTCTGCGTTTAAAGCGGTCTGTTGCATGGAAGTTCCATTGGTGCCCCTCAGAGGCGTGACACCCAAGCTATTATTCCAGCCTGCAGGCTCAGAGACGTTGGTGCAGGACTACGGGGGCACATCTTGCAGCACCCCCTGGCAACGGCAGACTTGACATAAACCTACAAGCTCACTAAAAAAACAAAACACACATCTGCCAAGGTAGGGACACATACTCCTTTAATAAAAATACTCCCCACAGAAACAAATACGAGTGGAACCTTAGTTAGTGTCATTCATTTGTCTCGGAAGGCTCTAACCGAAACACAATCTTACCAAATAAAAGCCACAAAACCAAAAATGTTAACACAAAACAGGCTAAATGAATATTTAATATTTAACTTGTAATTCTGGCCTGATGACACAGAGATTATTATAGAGATTATTATACTCCAAACCAATAGTGGTCAATGTGTAACCCCTATTTGTAAGATACCGAAGGTTATATAGAGTATAGTAAGTATATAAGTCAAAGGACTCTGGTATATTGACAGAAATGTTTATCCATATGAGCTGTCCCTGTATGTAAGTATATCATTTTTCTGTTCTTTACAGAAAATGTCTGCCATTAAAGATGAAACCATCTCGCCCCCTGAGAACCTGACAGAAGGGAAGCTTTAATTAAGAATACAAGCACCATAGTCACCATGCATTCTGCTATGAAGCCTTGTCGACGCTGATTGGTCACGGTAGCAACCGACAACCCTGCTGCATATTTGTTGCACTGTGCCATAACACACATACTGTACACTCCTACATGATATTCTAATCCCAAAACAAGCACAAGTACAATGCACTTCAACCTCATGTCTTTACATTCCTCAATTCTGACCCTCATCCACAATCCTCATGTGAGAGATGAGCACGTCTTTCACTTTTCTGTGTGTTCTAAAGATATAAAAGCAGATAAAAAGAGACAGCTCATTACTACACATAATGGGACACATCGCATATGACTTATGACCTATTTTCTGGTATAAAATATGCTCTAATGTCTTCAATATATTGGGTAGAGAAGTGAACGTGGTATCAAATTGAAGTCATGCTTTATCACACTTGATTTTACAAAATATCTAAACTTTGTAACATTGCTACTTTATGAACGGTTTATGAAAGTGTTTCCCATTATATGCATTCTTAGCTGCATCTTTTTAGCTGTTTAAAAAAAAAAAGGAAAAATATATGTATTCATGTCTCACATAAGGATTGTGGATAATGGGCAGTTTTCCATAAAGCTTGAATATCAAGTCAAGTGTAAAGTTTATTTTTTTTATTTTTATTTTTTACCCTAAAACCTTTTTAGTGTCAGTGGTGTTTTCTGTCATAATTAGCAATATTTTAAAGGTCCCCTATTATGCAAAATTCATTCATTTATACATTTTCTACCGCTTATCCTCACGGGGGTTGCGGGGTATGCTGGAGCCTATCCCAGCTGTCTTCAGGCGAGAGGCGGGGTACACCTTGGACTGGTCGCCAGCCAACCACCGGGCATTATGCAACATTATTAACTAAAATGATATTATACCATCTGTCTTTGGGGGAGAGGCGGGGTACACCCCGGACTGGTCGCCAGTCGATGTGCAGTATTCATTACACATCTGAAAATGAATCATGGCACTCTGCTAACGATCCGACAGTCAGCTCCAGACGTGGGAGCTGTCAGGTTGATAATTTCTTCAGCAAACGGGCTAACCCAGCATGACGTTTCTTGTTTAAATGTGACTGTAATACTAGCACTGCAGCACACATAGCCATGCTAGTGTGGCTAACGTTTGTGTCCTCCTGTCACACTCCTTAATGTTACACCATTGTATGATAGAAGACAAGTTTATGTAGAAAGCATTAAAGCTACTGACACACAAACCCAGGAGGGCTTAGTAAAAACACTGTTAAGCTGTCTAAATTACAGAATTACCGCATTGCGGCTTATTTTAAAATTGTGAAAAACACTATAATATGGGACCTTTAATGGTAAAGATTAACAAATGGACAACTTTGTTTTCCTGTCATGGCTGCTGGGAGGCTTTCTGCCTGCCATGCTGGATCACACAAACATATTACCTCAGAATTTTACTGATTACAGTAACTGTTGATGCTGTGCATCGGAAGCATTGGAAGGTCAGTTTTGTCCTTGCTTTACTGTAAGAGACCTCCTCCAGATCTGAGAAAGGAACTTGAGGATTGATATCTGCTTCACTATCAAGAGGAGGAGGCAAATGGGTCATTTTTCGTGAGAAAAATGACAAATATTTGATTAAATACTTAGTGCTATACACAGGTTACTGAGAAAAGGCGTAGTGTGCATAGTTTGTCATGAATTAGTTTTATTTGTTTTGTTGTGGCGTGTCTTGTGATTACTTTTTTTTCTCTCAAAGATGACGCAATTTTTAGGGTTACTAATTTATCACATTGTGGAATTTTAAGGACAAAGCTGTGAAGTCTCTTTGATGCTCCTTGTCATTTAAAACACATTCAATAAATTATTCTATTATATTTGACTTTAGACTGGAGTGGAATGATTTTCACGACACAAAGCAAAGAGTGTTCAGTTTATTTTCCATTGTCTGAATAAATAAACCTCGAAATAAACAAAGAATCAATGTGTATAGCTCTGGGAAAGTCTGGGGGAAGCAGCACACCACACAGTCCATCCAAACAGGTCTTGTGTACACGAGAACATTCAGTTACGTTTCTTCTGCCGTGCTCCCACTTCCTCTGGATTCTCTGGAAAACACTGGAATCCAATCAGCATGGCTATGACTGAGAAACCTGGAAAAACAAAGGATACTGAATTCAACTTAAATTCCATGCTAGCAAGGAAATTGTAATTGGGAATAATACTTACTGGCCACAATAAGAGGTGCCATGACCCCGATGGTGAGAGGTGCGGTTTTGTAGATAAACGTCTCGGATAGAAAATGACCCAATGCTAACACAAATGTCCACAAGGTGATGTGATACAGCCTGGAAGAGCCAGTGTAACACAAAATAACATTGGAATAATATTGGAGCTTGACCACAAAAACACGGCAAAATCACAATATACTTTACGTTCTGTTCTGGATATCAATAGCACAGGCACAGCGGATGATGGATGACAGTAAGGTCCAAATTCCAAACGTCCGTGCTTGAAGACCATTGACTGAGGAGAAGACAGGATACATGCATTCTTAGTTGACATATTATAACAATTCTACTTGGCACAAAACTGACCAGCAGGTATTGACAATACATAATACAATTTATTCATACGAGCAATTAATGGGATGAGTAAGCATGACTATTGATGAACGTAGATTACCAAATTGAGGTGTTCCTGTGTAGAGTTTCTCTGACAGGAAGCTGTGATCTCTGAAACTCTGCACAGTGTTTCCCATGGCGATGACAGAAACCATCACCAGCCAGCTCCGCAGGACGTTTAGGAAGCGACTCATCTCTTCTGCTGCTCCTGGAGTTATTTGCATTAATATAAGCATTTATCTGTTTATGTTCCACAGAGGGTGTCAGGTGTTAGTATTACCTGTTTATTACCTGAACGAACCGATGACTCCCAGCTAGCAAGTATTGCACCTGACAAAGAGCTGTTTTGCCGTAAACCTTTGCTTTGAACAAGGTACCAAATGACATTAATGATAGATTTTCATACCGGTGTTTATCAAAACATTATGATAATACTGAAAATAAAATAACAGCATGCAAAGCAATGAAGTTAATAAATGTGTTTTTGTCGTCTTTCAATAGAAGGCCAGACTGGCTGTCCAATGACAAACCCTACTCACTGGGTTCATCCAGTCGTACCATCGCTTTGATTGGTCCGCGTGTCCTGTTTGGTATCGCCTACTTTTATTTTTAACCAATAGTCTGAGGCAATTCCAGACTCTAACGTGTGGTTGGTCATGGTTGTACAAAGACTCAACACTAGGAACAAGATAATGCCCTGTCTAGAAGTCTGTTCGCTATTTTCATTATATTTACTTGTTTACTTATTTTAGTATACAATTCGCTTTAAGGTGCATATTGCAACATTTTATATATTTTTTCCCCAGCTGTCAATGGGCAACTGGACATTGACTGTACAACCGCCACAATTTGTTATTAATGTGCTTTCTTAATTTTTAATATATTAAATTTAATTTCTTGACGTTGCATTAGAAGGAAAAAAAACGTCGAACCAAAGAGGTGGTCTTCCACCGCACAGGAAACCCAAAAGTGCGCACGCGCAGTGCTCTGTTGCTACTCTGTTGTTGTAGTAACCAGGAAGATTAGCAGTGATCGTCAACTCTCCTTGCATATTTAAGCTAGTTAGCTTGTAGCAGGCTGGATAAAACAAGGCAAGTTAACATGTTATTTTCCAAATTTGTCATTGCAAAACGATTTTTGATTGTCTTCCTATAAAGCATTGTCTTCTGCTTAGCTCGCCATACACATACGGCTATCCTTTTTTCATTGCATGTCATTTTTTGTGAGCTAACGTTTGTTCGACTGTTTGAATTTACCGCTTGTAATGTCGCGACATGTTTTTTGTTTAAGTTTATTTACAATAACCATCGGTTAGATGCGGTTGTTGTAGAATCGAATCAATTTCTGATTGAAACATACAGTATTGGATTTATGTTTGCCTCAGGACGGACGGCGGCTGCAATGGTTGACACTTGATCCCTGGAGGATTTTAGCTGTCTCTCTGCGGAGATGCCAGCTGTAGCTCAGGATAAGGAGGACTCTGAGTTCTCATCAGAAGACGAGCAAGAGTGAGTGTGAAGGCATCTGTATTTATGGTCCATATGACTTCATTCATGTACAGACACATTATGTGCAAGCACTTAAAACTGCTGATCCACCTGTCACAAATGCTATCCCCCATACCACTATCATTGCTGTGTTTTGTATGGTAGTAGAACTGTTAGTGCAATGTAAATACAATATACACATTTATTAGTAACTTAGGCCATATATAGCTGTTTCTTAATTCTAATTTTCCAATGATAGTTTGTAGTTTTTGAATATGTGCCCCAGCGCTCACCTAGCGGGGACCCTCTTACTTTCCTACGGTCTCTGAAGTGATCATGGTTTTACACCACCCCCTTATATTTACCAGCCGACCCTGTATAAGTGGAATAATCTGGATGGACCCATACTTATAGCTTCCCAGTAATTGTGCACCCAACAACATTGTTACATTTTGTGTGCATATGAGTGGACCCCACATGCAGAGACAGGGGGACATTTGAGTATAGCATGAAGGTCTTTTATGAAGCTCCCACATAAAAACACAGTCACTGTGATGTAAAAAAACTAAGTAATGCAATGAAAAAAGAACAGCTAAACTAGGAAAAGTTGCTGAGGTGCACAAAAGGAAGATGCAGTCATAGCTAAATTCTACAAAACATAACCCATACCAAGTCTGAAGGACCTGGGGAAACAATTGTTTATATGCCAGTGTCACCCTTATCAGGGGCGGCCGGACATGGCTGAATGAGTTCTAACCACATCAACATTATGTCTTATCTTATTGACACATTGATAAGCAAGCTGTGTCTGGTACACCGAAGATAGTATAAGATTAGTGCCGTCTTTGACTAAGGCTGTTCATAGATTCATATTTCATTCAGATTTGGTCTGTTTTGTGTTTTTAAAGAGAAGAGCGAATGACAATCCTGACAAACGTATCTCATTTTGGACGTTTTCCACCTCAAAGTAACATGCTAACACATTCAGCTAAATAAATTTATTTATTTATTAAGTGACAATACGGGGGACACACTCTGAAGATTGGGAAGACCTGGGTTTGAAAATGCACACAGAGATTTTTCTATAATTTTACCGTGAGACTAATTGTCGAATCAGATTCCTCCAAAATGAATTGTGGACTATTATTTTTTTTTGGGGAGGGGGGCAAAAAAAAGAATTGTGGACTATTCTAAGACACCATGTAAGATCATTTGTTATTACAGTGTGTGGGTTTTCTTCTTGTCTGACCACCACTGTGACTCATCGAAATGTTTTTTTTTCCACCAGAGACCATCCTTGCATTGCTTGGAGTGGCCTCAGCAGGACAATCCCGATCTTCTTGTTTTTCCCTGAAGCCATTGTGTCAAAGAATGGGACTATCAGTGCTGGTGGAGGTACAGTGGAATTTCTTGGAAGTACTGCAGTATAGTGAAAAATGATATAATTGGTCGTATTTATTGGTGCAAAGATTATATAATAAAACAATTTCTGTTGTGTTTGCCAGCGCGATACAACATGGCCTTCAAGATCGTGCGCACAGAGAGTCGCCTGGTGCGAGGGATACTGACCAATCATGGTTTCCATGAGGTAATGTTCTCCACAGGATGAGGCAAATGTTAAAGATTAGTTTCAGAATGACCATTTTTATGCTATTTATGTGCCGCCTCCTTTGTGTAGGATAAAACAGCCCCCCCCCTATAATAACTATGTCAAAGCCTGGGAACGTGTGCATGGAAAGAACCAAAATGACCTCAAGAGCATTAATCCGCTTTCACAAGGCCATACAATCTCCCGTTATTGCTCTTTCCAAGCAGTTACAATTAATTCTCTTTTTTTTTTATTTCATTTCAATGCTTCTTGACTCCCAGTAACCCATCATCAAAGGCAGACGAGTGTCTTACCACAGTGAATCGCCAGAGCCAGACTTTAATAAGACTTTATTGCAAACATCTGTCTCCTTTAGACATGGAGTACTCATGTGAACACAGCCTCCATCTTAATGAATTGCTGGAATAAAGCAAAATAGATTTAGATGATGAGTGTGTGTGCTAGCAATCATTTCATAATTTCAGTGAAACAGGGTGTATTTCTGCAGGATAGTGGTGAGAATGCTTCTTATGTTTTAATCCAGCCACACTTATACATGATGGATATCAGATTGGTGATTGGAAGACACAATGCACACCATTTATTCACTATGATTATGTATTAGATTCGGTTTTCGTGCGTTGCCAGGGTCAACTGTTACAGTATGCGTGCACTAAATCATGAAACAACTCAATCTGAAGTCTGACTTTATCCCTCAGGTTAACGCAAATAGCAACGACTTTAACTTAATGTGGACAGGATCTCACCTTAAGCCTTATCTACTGCGAAGCCTTCAAGATTTCCAGAAGGTCAACCACTTTCCCAGGTGGGTGAGGACTCAACTATTTGAATTGTATTTCTTATAATCGTGTCTTTTGTACTTATTTAAATCCAATCAGCAATATTACATTGTACATGCAGTGGAATAAAGTGCGATGATAACCAAAGAACCGATTATGGGACTTACTTCACCATAGGAAAGCACCTGTCTGTTCAGTACAATATAAGAAAATTATTTTTTGATATCATTTGCATAAGTTAATTATGTAAATACAGTACACTTGATAAATACAACACATGTATTAATTCCAGCAATACCTTTAAAACACCACTAGGTGACACTATTGCTTAGCACGCACCTTATTTAGCCTTCTCTCCCTTTTATTTGTCCATCATGCATATTCAAAGGGTGAGTAGTTTAGTTTCATTATACAGTGGTTAGCTTATTTTCACACATGAATGACCATTACATTTTATTTAAAGCATTGCTGATATGAGAAATAAAGGTTTTTTTAGGCCTTTCTCTCAACTTTTCCGCTACTTTCCTCTGTCCGCTAGTGGATATGCAACCACTCATCATTCTCTAAATGAAATAGTGTCATGAAGTGAATAACCTTACAGTTTGTGAACTGCTGATTTCCAGATCTTATGAGTTGACCCGCAAAGATCGCCTTTATAAGAACATTCAGCGAATGCAGGAGGCCCACGGCTTCAGAAACTTCCACATTGTTCCACAGACCTTTGTGCTTCCTTCGGAATACCAGGAATTCTGCTGTAAGTACCTACTTGACAAAAGCTTATGATTATTCGTCTCGACTCACTGAATGAAGTGAGTGAAGACTCACTGTTAATTGTTAAATAATTTTTAAATCGTAGTCTAAATGTACAATGGAAAATATTATATTGCTCCATGAAATATGCTTCTAATTACTTCTCAATTTTCTGTCCACCATGCCAGCTTGTTACACAAAGGACAAGGGCCCATGGATTATTAAACCAGTAGCATCATCCAGAGGACGAGGCATCTACTTAGTCAGCAATGTAAGTAATCGCTCCATTTGGATTCTTCCTCCTGTGATGGTGCTGACTTTAACTGAGTCCTCCAAAAAAGACAATTTTGAAATCCTATAATAGCAACCATCATGACATAGCGAGTCCAGGGTGTACCTCTTTCGTCCCGCCTAAAGTCAGCATACCCCCAGGATTAAGCGGCATAGAAAATGGATGCATGGATGAGTCATGACACAGAAACAAAAGTTCTTTAGTGTGAGCTTTTCCTTGAAATAAAGATAAAGCTGGCAACACAATTGTTGTGCAGTTTTCTAGCACTGCTAATCCTCTTGGGCATGGAATTCACCAGATCTGTACAGGTTGTTACTGGAATACTTTTCTATTTCTTCATGATGACATCACAGAGCTGGTGGCTTAGGCCGTGTCAACAACAAAACAGATCCATCCATCCATATTCTATGCCCGCTGGAGACTGGCGTACACCCTGGACTGGTCGCTAGCCGGGCAGGGCTCATACCTATGGACAATTTGAACAATTAACCTAACATGCATGTTATTGGAAACAGAAGTGCCTGGGAAAAAAACGCACTTGCACGGGGAGAACATGCAAACTGCACACAGAGGTGCCTGACCTGAGATTCGAACCCCATTTTTCCCGATCTCTTGACTGTGTGGTTTAAGGTTTAAATCTACAAGATAATGTTGCGCATTAAAAAGCTGTATTACCTAAAAGCTGTATCACCTATTACCTAGGAATATGTTCATGCTTCCTTGCACTTGAAGACACCCCACAGTTGCTCATTTGGGTACAAGTGTGATGACGTACTGTACTTGAGCGGAGATTCGAACCCCATTCTTCCCGACTGTGTGGTTTAAGGTTTAAATCTACAAGATAATGTTGCACATTAAAAAGCTGTATTACCTATCCATTTACAAATGTACTACAGGAACATTTTCATGCTTCCTTGCACTTGAAGACACCCCACAGTTGCTCATTTGGGTACAAGTGTGATGACGTACTGTACTTGAACACTCCATCACCTTCAGCTTTGTCAGCAGGGCGCTTGGAAAACAAAGGAAGGGGATCATGCTTGTCATATAACCAGTTTGTCGAGAAGTCATGCCTTCCATGACGCGTCCCTTTTCAGTTGATAGTAAATCTTGTCTGTTCTACAAGCTGCACGCCGGCTACTCTAAAGTATATTGACGCTGCATTTCTACATTATTATTCCTTGAGAAGCTATCCTGTTCTAAAATGGTTGCTAATGCGAGATGTGGACTCACTTCTGTGAGATACTGTACATGCATGGAAGTTCCCTTTCAGTCCAATGAAATATTACTTGTGGTGTACAGTCGGTTGAGCAGATGTTATGCGTACGGGGGGTGCTATCAACTCGTGAAAACATTAATGAGCCCGGGTGGAGTGAATCACACACTTTCAAGGCCATTTGCTGTTTAGAGGAGCTCCACCAGCACCCCGCTCTCTGAAAACATTTGCACAGTTTGTCTTCTTCTGAGGCATTTTAATGAAAAGAGTGTAAGAAAGATGTTTGGAGAAAAAGGAAGAAATACAGTATTTATGATTTTTTTTGGGGGGTTTGTGTTTTCTCTGAACTGCGGCCAGCTTTGAGGTTAAACACGCTTCACCTCAGTCTTTTAACTCGTCACAGGCAACATATTTCAACCTTTTGAAAGATGTGTGTGACCTGCTAGCATCATCAACATTGTTCTCTCTGTGTTTCTGTCTTTGTCTACTCCTGCATGAGGAGTACTATACAATTTGTAGTAATTTAGTACATAGTTGGATATCTGCGCAACATTCTTGTCATTTTAGCATGAGCAAGACTTATGTACAATACTGTACAATGCTACAGACACACACAATACTCACAATAATATTGACATGGCTTTATTTTTGCATTACCAACATGACTTATAAGCACCCAAACTTTGAGAATAATTGTAGTCCCTGACTGGACTGTGCTATTATTAGTCTGACTGTGATTTCATGAGACTTAAAAAAAAAAAAAAAAAAAGTCCAAAGTTGAGGTTGAGTATTGAAAAGTTCCTCAGACTTTCCGAGTCAGAATTCCAACTTGAAGGGGTGGTCTAGTTGTCATTTCCAAGTTGGAATTTCCAACTTCTGAGTCCAACTGGAACATGGCATTTCAAGTAAGGTGACTTGGGGACACCCCAATCATGGGTGATGTGCTAGCTAGTGGAGGTTACATGCAAATCGCACCTTTATTTGCAATACTGTACATATTACTGTTATTATATATTGTCACATCCATACTGTGCATACTGTTTATAATCTGTATAATCTACAATAGCCATATTATAGTCATTTATATCCCTGTACAAATCCTCACTGTATTATAGTCATAACTATAATACAGTCATTTTTTTACATAGATCTGTCCATTTTTTTTCTACATTTACTTACTACTAAGGTACTTAAATTTGCACTTCTGGTTGGATGCTAACTGCATTTTGTTGCCCTGTACCAGTGACATGAGCAATAACAATAAAGTTGAATCTAATCTAATCTTTAAATCTTGTGTGTGTGATCATATTTTCTATATTTTCTTATATCTTCTACAGCCAAATCAGATTTCACTGGATGAGAACATCTTGGTGTCCCGCTATATTAATAACCCTCTACTGATAGATGGTGAGTGGCTTCACCTTGCACATTCTTGGAAGATTTGTAGCGATTTTTTATGGTTTGCCTCAATTTTGTATTTTGTTTACAGAATTCAAGTTTGACATGCGTTTGTATGTGTTGGTTACATCATACGATCCACTACTCATTTATGTATATGAAGAAGGCCTTGCCAGGTGAGTTGGACATTTGCATGAATCCTTGGTGTGTTGATAGTTAGTTGACATGCTAGTTTACAGTATGTGGTCTGTATGTTTTTGTGTAATGTAGTGATTTTCAACCACTGTGTCGCGGCACAGTAGCGTGAAATCGTCAGGTGTGCCACGAGGAATTATCTAATATCACTTAAAAAATGTATTAATTAATTTTCTGCAAATATTACGTCATTGTCGAGTGTCCGTGTTGTAAAGACTGGCAGAGCAATGTAATATTCGTCCGTGTGGGAACACGTACCTGATTGTCTCGTTCCTCCAAGGCAACTTAGTGATGCACGTGAGCGGTTGTGGCGACATTTTGTCATATTTTTTTGGTTAATGATGTGCCGCAAGATGTACATAAACGTGTCGTGGTTCAAAAAAGGTTGAAAAACACCGGTGTAATGTAATGTAATGTAATTCCCAGTATCACCATTAAATCAATTATGGGCCCCTTGACTGCTATTCCTTTATTGACCAGTAGAGAGCAGTCTAAACGTGCTAGTAAAGCTGGAAGTTTGGGAATTTTAGGTTCCTTATTGTTCCAATATTATGTATAAAATATATATAACGACATAATGGAAGTGTGAAATTGTATCAAAGTCAATAAATGTGGAAATTAAGGCTATTGTAATTATTTAATCAGAGGCAATTACCAGGTATAGGTACAGTAGGAAAATGTTTACATACAGTACAGATAAAAATAATACATAAGTAAAATATGAACTTGGTGCCTTCCTTTTCTGTGTACGTGCAGCAAGATTCGATTAAAAACAGTCAGCAATAAATGGGGCTTAAATTCCTTGTCCCACTTTTATCTCTTGACATTCCTTTGGGTTGTGTTGGAATTCAGGTACACAGTGTGTGCCAAGGAATTCTCATTGTTGCACATTTGGCATCTGCGTCTCTGAAACGCTTCCAGAAACTAATCTGTACACAGAGTGTCAAGTGTCCATCAATCATTCCACTAGAAATGTGCAGATTTTTTTTCTTTTGGATGACATTTTTTTGTGTGTGTTTGGCACAAACGACTTCTGTTTGTACTCAGGTTTGCCACCGTCAAGTATGACAGGACTGCAAAGAATATTAAGAACACCTTCATGCATCTCACCAACTACAGCGTGAACAAAAAGAGCAGCGATTATGTCAGGTAATCTTTGTCTGAACTACACCATCTATCCATCCGTGGAGAAGTATTTATTTCAACACACCTCCGAGACCCTTAAGTTGTCCCTTACCGTTAATTCTTCATCTTCGACAATGCTATGGTTGCACCTTTTGTGGGAAAGTTTGGGGAATGGTCCAGCATGAGATCCATAAAGGCATGCTTGAATGAACTTGGTCTGTAAGAACTTGAGAACCCCTTGACCCCAAGTCCATTAAATACATTTAGGAAGAACTACATCAAGCATGACAAGGACGTAGGCGAGTCTTATTCAACAAAGTTTCAGTTCAAAACGTGGGAGAGACTAAGGACATTCCTAAAAGCTAACATTTTTTCAATACAGTGGAACCTCGGTTAGCGTTTGTCCTGGTAACCATGTTTTTTGGTTAACGTTGAAAATTTACGCCACATTTGTGCCTCGGTTTGTGTGCTAGCGTTAGCGTATAATATAGCTGACATCACGTTGTGTTGTTAATACACTGCATAAAGTAGTTTTTTTTAGCACAAAACATCCTTGCTTTTTTAACTCAGAAAAATGTTAACTCAAAACAAGTTTTTATAGTTTTACACGCATAAAACAATTATTATAAATGACGAATCAAAGGAATAAATGAATATTAAAGGTTACTTTCAACTTCATTGAAGATGTGACTGTTCCCAAAGACACAATGTGATAACGTGATCAACCATGACCAAGTTTCTGCTTTCCCATTAGTCATTTCTTCAATTCAGTCATGTTTTTCACCTTTTTCTGTCAAAATGCTGGTACTTGCGACTTGTTTTGGCTGTTTGTTGGGTTGTTGAGGTGAGAAACAATATTGAATTGAAGATATGGCAAAACAGGAAGATGGTGGTGGTTGATCTCACTGCCACAAGACACGTCTTCAGTGAAAGTAAAAGTAACCATGTTCATTTATATGTATTATATGTTTTTTCTGCATGTAAAATTACAATTGTTAAATTATGTTATCACTTTTGGCTTTCTGTTGTGGATTCATTGGATTAACATTATTTCTAATGGGGAAAAATTGATCCAGTCAATGTCCGTTTTGGTTATAGTCAGACCTTCTGAAATAAATTGCTGCTAACCAAGGTTCCACTGTCGGCCCTTAGTTTCTGAAAATGTTGCCCTCAGGACAAGTTAATCGAAGGTCCCTGAAGTAGGGCCTTCTCATGGGCACATTAGTACCTTCTTTTTTTCAGTTCCTGTAGATGAAATACCCAGCTGTCCCAATACTTTTGAACATCATCTTTTTTGAATGGATGCTGTCAATGCAAAAGCACATTCATTCATTTGAAGTGCATGGCTTCCCTTCCAGTTGTGATGACCCTGAGGTTGAAGACTACGGCAACAAGTGGAGTATGAGTGCAGTGTTGCGCTATTTGAGGCACGAGGGGAAGGACACCACATGTGAGTCTGACCTTTTAGTTTCTTCCAATTATTGATGTAAATACATCTGAGTATGTACTTTAGAAATAATCTAATATGCACATATTTTCTTCTAGTGTTGATGAGGCAGGTGGAGGACCTTATTATCAAAGCTGTGCTGAGTGCCGAGATGCATATCGCCAGTGCCTGCAAGACGTTCGTTCCGCACCTGACCAACTGCTTTGGTACTCAGTTAATTCATTCATTCATTTATTTAATACTGCTTGTACTGTATAAGGTCACGCATGAGCTGGAGCCTAGTCCATCTGACTTCAGGCGAGAGGCGGGGTACAAGGCACATACAGTATACACAAGTGCAGCGGGATTTGACCCGCTGCTGCTTATAAAAGATCCTATGGTGATCTTTTTATTTACACATGAGTATTATTCACCATTGTGTGATCGAAGCTTGCTATTCTTTCCTGCAAACAGTACGTGGATATTGTCAGCGTGATTATCAGAGATAGCGGTAGGCATTCAAGGGAGTGCATGTTGACTGATCCCTTCCTCTATTGGTATGTCTATAATTGCAGCTTTCACTGTCCTCCACACCTTAGTAAAAAAAAAAAAAGACAGACTCTGCAGAGATGGCTTCTGTAAACAAAACAAAGCATACCCAACTTTAGCCTGGTTTGAACATGGACAGAAAAATCACCTGCATTGTTACTATACTACAGTATATTATATTGTACCATACATTGAGCGTGTGAAGGATGACATTGCAGATATTAACGTGGAAATGTGGTTACTGATACAGATTTGAATTATCATTTTTGCTTCAGCTTTTTATATAATGTCAAATGTTGAAAAGTGTTTATGTGAGTGAGTGAGTGTGGGCTCTGAATAGAATAAGCAGAAGAAAATTGGAAACTAAGCCGAAATGAATGCTCGCGGCAGCCTCATCTTTGGTTTCTTCCCTGTATTATATCAGGGAATGTGCAAAATCAGCGAAAATCAGAAACATTAATATATATTTTGTTAACATTATTCGTCTTAAAAAGCATTGCACGTTATGTACTGTTTGAATATGCACAGACATGATAAAACCCGGGCTGCACGGTGATTGAGTGGTTAGCACGCAGGCCTCACAGGAAGGAGACCCGAGTTCAATTCCACCCTCGGCCATCTCTGTGTGGAGTTTGCATGTTCTCCCCGTGCATGCGTGGGTTTTCTCCGGGTACTCCGGTTTCCTCTCACATTCCAAAAACATGCTAGGTTAATTCCCATAGGTATGAATGTGAGTGTGAATGGTTGTTTGTCTATATGTGCCCTGTGATTGGCTGGAGACCAGTCCAGGGTGTACCCCGCCTCTTGCCCGAAGACAGCTGGGGTAGGCTCCAGCACCCTCCACGACCCATGATAAAACCCATGTGATGTTGATGGAGCTAGTCTGTAGGTTCAGGTTCTGTAGGTTACATTTATGCGGGTGCCCAAACCTGCACTAGATCTTTGCCATTTGATGACCAACTGGCGAAAAGCTCATATTAGGGTGTCCCTATTAATTTTCTGGAGCAAAGTGGTTGTATCTTGTGTTGTGTTTAAATTCTGGAGAGAATGTTTCTATAATAAAACCCTCTCACACTCCCTTTATGTTCCCACCTGGCATAGCATTCATCAATAGGCTGACATCTGTAGTGTGTTTTTAAGTAAGTGAAGCATCAGAGTGTATGGCAGCAAATGCATACATTCAAATGTGTGAGGGCACTTACTGTATGAAAGCACCTACTGTTCATTTTTAACAGTCCCTGGCTTGTCTGGAATGGAGCCATGCAACCCTAAAGAACATTAGAATATTCATTTAAATGACAGCGTTTTAACGACTGTTACTTAGGCTCTATCTAAAAGGGAATTTGCTAAGAAAATCTTTTTATAGCTCTACAGTGTTTCATGTGGGCCGCAACAAAAACAACAGGTTTTTTGTTTGACATCGCTAGGAATTGTAAGCGTGTGTGTGTGTGTGTCAGTGGTGAGTGGAAAATGCCACCCATGACGCTCCTCACCGCTGCTATGTGATTAATGGACAGGCTTTTTGCTGAGGGATGCTGATTACGAGATGTTTTGACTAAGATCTGATTAGCCAAGCCAAAGGCCTATTTTGTTACACACAAAACATTCCACTCACTGGTCCTGTGTTCCACTGAGCGTCCCTCATTAAGTGCTGAGTGTGGTTGGATTGCCTGTCTCTTGCTTTTTTACATGGGTCAGACACTCCCACGTTTTCACTGCATGTTCGTACTGCTGTGATGACACTGCTGCTGTGCAAGTCTTCACTGATGCAGATTGGACCCAGCTATCATAATAAAGCCGAAGGGTGCTAATTTGGACTTTTGCAATGATTTTAATAGAAACAGCTCAGTCATTTATTGTGAGTGATGCAATGAAAAAGATTCTGTGTTACTAGTGTTCTTATTGTGGCCGGCGGGGTGGGGAGTTTTTTTTTTGTTTTGGGGTGTTTTGTCTCTTGTGGTAAAGTTTCCAGCAGTGCCTATCCAATAATAATAAAAAAAGCTCTTCATCATTCGTATTTCTCTGTGACATTTCCCTCCCTCTTTAATGGGCCTGTTGTGGATATTGACCACCGCTCCTCTCCTTGTCTGTGATGCTTGTCGCAGAGCCACAGAATCAACTAGTGTGGCTGTGAGTGGCTCGGGAGGGTTCGCGGGGGCAGGCAGGCAGGCACGTCGTCTGCTCCTAATTGGGAGGGAAAATGCGTGGCACATGGAGTCAGCTTGTCGGGGGCTGTGATGCGGTGTAACACCTCCTCATTTTCCCCTTGTTGTTGTGGTGCCACCAATGAGGCTCTCCAGACTCTCCAACTCAGTTAACCAATACTCTGCTCCCCAAGACTAATATGTACACCCACTCTTTTTAATCTTTGTGTGTGTTTTGACTAAAAAAATGGGATAAGCCTGTAAAGTGGAAAAGAAAATCCACCCAGAGATGTTACAAAAGGCAACTTGTGCAGATTTTGGCAAAATTTGTTATGTTCCATCATGAATATAATTCCAGCAATTCCAATGTTGGGACTCTATCCATCCATTTTCTATGCCGCTTATCCTCACTAGGGTCGCACTGTATACTGGCCAGCCTATACCAGCTGACTATGGATGAGAGGCGGTGTACACCCAGCCAATCACAGGGCACATATAGTCAAACAACCATTCACACTCACATTCATACCTATGGACAATTTGGAGTCGCTAATTAACCTAGCATGTTTTTGGAATGTGGGAGGAAACCGGAGTACCCGGAGAAAACCCACGCATGCACAGTGAGAACATGCAAACTCCACACAAAGATGGCTGATGGTGGAATTGAACCTAGTTGTGAGGTCTGCGAGCTAACCACTCGACCGCCGTGCAGCCTATGGTATATTAGTGTAACTAAAATGGTGTTCTTCTTTGTTTTTATTTGACCACTCATTAAAATTGTGTTAAGACCAGTTAATTATTCCCGTACGTTTGTTCCGGTGATTTGGGATTTTTGTAGAAAATAATATAATCTGACTGATATTATCAGTTCATATTGATTGAAATACAGTAGTTTTTCTTTCTGCCAATGATCATGTTATTGTTATAAATAGTAGCACTGACTACTAATGAGAAACAGGTACTGGTGCACGCGCTTTCCAGCGACCGCAAAACAACTGCACATCGTGCCAGATGGGAAACAGAATACCAAAATAAGCATAAAACCAAAAACAACATGAAAACCAAAACTAAAGTCCAACCTGTCATGCAGAACATGACAAAGCGTTGGTAGTTGCGTTGTCTTCCTTCAGTATTTATACTCGAGTATTATACCTCAGGAGCACTCACTCTGAGTCACATGAGGTGTTTTGGCACTTTATAACTTGTATTACTTACTGCCTATTTGTATTATTAAGCACAAATAGTGTTTATTTAGAAGAAGCCTAATGTGTTTTTTATTACACAACATTAGTTTGTGGGAAAAGCTGTTACCTATATTGGTATTGGTGCTGGATAATATCGGATATTGTTAAGTATAAATGTATAATGTGTAATTGTGTCAATATAATATAGAGAGGAACCTGTGATGCTGTGCCTCTAATCTGTGTCGTGGTGCTGGTTGACTTCCAAGTTCCAAGTAAATCTTTAGTGCTGGAGTGGTATCACTTTTGTACTCTTGAGATGTTGACCTTTTGGAAAAGTACAATACACCAACATTTTGGTGTATATGGTCCATTTGCTGGGATTCTACTTTGA
Source organism: Doryrhamphus excisus (assembly GCF_037039965.1). Classification (NCBI taxonomy): domain Eukaryota; kingdom Metazoa; phylum Chordata; class Actinopteri; order Syngnathiformes; family Syngnathidae; genus Doryrhamphus; species Doryrhamphus excisus. The sequence continues at coordinate 15,704,133 of NC_136370.1, read as the reverse complement.
AGTACATAAATGGACTGTACCTCTATTTCTTGTATCATTACCCTAATTGGGTCCTGGGTCATTTTTTATTGGATTGTCAATTTAAGTAAATTTTTAAGTTATTTTATTGATCATCAAGCAGGCAAACATTTTCTTGGCAAGCTTTTTCCTTTTGATTCATTTTTGTCGTTTAGACCCCACTGTAAATTATATTGATTTGCTAAATATATAAACCTGCAGCAGTTTGCAATAATCAATTTAAATAGCTTAAGACAATATATAAATGCTCACTATTGAAATTGAACCTATGAATCTATTAATATATTTGTTTTTCTTACTGATATCCAATATTGTCCCGGGCATTTCTAATGTATTTCTAATAATTTCCTCAAACTAATGTTGAATGAACACATTATGCTTCTTCAAAACACTGTTGCCCAAAATAAGACAAATACTGCAACAAGTAATAAAAGTTATAGGAAAAAAGTATTGAGGGAAGACGTTACACACAATTCCTAACTCCTGGTGTCAAAAGAACTACACACAGCAACGCAATAGGTGGATAAAAACAGACAATACACTACCAACGTATAATGCAGAATATTAACCAACTTGTTGTGTGAGCCTGAATCATGTGAATGCCACCTGCAAACCAAAATGATTCAAGCGTAAAATCACGCTGACCATATAAAAACATTTTGACAGGATATACATGCTCACAAGATTTGGTCCAGTCTTGAGTATGTTAAAGCCCTCAAAAAGGTGATTTTGTTTACTTTTTCTTTGCTTTACTTTTACTTAATATCTTGGCACTTCTACCAGGGTTAACACCATCCTAACACATCCATAAACCTTCCAATAGGGCATCATTTTGGACTGCAAATATCACAGTGATGTGATTCACATAATATTTGTAGTCATTAAACCACTCAGTGACCCCACAGATGTTCTCCATCTGGATACCGGAAAGCATTTTTAAACGTTACATGCATTATTAAAGGCAACTAATCCTGTCCACTATGTCTGCCCAGGCTGCTATTATTAAGTGTAAGTCATCACTCGCTGTCACCTGGCCTCTTATGTGTTTAACACTAGCATTGACCTGAGGTGCTTGAACAAACAGCATGTCGGCTTTGAAACCTCCACCCCCCCCCCCCTCGAGTCTGTTCTCAACACAGTCTGTTCTTTTGAAGTGCCATTAAAGGCTTGTGTTTTTTTTTTCTTTCTCTTATATTACAGCCTGGCTTTGGCCTAACCCTGTAAAATAGTCTGCTTTCGTGTCCAGTATGACACACCCCAGAGCAGTAAAGGGCCCCATTCAAAGGGTGACACTGCACTGGGTATCATTGTGGAAACCCCGGGTATATATGCTGTATTTATAGAACAGCGACCCATATACTTAATGACAACAGTCTGCAAGCATTATTATATACTGCTCAGAAAAATAAAAGGAACACTTAAACAACAAAATGGAACTCTTAAGTCAATCATAGTTCTGTGAAATCAAATGTGGAGGCCACACACTACTGAGTCTTATTTTGGCTTGTTTTAAGGAAATGACAAAAGTTGGATCCATGTTTTTTCCAATTAATTGTGAGTGTGATTGTAATAAATCTAATCAATTTGATTTACATTGATAATTTTCACGGGGCGGCACGGCGGTCTAGTGGTTAGCGCGCAGACCTCACAGCTAGGAGACCAGGGTTCAATTCCACTCTCGGCCATCTCTGTGTGGGTGCATGCGTGGGTTTTCTCCGGGTACTCCGGTTTCCTCCCACATTCCAAAAACATGCTAGGTTAATTGGCGACTCCAAATTGTCCATAGGTATGAATGTGAGTGTGAATGGTTGTTTGTCTATATGTGCCCTGTGATTGGCTGGCGACCAGTCCAGGGTGTATCCCGACTCTCGCCCGAAGACAGCTGGGATAGGCTCCAGCACCCCCGCCACCCACGTGAGGAAAAAGCGGTAGAAAATGAATGAATGAATTTGATTTACATTGATAATTTTCGCGGGGCGGCGCGGCCTTCTAGTAGTTAGCGCGCAGACCTCACAGCTAGGAGACCAGGGGTTCAATTCCACCCTCGGCCATCTCTGTGTGGAGTTTGCATGTTCTCCCCGTGCATGCGTGGGTTTTCTCCGGGTCGGGTTTCCTCCCACATTCCAAAAACATGCTAGGTTAATTGGCGACTCCAAATTGTCAATAGGTATGAATGTGAGTGTGAATGGTTGTTTGTCTATATGTGCCCTGTGATTGGCTGGTGACCAGTCCAGGGTGTACCCCGCCTCTCGTCCGAAGACAGCTGGGATAGGCTCCAGCACCCCCGCGACCCTCGTGAGGAAAAAACAGTAGAAAATGAATGAATGAATTTGATTTACATTGATAATTTTCGCGGGGCGGCACGGCGGTCTAGTGGTTAGCGCGCAGACCTCACAGCTAGGAGACCAGGGTTCAATTCCACCCTCGGCCATCTCTGTGTGGAGTTTGCATGTTCTCCCTGTGCATGCGTGGGTTTTCTCCGGGTACTCGGGTTTCTTTCCACATTCCAAAAATTGTCCATAGGTATGAATGTGAGTGTGAATGGTTGTTTGTCTATATGTGCCCTGTGATTGGCTGGCGACCAGTCCAGGGTGTATCCCGCCTCTTGCCCAAAGACAGCTGGGATAGGCTCCAGCACCCCCGCGAAATGAATGAATGATAATTTTCGCAGTGACTCAACCCGAAATGGCCAAGATAGCGAATTAAATGATGAGAATGTCGTTCTTTTTGTCAATATGTTCTGCCATGATGGTCCTAGCCCTGGAGACATACTGTATTTGACTCCATGTATAAAACTATTTGAAGGCACAGTTTGTTTTTGATTCCCTGCCTTACATAAGCTTTTTCATGACAGATGAAATGTGTATGCACTTAGTTGATGTAATAGAGCCAAGCCCTCGGTAGCAGCCTTTGGTGAATGTTCTCTCGTGAGTGATTACATGCGAGTATATAACACACATGTAATCCATAGCAGAGAGACGTCGGCCATGTTGCCAAATGCCACATAATGGGGCTCTGATAAAACTCTGGAAAGCCTTGTGACTTTGATACTCCTTAGTTTTTATTTGCAGCAGTCGGGCCTTTCTCTTGCTCACTTTCCAAGTCTGTGGTAAAAAGCTTTTGATTCATTTTGTCTCTGTCTTTTTTTGTAGAACTTTATGGATTTGATGTGCTCATTGACTCCAACCTCAAACCCTGGTTGTTGGAGGTGAACCTTTCTCCATCTTTGGCCTGGTGAGTGACACTTTCCAAACTGTTTCACTGTTTCTTTTGTTCTTATAGGGTCCATTAACATGCCAGATGTGTTTCTGGGAATAAAAAAAACACACATCGCAAAGTTTTAGAAAATGCCTCAAAATCACTGTGACGCATTTGTAAAACCTCACATACGTTCATGAATGGAGAAACAGAAGATGTGTTCTGCTCAAGATAGCAGCTCATAACGCTTCACCAGTGAAATGTACATTCACGTGACGACCAGTGGAGACACTACTACTATAACTCAAATTTGTAACACATATGTATACATATATATATATGAAGTATTTGAATTTGGTTAAGACTGGGAACAGTATGCATTATCATTGTTATTACAAGTGGTCCTCAATTTATGATATTTAATTTCCTGGTTTGCGTGATGCTCAAGCATAAAGTAATGCTTAATGTAATGTAAAGTAAAGTAATGCTAATGGGATAATACACAGTCAGGTGTTGCTAAACTACTTTTGTTCACTTGAAATGCTGTGATGTAGGCAGGTAGGCTCTAAAAAAGTGAAAAGTGAAGTTAAATTAATCAAGGATGGCATATAGAGATGGTATCCTTGAACATGTGAAAGACACACCTTTTTAATCAGGCTTTTAACTAATATTTTTAAACTTCTCTTATGTTTTTATCTTTGTTAGTCCTATTTTATGCTTTTAGTCTTTAGCTTTTAACTCCAGTATTTCCTCAGGGGGGTCCTCCACACTGGGGGCTGTGTCGGGTCTGCTGAGGGGGTGCCATCCTTGGGTCCCTTCAACCCGGCCGGCTTTAATGTGGGGGTCCGCCCGTCTGTCGGGTGCTGGTCCCCCGATGGCACGGCCTGCGGCTCCTCCCAGTGTGGTCGGCCCCAAAGGTGGCGTTTCCTTGATCCTCAGTGCCATGCCATGTCTCCCTACTGTGTGTGATTGTGTGATTGTGTGTGATTGTGGGTGTGTGTGTGTGTGTGTGTCTACTATGGAGGGTTTCTTTTGTTTCTTTGTTTTTCCTTTTGTGGTAATTGTTCTGTAAAGCACTTTGTGTTGCATGTCTTTGCAGGAAAAGTGCTTTACAAATAAAATTGATTTGATTTGATGTGAAAGATTCTGCTCCTATAAAATGGACATTGATAATTATGCTGCATTGATAATTACGCTTTCTCCCTCCCAGTAATCATGTCTCCTTTCCTTTGAGTGTTTTGCTTAATTGTTTTTCTATTTATTTACAGCGATGCCCCGTTGGATTTGAAGATAAAGGCCAGCATGATAGCAGACATGCTCTCACTTGTGGGTTAGTGGACTCTAAAAATATTCTAACATGCATTTAATCCCAAGATTATTTTGTATCCTAGCTGTCCTAATCATGTTATCTGAAGGGATAAAGTGAGCTAATTGTGTCCAGTTGGATATTGAATGTTCACTATCATCTGTCCATTGCAGAGATTTCTTTGTGCACAGATCATATTTTTTATCTCATGATCATATTTTTTCACAAGTAGAATTTCAACTACTGTATGCATGCATGTTTCTTTCATTATTTTTAGTTTTTCAAATTCAGAATTATCTATTTTTCTTACATAATTGACATTCATTCATTTATTCATTCATTTTCCACCGCTTATCCTCACGAGGGTCGGAGGGTGCTGGAGCCTATCCCAGCTGTCTTCGGGCGAGAGTACACCAGTCGCCAGCCAATCACAGGGCACATATAGACAAACAACCATTCACACTCACATTCATACCTATGGACAATTTGGAGTCGCCAATTAACCTAGCATGTTTTTGGAATGTGGGAGGAAACCGGAGTACCCGGAGAAAACCCACGCATGCACGCGGAGAACATGCAAACTCCACACAGAGATGACCGAGGGTGGGATTCATAATTGACATAAAAATTGATAAAATGGAGAAAACAGCAGAGAAAACAAATAAAATGAATGCAAACATTGTTAAGCAGAAATGAGTGACATGTCTTACATATAGTATTTTTTTTTAAACGTAAACATTATTTTACAATTCATGAATGTGATGAAAAAACATTTTTGTCACAAGGTATAGTGTTTTCCACACAATATGTGTGGAATGTGCTGTCATGGAATCCTATTACATTATGTGAGATCCTGATAAGCAATAATGTTAAGTATCTTATGTGTACAAACATTATCGTAGTTTTGTTTGTGATTGTTGTTGTCAATTGGTTTCTCATGGTAGTATCATATTTGCTAACCAGTGGAGTACACAAAGAACAACTCATGTCGCTGAGAATGTTGTTAATTTTGAATTGTATTGGGCCATAAACCAACATCTTTCATAAATTAAAGTCACGGGGCGAGGAGATTACAAATAACGATAATGACTTGCTGATAAGTCACTCTCAGTAAGACAAGCAGAGATTTCATGGAAATCAATCCTAAGTTGTCAAGACATTTTGCTCAAAACCACAAATATTAACTTAGTCGAGGCGCCAGTGTCAGTGGAGACACTTGGATGAATTGTCTCTAAAATATGCCAGTCCATCAAATTGATGCTGATCCACTATGAGATGTTGATGAAGTCATGATGTGTTGCCTGTGGTTGACTGTACGCTGTTTACGGTATGCTGTTTTCTTTTAAATCAAAATACTACTGCAGTATACTCCATGCCGTGACACATTTCTGACCAAATGATAACTCAAATTTGTTAATTACTGTTAATTATGGTTAGATATGTGATTGTGTGCGACTCCCTGTTGTGTGTCCTGACAAGCTGCATCAGCGTACAAATAAAATAAAATGAATCTTAAGCATGTAGACATAACAAATAGCAGCCCCAGGCAGCATAAATGTGTTTGAACAAGAGGTATTTATGTCTCTTCCTCTAATAAGTGATATTGTGTGTGTTTTTTTTCCGAACACACAAAAGCTCACCGTCTTCTTTTTGGAAAATCTGGTAGATAAAAACAAAGAAAGTGAGCCCAACTGATATTAGATGTGAATCAAACACATCAATAATTCCTCCTATGGTATTGAGGAGATGAGAAATGTGTGTGTGTGTGTGTGTGTGTGTGTGTGTGTGCATTCCTCTATGCAATTATGAGTCAGGCGTGTTGTGCCTTGAAGCAATGCGATCTTGTCATTAATGGAAATAGCTTGTTATTTTCTGACGGAGACCTTACTCCAGGTCCAGGGAAGTTCAGCAGCGGCTTGTAAAACATAGCTCAGCTACATAACTCATAAACCAAACAAACCCCGATCACTGATTCGTGATAATGCATACTCAGCTTGCATCCCAGATCTGGAAGCGATGACAACATTGCATCAGCATTCAGATTGTGCCTTTTGTGTAGCTGACAGACCCTGTGACGCTATGAATGTGTTGAAATACTCATTGGAGTGACTGCTTTGGAGGAGCTGATACAAGTCACAAAGTGGGATTGCAACACAAAGGAGAAACGTATACTGTACGTGCAGGGGCCATAACATTAGGCATACCCTCCTAAGAGAACATGTCACATGTACGTAGATACAGCCATTCACACTCACATTCACTGAATAGGAACTAAATACCCACTGACTGAAGCATTACACTATGAGTGACTTTTTTAAACTGTTTTACTTTGAACGTAGATCTACTGATTTAAGGCGCTACATTGGCTCCCCGTCCGCTTCAGGATCGATTTTAAGATTCTCTTCCTGGTTTTTAAATGTCTTAACGCCCTTGCACCTTCTTATTTATCTGATCTGCTTTTACCATATCAACCCCCGCCGACCCTGCATGCGGTCCTCCGGCACTGGCCTTTTAACTATACCAAAACCCAGAACGAAAACCCACGGTGAGGCAGCATTTAGCCACTATGGCCCCCACCTGTGGAACATCCTGCCGGAGAGCCTCAGGACTGCGGAGACTGTTGATATTTTTAAAAATAGATTAAAGACACACCTTTTTAATCAGGCTTTTAACTCATTCATTCATTCATTCATTTTCTACCGCTTTTTCCTCACGAGGGTCGCGGGGGTGCTGGAGCCTATCCCAGCTGTCTAGGGGTGAGAGGCGGGGTACACCCTGGACTGGTCACCAGCCAATCACAGGGCACATATAGACAAACAACCATTCACACTCACATTCATACCTATGGACAATTTGGAGTCGCCAATTAACCTAGCATGTTTTTGGAATGTGGGAGGAAACCGGAGTACCCGGAGAAAACCCACGCATGCACGGGGAGAACATGCAAACTCCACACAGAGATGGCCGAGGGTGGAATTGAACCCTGGTCTCCTAGCTGTGAAGTTTTAACTAATATTTTTAAACTTTTCTTATGTTTTTATCTTTTTAGTCCTATTTTAGGCTTTTAGCTTTTAACTCCAGTATTTCCTCAGAGGGGGGTCCTCCACACTGGGGGCTGTGTCGGGTCTGCTGAGGGGGTGCCATATTTGGGTCCCCTCGACCCGGCCGGGTGGGGGTTCCTCCCTTTAATGTGGGGGTCCGCCTGTCTGTCGGAGTCAGGGGGCCCGGGTGCTGGTCCCCCGATGGCACGGCCTGCAGCTCCTCCCAGTGTGGACAGCCCCAAAGGTGGCGTTTTCTTGATCCTCAGTGCCATGCCATGTCTCCCTACTGTGTGTGATTGTGTGTGTGTGTGTGTGTGTGCGTAGTATGGGTGGGATGGAGGGCCTTTCTTAGTATTTGTTTTTCCTTTTAATTGTGGTAATTGTTTTTTTAATTCTGTAAAGCACTTTGTGTCGCATGTTTTTGCAGGAAAAGTGCTATACAAATAAAGTTGATTTGATTTTGATGAATTACATGTAGTTGTGTACCAGCGCTTTAATTCAGCGTATAGCGAGAAATATACTAAGTGTGAGTGACATTTGAAATCTAATGTCATTGCTATGTCATAACCCTTTTGTTCCTGCAGGCTTAGTGTGTCAGGACCCTGTGATGAGGAAGCCACGTTCTGAGCGAGGCAGCTTGGACACCAGCCTCAAGCAGACAGCCCAAAGAACACAGGTACCGCGGGCACGCACACGCATAAACCGCATTACTACTACAGAGTACCCCTGCTTTCACCAGTCATGTGCAACATTGCTCACAGTTCATTCCTGCAAGTACGTGGTGGCCTGTTGAAATGTGAAGGTCACACAAATGTTTCTTTGATGTCCTTCCAATGACTGAGTTTCTCCACCTGTTGCCTCCTAGAAACCTTTCCCTGCACCTACAGCCATTTCACACAACTCAATGGTACGTTTTTTTTTTTGTTCCCATCCACATTAATTCCCTTTTACTTCTGTCTCTTTGCAATTCCCTAACGCTGCCTACATGACCGGTAAGAAATTGCTTTCCCCCTTTTCCTAATTTGATTATACTCCTTTTACTGTTATTCATTGTGACAGGCAAATGGCCTGCATGGCTTACAAATGCAGCATTTTAGGAGATTTCTCATTACATTAGCAGAGGGCCTGCATAAGTACTTGTTTGAAATACTGCAATGCACCACTTGGCTAAAAAGCTCTGAACTTTCTTTATAGACTCACTGTGACAAACCCAAAAGCCTAACTGTAAATCAGACTTGTCATAAAGGCTGCTGTAGCACCCGGACCGCCTTGAGAGAACCTGTCGTCTTCCTTTACTTTGACTGGGGCAACAGTTGAGCCTTTTATTGAGAGCTTAGGCCTTTCACTTTTTGGCTGCGTTTGTATCCCCCCCCTCCCCCAGCCACGTCACATGAATTACACGTAATCCCGGTGCTATTTTGATAACATTCTCTGAATGCGATTCAGTGAGGCGCTGTTCTGCTGTCTGATCTCCATTACAACCTGCAATGCCAAAGCTGTCAATCACAATTGAATATTATTGTATTAACTGACAGTAAGTTGCTTGGTATTTTCATGTGGCATTATGTCTTTGATTCCGTAGTGGCAGAGGCCCTCACTAGCCACTCACTGTGTGGCAGTGGCATTTAAAGACAAGCCGGGAGGAGAAAGCACGCTGGGCTTGACTGCTGAGCAGGTACACTCATGTCATGCTATGTGCTGTGTGTTGCTTTTGAAGTTCAGACGAACCAGCGTGTCTTTAAACATGTGTTTTGTTTCCTTTCACTGTGGTAGGTCAAAATCGTAAGAAGGACAAAGGAAGAGTATGAGAGAAGAGGAGGCTTCATCAGAATCTTCCCCACTGAAGACACATGGGAGCTCTATGGGTAAGTTGAGCCAAAATGGAAACCAACTGATTAATTGTAATTTTGAGATCCCCATCTGTCTGTTATGTTACTGATTATTATACTGTCCTCAGATGAGTACCCTCAAATTACTCCTAAAATCAGACCATGCAACTCAACTCAACTTATGAAGCTCTTTTTCCCCAGCCAGCGTTTTACTGAATTCTTTCAAAACCTTATTAGGAAAGGAAATCCATTTTTAGGCTTTCAATTGATCTTCCCATACGAGGATTTGTTGGTTGATTAGATACATTGCTTTTTAGCAGTAGGGATTTTGTGGCATCTTAGAAAGCATATGTCGTCCATATGTCGCAAATAACAAGGTTGAGGCTGATTTGGTAGCCTTACTTTTCATGGCAGATCTATTTTGATTATTATCTCCCTTTTCTCAGAGGATATCTGGAGTCCAAGACACCAATGAACTTCATGTTGGCAAACAGACTTTTCCATGGAAGGTAAGCGTTTCCATTGTGGTCAGGATCGGGAGACTGGATCTCTCCTTCAGTTTATGGAAGCAGTTGGATTCCAGCATGGAGTTTGTTTGGTCTTTGACTTGGGTAGGTGAGAGGAACAGCTGAGAAGAGGATGTGTGCTCATCTTTTCCAGTGTGTCCGTTGTCTATGTGGCATCAGTTTGGGAAGAGGAAGGGGAAGACTTCTTTGTTATGTGTTATAATATGGACACCTAGTACATCATCCCACACAGCATTTTGTTGTATGTTGTCAAGACTGTAGAAAACAAAACACTAATCCTCGTTTATCCTGATGAATTGGTTCTAGACCCCATTTTTATAAGTGAAAATTGAATATTTTTGTAGTTAGAGCATAGAAAACCTGTTTCTGACCTTCTAAATATGGGTTTTATCATGATTAGAGCCCTCTGGATATTAAATAGAACCAATTTAGTCACTTTTACACTCATATTACCCAATATAGTAGATATAATCAGAGAAAAGAAGACTAAATAAAATATGTGCTTGTGTGTGTTGCAATAAATGTGTTCCACGTTTGTGAACCGGACATCAGGGGTACAGAGTTGAGTTTGAGCTGGATTATGGGCTCAACAGTAGCCTGTGTTGTTATTATTACAGCAACAATACTATTACTACTACTACTGATAATAATAATAATTAATTCATTTTCTACCACTACCTCACAAGAGTCGCAGGGGGTGCTGGAGCCTATCCCAGCAGTCTTCGAGCGAGAGGCAGGGTACACCCTGGACTGGTCGGCAGCCAATCACAGGGCACATATAGACAAACAACCATTCACACTCACATTCATACCTATGGACAATTTGGAGTCGGCAATTAACCTAGCATGATTTTGGAATGTGGGAGGAAACCGGAGTACCCGGAGAAAACCCACGCATGCACGGGGAGAACATGCAAACTCCACACAGAGATGGTGGAATTGAACTTGGGTCTTCTAGCTGTGAGGCCTGCACACTAACCACTTTTTCGCCGTGCAGCTAATAATAATACTATTATTATGATCATTATGGTATGACTATACTACTGTATATAGCACTATAGCAAACTGCACATTGGCTACACTCAAGAATTAAAGTTTCCTTTCTATAGTATTGTCCCTTGAGAAGATATAATAAAATGTTTTCTGAGATTTTAGGGGTGTAATCAATTTTGTGAGACACTGTGTATATTTTTCAGGACAACCAAAACTTATTTGAAGCATCTTGAGATTAGAACACACTGAAGACTCCCCTTGCAGCTGCATCAGGGAAATGGTTGTTACTTTAATGATCCAGTGGCTGTTATTATTTCACATTTATTCTTTCTCCTTTGGACCATCCGTCTAAGTCATGTCAACATCTGGAAAAACTACTCAACCACACTAATCTTTTTCAGAGTTTGCTCTGCAACGTCTTTTTGGAAATGCTAATTTCCATATAAATCATCGGTATTGTTGTTGTCACCACGGTTGTGTTGACATGTCTTCTGCTGTCTCTTAGGAATGGGGGAGGGAATGCGCAGCTGCGGATGGCCACAGTCGACGGCTACCATGCCGTCCAGTACGAGAGGAAGCTGCCGTCCCTGGAGGCCCGTAAGAGGAGACGGCACCACCTGAGTCATCGCCCTGCTGTTGGAAAGAAGAAATCGGGTAGGCTTGATGTATACTACTTCAGCTCCAGCAGCTTCACTGTAACTGTAGGCTGTTGTGCACTTTTGGTTCCAATGAAAAACTCCCAGTGTCACACTAAGGTTATCCAAATTTGGATCTGAATGAGTTGATGTCACTGCAACAAAAACACAAAGCCTATTTTGAGTGTATTTGTGTATTTTTGCCAACAGTTTGGTGATGCAACTGACATATGTCTTCTCCTTGTAATGCTGCATACCTCAGGGACGCAATCCAAGGCCTCCCTGACGGAGAGCAGCGGCCTGGAGGGAGAGGATTGCATACGGGAGGAAAGAGATGAGATGAAACGTGTTCTCAAGCCAATATTACACAAGGTTTTGGTAGCAGAGCAAAGAAAACAAGTGGCTTCACCAGCGCAGCACTCTCACAGCGAGGCTCCGTCCAGCTCAGAGGCAACAACACACAACAGCAGGCCCCGTGTCAACCTGCTTCACATCCTGCGGCAGGGGTGGGACATCAGGTCAGTCTGTGTTCCAGGCAGCTGCTCAATCATTTATCATCAGTTATTTTTATTTTTCACTCTAACCTCCTTGCATATTTAAGACGGAGATGCAAAGGGCACATTTGCTCCCACCAAAGGAGAGGAGAAGAAAATGTGGTCTATATTTAACTGGGTTATGTTTTGATGAGACTATTTTAGCTTTAGTAATGTGTACCCGTGTCACCACATGGAAAAGCATAGTTTGTGACACCAGTAATGCGCCCACTTTCACACAGCGGGTTATGACACTCACTGATTTTTGTTGACTCATTCCTTGTACGGTGGAACCTCGGTTTTCGAACACCCTGGTTTTTGTAACGTTCTTGTTTCTAATGAAGATTATTGCCAAAAATAGGTCTCAGTTATTATACGGTATACTGTGCTCAAACAAAGCAGCTACACTTTAGTACAGGGGTCTCAAACTCAATTTACTTGGGGGCCACTGGAGCTCGGGTCTGGGTGAGGCTGGGCCGCATCAGGTTTTCCAAAAAAAACCAAAACGCATTTATTAAAAACAAAAAAATTTAAAAAACTTGGCTTTGGTTCCAATTTTCTAAAAGAAAAGCTCTGATAAAACATTCCACTGTTCTCAAATATCTTACCTTTTATTTTTCTTCACAAAATAAGATGAAAAATAAATAAACAAATCACGAATAAAGAAAATCAGTCAATCAGTAATGGATAATAATAAAAGGGCAAATAATAAAAAATTAAGAAACCACATATAGTTGGTGGGTAGACAAATTATTTTTTTCAGATTAAAATGAACAAAGCATTATTAGAGCCCTGTAGACATGACAAAACACGACTATAGTCACATTTATACTCTTTTTATTTACAACATATTGCGCAACTGCAGGGTCTTGAGACACATGCTAACTCGCAAACTAGAGAGCTAGCGACCTAAACGGTAGCCTTCAAGTTATTTCCTTTAAACTTAAATAGCCAAAAACTTACCACTTCCACACGGATATTGAGGATAACTATTAACAGTTATTTAACCTTGAACATGAACATTAATCAAACGTAATAATTTTTTCTGGGTACATGATACCATACAGCATCCATATCAAACTTGTGCGGGCCGCACTAACATTAAACATTCATATCAAGGCGGGGGCCTCAAACTAGTGTCCTGCGGGCCACATTTGGCCCGTGGGCCGCGTGTTTGAGACCACTGCTTTAGTAACTCAATCATTTCGATTTGGGGCACTATAGACAGATTCTGGCCAGGGATTTGCTTAATCATCTTTATTATGTTTGTAGGAGTGGTTTATTTATTCATAGAACACACAGTGATTGATGAATTCATATCTTGTTGCCTTTCTTCCTTCTCATAAGCAATGTGCGTTTTTCTTTGATAGGCGTTCAAACACACTATGTATTTTTGAGTGTTCTGTGTGAATTATTTAATTTTTTTTACGACGGCTGCAAAATATCTGTGGATGCATGATATATTTTTTATCAAGCCGATATAGCATTTTGTTAGCAAAATGTTGTTGCTGCTGGTTTTGTCTCTCTCTCTCTACTGTTCCCCCTACCCCAGTTTCTCTTCTTCTTTTTGTCTGTGTTTCTTCTTGCTCCGGTTCGGCCGCTCCAAATGCGCATAACAAAAACATCAAATAACGGCAAATAAAATTTAATACTACAGGGAAGTTGTTGCTTACACCTTCCCTGACGCAGAGCAAATCTGTTTAGCATGTAAGGACTTTTAGATCAACAATACTATCTGTCCCAATGGCTGGACGGGACACACAAAAAAAAAAGCAAAATGACATCAATCAACAGACTGACAAAAAGTATTAATGATGTAATGTCTTGCCGTGCTACTTTTTTTACCCGCTTTTATCTCCTTTCCAGTAAAGTTCAGGCCCGGATGACCTTTTCCTCTTACCTGCAGCGAGTTCAACAAAGACTGTTGACAGAGAACAGGATCAATGGCATTTCAGCATGGACAGACAAGGACAATTACCAAATGGTACAACTATTTAAAACATCTCAGTAATGGATTCTCTCTTAATAAGTGAACAAGAATGACATGCAGTACCCTTAATGGAACATTGTTCCCTGTGTATGCATCTACACTGTTGCCAGATTTCCCTTTATTATTACTCATCTGTGCCCTGGCTGTGGTGGAATTGAATACAAGAGGGGAAAACGGGTCCTCTTAAGAAATGATACTTATTGGAAAGTTGTGTTGGTGTACGGGAATCATGGCATGTATCGTCATTATCTTCATCAGCAGTAACCTCAGACCTTTAAGGAGCAGTGAATGAATAGTGCACTATGGAGAAGAATTTAGTATTCGCAGTTATAATGATAATTAGCATTTTGTGTCTGTCTGCAAAGGAGCTGGTTATTCGCTTCCTGAAAAGGGCTGCCAGTAACCTCGACCAAGACATCAAAGTGGTTCTGCCCAGTCATCGGCTACCAGTCCAAGACCGCAGACGTATCCTGTCCCACCAACTAGGAGAGTTTATCCAGTGTTACGACAAGGTGCTTATTCCCAGAATGCGGTTTCACCTAAACACAGAAGACATTGTGAGATTTATTTTCTGTTATGCTTCCTTATCTTCGCAAGGAAACGGAGCATATGGTGAGAAAACAGCAGAGTGGTACAGAAGAGAAGTGTGTTGACCCCAAAGTGTTTCACGAGTACATCACGACTGCAAGGTCAGTGAGCTGGCTATAGCCGTCTTCCAGTGTTGAGTGGAGCGATTGCAATCTGTAAAACACATCTTTCACCCATTTCATTTTTTTTTTTTTTAACAGTGAAAGCGATCTAGAGGAAGTACTGACGTTCTACACACAGAAAAATAAATCAGCCACGGTCTTCCTTGGAACAAAAGTCAGGCGTGTTAAAAAAGCCTTTCATGAAATACATGCCGCACAAGAGCCAAACAACTGTGAGACTTCCAAAAGTGAGTCCAATCTGTGTTTTTTATGCTTTCTTACTGTAGGTCTGGTTTATGTTTAATATTTTATCATTCAAGCACAGTAAACAGGAATTTTGCTGTTTAGATTTGTAAAGCCCAAAATAATAAAGGGAAAAAGATTGATTTGTCCAGGGTGAAGCAAGGGTCACTTTCAAAGGACTAGATCTCATTTGGAGAAAACAAATGTGTGTCAGAGCCATGGAATGGCTTACTCGTGATAAAGGAGCTCTGGCTTCTTTCTTCTTTTGAACAGCTCTGCCTGTGGCCAAAGAGGATTCCAGCTCTTTGGAATCAACGCCCTCCACAAGGAAAGTCAGCAGTGAGACAGACAACAGGGCCACTGAAGATCAACCCTCTGTTTGTTTGTCTGGAGACCAGCTGACCGGATTTGGATATGCAAAAATTCATCCGCAACTCCAGGCTTCCCAAAGCTGCTTGAGCTTTCCCGTGACACAGGAAAGCCCTTCATCGTTGTCCCTTCATCATCCTTCACCTTTGCCGCTCCCCCCTCAGCCTCCATCCTATGCTCAGTCCTTGGCAAAGTCCCAATTCTCCCAGGCTGAGGTGCTCGCTGATTGCCCTGTATACACCCCTCTTTCTGGGCCTATGGGGCAACCAACACAGGTTCTCTGGAGAATTCCATCTTCCACCGCGTCCACATTAAGCTCTAGAGGAGCTTCATCCATCACCAGTGCCATGCACATCTATAGCCAGAAGCTCGCAAGATCGACATCTGCAGGCCAAGGTAGGGGAACTTTTGTTACCTCCGCAAGGAAAGGTTAAAGGTTACACAGTACAAAAAAATGTCCATCCACTGAATCTGTTCCAAACAGTTATGGTCCAAATATGGACAAAACCACATTATAGTTTCATGTGCAATGCAGAAATGCAGATATGCCAATATTGTCCATCACAACATTTCTGATTCCGATATCGGACGATACTGATATGTGTAACATTGGTTTCATGTACAGGTATGCTATGGATAGAGCATCAGCAATGCAACAGTAAATGTGAGGAGCTAGCCGACTTCAGTACAGTAATTTGCTTCCCTTAAACCATTCCCTCTGCAACTTGTGTTAACCTCCGTAATTTGCTACACGTTATTTTTAAAAAAATTAGTAGTGTTTCTCAATTTTTAAAAAGTTCTGGCGTTACCAACTTTCTTTGGCATCATGGTGGGGGACACAGACTTACACTAAGAAATACACAGTTTACTTGACAGTGCTTATTAGGAGGAAGACATAAGACAGGTACAGAGTTGTTTGTGTTCTGTGTGTGCTCTATGATCACATGAACATCACACACACAACTGTACAAGAACCACTGTCTAGTCATCAGAGACTGAATGGCGTGGATGCTTTCTTTGGGTATCATTCTGTGGATTGATACTTTGTCAGCCGTACAATAACAGAGACAGTGTACGAAAATCAACCTTTTTGTTGAAAACCGAGGTACTACTGTATTTTGATTGGGATAGTGTTTGAGCCAAAAATGAACCAGTTACATATTGGTACAAATCCGGTTAAACAAGACATTTATTTTGACTTTTCGCCGTTACAGTCACCTTGGGGTCACCTTGAGTTTGAAGGTTTAGAATTTTTCAGCCAGAGGTGTGTGTTCTTCTAAGTGCTTTTCTAGTTATCTCTAATCCCTGAAAGATGAGTACGGTCCGCCCTAATGGCGGTCTGCACTTTACAGGGGATTTTTTTTCTCTCGTTGTTACCCCCACTCTAGAGTGCAATCGGAGTCCTATCCATCCAGTCCAAACATCTGATGTCATTCTTTGTATACCAGAGTGGTAGTCTAACCAAAACAGACAAACAGTCACAAATACAGTGCTTCACGTTATTATTATTATTTTTTTCATCATGGTTAAAAAAATCGGATGGACAATCACAAGTTGCCTGCTAACATCCGTACGGACAAATTAATACAAACCGTTTTTGTTCCGTCTTGGTGGAGGACTGCCGTGTACTGTTTTTTTTTTGTCACATATTTCTTCGATGTGTTTATGGTAGCGTCCAGAATGTACAGTTCCAGTAAGATGAAGTCCAACTCTGAGGGGGCCTTCAAGGAGTTAAATTCTCTTACAGTCCAGGCCCAGTCCAACCAGCAGGCCTTCATCTCAGCTCTGCAGAAGTTGGCCGACAAGCAAGTTGCCCGCAACAAAGCCGGCTCCAGGCACATCAACCTGCTGACACAACATGTGAGTTGACTGAAGTAGAATAGTCCCACCAGGAGCAAGGATTGTGTCCAAATATCACTGTACTGTATGTTGGGTTCATAAACAGTGTTTCATAGAAGAAAGACCAATGTGGCCCTTCTGCAGAAAACCCTCTCTGTGAGGTCTCTTATATTTCTCTTTGCCGATGTTTAATCCTTTCCTGACCTCCTGCTGACTGGCGTCATCTAGTTGCTCACTCTTCCAGCAGACCTGTTGGAGCCGCAGGGTCTACCGCCGCATGTTGCACACCTTCCTCCCTCAGCTTGTCTGTCGATGTGGCTTTTTGCGGGGGTGTCTTCTGGTTCTGGGTTTGTAGCTGGCTGAGCAGAGCATCACACCTCTCTACTGTGTGTGTGAGGTCCCATTATCAGATGCGCCACGGGGGAGTGATTTCTGTTGATACTCAGCAAAGCCGCCGCTATTTTGTGATAATTGATGCTTATAAATACAGGAATGTGGCAAACGGTGCTTCGCATCAGCTTCCTCACCGACTTCTGCATTCCCCCGGTAGTTTGGTGCGTAGAGCTTCTCTGCCTTGGCTCCCATTTGCTGCTGCTCCTCCTCCTCCTTGTCTGCTTCACTGGGTGTTTTCTGTCAAAGGATGACACAAGACCACACAGATTGTAGTTATACTGCTTGTACATTATTCTGAAAGGTGTTTACTGTATTTCCTTTGAGAAGTTAATCCTGGATGTGACAGAAGTTTTTTTTTTTTGTTTTTTTTTGCAGCGTAAAACAGACCGGTGTGCTGCAAAGTCTCTTTTTTTGAAGTCTTAGATTATAAGTCATTAAATCACCAGCTGAAGCAAAAGGAGAACTTTGTAAACATGAACAACTCCCTCTTGTACTGCACGACCTCTCTGGTTTCAGTAATTACTCGCTCTCATGCAAAGGTTCTTTAAAAAAAAAAAATAAATAAGACAGAGAGTTGATGAAAAAAATCTGGCTGCACCTGCTATCCAATGCCTCATCATTAATAACAGACTAAGTACACTCTTGCACTATGGTGCATAAATATGATGATGGGATACTTACAAATATTTTCTATTATGCAATTGCAGATGGCCTACCCCTGCAGCATTAAACCTGTAAGGACAAATTCATCATGGGTGACGCATAGTTTATCATATTGTGTGCATGTCCGTACAGTAAATTACTTATGTAATTACTATGCAAATTACAATTACAAATCACGTAATTGCCAATCATTCATGTGACTGCACAGTGGCTCGCTACCTCCAAGAATAAACATGAGCAAGACAAGTCCACTTAAATGGGAAGGACCTCCATAGCGCTGTGACACGCTGCTGGTTGTAGTGGAAAAGCTGACACGGTTCCTCCTTGTAAGGCTTGGCATCGCTACAATGTTTCACCTTTTTAGTGCCAAAGCAGGGGTGTAACGCAAACAACGACACAGTAGCGCGTGTTGCTGTTTCAGCTTGTCCGGGGGGAGAGAGCAGCACTGTGGGGGCCAGTGGGGTTATAAGCAGATTTGGCTTCTCAAGTCATGACAACTGATTCCTTTATGGAGAAGGTGGGAGTGGTCTACCTGGATTTAGTGCAGAGCCATCATGTGCAAACAAACGGGCATGCCAAACTGAAATAATTGCACCTTGGAGTGCTTGATCACCAAACATTATTATTTCTTTGACCATTTGGAGGACTAAAAGCAAATTTCCCTATCTTGTGAACACACAGTACAAAAGTTTGGATGCATTTGCTCATCGTCATGAATGGGTAAGTGTCTCCAAACATTTGTCTGACAACTGAACACTACTTTGAATTACCAGTAAATGTTTCTTCTCTACCCTTTCACAGTTGACAAGGCTAAACCTGGCAAGCAGAATATTGAGCAGAGAAAACCCACAGATGTCACACCCTGCTGCCATCACCCAAGGATCCATGGGGGTGGTTCACTCTGTCAATGGTCCTCTTAGAAACAACACCTTGTAAGTCAAAGTCTTTTTTACTAGTATGGAGCTATTTCATTTTCTGTTTTGACTTCCATAAAAAAAATGCAATTTTTACTGCAAACAGTACAGACCAGTGATTTTCAACCACTGTGCCGCGGCACACTAGTGTACCTTGAGGAACCGTCAGGTGTGCCGTGAGGAATTATCCAATATCACTTTTCATAGTTAGCATTGATTAATCATCATTTGCAAATATTATGTCAATAGCCATGAATATATGGACCCAAATAAAAATATATTTTTAAAATATAATATATAATTCAAACTAAATTTCAAGACTGGACAGATGGAAAACTGACAATACGGAGTTATTCCAACAAGTGAAAGAAAAACACGAGGAAGTCGGTATCACGTGATGTTGATGTTTACGTTTTACTGGGCATGCCCCATTGACTATTCTGGTTGATTTTCATGGTGCATGAGATTGGAATATTCCTTTCCATAGATACCATTGTTTCCGGAAAGGTCATTTGGAAAGAGAAAAGTCGTCATGTAAACGTGGCTACTGTGGAGTGTCTGTGGTGTAAAGACCGGCATAGCAATGTAATATTGGTCCGTGTGGCAACACCTACCTTGTTCCTCTGATAGACTTATTGATGCACGTGTGAGGTCGTGGTGACATTTTGTAATATTTTTGGTTAGTGGTGTGCCACAAGATTTTTCCAATGTAAAAAACGTGCCATGGCTCAAAAAAGGTTGAAAAACACTGGTATAGACTTTGCCATGTATCCGGCCTAAATTGCAACGCAAAGTTTGCAAGGCAGCTTGTTAGTATACTTACAAATGGTGCATGTCATATCCTCATTAGTATAAATTGCAAAAGTAAAGAGTTGATCTGTCTTTCTTTTTTTATGTTTTTTTAATTGTCTCCCGGGCCCTAAGAATTACAGTGCTGCATCTCAATGTTTAGCTTTTAAAGGTCTTGCATTTTTTTACTCTACGGCGCCTGAGAGATAAATGATTCAGAGGGAGCAGCTCAGGTATCAAGTATTATTTCCCTTTGTCCAAATTCCTGTCCTGAGGACCTTTTTTGCGTGATTTAATATAGAAACTTGGAGCCTGTTTTAGCCCAGGAGTGCATTTGGTCACACTCAATAGCATCTAAAGTCTCTCTCAGTGGTCTCGCATAGACTTGTAGATTGAAGAGTGTTAGGATAATGATAGTGGAATGGACGCCTCCCTGTGGTCGGACTAATTTCAGTTGACGCTTAATAATGTTGTGGTTTTGATTCGCTTTAATGCTTTTCGAAGATTAATAAGTGTTTGCTTCAGAAAGAAGGTAGATTTTGACCTCAAATACCTTTCAATTTCTACTCCCAACCTTTATTTTCTGCTTCTCACGGATCCCACTTCCTGTTCAGAATGATGATGATGATGATGATGATGATGATGATGATGAATGATGGACACGACCTCATTGTCTTTGGCCTGAAATGTCGGTGACCATTTACTCCTGAGTTTAGACCTCATCATGTTGTTGGATCCTGACTCTTTTTCCAGTCCAGCACGTCCTAGTTTTGGAGCTCTGAGAGAATTCTAAGAATGTTTGGCTTTTCCTTTTTAAAATGTTTTATTCACACAAATCATGAATGAGAGTTTTTTGTTTTTTTTTATTAACTGCGGTAGGTTTTATAATACCTGGTATTGATTCTCCAAAATATACCAATGTGTATTGTCATATTCAAGCCAATTACTGTGCTCTGTTTTGTGGGCTTTTGGGTGCTAGCAGTGTAGTGTAGATTTACACGCAAAAGATCTTGGGTTCACTCTATAGTAGAAGCAAGCTTTCCTAATGCCTTGACTAAGGTGGTGTGGTGTGTTTTTTGGATTATTATTTTGGCAACTGGTTTGCCCCTTTCCAAAGTATCCTCATGGAATGAGGATACAATACCAATTGTTTCTCCACTGTGGGATTGTAAAGAATTATTTTCATTTTCTAGTCTTGAATGGTCATATCACATTGTACTTCGGTACGTGACAAAAAACTAATAAAAATACCCAAAAAAAATAATACTTAAATTATATTAGGAAAGCGCCCTGTGATTGGCTGGCCACCAATCCAGGGTGTACCCCGCCTCTCGCCCAAAGACAGCTGGGATAGGCTCCAGCACCCCCTGCGACCCTCGTGAGGAAAAGCGGTAGAAAATGAATGAATGAATGAATATTAGGAAAGCAGGAAGTGAACAAATGTAACATGATGGAGGAGTGGGATTTAATAAGCTGTGCTTCTTCCTACTCCTTTTGGACACGTGGAACTGTGAACTGATTATGTGATGCATTCAATTGTAATCTGATGCATGTTCAAATGAAATAAAACCATTACCATTACCATTACCATAAATGAATGAATCATGAAATAATTCTTGCACAGTGGATCCTTGCACATTAGCAATTCGGCATTCATGGCCCATTTTCTTTCCTCCAAAACGAGGCCCTTTTTATTAGGCATTTATTAATGCAGATACACTTTTACTTTTTTGAGAGGTTACATTAAATGTCTCCCAGAAGACAAATAGCTCCCTTTGAGTTCCCAGTCTACATTGGCCCGCCCCACAAAAAGTTCCCTTGATGCCGAATCCCCCCACTCCTTGGTTTGGCTTTAGCCTCCCCCCACTGTAAATATGCTTTAATAAGATATTAGTACAGATATTAGCATGATTGCGCCTCAGCGCCACTCGAAATTTCCCAAGTCCGTCCCCCTCCACTTGGGCTGACGGTTTGGGCCAAACATACTGAAACCGTTAAGCGCACTGGCTCTTAAGGCAACCGCAGGGGTGAATTATGATCTGGTCCAAAGAGTAGTGTGGGTCTTTGATGACGATGCCAGGATCCGGCAGGTATGCTGCATCAGCGCTCTGAACAGCGGCTGCTTCTTTCGGCACCGACTATCAGCTGGCTAGGAAACAACACCACTTGTCCTGATACAACCACAGTAAACTTTGGGATTATTTCCGGCAAGTGGATCATCTGGCAGATATATGATGACCCTGTCTGTGTTTTTATCTTGCAAATATTTGTATTTTTCCCATGTAACAATTGTGGTTTGTTGTATTAAATCACCAAGCAGCTCCTAGCCGGTTTGTCCCCTTGTGTAATGTTAACACATTTGTGCGTCTCCAGTTGTGTTAGCACCCTCGCCACAGAAACAGACATCTAAACTATCGTCTGTGCGTGCATGCGGTATTTTTACTTGGGCTCAGTACTTTGTCACATTGTTGTTTGACTTGGTTGAATATTGTAGGGACATTCCAGAGAATTTTATATCAGCCAGTTTGCTGAACTAACAACCCGGCTAATAAAAAGACTCTGTCTGCCATCAAAGAAGTTGAACATTTTCACCAAAAGTTCCACAAAATTGGCTTGATGTCTCTCTGCTCTTTGAATTTAAAAGATGTTTTTATTCACGACTGATTGGAGCCAGATGTTGTAATAGGAGGGAGGGTGCTTTTATGCTATTCATTGTGCGGTGTTACTACATGCGTGTTGGGCTCCATTTAATGATTGTTGTCAATAATAGTTTATTTTTTTAAATGAGCAAAAATACGCAATTCATCAAGTGATCAGCCCTCATGAGGGGGCTTTGACTTTGAGATTGTGTGGCATGGCGTCATCCCACGCTGTCCATTTTCCCACATTCACACTGAGTTAGATTGATGTCGCACATGTGCTCAACTTACACTGCTGTATTGTTTGACCAGAAGTCATATCAACGTACTAAAGCTTTGGAGAACACAGCGGGGAGTCAGGCAGGAAGTCTCGGATATTTGCAAGAGCTGTTCTTTTCACTCATTTGTTTTCCTTTTTCCCCCCGCATCTCAATAATAAAACTAAAATTAAACATTGATGTGAAAAACTGTCAGACCGTATGCTAATAAAATAGTGGCGCTGCTCCCTGTTGTGTAATTAAAAATTGCCACCAAAGTTAAAGGAAATGAGTGGCATAAACAAAGAAGGGGTTCTTGTTTTGTATGCTCTGCTGGCCTCTGACCTTGGAAAGTTTACAAACGAGCTTTTGTTTCCAGAAGTGAAAAAAATTGGTTACACCGCTTGTTGTTGTAAAATACGTATGTGCTGTTGTTATATTATGTGACCTGAGAAATGCATTAGCATTTTTTTTTCTTTTGGCAACTCAAGAGCCGGAATACATTTCACTTGAACAATACAATATAATTATCACATATTGTTATTCAGAATTCTTAGAAGTAGTGATATATTGTCGCTATTGTGATTTTAACTTAGTAGGCCAATGGAAAATTGAAATGTGGGGAATTCCTAAGAACCATTTAGTCAATAAGACCCTTTGGGATCTAATTTCCTCAACTGAGCTATTTACGCTCTCTATTTTAGTCTAATCTCTGCTCACTGCTCTCGACAGCATTATTTTTAGCTGCAAGGAGTCAAAAATATTACATCACACTGGACACATATACTGTACTTAAGATGTGGCCTATCAGGGGAGCTCAAAACATTTAGGGCAGGGGTCTCAAACACGCGGCCCGTGGGCCAAATGTGGCCCGCAGGATGCTAGTTTAGGCTGCCTTGATATGAAAGTTTAATGTTAGTGCGGCCCGCGCAAGTTTGATATGGATGCTATATGGTATCATGTACCCAGAAAAAATTATTACGTTTGATTAATGTTCATGTTAAAGGTTAAATAACTGTTAATAGTTATCCTCCCTATCCGTGTGGAAGTGGTAAGTTTTTGGCTATTTAAGTTTAAAGGAAATAACTTGAAGGCTACCGTTTAGGTCGCTAGCTCTCTAGTTTGCGAGTTAGCATGTGTCTCAAGACCCTGCAGTTGCGCAATATGTTGTAAATAAAAAGAGTATAAATGTGACTATAGTCGTGTTTTGTCATGTCTACAGGGCTCTAATAATGCTTTGTTCATTTTAATCTGAAAAAAATAATTTGTCTACCCACCAACTATATGTGGTTTCTTAAGTTTTTATTATTTGCTGTTTTATTATTATTATTATATTTATTTATTACTGATTGATTGATTTTCTTTGTTTTTTATTTGTTTATTTATTTTTCATCTTATTTTGTCCAGAAAAATAAAAATTAAGATATTTGAGAACAGTGGAATGTTTTATCAGAGCTTTTATTGTAGAAAATCGGAACCAAAGCACTGAAAAAGTTAGTAAATTTTTGTGTTTTTAATAAATGGGTTTTTTTTTTTTTTTGGAAAACCTGATGCGGTCCAGCCTTGCCCAGACCCCAGCTCCAGTGGCCCCCAGGTAAATTGAGTTTGAGACCCCTGATTTAGGGGACTTCAGCGAGTATGTCTTTGTTGTAGTTCCATAGTGTAGTGGTCATTACATCAGCGTCCCAATTCCCAGTAGCATATTGATTAAGATGCTTTTTTAGAAACGCTCAGATTAGCAGTTTGAGTGCCTCTTGGCCCAGTAAGTGGAGTACTCTAGTTGCTCCTAATGGCACACCCAAGACAAACTGTCCTGGGGAGGAACTAGACGAAAGAGTACCCCGAAAGAGCAGTGCTTCTGGTTTGGCAGACTGGGGTGGTGGTTCTGTTCCAAATCTAGTGGGATCACACCCCTAAGCCTTCTTGGTGATTTCTATTCAAGTGTGCTCGAGAGTAGCGTCTTCCGCATTGTTGAATCTCAAATTCAGGAGGAACATTGTGGTTTTTATCCTGTTTGTGGGATTGTTGAGCAGCTCTATACCGTTGGCAGGGTCCTTAAACATGAATGGGATTTTACCCAAGTAGTCTACATGTGTTTTGTGGAATTGTGGGAAGGTGTTATAGAATCGGCTGCACGGTGACCGAGTGGTTAGCACGCAGGCCTCACAGCTAGGAGACCCAAGTTCAATTCCACCCTCGGCCATCTCTGTGTGGAGTTTGCATGTTCTCCCCGTGCATGCGTGGGTTTTCTCCGGGTACTCCGGTTTCCTCCCACATTCCAAAAACATGCTAGGTTAATTGGCGACTCCAAATTGTCCATAGGTAGGAATGTGAGTGTGAATGGTTGTTTGTCTATATGTGCCCTGTGATAGGCTGCCAATTGTACCCCGCCTCTCACCTGAAGACAGCTGCGATAGGCTCCAGCACCTCCGCGACCCTCGTGAGGATAAGCGGTAGAAAATGAATGAATGAATGAATGTTATGGAATCCTGTGGGGGCGTACCCTGAAAGCTCCCTGTGTGAATGGTGCTCGGACTTGGTACACAACAGCATTAAGTGGACTATGCCATGGCTGCCCTTTAGCACAGATTCTGTTTATAAATTTTATGGACAGAATTTCTAGGCACAGCCAAGGCATTGAGGGGATCTGGTTTGGCGGCTGCAGGGCCGTTTGTGAGGTCACAGGTTATGTAAATGTGTCTGACATCAGGGCCAGTCATGTTCTTCCACACCAAACTTATCCAAGCGTCCCTTTATGGACCTTGCTTTGTGCACTGGGACACAGTCATGCATGACAAGAAAAGGGCCTTACCCACAAACTTTTTGTTCCCACAAAGTTGAAAGCATAGAATGGTTCGTTATACTGTACTGTATTTCCTGCTCTACATCTTTTTTCGTCAGTCATTTTGATAAACCTAGTGAGGTGCAATTGACAGTATATTCTGACCAATCATATGTGTCCACTGTGTTAAATGACATGTTAGCATATATCAGCATGCATTCACGCCGCATGATCCGCCAGGTTCCTCAGAACAGACAACTTCTTCAATTAGTCCCATTGCTCCTGGAATCTTTGGTTCATAAGGGAGCAATTGATTCAATTGAAGTATGTCTGAGGATGAGGGCGGTATCCTCTTTTCTCCAACAGTGGTCAAAGAAAAAAAAAAGCAAAGAACAGCTTAGTTCTAATAACAGATAATCCAGTTACAAACTTGTGTCACTTGTCAAATGGTTTTCTTTCCAGGTTGTGGCTTTGTGATGTGAATAGAACGTGAAGTTCTGGAAGCACTGAAACAAAAAGCTTTGGTATTCTCGAAGGCACATGAAACATAAAACTAGTGGCACATTTACTTTAAACCTTTTGGCACAACAAAAAAATCATGACCAAGTAAATGAAGACACTTTAGTTCACTTTAATAAAAAAAAAATTGTATAAAGCCTCCACAATTCCAAGGCATCTCTGACATATCTGCATATCTCCAAGTCATAGGAGGATTAAGGACAGGAAGGCTTCCTGTGACGGGCAGAGTGGAAGCGACTTTCCCTCCGTGATGTCAGCGACTCCAGAGCAGCGCTGGCAGCCCCCCACAAGAAGCTACCAGCTTCAGTTGGCTGTCCAGCAACTGCATCAGCAGAGACTTCAGCAGCGGGAATTCTTGGACCAGAACCACGACGCACACCAGGTACTTTAAAGGACCTATACTATGATATTTTTCATTCATTCATTCATTTTCTACCGCTTATCCTCACGAGGGTCGTGGCGGGTGCTGGAGCCTATCCCAGCTGTCTTTGGGCGAGAGACGGGGTACACCCTGGACTGGTGGCCAGCCAATCACAGGGCACATATAGACAAACAACCATTCACACACACATTCATACCTATGGACAATTTGGAGTCACCAATTAACCTAGCATGTTTTTGGAATGTGGGAGGAAACCGGAGTACCTGGAGAAAACCCATGCATACACGGGGAGAACATGCAAACTCCACACAGAGATGGCAGTGGGTGGAATTGAACTCGGGTCTCCTAGCTGTGGACCCTGCGTGCCAACCACTCTGCTCGCCGTGCAGCCCTCACAAGCGTTTTACCTGAAATCTAGACGCGGAAAGTTTAAGTAAAGACTTTTAGTAAGCCGTATGCGGAACAAGCTGTTTTGTGTGTCTGTAGCTTTAAGGATTTTGACCCATGTTTGTCCACATGTGTCCGACAGTGTTATTGTTCCTTTTACCACTTTTTACACATCCGCTGTACCTCCAGTGTAATATAGGCCAGAAATTCAATGCAAGTTAACATAAAGGACATAAGTACACAAACATTAGCAACAGTAGCATGCTAGCTCTAAAAAAGCTACAGCGACGGTCACATTTATCAGGCTATTATGCTGCTTTAACCTGTTTGATGAAGAAAACAAAACCAATAAATACTACAGCTACTTCTTCTTTAGCTGAAGAAGAATTGGCTGAACTCCCGGCTTTATTTTAGGATGTGTAGCAAAGCCTGACATGTTTCTAAAGCTGTCCTCAGTGAAGGTGTGAGATCATCTAATGAGGGTTGGGTTGGAGACAGTGTTATGTCCGTGAAGGAGAACTTAATGACCATTTGAGTGTGTCGTAATAATTAAAAACCTTTAAATAGACTTATCTTCATAATATCCCAAAGTTAAAAGGGCTCAAGCTTGGATAACTTCAAGAAGCCCGAAGACGGGGATGCTTTTGAAACCAGGACCTTTGGTGGAAAATATTTACCTACATTTGTATTCCTTAATAAGTAGTCCTTATAACGATGTCGTTCAGAATAGTGTTTAACTTTCGAAAACGTTGCAAAGTGCCAAAACTTTATGCGAAATGTCAAACATAGACCTCATCACGGCACAGATGAAAACCCAGTGACTTGTCAGTGAACTGTTGAGTTATGACTCCCTCATGTTTAAAAAAAAAAAATATTACCTTACCTAAGCACACTGCTGTCCAAAAAGCGCCCACATGAAGAGGAAGCTTTCATGTTAGCATTTCCAAAGCTATTTGGAGAATCTCTTTCCAAACCACTTGGTCGTTCAGTGGGAACATCCTACTTCACAGAAGCTCATTCCTGGAGAGCCAAACATGACTCCTCACTCAAGACTACATTGTTTGGCTGGCCTACTCAGCCAAGCTTATATTTGAAGTCATCAAGGAATGGTCCTTTAAGAGAACGGTTCATACCAATTCCAGTGTCCCCATTAAAACGCTAATGCTGTTTTCTCTGATGTCTTTGGATGAGTTGCACTCAACAATGGGAAGTTTCGAGACATTTTTCTCTTTGGGAAAAAACACGTAGCCCTCTCTGCCATGTTTTTGCACAGTTGCTCTGAAAGACGATCCCAAGGAGGAGCGTATTTATTCATTTTCCAGTGGATTTTGTGGAGTCAACACGAGGATGGAGAGAAGTGGAGACAGGAGGGTGCCATGGGACAGCTTACAGTGTGGAATGACTGGAAGCAGGCACTTTTTTCCAAGCTGTTCTCAGCAATGCAGTTGCTCCTACCTCATTGTTTTTTTTTTCATCTTCATAGCTCAGCCTTAATTCATGCAATTTTGGTGACATTTGTCTTGGCTTGGTCAACCAGCTCCACACTGGGCACTTTATGTGGTCATTCTCCATTACCTTTTCATCCTTCTCTTTCAGTCAGCGACTTACATTTTTCATCCTCAGGCCTTCCCACCGTCCCCCCGAGCAAAACGGCCTCAGGAATATCCCATGAAAGCGTTCAAATTTGCAGTCACGTTTCTCAAAAACTGAGGTCACAGAAAGGGTGACTCTGGTTACGGGAGTTTCAGCACCATATTGGACAACCCTTCCTGAAATCCTTGCCATCGTTTCCTGTTCATTCCGCCCACCTGCTTCTTCCTGACAGTCTGTCCTGACAACTTCTTCACTGCCTGTTAAAGCCATCGTGCTTTTTGAGGCTGACCAGAATGATTGTGCAAGTCAATCTCATTGACTACATGACTTCATTGTATTTTTTTTTCCCTGTGTGTGTTTTTTACAATTTGGCTTGTGGTTCCCCAAGCACACCTTCCTGGCTCTTCCATTGGAAGAGTTAGTGTCCATATTTGTAGGCTTTCCGGGAGAGAAATAGAGAAATAGTCAGGGGGGGCTGTTCCGGCTCTCTCCTCCACGTTTCACTTATTGGGTGCAGACTGTGCGGCTCCTCTGTGGGCTTGGCCCGAGGCCACCTGGCAACCAAACAAAGGTGCCCTTCCTGGCCTTGCTCAAGCTGAAATGCAGCCATAGGCCATGCAACCTGGAAACTCAAGTAGTCATTTATCAGCGCAGAAATTACATCAGATATCTCCGACCCCATTGGCGGCCCTTTGAACGGCTGCACTGTGAAGCTGGAACACCATCAGCGTCTTAGATAACCATATGAAGCTGTAGAGAAAATAGCATAGACATGAGATGGCAAAGGAATGCATGCAACACTTTTCACCAGGATGGCTACAGCTCTAAAATATTATGTCACAGAGAACTTTTTTGCCTTTTTTCACCCAAGCTTTTGAGTGTCTCTTTTGTAAGCAAACAAATAATCTGAAGAATTTGCTTTTTAGTTCGGCCAATTCCAATAAAAAGGAGAAGCTTGTTCTCATTAAGGGATGGCTTGTCATTTTGAACTTAACATCAGTTACATCACGCACTGTAATGAACTTAAAAATTATCACTCCACCCTGCAGTCAGTTCCTCCTTGTTTGACTCCCAGAATTTTTTTTTTTTTTTAGCTCTCCATGCTGTATTATAGGCTTATTATTGTTGTAATGCGGATATTTTGTTAAAACCTGTTGAGTTGAGTATACCATGAATGAACACAGAGTGGTACAACTATCACCTCAGTTTGAGTGACCTATTACTTTGGAAGAACTTAAGCTATCAGTACAAAAGCCATAATGAAGTTGTATGTGTGTCCAGGGTTGTTTTTGTAATGTAATGTAACAAATTAGCCATAATTCCACTTTTCCAGTTTCTTGACCCACATACACGCATTTAGTGTAAGACGTTCACATAAGTGAGAACGCAATCGGTTGTCTGTTTTTGTCTCATACGTGGTATATAAAATGTGGGGATAGTGTCTAAATTAAACAAAAGTTGTCTTTCTTGTCCCATAGGATCAACAGTCTGACGAAACCATCGCTCCCCACGCAACAGTTCCCACAAAGTCATCCAGCTTTCTTGGACCACCCCATCACGGTCACATCCAGGCCTGTGATAGTCCCGTTCTCTCCCCGAAGCCACCCAGCGAGGCCCGTGATGGCCCCGTCAAGAAACCAGCAACACAGCGCCTCGTCAAGTAAGAACTGCTTTTTAAACTCCATTCACCGATTCTTAATGTTGCTGATTCTGGCGTGGGACACAAAGCATGGTGTCGTGGAGTTCAAGGCAACACGGCTAATTCTAATGAGAGTTCCACCATGTGTGCTGTACTCCACGTCTTTTGGCTGTAGGGTGGATCTGCCTCTTCAGTAAACAACCTCCACACAGGCTCAATTTCTGCCTGAACCATAAACACAAAGTGGTTCAGTGGAAGGGCCCGGGCTCAGAGCGCCATTTAAATCCTGTTTGGTTTGGAGATAAGCTGAAGAGCACAGAAGGGAAAATTAAAGGAAAAGAGTGAAACAGTGCTGAACGGCCAGCTAGTTCCCCCACTTGCTTTATGACTTTATTACTACAGGAATTGGCCAAATTACACAACAAAGGCAAAACATCTGTCATCAGAGCCCACTATTATTTTCATGCGTGTTGCAGGTGCAAGATCACAATCCCAAAGTCAAGTACGTGAGGTTTCGTTAATGCTCACTGTATATTTCTCCATGTTAGCAGTGTGGACGTTTCTGTGGGCTGGCTGCAAGCCTGGTAAGAGAGTTCATTTTGTGGAGACTGGCCCGGAAGCGCTCTCTTTGCTGACGTGTTTCATTCATGCGTCTGACTTGGGCTGGCGGGCGAAGAGTTAAAAGGGCAGAGGTGCGGCTCAGGGGTTGTAGTGAAGGTTAGTGGAGCCGGCTAGGTGCTGTGTTTGCTCCGGTGTGTGTATGTATGTGTGTGTGTGTGTGTCTTCCTGGCAGTTCCCGTGTTTACCCACTGCATGTGGAATTCCAGAGCAACCTTCCCCTCCCCAGACCCGACCCCCCCCCCCCCCCCCCCCACTCACCCTCCACCCCTTCCCAACACTCTCCTCCATCCTGCATTTTTGTGGTCAGCCAATGTGACAGGGGAGAGTGTGGGAAAAACGGAAGCTTCAGGACCAAAAAGCACTGATGGAAACAATGAAATGAAAGAAGAAAGGGAATGGAAAAGAGTGACAGAGCAAAGTCCGCTCTATCCAAGGGAATGGAGATGATTGTTTGCAGAGAATGGCGGGATAATAAGTTGCTTCCTTTCTAGCGCTCATTTTCGGGGGCAACCCTATTCCTTGTGTTATCTGATATTCATCCCGGTGTACACCTAAGCCTGTCTGTAATAGAATCACTGTGCTGGGTTTATTCATCCAGTTCAAGGTTGTCCCCCTTTTCCTCTTGCCGCCTGTTGAACTGCACACTGCACCGTACAAACATGCCAGTGATCAGCAACACTGGTTTGTTTCATCCATTTATCAAGACTGTGAGCTTGTTTAGCAAAGGTGTGGGTGTTTGTGCTGATAGGCAAAATAAATATGCTGCTTGATAAATCTGAAAAATGCAGTCCACAATCAACAGTGGGAAAATGTTTGAAAAAAAAAAAAAAAAAGAATGTATTGGACGTGTAGATTTTGGTCATTGCTGCAGTCCCTCCTGCACAGTGGCTTGTAGTTTGGGTAATTGTACGCAGTTTGCAAGACCTCTGTTAATCACTCGTTTTTATTGGCCTGCTGTTCATTGCTATAATGCCTTCGCTGCTAACGTTAGCCTCACCTTGCCCTCTTAGCTACAATGGGAGCCAGCTGGTGCTAAACAAGCTCAAACACAATGACAGCCAATCAATGGACGCTTCAGGGTGAATATTGTTTCCTAGCTCCAATATTTCAAGCACAGGAAGCTCAAAACATAAAAACAGATTTTATAAAAAGGAAAAGAATACAAATTAGACACACTACATTTGACTGTATTAATTTAATTAATTTAATTAATTTAATTAATTTAATTAATTTAATTAATTTAATTAATTTAATTAATTTAATCTAATTAATCGCAGTTCATGGTTTGATTTGTACCAAAATCAGAAGAGAATGTGCTTGCGAAGGTGAGCTTTAATCTGGAATAATGTACTGTAATGTACTGTAAACCAACCAATCACAGCCCTTACGTTGTCATGTGAAGGTTAGATCTTTTTTACACAAGAGTGTTTGCCGGGGGGATGAGCAAGCTAGCACAGTGTATGCAACAAATATCGGGCTTGTTTTTCAGGCTTTTACACATACAAACGCTGCCCCTCGCACTGTACAAACAAACATGTTTGGCTCAGTGCCTTGCTTTACTCCGTCCTTGGCTCACCACAGTGCCTCGGGTTATGCATGGTGCTCTGGTAGTGTTATCTGGTAGGTTCCATTTTTTAACATGCACATTTTGTTCAAATTGACATTGAATACATGTTTTTGTGAAGCGTATTTTTCACTTTCTTATTGTGTCCAACCTCAGCAGAAATGACTTTTTTTGTTGTTCTACTTAGAACCTACAGAAAAATACAACACTGCAAAATGTAAATTCTTGCAATGTTGATCAGAAGTGTACTATGTTTACCGTGACTAAATAACGATCGGTCCGGCGTTTCACCCACGGTCTGATGCGATAGGTTCTAGTTCACCCGTAATGTGGACAAGCGGTATCGAAAATGGATGGTGTCAGACTGGCTTTAAGATGCCGACTTTCTTTCTCATCCAACACACATGTGGCACAAGCGTGTGCAGTAAAAGTGTCTCAACTTGGTATCACATGGTACCGAGCAACGTTCCTACCAGCCATACCACAGCTGCCAACCCGAAGGGCTTCGAAGAATCATGCCGGAATGATTGCAGTGAAGGCTTTGAAAGCCCGCAATTTGTAACACAAATAAATTAGCCTGTTTGGTATTTTGTTTGCACGCTTTGGCAAGTCGCAGCTGTAACTACGGAAACCCCTTGGCTGTCGTGTGGCATTACTAATAGGGTGACAATTACAGGAGCGCCATTAATGTCAGCCTAGCTGCTGCTTTCACTCCCTATTAATCAGACACAACAGCAGTTATTTGCACAGGATACTATATATGCCCTGGAGCTGCCAGAAGTGTGTTTATGGTTAAACTTGATCCCCTTTTGCTCACTATGAATAACATTAAGACAGGCGAGCTACCTGCATGCATAACAAGGTGTACACATGCTCGGGCGCTCCAATTTTGAGGCCACATGCAGCGTTTGCAGCTGCCTTGTCTCGGAGTGACAGAATGAGAGACTGTTGACAAAGAAAGTGATGTGAAAAACCCAGAGGTCAAGTTTTTTTTTCCCTCCCCTCTCCATATGAAAGGAGCTACTTCCTGTCAAAGTATGCCATGCTTAAAGTGGGCCAATTCTATTTGTGGTTGTGCAATGGTATGAAAGAACAACTGTGCAGCCCCTTACAAGGAGGCAGTGTGTACCCCTCATTACCTGGTTAATGCTCTTCTGGCAGGCGGCCGCTACGGGGCGAGAGTTTAATACCAGCTAAGCTTTATTTATTACCCCCCACCCCCACCCCAAACAAAAAGAAAATACTTAACAGGCTGAACGTATACGGTTACAGACATGTCTGCTTCTGCTCCGCACCTCGCCAGCTTTTAGAGTGATTTACTGCATTTGTTATTTGATTATGTGAAAAGGAGCCTTGTAATGTGTCATGTCTGCAATCTCTCGGCATCTTGATGAAGCACTTTGATATAAATGTACCATGTAAAGAGGAATGTATTCACCATTCACCAAATATGTGTATTCCACTTCATTAGCACACTAATACAGATGGCATAAATATACAAAAATAACACCATTCACCATTGTTTGATACTTTCAGCCTACCTTACTACACATCACACTGTTCATCCAGGGTACATTACACTTTAAAACAAACCCCAGTGAGAACAATGACCACACCAATGAACCAAAAGAGTGGACAGAGTGTATTTTCTTTTCTTTGGCGCACTAGGAAGACCGCTAGGGAGACATAATGAAGTCCAGAAAGTTAATTAAGTGTAGCTTCAGCTGGATTCTTCTGCCGATGGCTTCATCTAGTCCAGGGGTCTCAAACTCAATTTACCCGGGGGCCACTGGAGGTGGGGTCTCGGCAAGGCTGGGCCGCATCAGGTTTTCAAAAAAAAACAAAAAAACAAAAAAACGCATTTATTAAATACAGAAAAATATACAAACTTTTTCAGTGCTTTGGTTCCGATTTTCTACAATAAAAGCTCTGATAAAACATTCCACTGTTCTCAAATATCTTCATTTTTATTTTTCTGCACAAAAGATGAAAAATAAATAAACAAATCAAGAATAAATCAGTAATAAATAAATATAAAAATAATAATAATAAAACGGCAAATAATAAAAACTTAAGAAACCACATATAGTTGGTGGGTAGGCAAATTATTTTTTTCAGATTAAAATTAGAAACAGCCCAAGACAGTGTAGAAAAAACGAAATATTAAAAAAAAATGGGTTTGTTCAAAAAGTGAGGTACCACTGTATATGTAGTATTCACCTCCTCGCTAACATACTGTGTATTTTGTGTTTGCTCTCCAGGCAGACGTCCACTCAGATGTTGGTTTCCGGAAGTGTGACCAGCGAACAGCACTCGGTCTGTAAGACCATCTGCCCCAAGACAGGTGGGTTTGATGCCGTGGTTCTGCACGTGCTCAGAAGGTTCCAGTGCCCTCTCCGTGTCTGTGTCGGTGATCAAAGCCAGGCATGGTGGACATTCCCAATGGAGCGCCGATAAGCACGCGTGGATATTTTTAGTGTTGCTCTCTGCGGTGTGTAAAGGCAGTTAGATAGATTAGAATTGTTTAGCAGAGGTGATGTCATCATTGAAGGATGAATAAACGAGGCTTAACAATGATGGCATCTCTCTTTTTGAAACAGAGGACATTCCCATCTGTTGGACAGTTCTCCGCAATTCCACTTACTATCCCTTTGCCAAAAGCTTGTTCACTTGCACCAAGAGAATCCAAAATCCAGCTCTGGGTTTATTGTGGCTAATGTGCTGCACTTGTGGCTTTCTCCGCTCACGTGTGACCCGTCATCTTTCAGGACCTGAGCCGCTCTTTCCATCACGAGCCGGCGGCCCAGCGGAGTGTTGAGGTTATTGTAGCACCGGTGATATTAAGCAGTTTTCACCGATGCACCGCACATCTGTTTGTCTGATCACAGGACTTTTTTTCCATGCGCAGCATTAGCATTAGCACATCATACCGCTCATCACTTCATTTGAGTGTCACAGTCGAGGCCCGAGCAGAGATCAGCCTGCGTTCGTCCAAACTGAGCTGTTGGAAAAATACACTAGCTTATGCACCTCCCAGAAAAGAAAAGAAAAGTGTGTGTGTGTGTGAGCCTAACATTTCTTTTCACTCTTTTCTTCACATATGAGCTCCGACCTACGTTAACAATTACTATAACTTACTTAACTTTGACCTTTAATAAGGCCTTCATAGGTCGTACTTGCAAACATCACCGTGTTTGTTATTGTTCTGTATGCTACATGAAAAAATGCATACTGATTGCATGATTACGTTGTACATTAAGAGTTTAATGCTACAGACACACAAAACGGCAATCGTGCTTACTATAAGCACTAAATGGTTAGGTTTTGGACAACATACCTCCATTCATTCATTCATTCATTCATTTTCTACCGCTTATCCTCACGAGGGTCGCGGGGGTGTTGGAGCCTATCCCAGCTGTCTTTGAGAGGCGTGGTACACCCTGGACTGGTGGCCAGCCAATCACAGGGCACATATAGACAAACAACCATTCACACTCACATTCATACCTATGGACAATTTGGAGTCGCCAATTAACCTAGCATGTTTTTGGAATGTGGGAGGAAACCAACACACCTCCAATATATTATTAAAAGAAATCATAGAAAATGTAGTTTTTAACACTATCAGGGCTCTATAATTTTTTAAATTGTTTTTCCATTCACGTAAATTGAAATAACTAATGTTAATTTGTAGCGTTCTCCTCAAATAAGATGAACACAAATGATCATCTTCTGTGGTAGAGGAACACTTCCATAGTAATTCATTCATTCATTCATTTTCTACCGCTTATCCACACGAGGGTCACAGGCATGCTGGAGCCTATCCCAGCTGTCTTCGGGCGAGAGGCGGGGTACACCCTGGACCGGTGGCCAGCCAATCACAGGGCACATATAGACAAACAACCATTCACACTCACATTCATACCATACAAATCCATTTTTATTTGGTGGAATTGAACTCGGGTCTCCTAGCTGTGAGGTCTGCGCGCTAATCACTAGACCGCTGTGCAGCCCCATAGTAACTCATTCATTCATTCATTAATTTTCTGCCGCTTTTCTTCACGAGGGTTGTGGGGGTGCTGGAGCCTATCCCAGCTGTCTTCGGGCGAGAGGCGGGGTACACCCTGGACTGGTGGCCAGCCAATCACAGGGCACATATAGACAAACAAACATTCACATTCATACCATACGAAAATCCATTTTTATTTGGTGGAATCGAACTCGGGTCTCCTAGCTGTGAGGTCTGCGTGCTAATCACTAGACCGCTGTGCAGTTCCATAGTAACTCAAATATTGAAAATTTGTCAAAGCTACAAAAATACATACTTTTTGAATTATGATAAATGACGTTAGCATACGATGAACGTCACTATACGATTTGCGTTATGTTGCGTGGAGAATGCAGCACAATAACTTCCTGTAGTCGCTCACGTTTTCAACAGATTTGGTCGCAATTATTCCTATCAATTATGTAATTAATTGATAGGACAAGCCCGCTTTACCAGGACTACGTACATGAACAACGCCTGGAGGTCTTTTTCACAAAAGTGAAACGGATGTATAACCTCTACACCGTGACTCTAATTGCATCACTTCGTCAGTCAACTAACATGATCATTCATTAGTGGTCATTACCTATACATTTTATTATTGTTATTTATTTCAATAAGTGTATGAGGCATATAGAGGAGAGACCGGGGAGGTTCTGGAGCTGAATCACAGTCACTGAAATTACAAATGTTGATCCGAAATTGGAAGAGAATGCCAATGTCAAGCCAGCAGGGGCCCTTGGGCGGGGGCGTTGGGCAGGGGGGCCTGTCAAAAATAGACCTTTTTACGGGTGTTTCAATTACCCTTGGATGTTCTCCATTCTCCGGTGGTCCCGGAACGTAAATCCTATGAAAAACTGGAATTTACTGTAGCTCATTTTTCAAGTACCAGACCCCAAGTTAGACCAACAGGTCATGTCTATTGATGATGGTAGTGGGAGAGAAACAGAGAGCTAGTGTGATATTTCGGGGGTGGGGGTCTGGGTGGGGGGGGGGTGTTATTAGAAGGTCCATAGCCTTTGTGGAGCTCTGTCTGCCCAGTTTACCTTTGTAGCGAGATGACTGCGCTGCCCTGATTGACTGTGACAGTGACTCCAAATGGAGAGCATTCTCTGTGATCAGCTGTCAGTCGCCATTAATCACACTTTCCCTTTATCTCTCTCTCTCTTGTAAACTCTCCTAATCTCTTCCTCTCTCCGCTCAGACAACGCTCCTTTTGTCCCACTGCTCAATGCCGCTTCTTTTGCCTGCCTCACCGGTGTGTCACTCTTGTCAGTTTTGCGACATGAAAGCGGGGGTTCTTGTCGAGGTCCGATCAAAGTGTACAAGCCCCCGAGGGGGGCTGGGGGGGGGGGGGGGGGGATATAGAGTCCCATGTGTTTTACAGGCCTCTTCTTGGCCCAATTGTCAAGCCTCAGCAGCCGGTGACAGGGAGAAGATTTATTGCTTTCTGTCTGAAAAGGAAATGAGTGAGAGACTGATCGTGTCAGGGCAAAGACTCTTTATCGGGATTATGCAATCACTCAATTCAGTGCAAGAATGATAAACGGGCATGGTATTTTATTGTAGAAGTACTAAGTAAATAGTGTGACAATGCAACGCCATGTAAAAACCCAATGATGATATAGTGAGGCCACAACAGAGTCATTGAAGGTCTTCAGGAGTGCCTGAAGGATTGTAAATCCATATAAATGAATTATATAACAGTCATAAGAAATAATAATTATACAAAATGATAAAAAAAGTCCTCTACACAATAACATAGACATGGTAACATTTGTTTAGAACAAATTTTGGACATGGGGTTGATTAATTGGGATGCATCGCAGCCTGTAGTATTGGGTGTTATGAGAGGACACACATGGACCGAGATGGGATGGATAATACTTTTCCCCTTTATCTCCCCTTTTGCTGAGCTACAGGAAGCTGCTTCCAGCTGTCATGTCATCAGCCTGGAAGTCAGTTTTCCATCTCAGTCAGGCCTCACGGCGTCGACGAGCACCAAGATAAACAAGAGTGCACGGAGAGGGAATGAAAGGGAATACTGTTTGGGAGCACAAATGCACACGACAGCTCAAACTGTTATTCGGAATGCCTTTTCTACTGGATGACTGGTGGCGTGCCAGGCAATAGACTGAGGTGCAAAGCAGTGCGAGCACACATATCACATATAGCATTGCAGTTCTAGCAGTCTCTTGTGATGCTATTTGTTATTGAGTCAAGTTGCATGTCCCTAAAATATGTGCAACCCCACCATTCAGACATGTCCACGGTGTACCGTGGTGAAGTTAGTTTCACTTTGAATGTAGGCTCTGTAGCTACAGCGGTAGTTTCCCCTCACTGTACCCGGACTGCTGTGTCATGGCGCGGTCAGCTCGCACGAGTCTATTTATACTACAGACCATCAATATATTAATATTACGTTGAAGAGACTAGTTTAAAAAGTTATGTATTATGTAAATCACACCACAAATTGATCCATAACCATGTCAAATGATTAGTCCTGCCCTAAAAGTATTTTTGCATGCTTATTTTTTTTTTCCAATTTTACCATTTTTTTGGATTAGGGACATGAGTGGCACGGTGGTCTAGTGGTCAGCGCGCAGACCTCACAGCTAGGAGACCAGGGTTAAATTCCACCCTCGGCCATCTCTGTGTGGAGTTTGCATGTTCTCCCCGTGCATGCGTGGGTTTTCTCCGGGTACTCCGGTTTCCTCCCACATTCCAAAAACATGCTAGGTTAATTGGCGACTCCAAATTGTCCATAGGTATGAATGTGAGTGTGAATGGTTGTTTGTCTATATGTGCCCTGTGATTGGCTGGCCACCAGTCCAGGGTGTACCCTGCCTTTCGCCCAAAGACAGCTGGGATAGGCTCCAGCACCCTCCGCGACCCTCGTGAGGAAAAAGCGGTAGAAAATGAATGAATGGATTAGGGACCTGACACAGAGGTTTGTTCCAAAATATTGTTGGTCATGCTGTGTAAGAAAAAAGTATATTTAGCAATACTTTGGTTGCATTATGTGTATGCTATTTCAGGATCGGATCAAAAGTCTCGGAACATCCCTAGTTATTTTAATATATATAAAAAAAAGGAATAATCGACCCGATTTTGGTAAAGATCCAGATAAAGGTGATAGTATAGATTTTAGTATTACATTGTGAGTCAGCGTGACATCAGAAGACCCCCCCCCCCTTAATTATAATCACACCCCCATCTGTTTGTCATCCTCCATGAAGCAGGAAGTAACCTGATAATTAGCTACCTGATGGCTAGTCTAGTTAGCCTAGACTTGACTAGCCTATGCCAGCTGTCTTGGGGCGAGAGGCGGGGTACACCCTGGACTGGTTGCCAGCCAATCACAGGGCACATATAGACAAACAACCATTCACACTCACATTCATACCTATGGACAATTTGGAGTCGGTAATTAACCTAGCATGTTTTTGGAATGTGGGAGGAAACCGGAGTACCCGGAGAAAACCCACGCATGCACGGGGAGAACATGGAAACTCCATACAGTGGAATTGAACTCGGGTCTCCTAGCAGTGAGGCCTGCGTGCTAACCACTAGACCACCGTGCAACCTGGCGATTGCTGTAATGTCATCCCTATACTGCTCATAATGCATATTTGTATGGTAACTGCTGATTGTGAAGTACTAGCAAGTATTGTTGTTGTATATCGTTGTATTTACATTGTGGTGGAATTCTTAAATAACATTTCATGCATTGCTTCCCCAGGGCTTTCCGTGTACCGCAAGTTGCTTCAGGCCCGGGAGCCAAGTCCCAGATGACACCAGTGTGACCAGAGGCGCATCCTGCCACTCTGCTGGCCCGACAGGTGTCTCTGCATGTAACCACACAGCCACACTGCCACACAGGTGTATTCTGGGTAGGAACAACAGCAGAAAGCGTGCCGCGGTTCTATTCATTAGTTTGTCATGCTGCCACAGACATGGCAGGGGATGGCGTGCCAGGCACGGAATCCCCAGCTTTGACGCATGTTGGGATTTAGTTGTGCAGCCGGAGATCACGTGGCCTTTTTTTTTTTCCAGCCTGCACTGCAGTCTCCATGCCAACAGTTGCCCTCCTTCTTTCTCTCCATGCCATCAATGCCACGGAAAGATTTCACAGGCAGATATCTTTCAGCAGATGCCCTGTTGGCATTTAGTATGCTCGCTATTCACATGAAGCCACCCCTCCCGCAACCTCCAATGAGAGACATTTCATGAATGGCGAGCACGCAGGGAAGTTCCTGGCATTAGACGCTGACTTCCAGTCCAGAATGAAAACACACGCTTACCAAATCTGACTCTGTGCTCCTCTTTGGCCTGAGGATGTGTATAATTATAGCAACCTTTCCTGATGGCTCGTGATTCTTCTCTTCAATTATTGACACGTGGGTGTTTTTATGGATGGACCTCATTTAATATGCGGAGTCAATTATTGTTATTATTACATACACAATGGTTGCTCACAAAATGAGTACACCTCTCACATATCAGCCAAGCCAAGGACATACTGCACTATAGTTATTATTGTTATTGTTTAGACTAGTCAGTGTACAGCTTGTATGGCAGTATAGAGTTACTGTTATTTGTAAAAAAACAAATGGCAACTATTCAGTACACCTCACAGTGAACATGTGCTATTTAGTGTGAGCACCATTTTTACGTGGTACTGCCTGAACCCTCTTGGGTTCTGAGTTCTCCCATTCCTCCATGATGACATCAGTGGTGGATGTTAGATACCTTCCACTTGATGTCCCGCAGGTGCTCCATTACCTTCAGCTTCCTCCGAAAGGCATTTCCGTCATTTGGGTTTGTTATCATGTTGGAAAACTGACATGGATCATTCCTCTGTATCAGAATATCACAGTATATGTTGGGATATATGGCAATGAGGGCGGCACGGTGGTCTAGTGGTTAGCGCGCAGACCTCACAGCTGGGAAACCAGGGTTCAATTCCAACCTCTGCCATCTCTGTGTGGAGTTTGCATGTTCTCCCCGTGCATGCGTGGGTTTTCTCCGGGTACTCCGGTTTCCTCCCACATTCCAAAAACATGCTAGGTTAATTGGCCACTCCAAATTGCCCATAGGTATGAATGTGAGTGTGAATGGTTGTTTGTCTATATGTGCCCTGTGATTGGCTGGCGACCAGTCCAGGGTGTACCCCGCCTCTCGCCCATAGACAGCTGGGATAGGCTCGTGAGGATAAGCGGTAGAAAATGAATGAATGAATATGTCAATGAACCTCAGCTCCCCAGTGCCGTCAGGATTCATGCGGCCCCAGACCATGACACATCCACTGCCATGCAAGACATAATTATTTTGCTAATTCCATTGGCAGCAATTGATATGGATTGAATGAATAGTAGACTACAGTAATTCATATTAATAATAATATTCACGTTTCATTTAGATTAAAACGGTTGCTGAAATGTGAGGAGTGTATTCACTTTTGTGAACACAACAAGTAAACTCAGGGTGTGTTGTTAATAAAACGTTTTTTGTTGTGTAGTCATAGATTCAGTATATGTTTGTGATCACGTTGAATGAAATACTTGAATTCCACGCATGTCGATCTGATATCTCCTGGTGATAACTTTTGCACACATTGTCATATCCAACTTTTAGGATTTGAACATTGAAAATGCACAATGGTCGTCGTGTCAAATGTCATGTTGTGTACTTTTACGCCAGTGCATGCTTTATTACCACACTCCATATCAATGTGTATTTGTATTTGTACTGCAGTACTGCAGTTTAGTTTACTGACAATCCCTGAATGTTTACAACTCTCGTGCATGGCAATGTTAACTATTTTTTGGAATCATTGAGGCTGTAGCAAATTGAGACACTGTAATACATGGCGATCGTATACAAATGTACACTGGACATGCAGTAAATAGTGAAAAATGTGGAGCTCTTCTTTCCGGTCATCTGAATTTGAAATTAAAGTGCTCTATAAAAAAAAAACACAACATTTCCAACACTACTAAACAACTCTACCCAACTGTCATTTAATTAAAAAGGTGTTTCCAAGAGTAATAAGAACATAATTTACAATTAATTAGTGTTCACTTGCATGCTCTCATTCAGGATGGGCATAAAAATCCATTAACCGAGCTTCAGGAATTTGGGGAATCATTGTAATGAGTGATTTGATGTTGAGTTCCATTCATGCTATGGCATGGAAACAGGGGTTCAGAACATTCCGAGAATGATTCTCCCATTTTTTGAAAATAAGATTTAAAAAAAAAAAACAATGACAATTCATTAATTGTTAGTCAATCTGAAGGAAATGTAGTCCAATGCCCATCCCTTGCTCTCATACAACAGACAGGCTTTACTTTCAAGTGAAATCATCCCTGTTGCAATGCAGAGGTATTAACATCACCATTGAAATACGACTTTGAATAGGTTGGTTTCCAGCATTTTTATCATATTTTCCTAAAAATCCTTTTTTATTCAACAGCATTTCATCCTAAATACACAGTGTAGCACAGCATCGCTTTCCAGCTCGGACATCCAAACGTGTCCTGTGTGTCCTGTCATGCTGAGTTCAGTCTCTCTTCTCAGTCATTTTTCTGTTTTTTCAACCGTCTTTTGGACTGCAATTATGTCCTTAAGAATGCAGTGGTCATTCCAAGACAAGTTTTATTCTGTTCTTCTTTTGATCAAAACAGGATGAGAATAGACTGAGGTACGCGCTGTTGAAAATGCTGGAATATGAAATAGAAGGTAAGAAAGATGATTAAGGAACGGTCACTGAGAGGTCAAGTTGGGTTTGACGGCGTCATCGGTCAACTTGACCAGACGCCGTCATTGTCTGTGGGGCTTCCAATAGTGTTATGGAGCTTGGACAAGGCTGAAGAAGAGGCAGTGGACGCTGCCCCAAAACCCCTTTTGAGTCGCTCCTGAGTAGTGCAGGAAGTGTCTCTGTGATCCCTGAAGCTTCTTAGCTACACTTGCAGGACTTGACGACCATGTTGGAGAGCTGCTCCACTTTAGGCGAGCGACCCACGTAGTAGAGGATGGTGAGGGGCTCCAAGTCTTGGGGGACGCAGCATGGTGAGGCCGACGCCTCTGGGTTCAAGGTGTTGTACAGGCTCAGCAGCTTTTCGTGGAGAAAACGGAACAATTATCAGAAAGGTTCGAGACTTGAACAGGAACTTTTGGTGGTGTTTGACTTACTGTGCTGTGGGTGGTGTCGGCGCTGCGTAGGTAAGGACAGGGACCAGAGCAGAAGTTGGCATAGTAGCCCTCAGGCTGATGGATCCACCTCCAGCCTAAGTCCTGGCGGAAATTAATATAAAGTGGCCGTACACAGCAGTTCTCTTCATAATTGCTGTAGACCAAAAAAAAAAAAAAGAAGAGATTAAAGGTCTTTATAACACGACCGTGTGAACGTCAGCTATTTCCTCCCTGATGAGAGAAGTTCACAAATTCCACTCTTAGGTGTGCCCTTATTTTCCCTCGTTCCCAGCCAGCCCAGGTGTCTGTCAGCTCTACAGAGGAAATGCGGAGGTGAGGAGATGCCTGGCACGTAATAGTGGTGAGCATTTTCTCGTAGCTGGGACAGATCCCGACTTGTCATGCTGGTCTCGATGATGA
Source organism: Doryrhamphus excisus (assembly GCF_037039965.1). Classification (NCBI taxonomy): domain Eukaryota; kingdom Metazoa; phylum Chordata; class Actinopteri; order Syngnathiformes; family Syngnathidae; genus Doryrhamphus; species Doryrhamphus excisus. The sequence continues at coordinate 15,660,116 of NC_136370.1, read as the reverse complement.
ACACGTTTATTTCATGTCGGTGTCTTCCTTCCTGCCTGCCGTCCCGCATGTCGGCCTGCTGCTTGTACAGCTGGATCATGATAACACACCTGCAGCTTATGCTGGACAGGAAACAATGCTTCCAATGACATTGACATGTCATCATGTCGTTTCTCCAGTAGAGCGTGCTATCTAGCTATCCAATCAACTTAGCTTTGGTGACCAAATGTCCTGTTTTCACGCCCTCTTTTGGCTGCACGGTGGTCGAGAGGTTAGCGCGCAGGCCGAGTTCAATGCCACCCTCGTCCATCTCTGTGTGGAGTATCCATGTTCTCCTTGTGCATGCGTAGGTTTCCTCCCACATTCCAAAAACATGCTAGGTTAATTGGCGACTCCAAATTGTCCATATGTATGAATGTGAGTGTGAATGGTTGTTTGTCTATATGTGCCCTGTGATTGGCTGGCGACCAGTCCAGGGTGTACCCCGCCTCTCATCCGAAGACAGCTGGGATAGGCTCCAGCACCCCCCGCGCGACCCTCGTGAAGATAAGTGGCAGAAAATGAATGAATGTAGTATTCTGGTCACTACGTTACCTTACGTTATATAACCTTAACACTGCATGAGGTCATGAAGTCAGCCGTGGCATGTCTGACATTCTGACATGATAGAGTGGAAAAAAAGTTCTTCTCCCATCTTGTGTGGAAGTGGTAGCTTTTTTTTTCTCAAGTTTAGACGCAGTTAGCTAATTAGTGTCCTAGCTTGCGGCCGTATCGGGTACTTCGGTTTCCTCCCACATTCCAAAAACATGCTAGGTTAATCGGCGACTCCAAATTGTCCATAGGTATGAATGTGAGTGTGAATGGTTGTTTGTCTATATGTGCCCTGTGATTGGCTGGCCACCAGTCCAGGGTGTAAGACAGCTGGGATAGGCTCCAGCACTTCCTGCGACCCTTGTGAGAATAAGCGGTAGAAAATGAATGAATGAATGAATGAAATGCCCTAGTTTTTCATTGGACCATTAACATGGTATTGTACTGTGATGTAATCCCAGGAAAGGCTGCTAGATTTGCTAACATAGCTAATATTATTTCATATTTTTGTATTTATTTGTACTGTAAGACTTCAAAAGAGAGCTCATTATGTTTTTACAGGCCGATGTGTCTAATACCCAAGACACATTATTTGATTCCAGAGACTGCTGAGTTTCTAAGTGGGAGTGACCGGGATGGATAGGATCAGGAACAAGTACATCAGAGGGACATTACATGTTAGAGGCCTTGGAGATCAAGTCAGAGAGGCCAGACTGAGATGGTTGGGACATGTCCAGAGGAGGGAATATATTGGTAGAAGGATGCTGCCAGGTAGGAGGCGTTGAGGAAGACCAAAGATTACTATGGCTTACTAAAAACATATTTAAATTGTCAAAATTCCAGCATTAAGGTGATATTTTGACTTTGAATACAAATTGTGGAACCTCTGATAAGTATTTCAAATTGTGGTAAAATACTACATGGGACCTAATTGCCCTATTTGAATATATGACTTATGGTTATGAAAAACTGCCTTACTTGAAGCAGTAATTGGTGTCAAGTGCTCTCTTGCGCCTGCGGGAGGAGGAGTGTGTGTCGAGCCTGTGGGGGGGCAGCATCATGAGGATGAGATGGGGGTACAGCTGCTCCCTTTGTTTCTTGGTACGGCTCAGATCGTCAAAGTCTGCCTCCATACCTGCAGGACGGCGTGAGAAAAGACACAAAAGACTTTTAGTGGAGCCACAACTACACCGTCGTAATTAGCTGTCATTTTTTTTTTACAGACGGATAATATCGAGACGGGACTTTTCATCTTTCTTCCATTGCAGCGCTCTCCCAACTTCCCTCTTCCCACCGTTCTCCCCCTCGGCCCACCGTCTGCTCCTCCGCTCTAGGACTGATGGCAAAAGCAGCAGATATCTCAGGAGAGATGTTGCCGGTGGATATGTTGGCCCTGCTTTAATTAGGGCCAATCGTCTCAGCGCCATGGCAGCACATTCCTTGTGGCCAACCCGTTCCGGAGCGTTCCCAGGACCCGGGGCTCGGGGGCCCCTCATTGCTAAGTGAGATACCAGATCAGTGTCATTCCCATGCTCTCAGTCTGATTTCCTCGTAGGAGGGAGAGCCTTTATCTCCATCACTGTAATGACGATCACTGCAGGCATGGCGGTAAGGGCGCCAAACACAATGACACAACTTCGCTCCTTCGTTACACTGACCTGATGAAATTAAGTTGATATGAAATATATTGTAAAATTACATACAGGAAAAAAAAAAAAATTTAAGTCAAATCTAATTTACTTTTCCGCTGACCATAGCATTTAAAATCCCTAATCTTCACAAAAAAAAGTCAGGTAGTCGACCCCGCAAAAATGTCACCAGCCCTGAGCAGGAGGATCCCATTAGCTGACCATCCCCGGCCCACATGAAGATTGTTACTGGTGCCGAGTGCGTTCCAGTAATCATCAGATTGCATCTGTAAGAGGAAGCTTTAAGAACAAAAAAACCCTTCAAAGGCTTTGTTTTCCTCAACGCCACACAATTGCCCATTTGGAATTTGCACAAGAGCACTAAAAAAATGGAACCTGCTGTATGTGACTATTGTACACTTCATCAACGTTTTACATACGTATATACCGTAACTCTACTAGATGCCATAAATCAACAACATACTGTAGTTTTAAGGAGGACACAAAATATATTTAATTTAATTTGTTATTTTTACTCTTGACGGAACTTGATGTGCACCTTAAAAAAATGTGCAACATGAACCGCAAAGCTGTGATAGTTTTTTTATGAACATAATACTCCAGAACCCATAGTCATAATCAAAGACAAAAGACGGTCGTTGTTGTTCACGCTCAGCAAAACACTGCCCCTAGCACTGACAGATAAATGATCAAGACACCATTAGAAGGGTCGGTATTCTGACTTCCGTGTAGCATAATTCAGTCTTTAGTAGCTCACTGACTAATAGCTGCCATAGCTCCAGGCGTCATTTTATGATGTATAGTGAAGCCTGCCTGAAAGTTTTTTTTGAGTGCCTCTTGTCTCTAAAGCGGAGCAAACAAGTGAGGGAGATGATGGATTTTTATCACGTTTGGAGTTCCTACACAGACTCTATGGACACCTACATGTGAAGGTACAGTTCCTTTCAATAATCACCACATCACTGTTACCAGAAATTACACTATGGGGTATTATTAGTCAAAACCTAATTAAATGCAAGTGATATGTGGTATTCTGGGCTGCACGATGGACGAGTGGTTAGCGTGCAGGCCACACAGCTAGAAGACCCGAGTTTGATCCCACCCTCGGGCATCTCTGTGTGGAGTTTGCATGTTCTCCTCGTGGTTTTCTCCGGGTAACATTCCAAAAACATGCTAGGTTAATTGGCGACTCCAAATTGTCCATAGGTATGAATGTGAGTGTGAATGGTTGTTTGTCTATATGTGCCCTGTGATTGGCTGGCCACCAGTCCAGAGTGTACCCCGTCTCTCATCCGAAGACAGCTGGGATAGGCTCCAGCACCCCCGCGACCCTTGTGAGGGTAAGTGGCAGAAAATGAATGAATGTAGTATTCTGGTCACTACGTTACCTTACGTTATATAACCTTAACACTGCATGAAGTCATGAAGTCAGCCGTGGCATGTCTGACATTCTGACATGATAGAGTGAAAAAAAAAGTTCTTCTCCCATCTTGTGTGGAAGTGGTAGCTTTTTTTTTCTTAAGTTTAGACGCGGTTAGCTAGTTAGCGTGCTAGCTTGCGGCCGTATCGGGTCCCTGCCGCATAAGATTTAAACAATGACTAACAGGAGTGTAAAAATGACTATATACTATATAGATGATTTATTTCTACAGAGCTATAAAAATGTTTAAAAAAAACATATTTAGAAAGTCATACATTGGTTTTCTTTGCTGTAACTACAAAAAATATTCAATTTATTAGCACTTAATCCTATATCATGGATATTAATTTAATGCGGCCTGGTCTGGAACCAATTAACAGTTACAAACACTACCAACAGACATCCAGCTAACCCAAATAATGCATGTAATCTCACCTTTAAACTTGACCTCTAGCACCTCGTTGACATTCTCAATAATGTCCCCGTTGGGCTTGAAGGTGTGACATGGACAATGCACGCTGATCTCCAGGCCAAGATTGGTCTCTGTGAAGGATGTAAAGCATGGATTGATCACCTGGAGCACTACTATGTGACAGAGGGGTGGGGCCGGGTTGGGTGGGATGGGGGTGTTCGCTCTACTCACGTCTGTACATGAGCCACTCCCTCACTGTCTCTGTAACATCGAAAGAGACCCACTCAGGCATCCCCTTGGTCAGGACGTTCTTGCCCCCGATGTAGCGCTGTTTGGCTTTGGGGTCATCTTTCTGGAGGATCTGCAAGGAAGGATGAAAATGTGACCCAGCTGCATAAACTCTCTCTTTAACACACACACACACACACACACACACACAGAAGCTGTCTGTCTGAGCCAGACTCTCCAGGATGCCTTGGGCCAAATGTCTACTCTTCATGGAAAAAGTGACTGCCTGTGTTGATATCCCCATTTTGCAAGTTAATGCCTGCATGTTACCCTCCTGCCAATAGGAACCTGGCTGCTCTTCACATCAGCAGCTCGCACACGAGAGAGAGAGAGGCAGTGCCACACAAGCCAGAAGGCGGCTCTGCACTGCGCTCGCCCCCAAACATGTCATCATGCTCAAAACCGCTAATTACATTCGCTACCTGCACGGAACTAAACAAAAATGCTTATCCTCATTCCCAGTCCAACATCCCAAAAGCACAAAACTTCAGAATACAAGTGGCGTAAAGTGAGCGTCAAAGGATTACTAGCTCTGGGTATGCGTTTACTTTTTCTTTGGCTTTTCTGAACACTTTTAGTGTTAAGACCGCCATCATGAATGTAAGAGTTACTGTATTTACACAAATTTAGTCAGTCTCATAAGACGAATCGTCTTATATTCAGGCTCAAGAGAACGACCACTTCTCCAGAGCTTTTCTTCCTGTCACACACACAGCAGTGACTTAAGATAACCGTCATCAAACTGTTGAGAAGCTTGGAAGTATGAAGTGTGATGAATACATATTTTTCTTTGATTTAGCTTTAAAAATGATCCAAAAAGAGGTCGACCTACACCAGAGGTCAGCAACCCACGGCTCCAGAGCCGCATGTGGCTCTTCAGTCTCTTTGTTGTGGCTCCCTTCACAATACTGAAGTATTTTTTTTAACACCCGAACCAGTCCAGGGTGTACCCCGCCTCTCGCCCCAAGACAGCTGGGATAGGCTCCAGCACCCCCGCGACCCTCGTGAGGATAAGCAGTAGAAAATGAATGAATGAATGAATGTTTGTGCCACATGGAAATGTGCAGCTTTGCAAATTCTAAAATTGCTAGCATTATTTTTGAAACGAAATCTTAAAAGTTATATGTGCCCTGTGATTGGCTGGCGACCAGTCCAGGGTGTACCCCGCCTCTCACCCCAGGACAGCTGGGATAGGCTCCAGCACCCCCGCGACCCTTGTGAGGATAAGCGGTAGAAAATGAATGAATGATTGAATGAATGTTTGTGCCACATGGAAATGTGCAGCTTTCCAAATTCTAAAATTGCTAGCATTATTTTTGAAACGAAATCTTAAAACTTATATATGCCCTGTGATTGGCTGGCGAAAAAAACAATATTGAGCATCTGGAGTTATAACGTTGGTTTTACCGTTTTTGTACCTTAACAGTGGTTAACTTAATTTTCCATTTGTGTGACATAGAGTATTAAATGTTTCTTGCAGTACCGGTAACTAGGGTTTTATGATGGTGTCCGTTTGACCCTGGAACAGATTATTTACACTATCTCAAAGGGAAAAAAAATTGGAAGGTCAACCAGCGCCCCAGACCGATTTGTGATCATCTGGTCTGCTTGAGTACCTTGGCTAAACCCCCGTTCCCAAACAATATCAGTATGTAATCTAACTTCCTGTGGGAACGAGGGTCTGAGGACTGCCAGCATCAGGCTTCTTACCAATCTGCTCTGGCCTGAAAAGTGCGGAGGCGATGGAGTGACAAGGTCCATTTACTCCCCCAGTGGGTGACCCTGCCTCTATCTCTTTACGGACCCCTGGAAACAATCTAGCGGGCCTGACAGTCTGCATCCAGAGCTGGCCTCGGAGGCGGGATGCAGTCTGGAGACGCTTGTCTCCCCCCGGCCGGAAATGTAGCAACACGATCATTACTCTTAGGCTCTCACGGGAGATTAATGAGGAAACGGAATTACAAAAAAAAAAAAAATCCTTGCCACGAAAACACTTAAATCCACACAAATGCAGGTGGAGATCTTTACGAAAATTCGGACTTGTTTTTATAAGAAAGGCCTGCGGCTTTTAAGAATGTCAGCATAAAAAAAACAAAGCAACAGCAGATTAGTAATCTCAGAAGACGGCCGTGCAGGCTTTTAAATGTGGTCTAATGCACAATCCATGAGCATATGGAATAATGATCAGTGCTACAGAGGGAGTTATAAAATAAATATACCCCCCCCCATCCCCCAGGCTCTTACTGCCTGACCCGGTGGCAGAGAGAGAGAGAGAAGGCATTAGTTCACACACCTGGTAGAGCTCGATCCTCTGCTCGTTTTTCTTGGCACCGGGGTTGGGGATCCTCAGAGCTCGAAACTCGGCCCGGAACAAGTTGGTGGAGTTCTTCTCCATGGTGGAGACGTTGAAGCGGAATACCTTGGAAGTGATTCCCTTTGGGCAGTACGGGAGGTCATCTGCAGGTAAAAGGGAAAAGCATGACTCAAAACAGTAGATTTTTTTTAATGTGGGACTCCGAGCTTGAAATGTTGCTTTTGGCTCACCTCCTTGAAGCTTTTATTCATTTCTTACCTCATTGGATGGGATATTATTAAAGTCTTATTTTCCGAGGATTTTCTTGTTTATCTTCGGGTGATTTATATGTTATTTCAGACAGTATTTTTCGGATGCAGCTAATGCAGCACGGTGGATTAGTGGTTAGCAGCAAAAAAAATGTTTTGAATTTGTGTCAACGCTGGCCTTTTTTTCAGTTTGCATGTTGTCCTTTTGCCTGTATGGGTTCTCTGCTAGCGGTGCAGTAACACGGGTGATTCAAATATATGGGTCTCCTCTACTAGACTGGTATAAATACCTCGATATATTTCATTTGGAGATGCAAAATATTGTACTGATATTGTACAGCACTTTATTACCGATACTGACATGGTACACATGTACGCAAAGTTTAAATTCAAGCATAAAACTGACCAAATTAAGTCAAATACAAACATCAGGCATTGAGAAGAAGCATTCAAAGACATGTAACATGTAGTGTTCGACCACTTGGGTAATATGAGTGGAAAGGTGACTATAGGGGTGTTATTTCATGTCTACAGGGCTCTAAAAATATTTTGTATGATCTAATTACAAAAATAATCACTGCTATATTGTCGAAATTCACTTATCAATGAATGTAAACAATGTTCATCCAAAAGAAAAATACTGCAATATGCAATGTAGTTCCTCAGTAACTACTCTAGTTATTGGTTGTTAGTTCTTCATTAGTTCCTAGGTAACTACTCTTATTTTTGTGTACCATTTTGTAACATGAGACCATTTTCTTTACTGCTTGTCCTCACTAGGTTGAACGAATCTGGTTACTGTGCCAATAATGCCAATAACGTTATTGGCATTATTGGCCGATATTAATCGATAGCTCATTTTCATTTGTATGAAGCCTGATAATTGATGATACCATGAAATTCCCAAACGCTAGCTGGATGAACAGCAGGATACCGCTCTTGCTATGAAGCATCTGCTTACGCCTGGCGTGACCTCAGTTGCAATGAAAACCAAATGCGTCTGCACTAACATGCCCTCCCCACTAACTCTTGAGCTCCACAGGTGCTCAGACAGAAGCCCAGATATTCCCAAAAAGCAGCGCGTCTCGGCTCTAGCTCAGGAACGTGCGGGCCCACGTGCTGGAACAGGACGCCGTCCCAGCAACCAGCAAGGAATCAAACGACTCCACATGCTCTGCAAGCGCTAACTTGTAATACACCTCCCCTTGGCGCGTGCACGTCTGATAATGTGGCGTGCTTGACATTTACAGGATATAAATGGCCGCATTGTGCTTATATCTGAAAAGCTTCCTGTTGCACCCGAGGCTCGCCCTTCTTTTCATCGTATCACCCGGTAGTTTCTTATTTTAACAGGCCGGGCGCATGCGGCGAGGAGCTAAACAAGCACATAGCAAATGTTTTATAAGCAAAGTGGAAACAGTCATTTACAGCCAAGCTCTGGCTAACTTATTACCTCAGGCTTTAAGTCTATTAGACACCGAGGGGGGGCTATCACACCTTTCGTTTGGGTACAATGGAAACTCATAAATGCATATGTGTCATCACAGAGTACTCGATTTGACCCATAATCTTATCCCGGTCGTTATCTGATATTTCCACTATTTTTTTTTTGTCTGAATGTTTCCTATTTATAGGTGACCTTTACAGCATTCATATATCTGCCCAGTGTTTCCACCTCAGTCGCCCTTTGCTCCACTCATACATCGCCCCCACCCCCACTGGAGGCAAAAAAGCCCCCCTTTTGGAGGGGAGATTTGAAATTCTAATCAAGTCTTTGGTTTCCTTTTGGATGACCTCATTTTTCCCATTGCAATGGTTTTAGGTGGATTTCACATTACGGCTTATTTTTGCCAAGGCTCTGAAAGGTAATTTGTTCCATGTTGGCAAGCGGAGGGGATTGCTTGCATAATTAAAATGAAATACGTTTACTAATGTTATGACCCAATATTGGAATGAGTCACATGATGACACAAACAATCTGAAACAATCTATGTCCAGCCTATATCCAACATGGGAGCCTCCGAAAGTCGGAACATTTGGACTTGGACCACAAATCTGAGTGAGCATTGGATTGGTTTTACTTTTTCTATGGCTTTGTGTAATGCCATTACAGAAACATACCAGACATACCAAAAATGCTACCCATGTCAGGTAAATTACTGCAAACTAGGAAAGCACCAGGTTCAATACCCAAAGTCATTTTACCATAAAACAATAAAACGCCACCACCTGGCGGTACTGTTCTGCAATGTTTGGCCCCATTACGCTTCTTCTTCCTGCTCCGACTTGAATTCACTGCTTCCTTTATAGCAGGGGTCTCAAACTTGCGGCCCGCGGGCCAAATGCGGCCCGCGAGACGCTAGTTTGAGGCCCCCACCTTGATACCAAAGTTTAATGTTGAAATGACAGCTGTGTGCACACCGGACACAATTAACATGATTTCGCCCCGCCCATACTGTTACCCCGCCCTATTTTGTTTTGGATTAGCAATGAAGCTAAAGGCTTATGACGCTGGGTACAAATAAATGCAGGAAATGATTTGGAATAAAACGGAAAATACACGTCAAGATAAAGCATCTCATCAAAACATGTTGTTAAAGTTACGACGCTGCTCCCAGATGGAACCGAGTACGATGCTAACTTGCTAATTGGGTCAAATGATTAAGTTTCATTAATGTTCATGTTAAAGGTTAAATAACTGTTAATACTGTACATTTGAATCTGAAAAAAATAATTTCTCTACCAACTGTATGTGGTTTCTTATGCTTTTCTTATTTGCTGTTTTATTATTATTTTACTTATTTATTACTGATTGATTGATTTATTGTCTTTATTCTTAATTTGTTTATTTACTTTGTTTTTTTTTATCTTATTTTGTGTATAGAAAAATAAAAATTAAGATGTTTGAGAACAGTGGAATGTTTTATCAGATATTTTGGTGTGGAAAACCGGAACCAAAGTACTGAAAAAGTGTAGGGTATAGCAGAAGCAAAAGCATTGAAGATAGTTTTTTTATTGATTTTTTTTTCCAGTTTTTAATAAATGTGTTTTGGGTTTTTTTTTGAAAACCTGATGCGGCCCGGCTTCACCCAGAACCTAGCTCCGGTGGCCCCCAGGTAAATTGAGTTTGAGACCCCTGCTTTATAGGAAAGTTTGTTTACCAATTAGAAGAACGTATCTGTTATTACAGATGTTCCACTGCGTGTCTACAAATACAGATTCACTAACTTGATTAGAGTTTTGATGAACTGCAGGAAATGAACCCCCGGTAACCACAACGGCGCTCATTCTTGTGTTGATTCTCTGCTGTCCGACATCATGATTAAAAAAAACAACAAAAAAAGAAGCTGGGAATCTCCTCACTTTCCTGCTGTCGCTCGGGGGACAGTCTGTGATGTCACTCTCTCCAGAGCTTTGCAGGGGTAAACAAAGGAAATAGGAAGCATCAGGCTGCAGGTGCAAGCCAGCTGCTGAAGTGCCTTGACCTCATAAAAGACAGTGCAGATGTGATTATCCACTTGGTTACACAATCTCAAGTTGTAAAAAAAAATCCCATGCACTTGCATGAAGCCGATGTGAGGAGATCTACATACAGTAAGCTGCTTGTGCTCAGTGTCAATGTTTAGAAGTCTTCAAATGGCAAAATTGGGGGGGGCATTACAAGAAGAATGAGAGAGAAAGTTCTGTTTAACTTTTTAACTGGGCGTGAAAAACTTGACTATATTCCCACATACTCCCCGCCTTCCAAAAAACAGTGACTGTAAAAGTCATTAAATCCAATGGGAATGAAAATGAACTGAATTATCAAGGTGACAGACATTATGTTCCTACATGCCGAAACATGCCCTGATCTCTTTAAAATATATCATGGAAAGTAGGAGAAAATTGCTACTTAATGTATGTTGGCACACGCTTGGGTAATAATACGCCGCGTGGAGATGCAGTTGGTGTTGGGCAGGCATCCATCCATCCATTTCCTATGCCGTTTATCCTCACTAGGGTTGCGCGTATGCTGGAGCCTATCCCAGCTGTCTTGGGGCGAGAGGCGGGGTACACCCTGGACTGGTTGCCCATCCAATCACAGGGCACATATAGACAAACAACCATTCACACTCACATTCATACCTATGGACAATTTGGAGTCGCCAATTAACCTAGCATGTTTTTGGAATGTGGGAGGAAACCGGAGTACCCGGAGGAAAACCCACGCATGCACCCCTTCCTGATCTCCTGACTGCGAGGCCTACATGCTAACCACTCGTCTACCGTGCGGCACACGAGATTAGGGTTGAGCTTGTAACTTGCAATTATGCTATGAAAACACTAGGGGGTATACATATTCATTCATTCATTTTCTACTGCTTATTCTCCATAGGGTGGCGGGGGTGCTGGAGCCTATCCCAGCTGTCTCCGGGAAAGAGGCGGGGTACACCCTGGACTGGTGGCCAGCCAATCACAGGGCACATATAGACAAACAACCATTCACACTCACATTCATACCTATGGACAATTTGGAGTCGCCAAGTAACCTAGCATGTTTTTGGAATGTGGGAGGAAACCGGAGTACCCGGAGAAAACCCACGCATGCACGGGGAGAACATGCAAACTCCACACAGAGATGCCTGAGGGTGGAATTGAACTCGGGTCTCCGTGCTAACCGTTTGTCCGCCATGCAGCCGGGGTATAGATATCATTGCATAATACCACACAGTGATGTTGGAAATAGTAATTCATTAGATTGCCCATTACTGGCAGACAATAATGGCATACTTATTATTATTATTATTATTGTTATTATTTGTAACACTGGTAATAAGTCAAGCCGATGTCTGGTATTATCACCTCCAGTATAAGACCAGTGTGATGTGTCCTGGGCACCTGGCCATCACTGGTCCCACTCCGTAGACCTGTGTTTGTTTTGGGAGCTCTGCTCGTACCTCTGACCAGTGGATAAACCCCTGAGCTGTGTATTTGGAATGTCAGGATCTACTTGGGGGGGTGGGGTTGTGAAATGGATTAGATTCAAGACTTGTGCCGGGAGCCTCTGCTCAGTGTCCCAGCCCAGCATAAACACCTGTTGATTTGCACCGAATGGGCGACACCACCAACCTCCACCTTAAAAACAAAGCCCATCTGGAGAATCAGAACGCTGTTTATAGTGGACTTCTGTTCCCGGTGTCTGGAACAATCAATGGAGCGCACTTTACACAGGAAATACCAGCACGGATGAACAAGAGAATTGGATGAAAACACTGGGATAACTCTCCTGCTTTTATACTCCATAGAAGCCAGTTAATAGAAGTGAGAGAGTTATAAAAAGAGGATCAAAAATATTAGGAAACTGGCAGCCTGAAAATGGAAATGAGGTATTGGAGTTGGCAATGGATAGTAGAAGCTAACCGCCTGAGAATCCCCCCCCCCCCCTTTTTAGGAATGTGTCAGAATTAGGCTGGAGTTCCCATGGCTTCGGTGTGAGGTATGTATGAGGAATGGCGCTCATTCCAATTTGATTGTTTACTTTGCGCTCCCCTTTTTGCATCTGTGCGTAAAAGGCTGCGCTCAAACAAATGACAGCATCCAAACGTACGCAATCAAGCCTGACATTATTCACATTTTTGGGAATTGTTTATGGAATTTTTGCAGAAATGGCGGCACGGCGATCGAGTGGTTATAGCGCGCAGACCTCACGGCTAGGAGACCAGGGTTCAATTCCACCCTCGGCCATTTCTGTGTGGAGTTTGCATGTTCTCCCCGTGCATGCGTGGGTTTTTCTCCGGGTACTCCGGTTTCCTCCCACATTCCAAAAACATGCTAGGTTAATTGGCGACTCCAAATTGTCCATAGGTATGAATGTGAGTGTGAATGGTTGTTTGTCTATATGTGCCCTGTGATTGGCTGGCCACCAGTCCAGGGTGTACCCCGCCTCTCGCCCGAAGACAGCTGGGATAGGCTCCAGCAACCCCCGCGACCCTCGTGAGGAAAAGCGGTAGAAAATGAATGAATGAATGAATTTTGCAGAAATGCAACATTTTGCAGTGTTGCATTACGTATATTATGACAAACTATACAGTATTTAATAAGAAATATATATAAAAGTTGGAAGTTAAAATGATGACTGGTGATGAAAGAAGCAGAAGATGAACTTACTGTTTTCCGGAGGACCACTGATCATGTTGAACTTGTAAATCTCCTTGGCATAGTATTCAGTCTCTGTGTTATCCTGCCCACAGCTTTGCTGCCTGTCTCTTCCCAGCTCCTCAATGAGCTCCTTGGTGCTGTTATAAAGGGCCAGAACCTGGAACGGTACCTGACTCGGACCTGTTGTCTGAGGCGGACTGGTCAATCGAAGTTTACTGAGAATCTGTCCCCGGACCGCTTCTACTCTCTTCTTCTTGATGTGGTCAATGTCCACAGTGGTGCAAGTGGATAGTGACAAAATCATTGTCACGCAGTTGGACAGGAGGAAAAACAAAAGTGCTTTACCCAGATTCATAGTTCACTCTGCTCACAACCGGTCAGGTTTAAGAATGAAACGACCGAAGTGAATTCCGGCGTGAATAGAATCCCTTTTCCTCTTTTCATTCAGGTTGTGAGTGAGTTCTGTTCCTGGTGGAATCCCATATTTTTTTTTTCAAGTGCTATGTCATCTTTGCGAAATGCCCATTTGTTGCAGGAGTGCAAATCCGTGCCATGGCGCAATATAACCTCAACCCTGCATCAAAACGGTTTATCCTACTCTTCATTCCACCTGGACTCATACAGGCATCGCATCCCTCACTTGCCACACTCTCTCTCTGCACGATGGATCAGTCTCTCTCCACTGACGGGAGTCTCTGCCCTTCTAACCGGCTTGCAGCCCAGCCTCCAACACTGCATGGGACACAGCTCTCCCCTTCGCCCTTTATAGTCTCCAATCGTGACGTTTTTTGAGGGAGGGCCAGTTTATGTGTAGCGCCAGCTCGGACAGTGACGTCTGTCTTGGACGCAAATCAGAATTGTGACTGCTGGTGACTTTGGTATTTAACAGGATGATTTTTTTTAATTTTCAATTTGGAATAACTGGTATCATTACACACCAGATACGGTTCAGTACATATGCATGGTGTTGTAGACGAATCCAAGTAATGCCAGCAAAAGCTGTTATTTTGAGAAGCTGCTCCACAAGTAGTTAGACGCTCAATGTATGCACAACACTGACATCTAGTGGACAATAGTGCTTACCACACTGGCAAGGCGGGGCACTTCTGCTGTGTTGCAGAAAGCCCAGTATTTCTTTTAAAATTTAAATAATACGGAAGACACACTTAACTCGGGTCAAAGTAATCAATACGATATAATTTTTAATCGTGTGCTGTATTGAATCACAGCGTCCCAGAACTTTAGAACAAGCGTTACCATGGCGACCGTTGCCCAGCTTGGCGACGCTTGATGATGGGCCTAGCTAGCCGCAGTAAACACGACGAACATGGACGACGGCGTTCAACTGGGAGAACCCGGACCAGTTAAAAATGTGAGTGGGTCACAGCGTTTAGCAATGAGAAGGCGGAATACAAATAACTGATATGAATTTACCAGTGTTTTGTGCGTAACTTTAAATTACATTTTCGCGGCTAGAAATGCTATTGCTAGCTACACAGCCCCGAGGCCAGGTTAGGATAAAACCTTGACATTAACCTACAGGTCAATGATAAAGTTATTTGTTTGGTGTCATCTTTAACAGCATAAACACAGTATTGTCTGTCAAGTACGAGAAACGGTAGTAGGGAATGAATTAATTACGTTATAACACGTAGCTAAAATAAAGCTTCGTTAGCTTTGCTAACTTAAGTCAACGCTAACATTAAGTCAACTCGGCTATGTTAGCTTGTGCGAAATACTTTCTGCTACCTGTCAATGTTGTTGACGCCTTTTACTGTAGCCGATGAGCCATATTGCTTAAGGAGTAACATGTGTCCGTCAGAAGCTGATGTAAAGTGAGTTTTGCTCCACTGCAGTTCTGACCATCCATCCATCAATCCATGTTCTATACCGTTTGTTTGTACTTATTAGGGTTGCATATGAGCTGGAGCCTATCCCAGCTGACTTAGGGCGAGAGGAGGGATAAATCCTGGACTGGTCACCAATCAACTGCAGGGCACATATAAACAAACAACCATACACACAATTTAGAGTCTCCTAATAGCTGAAATACATGTTTTTGGTATGTGGGAGTATCCACTCAAGTACAGTGAGAAAATGCAATTCCACAGAGATGTTCCTACAGAGATTCGAACCCGCATCTCCTGAATGCGAGGCTGACAGGCAAATGTGTGTGATGCACCGTTTGAGTAATGAGTGCTATCTACTGTCTTCACATTTCCAGGTTGCAAAATCTGGTCGAAGGGCTCGCCTTGCTGCAGACCAGACATCACAAGGAGACGCTCGTAATTCCAGGAAGTCCTCTGGATCTGCCTCAGCTGGAGAAGTATATGACCACATTATACGTTGTGATTGTTTGCATGTCATGCAGTACGTTTTTGGCAATAACTTGACCACAAAATGTATTATGTCTCACACGTACGCGTTAATCAAGGATGATGAAGAGGTAGGTTGCATGAACATAGTGTTGGCTTTGTGCGGCTTCTGTTATGGCTCCTCAATCAACTTTATACCATCACAAGTCATTCAAGGTGCAAGATCCTTTACTGCTGCTCTTGTTTTGTCACATCCACTTTATGGCAAATGATTACAACAGCAGCTTGACACAAATGGTATAAAGTTTAAAAGGATTTTTGTATGCTTAAGATGTTTGAGTTGCCATGTTATTTCTTGACCTGTGTGTTCCGAAACGCTCGGTATTGTCCAGAGCCAGGACTTTGTCACTGAAGACTAACATTAGAAGACGACAAAAAAGCAGAACACAAAAATACCAAAAAAAACGTCAGTAACTTACATATTTAACATCAGGCCTGTGTCTCGGAATATATCTGATTCAAATACATTCATTCATTTTCTACCGCTTATCTTCACAAGGGTTGCGGGGGTGCTGGAGCCTATCCCAGCTGTCTTCTGGTCACCAGACAATCACAAGGAACATATAGACAAACAACCATTCACACTCACATTCATACCTATGGACAATTTGGAGTCGCCAATTAACCTAGCATGTTTTTGGAATGTGGGAGGAAACCGGAGTACTCGGAGAAAACCCACACATGCACGGGGAGAACTCCACACAGAGATGGCCGAGGTCTCCTAGCTGTGAGGCCTGTGCGCTAATCACTCGTCCACCGTGCAGCCCCGATTCAAATACAGTATGTGTCTAAATATAGGACAAAGTAAAAATATGAGGCAAGTCATAGCAGATTGCTAACATTTATGGAATCAGTCACTCGGATTGCTTGGATTGGCAAATTGTAATGCAGTCAACACCCGCGAAGCAAAAACATCCCAGCAATGCTCATGCGTTTGGCTAATCTTCCCAAATTAGGCCAACTTCCTCAATGTGGCCACCAATATTCTCGTGCCCCCTCTGACCCGCTCTGCAAATGCAATACATTTTTCCAGCGTGTCGTGGGTTTATTTACACTCATCGTTTATCAAGCCTGGCCTCTTCTGCTTGAAATACCCAACTGATTGGTCACATTCCTGTCATCCTTTTAAACAAAGACGCCGCTTCTCTATGGGCTCATACGGTTCGGACACTACAAGTTCTTTGCCCTGGAGACCATCACATAATCCCAATTTAGAAACCACAAGGGCTTAGCTAATTGCCTAACAGCCCTGACATATTTGGTCATGAGCAATTGGAGGCACTGATTTGTTTGGATGAGGTCATTAGCATTTTTTTGTAGGGGGAAACAGGCAATTAAAGGTGCCTAATCATTTGATTAAACATGAAAACTGGATTCTTTGGAAGGAATGACATTTTTGTGGTGGCTGTGGACCTTTAAGGTGGTTACTAATTGTATTAAACTCAACCCTCACAGTAGATGGTCATATCCATTTGTGTGTGTGTGTGTGTGTGTGTGTGCACCCTATCTCATCCTATGCCTAATAGTGATGTCTGCATTTGTAAAATAGCATGGGCAAAAGGAACCAGCCATGAAAAATTATTCCCTCTTTCATCACAAATGAAAGAAATTCTTCACAAGCACTTTGTCCTCTGCAGACTCAATTTGGTAATGAGAAATGTTGTGGCCTTTTTTTTCTTTTTTCCAACATTCATTTGTCTCGTGCCCCTGTGCGTGCGCTCCAAGGAATGCATTCATTCAAGGGCAGTTCTCAGGGTCCCACTCTCAGGATCAAGATGCATACTTGGTTTACTATTTTCAGAATCAAAGAACGATAGGGAGAAGGTCATTTTTTTCCCAGTTAATCTATTTTAAGGTCAGACTTACATTGGGCCCCTGGCAGTTCCCACACTCTGTGCTCCATATGTTGTGCTCTCGGACACATGAGGGTATTTGAAAGTAAATTAATGCAGCTTAACTATTTGAGTGCCCAAGTTCTTATCACATTTCAATTAAGCTTCCAAGTCTGTTCTATTTCACTGGTAGACGTCTGGATGGTCTATGCTGCAGATAAGAACTCCCCCTACTGGCAGTACTGTAAAGCTTAAGTTTGGACAGGCCGTTTAGGAAATATTTGATGCAAAACAGAAATATTGTCCTTGGTTTACATGATTAAACGGTTTTCTTGGTCCATTATGGAAATATGTTTGTTAAAAAATGTTATTTTCTTCCTCCAGGGCCCCCCTCCAAAGCCTCTCAGACGGCAGGGTGGCTGGGCAGAAGAAAGCTCCGGATCAGGTTCCGGCAAGTACGTCTCTTCCTCGTCTTCTCCATCCAGTCCATAATGGACTCTGATCTGTGATGCTGTGGAACGAGTTTATTTGTCAGTGAATATTTGGGCCCTGGGCTGTGAATCAACATGGTTAGAGGGATTCTTTGTAAGCAGGCTGCTCTCCATTTGTCTTCATCTATGAGCAAGCCAGTAATTGACATGGTTAATACATCAGCCACAGGAGGGCACTGTTAGCCAGCCGGTTTCTCCATCACAGCGGCCCTTGATGCTTTATCGCGCCATGTGTGCTGCTTTATCACCCTGTGTGTGCTGCTGCGATCTGCACTCTAACATGGGGAGCACAACACAACACTGAGACAGGCATTAACTATTTAGAACACCTGGTGGGGAATCTGACATGTATTCCCCTGAAAGTGTCACAGTTTTCTTAATTTAAGGTGTTAAATTTGAGGTGATTATTCCCTTTTTTTTGGTGTACTGCATTTAGTTTACATGCCAACCAGCCAACCCACAGACTCTTTCCTCCTGTCACCAGAAGGTCAGCGCGTCGTTGCTCTGCGTTTTTGTAACCCGATTTGGTTCCCAGCCTCAAAGCCATTGAAATACAGGAGGTGTAAAAGGGGTTTTGCACGTGCATTGATCCTCTCTGAAACAAAGTAAGTAATGGCCCCCCCTGGAGCCGGCAAGGACTTTTCCCTTCAATGTCACCCCTCATGCTCAATCACCGCTGCCCTCCTCCCACTAATCCCAGCGCAGAAATCCCGGGATTTGTCGATCTATCACTTCTAATTGACACTAAATGATCTGTCAGTTTATTGATGAACCTTTGAAACCAGGTTGTCACAATATATTTTATCCCTAACAACTTTTTTCCCGACAGTTTTACCATGTCTATCGCTTTGCCTTACATGAGTCTTAATCAAGGTGCCAGTAATGTGTCTTAAGTGTCGAAACCCCCCAGTCCCCACTTAGACAGGACACAGTCCAAGGGCAGGCGGGTACATGACGCTCTCTGCTCCTCTCTGCCCCGCCTGGTTTGACACCTGGTTCCTCGCTGTTACCTTTTTAATAAGCGTTCATAAGACACTGCAATCAGAATATCAGGTCAATAAAACATGACTAATTCAGTTATAGCCTACATATTATGCACTCCATCTGACATGAAAATCAGTTCGGATCAAGTATGCAAACACACAAGCTCTCCATCTTTGTGAGTCTTGGAACATAACAGTCATGCCACTTATTTGGCTAATACTTTGGGATGACTCCCACACTGGCAGGGTAAGCTCTACACCAACAGGGGGCACTATGTAACCAGGAAAACAAACAAAATCATATTTTGCTGCCTTAAGAAGTGTGTTTTCGAATGAAGACATACTACACCCAAATTTAACTTGTCTCTTTTGCTTAATGATGCCGCCGACTAAATTATTGAATGTATTGCGATCCCTTATATGTATATCTGACTTGATGAATTTCTACCCGAAACAAAGAGCACGTGTTCAAATAGAGTGGTGTTAAATCATAGTGTTTTAGTTCATGCATTGTTCAAGCCGAGCTGTCTAACATGAGTGAAGTCTTAAAAGATAGCAACATGATTCAGCACATGAACAGAGAAGACACAACTATAGTCGACTCCTCTGAGAGCAGAATTACTATCATAAGATAGGGTTGAAGACTGTTATTTGGAAGTAGAGAATTACTCTACTCGCATGAATGGTGCCTTACAATTTGTTGTCCTTTCTGCCTGCGCACAGATCTTCAAGAAGAGCTGCTGCCGACGACCTGGAAGAGTAAGCTGACTCAGCCACATCATCATCCATACTCCTAAGTACTTTTGTAGCTGCTGATTGAATTCAATGACAGTTACATTTCTGTGCGTGGATAAACATAGTTCAGTTTAAATGTTCGCATCGCAGTAAAGTGGCATTGGGGCTGCTCGTTCACATTGTCCTTGGTTGCACCTAATCCTTGACGTCCAAGAACAATCACTTAACATGATTGAAAAAAAACGGCGTGACTGAGTTGTCATCACTTTTATTGCCGTCAGGAGCCAAGCTCTGCTGTTATTCTTGGAGTAACAGTGAAGCTGTGACTAGAATAGACATGGTCATGTGGAGAGCAGGTAGAGGATGCACACAGGCATCTATTTTTGACTCATCATGGCAGCTGGAGCCTAATAATGGTGTTAGAAGGAGAGGGGCCCAGATTGCAGTCCTAATACACTTCTGTCATACGTCACACAAGGGGGAAGTAACAAAACACAGGGTCGTCATGACAGTCGCTACCAGCCAAGTCACCCTCTCAGTCACATGACCTCAAAATTGGGCTGCATTTTAAAGTATTCAATAATTAATATTCCCTCACTCTGTGTTTCTACAGTCGCCGCCTGCGACCACAAACTCCCCAAGCGTCAGATGACGATGGAGGTAAGAGCACCCTTGCTGTCCCCCACTTTGTGTCTCTCCTTTCGAGCAGAGAGGAACCCTCCGGTGCCTCCCCAGCACATTTATCCTGTGCAATAGAGCAGATAAGCAACCAGTCAAGATTGTAGCTGGCGACATTTCTCCTTGGATGCTATGTGAATGCAGAGCGCCGCCGCTGACCACTGATGCTTTATAAATAACCACTCACCTTTTGATAAACATGAACATGTTCATTAAACAAAATTAGATGCCTATTTGCCTCAGAACTGTGTTCAGGGAATTAAGTAGACGCCTCTCCCTCCCCCAGGCGACAGTTAATCACACACTCACAAACAGATCTAGCAGGAACATTTCTGCTTAGACGAAGTCACCTGAGGGCCCAATTCCGTGCAAAACAAACAACGTCTGGGCTGAGATGGGAATGACTGCAAAGCCCAGCGCTGGATAATCGGGTTATTTATTTGTGCAAAATAGCATTGAAATACGTTAAAATTGGAGTGGTACAATATGTATGAAAACATCATTGGTCATCGTATTAATCATCTTATTATCTTACTTCATAAAATAAATAAGTTGAATTTATGTGCTGACAAAAGTTCAATTCAAAACTTTGATGTGCAAAATACAGAAAGTTGACTTTATAGTCGTCAATCAACGTGCACATTCCCTGTCACTACCGAGTGTTCACAATAAAAATTGGTCCATGATTCAGTTTTCTGGGGCTTAATACTGGCAGAAAGTTGATTTCTCTGTGGAGGGAGAGCTCTTAAAACCGGGCTAGAGGCAGGGGCATTGGAAATTACAGTGCTGAGGGGTAGTGAGATAGCCCCTAAGATCTTGATTATACTGTATGTCCCCTACGCTTATCCAATATGTCCACTGGCTACTAGCTGGGAGACAGAGGGGGGGCCCAGGTCCTGGCTCGCATCGCCCCATCAGCTGCCCCCACAACTCCCTGACGGTCACTTAAAATAGCAGCGCTACTGCAAACACTCATCTGATTCATGTCTCACTGTCTTACACCGAAGCACTGATGGGTTAAATATCATCCCATATTCCTTTTCAAAATGGATTCCATGGCTGGCTGATTTTTTGACTGGACCCCTACATCCTTTATTAGAGGCCCAGCTGATGCGGCGAGACGTCCCGTTCAAAGTCGCTGACTGTCGTGTGCCTGCCGGGAGCTTGTCTACATTCACCGCAAATGATCCCTTCTTGATATTTACATGCTTCAGCAAAGAAGCTGGACGCAGCCGTGTAATAAGGATACGTGTGGGCCATGCGCTGCCAGACAATAGCCACCTTGATGTGATGAATGTCTGGACCGGGCGAGGAAATCAGTATACAGTAGGTGATAGGTAGGCATGATAGTGAGGAGAAACATCTCATCATTATGGAGCTCGGCTGGGCTGCTGTCCTCCGTGACCTCCACTGTGGACATTACAGTACGTATGTGGAGCTTGATTCAAAATGTTGTATTTGTTTAGTTAATTGATTTGATAGAATTTATTATATTTAAGTATTTTTTATATTTAAAGACATAGTAAATATGGAGAATCATTTACATACGTCATAACACATTACCGGCTGAAGTGGTGTCAGCGTGGGTGTGGACAGAAAGACCGCCAAGGATGCTATATGCAAGGAGCCGGATGGCGAGGCTTTTTGATGTCATTGCACTAAGACCATTAAATTTGATTGGGGGTCCAGGGGGGATGGATTCTGCTGAACGCTGTGCTTTGTAAATGAGAGGACAAAGTGTCACTGGGGCCTCATGAATATGAAATACCCGCGCCTGCATTTATTTGGATATCAGAAACACAGATGAATCTTGTCAGTGGATAAACGAGCTTGGCATTTTTCATTTAGGTTCATTTTAAAAAAGGGAAACAAGTTATGAAGACGACACTCTTTATTAAAAAAAAAGTTAACACTTTCTTCAGCGGCGAAAAAATCAAAACCATTTTATTTCTCATGCTCTCAGTCAGATTTATGGACTACTAAAATGCAGTGTTGGACAAGTGATCAATTTTTGCTTTTTGGGGTAATTCTGAAGCAGCCGTGACATAGATGCCAGGATACTTGCTCACATCAGATGCACACTTCCATCTCCTCCTCTATTGACTTTGCCCCCAGGCTGCAGTACTGTTGCTGGAGATTACTGACAGACTTTTGCATGCAGTGCAGCTCACCATTTCACTGCTGTTCCTTTCATGCTCGTCTCGCTCAGTCAGCTTTGGGCTGTGGAGAGCTAATAAGCATGTTCAGTCTGCTGGCCCATCCAGAAAACACTACTCATGGAAGCACCAATGCTCAGTGTTGACACAATCTCCAGAAGTCCTCCTAAAGCAAGAGATACATAACAGTTAACGTTGTGTATTGCCTTGTGGAGCACCGTGTACTATACTATAATATTACCTCCTCTTTTGTTGCCAATATTTTTTGTTAGTACATGTAGTCAGTGCCACTGGGGCGCTTACAATGACATTGCAACATTTTCCTTTTTACTCTTTGGTGCGCTCATTTCCCTCCTGTCTTCCTACACGCCTCATTATTTCCACCCATATTTTCCTGTTGTAACAAATGTCCAAACCCAACGCTCTGAAAGTTTGCCCCGTCCTTCTGGGGAGTGGAGCCATCTTCTCTCCTGTTGCGTTTTGCCAATTAAAGTGGGTTCCCACTGTTTGAGCAGCAGGCTGGCAGGTCTCAGCGCCACAGCTCCTGCCAGGCCACGCAGTGACATCCGACCCCACACAGATGGGCCTGCGAGCAAATACTCTTGCACATGGCTGGACGCCGCCCCAGTCGGAGTGGCAGAGTGGACATGGAGGTCGGCCCACCGGCCACTGCGGGTCCTCGAGGTGGGCAGTGCTGACAGGGCCCAAATGCTAAGGTAGTAGGGGGTGCTTTCCTGGGGAGCCCCTGGCCAGCGCCCCACTCACAGCAGGAAGTGCTGCCGCCTCTATTTTGAATATTCATGGCCGAATGGCTGTTGTGACAGGACAACTCTTGTGAGGATGTGGCGGAAGAGCGAGGGGGGGGATGCGCCCAGCACAACCACAAGTCTAATGCCATCTTATTATGTTTTTAGACGTTCCAGTCATTCCAGACTTGGATGAAGTGCAGGAAGAAGATCTCAACATGCAAGTAGCAGCTCCCCCGAGGTAGGTCCATAAACCAGGTTTGGCTTTGTCCACAAACAGGACTTAATATGAGTGGCTTCATTTTCCTTCATTTTTGCCTTCGCTAGAGTGCGTCACTTGATCTGGCTGATATGGACCTCTGTTGGGTGTGATTTATGCAGCTCTGTTACCCAGGCCTTACCAAGTGGGCCCTTTGATTTACAGGGCAGTGAGAGGCACGGCGACATGTGTCGAATATGTAGCGAGGCTATGACAGCGGTGGAGGTTATTAGGCAGGGGCTTGCTCTCTGTGCGAGATAATATCCACATTGAACTCATTGCAGGGGCAATGTAGCGTGTAATGTGCAATAAGTAGGACTGGCATGCGCTGCTAGGCCCCGGCCACTTTGAGAGCCCCCTCACTTAATTCCGACCCGCAGATAAGCAGCTGGGTTTCAATTTGAGGCGTTTACCACTTGGCACCCGTCTCCTGCTTTCCATTGTCTTTGCTCGAAGTCCTCAAGCCCATCAACTTCTCCAAAGCCACTTCTCACTCCTGTTTTGTAGTTCATGGGATGTTCAGACTGAAATAATTTTTTGTCTATTTTTCCCATTTTATGTGCTTTAATAATTAGTGTTCAAGTCAACCGGGTAATGACCTACAGAGACCTGGACAACGATCTGAAATATTATTCTGCATTCCAGACACTAGTGAGTTTACAACTATTATGTATCTTTTATATTATTATCTTGACTTATTATGGTGGTCCATTTAGTTCAGCAAATACTTTAAGGGGTTCTCTTTTTCAGGATGGAGAAATCGACTTGAAGCTCCTCACAAAGGTTTTAGCACCAGAACAGGAAGTGAAAGAGGTGAGTGAATTTTTACTAACTATCACCTCTAAGTTCCCAGCAAATAGTCCAGCTGTTGTCCAGAGC
Source organism: Doryrhamphus excisus (assembly GCF_037039965.1). Lineage (NCBI taxonomy): Eukaryota > Metazoa > Chordata > Actinopteri > Syngnathiformes > Syngnathidae > Doryrhamphus > Doryrhamphus excisus. The sequence continues at coordinate 15,635,943 of NC_136370.1, read as the reverse complement.
ATCAGGGGAGGTTGCCACTCTGCCTCCCAGGTAATCATGATTTATGATGTGTACATTAACACTCACCGCTTCCCCCCATTCTCCTCTCTGTGCTCCTTCTGCTCCCCGTCTCCTTTTTCTTGGTGCACCTTTGCCTGCCCCCAATTCTTCTTTGGCTGCTCTGCAGGAAGATGTGCTCTGGGACTGGGATCATCTGTTTACAGAGGTGTCCTCAGAGCTGCTTATGGAATGGGATCAAGGAGAGAGTGAAGAACAAGCTTCATAACCTGCAACATGAGTAAAATGTCTGGTTTGAATGGCTCCAGTGGGAACAGGAATATCAACTTAAATTATAGTGTGATAATATAGAATGTATATTTTCTAACTTGTATATAGTATATTCTGTACATTTGTTTTGTTATTTCTACATAAAGCTCACTGATGCCTTACGTGACCCTGACTTTGTGTAGATTTCACTTTTTTGTAGGTTTTTTAACTTGCATCATCGCAGCGGGAACTCTGAGATGTCCTCCCTACAACCAGCATTATCAACACTCTGATACAAGTCCAAGGTTGATAATCAGCTAAGCTGAAATCCAGTTGATTGTGTTTAAATTAACATTCCTCATTAAGGCCCACAACCTTATTGTTATTGACTGTGCCATTGACTTTATCTTGCAGCTCTTCGATAGGAGCAACCCTTTCTTCACTATTATCTCAAATGCATTGAACACTGTTCCTGTTGACACCGGGTGGATTAGCATACATTATACCTTTTTTATTGGATGAACAGAAATGGATGGTAAGTTGGCTCCTGTTCAAACTGCTCTTTAAAGTGGAAAAAAAGAAGATAGTGAGACCAGGTTCAAGGACATCAACATTTTCTGTGACATGTCCTGTCTAATTCATGAAATGCATTGTATACTGCATGTCACTGGCAGTGTGTATCTATCAGCATTCAATTTAGTCTTTGGTTGGTTCATGTGTGTGAATTTCAATGCAGGGCTCCAGCGTGCATGCAGCTCTATTAGAGAAACAGTTGTAACATTTACAGATTGTGATTAGGTTTATTTCTGAGACACAGAGCGCTCTCATGACATTTGAGGATGCACAGCAAAAGACCTCAAGGACAAAGCTCAATCACCGCCCGTCACAAATACAAGTAGAGTTTTTGAACTTCTTAGGCCTTGAATCTACTTCATCAAGCGTATTCCTGTGGATGAAGCTATCAGACAGGATAATTGTGCTTTGAATATTTATAAATGGTGGAATATTCAAGCTCAAATGCAATGACTTTTTTTTTTTTTTTCTCCCATTAGACATACAAACGCTCACTCTTTCCACCTCCACAATTGGCTCATTTTGCCAGACTTAATGAATTCTGCCCATATGTCCTGAGCAGCTGCTATGTTGCCCCTTCCTCCCGCCCCCGCCGAGCTGCGAAGTGCCCATCCATGTAGAGGCAACCTCTAGCTGTCTCTCTGGAGAACTAAGCCTGCCACTCCTACGCTGGCAGCCGGACGCTCCTGTCGGAGGTGGGCCGCGGACGGGACGAGGGCTCAGATTAGGGCACGGTGATCACGGGTTACGGCTGGCCTCCAATGACTGGTGGATCAGAGAGGGGATTATAGAGAGACAGAGGATAGGGGGACGGGGTGGGGGATGCAGAGAGAGATGCTGTTTGGCATGTGCTCTCTTCCAGGTTGTCAAAGTGACCTCTCTGCTGCCTCATCCTGATGCTCTCCTTTATTCTCCCCGTGTTGCTTATTATCTACAGTGTATTTGGATGCTGCGGCAGGACTCGGAATGACCTCCTCTTGTCTGGGTGCAGTGAATTCAATCACATCAAAGCAACAATATTTCTTGTGAGGGAGACGGCTGTTACAGAGCGTCACCGTTATGGCGGGAGCTTTCAGATGAACGGTGTCACCGGTAGGTGAAGTGAGGCTGAGGCCATGTGGATCAGCACGTGAGGATACGGGCCTCATATTGGTTTAGTGTGTCATTTGTTTCTTTTTTCTGGCATATTTCCATTATAATAATGGAACCGTTACTGTTGGAAACACCCCCATTGTCCCAGTGTCTGCACCTGTAGCCCAATATTTCTTTCAAAGTATCCAAAGGGACTGTTTCAAATCAGATATAAAAGTGGGAACTTTCTCACAGAAGCATCTCTCACTCTCCTACTATAATCATCTGCAGAGAGTTTATGTATTGGGTGGTTTCTGGTGTATTGGCCATGTTTTTAAATAATTATGGTGCCAATCCACATTAAAGAGAACTATTTCTTAAATATTAGAGCTCACGGTTGCGGTTCTGGCTTAAATGACGCCCAATCTCATGCTCCTCTTAAATTGCATTTTACTGAAATGCACATTTACACAATTTAAAAGAAATGAACAGCAGTTAGCTACCACGTAACATTAGCTTGTATGATTATATACATTCCATTATGTGGTGCACTTAAAGTGATGCTATAGCGCCATAGCTTTATCTTTAGCCCCTTTCTTTGACTTTGTTTTTTCGTGTTTAGATGACACAAATTAACACCACCATTGATCCACTATGATCTCCTACGTCACCCAACTACAGACAAGGCTAAACCAACTCAAACCAACTCATATCTACTCAAAAGTCCGCCTTTTTATGCATGGTAATTCATACGATATAATATTAATAATTTTATGTGTTTTATTTTTGAACAATTACTGTTGTAAGTTCAAATTTTTACCTTCTAATTAACCTGAAAGCTGAGGTCCCACGGTACACGCCCCCTTCAACCAAATCATGCTTGGTTTCATCCACATCACGTGGTTTGACTGGAAAACTTTTGTAACTGACTCGTTATGTTTAAAGGTAAACTGAATAGTGTGACCACCATAACCGTTTTCCATCCCTACAGAGAAGGTATGCTTTAACTGTATTGAATTTAAGGCATCTCTGAATATACTACCTGATATCATTTGAGATCATTACCAGGCTGAGTCTCCTGTTTTTTGGCATTCAAAATATGGTCACCTTAAATGACCAAACTTCTTTCTCCTCACAATATAAATGTCTTTCTCTTGTTCACCTGACTCCTGATCTAGCTGAAATAAGGTTATCCAAATACAGTATATCTTGTGGCTCCAAGGCAACAAAATATAGGCATGCTTGCTTCTTGCTCGTGTATTTTGATATTAAGCGTTAATTTGGAAGGATAGAATAGCGATAATGCTTGGTTTTCTCCTTAATATGCTGTGGTGTTGACAGATGTTTATATATCCTATCTTCTCTCAATATCTGCCTTCTATATGAGCCAAATGCAATACACTGTTCTGTAATTAAAGAAAATGGGAAGATGTAGCGATAGCCGAGGGGCCCCCTCAGTTCCAGAGTGAGGGGTGAGGACAGACATGCTAAAGCTTTGGCAATATTAGCATCACTTCCATTCCATCAGGGGCCACGTGCTGGTCACAGGTTCCCTGTCAGTGACCCGGCCAGCTACATCACTCAGGCGGTTGGGAGCAGCCAAAGCAGCAGTCTGTCATGAAGGCATGATTAGCAGGTTAAAAAAGCTAAGAATGCATGCTTTAGGATGCCATCTTTTTGCACATAAATACAATGGAGGATCTGACCTCTGAGTAGGAATTCATGCAAGTGCATGTTTATAGAGATATTCTGTGTATTAACCAATGAATGTTGTATTTTGGTGTGTCTTCTATTCTGTTTACTTATTCTGTTTACTACTATTTTGAAAAGCGCTATACAAATAAAATGTATTATTATTATTATTATTATTATTATTATTATTATATTCAGTGTACTGTGTAGGGGTTTCTAACACACAAATTGTTTTATGATGCAATTTTATTAGGCTACCCTCAGCCATCTCTGTGTGGAGTTTGCATGTTTTCTCCGGGTACTCCGGTTTCCTCCCACATTCCAAAAACATGTTAGGTTAATTGGCGACTCCAAATTGTCCATAGGTATGAATGTGAGTGTGAATGGTTGTTTGTCTATATGTGCCCTGTGATTGGCTGGCGACCAGTCCAGGGTGTACCCCGCCTCTCGCCCGAAGACAGCTGGGATAGGCTCCAGCACCCCCCGCGACCCTCGTGAGGAAAAAGCTGTAGAAAATGAATGAATGAATGAATTTTTTTAGGTACTAATCAGTAGTTTCAGGGACCTTTAAGTGTCAGGTACTGTACATGCATGTTGATCTAAGTTTCAGACTAAGCTTTGAATGACCCTGTAATGTACGAAAGAAAAATGACCTCAAGACAGGAAATAAGCCCCACGTTTCCTTTTGTTATCATGTGATCAGCTGAATTTATTATAATCTTCCTCTTATGGTTTTAAAAGCAGGCAGACAAAGGTTTGAACATGAAATACAGTGGAGCTCCACATTTGTCTTGTATTTTATTATTTTCCCTTTTCACCTCTCAGTCCTGAACGGCTGGTCCTTCATTTTTCACATGGCTGGTTTTCTTATCATTGAGGGCCCCTTTGTGCTGGCCTAGGAGTGACATCAAGGCAATAAAGCAGCAAACATTCTGTAAAACACAGATGCCTCTCTCTGCTTGTGGAAGCCGTGCAATGACTCTCTGGGAAATTATGATAATAACTCAGAGCTGGTAGAATTGGCCCAGGGGGCTGGGAGGGGCTCTAAGGTCAACGGGACAGGGCCCACCAAGGTCCCGCGAGCACGGAGATGTCAAGGTGGCCTGTCGGGCCTTGCTTCCTGCCCGCCTGTCGTAAACTCTTTCCATCACGCAGGGTGCTGGCTGCTATACAACATGGACCTTGTGTCTTGGAGATGATGTGGAGGTCAACGCAATGCCACTATTTGACCTTTAATGGTCATCAGCTCTCACTTTTGCTTGAACACTTTTCTCTATAGGTGGGTGTTTTTTGGCATGTGGAAACAAGGATGTATGGACGGGTTCACGTCTGGCTTTCAGGAGGGGCTGGACGTAGTCCCACAACACCTCTCAAGTGTGTGAATGAGAAGAAGCGAGGACAGGAAGAGAGCACGGGCTCCACCACTGAGGTGCTGACAAAGGGTACAAGGGGAGATGAGACTGCACCTGTTCCAACTGCACCCTCGCAGCAGGGGGGGGAGCTCTCCAAAGTCTCAGCCTTCTCCTGGCATCTGCGATGCGTGGAGGCCGGTCCCATCTCTGGCACTTAATTCCTATCTCTCACTCTTTTTTTTTTTTTTATTTTGCAGGAAAGGAGAATCACTGGAGGCTCCATCTGCTGAGCGGCCCACCATGGTCTCTACAGCCTGCCTGGGAAGGAAAGTTAGTGGGTCTCGACCACTCTGCCATGGGGGTCTCACAGCGGTAGACCACCGAGTGGCACGTCAGACGTCACAGACCAGCTGGCCAGGCTCTTTAAACTGTAAGCAGACACGAATGACCACACTCCACGCATACACAAACAAAATCGAAAAGAGTCATTATACATAAAACTAGTCTTTAACACACCATCCAATTATAGAACATGCAATATGACAATATGAATTATGTTCATTTTCTATACCATTTGTCCTCAGTAGGGTCCTGAGTGAGTGGATTGTAGTTTGTAACTAAGTTGGCACGTCTGCCGAGTGTCCAAATGTCTTGCCCTCCCACCACAGACCCTATAACCTTGAGCTCTCTCCATATAATCCATGATAGGACTGGGATCTGGACTCTAACAGCCTTGATTTTTGGTGTCCTTCAAAAATTTCTCAACCAACTTTGGTGTCATTGTTTTATTGGAAGACTTTTTTTTTTCATTTGAATCAGCAAAACAACCCCATGGTATTACGTTCCCATCACCATGTTTCACTGCAGAAACAGTATTTTTTTTTTTAGGCCTCACCCTTGTTTTACCAAACAAATGCAACCTCCATATGCCCTCCGGTTTGGTTTCATCACACCAAAAGACACGACTACCAAAGATCATCCCCTTACTTCAGATTCTCTGGGACAAACTTCAATCGAGTTTTTTTTTTTTTTTGGACAATTGTCATGAATTCCATCATGATCAACAGCCCATCAAGTCCAGTGGAAGCCAGTTTAGTGATAATCACCTTCTCTTGCTATTTTTCTCTACAAAGTTCTGGAAAGCTGGGAAACCATTCCCAGGTTTAGTTTTGACAGAATTCGCAATGGGAATACATCCTTCTTCCTTGAGTTGACTATCTTCAGTCTGCGGTTTCCACTTTCCATCACTTTCCAGTGATACTAAGCCTTTTTCTTAGAATCACATAAATAAGATTAATGAATTGCTAATTGACACAAACACAAAATTTATGAGGGCATTTGGACCAAACCAATCTTGAATATGAATGTTATAATCAAAAATATTTACCAAAATGGGGACATTTAAGAACGCTTTACCGTAAAACGTTACAAACATTGCAGTATTTAGTGAAAGGGGCGAATAACTTTGACCTTAACTGTATATTCTTCCTGATTTAATTTGAAGAACGCAATGCATGCATTTAAATAGGGTATAAGTAAACATATCATGATTGAAGATATGGGTGACATTGAATTAGCCATTAGGAGAGCCCGGGCCCTGCCAGTCCCCCAACAATGACTTGGCCTCATCTACAAACTCACAATAAATATCTGGCCATCATTTATTTTAATTCTCTCCTTTCTTGCTCCGATGGAATCCATTCTTAACCTTGTAGGACAAGGACACCCACATGCCGCCTGCCTGCCTTGACTTAGCCGCTAAATTATTCTTCATTCTTTGGAGAGAAGAGAGAAAAAAAAGGGAGTCCGACGTTGCTCAGACTGTCAGCTCCAATGAATAGCACGCCTGAAAACGTTGTCACTGAACCCCTGGACAAGGAAAAAGACGAGGGAGAGGGCAGGGAAAGACAGACGAGTGAGGGTTGGGAGAGAGAGAGAAGACGGAGGGGTGGCGAGGGGGAGTCGGCAGCCTCCAGAGTGATTTATTTGCCAAATCAGGACACAATGAGTCGATTATGAGTCCTCTAATAAGAGAGAGTGTTTGGGGACCCGCTAATTGGGCATGATTGAGTTGCAGTCTGGGAGCCGGGCGAAAAGGGAACCTCGTCGGCGGCTGTCATGCAATCATCAGCTAATCAGAGCTTTGAAATTAAAACTGCGTGTTTAGGGTAGAGGACGGGATAATGGCGGGGACCTGCCTGAGCTGTGCGACTGTGTGACGAGGCCGAGTGTGTGTGTTTGTGTGTGTGTGTATTCACATCCTCATCCTTAACTGAGGCCTGCTTTGGTCTTGATTAGGACAGTGAAGTAGCTCTAATCATCCCAGCCCTTCAATACTGGAAGAGTGTGTGTGTGTGTGTGTGTGTGTGTTATGGGGTCATATGTCCCAGCTGTGTAGGTTTGTGACAGTGCCATATATAATTTGTGTGTACATATGGCCAAACACGGACCAATTTATCAAATCTACTCAATTATTTTAATCAACACATCACAATCATCCGTAAATGATTATTTGTATAGCAGTGTACTAAATAAAACAAGAGTGTACAAAGTGTGGCCTGCGGCACACTATAGAAATTTAATTAAACATGCAAAAAACAGAAAAAAATGGGGCGAAATAGAGCAAAAATGAAAGAGAAATTGCAGAAGTGTTTACACTAATTGCTAATAACACACATTTTTGTGTTATTTTTTGTGTTTTTTTGTGTAAAAAACAGAAAAAATGGGGCGAAATAGAGCAAAAATGAAAGAGAAATTGCAGAAATGTCTACACTAATTGCTAATAACACACATTTTTGTGTTATTATTTGTGTTTTTTTGTGCAAAAAACAACAAAAATGGGGCGAAATAGAGCAAAAATGAAAGATAAATTGCAGAAATGTTTACACTAATTACTAATAACACACATTTTTGTCTTTAATTATGACACAGTATCCTTTTTAAGCCATTTTACAATATAGTATATATATACATAAGTGTATAGTAAATATATATGACGAATGAAGGGACAAACTACTTGATAGAGAACTGTACCAGACAACTATCATAATATTGTTTTTGACAAGCAATGCATGATGAAGACTTGCAAACTGTGCTTATATACTTTTTATAGAAAGTAACAAAGAGTAAACATATACTTTTACTCTAAATGTCAGGTTATGTCTGTTTAACTTTAGAGCTTTGTACTCTGATTGCAGTATGCAGAGAGCATTGTATGTGTAGTAGTCCTGGTTTACAGACAAATTCATGACATCTCAGCACTAAAACATGTCGAAGACCATACAAACAGCATCACACCAGAGGATCCGATATGTATTAAACTTCATAAGTGAACTCAAAGAGTCACTAGGGTGACTTTAAGTTTAAAAAGAGAGCGCCAGTGGTCTGTTGAAATTAGCTTTTTAGTGGTCATACTACCTTATGAACATTGCCACAAGGGGGCAGTGTTTGTCTGCAATGCATCGCGAGTGCAATCGGTGTGCTAATTGGTGGCCGTTGTGTTGTTTTGTGCACCTGAGGTGAGCTACATTGTGTTAAATGTTCTTCAAATATATGAAATATTTCGATGAAATTGGAAAATTTAAAACAAAAATGTAAAAAAAAATGCAAAAACACTATCAGTTGGCACTCCTGTAGTTCATAGTTTTGACCATTTTTAAGTATGTTTTTATGCTATCATATGAGCTAACTTACTATTTTGTAGGATCATCTAATAGCTTTTAGGGTAAAGATAATGATTTAGTTTATTTCCAATAAGCGTACATAGATACATTGAAGTACATCTCACTTTTACAGTTTAAATATTGAACATAAAATTAATACTTGGTCGATAGGTTTGACAGTGATGTAAATAAATACATTTTTCACCAACAAAATATAATACTAATTAAACTAAAAACCTGTTTAATATTAAAATAATAAATACTAGTAGAAATAGCACACGTGTTGTTGTAGTTGAAGTGAAAACACTGATACGTAGTTAATCATAGCGGTTATTGCGGTTATTAAAATGCTTCTAATTTATTTGTCAATATTGTGGCAGATATAAAATCTTACAGTAAAACCTTAATAATTGGCTCTCCTATTAAACACAACACTGTACTGCACAGTACTACTGCGAATATAAAGTTAGTGCATGGATGTTTAATAGCTTGTATATTAAGGATTTTAGATCAATGTCAATTATTTATTACAAATCCTAATTCATATACTTTTTTTTACTGTACAATTCATATCAGCAAAGCTTTTTATACACTTTAGTCAAATGACATTGATCTTGAGATCAGGTGCAGAAGTTTCTCAATGACATTTGATATTTGACAATAACATTGATTCTGTTTCCTGTCTGTGTCCACAAATGCGTCGCCAAACAAACCAACGCACACAGTACTTCCTCCAATCCCCTTAAGGCCTGGTCTAATTGTGAATGCGGCGTACATCTTAAGAGGGGCTCACTATAAAAAAAATCTGGAGTGGGTTTAGGCATAAATGGGATTAATTCCCAAAGAATGTCCTTTGCTCTTCCTCCCGTAATTTCATTTGCAGGGTCCACAGGATGAATAGCCAAGCAGGCAGCGATGTGGAACCGGAGGACAGGCCTTGCGGGGCCTGTGCTGCTGCACCACAGCCTTCAGGTTACGTTACCTTGATAATGTCACAGCTGCAGAAGCACACCACCCACCGTACAGGACACAGGAAATCCAATTATCCATCTCCTAATGTGTGGGAATTTTATGCTCTCATTCCTTAGACTGTGGCTACAGAACCTGCCCTCGGGCCAACCTACCTGAGACATTCCTGGGATTATTTTGCCAGGTGAGAAAAAAAAAAGACATTAAAATGTTCTGAAATCAATGTTAGGACAAGGTTACACTGCAGAGGAACTTGAATGCTGAAGTAAATTGCATGAATTAATTGTTCGGTTGGACTCTATTGATGATTGCATAGAAAAGTAGACCCCAAGATTAGAACATTATGCTAAGCTCTCCCAAGGTTTTTATTGTGGGCGCTCAGATTAAAAAGGGTATGATCAAGATGGCTGAATTCCCAACCGACATGATGAGTTTAGAAAATGACAAGTAGCAAAGTATTTTCTTCACACTGTAAAAATATGTATCTCCACTGTAAGGCCCCCCGGTCCCCATGAGACCCATTAATAATGGGTAAAGACAGATGAGCCCCTCTCATGCCAAGCAGGTTGCCTCAATTGGATTAGTGAAGCTGACACGGCAATGGATAGCTGTCTATGTGCCAAGTGGCCGTTAACTGGACCAATATGCCCATATGACTTTACACAAAACAGCCTTAGGATTCCCTACTCGGTGATCCCGCACCAGCAGTCAGCGGTTGTTTCGAGGGCATTAAAGGTTCGCTGACATGCTAATGAGCAATAAACATTTATCAGCAGCAGGCTACGTGATTTAATAGCTGACATCTTTAATACCAAGTGGCACCTGAGCTCTTTTCCCCAATTGCTTTTATTGTCGAAACTACTACTGTCGCCCCCTCGGACGAGTGAGGTGTCAATTGCTGTCACGCTGCACTTTATGAATGGGAGGAAGCCGCACACCGCTGGCACACGTCCGAGCCAATTGTTGTTTTCCGAGGCTGATGTCATTGTTCTGTGGAGGCAATGATGGCCACTATGGATGTCAGCAATCGGGGACCCGCTGCAACCGAGTGTACAAATGGGCACGGGCGTGACTAGCTGGTGAAATGTTATCAATCACCACGCATCCCAGTAGTGGTGGTGGGGGGGGGGTGCTGGCATTTGTGTAGCGACTCACACTGATCCATATAAAAGGCAGTGTGATGTATTAGAGCAGATGAACAAGGGGCTGGCTCTTGACACTTGACTGACAGCTCATTTGACAGGAAAGAGTGCGGGCAACTTTCAATCTCATCTAATGCTGCCGAAGGAATGGACTGATGCTGTGGGATTCTGTTTCCATGTTTGATCTTCGCCAGAACAACACAGGCTGAACGGGCGGAATATGATGTGGATGCTGCCCACCCCCCCCACCACCACGACCACACCCCCACGGCCAGTTGGGATTCCAGAGGAGACAGACCTCTTGACCTGTAAGTCGCCTCTCAATCCACTTAGTTGTAGAGAATCAGGTTTCAGAAGAGAGGGTAAAAAAGAGATATTTACTCCCCTGCCGCCTTCCTCTTAAAGTCATATCCGCGTGGAAACAAAAACATTTTGGTGTCATGCATTATCTATCAGCTAACAAGTCATTCAATTGCTTGGTCCTTCTGAAACTACACAGACTCTTCATCTTCTCTTTGTGCTTTTCCTACCTGGACCTTCAGTGGGGAATTAAGCCCCCAACCCACCTCTTAATACCGCCACTATTACATCACGATAATATAAACCATCAATGAGATGAATACCATTATTACTGAAGCAACAACCCAGTTATCTCCCAATACATCAGTTCAAAGACTACATGAAGCACTGCAGAATCAATATTTTTCTCATAACATAACAAAAATACAACATGGAATAAAACACATCACACCGCTTACTCATAAGCACTCATGTGACGATGTATTCAAGTGCATTGGTTACTTTGAGTGTTTGGGAGTAGGAAAGAATCATTTTGACATGCATGTGATCCTGCTAGCTGGCCCGAATTTGAAATTGGATTTAAATGAAAGCAGACTCATGAGGGCTAACAGTGTATAGGTGACATGGGCCCGCAGTTCTGATTCTGAAGGCTCCGGAAACATTACATTAACATGTCATATATACATACATATATATATATATACAACATATAAAACACATACATGTACTGGAAGCATGACAGTCAAGTCACTACTAAATTAAGATAATAGACTGTTGGGAAGCAATGAATACAATTTCATAGACAAATACTAGTCGTCAGGTTGTCAATCAATACTGCAGGCCTATTAGTTTCCTTCAAAAAGTGTTTGTTTTGTTTTCAATCCCAACTGCAGAGTCCAACTAGAGTTAAATATTCTCCAATTCCAAACTCAAAAGGTCATAGAACATCTCTTAATTACACCACAAATGTAAAATTATGCCACACCAGAAACCTCTTCAAGCCCAGGAGACTCAGAGCTCCCAATGAGTGATCCCTGAATGATCAATCAGAGACAGCTAATTAGCCATTTTACAGACGCTCGGTCCCTTTCACTCTGCCCCATCTATTTTCTCACCATTATGACCCTTTCTTTTTTTTTTCCTACTTGAAAGTTATCAGAAGTTCTCCTGCTCAAAGCAATAAAAAAATGACTTTCTCAATGAGATGTGTTAAAAAAAAAAAAAACCTGTATCATATGATCATATGATACCTCTTGGTGAACCTGAACGTAGCACAGTGAAGCATCAGCTTAAAGTCACCTTTTTCCAAACTGGGCACCACTCTCTATTCTTTATTTTTTGTGCCATTCACATTTTTCCCGTTAACACAGTAGAACCCCCCCCCCACCCAGTATTGTCTAGGTGATCATTAAAATTTATGGCAAGCTGACTTCATCCAGCTTGCTAGGCGACACTGGCATAAGTCATAATTATGTGATGACATTGTAAGACGAAGTGTCCACACTGGCCCCCTCGTCCAGGCCAGTTAAATGGTATAATTAGCCCAGTAAGAGGCGAACACTCCAGATTGGATAAGTTATTAAATGTTTGGATGAACCTTAGCTCCATTTCCCTATCTATCGCTGTCGTCTTTGCTCCCCCCCCCCCACCCCTCCGTCCTCCATTAGCCCATTAGCAGTTATATGATACTATATGCTGATGGGGCAGTGGACAGAGAAAGTGGGTAAATTAAGCCTGACCACTGCTTGTGTTATGGACTGCTCTTATTAGGAGCCACTGAAGGACACGGCTCGACTTGAGAGAATATCACCGAAGAACCTGACCGCACAGCTGCATTTGTAAAGATATATCAGACATAGTGCTTTATAATGATTGAATTCTTTTATAGAGCTGCACTTCGGTCTCCTTACGCCGTGGAACTATGGAAAGTCATTGCACAGCCCCTCCAAACATGTCAAACGTAACCCATCAGATTGCTCAATCTGTCCCCGGTTAAGCTATAATAGAAGGGCGCGCAGCGAGGCTGACAGCATGCCAGCCGCCGGGGCCCTCGAGCCGCCGTTTGTGCGTCGTGCTCCACCAGAGGGTCTCACCAAGCGTGACTGTGTGTTATTCACACTGACGAGTTCCACTGTTCACTGTCACCTCTCATTGCGAGGGGAAATCAGCGTGTGGAGAGAGAGAGTCGTGCGGCCAGGAGAGCGTAGGCCGCGCCATCGCATTAGCAGACATTAGAAAAGCGCACGGTGGCGGATATTGAGAAAGAGTACAGTAAAGAGCTTGCACGTGTGCGCTAACACATTCTTCCAGACAGTGGCGGGGGCCTGTTTTGGGGAGGGGCTGGTGTGACTGGGTTTGATTTGTTGTGAAGACTCCAGCTGGAGGATTCAGCAGAGTCTAGGCTTGCACAGCAAGCCTGCTGAGAGTGACACTTCCTGTCCCTGTCTCGTCCTGCCGAGAACCCTATGACAGCATGGATCTGGAGCTGAGACGTGTCCCCCTTCATCACGGCCACAGCCAAGCACCCTCAGCGGGCAACGAGTCAGTGTAGAGACGGGGGAGGAGGGAGGGGGGCGGCTGGTTATCTCTGCCCTCACCACACCAAAACCTACTCCAAGAGATCTGCTTTTTGGCATTTCTCCAGAAAGACTGCTTCCTGGTGTTTTCTGTTTCTGCAAGCAGACGAATGGAGTTTGGCCTCTTGCAAGAGAAAATGCCTCAGCTCGTCTGATCTCACTGCTCGGCGAGGGCCAGTGATTGGAAAATTACAGTGCCGCACATATTTGTCAGCATGGACACACTCCCCCTTCAGTTGAATGGCCAATTGGACGTTTTTAGAACAACAGCCATCCATATTAGTGTGATTGGTCATCTCTGATTGCGGCGTGTTTGGATACAAATTCAAGTAGAATAAACATGCATGGCTTCCGTAATGGTGCAGTGATGTCTGTTAGGGTCAGGCAGCAATAGACAGGAGGCCGGTGTCAGTGATTTGGTCTTTTGTGTTCCAATACCTGTTGCTGCTGTGGAGTCAGACCGTCGGCTTCTGCAACACAAGTGGCTTTGTGATAAGTGATTAGAATTGAAGACGAGGGCCTTGTCAGCGCACGCTCTTCAGATTTGAGGTCAGTCTCGCCCCCTGATTGTGTGTTTTTTGGTGGGGGGGGGGGGGTTACGTCGCCTCACTGAAACCTCGTCGCCTCATCATCACCTGCAGAGACTTGAGTCCCCTCTGTCTGTTTCATCATTCCCCTCATCCACCCTTTTTCTCCCCCCCCTCTCTCCCTCTTCTCAGCCCCCACCCACTCTGGCCCATCGCCTGCTCCTATGCTCACCCCCCATGTTCGCAAATCACTTCTTCCCATGTCAGCAGGTAAATTGTTTTGTCCTCCCGCTCCCTGCTTTCATTACCTTGTGTAAATTAAGCGATATGTCGTCCACCGGTGCGCGCCAGAGCACTCGCCGCGCCAACGCCAAAATCATGAGATTTGGCATAATAAATGAAGACAAACTGGCAGTAGCAGTGCTCCTCTCCATGCGGGCTCGCCTTCATTATTCGCTTAACTTGCCGGAGAAAATGACTTAACCCTGACCTGTGTATTACGTCCCATATTCACTCCAGATAAAAGCCTTTTTACAGCGCACAACAATTTATATTCCGGCAAAGAGGCTGCTTTTCTCTGTCAGTTTTCCAATCTCAGCTCCTCAACACACGTCATTAAACTTGTCTTGCCTTCCTGTATTTGTCCATCAGTCCTTCTTTTTACATAAAATCTGGCAGCATTATTCTGGGATTTGATGGCACCCGCTCATTTTTTCCCCTTGGTACGTTTGATTGGAAGAAATATAGCCCGGTCCGGGCTATCTCCTCTCCTCTGTGGAATCATGCACTTGATGAAATAGTGTTCCCCCAGCAAGAATAATAAAAACAGACTTGTGCATTACAGGGGGCTCTCAATCTGCCAGCTGAGCTGAGAGAAAAAACCCACCCTGCCTCGTGACAGATTTTTATAGTTATCCCTGCAGATAAATGGAAACGGCTGACCAGGCTGGGAAAGGCCACTGTGAAGCAAGGGTGGGCTGGCGGCCTGGATAATATGGCTTGAGGTGTGCTACTGTGCCACCTGAGACCTCGTGTTGTCCTTTTTCCTATCTTTGCCAATGAGAGATTGGCGCAATGTGTGTAACATCCTAACAGCCATTTAAATAAACTGTCGTCATTCAAGCACCGTATTTGTACAAAAAGAAAGTTAAAGTTGTGCGTGTGTAACTTGGAACGCGTGCAGACTGAACTACACGCAAGGAAAATGCCATTGTGACTGTTCCCAAGCCACTGTGTTAAGGTATATTGACCAACACCACATTTAGCTACATTTTGTCATCACTCGTCATGCATTATTCATCGAAAAATTAAGTTAATGATTTGATCATTATCAGGATGTCTGCTAATACGTCAATGGATTCTTTCTTTGGCCCATCGTTCATAAAATTCCTTCCTATAGCATAATCCTACTACAGTGGCGTCATTAGGCCTATTTTAGGGAGGCTTCAGCACCCCTAAATGTTTTAATTTTTTATATTTTATTTTTTTAATATATTTTTTATTTTGTATTTTTTTAATTTAACAGCATGCCAGCCGCCGGGCCCTTGGCAGCTGGCATCTTTAATTTTTAATTTTTAATTTTTAATTTTTAATTTTTAATTTTTAATTTTTAATTTTTAATTTTTAATTTTTAATTTTTAATTTTTAATTTTTAATTTTTAATTTTTAATTTGATTTTTGCAAAAAATATCTGACAAATTTCATATAATAGGGCAAAAGCAGGCTAATAAGCAAGCCAATAAGCAGGCAATACTAGCTACTAGTACTACTACTAGTAGTAGTAATAATAATCAGAAGAAGAATAATGATGATAGTAGTAATAATAATAGGCTAATTAATAACATAATAATGATTATTATATACTTGATCACTGTCCACTGGACAGAATGGTTGCAGAGCTTGAGCAGCGGTTTTGCAGTGTAGATTGTGTGTACTTGTGTACATTTAATGGTGGCCTAAAACAATTGAGTATCTCTACTAAATCTGTCCAAAAGTGGGAAAGTTATATTTGTTTTTTGGATTTTTTGATTTTTTTTTGAATGTCTCTTACATTCATTCATATCCTGTGCATCTCCAGGGGGCTAAGCCCCCCCTGTCCTCAGAACTTAGTGACGCCCCTGTCCTGCTGCATGCTTTCCTGTAAATGTTAAGGAACAGCAGGTAATCGTATACATTTTGAATAGCAAAGAGGACCATCCTAATTCTCAACTCAGTGCTATACACCAACAAAATCCAACTTCATGCAGAGATCCAGGCAACTGGCGGTGAAATTGGCAGCCGTACAAGATCCACTGTGTTTCAGGAGAAGGTTTTGCCTTGGAGGGCTATAATCAGCCACAAATGATGTTCGTTCTGTGCTAACAGGCCCTGAATAATCAAGCAAAATGAACAGGCTAATCAATTTACCTCAAGTGCCTTCCACTGCAGGCCTGAAGACATACGTACAGTATGTGTGTAATCTACATCCACCTCCTCCTTTGCTTTACCCTTGTTCTGCCTGTTTAAAAATAACAAGTATATGCATAGAGTGTACATTTTGGAAACTTGTAATTGAATGGACATTTTCAAAGCAGCGTTTCAGATGATTGGATTCTTTGAAAAAATGAACCACTTGTTGTCATTTTTGTGTATGGTAAAGGTTTTAGACGTCCTGCACGCAAAAGTATTAAAGAATAGCACCAACACGATGCAATAGGTATTGTGTAGTTGCTTAAAGAAAGTCACAACACCAGCAGATATATTACACCAACACAGAGAACATATATTATTATTTATGGAACCAGTGTCTGCTTCCACACACCATTTGGTAAATTGACTCGTCAAAGCCACCTAGCTGGAGCAGGGTGATATGGTGACCTGTGACAGCAATGCATCTAAAAAGGGTGGAGGATGTCAGAGAAAAACAAACAAAAAAACATGATTTCCTAGAAAACAGAACAATTGCAAACAAAAAAGGCTCATGCAGCGGCTTTCCAGAAAATATTCAGTCATTATTGCCACCCAATAAAAGAGCTGTCATCTTTACAATTGTGCACCCTTTTCACTTGTATTAACAAATATAGTAGGCATAATAAGAGTTAATAAGGAATTTGAGACGTAAATAAGACTCATGTTTGTGTGTGTTGCTAGAAATATGTTCCCTGGTGGAGCAGAGTCAGTGGCGGACTGGACATTGAGGTCTCAGAGTGGATTTTCAGCTTTTCATCTTGTGGGTTACTGCGTTTTTATGAGGGATTATTCAAACCTGCAATAAAAGCCTGTTGTTCTGGCAATCAAGTGTGGCACAGTAACATTACTGCCACCTAGTGGCCAGTTTAGAATAATAATAATAAAATAATAATACATTTTCAAAATACTCAGACACTTTATAGAAAAATGGAGTTGAGTAAAAACAAGTAAACAGTGTAAAAGATACGTTAAAATACAACATTCATTCGTTTATACACAGTTAAAACATGAGTAAAAGCGGGGCGGGGCACACCAAATACCAAAATGTTGACACATTTTTGATTTTTTACAGTCTATTGCCAAATAATGGCTGTTTTCTAGGTGAAAACAACCTATTTAGTATAAAGTTGTACTTCTTCTTGACCTAAATTATGCATTTACATCTTAAATGGCTTGTTTAAACTTATTTGGTTTACTACATAAGGTAATATGAGTGTAAAGACATTTATAGCCATCATTACAATACTGTACAACAGTATGTATGTTGGAAGTACACTGTCTAGAAAAACAGGAACGTGTAGGTCTATGATATTTTATTTATGTTTAATATGTCTTATTTTCTCTGATTATATCTGCTATATTGGGTAATACAAATGTAAAGGTGACTATGTGGGTGCTATTTCAGGACTTGAGGGCTCTAATATTGTTACAAACCACATAATAATCGTAACCAATAGCAGAGCAGACGTGTGCTTTTAAGTTTTCTCATTTTTGCTTTGCAGCACCATAACTTTATCAATAATTGTTAACACTTTCAAGGGGCCTTCATATGAATACATTAACCAATTGTAATCACAATGCAGTGTTTTTATACCCTGGATTACACCATTGTGTTGTTGTTTTCCACCCAGACTCTATCCTATTAGTTTATTTATTTTGTTTGGTGTTGTACAAAGTAAAGTGCTTAAGTGATAGAGTGTCATTTTAATAGTTGGGATCTTTGTGTTTTGCTTTATGTCAATATTTGGTCTTGTCTTTTTAAATATTCTTCTTTAAATGAAAAAAAGACAACAAATAAGAGTTAGGGTAGACAAATCTGTGTCAGATGTCTCAGGGAAGCAACATCATTAGCATGCAAAGATCCCCAAGAGAGGAAGTTTGTGGCACGGAGCTTTCTAAGTTGAGGAGTGCCTCTACTTTAAAAGGACAAGGAAAGAATGATACAAACAAAGAAAAACATCAAGAATCCAACTCATTTTTTTTCCCCCCTGTATGAAAGTTTCCCAAGGTCGTTTGCTGAGTCGTGTTAACACAACAGCTGAATACAAATTTGTTTCCTTGTTCTACAAGTCACGGAGCCTTGAGTCTTTAAGCGATCATTATTACCATACAAATAGACAGATCTATTTAACAACCCCCTTTTTTATCGCATAACACTTATTCTTTAGTGTTGCTTTCTGAAAGGCACTGAAGTGCCCCCCCTCCTCTTCTCTTTTTGGGAAAGGAAATGGTCTGGCGGTTGATAAAGGCTCAGAGCAATAGAAGAAGCAAGGCTGACATCTTCTTAAGAGATGATAGCAGGGCCAAATCAAATAGGATGGAGCAGTCACTCTTCTCACAGATAGGTAGCTCATTTCTGCTGGCTGAGAGTTTGCATCCCAAGTGGCGCTCTGCCCGGGAAAGATAGCTCACTCTCAGTCCATTCATTATTTTATTCTCTGCCTCTTCTTTTCATGTCTCTAGCTTGCTCCTTTTTTTTTTTGCTTTAATTAGTAGCCTATTTTGCTCAAGTGTTGATGTGGATCTCGGAGTTTAGATTTTGTGACAAAATGTTTAATTACAATTTCATTTGTTGGAAAAGAGGCAGAAATCAATTATTTCTATTAGACAATGGCGATGCAAGTGAATGGCAGCGTTTTGAAACAAAGGCTCGGTGGTTACCAGAGATAAGTGTCAGTCTTATCCACTCCCTCCACCCTCTAAGGTAACCTATGTGAGTGGGCTTCATAATGGCCTTGCATGGGTTTACACACAAAAACAGCTGCGGTCTTCACAAATCTTAAATGTCACATTGTAAGACTCTGACGTCAATGTTGACATTGTTGTTATTCATTCATTGAGTTCATTCATTTTCTACCGCTTTTCCTCACAAGGGTCGTGGGGGGTGCTGGAGCCTATCCCAGTTGTCTTTGGGCAAGAGGCGGGGTACACCCTGGACTGGTCGCCAGCCAATCACAGGGCACATATAGACAAACAACCATTCACACTCACATCTCTGTGTGGAGTTTGCATGTTCTCCCTGTGCATGCGTGGATTATCTCCGGGTACTCCGGTTTCCTCCCACATTCCAAAAACATGCTAGGTTAATTGGCGACTCCAAATTGTCCATAGGTATGAATGTGAGTGTGAATGGTTGTTTGTCTTGTTAGTCCAGGGTGTACCCCGCCTCTCGCCCGAAGACAGCTGGGATAGGCTCCAGTACCCCCCGCGACCCTGGTGAGGATAAGCGGTAGAAAATGAATGAATGAATGAATAAACGTACCTGATATGTTTACCTGTGAGGGAGTACTGAATATCCCGTCCACTCATTTGTCGGTCAATGAAACTCCCACTGCTAGTGTGTTTTGGTGATTCCCTGTCAAACAATTTCCATTGAAAATGAATTGACTAGAAGTGACATCGCCTCTACCTTGGACTCACCCCCCAAAAAACTCACTCTCATCCGGGTCACAGCACCAATGCGACAGTGGTCACCCGTGCAATCTAACCGTGCACCCACCGGTCCCCCGATCTCCGCTAAATAAGATTTGAGCAGCACTCGTCTACTCGTGGTCCAGCTCTGGCGTCAGGGAGTGAAGTTTGCCGATATGCTTTCATTGGTGGCTTTGGTGACACTCATTCATGAAATTGATCAAATTTCTTAGCAGCCAGACATGATCAATCGAGCCCAAAGTTGCAACTCAGACCTTCTGAAATACATTAATATGAAGCTCTCTCATATTGCAGAGGGGCTCATTGAAATGAGGAATTACACGAAAGATAAAGCACTTTATCACCACTGAAAGATGAGACAATGTACATTGAGAAATTGGGAAGATGGCAGAAACAATGAATATTAAGTGCCTGAGAATCTAAAGCTGCTGACTAAATTGAAAGTGTGTATCCTGAGGGGGCAAGCTTTCCAAATTGCTAATTACTGCGGCGAAAAGGGCTCTGCTTCTGATATGTTTGCTTGTGAAAAGCTCTCACTTAATGAAGCAGTGGCTCAAGTTTCTTTTTTAATTATTTTAATACGTCTACTCGCTGGCTTTCAGCTCTCTCTCTCCGGACTGCCTCCCGGGCCAGAACAATGGCGGGCCCTGGAGCCCGCTTTCCCTACAGGGCCGAGGAAAGGAGGCCCGTGGCTGCGTACTGAGGGAGCTGCTCAGCCCGCTGAAATATGGCGGCGACAGATAAGGTGGCAGCGGCACACTGACGCTCTCTCCCAGGGGCCCAAGGGGAAATTTGCAGTTATTAAGAGGAAGATGAAAGAGATTAAATGGCTTTTGTACTCATTTTCACAGACTTTTCTTTTTGTATTATTTGGCTGCTCTTGGTCTGAGAGATGAGAAAAGTGGTAAATTACTTTTTTTTTTTCTTCATTCATCAACACACTAGCTTGGAGAGGCAATGAGCCGTTACTGAAAGATGTTATACACGAACCTTACTATTGTTTTAAAATGTGCTGAAGCTCCACAATGACTCTAATCTTATCATCTACAACTAATGACACACTTTACATGGTTGGGGATTTTGTTAAACATGTATTAAGAGTACTTGCCTTCCTGGTGGTGCATGAACTAAATGTAATGTGAACCAGTGATAATTGTGACGCTGCTTACCAGAGGTGGGTCTCAAGTCTTTAATTCCAAGTCTTCAAAGTAAAGGCGTGAAAGTCCAAGTCGAGTCAAAACAAGATTCAATTCAAATTCAATCATTTTAATGCAGATCTACCAACATGGAGACATTTATAGTACTCAACATGCAGTTTGACTCTGGCATACACTTGTATGCTCTCTATTTTGTTGCTTGGCTTTGTGTTGAGTACTGTCACTTTCTATAGATAAGAAATTGTACAAGCTGTACACTGACTACTTGAAAGTGACTCCTATTATTCCAAGACAAATGCCAGATTACACCAAGGGAACTAACTGGAATGTATTTCTTATATTATCAGCCATTACATGACCTATTTAAAGTCATCATAAGCAAACTTCATTGCACAAGTTCTATAATTACATTTTATCAGCATTTTATTTTTCACTATTACAACATAACTTCTAACTACTGCTATTAGACATTGCACGGCAAATAACAGCCATGTCGTTATCTTCACGTGCAGTCGGCCGTGGGTCCTTACCCTGATTGGCTGAGCGGCAAAGGCGGAAGTGCTTCTGACAGGGAAAACAAAACAAGAAGAGCTGTGCGGTCTCCTGGTGAGTGCAGGAACATCTCTGACGCTGTTCTTTTCCACAAGCCCACCTGCAATTCTGTCTGCATTTTAATAGGCTTAACGCGTGTCTGTGAGAGCATAGCGAGGTGATTTGTGCCGCTGTCTGGATAGCTTCGTAGCAGCCTGGGTTCACATGTGTGATGTTATGTAACACAGCAGCGAGGAAGCAGGTAGCACCGCATCCGCGCACCGCATCCGCTAGTGTTGAACCGCACCGATGTTTATACTAAAATGCAAACGCGAACAGATTTAACAAATAATACATGTCGTAGTTACAGTTATAATTTGTCTATTCTATTCAGTTTGTCTAAAGAGTGTTCAGTAGAACCACACCACTCACTTTGTTGTTTATTGTCACAATCATAGACATAGATAGACGCCGCATTGAGTGGGTTTGTCCAATGTTGCGATACGTCACTGTCGCCGCCATATTGGATGTGACTCGGTTTCGCTGTTAATGAGTACAGGTATGTACTTCCTTTCATAAAGCGTTTTTCTAGAAAGTGCTTAACGGTTTGCCAAGTGTAACGAGTGTAACTGACTTAAATGTCTTTGTAGAAAGGCATTTTACGAAAGTATGTTTGGTTGTATTTATTTCCAGTGCAGCCTTGACACATCCAATATGGCGGCGATGTTGACAATGTTTAGCTATCCTATGGTCACAGGCTAATGGTGTTGATTCAGTTCTCATTCCGATTTGAAAGGTAGTTTTGTGCTATATTATGATACAGTACACCGCCAGGACAAAAGAAGATTTAAATAAACAAATAGATAGGAGAATGGTGGCCGACAGGGGGCTAACATACGGTAATGTCCAAGTACAGAGTGCACACAACACAGAAATGATCGAAAACTAGAAACAAACGAACAGACATCAGTTTGATGCTGCAAGACTGCAAAAAAAATTTTGTATTATGGCCAAGGGTTAACAAAGACATATATATTTATATATATAATATATGTATGTGTCTAAGTCCAATACGTACAATAATCCACAGTGTGTCTCTTGTGTGATTTCAGCATTGTAATGGATGAGCTGGTGCAGGACCTGGTGTCTGCCCTGGAGCACACCTCGGAACAAAGTAAGCTCGGGGAGCTGTGGGAGGAAATGGTTCTGAGTCCACTTCACCGGCGTCGGCTGGTTCGTCGTCGAAGAGGCCAGAAACACCGTTTTGAACCTTCGGTCCGTGCCCTTGAGCAGCGAAGACACCTCTGGATAGAAACATCAGAATCCAGTTTAGATGAAACTTCTCAAAACTCCTCTCGGAACTCTCCGCCTGCTTTGACAACGTCTGCAGCCAATTGCAGCAACTCTGATGACATGTCCAACACTAACCAGTGGCACTCCCTTGTGACCCGCTCGACCAGGACCGGGCAGCCCTCCTGGCCTGAGTCAGACTCCTTATCTGAGAATAATCTAGGCCGTCCGCTCAAGAGGAAGAGGAGGATTAAGCGTATGAACCCGCACATCCGAGTCAGATTGCAGCATAAATTAAAGGTTTCTGCCATTGAAAGGAAACTGAGGCCCAGGCCATCCAGGATGCAGCATCTCTCAAGACTCAAGAACAGCGCCAGCGGTTGGGTCGGACGAGACAGGCAGTCTGATGGGGTCAGCCTGATGGGAAAGCAGCGCTGGAATAGAAAGATCACTGACGATACTGCAGAGGAGAATATGTCTGAGGGGTAAATAACTTAAAATAAATAAATTAAGTTTAAATAAACTTAAAATAACTTAAATTAAACTCATAAAGCTAAGTCGCATACTGAAAACGCATTCCAGTACCACATTTTTTCCCTTTCCCTATTATTAGTGTAGTAAACATTCCACACATGGCATTGGAGTTCATTCATTCATTCATTTTCTA
Source organism: Doryrhamphus excisus (assembly GCF_037039965.1). Lineage (NCBI taxonomy): Eukaryota > Metazoa > Chordata > Actinopteri > Syngnathiformes > Syngnathidae > Doryrhamphus > Doryrhamphus excisus. The sequence continues at coordinate 15,612,308 of NC_136370.1, read as the reverse complement.
CCGCTAATCCTCACGGGGGTTACAGGGGGGTGCTAGAGCCTATCCCAGCTGTCTTGGGGCAGGGTACACCTTGGACTGGTGGCCAGCCAATCACAGGGCAAATATAGACAAACAACCATTCACACTCACATTCATACCTATGGACAATTTGGAGTGGCCAATTAACCTAGCATGTTTTTGGAATGTGGGAGGAAACCGGAGTACCCGGAGAAAACCCACGCATGCACGGGGAGAATATGCAAACTCCACACAGAGATGCCCCAAGAGGGGAATCGAACTTGGGTCTCCTAGCTGTGTGGCCTGTGTGCTCACCACTCACCACTCGGCAGGCATTGGAGTAACAAACGTTAAACCCCTCTGGTTAAGTGCTTAGTCAGTTTTAAAGAAATTTGTATAGCACATTTAGGATACTTTGACATCACCACAGGGCAACAGAGGATCGAACCTGCAACCTTTAGGTTGGGAGACGACCACTCATGCCACCCCATTACCATACCCTCTCAGCCTTTAAATGTTAAGTTACTGGAGTACACAAAACTCATGACTATCCCTATTATAAGTCATAATCAATCAAACAAGGTGAGTCTGTATAGGCTCTTGCGTCTATATTATCAATATTCACTCTGTCCTTAACAAAACCCCCTCAAAAATGTATCACAATCATGCCGCTTCACTTTAAAGTATCAAGTTGACATTAAAAATGAATGATGGAGTCTCTTCATCCCCATCTCCTATAGCAGAAATGATCACCAGGGAGAGATCTTTGATAGTTATGCCTCCGGGCATCTGCCATCTCATTATTTCCTTTCCAGAAATATTGTCACAAATAAATAAGTGACTTTTATTGATTTGTTTTGAAATGAAGTCCTTTCTCAGGCTGCATAATTAAAGCTGCGCCAGTGTCCCAGGATGCACTCTGTTGCATGCCTCCTGTTTAGTCAAGCCAAATGGCAGCAGAGGTGGACACTGTCTTATCACAGTGAACATTTTCTTCGAAAATCATCAATCACATCTAAAGAACCATTCTAGCGACCGTTTCCTCGTATGGAAAGCTGAACTCTTATCCAGTTCAGATGATTTATGACGTGTATATAAATATTTACCGTGAAAATCAGATGGGAAAAACACATTATATTATGTACGTGATTAAAAAAGTGATAAAATATATTTTGTAAATCTTGTCATTCCAATTATTAATGTCCCCTGCAGCGCTTTTGTATGAAAACATTATCTGATGATCATCTAAAACATTTTAAGACAGATTGTTTTGTGGTAAGCAGTAATGGGACAAGGCACAAGGCTTTACATCTTGTGGTTTAATTTGTGCTGACCTCCCTAGCCCCTAAACGGTACTTGTTTTCTTACTTTATGGAAAAATCAATAGCTGTCCTGACAGAAAACAGCTCCAGAGAAGAAATAAATGGGAACACCATCGCGCGCTGTCAATCATTTCTCACTTATCCAACGCCAAAGCGCTTGATTGCTGCTCAGTAGACTGCCACACTGATGTGAGGGCCGAGCGGTCCTAATGGTTAAGTCCATGCGGAGGTGAACGATTTAGAAGAATGCTGGAAGCGATGAGGGGTTGACAGTGGTACAACAGCAGTATTTATAATCCTTCTGTGTACGCTCCATCTGATGCCATTGTGAAAATGTCTTTTGAAGCACTCAGATTTTGTTGGTCTCCGTTCATTCCATTAACCTTTTGTTGTATGCTCTCTTAAAGCACGCTTCTACTCAAGGTCACCCGTCCTCGGCACATACACAGCAGAGCCTTGAGCTATATACCCCAGCAGATGTTGGCCGTACCATTTGGGCTCCTTCATTAGAGCGGGTGCAGGCTGCTAGGCCACGGGGGCCACCTGGCATCCCGGCTGGTCCAGTAAGTAGGCCTCACCTGTGGGTTTAGACGCCACGTGACGCCGATGGTGGCTTCCATCCTGCCACCAGGAAGGAGCTCAACAATGCATCTTTCCTTGATTCTGTCTCTTGCTGTGTTTGGGAAAACTCCACAAGGAGTTTTGTGAAAAGCTTCGTGCCATTTGCCCAAGTTAATTTTCATAAATCTCTGAGTCTAATCCAATTACTGCAGCTCAGGGAGGGAGGGATAACCTTATAATCAGACACCCATAGAAGAGGGCATGGATTTGGGTTGCTGTGGCTTGTTTGAAAAGCCCACAGATCCATTGTTATCAGCGTTGTGTTTCCTTCCGTCTCTGCCTCCACTTTATTCCTCAGCAGAATGAGCCCAGCTCAATAAATGGCGGCTAGCCTGTAATCTCTGTGCAAACTGGTCGGCCTCCTCTCCAAGGAGCTGGGGATTATATCCTAATGATTAGTGCTCATCTGGATACTATGTTTTTCTTCACTTCTTTGCCTTGTATCGAGACAATAGGACCATGGGGGGTTAAGTTCAGCACCAAAACACTGGGATGCATTTCTTTGCCCTTGCCATTGTTTCTTTGTAGACTTATGGCATTTCATAGCTAATAAAGACCCATTTTTTATATAGGGTATAATCCGCTACATTTATAACTTGTGTGCCGAATATGTGATACCCTTTGATTTTTGATATACAAAACACCCCGAGTCACCCCACTCCGCCTGTTTTTAAATGTTTGTCATTCCCACTTGACAAAGGTCAAAGTGAGTAGAGGTGTTTCTTTTTGTCCTTTAGAAAAATGGTGTGTGAATTATTAATTTCATCAATTAGTTAACACTTAATGGAAGCAGACTCACAGGTTTCGAAGTAAGGTACACATTTTAATGCAGCCCATTGCTACCAGTCTATATGTTTTCATTTCGAAATTCCACAAATAAGCAAGTGAATCGAACAGTGCTGTACCTCTGAATGCATTAAACAAAGCAACTGTGTTCAGTAATGGTAGCACTGATGATGCTGTGCTGTTCTCAAGCTGCAGCAAGACATTCAGAGGTGGTCTTCAGCTGAGCCTAGGTCTGAGGTGTCAGTCTTGGATGGGTTATTATGGGGCATGTCCTGAAATGCTTGGCTAGGCTAGACATGGTCCAGATTCCCCGGAGAGAGCTCTGCATCCATTCACGCCTGCTTCTTCTAGCTGTGAGCGGAGATGTATGATCGTCTCGCTGGAATGGTTCTTTTTCTGATCCTGACATTCCTCCATCCAAGCTTAGCAACGATAAACAACATGCAAGTACAGCAAAGAAAACTTGGAAAAATCCTCTCAAGATCTTCTACCATTAGCTGTATCACTAGCATCCCTGATTCCTCATAACCTTGAAGTGACTGGAGGTCACAGAGCAAGTTGGCTGAGGTGTGAGTTTGGCAGAGACACCAGAGGGGCGAACAGGGTCGCCCGGAGGTCCTGTAACAAGCTGCGGCGGCGGAACAGTCCAGGCAACATAGCAGATGTTGGCGAGTTGCAGTATGTGGAAGCAGCCGCTCCATGTGTGGGGGCACAGACAGAGGGAGGGGGCGGGCCCGGGGAATGTGTTTCACTCTCCTGTCATCCTCCACAACGGCCGCCCGATTATATTGGAGCTGACAGCGTAGGATATTCAATTAGATTGTGCATGTCACTTGGTGGCTTGGATCAGAGTCGTTCCTCTTGCCTTTGTGTTTGCCATCCCAGCAAGGGAGCACATGGCACGCGCTTTTTTTTTTTTTTCTTTTTGTGCCACTTCCATTTATGTTGACCTCCAGCTGCGGACTACTTTAATTTTATTATTGATTGCTTCATGTTAAATATTGACATGGCAGGGCACAATGTACATTTTTGTTTCACATTGTTCCCTTGTCAGCTGCTGTACCATTCTTTGACCTAAGAACCCATTCAGTCCAAAATGACAGATTTAAAGATAATTTACTGGCCATGAATGTAACTATGGGATGTTTTTGCTCTTCTATTTGCAGTGAAAGCAGCAGTACCTGCAGCAGCGACCCTGGCCTTTTCACCAACGATGAAGGGAGGCAAGGTATTAAAAACAACCTCCTTTCCGACATTCGAGTCATTCAAATCAACTGTCAAATTTCAACAGAGCTTTGCTCATTTGAAGCCCCCCCCAAAAGAAGGCTGTTTTGCTCCAATGGGCTGTTTGCTGGGCACCCAGGCGACTCTAATAAGACGTTGTCATGTCGTGTTAATGAGCGCTGAAGCCTTTGCTAATCTCATTAGCCGTGGTGGGGCCAGTCGGCCTCTGATTTAACAGTTGTCACTACACCTTGACTATGAGAGGCATGCTGCCTGTTCCCGCTTTGCTGACTGACAGGTCCGAGAGGAGCCTCCTGTCTGGGGACTAAACCAGCGCTGTCTACTTATAGGAGTAATTAACTCACAAATGCACTCAGTGCCATTGTACTTACAAACATGCAGGGATCCTGCATTTCATCGCAGCACTTTCCCCAACACATAGTCCGGGGAAAAGACTAATACATGTATCAAAGGTATTGCATTGCTTGTCCTGTGAAAGATGTGTTAATTCATTAAGCATTTTAAGGAAGTTGATAATTGAATGCCGGCGTTGGTTGCTTTGAAATAACACTAAAATACGGTTGTTTTCATTTCAACACAGCATATCTGCCACACTTGTGTATGTTGACAAACATTTACAGTATAGTTTGTGTTTCTATGTAGCATATGACATGTTCTAAGAATCAAAATATTAATATTCTGACAAGGGAGTCTCAATTTTATCAAATGTAACCGTTAAATTGTATCATTTGTATTGAATTGTCTGGTTTTTAATCGTATCTTAACCCATATATAAGATGCTCGCTTACCACAACTGATTTACACCCCTACTTATTATAGATTAAAAATGGTTCTATCTGTTCTATCTTAAATATTTTAATCGATTGACAGCCATAATATTAATACCTAATTAACTTAATAACGTTTTCGCCATGTAGAGTTTGGTCCCATAACTGTAACCTAGCTTATTGCTTTGCAAGTGGAGTGTGTTAGATGTAAATCAGAAGGTTTTGACATGTTTATTGTTCAATAAATTGACAGGAAATGATATTACAGTCATCCCTCATTTAATTGGTGCCAGATATCCTTGGAAAAAGATCTCTGCTGGTTTGGAGAACGTCTCATATGTGCAACATTATCAGCACCAGCAATTATTTGGTAGCAGTAACATGGTGACTTATGCAAAATCTACCCTTTCCTTGTGTGTGTGTGTGTGCGTGTGTGTGTGTGTGTGTGTGTGTGTGTGTGTGTGTAGGTGATGATGAGCAGAGTGACTGGTTCTTTGAGGGAGATTGTGGAATCGGGTCCAGCGTGGCTAACTTGCTGCCCAACTGGGACTCAGACAATCAGAATTCCAGAGATGACATCCGCCCATCACCCACCTGTCTGCCGTCTCTGAGAGGTTGTGGAGTGTTTTGTCTTTTTGAGAAGATTTGCTGGAAAAAAAGAGCAAATTATCTTATTCTTTCTGAATTCTGATTTTTGTCACACTTAAATGTTTCAGATCATCAATCAAATTTAAATATTAGTCAATAACAACCTAAAAAACAAACCTAATTGGGCCACCCTTAGCAGCAACATCTGCAGTCAAGCATTTGTGATAACTTTCTTATCTAATTTCTTATCTTTGCAGAATTGTTGTAATTCAGTCACATTCAAGGGTTTTCCTGCATGAACCGCTTTTTTAAGGTCATGCCACAGCATATGAAAAAGATTCAAGTCAGGACTTTGACAAGTCCACTCCAAGTTGTGCTTTTATTTTTCTTCAGCCATTCAGACGTGGACTTCCTGGTGTTTTTTGGATTGTTGTCCTGCTGCAGAACCCAAGTTGGTTTCAGCTTGAGGTCACGAACAGATAGCCGGACGTCCTTCTTCAGGATTTTTTGGTAGACAGCAGAATCCGTGGTTTCATTCATCATAGCGAGTTTTCGAGGTCTCGAAGCAGTAAAATAGCTCCAGACCATCACACTACCACCACCATATTTTACTGTTGGTATGATGTTCTTTTTCTGAAATTTGGCATTACATTTACTCCGGATGTAATGGAACACACACCTTCCAAAAAGGTGAATTTGGATTCCCTATTGGTTGAGGGAATCATCAAGATGTTTTCTGACAAAATCGAGATGAACCTGAATGTTCCTCCCTTAATAATAACATTTTTCTTTTTCTTATATTTAAGAATTCAGGAAGGGGCAAACAATTTTTCACACCACTGTAGATGCAACAATTAAACAATTAAATTCAACAACAATTAAAGGTAGTCTCCCCCCTCTGATACAGGCTATTGTTCACATTTAAAACGTTTGCCTTCTGCTGCTTCCTACATCAGGACCAATAGGAAAGGTTTCTCCAGCAAGGTGTGTATTTTCAATTCTCCTCGTTTGGTCTTTCATAATGCACAATTTGTATTTGTTTTGCAGGGTAATGCTACACCAGAGTTTGTGGAAAGACTGAGGCACCTTTCTCATGTTCGACATTATAATGAGTAAGTAAGCCATTTTATTAAACTCCAGTTCCTTGCTCTCGAAACGGTATGTTTCAATAAAGCTCTATTCTAGACTTTCTTTATCGTTTTCTTCCCATCTTCAGCCTCCGCCTACATTTTGTGGTCATTGACGACACATTAGAATCCACTCAAGCGTCTATCGGAGAAACAATTCTGTCTTTTTCTAATGAAGCTCGCTTTATTGATGAACACATCGGTGGCACACTCACTTAAATGAATCAGTTACAGGGTGCAGGTCACTTGGAATTAGACAAACCTGCATTATGTTCGCACTGCCATGTTTGTGTATGTTCGGCTGACACATTGACTTGACATTACCTGTAGCGAAGGAGGGCAGTAGCCCGCTGAATGGTTTCATTCATGGCCTGTGTCAGTTTTATAGTGACAGTGGAAGTTTGCTAAGGTTAGCTGTACAAAACGCAACACATTTGCATTGTTAATTTCATGAATAAATTTGTTTAATTGGCGGCACAGCGATCGAGTGGTTAGCGCGCAGACCTTACAGCTAGGAGACCAGGGTTCAATTCCACTCTCGGTCATCTCTGTGTGGAGTTTGCATGTTCTCCCCGTGCATGCGTGGGGTTTCTCCGGGTACTCCGGTTTCCTCCCACATTCCAAAAACATGCTAGGTTAATTGGCGACTCCAAATTGTCCATAGGTATGAATGTGAGTGTGAATGGTTGTTTGTCTATATGTGCCCTGTGATTGGCTGGCAACCAGTCCAGGGTGTACCCCGCCTCTCGCCCAAAGACAGCTGGGACAGGCTCCAGCACCCCCCGCGACCCTCGTGAGGAAAAAGGGTAGAAAATGAATGAATTTGTTCCTTTTTTCTGCATGAAGGACTAAAGTTGTACAAGTTGTACATTGCAAAGTAGCCTGATGTCTCACTTGACAGTCAACATGCAGGGACACTTTCATTTAAAAGTTTTCAAGGTCAGTATTCCCAAATAGAATTTATGTTGACATACTAGTAATGCTGATTTAAGTGCAAATCTTATTCCGGAAGGTTTTTGTCAAAGCGTAACATAGCTCCCAGTCATACTATAAGATACTATTGCATGTGTATGGGAGGTGGAGTGGGGGTGCACTGAGAGGCCAGCAACTCCTTTGACCTCACAACTGTGGGGCTCCGATTGTCTAGTTTCCACATTGTCTGTTTATGGTGCATTCTTAATTTTGTTTCACACACCGCCTCCCTCACTCTCTCGGGTTATTTCCCAAAGCATTCCTTGATGAGGGGCAAATACACGACTGCTATGAAAAGCCCCTGACTTCTTAGGGCGTTCTTTTCCAAACAGACTCTTTCTTCTCCACCTGAAAGGTTCCTTCAGATTCCAGTTTTGAGGCATTGTGAATACTAATATCTCTCCATTAAAAAAAGGCCCTCATATCCTGCCATGCTCTCATTTGAATGGCAGACTCAGGGGAGACCTCTTAATTCCTTTATAGTGGGATTCAAGACCCTTCACTTCAAAAAGTATAAATCATACTCCCAAATGAACGAGGGGAAAGCGAGGGATTGACGAGAGGGGCTTCTGATGTGTCCCGTCGGACTCTGTGGCTGAATCCGTCTCCCCAAACGGCTCAAATCCACTCTCCGACGAGGTGGCTTCCTGCATCCTCACGAGCCATCTCAGCATACATGGCATCCAAACAACGATGTCACAACGCCCCAACGGCTAATGCCCACTCTAAACAAACTTCAAATGACCTCCTTTTTCACTTTTTCATTGCTTTTTTCACATCTTACCCACATGATGGATGTCAAACCCAGAGGCCTGAGTGTAAAGTGTTTACCCTCTGGGCCGTGTGTGCGAATGAATCTTGTTCTGCAACCACACCGGAATGACGTTATATTAATAAAAGCTGTCATCTACTGTTTGGCGGCAGGTGATGATGACAATGTGAGATTTGATGTTAAGCGATGAAGGTGGAGACGAGCTTGTGTGCCACTTATCCTCGTTTTGGAGTGGGACCTGGAATGCTCGGCGTCGCACGTTAGAATGCCATAGCAGCCTCCTCGCTATCGACGTATTTATTACTAAATGACACTCGCGCTGTGAGATAAATCATAGTCTCAAGCCACTCCCTTCCCCGTTTTTATTTTAATTGTCAGATCTCTGTGTCAGCAGTTAGTATATTGGTGTGAGTGGCCTATTGATTATTGATTTGCAGCTATCGATTATGTTCCCTGGAGACCCTAATCCTTTCTGATTCATTTGAATAGCTCTATTAATCTTGAGATCCTGCCTCACACCTGAAGCGCAGTGTTCCCTGATGAAAATAGATAGCCATTTTGTAAGCGACCCACCTCACTCCTCTTTTGATTCATTCTTTTTAATTGATATATTTGCTTTTGGATGTGGGCGCCAAAATTGCAATTGACCCGCTGTCACTGATCTTTTAGTCAGCACCCTGGGGGAGTATTTTGCCTTTAGGAGTGTCTCATCTGACCTGAAAAAAATCCATCTCAAACACTTTTTAGTCGGTGTCCTTGTGTCTTTGATAGAATTTAGTAGTTGTTTAGTTGCCTTTGTGACTTGTTTTTTCACCACCTATGCACTTTTTAGTCATTTCTTTCATTTTCATACATTTTGGGTGGAAACATCTGCCATCCTTCCAAAATAACATAATATAAACATAAAAGAATACAGTAGATCCTTGCTAATCAAGCAAATAGTGATGTTCTTTTTCCGTGCTAACAATGGACGTCATTGGGATAAACCTATTCCGACTATGAAGCCCTCTACAAAACAACGTTGCATCTTTTGATATACATATATATATACTGTAATCATGCATAAACACGTACACTGATGAAAACATGTAATAGTTGCAGTATCTTGCCGTATTTTGACGATTTAAAACACTACCAAAAACATTGATACACATACTTATGCTAGTTCTGTCAAAAACAGCACCAGCGACAACACTTACGATGTCCTCTCTCGTTGGGATGGCATCGAAATTGTAGTGAAATTGAGAGCTTGTGATTTTTCATTTTTTTTCATGTTGGCTGCTACAATAATAATAATATTGCTGTAGCTTGGTTAATATACAAGTCAGTTATGTTAATGGAACACTGTTTGTTGGTATTTCCCATTACGTCGTTGCTAGCTAGCTTATATTAACTCGCTTTCTCGCGCTAGAATGCACAGAAAAGGGAAATAAATATATGTTTATGTTTCACACAAGAAGTGTGAATGATGGGAAAAATTCCCCCAAAAAGTGAAGTTCCCCTTTAACTTGTTTGCACCTAGCTGCAGGTTTTGAAACAAAGTCGAGTAGAATCTAGTGTGTCCACAGCCATCTTACACTTACACATGTGTGCTATCATTATGCTGTACAGTACATGTTATGCTTTTTAATCACATATTTGTATGTTATTATCACTTAATGCGAATGAGATGGGCTTTTTGCCCAAAATGGCACGGATGGATGATTATCATGGTTGTACCCGTCCTGTTTAGCTTTGTCAGAGTAATGAAGGAGGAGACAGAGAGATGAACCTCGGCACATTAAGACCAGATGCGTCAGGGTATTACTTTTAATAGTTTCAGTGTGCCCCGTGAATTAATGGAACGTTTAAACAGGGATCGATTTTGGTATTAAAAAGTTAGTTTGCAAAGATTTACTGTGGGGAGTTCAATGACTGAGCTCTTTATCAGGGGTGCAAATGGCTGGTTATGTGCTGTCCAACAGAGGTACGATTGAGGGATCGATAGGCGCGTGATTTACTAACTGCAGTACAGGTAATCAATAAGTATAAAAGTAAATGAAATATGCATTACTGGGATTTTATTAGAGCGGGGTAGCAGAGAGAGAATAACGGCGAGGCCATTTATTTTTATATCTATTGATTATACAACTTAGAGACTCAAAGGGTGCCCTGCGCAGCTCCCGACACCCCATGCCTGTGCACCCGTCATGTGATTTATGGGTGCTGAGGTCATGGAACATGCTGCCTGTTAAAAGCCTGCCCTGATGGGCCCCTCGTTGAAGCACATGGCTCGTGGGTTTGCTTATGTTGCCATGCGGTCTCAGACGAGCCAAGGGGGTTAACGAGAGTGTACGTCGTCCAGCCATCAGTCATCTCGTCCAAGCAGGTTGTCTATTTTTATTATTAAACACATCCCCCGAAATTCTCTTTTTAATAAAAGCATAGTTGTAAATGACAATAAAAATATTCCCTTCTTTTGTTTTACTGCAGCACCTCCCAGCCCCCTGTCCCATACACAAACATCTATCACAGCAGAGCCCCCACACTCAAAGCCACCTGCCCCACCCACCCACCTCCGCTAGTGATGGAACGGACCTTGACCTTAAGTTTACATCTCAGAAGTCAGGGCTATTAAGCCAGTGGGGGTGAGGGGGGGCTTTTCCTATTTCAGGGCTCCTGACATATGACACAGGAGGCGTAGGGTAGGTGTCATTTGTTAATGTGAGCTCTGCACGTGCTCACTGAGACCACCATTCATGCAATACATTCTTTATGTTCCAAACGTACATTCATGAAAACAAACACAATATTTATGTTATGTGTTGTTGTTATATTGCGGCTGTTTTCTTGGTTTTGAAAGTGCATTTTTGACTAAAGTGTGTGCTTGTGTGCCTGTTTGTATTTGAAACACCAGCCTGGAGGGTAGCTGTGCATCGTCATGAGCAGAGGAAACACAATACAGCGTCCGTCCTACCACCAGGTAAGGCCCTAACCCCACACTTATATATCTGCGACCTATTTCAGTCCCACTTTAAACATTATCGGAGATTAAACCAGCAGATATAAAATTTTATGCATCTCACCGGAAGAGCTTTATGTCGCATTTAAGAGATGTTAAATGTCTTGGTATAGTCCCACAGAAACAACGTAGACAGTCTGATCCTTGTGGTAGGACATCCGCTCGATTGTGTGTGTTTGGAGCAGCGGCCCTGCCTTTTTTCATTAGCCTGATGGTTCAGGGTCCGGTGTATTTTCTGGATTGAGATCAGAATTGGTTTGCCGAGCTTTTCTTCCGCGTCGCCTCTCTGTTGCTTCACTTCCAGTGTTGCTGTTTTGAAAACGCTGGTAGTTCCCTGATTTAGTGAGGGGTGCTGGCCTCTGATGTTTATTAATATAGCTCCACAGAGCACCGTACCGGGCTCCATCATTCATTTGGATAAAAGAGATGGAATTTAAAAGCAGACCCTGCTTTACTTGGATACAGATTGCATCCATTTATTGCATTGAGTGATGGAGCGGCCAGTGACTCTGTCCTTCACCTCCTCGGTGCTGAGCCACTTGCCATCAGAATAAAAAAGGACTCACCCCTGCCCCTAATGACACATTAAAGTCAACATAAGGAACTTAGGGCATTCCCTAGTTTATGGATGGATGACAGTCACCACTTGTGCGGCCCAGAAGGATCCTGAAAATCCTTTAAAAGTACTTCAGTTTGACCCGGACATTGTGTATGAAACAAACTATCAACAAGTATGATCCAGTCGGTGTTTATTATGAAAACTAGGACAGTTCTGCTGCTTTTTTATAAAGCATTTCATCCGATCCAATGCGGCTGCTCAGTGTAAATCTTTACCTTGGCTGTGTGCAACGTCGCATCGCTCCCCAGTCATCTCAGAACTGGCAGGAGATGCATGCTGGCAATCTTTCACAAGCCTTGTTCATGTTTTGCTGTTTCTCCATTTTCATTTGCATTGAAAGAATGCGTTGCTACCTTTAATGACAAAAGCACAGCTGAGCTCCGCACACACAACAGCCTGATCTTTGTTGGTGTGGATCGCAGGAAGTGGATTGTTGTTTGTGTTAGTGCTTGATTTGAAAGTCTGTAATCAGGAGTGAAAATGGTGTGCGGCCTGAGGTGTCTTCCTGGGCTCCATTGGGAATTACTGAGATGGTACCCAGCTGTTGCTTTGTCTTCTGTCTTTACCCTTTTAGCACTTCCACAGCAGCGCTTGCAAAAAAAAAAACAAAAAAAAAAAAACACGCAACAACAGAAAAAGAACATTGAGAGCCAGGTATCGCTTTGAATTAGATCACCTCTCCATTTCGCAGCCTTGAATTGGCCATTTTCTACTTTTCTCACCACCATCAATCAGCGGACTCAATCCAGCAACTGTTTCCCAGACATTTAACCAAGTATGTCAGCCTTCTCTCATGTCTTACCTGGTGCCATCAATTTCTTAATTTCCAACAGTTTCGGACAAGTGGTAATATACATAGGGATTTACCGATATTATTCGCCAACATTGGCATAACAATGAGATATCATATCGGCATTGGATTTAATACCAATAATGATATTGGAACATGAGTGACGACGTAGTGCTCCATACATCAACACGTTTGCTTTTGACTATTTTGTTGATGTATATAACAGTATTTGTTTCATTGCACAAACAAACTGTATTATGGAAAACAAAACTTGTATTGGTACATGTTTGTATATTTCTGGGATACATATTTTTAGTGTTAAGTTGCTGTGTGATGAGTTTAATGTTGTTTGTAAAATGACATTATGAGTTCAACTGTTAATATTGAGTAATTACCTCCTGCGATTTCCAATGGGTATTGGCACATGTTTGTATATTTCTGGGATATATATTTTGAGTGTTAAGTTGCTGTGTGAAGAGTTTAATGTTGTTTGTAAAATGACATCATGAGTTCAACTGTTCAACTCCTGCGAGTTCCAATGGGTTGAGAAGCCCATCATGAGTTTTCCCATAGCTTATGATCGTCCCCGATCCACAATATGCCATTTTATGATGTGGACACTTGTGGCCTTGCCTGCACGGCTGAAATCCTGAGCCAGTTGCTCACCGTCCCTTTAAGTCAAGACCGGTGTAATTAGGTTTGGCTGACGTTATCAGCCTCAGTCACTGAATGTTATCATTGTACAAAGGAAAGTAGTATGTTTGCCCTCATGGTGAGCAGACCCTCGGTTGGTCCTTTCCTTCATGTGTCTACTCGCCTGAGTCAGACGGCTGCGTGACAGATCACCCGCGTCGGAGGCGCATCGTGTTCCTACCCGGCGGTCCGGCCTCCTCTCATTAATGCCCAGGCTGGTGTGAGGGCTGTATGGCAGCACAAGACAAATAACGCTCGTGCTCAGCCATCACTTCTGCTGACAGAAATGCAGCCCACCGCACTATTTTGCCCTCTCCGGCTTCCCCTCCGCACCCTGCCCGCGTCCTTCAAACCCGCCTGTGTCTCCAGCTGCATTGCCTCGCCGATGGCTGCCTCTTCAGCGGTGATGCGGGTTCTTCCCGGGGTATGAGCTCAGTGCTTGACCTACACACATTGACATAGTCTGACCAAGCATCCTCCAATGGGAGCGTTCTGACCCTAAGCCTGGGAGGTCTCCCTTCAAGGCCCATTTTTTTAATGGTTTGTATTTTTCAGACAGAAAAAGAACAAATAGGGAAAAGCAAGCAAGTGAGAGAAACACAAAGGCTTAATCATTAAAGAGCCTTGTTCATTTAAGTGTGGGAATCAGCAAGCCCATGACTGTCAATGTGTAATTAGCTGATTAATAAACAGGGAGAAGGTGAGTGCTCCAGGAAGGTCTGTAATGATTGTTTTTAAAGAGCATCACATGAGAGCTTATTAAGATGGTAAGATGGTTCCATTCAAGCTCCCATTATCGCCCACAATAAATGCTTGTACTGTAATTCCCACCCCACCGACAGAAAACCTTGTAATGTCTTCCGTGACCTTGATGTAAAACTAGTTGAGTGTGTAGGTAATATTTATTATTCACATCCATCTTTTTAAAGAGTCCAGTAATTATCCTCGCATGCAAAGAGTTTAATTAGCTGTTGAATGGGAATGATTTTTATTATTTTTCTCAAAATATCAATACAACTAATGTGCAGTCATTGATGGAAATCAACATGCTTGAAGGTACAGCATGTATTTATTTATTTCTTTTGGGTTGATGTTAAATTAGTCCACAATCTAATATTATATGACAAAGTCAAATATATCACATTTTCCATTCAGAAATGATGTTTTATGGTAATGAACGCTACTGTAATACCTATGTATCTAATGATCATACTTTGTATGCGGTGTCAAACGTTGTCATTGTCTGATTGTTCCCAGCCATTTGTATGTATCTGGAAAATATCAACATTTCGGCATTTTGATCCGGAGCGTTGACCATGCTGAACCCGAGTCTTTGGCTCAGCAACGGTTAGTCATCGTTCCCTCAAGTAATATTAATCAATTATCTTGCCCGCCGGATCAGTTTGGGGGAGAAGTCATCTGGAAAGAGGCACAAGCAAATATAATGGGAGCAAGCACATGCACATGCCAGTGAACGCTGTAATGCCTAATCCTTTGAGACAGCCCACCGCTACAATGTCACTTCTAGTTCGCTTGTCCTCTGCTCTCAAACCTGCCTGGCAAATGTCTTGTCTGACCCATGCTAACTTTTGTTTTTTTGGAAGTGGAGCGAGATTGGTGAAGATTTCTTATAATGGAAGACAGGTCAGGTTCCTTTTCTTTACTTGCAGAGACAAAAGGCTCAAGGGAGAGAGTGAGTGAGTGTGTGTGTGTGTGTGTGTGTGTGTGATGGATGGAAGTGAAAAACACACATTTCCCTACCATTTACCAAGGCATAACTCCAAGAGGAGGAAGTTAAGCAATGCAGGGCTGCAGTGCTGATTGGTCTTTTAATAACCATGACCACAAGTCATATGGGGCCAAATTGGATTTGGCTCACTTGACCAAAACCTCATTAATACTCAACCTATTAGCACAGGCTAGTTTCAAAGTTTTATTTCAATGTACCTAAAGCAGGGAGCGATGCGTAGCCTGTGACTAAATTAATTTTTGTATGAGAGGGTGTGCATTAAAACTGGAAAATGTTCCTTTGTTGTTTCCAAATTATGATTAATGTAGTCTTTTTCTTCTAGCTTGTAAGGATCACCAGAGAGGAAAGGACCATGGAGCCAGTAAGATCTCACCCCGAGAGACAGTAGAGTTCTCGGGTGGAACCCTTCTATCTTTCCCTCAGACGACCAAGAAGGACCCCTGATGCCACAAGCAAGTCCTGGAATCATATGGAAAAAAGCCATACTTGAGAGAATACGTAGACCTTTGCAGCACAAACTTCATGACAACGAAGAAATTCAAATCACATAATTGCATTTGTAATCAGTCACTTCCAAGTCTATTAAGCACGAGTGATGTAAGTGCAATCAGGCGGCCTGCTAAAGTGGACAGCCTCCTCGTCGGACTGAAGAGTTTGTGGCTCCTCCTGGTTCTCCACACACTGAGACCACATGCTAACACGCATTCCTACAATCATGTCCCTTCTTGTATCAGCATTTGTCAGCAGGGCGCTTTTCTGGATGGCCTGTCGAACCTTGGGTGGCTTGACTTTCGCCCTTCAGAGTGTTACCGAAGAGTTTAGCGAAGCCAGAGCAAACGTGTAGGCTCCCTATTAGCCCCTAAAAGTGTTTTTTTTTTTTTTTTACAAAGCTGCTCATTAGCACAACACAGAGGGAATGTAGTTACGGTCCTCGGAGGGTCTGCCTCTGTTCTCCTCAGCCTACCTTCCATATTCAAATGTCCCCAAACGTGTTTAAGTTCAAGGCCAGCCGCAACTCGTGTTTGAACAGCCTGTTTTCCAGCAGTGCTGGATTAGTTGCTTCTGGAGCTGTGCAGTTGGCAAAGCAGCCAAAAAGGAAGAGAGGGAAATTTCCACAAAGGGTATCATTTCCTTGTCTCCCTCGGCACTGGATGCATTAAAGGATCAATGTGAGCGTCCGCGGAGATGAGACACACGCTGAGCATCTCTACCAGGATGGTAAACAAGCATGATGCGCAGGAAAATATACAGTATGAAGATGGAACAAACAATTGGTCAAACAATGTTAAGTGGTGTGATGCACAGGATTGGGTCCACCAGGATGACAAAATATTTGAACATTAATTTGAAGAAAAGTACAATGAAAAAATATGACTGGGCAGACACACTTTTTTATTTAACCGCATCACAAAACAATGCAGGTGCATTTTGAAAGGTTTATTGTCCAACAAATTAACGCCAAATGATATTGTCAACATTTTTTAGAGCAAATAAACCACGGAATTGCAACTTGCTTCTATTTTCTCACAGGCAATTTGTGTTGGCTGTCAAACCTTTGCAGCATTTCTTGAAATGCTGAATTTCTTCTAATTCGCCTTTTATGTCACTACCACTTTCGAATGAATTGGCATACTGTTTTGTTCGTCTTAGTGGACCCGCCTTGCTCATTAACATCTCCATATGGGTGCTGCTGCATTTGGTTTTGCAAGCATCTATCTTTTTTCCTCCTAATTTCTACAACATTACCTTGCATCGCTTCTCACGAGGCTTCACTCCTTTGCTGTGTGTGTATGCTAGTGACCCCGCCTGCCGCGGACTATATGACTGACAAGAGGTCTCACTCTGTTTGCTGTTGTTGTATGGAACGCTGTTCTTCTTTGAAGCCTCTTTGTGCTGAACACAATAGATAGGCAATAGATGGAGGCCAGCAAAATACTCTATTGTTCATTTTTATCTACGATTATTATGGCAGTTTTAATCTGAACGAGAAATCTCGTAACACATGTAATGTTAAGTCAAAACAAACGATTGTGTTAGCATGCTTCTTCCAGTCAGTCGCCTATGACCAAGCACCATGACTGGCAGTCACTGTCAGATTGATATGAACAGCACATCTGAGCTTTGGAATACAAATGAGCTTTAGATGAATACATTGATGGCTGCTTCAAGTTAAGCTGACAAGTATTGGCTGTTGTATTTCAAGGAGAGCTTCTCGCTGTGTTTGCTGCCAAGACATTAACGAGGCGGGAAGACACATCAGTTGAGATAAAAGTTCCATTTGTAGCAGCACGGGAACAGTGTTAATTAGCAGTCAAAAATAACGGCCTCTCAGCCCCAAAATGAATTTCCACGGGCCAGAAAGTGGGGAAATAGCTTCCATGAAGCCTGTCAATTGCCCTGTTACAGTTAAGGAATTCAGCAGGCTGGTACGGTTCATATTTCATCCCAGGTAAAGATTACCTGTCAGGCCCATGGGAGATGTATTGATCTGTTTTCCTTTTTCCGCCAGCAATCACCTGACAAAGGCACCTAGGAGGCGAGTGAATGAGTGATGTCTGCTGTGTCTCCTCCGCCACCACCGTGGCTTCTTGCATCCACCGGTGGGTGCAGGGGCCAAGAGGAGGAGGAGGAGAAATCACGCTGTTATAAACTCTGTTTGAACCCCCACGGTACGCATGAGGGGCAGCCACTTTGCCCTAGCCCGGGTCGCAGGTCAGTGCAGGAATTTACTTTTTTTTCTTTTTTTTTTCGACTTCTTTCTTGTCTTTGGCGTTTGTTCGGTGGTGTAAAGCGTCCTGATGCTAGAAGCGCATGCAAAATGAGAGCCTCTAGTTCCTGCTGACAAATGCATGTTGGGGGGTCACTTAGTTCAAGTCACTTTGGGTTTCAAAGCATCAGGCGCCTTTCTTGCGCTGAGATGCTACACAATGGCGGTCTCTGGAGTTGCCTGTGGCTGCTGGAGTGATGCTGCTGCTCCACAGCAAAGATCAATATACTTTACATTATCTTGTAGTTTCTTGGCAGCTGAAACTACTTATATATTTGCCTTGTTCAATGCAACGTCTTGCGTCAATATCAAACATGGCCGTAGAAATGTGAGGTATTAATGAGGTCTTGTCCAATAATGAGGATTCAATGTAAGGACTCAATGTAAATGTCATGTGCCCCCTTTTTTTTTAACATTTTAATTTAACAGGATTGAAATATATCTCACTGATAGCAGGGCTCTTATGCAGCTACCCCAATTTGATATGGAGTGCAAATAGCATCTTATCTCATAAGCTCTTATCATTATATTTAATAGTAGTAAAGGAATGCCTAATTGCTTTGCAAATGATCTACACAGAACGACACATGGCTCGATCGTCACATGTGCACACTCGAGGTAGTCCAACTTACATTCTGTGGTATTTTGTATATGAGTGGGTTCAAAAATGACACATTTGATGTATGTGTTTACTTTTGTCTAAATAAAAAATTAACAAAAAAAAAACAATCGCAAATTCTGCATAACACCTCCAGCCATGAAAATAAATGAAGCCACTCAGATGGTCCACGCTTTTCACTCAGCCAGACAGTTTTGAAGTAGACAGTGTACAACTGTACTCTAAAGTTTGGCTGAAATACTGCAAGAAAAAATGAGTGCAACATTTGTAGTGCCATCATATCATGCAAAGAATGGTGGACCAGGGGTCTCAAACTCAATTTACCTGGGGGCCACTGGAGCTAGGGTCTGGGCAAGGCTGGGTCGCATCAGGTTTTCCAAAAAAAACAAAAAACAAACGCATTTATTAAAAACAGAAAAATGAATAAACTTTTTCAATGCTTTGGTTCCGATTTTCTACAATAAAAGCTCTGATAAAACATTCCACTGTTCTCAAATATGTTTATGTATATGTATATTTTCTGCACAAAATAAGATGAAAAATGAATAAACAAATCAAGAATAAAAAAAATCAATCAGTAATAAATAAATATAATAATAATCATAAAACGGCAAATAATAAAAACTTAAGAAACCACATATAGTTGGTGGGTAGACAAATTATTTTTTTCAGATTAAAATGAACAAAGCATTATTAGAGCCCTGTAGACATGACAAAACACGACTATAGTCACATTTATACTCTTTTTATTTACAACATATTGCACAACTGCAGGGTCTTGAGACACATGCTAACTCGCAAACTAGAGAGCTAGCGACCTAAACGGTAGCCTTCAAGTTATTTCCTTTAAACTTAAATAGCCAAAAACTTACCACTTCCACACGGATAGGGAGGATAACTATTAACAGTTATTTAACCTTTAACATGAACATTAATCAAACGTAATAATTTTTTCTGGGTACATGATACCATACAGCATCCATATCAAACTTGCGCGGGCCGCACTAACATTAAACTTTCATATCAAGGCGGGGGCCTCACACTAGTGTCCTGCGGGCCACATTTGGCCCGCGGGCTGCGTGTCTGAGACCCCTGGTGTACAGAGTGCCCTGCTTTTGACGCGCCACGCCTGCCCTCTTCCATCCAGTCAGGTAAGTAAAACAATAAATGATGTTGATTTTATGCCAACACTGAAGCAGCAAACAAATGATGCTTTATACTGTGAATATCCAGCTAATATAATATGTGTACTTTTTCATAGACAAAGAGATCCAGGTTTTCGGAGGTATGGCTGCAGAGGGCTTGATAGAGGAAATAGTCCCCTTGACTGATGGAGATTATCAGTACATCCCCCTACTGTTCACCCCTACAGCTGAAGATGTTTGTCGCCTTGTGGTGAGTTGGAGCTATCCTCTTCTCTCACTGCTGGTTCATGGTTAAAAATCACATCATCAGCTGTCCGAGCACTGGCAGCCACCTCTCCTCCTCCAGATTGATGGCGGAATGGAGGGGGAAAAAATCAATGGCTACCTCTCGTCACAAAGCGAGAGTTCTGTCATGTTTCGGAGCTTGATGTTCCATTCGCTCTCCTCAATGGGGGATTGAAAGCTGAGTCCAAACTAACTGACAGACGTGAAAAGGACTGGAGTCGTTCGAGGCGATACATTCACTCTGAAGCTTCGGTTCAGTCCAGAGCAGAATTCTGTGCTTTAAACTTTGTCGGATCATACGTATAATTAAATGGATATTATCAGTTTCAGGCTGCATGATGGATGAGTGTTTTTTCTCCGGGTACTCCGGTTTCCTCCCACATTCCAAAAACATGCTAGGTTAATTGGCGACTCCAAATTGTCCATAGGTATGAATGTGAGTGTGAATGGTTGTTTGTCTATATGTGCCCTGTGATTGGCTGGCCACCAGTCCAGGGTGTACCCCGCCTCTCCCCCCAAGACAGCTGGGATAGGCTCCAGCACCCCCCTTGTGACGACAAGCGGTAGAAAATAAATGAATGAATGAAATTTAGAAGTAGTTAGCTCGTTAGCTTGCTATATGTGCCCTGTGAATGGCTGGTGAAGACAGCTGGGATAGGCTCCAGCACCCCTGCGAACCTTGTGAGGATAAGTGGTAGAAAATGAAAAAATCCCTCCTAAAAGGATCAAGTTGCGTTTCTATGAATGATCCAGTGAGGAGGGGCAGTGACAGGACCCCCAGCCCCCCCCCCCACAATCCTCATCATCACCAAGTCATATCAAGGCTACCATTCACACTTCCTGCACCCAAATGAACAAGCATCACTGGGATTCCCCCCCACCCCCCCACCCCATTCCGACACATGCCTCGCACCCCTAATGGGAAATTGAAATATCACATATCTGCTGAATGCAATATTCACTTAGCGCAAGATAACACTGTGCCCGATGTGTCTCATGTATCAGGGTCAGAATAAGCTCTCTCTCCCGCCGCAGCACAACCGGATCCTGACACCAGACCTGACTGTGAAATTTGGTGTCCAGGCTTATTCGGTTACCCCGGCTACTCGTGCATGTTGGTCCATTAGCGCGTTTGAGGGAAAGCAGATTTCCAAGGCGGCTTGTGCCTGCTGCTGCTGCTCCTCCTCCTGTGTCTTACCCAAGCACCATCTCTTTTCATTTTTGCTGGCATTCTAATCAGAGCGTTACAAGCTTCAGCGGGTGAAGTACGCAGAAAGTTGTGTTTCCTGACAGCCAATAAAAACCTTATAATCTCCTTGATTCAAGTGGCCCATTTAAAAAAAATACTAACCAGCACTATCAGTCAGACTCCCCCCCTTTTCCTTTTTGCTTTAATGTTCTTTTTTTTTATTTAATATATAGCCCATGAAAAATGAGAGACTCCCGTTTGGACGTGTAGATATTTTGTTGCTGATGATGCGAGACGAATTTCCATCACAGCTTTGTTTCCAGCGGGTGAGCGGATAATCTTTTACAGTGCAGGGAGGGAGGCCACCATTCCCATCAATCTCGGTGGCTTATAGCTGCTGCCTGCTTGTCCGAATTGGCCAGGATGCTGTCACCGGGTCAGGCGCCCATTCAGGGTCCGAAAACCGCAGAGGAGTCATGTGAGCTTGGTCTCACTTTCCCCAAGGCCTGCAAAACAAAGGAAATGCAGTTGTATTATTATTAAAATCATATTTTTAAGGTAGTCTAACAGAACAAGCCTGCATTACTATTTCTTGCAGGGAGCCTGATTCTCAAGGCATTGAGCATTAAAAAAATATTTATAACAAATATATATATATATATATATATTTGTTATAAAATTATTATTGTTTATTATTGTATTATTACAATTATATTAAAACACAAATATATATATATATTATAATAATGCGGGCTGCATGGTGGTTGAGTGGTTAGCGCGCAGACCTCACAGCTAGGAGACCCAGGTTCAATTCCACCATCTCTGTGTAGAGTTTGCATGTTCTCCCCGTGCATGTGTGGGTTTTCTCCGGGTACTCCGGGTTCCTCCCACATTCCAAAAACATGCTAGGTTAATTGGCGACTCCAAATTGTCCATAGGTATGAATGTGAGTGGGAATGGTTGTTTGTCTATATGTGCCCTGTGATTGGCTGGCTGGCGACCAGTCCAGGGTGTACCCCGCCTCTCGCCCGAAGACAGCTGGGATAGGCTCCAGCACCCCCCGCGACCATCGTGAGGATAAGTGGTAGAAAATGAATGAATGAATATATATATATATATATATATATATATATATATATATATATATATATACACAGTAGTGTTTTCCCCTCCCTCATTTCTTATTTTTTTGTAGGTTCGTCACACTTAAATGGTTCAGATCATCAAACAAATTTAACAACAAAACTCAATGCTGTTTTTAAATGAAATTTAAATTTTAATTAAAATTAAAAAAATTATTATTGAGAGAAAATACATAACCCTGTGTGACTCCAGCGTACCACATAGCTATTATCCACAAATGGAAACAGTAAAACAGGATCAACCTAAGACAGCAGCAACGACTCACCCAAGAGGTCACAAAAGACCCCACAACAACATCCAATGAAGTGCAGGCGCACATACAATACTATATTTGCTATTTACTGCTTGTCCTGTTCAGAGTCACAGGTAAGCTGGAGCCTATCCCAGCTAAGATTTAGCATGATGGGAACTTTTTCCACGCTAGGCCAAATCCTGAAACATAGCATAAAAAGGAGGATAAAAAGCCAAAAAAAGCCCACTTTTGTGTTAATATAATATCAACATTCTCATGACATTGCATTTTTTTGCGATGGCTTTACAACAAATTGTTCAAAAATTCCAAATCAAATCCCCAGAAGACAGCATTCTAAATCAATTGATTCTCCCACTGGGTCGCATATAGGACGTGCACTTTCATAAGTTTTAGTCCTGACATCCTGATCTGGGCACCGATATGAGCGTGGCCCCTACCGCTCCCTGCTCTCCTGTCCGCCCTGGCAGTTTGACGCTGCAGGTCCCGTGGAGATGGCCCTCACTGATTGACAATAATGGGAAGTGGCAGAATTGATGGGCAACAAGAGAGTGGTGTGCGTGAAATTCTCTCGGAGCTTCCAGTCACAGACCAAAGGCTCTGACTGGGCTCACTTGTCATCCCTCCAGCACTGGGATTAAGGCTTGTGACAGCCGGAGCAGCCTGAGAGAAAGATGCCGTGCTCGTCATTGGCTGCTGACAGCTGGGAGATGGTGACTTAGACTGCATGTTTTAGTCATTACCTGGCTGGACCGAGGGGAGCACCGCAACTGTAACATAAAGATACTGTACACCGAGGGGATAACATTGATGAAAAAAAATCATTCCCCTCACATGAACAAGATCAAATTAGATCATGAGATACAGCAGTGGATGGCATTGGCTCTAAAAAGCCATTTAAGAGAGTGCTTTCCAAAAGTATCTCATTTATGGGCCTGAAATAACCACTCACCTTGTGCTGGGGGGGCCAGGCTCTGCGTGTGCGCCCCTGTCGGCGTACGGAGGGCAGGTGTCATGTCAGAAGGGGGCACTTCATTCTCTAATTGATCGGCAAAAGATGCACACGAAGAGGACGTTAGAGCAAAATGAAGTCATAACAGCGGATTGAGACATTTATTAAGTCAGACCAAAGGCCCTCCCAAACGTTGAGATTGTTTATTGATTTTTGTGTTTTGGCTGGCTGCGCAGGAGTAATCGCTCGTCACAGCGCCACAGAGGCTTGAGTGCGCGGGCGGAGACTTGGACTTCCTCTTAAAGCAGAGGTCTCAAACACGCGGCCCGCGGGCCAAATGTGGCCCGCAGGACACTAGTTTGAGGCCCCCGCCTTGATATGAAAGTTTAATGTTAGTGCGGCCCGCGCAAGTTTGATATGGATGCTGTATGGTATCATGTACCCAGAAAAAATTATTACGTTTGAATAATGTTCATGTTAAAGGTTAAATAACTGTTAATAGTTATCCTCCCTATCCGTGTGGAAGTGGTAAGTTTTTGGCTATTTAAGTTTAAAGGAAATAACTTGAAGGCTACCGTTTAGGTCGCTAGCTTTCTAGTTTGCGAGTTAGCATGTGTCTCAAGACCCTGCAGTTGCGCAATATGTTGTAAATAAAAAGAGTATAAATGTGATTATAGTCGTGTTTTGTCATGTCTACAGGGCTCTAATAATGCTTTGTTCATTTTAATCTGAAAAAAATAATTTGTCTACCCAACAACTATATGTGCTTTCTTAAGTTTTTATTATTTGCCGTTTTATTATTATTAGTATATTTATTTATTACTGATTGATTGATTTTCTTTATTCTTGATTTGTTTATTTATTTTTCATCTTATTTTGTGCAGATAAATAAAAATTAAGATATTTGAGAACAGTGGAATGTTTTATCAGAGCTTTTCTTGGAGAAAATCGGAACCAAAGCACTGAAAAAGTTTGTATATTTTTCTGTTTTTAATACATGCGTTTTTTTTAGGGGAAAACCTGATGCGGCCCAGCCTTGCCCAGACCCTATTTCCAGTGGCCCCCATGTAAATTGAGTTTGAGACCCCTGTCTTAAAGGGTGCTACTTTAACAAGCGAGTTCCACTTCTCCTGGCAGTTAGTCGTACGAGGCAGTTATCAGGTGCGTAATCAGCAGTTTATTTGTTTTTTTTTTTGGAGATACATTGTTTTTTTCTGCACTGAGATGGAAAACACTACTGTGTGTGTGTGTGTGTGTGTGTGCAGGTGAGCGTTAGGTAGAGTTCACACACACACTGGTGACATCAATCTGCCTGTTCTTTATTAGGCGGAGCAGTCAGGTGTAACTGACTGCATTGTCCACAGATGGACTGGGGCGCATCGCACGCGGGACCCTGGTCAGCCCCCCTGACAATACAATCAATAAGCACACACTCATTATGGGATCCCTCCGCTCTGGCTCGCCGGATTTTAAACTCCTCCCCCCCGTCCCCCATATTTCTTCTTCATACACTTGTATCTGTTTTAGCTCATCAAGGACGTGTAGTTTTACTTTGCAATTCTGTCAAAAGTCTAAACAGCAAAGGTTGAAGGGACACAGTAAGCATGGCTGCTGCTGCTGCTGCTGCAGTCTACCGTCACACCGGACAGTTGTTGGATGACAGTGATCCAGCTTGGAGCCCGGGGCCTATAAATGGTAATGCCCTCCACTTGCTTTCCTCATAAAGCATAATAAAAGGAGGTTATAAATCGTACCAATTAGCTGCGTCCATCAGTCGCCTTAATTGGAGTGTCGTGACTGGCTAGGGGATGACCTTGTGCATGCGCCATAGCGCCAAGACAGACGAGAGGGCCAGAGGCGATATCGCTCGGTGGATGTGTGGAGGACTTGGGCTTCTTTAACCCTTACATGCACGAGTGACTGGACCCTACACTCTTCCATAAGTGGGGCAAAAATGACCCATACTAGAATCAATGCGTTTTTATGCCATTTTGGTTAGGAATAATCACTTGTATGATATTTAGTATTATATTTAGGACCACACAAGAATAATTTCATGTTAGAAACGTCTTAATTTTTCACTTTTTTCCATCTTTGAAAAAGAAAATGACCCCGTACAACAATAGAAAATGTGAGGATCCATTGTGTGTTGCATAAAGGTAAGTTAAAAATGTGAATGGCATGATATCAAAAATATGTTTTTTGAGGAATACCTGGAATATGAAATGATAACAATTTTTCATTACAAAGATATTTCAAGAAAACAACCTGACCTGGTCATTTTTGACCCACTTTTGTTAGGTTGGGGTAGTTTCACAAAAACAAAAAATTCTTAAAATGTATAAAAGATAAGTTAAAAATGTGAATGCCATGATATCAAAAACATGTTTTTGAGGAATACCTGGAATATGAAATGATAACAATTTTTCATTGCAAAGATATTTCAAGAAAACAACATGACCGGGTCATTTTTGACCCACTTATGGAAGGTTGGGGTAGTAACACAAAAACAAAAATTTCTTAAAATGTATAAAAGATAGATTAAAAATGTGAATGCCATGATATCAAAAACATGTTTTTTGAGGGAATACCTGGAATATGAAATGATAAAGAATTTTCATTATGAAGATATTTCAAGAAAACAACATGACCGGGTCATTTTTGACCCACTTATGCATCTAAGGGTTAAAGCAACTCTATTGCACGTCTCTTATGTCTCTTATGATAAACTGAGCGTTATGATCAGATATATTTTTATATTGAATATCATTAGATCGGGCAGGTGTATCTAATGTTTTGGCACTTCTCTTTGATCCGTGAACACGTGCGTTCTGGTTCAAGTGGCTCAGCAATGCAGTCATGTGGGCCCCCCCCCCCTTCCCTCTCAACACTTCATTCAAGCTACCTCTGTGGCCACTCACACCGGAGACCTCGGCTTCCGCTTTTCCTCTGAACATCTCGTGACACCACCTGTCCTCTGGGGGGTTCGGGGGGTGGGGGGGTACACTGAGCGTGTTTGTCTGCGGTAGGGGGGCTTCATGTGCCGCTAGTGATGGGTCTTTACACTCTCACCTCCCATTTGGGATTAGGCGGTAAAGACCAGTTAGCCAACCAGCTGTCGGAGAAGTTTCTTTCCGGCTGACTGAGGGCTGACGACAGTTGTTTCCCTTTTCTCTTCAGATAATTCAGTCAACATGCTTTGAACTGCAGATAAGGGAGGAAGAGGACGGCCCGAAGGGATGAGTCCGTGGGACGAGGACAGCGGACTGGAAGGGCAAGACATGCAGAGGGGAAGCAGGTGTATGGAAACTGGAGAGGGATAAGTCAAATCCGACAGGTGAAAGTGGCCAATTTACACAATGATTTTGTGGATTAGCTCTTATAATAGGAGCGTCTATGCTTTGCGTCATAGAATACAAGGTCACATGATTCTTACTCTCCATAGAGTGGCTTTTTGTTTTTTTCGCCACATGCTTTTGCATACCTTCCAGGTGTTGTGAGGTGCAGGAGCCCAGGACCTTGTGGTTCACAGCGAAGGTCCATGCTGAAAGCCCCCGGCCCAGCCCATCAAAGGGCCCATTGAGGAGCGGGCACAGGCGAGACAGAGGGCCACAGTGTGGACGCTGGTAATTTGACACCCTTTGACAGTAGAGCCACACAGCCCACTCACAGTGGCGCTGATAGAGATTGGGCTCATTCACGTCTACTGGCTCAATGTCGTAGCGGGACACACTGATTCAACTGAATTGACTCTCCCTCTTAAAGGGACAGATGATAAAATAATCTGCAATAAGGAATTGGGTAGATAATAATTAATAATTAATAATTGGTTAGAATTTTGTGTCTTGAAGAAATTGGGACAAAATTGAGTGCACTTCTCGCCTGCAGCCAGCAGAGGCACTGTTGTTTGACGCCATGTCAACACTATTTTAAATTCTCACGCCGTAATTTTCTCCTTAAAAACAAAGCTTTCAGAAAACTTTGGCCAGAGGGGAGATTTTCCAAAAATCTGTCTTCATCGTGTGAATAATGATAACATAAAATAAACATTAATATTTATTAGGGATGCCTGATAATTATCGGTATGATAACTATTTTTTTTCCCGATCCTGATAACATGATAACACAAATGTGTTCATTCTATCGGAATGAATCGTAACATATGAGTTGGAAAAAATTGGCATACCAGTTTTAATCAAAAAGCCAATATCGGACACCCCCAATATTTATCCATTGAACTGTACTACACGTAAATGTTGTTTTATGCATGATTTCAATAATTGTAAACATTTTATTATGTAGAAATCCCTGAATTTTCACATTTCCTGATCAAATATTTGACAGAAATTGGAAGTGAGGCTTTTTTTTGGCTTAATACACAAGCCCCGCCTACCTCTGAATGCATCATGGAGGCCAAACAGGGCATACTACTAAGTCTTTGTTGATCATCCATATAATATGTCATCTTAAAAGAAGCTGAACCTTTCCTACTACGCAGTACTAGTAAAAGAAGAATGTATAAAAATAGAAAAAAAATGAGAAATACTTGAACACAGATATATAGATTAAAAAAGCCACCATTTCCATCACTGCGGTGGAAAAAAAATGCATCCACATTAGTGGAGTTAAAAAAATATATACACAGCTATATATTCATATACATGAATGAAATTGAAATATTTGTTCATCCACGTTAGCGCACTTCAAAGTTGAGGCTCTTTCCACTGAATGATCTCATGAAGTGATCACCTCCTGAATGTCACACCTACACAGATTAAAAAGAAAAAGAAGAAGAAAAAAAGAAGTGTGTTTTAATGAAGCATAATTTAATTTTAACTGTGAGCCTCTGAAATTAGCAGCAGCCGGGGTCACGACTGGGCGACTGCTCTCATCGATGGCCTCAAATAAGCCTCACCTGTCGGTCAGTAAAAGTCACGCCGCGCCTTCAATCACCACAGTGGACATGCCTTCTGTCCTCTGGCGTGATCTAGCGCTATTAATAGACGCAACACAAACACCGATAATAAATTCATCCGTGCGTGTACTTAAAAACATGCTTCATAAGGTAAAGCAACACTATGTAGTCATTTTGTTTTTCATACACAAGAAATAATAACAATTCATTGCCATTGTATGGCCTTCTGGATGCCAAATGTCCTTTTTTGTAAGAAATGGCCTTCACATTCTGTCATGGGTTTCCTCTTTTTCTTTTCCAAGTGATGAAATTGTCCTGGTTTTCCTTGTTTTTCCAATGGACCCTTACATTGACCGACGTTAGGGCACTCTGCTGCATGTGACGTAATCCCTGAGTGGCTGTCGTGTGGGCGGTTTTTGAATTAGTATTGTCGAATTTGGACGTCATGCACAAATTCCCAAGTTCTTGCATCGTTATGTTTTTGGAATAATTTTCATGCCAGTTTGAATGTTCTTCCTTTGGAATTTGTGTCTTTCGTAATAGATAGAATTTTGTAATATAAAGATTTTCTATGCATACAATGGAGGCAGGCTGCACGGCGGTCGTGTGGTTAGCGCGTTGACCTCACAGCTAGGAGACCAGGGTTCAATTCCACCCTCGGCCATCTCTGTATGGAGTTTGCGTGTTCTCCCTGTGCATGCGTGGGATTTCTCCGGGTACTCCGGTTTCCTCCCACATTCCAAAAACATGCTAGGTTAATTGGCGACTCCAAATTGTCCATAGTGAGTGTGAGTGTGAATGGTTGTTTGTCTATATGTGCCCTGTGATTGGCTGGCCACCAGTCTGGGGTGTACCCCGCCTCTTGCCCGAAGACAGCTGGGATAGGCTCCAACACCCCCTCCACGCGAACCTCGTGAGGATAAGCGGTAGAAAATGAATGAATGAATGAACAATGGAGGCATTCATTTATTCATTCATTTTCTTCCGAAGACAGCTGGGATAGGCTCCAGCACCCCCACGACCCTCGTGAGTATAAGCGTAAGAAAATGAATGAATGAATGAATAAATGAATGCCTCCATTGTTCACTCATTGTTCAGTCATTCATTCATTTTCTACTGATTATCCTCACCAGGGTCGCGGGGGGGGGTGCTGGAGCCTATCCCAGAGTCGCCAATTAACCTAGCATGTTTTTGAAATGTGGGAGGAAACCGGAGTACCCGGAGAAAACCCACACATACACGGGGAGAACATGCAAACTCCACACAGAGATGGCCGAGGGTGGAATCGAACCCAGGTCTCCTAGCTGTGAGGCCTGCGCGCTAACCACCCGGCATTCTTTTAATGTACTGAAATTCATTTAAACTTAACGTACTCTAAACAGCTCCTTGACTAGTGCAACCAAGCAGCCCCTTCTTAAGCAGTGCAAGCCAGATTGTTGCCAAACCTTCGCCAGCATCGTGCATGCTCTGTTCCTTGACGCCGTATCTGCTCGTCATTCTCAGTTACATTTTGCTTTTTCCACTGTCGCACCGTCAACAATCTCTAATCAATCGGTATCTGTAGAAGAATGTCAATAAGCTCCACCCTAACTTTTCTACCGCCAATCCACAGTACTGTTTTTGCAAAAAAAACATTTTTGTGTAATCCTGCTAACAAATACACAAAAAAGTAACATATGAGCCATGTGTGTGTTTTGTTATATTTAATAAATTGCTGCTGTCAACAGTCTATATAGAGTAGTGTCTAATATTATTGTACGTAGGGCAGAGTCCATGTCGTCAAATTGCACTATTCCAAGTAGTCCAGCCTATTGCCTGTTAAAAGACAGCCTTAAATAATAGTTTATTTTCATGCCATGGTAGATGTTTGTTGCTCAGTAAAATATTGCACGAGCAGAAGTGTTGTCACCTGCAGGAGCCATTCAGCTTCACGTCTATAAATCGCAGCGCGCGGACTGTGCAGCTGCCTTTCCTGTCACCTTAGTCCACACGCCGCCGAGCCTCAGATCTCCTCCACTGCACGTATGTACATGTGTCTGCACACACTAGCACCTTTGCACGTGGCGGTGCTTTGAAGAGCTGCCCCTTGTCCTGCCCCGCCTTTAGCTTCCTCAAGTCCCCCCCGCCCCCCTGCTACCCCACTCCCCACAAAGCCTTGTGCCACCGGACGGCGCATATACAAATCACCGCGGCCTTGTTAGCATAGTTTAGTGAAGATGTCAGCTTTACGAGGAGCCTGGGATGCTTGCTATGCGTGTCAGGGACGGCAGGGGAGGGGTCTGACCTAAGGGAGGGGGTGAGGGGGGTCACACGTAAATTTTAGTGGAAGAGAGCTGTGCCTGCTGAGAGAATTCCTGCATCAAACAAAAAAAATAATTCCACATGTATCATAAATGATAATTTGGTCATCCATCACTGAAGGTGTTGCTTCCTGTGCTTCTAATCAAAGCCACGATAAATGGTCGCTTTCTTTACGTGTGCGTGTTAGGGGGGGGGGTTGCGGGCCGGCATCATTACATTGTTAATCTCATTTCCTTTTCTGACGATTGAAAATGGAGAGAGGCTGTGAGTTTATCAGGCAGATAAATGGACAGCCCATCCTCGGAGGAGATCTAATCTGTCATGCGTCAAGGCTGGGCTTCACCTGCCAACAGATAATAACCACGTCGAAGGGCACTCATGATTTAGACCAGCCTGGCCCTTTGTTTGCCTTTGCAAACACCCCGTGCTCTCAGTCATTAACAGGCCGCAATTAGTGACCCACTTGACGTCAGGGAGACTCCTGCAAGAAAGCTAGCAAGGCATTAAAAAACAGCGTGGAACTCCATTATAGCTGACCTTTTCCGTGAAATGACTTATATTTCAGTCTTCATTCACAATTCAATGAAAACTTCCTTTTTTACACTTATTGCCCAAGCCCTTTCCGTCCGTCTCTGCTGTGAAATGGGGTCCGGGCGGCCTCCAGCTTGTTAATTATGATCTTTATAAATTAAATTAACAGGATGTCACTGCTTGATTTTTTTATCTTCTCGTCCTACAGGTTAAAAAAGGAGATAAGATACTTATCACCTCTGGAATGATGGAAAACTATCACCTCTTCCATACTAATTGCAATATGTACCATTCGCCCCTCCCCCAACCGGTATTTAGCCTTCACCTCTCAGGAAATATTGTCTGTTTTATTAAAACGCATTTCAGAGTACCTATGTAACAAATGGTCAATTTTGAAGAGAGCTTTATGTACCCCCTGTTCTGATAAAATGGCCTTTTAGTAAGATTAAAGGAAGCATTGTTACATGCAAATGCATGCAAATATTCTAATACGATACAGTAATACTTCATTTATCACCGGTTATTGGATTCAGACCATGATAAGTGAATTTATAGTAAGGTTCCTTCTTTTACAATCTCCTAAATACCTTAGTTTGTACGTTATTACAGCCCTCTAGACATGAAATAACACCCATATAGTCACCTTAATTATTACCCAATATAATAGACATAAATTAACATGGCACAAATGAATGGAGTTGTCCCACCACCCAGAGTCCAGTTTCAGCTTGTTGTGGGCCTGTGCTGATAATATTAAGATAATTATTATTTTTGTGCCTTTTCTGAGATAATAGGAACCTGCAATAAAAGCCTGTTAGTCTGGTGATCAAGTCTGGTGCTTGTCTCACCAAAACAATGTAGAATACTATTTTTTTTTTGCCATTTATATGCGTGAAAATGCTTAATTCAAGCAAGAAAATGTACAATTTGCATTTTTTTTTACTAATAATAGGCTGTGTTTAAAACAGAATGATTCGAGTGAAGCGATATTTGGGAGATCATAATTTGACAGTCACATAAGTTGTTTTTTTTACTTTATTTAGCATGTTGGCCATCGGGAAGACCTGGATTTGATTCTCTGCTTGTGTGGGTTCTCTCCGGGTACTCCGGTTTCCTCCCACATTCCAAAACATGCTAGGTTAATTGGCGACTCCAAATTGTGGTAAGCTATTAAAAGCATACTGTAAGTGGGGCCTAGTTCTTTACATTGAGTGGGGGGTTAATCAGATTAATCACTAATTAATAAATCTCTTAATATACATTTTCAAAACATTTTATTATAATACTATAAACATATATATCAGCACACAATCAACTTATTTTCTATTATATTTTATAAGTCATACTTTCATGGTGGCTGCACGGTGATCAGGCAGGCCTCACAACTAGGAGACCTGAGTTCAATTCCACCTTCGGCCATCCCTGTGTGGAGTTTGCATGTTTTCCCCGTGCATGCGTGGGTTTTCTCCGGGTACTCCGGTTTCCTCCCACATTCCAAAAACATGCTAGGTTAATTGGCGACTCCAAATTGTCCATAGGTATGAATGTGAGTGTGAATGGTTGTTTGTCTATATGTGCCCTGTGATTGGCTGGCCACCAGTCCAGGTGGTACCCTGCCTCTCGCCCGAAGACAGCTGGGATAGGCTCCGGCATACTCCCTGTGAACTTGTTGAGGATCATCGTGTACATCCAACGGACACTCCAAACTCATGTCAACACCACTGGATGTCAGTGAGTAACATTATGATAAATATCCATAATCCTGTCCTGTCATTATCATTTCTGTTAATAAAGTAGAGTTCAAATGGGAATATTTCAGACATATAATCATGATTAACTATCAGTGTGGCCTTAAAGCTCCAAATATACTCCACTTCCTGTGTTTGCTGTT
Source organism: Doryrhamphus excisus (assembly GCF_037039965.1). Classification (NCBI taxonomy): domain Eukaryota; kingdom Metazoa; phylum Chordata; class Actinopteri; order Syngnathiformes; family Syngnathidae; genus Doryrhamphus; species Doryrhamphus excisus. The sequence goes on along the minus strand of NC_136370.1, from coordinate 15,579,270 downwards.
TTCGCTGTCACATATTTGAGCTTTTATTGTCATTTTTAAAACAACTATCATACTCAACTTTGCCAGGACTCTTTCTTACCTGGACTCAGGCCCACTAAAGCTTCCTGCGCTCATCTTATCTCCCGCCTCCACACACACACACACACACACACCACCACAAACGTACACACACTCGCATGCAGCATGCATTTATTTACCCGTTATAGCTCCTAATGCAGTTTGACGAATGAGTGACAGCTTGACACTTCATTCGGCAAGATTAATAGAACGACACAATATTTACGTGGCAGAGACAGCCAATTATCCCACCATCTATCATCCAGATTATCTTTCTGATTGAAAACTACTCGTCCATGTAATCGGAATTATTTGGAATTAGAAGGGAATTTATGGCGCCTTGTGTCACTTTTCCCGCACGGTGGTAAATTAGAAATATTAGATACATAAAGGGAGTGGAGGAAATGGCATAAATAGAGGCGCAGAGTTAATGTCACCCCTTTATATATATATATATTTTTTTTTTTTCGCTCCCTTTCAGTGCCCCCGCGTGAACCCCATTTTTGAGTCACCATTTTATAGGTTGCCTGCGCATATTATTAATACATAGATTACACCGCATAGTCAGGCGATGCTGCAACCTGTGCTCGCATGGAGGAGCCACACATATCGCCATGCGCCTCGTGTTAGGGGATGTTGATACGTTTGAAAGGACAGGGGGGTTATTTTAATGGGAATGCCGCATTAAACGGTTTCAGCACTGTAATGGATAGATCTTATCAAGAGACAATGTTTTGTGCGTATTGATTGAAGTTTTTCAATGTCCGTCTAAGGCTGGCCTGACATTATTAGCTACGTAGTCCTTCAACCTCTGTTGATGTATGGATATCACCCATTTTACCCTTTTTTTAAAAAAAAAACATTTTTGTATAAACTTTATCGATTGATTCATTTAGAAAAACCTCTCTGACCTTTATTGTGTCGACCCCCATTTCACAATATAAAACCATAAAACCATATGTCATTGTCACGGGTTAACAGTACAGTACTCACGAGGGGTGTCGGGAAATGAGACAATGAGATTGGGTCCACGAGACGAGACAAGATTTAGAAAAAATATGACTGGACACAAGGCTGCACGGCGGAGGAGTGGTTAGCGTGCAGGCCTCACAGTTTTCTGCTCATCCCAGACTCAATTTAATCCATCTCCGGACTGTTTTTTTTAAACATAACCTATAGCTAGCTTAGCAAATTTGATGCCGTACTTTCACTGTTGGTGCAGACTTGCCAACATGTACACATTTATTGTACTCAACATGCAATTTGACTCTTGAATATGCTTGCATGCTTCACAGCTCTCCATTTTGTTGGATTTTCCTGGTTTCAGTGTCGAGTTCAGTCTGTATGGGACATAGAACAGGCTGCACGGTGGGTGAGTGGGTTTTCTCCGGGTACTACGGTTTCCTCCCACATTACGAAAAAAAACATGCTCGGTTAATTGGCGACTCCAAATTGTCCATAGGTATGAATGTGAGTGTGAATGGTTGTTTGTCTATATGTGCCCTGTGATTGGCTGGCCACCAGTCCAGAGTGTACTCCGCCTCTTGCCCAAAGACCGCTGGGATTGACATTTTTTGTCCCACAATTTGACGAAATAAGACCAAATAATCTCCTGTTATGGTTATATAAAATAATTAAAAAGTCAGAACATCTACATGTGTTGATCTGACAAATCTTAAGTAACTTTGATCAAATGTAGAATTACTACAGCTTCTGCCTGCCAATTGGTTCCCATTTTTGATCAACTACGGACAAAACGACCACACATCACTCACCGACCGTGGGAACTTTGAGGTAGTTTGGATTGCAAGACCTATTACTGTATTATCATTCATAGTCGCCATGCCATAGTTCACAATCTGATGGTGGTACATGATCTTAGCCCTTTTCCATGTAGGGTTATAGTAATAGAATTAGAAAAGTGACATTTGATTTGATCAAATCCAAACAGTCTAAAAGCTTCGCAGTCGTTGTTTTTTTTTCTATTACAAATGTTGAGAATTGCCACACACAACAATGTTCAAGGGGGCCTTGATTTTATTGGCCAGAGTGCGTTGTGACTTGTAAATAGGATTAGGCCATCCCAATATAGTGTCTCAACAACTGCCTTGTTTATTTTTATCCTCTTATTAGGAGAGTTGGATCCTTAAAGGGTGCCAAAATTATCCTGCAAATTGCTGACAAGGAAAAATGAAAGGTTATTATAAGCAATCTGTCTGCGTTGAAGCACAATGTGACTGCTGCGCTTGCGATACCAACGAGGTGACCTCAGTCAGATGGGTGTGGGTGTGTGTGTGTGTGCATTGAGGGGGGGCATGCTGAAAGTCAGACGCAGCATAAGGACGGGACCACCAGGCACGTAAACACAATGTGGACTGTGGAGGTTTATTGTACATCCTTTATTTTAAACTTTATTTTAATACGCATAGAAAATGACTGATGCTTTGTAGTTCTCAACACCTGTTTATCTTCTCCTAGCGTGTTGTGTGTTTATTACTGTTAGTTTGTCAGCAAGATGACTCAAAAATACGTCAATAATTTTTGTAAATATTAGAAATATTTTATTTTTTTTAAATTAATGTACAAATATTATTGCAAAAATTAAGTGGTGCATGTCTGCACTCTATTCTAGACCTTATAATAATAATAAGATGCAGTAGTGTACATAACAATTTACTGTTAGTCAGCAAGATGACTCAAAAATACGTCAAAATTTTTTTGTAAATATTAGAAATATTTCCTTTTTTTAAATTAATGTACAAATATTATTGCTAAAATTAAGTGGTGCATGTCTGCACTCTATTCTAGACCTTATAATAATAATTAGATGCAGTAGTGTACATAACAATTTACTGTTAGTTTGTCAGCAAGATGACTCAAAAATATGTCAATAATTTTTTTGTAAATATTAGAAATATTTCCTTTTTTTAAATTAATGTACAAATATTATTGCTAAAATTAAGTGGTGCATGTCTGCACTCTATTCTAGACCTTATAATAATAATTAGATGCAGTAGTGTACGTAACAATTTACTGTTAGTCAGCAAGATGACTCAAAAATATGTCAAAATTTTTTTGTAAATATTAGAAATATTTCCTTTTTTTAAATTAATGTACAAATATTATTGCTAAAATTCAGTGGCGCATGTCTGCACTCTATTCTAGACCTTATAATAATAATTAGATGCGTACACAACAATTAGAAATGTACACAAAACAGTCTAATTTTGATCTTCTGTAACAGTAATATTCATCGTTACTGTTATTAATGTTGCTGTGATATTAAATTTGACTCATACGCATTCAGAAAAAGATGTAGTGTAACCAATGGAGATGATTCATCATCGTGACTGCAGGCTGCCACAGCAATATATAGATATATTACTATATATATTATAACTCATGAGTTAGCAGAGTCGGAACAGTCTGACTTCACAAACCCCAGGGATCAAATTAACAGTATCAATCTCTCTGCTTGGCTGTAACCTCCCCCCCCCCCCCATCCTGATTGACATTTGTGTTCTCCATGCACTACCCGCCTCGGACCTGAGCGTACGGAGGCCTGTGAGAGGATGCACGCAGCCCTCCGCATATGTTAATCTAGCGCCTGCATGCATCGTCTATTTATGACGTGAGAAAGTCGACACAGCTGCACACATGTGCGGGTTAGCCAGGCTGTGGAAATGAAACAGAGCACCAGAGGTCACGACCTCCGGTCATGACTCAGACTGGGACACCGTTATGTGCAAGCATTTTTAGAAATGTCTATACTGGTCATATTATCATTACAGTTACTATGTCTTATAGAAACGTGTTTATTCAGCAGGCGTGCGTATACATCACAGATTTACATAGCGAGGAGGAATCGACCAAATGCAGACATGAATTTTTAAAAAAAGTCTATTGGCAACAACAATATTATCACCTGATTTAATCTGTAGCTATAAAAACACAGTTAATGTTTGATGTAGTGAAGTACAAAGTTCAATTAGAAAGTGGGCCGATTAAGATTAATATTCATTGTCATGTCATTTTGTAATAATATGATAAGTAATTGATACGCCCATAAAAATGGCACTTTTTTCCACAACTCCACAAACCATCCTGCTAGTGTGATATTGATGTTCTCTTCCAATTTCAGATCAACATTTGCAATAATAATGTCTGTTGTATTGAGCACCAAAACTCTCTCCTTCACACAAAGTAGGTTCAAGCCCTGAATATGCCTCACATTCTTATTAAACACATTATCAGTGAAGCATAAAGACATAAATATGTACAAATTGTGCGTTTACTAACATTCATTCATTCATTCATTTTCTACCGCTTTTCCTCATGAGGGTCGCAGGGGTGCTGGAGCCTATCCCAGCTGTCTTCAGGCGAGATGCGGGGTACACCCTGGACTGGTCGCCAGCCAGCCAATCACAGGGCACATATAGACAAACAACCATTCACACTCACATTCATACCTATGGACAATTTGGAGTCTCCAATTAACCTAGCATGTTTTTGGAATGTGGGAGGAAACCGGAGTACCCGGAGAAAACCCACGCATGCACGGGGAGAACATGCAAACTCCACACAGAGATGGGTGGAATTGAACTCGGGTCTCCTAGCTGTGAGGCCTGTGCGCACTTACCACTCGTCCACCATGCAGCCTGTCACATATTATCACATATTTATACATTAATTCGTGATTAGGTATGTGTTTTTTGTTATTATTAATTTCAAAGATATACAGTCTTGGCCAAAATATTGGTGTGCCAAATATATTTTGGGCCATAGCTGTGTAAATGATTATTAAATATTATTAAATATTTGTATTCCACACAGGCATGGTGAAAACCATTGGCGTCTTTGGCATGCCAATATTGTTTACCATGAAGGTAAGTCAAATTTTTTGTTTTTCCTAGTTAAGTGTTTGAAATCCAAAGTAAAGAACCTTCTTTGACCTCTTTTGCTTCAATCCCATCGTTCAGAATTTCATGTGACAGAATTTTTTTTTTTTCAACGTAAACAGGTGACTGTTGAAGGGACACCAAGGATTTCAGTCCCCAGCCCAGGTGAGAAAAAAGGTTGAGAATAAGAATATAACAGCGCATATGAACCTTCCAGTTGAGCTGTCACGGCACCAAATAGAGGAAGTGGAGCAGAGGGTCAGAAGTCCTCAGCACCCGTACAGAAGATTAATGACCACGGAGCCAAGGGAAGGAACGGCAGACAGGAACATTTTAGGACCTTGCAAACAAGCCACGACCTCGCCAACGAAAACAAAGGTCAGAGCTGTTGCAGAATTTGTGTACTAATTTGTGTCATTAATTTTTTTTCCACATAATCACTAGTCATCATCATGCTAAGGAATCACCTATCCCTATCCCTGTGTAAGATGCCGTAAGACTGATATTGGGCGTCGGACCATAAAAAGCAGCCATGACAGCAGAAACCTTTATGATTACTTCAGCAGCATGTAGTGCGGCAGAAAAGAGATATCATCATTATCTCGACACAAGGCGGTCCCTCGCATTGTTAAAACAATTTGCTGCTTGTTAATGGAGGCTGTCAGAGCGGCACACACACGGGTCTGATTCCAAGTGTTAAGTTGTAGGCTTTTTTTTTTTTTTTTTCATCCTGCCTGGGGAATCATGGCAGGTACAAAGCTCATTTCCTCATCAAACACCCGACGAGTGATTTGGAATATTTATGAGGCTTCCAATTTAAGTTAAACATTTAACAAAAAAAAAAAAAGCATCCGATTAATATGAGACAGCAGAAAGGGTTAAAGTCCCCGTGGGCAGTCGAGGCTAAAAATTAATCATGGGATGAATTCAAGTAGCTCTATGATAGATTTCAGTACGCATTTCGAGATACTGTATAGCAGCAGCGGCGATATGTTATATGTTGAAACAAGCTTTTCATTGACTGTGACCAGAATACTAATGAGGTATGAAAAGATAATGACATTATAATAATCATAATAATCTGCATGCTCACATGACAACTGTATATAAATGAGACATCACATTAAAAGCACTGGTGAATGCAGATCTCATTGACCATTCATTGTGTGATGCGGTTCAGCGATGGGCATCACTTTCATCCCGAAAAAAACATTATCCGACTCTCAACATCAGCGGTGGCAGACGACAGAACGCAACGTTAAAACGATCTTCTGCGATTGTTGTGCAGACATCGCAGCTAGTCAGCCTGCTTAGGTCAGAGGGCGCATGTAACACGACACCATATTGACTTTATTGATAATCCATGGCTTCCCTTTCATTCTTTGCCTCGTCTCTGTTGCAGCGGATCAACGAGACGCTGGAGGAGGAGGCGGAGGAGGAGGGGTCGGATAGCTCCTGTTTTGGCTCCTTCTTCTTCCTGTTTAATCAACATCCCCTTTTGGGATATGTGTTCGTCTTAACGCACCTGGAAAACATGTTACACAGGTGATCTTTGTCTTTGATTACAACGCTTTGAGGGGCGACCTTGTGAAAACTCCAAGTGGGGTTTTCATTCATTCATTCATTCATTTTCTACCGCTTTTTCCTCACGAGGGTCGCGGGGGGTGCTGGAGCCTATCCCAGCTGTCTTCGGGCTGGTGGTCAGCCAATCACAGGGCACATATAGACAAACAACCATTCACACTCACATTCATACCTATGGAAAATTTGGAGTCACCAATTAACCTAGCATGTTTTTGGAATGTGGGAGGAAACCGGAGTCCCTGGAGAAAACCCACGCATGCACGGGGAAAACCTGCAAACTCCACACAGAGATGGCCGAGGGTGGAATTGAACCCAGGTCTCCGAGCTATGAGGTCTGCGCGCTAACCGATAAATATCATATTCATTCATTTCTTTGCCCAGGAGTTGGGTGCACACGTTTGAAGAATGAAAAGTAAACGTGCGTAATCCCACATGTCGTCATTATTTTGGTGGTTACTTTATCCACACAATGAGTCCTGGGCCAATAATGATGAGTCGCAGGCTGTAAATGCCTCCTGGGCCGCACTTTGGATACCCAAACCAGGAAGTCCAGTGTTACCAAAAGATGGAAGAGTTTCTTCAATCTCTGTCTTAGCGCCATCAGAAGCCATGACTCCTACTTGTCTGCATGCTTGTGGAGGTGATGTTGTGCACGCTTCTTCACCTTGTCTTTTTAAAACCGATTTAATATACCCCCCCCCCCCCACCCCTCCATGCTTGTGGAAATGCAGTGAAGGTGTCAGTTTTAGCTTTTAGCAGCCACTTGTATTTGATTGCTAAGTAAAAGCATGACTCAAAAAAGACTTCCTGTTTGGTATGAATTAATGTGCTATGCATGGGAATTCGAGTTCAATTCCACCCTCGGCCGAGTTGTCTCCAGGTACTCCGGTTTCCTCCCACATTCCAAAAACATGCTAGGTTAATTGGCGACTCCAAATTGTCCATAGGTATGAATGTGAGTGTGAATGGTTGTTTGTCTATATGTGCCCTGTGATTGGCTGGCCACCAGTCCAGGGTGTACCCCGCCTCTCGCCTGAAGACAGCTAGGATAGGCTCCAGCACCCCCCGCAACCCTAGTGAGGAAAAGCTGTAGAAAATGAATGAATGAATGAATGAATGCATGGGAATTCAACACGCTCAAGTCCCAAACCGAACTATGCATACTGAAAAATTAAAATACTACAGTTCCAACTCGATATATTTGTGTAGTAAGACTAATGAATATCTTTTATTGCATTATTACATAATTATGTCCTGTATTGTACTGAATGTTTCGCTGCAAAGTAGGAATGCTGTTTAGGGTTTTTTTTTGGGCACCCTTAAGGGAACTGACTCAACCACAGAGACTATGCCTCAGGCCATCATATGTTGCCCTCCAAGGTTCCTCACTGTAATCAGCATTATGTGTGTGTGTGTGTGTGTGTGTGTGTGTTGTCAGCCTGCAGCAAGGAGCAACATATGGGTACTTACAGAGTTGCGTCGTGGCCAAATATTGCTTCATTATTGCCACACATGACTTTAATGCATGGAGAAGACTACAATGCATCCCACCAGACATCCTGCATGGATTCTCTCATTCATTCCAGTACTAAAATGGATGAAAACAGTGAAATTTGGCCTATGCTGAGATCTCAAGTGATGTAATTAGGAAACAGTGCGTGAGGAACACGTCCATGCATCATCATTGTGTGTCACTGCTTTCATCGATTTTAATTTGGCTTAAGAGAGCTGGTTAGGAGAATTGATGTCTAATTCACGATAATGGCCACCTTGTTCATGCAAATGGTCTTCTGCTATTATCTTGTAGCCGGGAATAAAGACCCTCCCAAGGCGACCCTCCCACTTGCAGCGGCGTGATCTCAATTTAACAACAGATAGGAGCAACGTCAGCCTCCCTCTGATCTACCTGGCGGGAGGGAAGTTTGGACTGAGACGAGCCGGACAGCCGGCTGACCCCTGGGTAAGAGCTCTAGCTGTGCTGGGCGGGATAGAGATGGGGGGCATGGATGACTGAAGCAATAGGAGTGCGATTAGCTGACCTGGTGGTTGGCTTTTGCAAGCTGTCCTTTTCTAAGGGGGGGGGGGGGGTGGACGGGCAAAGAGGCAGGGCAGTCAAAATAGGACTGAAGGTATCGATCGTACCGCCATGATGAGAACAACACTGCTGTGCTAATTTTACAGAGAGGAGAAGGAGGAGGGCAATGCTGGTGAAGGCAATTCCACCTGTGACGTACTTCTGACCATAAAAAAGACATGGGAGGCTTGAAGGTAGGATGCAATGTAAGTATTGTCAGATACCTCATAAACTAACAAAAAACACAATCATAAAAATACCATTCAATTAATACCTCACTGAGAGTGTCAATCAAATCGTAGTATTTTTTAATTGTAAAGACAGAATTCGGACACACACGATGACAGCGTAATTGTAATCACATAGCAATGAAATGTATGAAAACTACAAAAAATAGCATGTGTCCATAAATAAAAGTGAATAAATCTGTCATCACCGCTCCCATTTTGCTCCCTCACTGCCACCGTTAATTAATGAATGAGCTAATTAATAGCTGCAGTTTGGTTTATAATAGTCGATACAGGTGGTCAGATCCTGCATTATTGTGCAAATAATAATGCAATAACCCAAATATTCCAATTTCATTCGGGTTATTTGCTCAAACGGAAAGAATCTAACCTTTGTATACACCTCATTCCGAAAGAAAAGTATCAATCCGAATGAATATATCATCGAATTCACAGGAGTGGAATATTCCTTTCCCCAATCCGATTGAGGTATCTTGTTCCCGCTCGATCGGAAAGTTGTCAGGGTGCGTTCTTTCAGCGCATGCTCAGCTGTGACGTAACTCGCAGACGTCTCTCAGGTTTTGAAAATGGCGGCGAGCAGTCATCAATGGACTACCGCAGAAAGTTTGTTTTTGATACAAACAAACAAGTTTGCTTAGCAACTGTCCCAGCAACCGTGGTAATCACACTCTCGTCCGCCATCTTTGATGAATCACATGATGTTGTTTACGTTTTACTGCGCATGCCCCATTGACTATTCCGTTTGATTATAGCGGTGCATGGAGACAGGAGATTGGAATATTCCTTTCCATGTATACCATAGTTTTCGGAAAAGTCATCTCCTCATGTAAACGTGGCTATTGATGGATATTGTTCAAAAGTTCATTCATTCATTTTCTACCGCTTTTTCCTCACGAGGGTCGCGGGGGGTGCTGGAGCCTATCCCAGCTGTCTTTGGGCGAGAGGCGGGGTACACCCTGGACTGGTGGCCAGCCAGCCAATCACAGGGCACATATAGACAAACAACCATTCACACTCACATTCATACCTATGGACAATTTAGAGTCGCCAATTAACCTAGCATGTTTTTGGAATGTGGGAGGAAACCGGAGTACCTGGAGAAAACCCACGCATGCACGGGGAGAACATGCAAACTCCACACAGAGATGGCCGAGAGTGGAATTGAACCCTGGTCTCCTAGCTGTGAGGTCTACGCGCTAACCACTGGACCGCTGTGCCGCCCTGTTCAGAAGTTGATCAACTTTGCTTTGCTGAGCAGCCTCAAGCCAGGCGATACTGCTGATCTGGGATATGCGACTCCAAACATGTGGGTCAATGCTGGCCCGTCCAAAAGCGTGTACGGGTCACGAATCATTTCCAGAAAGGTGTCTCATTTTTTATGCGTGACGCCGTGGCGAACACCTGGATGCGGCACGGTGACGCTTCTCCCCCGTCTCGACTCCAGCCACGTCAGGCTGACACAGGGAGCTGAGCCGCTGGTCTAGCAGATGGCAGAGGGGGTCTTTCAAAAGCCATGGCCCCAAACCAGCCCCCGGGCGGCCCTGGGAGGCCTCCACGTGGCCACGGCTTCGCATGTGGGAAGCCAGGAAGGGCATTAAGAGGATAATAGTTAATAGCGAACCAGGTCATTTACTATCATGTGCGTACTTTATGGAGCACAACCGCCACTCCTGTGTGCAGAGGGGGGGGCCTGTGCACGGATGAGTGCAGATTGAACTTTTCGATGCAGATAAAAGTGCTAAATGAAGAGATGCAGAGCTATTCAAGACCGTCACATGCTTAGATAAACATTGCGCAACATTTCAGCCGACTTAATAGCTTGTAGGTAGGTTGATGAGGAAGTATGTTAGTGAAAATGTTTATCTTTCACTCATGTGACTGACCACGGAACACTGCAGCATTTTCCACTATGAATGTTATTACCCCTCTCCATTCCAAGCAGGAGCCAGGGCCATGTGATGTGCCACTCCGCCGTGGTTAAGTATATAGATGAGGAGATAGCCTCTTTAATATCCAGGAGCTCATTTCATTGAGGCTGGCAGGAAACAGCATGATGACAGCTAAAACAAGCCACCCTACAGGATGGAACATAAGCCACACTGAGCATGTGGACCCAAGCCAGTCATCTCCTCCTCAGGCCACCAAACACTCCTAATGTATCGCTAATTGACAGATACGGAATACTGTATACATCCTTTGTTGACTTTTTATCTATTTTACACATTCATCTTGTATATTGATGAGACATGACATTGGATTATTTTAACACTGCATGGAGTCTGCTAAGGCTTGTTTGACATAATAGCGTGAAAAATTTTCTCCTCCCTTTCTGTGTGGAAGTGGTAAATTTCTGGCTTCTTACTCTGTCCTTCTTCCCCACTTGAAAACCTTTCTTAAGTTTAGAATAAACAAACTGGAGGTGTTAGCTTGATAGCATTCTATATTTTAAAAACAGGAAGTACCCTGCCTCTCGCCTGAAGACAGCTGGGATAGGCTCCAGCACCCCCGCGACCCTCATGACGATAAGCAGTAGAAAATGAATGAATGAATGAATGTATAGTGTTGAGCTATTAAAAGCATACTGTAAGTGGGGCCTGGTTCTTTACATGGGGTGGGGGGTTAATCAGATTAATTTTCACACTAATTAATTAATCTCTTAATATACATTTTCAAAACATTTTATTATAATACCGTAAACATATACATCAGCACACAATTAACTTATTTTCTATTATATTTTATAAGTCATACTTCCATGGTGGCTGCACGGTGGACAAGTGGTTAGCTTGCAGGCCTCACAGCTAGGAGACCAGAGTTCAATTCCACGTTCTCCCCGTGCATGCGTGGGTTTTCTCCGGGTACTCCGGTTTCCTCCCACATTCCAAAAACATGCTAGGTTAATTGACGACTCCAAATTGTCCATAGGTATGAATGTGAGTGTGAATGGTTGTTTGTCTATATGTGCCCTGTGATTGGCTGGCCACCAGTCCAGGGTGTGCCCCGCCTCTCGCCCAAAGTCAGCTGGGATAATTACAGTTGGTTGAAGATTTAGTAGATTTGGTAGCATTAGAAAAGTTAGCCAGTTTGTTACCAGTAAATACATGTAACAAGTGTATTTCACTATATTGTTTATAGTTTGTTTTTTTATGCAAGACTCTGCTGAATTGAAATGTTATATCGTCATATAGTGATAATTCCCACAAATATCATCATGTATTGTATGCTAAGGTCCATATCGCCCAACCCTGGCTCAAGAGTTCTATGATGAATAAACTTTGTCATTGGAAGATGTGAAAAAGGGAATTTAAAGGACATAATAATAGGATAGGACAATGCATTTTTTTTTTTAAATCTAAAAGTGAATTAGGATATCTGTTTTTATTACACAAAGTGAAATCATGTATTTACCATTGAAGCACGATGGTGCTTTATTCATAATTGGATTCTAGCAGCAGTTCCTGCAAACATCTTACCATCACTTCTCATCTCTGATATTGGATTTTTTTTTTTAACAATTCTCTTCACAAAGCCCTCCCTTTATTCCTTGACTGTTGAAATGACATGGTTTTTAATCAGCCCATCCACAAAATGTCTGACTGCACCGGAGTCATTAAAACCACACACACACTCACACACACACACACACACACACACACATCCTGCTGACTGCATAGCTATTAGAGAGATGGAAGATGATGGACTAAATGAAGCCATTAGTTACGCAAACCTAATGATCATTGTATTTGTGTGTATAAAGCTGATCCATTTCCTTTGCTGGAGGCAAATATTTCCTCCCTCAAATGATTTTGAAGGAAGTGAGTAAAAACAACAGCGGCATCAACAACCAAAACAACATCAGGAGCCGTAATGAAAGAAGCGGAGGAAGGCACTCAGGCGATTGCATCCATTACCCCTCTCTCCACTATACGGGCCCCTTCATAGGGATTACCCCTGCTTGCAGAGAGGTTGATTATTAGACGCTCGCAAAGGTTTCGTTTGAATCGCCCCAGTTAAACGAGAAATTGCAGGATGAGGAGAGAGGCTAATAACAGTTATTAACCCCGTGCGGGCGGCGGTGTAAAAAGAGCGCCACAATAACGAGGTGCACCACCAAGGTTTGAGGCGCGGCGCAGCTAGCACACCCCCGAGGAGAAGCTAACTTATTAAAATAATGAATTAGCCGACCAGATTACTGCAGCCTGCGGCAAAGGCAATTATCCCCCTCCAAATCCCTGGACGGGGCTCCCTAGCGCCACCATAAAACAAGTGCTCAGAAAGCAGCAGCTCTTCCCTCCACACAAATGAATAGGCTGTTAATTAGGAGCTATCCCGCTGCGGTTAGCCTTCCCGCCACCATAACACGAGCCTCTTCCACGGCAGACAAGAGGAAGGAGGGATATTGTACAAAGAGTGTACAAAGAGTCTAAAAAAAATGTTAGACGACTAACTTTTAGCGATTTGTTAACAGCTGCATAGACTTGTACAATAACCGTGCAATAAACGTGCAATAAAACTGTGGCTGGATCAACATGTGCACAGCTTGGAAATAGTACTTAACTTTTTTTATTTATTTTACCTTAATTTTGCAAAAAAAATGTTAGACGACTAACTTTTAGCGATTTGTTAACAGCTGCATAGACTTGTACATCAATCCGGTATAATAACGTGCAATAAAACTGTGGCTGGATCAACATGTGCACAGCTTGTAAATAGTACTTAACTTTTTTGATTTATTTTACCTTAATTTTGCAAAAAAAATGTTAGACAACTAACTTTTAGCGATTTGTTAACAGCTGCATAGACTTGTACATCAATCCGGTATAATAACTGTGCAATAAACGTGCAATAAAACTGTGGCTGGATCAACATGTGCACAGCTTGTAAATAGTACTTAACTTTTTTGATTTATTTTACCTTAATTTTGCAAAAAAAAATTGTTAGACAACTAATTTTTAGCGATTTGTTAACAGCTGCATAGACTAGTACATCAATCCGGTATAATAACGTGCAATAAAACTGTGGCTGGATCAACATGTGCACAGCTTGTAAATAGTACTTAACTTTTTTGATTTATGTTACCTTAATTTTGCAAAAAAAATGTTAGACAACTAACTTTTAGCGATTTGTTAACAGCTGCATAGACTTGTACATCAATCCGGTATAATAACCGTGCAATAACCGTGCAATAAAACTGTGGCTGGCTCAACATGTGCACAGCTTGTAAATAGTACTTAACTTTTTTGGTTTATTTTACCTTAATTTTGCAAAAAAAAAAATGTTAGACAACTAACTTTCAGCGATTTGTTAACAGCTGCATAAACTTGTACATCAATCCGGTATAATAACCGTGCAATAAACGTGCAATAAAACTGTGGCTGGCTCAACATGTGCACAGCTTGTAAATAGTACTTAACTTTTTTGATTTGTTTTACCTTAATTTTGCACTTTCTGTGTTCTTGTAGGTTTTTTGATATCCTATCCTACCTGGGAGGCTTTCAGCTTAAACATCCACTTCAACCATTAGCAACTTTCCCCTGGTCTGGTACAGGTCAGGTAGGCGGATCAATCCAATATCAATATTATTGATACCAGGGTAGTTAAGATATCAGATCGATATTAGCGTGAGGAGAATACTTGTTTGTTTATTTTCAGAAATACTTTTCTGAAAAAAAATACTTTTATTTTTTTTGTCATGTTGCTCAAATATATTGGATATTGGACACATGAGGGGTTTTATATTGCGGTGGAGGAGTGGTTAGCATGTAGGGAAGACCTTACTTCGAATCTCCACTTCTCTGTGTGGAGTTTGCATGTTCTCCCCGTGTGAGGGCTTTACTTTTTTTTTTTTTTTTTACTTTAGTTCAAATTTAGGCTGCACGACGGACAAGTGGTTAGCGCGCATGCCTCACAGCTAGGAGACCCGAGTTCAATCCATCCTCGGCCATCTCTGTGTGGAGTTTGCATGTTCTCCCCGTGCATGTGTGGGTTTTCTCCGGGTACTCCGGTTTCCTCCCCCATTCCAAAAACATGCTAGGTTAATTGGCGACTCCAAATTGTCCATAGGTATTAATGTGAGTGTGAATGGTTGTTTGACTATATGTGCCCTGCCATTGGCTGACGACTAGCCAATGTGCGACATTGAATAACTTATTGAATGTCTTCTTTTTTCATTGTTCTTGTTGTTTTTTTGTGTGTGTTTAATTACATTTCCAGAATGTGCTAGTTGGTGAGATTTTGTTTGGCGGTCTTTGAACGCATCATGCTAAGCGGCGTGACTGGACAACGTGACATCAGTCATTAATGGTATCTATACATTGCATACTTGAAATGCATTTAATAAGTGTCTGAGGCATATTCAGGGATTATTGTCGTTAGTGAACAATGGCAATTGAAGAGAGAAGAGACATTACTAAAACATACTTGTTATTCGCCGCTCTGTTTGTCCCAGAACGTAACCTCTGACTATACGGTGTTCTTTCAGGTTACACTCCCATTGCAGTGCCAAAGCGGAAGGACTGTTGTATTTCAGTAAGTACTATTTACGTATTTTCTTGGTAAGTCATGAGAAGTTTGCATTATTTACAATGCAGTAGGCTAATATTTGCATGTCATTACATGGTAAGTAGTTTTGTTTAATAATAAAAAACGAGCATGTACTAATATTGAGCAAGCCACTCTCTCGGTGGAGTGACCTGGTCCCTCGAGGATGATTATATAGTTACACAGATATGCAAGAAGATTATGCCAGTGTGCTGTATGAATATGCCTGGCAGGCTCGACATGAATGCAATTTCCCGTCATTTGAATGCCTTTCATGAGGCAAGGACTCTTTTGAAGCGTCTTAAAAAGCTCATCCACCATGCTAGCTGCCAGTGGCCCTGGGTACAGAGGAGTCATGTCGACAGGCCCAATTAATGATGGGCGTCTGCGAGCGAATGAACGAGGAGCTTTGAGAGGATTCCTCCACCTTAAATCCCCCTGCGCTGCTGCTCCCAGACTGCCTTGTGAAGAACAATCAAACGGCCGCAACCCCCCTCCTATTTATCACTTTAAGACATTAGCCAGACATGGGCCTGAATATTAACCAGCTTCTTTTTTCCAGGAGAGTTCCACACCAAAGGCTGCGTGTGGCAACATCCATTTTTAATCACAGGGGAGAAGCGGGCCTTCTCAATGACTCTCATCTATTATTGTGTGTTTAACTTAACTGTGTCTTTTTTTTATCTCCGGGGCTCTGAAAACAAAACAAAAAGTCATATCACTGCTGCTTTTTGTTCTCTATTTGATTGTGATCTATACCCGCAATGATCATTATCATTTTACACTGACTTTCATTCTAATTGTGTCTTCTTCTAATAAATGCAGGATGTACTTTTCTCTGTGTAGGACAAGTGGGCTGAGGCAGTGAAGCATAGAGCCTGGTTCTTCTGTGTAATTGGTGTCATGTTCTGCAGGGCCTGAAGCTGCTCCTGTCCCCCGCACTGGGCTCTTGTGGTTCTGGGCCTGTGGTGAGAGCAAGCAGGGTCGGGGCGTGGGTGCCAGTCATGCAGGGAAATGATATGTTCACCCGTTGTTTCCCTGTGGGCCTCTCCCGCTGTGACACATGGCACCCTGGTACCAAGGTCACATGACTGTTGTGGCACCCACTGGGTGATGTGGCCTTATGATCAGGGGAGAAGATGTTCGTTAAGATGAATCGGATCTCAAATCATTCATAAAATGTTGACTTAATGTAGGAGCATGGGTTCTTCTAAAACCCTAAACGCTAGTCATAGTTTGTTTTATTCCCAAACTCAGTAAACTCAATGGTTGTCAGTCATTTTCTGTCATGCCCCCTTAAGGGGACAGAAATGTTCATACTCCCCCAATTTAAAATACTATTGAGAAACTGATCATTCATTCATTTTCTACCACTTATCCTCACAAGGGTGGCAAGGGGTGCTGGAGCCTATCCCAGCTGTCTTTGGGCGAGAGGCGGGGTACACCCTGGACTGGTCACCAGCTGGTCAGGTGCTGGAGCCTATGAAACTGTAGGAGGGAATTAATGTGGTTGTCAGACTAGCAATAGCTGGTGCTTCCGGATGGTGCATTCAAGGACCTCCAAACAAAGTGATGAAAAAACATTATCAGTGAAGCATGTTGACATAAACATGTAATAATTGTGTGTTTACTAACAGTGGTACATAAATGTTGTACATTTGACTTGTATTATCACATTCATTCATTCATTCATTTTCTACAGCTTATCATTACGGGGGTGCTGGAGCCTATCCCAGCTGTCTTCACAGGGCACATATAGACAAACAACCATTCACACTCACATTCATACCTATGGACAATTTGAAGTTACCAATTAACCTAGCATGTTTTTGGAATGTGGGAGGAAACCCACAAAAAACACTTGTCCACCGTGCAGCCTGAAACTGATAATATCCATTTATTTCTATGTCCCATACAGACTGAACTCGACACTGAAACCAGGAAAATCCAACAAAATGGAGAGCTGTGAAGCATGTTGAGTACAATAAATGTGTACATGTTGGCAAGTCTGCACCAACAGTTGAAAGTACCCCATCAAATTTGCTAAGCTAGCTATAGGTTATGTTTAAAAACATAGTCCAGAGATGGAGCAGAAAACTGTGCCACATTTATAAGTAATAATGAAAAATATCCATATGATATTTATAATAATGAAATAGTAATAGGAGTTGATGATGCCACATTCTGGAGTAAAGCATCTGATTAGTAGTTTGGAAGTTAAAACGCTTTCTCAGCAATATCTATTTAAGTTGTCTATTTTTCACATGTGCAGGTTGCCATTTATTAATCATTGTTTAGGGGAAATTACAGAAATGCGTTAAATGAGGCTCGCCATGCATGGGTTGGCACTGCACTGCCAGCATTTATCAATCTCACTCTCTCTGTGTTACTAAAGTGAAAACTGAGGAAAGTCATTTGCTCCCAATGAAAGTTTTCCTTTGGAAATGTTGCCTTCCATTAAGAACCAAATTAACCACTAGACCAGTGCTTTTCTCCAGTGTACACCCCCCCATCCCCTGCAAACCCCCACCCTCAGTGAAGTAGAGTTGTACACTTCTAATGTGTGATTTATTATGTTCTCGGGGTGGTTGTGTTGCTGCTTGGTTTATCTGCTCCATCGTGGGTACTGTATGTGCGTGTATGTGCACGCGTGTGCCGCGTGTCACGGAGGCGCACGGAGCACCGAAAGCAGCCATCATTCACTGGTGTTGGTCGGCGGTCACATGTGACAGCAGGTGGCCGGGGTCGGACAGCAAAGGTCACATGAGGCATAGACCGAGCTTACAGATCCTGCATAAACAAACACGTTGGGCTCTTCTCAGACACTTTACATCGCATACAACGCTTGTGTTGGTTTTTTTGGGTCTTCCCTTGAGTGCTCTGCAAATCATATAAGTTAGAAGTATGTTACATTTGGTGATGCTAGGGCGGGGGTCACCAAAATTATGCCCGTTCTGGTAAAATGAGCAGTTTGTTTGGGTTAAAATAAGCTCAGAAAAAAAATTGTCATTTTGTAAATGTCGCTCTCACAAGAAAAAGACACCACCGTGTTCGGGTGACGTCATGTCCGGTCCTGGTCGGCTTCTCAGAGTCTTTGACAGAAGAATAACTTGAGGCTTTTTTGTTGCTTTAACATTTTTTTTAAAAACTTTAGTTCAAATTTAGGCTGCACGGTGCGTGAGTGTTTAGTGCACAGGTTTCACAGCTAGGAGACCCGAGTTCAATTCCACCCTCTGCCATCTCTGTGTGGAGTTTGCATGTTCTCCCCGATTTCCTCCCACATACGTACTTAGCTTAGCAAATTTGATGGAGTACTTTAAACTGTTGGTGCAGACTTGCCAACATGTACACATTTATTGTACTCAACATGCAATTTGACTCTTGAATATGCGTGTATGTATAACATTTATGTACCACTGTTAGTAAACGCACAATTATTACATGTCTATATGCTTCACTCATAATGTTTTTTCATCGCTTTGTTTGGAGGTCCTTGAATGCACCATCCGGAAGCAGCCGCTATTGCTAGTCTGACAACCACATTACGATAAGTGAGGATAAGTGGTAGAAAATGAATGAATGAATGAATGAATGAATGAATGAATGAATGAATGAATGAATGGGCGGCACGGCAAACTAGCGCGCAGACCTCACAGCTAGGAGACCAGGGTTCAATTCCACCCTCGGCCATCTCTGTGTGGAGTTTGCATGTTCTCCCCGTGCATGCGTGGGTTTTCTCCGGGTACTCCGGTTTCCTCCCACATTCCAAAAACATGCTAGGTTAATTGGCGACTCCAAATTGTCCATAGGTATGAATGTGAGTGTGAATGGTTGTTTGTCTATATGTGCCCCGTGATTGGCTGGCCACCAGTCCAGGGTGTACCCCGCCTCTCTCACTCAAAGACAGCTGGGATAGGCTCCAGCACCCCCGCGAATGAATGAATGAGACCACCTTAACCATCAGGTCATGACCATCTTATTTTACATTTACAAGTTTTGAGGTTTTGAGCTCATTGTTATTTGCATTATTTTTTTTGAAAGTGGGTGTTTGAACATCACTTTAGACATCTATAAAGTTGACGGCAGCTCCACAGGGCAAAGATAGTAAATCTGTGCAGGTTAAACACTTAAGAGCACCACCTTTGACATTTGGTCCAACGTTATTAGCTAAATATCTATAACAAGTGCCTTAAAGGTAAAAAATGCAACTATTAAGAGGGATAATATCTGTAGCCATGAAGTTTTACGTTGGCAACCTTTGTACTAGCCCCTCCATTGTGGAAAAAGGGCATTGATAGGAAGGCAGATAGAACGGATCAATAAGAAGTGCAGTTTTCTCCTGAGGCATCCTTTCATATCTCTCCCTTGTTTGTGCTTTCAAGGGGTCGGGGGTAGGGCTGCTAAAGTGGTGGCTTGGGCGGGCTTTTACCCCCTTTATCAATCGGGATTTTAATTACACACGTCTGGAGCGACAGCTAGATTAGAAACCAATCGACGCTATCGGCCACAAAATCTAATTACTGTTTATTGACAGATAAGGGCAAGGCCCCCCCTCACTTTTCCAAATAAGATAACCCCCCCCCCCCTTCTCGTACACAATGAAGAGAAGCTCATGCTGTCATGAAAGAGTCTATGATAAGTAAACCACCACCGGAGAATTCCTCCACACTTGTATGGAGAGACGTTACCTCGGAGGACTTCTCTCTTACGGATAACACGGGATCAGTCGGAGCGAGCGGAATGACACCTCTCCTCTGTCTTGGTGCGAGAAGAGAAGCGGAAGATGTCGGAGTGAAATGTTAGCATCATGTTTACACCTTAACTCGTGACTCAATCAGGTCTTAATGATAAGTGATGAGTAACCTTTAACCTCCATAGACAGCAACGCAAGTCAACAACCCCACTTCCTGTAGATCAGGGGTCTCAAACACGCGGCTTGATATGAAAGTTTAATGTTCGTGCGGCCCGCGCAAGTTTGATATGGATGCTGTATGGTATCATGTACCCAGAAAAAATTATTACGTTTGATTAATGTTCATGTTAAAGGTTAAATAACTGTTAATAGTTATCCTCCCTATCCGTGTGGAAGTGGTAAGTTTTTGGCTTTTTTTAAGTTTAAAAGAAATAACTTGGAGGCTACCGTTTAGGTCGCTAGCTCTCTAGTTTGCGAGTTAGCATGTGTCTCAAGACCCTGCAGTTGCGCAATATGTTGTAAATAAAAAGAGTATAAATGTGACTATAGTCGTGTTTTGTCATGTCTACAGGGCTCTAATAATGCTTTGTTCATTTTAATCTGAAAAAAATAATGTGGTTTCTTAAGTTTTCATTATTTGCTGTTTTATTATTATTATTATATTTATTTATTACTGATTGATTTTCTTTATTCTTGATTTGTTTATTTATTTTTCATCTTGTTTTGTGCAGAAAAATACAAATTAAGATATTTGAGAACAGTGGAATGTTTTATCAGAGCTTTTCTTGTAGAAAATCGTAACCAAAGCACTGAAAAAGTTTGTATATTTTTCTGTTTTTAATAAATGCGTTTTTTTTTTTTTTTGGGAAAACCTGATGTGGCCCGGTCTCACCCAGACCCTAGCTCCAGTGGCCCCCAAGTAAATTGAGTTTGGGACCCCTGCTGTAGACACAGGATATCCCAACAGGTGAGAACATTGCCTCACCCCATGCCAACTTCGCCCATATTGTCTTTTTTTTACTGCCTTGGTGGCTGCCTTTGCCTTTAAAGCTGAGAATGTGCCTCAGGTAAATATGGGAGTAAATGATTGGATTATTGTTCTTTCATTTGGCTGTGTAGTAATGGCGGGATTATAAACATTGCAGGATATAGATTTCCTGTCAGATCCCATGAATCAGACATCCTTATCTCATTTCCAGACTGCCGCTCCGCCCAGTGAGGCTGCATACACACACACACACACACACACACACACACACACACAAAATAGCAGATACAGGCAGCATGTGATTGAACGGAGAGACTCTCACCACCAGCACAGCACAGCACAGGCAGTCCAAAGTCCATTTGAAGATTTCAAAAACCACTTAAGCCCCCTGTCCATATTTGTTAAGCAAGTAAATCTAAGGGCTGGTGGGACAGAGGGGCAGCGACGCACGGAGCATCAAAAAGCAGGAGAAAGGGGAGTAAGATGTCTTCTAAATGAAATTTAGGGGAGGCCTGGCTGACAGCAGTGGAGAGCGAGAGACGGTTCGGACCTTCTGATTCAGTTTGAATCTCCCAAATAAAAATGTTGGGGTTTGAATTATGCAGCATCGTTTAACAGAACCGGAGATGGATGCCTGATTCCTAAGATGTTTCCTGTTTTTCTCTCTGTATTCGTCTGTCTCTTGACAGGCCTCGTCCGCCTCCGCCGGATTAATAACAGTGTAACTAAGTTAAGGAGCCGAGTCGGAATCTATCTACAAATTCTGATTACTATTCAAACTGTTCTGGGGTCTTGAACCAGTTCTGTTCCTATGACGCGTTGTAAGTGGAATTTTAGTGATTCACACTCACACATGCAGGCCATAATTCTTACAATAGTAAAACACAATAGAAGAATTAATGAAAAGTTTAAGAGTTTTGTGATTTCCGACACTCTGTGAAGCCATGAATGTGACACGAGTCACAGTAGTCAGAGTAGTCTCTTTTGTTTTTACAATAAAGAGATTGTTGATGGCGGCATGGCGGACGAGTGGTTACCGCGCAGACCTCACAGCTAGGAGACCAGAGTTCAATTCCACCCTCGGCCATCTCTGTGTGGAGTTTGCATGTTCTCCCCGTGCATGCGGGGGTTTTCTCCGGGTACTCCGGTTTCCTCCCACATTCCAAAAACATGCTAGGTTAATTGGCGACTCCAAATTGTCCATAGGTATGAATGTGAGTGTGAATGGTTGTTTGTCTATATGTGCCCTGTGATTGGCTGGCCACCAGTCCAGGGTGTACCCCGCCTCTCACCTGAAGACAGCTGGGATAGGCTCCAGCACCCCCCGCGACCCTTGTGAGGAAAAGCGGTAGAAAATGAATGAATGAATGAGATTGTTGATCCACCGCATCTTCGTCATCATCAAGCAACATCCGGATAGACGAAACATTGTAACGTGGAACATCATAAAGCGAGGACTAGCTAGTGATTTGTGGTCAAGTGGGGGTGGAGCAACAATGTTGCATCGTTTGATATACGTACATGCTGTGATCATAGTACATTATCGCGTACACCAATGATAACATGTAATAGTTGCAGTATCTAGCTGTATTTTGATGATTTAAAACACTCCCCCATCTTTTATGCACCTTCATCTTTGAATGTTAGTCCGCCAGATAAATATATAAATATTTTCTGGACTATAAATCGCTCCGGAGTATAAGTCGCACAAGGCCAAAAATGCATAATTAGGTAGAAAAAAACATACATAAGTCGCACTGGAGTATAAGTCGCATTTTTTGCGTGTAATTTATTTTACAAACTACTTGTAAGGAGAGGAGAAATATGATCTCAGGGAAGAACTAAATTTGAAACACTTATATGCTAGGACTACGTTAAAAAGCCATAGCATTTCAGTATGTGGAATCAAACTATGGAATGGATTGAGTAAGGACTTCAAACAATGCACAACGATGAGCCAATTCAAGAAACAATACAAGCAGTTGATGTTTGCTAAATACAAGGATGAAGAGTCTTGAACCAGTCATAATGTGCTATATATATATATATATATATATGTATATATATATATATACATATATCACTATATTGACAGTTACTATGGTACCCATTATGTCATTGGATGGTCATATCACCTTGTACTTTGGTACGAGGTGCATTATCAAAAAAAACAAACAGAAAAATTAAACTGCATTATGGAAAGCAGGAAGTGAACAAATGTAACAGTTACTGATTGTAAAAGTACCAGATGGAGGGGTAGGATTTAATAAGCTTTGCTTCTTCCTACTCCTTTTGGACATGTGGAACTGTGAACTGATTATGTGATGCATTCAATTGCAATCTGATGCATGTTCAAATGAAATTAAACCATTATCATTACCTGACCAAAACAGACATTACGTCCTCTTGGAAGGCAAGTTCTAACATTAATAAAAGAAAAGAGAACAGGCTGAATAGGTGTAAGATATGCTAACACAATGGTTATTCAGCTACACAAAAAATAAACATGAACAGAAAAGGTGTCCAGTTTATGTAACATAAACAGTTTTTTTCATTTATAAGTCGCAGACATAGCCAACCTATGAAAAAAAGTGCAACTTATAGTCCGGAAAATACGGTAGTTAGCTGCTACAATAACAATGTCGACGTAGCTTGGTTAATATCGAAATCAGTTATGTAAATGGTACACTGTTGACGTTCTCTATGAAGTGGAGTTCATGACCAAGGAGGTTTTTCGTTCACAATGTTGCGTGTCCCTTTTCTCAAAAGTGACGCAAACAAGTTAGAGAGATGATAAGAGTTTTGTCACGTTTGGTGATCATAAAAAGGCTCTCGGGGCTCATATTACTCTTATGACATCATTAAAATGTCACGTTTGCATAATAGGGGCCTTCAAGTGTGTGTCCCTTTATCTGTACCAACAACTAAAGTAAAATGTACACACACACACACACACACGTCAATGCCCTTCATAACATAACATGATGTTCCCTGGCATCATCTACTTTGCACATGAAGGTGCAGTTACTCGTATATTCGTATATTCCAAAGTACTGGACATAAGGGTATGAGCATTAGGCCAACATCAGCTCCATAGAACACTGGACCAGGTCAACACCCTTCCAAGAGTACTGTAGGGTGCATGGGAGCCCAACCCGTCTTCATGTGCTTTCTGGACCTGGAAAAAGCATTCCATTGTGTCCCTTTTTGTATCCCGTGAGGGGTGTTCTGGGAATAGGGGGTTGGTGGCACACTACCACGTTCCATTTGGTTCTTGTACAACCAGAGCAGGAGCCTCCTTCTCTGTAAACGTTGGCCTCCGCCAAGGATGCCCTCTGACGCCGATTCTGTTTGGAAATTTTATGGACAGAATTTCCAATCTGAACCAATTCATCAAAGGGGTCCAGTTTTGGGAACTTAGGATCTTGTCTCTACTATTCGCAGATATTTTTGTTTTGATGGCCTCATCAGGCTGTGACCTTCAGTGTTTAGTGGGGTGTTTTTGCAGCTGAGTGGGAAGCATCTCCAAATCTGAGATCATGGTTATATCAGGGTCTTGAAGACTGGTGCATGATTGACTAGCAGATCAGCGAAGTGTCTGCAGTAATGCAGACTGGACCAATGTGGCGAAGACAGAGCTCAGCCAGAAGTTAAAGTTCTCAATTTCCCCTCCGTCTATGAACAAGATCACAGATACAAGCAAACCAAACCACTTTGCTCCGTAGGGTGGCTGAACTCACCATAAGAGATGAGGGTGAGGAGCTTGGTCATCTGGGAGGAGCTCAGAGTAGAGCCGCTGGAGCCAGTGGATGTGCCTCAGCATCTAGTCCTGGGCACCTCCCTGGTGAGGCGTTCTGGACCTTGGAGAACCTTGGCCACGCTGGAGGGATTAGGTTTCACAGGTGGCCTCAGTGTCAACATCTCAGTGTCCTCCTGATGGAACTGGAAGACATCGTTCTTCATCTCATCATTGTTCCACTGATCGAGGAACGCCAAACTCTCTTCATTGCCTCCTGTACACTACACAACAAACAGCGGCCATGACACTTTGAATCTGCCAATTCAAAAGTGATATTCTATTTAATCCACACAGCATATGTCCAGATTTGATGGGAGGCTAAAAACGGGTTTTTATGACAGGTTGCAGAATAAGCGTGCAACATGTCTGATTCCTAACTGATGGCTTCTCAAGATAGAGAGACAGTATATGTGTGTGTGTGTGTGTGTGTGTGTCTTCATCCTTTCTAATTTGAAAGTGCTTTGGATTGTCTTGTGTCAAAAATGTATTTTTAGAGCACTTCACTTCTTCAGCGTCGGGCCATCAGTGCAAGCAAGAGAGAGATAATCACAGGTGGATTGCGGATGGCTTTCAGACAATGCACACACACACACACATGCACAAGCACACACACACCATTAGCTTACACTTGGAGGAAATAATTGGTTGCTATCAACAAACATATCTAAAAGCTTCCTTGTGTGTCAATATTGGTTGTATTTTTGCAGTCACCATCACCATCTGTGACTTATTGAAATGTTTCTATTAGTTCTATTTAAAAGTCATGTTTTTTATGTTTGAATCACTGACTGGTTACTTGATGCATCTGAAAGTGGGTGCTAAAGTGCTATAATACATTTAATAATAATACATTTTAGCGCTTTTCAAAATACTCAAAGACACTTTACAGAAGAATGGAGTTGAATAAAGCAAGTAAACAGAATAGAAGACACACCAAAATACAACATTCATTGGTTAATACACAGTTAAAACATGAGTAAAAGCAGGGCGGGGTCATTACATTTATAGATTTTCTCTATGATGGCATAATTTGGTCTTTATATCTCTCTCAAATGATGATGTTATGATATGGCTCCATGTTCAGGACCGATTTTCGAATACAGTTAATTGCATTCAAAAATAATCAATGATACTTTCACAGTGACAATATAATTCTTTTCATGTCACTTAATTTCCACCATCAATAGTCTGCAGGCCATTTCTATCTTGCAGCATGAATTAATCTATGAAGGACAATAATTACATGTTTGTAATGGAGAGGCTTTTTTGTGCTGAGCAAGTCAGAGCACTTGAGTGTCCATTGTGTGCTTGCTTGTTGGCACTCTTCTGGCTGTCATTTATCTGTTTTATGAATATCTTTGTGAGGGAAATAATGAAATAAGTTGCAGCGTGGCCTTGTTGTGAGAGAGCCCTCCCTCTAGTGGAGATTGCTTTCAGCTGTCACAAACCGGAGCCCCCAGCAGAAGCATGATGGTGGGAATTGTGCAGGAACACCTCTCATTACTTAATGAAGGCAATACTGTGTAGTGAGTTATATTATATTGATAATATTTGTCTTTTGATAGTTATCTCATATGTGAATTTGTCTTACTGTTGTTTATGGACCATGAGAGGTCATGGATTGCATCATCATGAATTGAACTGGTTTTATACCGTTGACCCTGGACTTAGTTTCCATAAGGCAGGGGTCTAGCCGGTCCATTTGCATGTGGGCCCTGTAGAAATGAAAATTAAACAAAAAAAATTTACACAAAAAATGAAGAAAAATGCACTGTGTAAATGTATTTATTACATACTAATATATTTAAATGCATTTGCATTTCTTTTTTTTTCATCATCACTAAAAATGACAAAAAATATGAAATATACTGTATATAGTGTATAAAACTTTATTTAAAACACTTTAAAATACACGCTGCTTAATAATTTTAATCATTTAATATCATAACCTATTACCCTATTGTGACACATTTCTGTTTGACCTGGCTCGCACAGCTCAGTTGCCGGTGGGTGTGTTTGTTTGCCTAATAGGCGCGCGCCGGAGGCGGAGTTGCCAGTGAGGCCGTGGTGTGTGACAGTTATACGGCGCGTCCCGGGAACACAGAGCCAACACAACACCCACCACCGCAACAACCAGGACATCCACCACCACTACTGTACCACTTTACCACAGCGACCCGGCAGTACGGCAGTACGGCTGTCACCTGGGACAGTGGCATGAAGAAAGGTACTTTATGTGTTAGTTAGCTTACCTTTCTCATCTCTTTTGTCGCTTTGAGGTAAACTATTGTGTAATTATACACCTTTTATCCTAAATACCCTTTCCTGTGTTTAATGACGCACCTGTGGCTATGTTTAGCTAGCGTCCACACACTTAATTAATCACTGCGTAATCAAAACTTAGTAGCCTATTGTTCTTAAATCTGAAATCATATGCTCTCACTTATTGGATGGAGTTGGAATTTTTATGTCTGTTTATTATGATACAGAGTTGTAGTTTATTACTGTACTTGAGATATGTACTCCACAATCACTACACTGCATTACAATGATCATTTACTATATTAGCTGATTTGTAGTACTAAAGGCACCTCATGTAGTCATCTTTACTTCAACTGATACATGAGTATCACAAGAGTTTAGTACACTCTCATGTTTATTCTCATATTCCAGTCTTACATTCCATATTGCAGGCAGATAAATGAACAAATATATTTGATTTGCACAGTGACAATGTTACTTTCTGTTGAGGTATGCTACAATCCCAACAGATTACATAATCGGCCGCTGTCCTACTCCTGTTACCGCTTTAACTTTTCATGCCTTGTGATAGAGTGCCGGCCTCACGCAGCTCTATTCTTTATTTCTATCAGATCCTTCTATGTCAAATCAACTGTCACATCCTGTGATTTTTCATAACAGTGCTGATAAGGAGGAGCGATAGCAGCTTTCGGCGGGGTCTTTCATAGCTCACATGGCGCGACGCACAAGTCGGGATGTCACTTAAAAAGCTTTGGCGAAGCAAATAAAAAC
This sequence comes from Doryrhamphus excisus, assembly GCF_037039965.1. Lineage (NCBI taxonomy): Eukaryota > Metazoa > Chordata > Actinopteri > Syngnathiformes > Syngnathidae > Doryrhamphus > Doryrhamphus excisus. Next base: position 15,551,356 of record NC_136370.1, on the reverse strand, counting down.
ATATAAGATATGAGATTTGTCACATGGAGGCGCTTACCAAGGTGAAAGTCAGTAAGCAGGTTAGGTAGATGGATGCTATTATGTGTCATGACATTATCGCCACTTCCTCCAAGGATCGTCTTATATGGTTGTTTGACTTCAAGCCCAACTTAAAACATGCCTTTGTTTTATTTTGGTCTCTGTACGAGGAAGAGTGTCTCGGTGAAGTCTTACTACTGTGTTTTTATTCCTATCTTAGGAATCAGGCTGACAGGTGCTGGATTTGGCACCATTCATAATTGGATTTCATTTATGTAGTCATATGTTTTTGTCCCCCCAAAAAAGTAGACCAGATCCTTTTGCAATCTGTGGCATGGTGGGGACGCCAATAGGCCTGTGATGATCAATAAGGATTGCGTGATGTTTTTGCATTGATTATAGAAACGTGAGCCGATGAATGGAACAGGATTCCTCTCCAGGGGTTATACTGTTCCTGCTTTGCATCCAGCACAAATGCTGCATGAATCCACTGGTCTTATTTCCACTCGGAAGCCACTGTCATCAGTGTCGGGACAAAGTATCCACAATTAGCGGGAAACAGACGTCTTTTTGAATTATTGCTTAAGTTTTTTTTTTCCTCTCCAAAGAGTACCACTATAATGCGGGGATACAATAACACAGTGACCCACGCTGACTGTGAAATGGTATCTGCATTCTCGACATTCTTACTGAGCTTGATCAACACTGAAACACAGGCGCTTCTAAAGCCGAGGTTAGAGTAGCAGAGCTGGATTTTCCGCTGCTTTAGAAGATGATGGGGCTGCAGAATATGAGTTATAGCTAGAGATCATCTCTCGCAGGTGGCGAAAGGTTCACAACGCTCTCTCACATGTAACACCCTCAAATGGAACCAGCAACGCAGCTCAATAAATACATTAACTGTCCTTAGTGGTTTGAAAGCTATTGCATTTTGGAAGTGAAGTGCTGCAAATGCACTTGCCTACTTGGTGTAGCGTCTATACTGTGGTTTAGGCTGCTGTTGAGGCTTTTTTTTAATGTGCTATACAGACACATTTGGGGACACTTTTAAAGATGTATGTAGCGGGTTTTTAACAGTAATCATCCAGTTTGGAGGAGTCGACTGCTGGGAAAAGTTTTGAGCTGTTGTTTCAAGCAATGCACAACGAATGAGCGAATTCAAGAAACAATAAAAGTAGTTGATGTTTGCTAAATACAAGGATGAAGAGTCTTGAACCAGTCATAATGTGCTATATATATATATATGTATATATATATATCACTATATTGACAGTTACTATGGTACCCATTATGTCATTGGATGGTCATATAACCTTGTACTTCGGTACGTGACAAAAAAAAACAACTTAAACTATATTTGGGACGTGAACAAATTGATTGTAAAAGTACCAGATGGAGAGGTAGGATTTAATCAGCTTTGCTTCTTCCTACTCTTTTTGGACATGTGGAACTGTGAACTGATTATGTGATGCACTCAATTGTAATCTGATGCATTCTCAAATGAAATAAAACCATTAAAAAATAAAACAAAAAAAAAATTAATTAAAAAAAGAAAATTAAATAAAATTAAATTATATTAGGAAAGCAGGAAGTGAACAAATGTAACAGTTACTGATTTGTAAAAGTACCAGGTGGAGGGGTAGGATTTAATAAGCTTTGCTTCTTCCTACTCCTTTTGGACATGTGGAACTGTGAACTGATTAAAACCATTACCATTACCAAGTTACACTGCTTTAATTTTCACTAACGTGTGGTATGCAAATGAACTTAACAATGATTTTCATTTTCATTCAAAGCAGTGTCTGTCTTTTAAGGTGAATTATTTTGACAGTCTTTACCCAGGAAGTGATGATTCTCCCATAAAGGTTAGCTGTTGTTGCTGTTTGTTAGTGAACAGGATTTGGGAATTAGAAATGGCAAAACTTTGTTTATTTGTCAGTTTAATTTATGATCTACATATCTCTAAGCTGTTACTACATAACTATTTTCCAGTTCGGGTAAAAATGTGATAAAGAAGATTTATCAAATTTCATGCAGGAGGTATGAATGTAGTGCTTGGCCTTGGTGGTGGTCTGTGCTCTGCTGAGTCTACTGAGCCTACTATAGAGTGTATACTGACTACTCACTCATAGTAGTTCTCATCTTGCTACACTTTGTTTTACAAGTTTTTAGAGCTGGACCTGTACCGTGATTTAGGACCTGTAAGTGTGTTGTGCTCCATGCACGGGGTGGAGAGTGTGTGAGGGCCAGCATTTTGGATCCCACTTCCCCGGCGCTCTGCCGGCCCCTCTGTCGCTTTAAGTCCTCCCCCTCGGAGCCAGCCAACAGCAGCTGTTCCATATTCATCAGGCCCTTGAGTCTTAAAGAGCCCTATCCCGCCTGTGGAAAGAGTCATTCCTCTCGCTTGCTCGCGCTCTCCATCCCAGCGTTCATCCCGCCGCTGCCTGCGCTTCCCTCCTCTCTCTCTCTCTCGCTCTCTCTCTCTCTGTCTGTCCCTCCCCTTCTCTGCCCCCCCCCTCCCCAACTCTCTGTCATACACTCACATGCACTCTCATACACTAAGAGACACACTCTTCTTTCCACACATCTCTATACATAAACACATACACAACACACATGTTCCCTCACACACACGCGCAGCCACTCAGTCCATCAGAGTCCAACATACCTGTGCTGGCTGGGGGAAGCGCTGCTAGAGGGGGGTTTCAGCAGCAACGTTTCTGAGGGTGCTTCGCTGTCATTTGGGGGAAGAAGCCGGTCTCAATTGGTTGCTCTTTCTTCTTCCTCTCATTCCTGGAATGCTAAAACTGGACTGATGGACATTTCAGAACTTTGTCTTCCAGACCCTCTCAGCTATCATAACCAGTAGGTGCTCTTTTTCTTCCTTCACTTCTTTCACTTTTCGTTTTAACTCCTCTTTGAAATCTTCTTTTTGTCTTCAATTGGTCTTTTACTTTTTGCTTTGCATTGTGTCCTGTCTGCATTTCAAACCGTGTTCTTTTCTTTTCTGTCAGTTCATGTGAACTTTTCCGGTTTAGGAGTAAAGCACTGTTCCTACTTTGCTCTTATTTACATCCTGCACGTTACAGGCTTTATTGACAACTGTTCAGAGCAACAGGGCAGAATAAACTCTTTGCATGTGGATTCATTGTGTGGCAACATCTCTTATCCCGAGTTTTACAGAGTCCATTCAGAGCGTGTAAAATCAATTATCCTGCTCAACTTGGGCTGTTTATCCTAAATAAAACCGTCAGATGTCCAGTTACTTCAAAAGATGATGGCTGATGAGTTTATATTCATGGTTGCCTAGGATGTGCATGAGAGAAAAATACAGTTCTGTTGATATAAATGCTAGCCTATATAGAAGTGTAGTGTGTAAATTGTGTAGTGAAATATGGGAAGCCAGGGCAAGATGGATGAAAAGACCCAGTGGCTGGGTGCTCTGTCCCAGTAGCGGCAGCGAAAAAGGCTGCCACCTCAGCCCAGCACTCTGCGTTACCTGATTCCGCATCATTGCATATCATATTTTCAAATTTTGAAAAAATCTCATAAATATATTACATTAAATAATTCTTTATTTAAAAAATGCAATTGAATCCAACTTAAATGCACAGTTTGAATGTTCTACAAATTATATAGAATTTAACAGAGGTGTTTGAAATGTCCAAAAGTTGGACTTAATGCATACTTTTTATACAAAAGACAAGTCAGACATCTAAAAAAATACATTTCCTAAACACCTCAGTTAATAAAACATACTTTATGTTCGAATGCAGAAATTGAAGTTCCAATTTAAACAAAATTGTCACAAATGATCTGACATTTGAATTATCATGAGTATTATATATTGCAGATTATATGATTTTTGTTATAAATTATACATTTAGATAGAGATAGTATGGCAACAATAAACAAATGAATAACAGATGTCTCCTTATTCAACCCATGTTTTGCTTTTATTAATCACTGCAATTAAAAACTTGTGAGTGCAGTCATGCAACTATATAAATATCTAAAATAATATTTACTTTAAGAAACATTTTGTTTTCAGGTGTGATAAAAATCCCACACATTATATTATGTCAGCAACACACCAGGTGGAACTTAAATCAGAAATATCTGCAATTGTTTCTTTTAAGCAGATATGATTATGTCCAAATGGTTCATGTGTTTGGTGAATTGTTGACCGAACCTTATATGAACTCATCTAAAGTTGGAAGCATGTAGTAATATTTTATTTCTAAAACAAATAGAACATAGAACGCAGCAGCACAAACATTACATTTCACTTTTTTTTTTACATATACCTTGAAAATAATTTCATTTTTCAGCTTCACTCAGCTCAACTTTTCAGTATTTCACAACAGACAAACACGTAGCAGTCTTTTTAATGTGAATTAAAATTCACTTGAAATCATTGAACTTTTTAGTATTATGTTAATATTCATATTTTAATGTTAGTACGTGTCTTTTCTTTAACTTCAGTTAAAGTAATGTATGCGCTCAAATGAATATTGAATTTTTAATTGAATCTTTATACCTGCACTTTACTAATACTTTGTATTATAGCTTACGTTTGTAATTATGAACAGGTGTAATCTACTGTAGAATTATTTGTGCAGTAAACTATTTGATGGGATTTATTTTCCCTCAATAACCAGGCAAATAATAAATATATATATATATATTTTACCGCATGTCATTTGTACCCTAAACAACTAAACATAATTTATGTCAAGTACTTTTTAGTTCAGAAGCAGGCCCCTTTCAAGGAAGCGTTCAGTGGCATTTGACTCTCACACACACACACACACACACACACTCACAAATACACATACAGCCACTTTAGGCAGGATGTGAGGACTAGTGGGATGTATGGTCTGCATGTAATTAACAGAGTAACATTGTAAAATCACTTTAGTATCACTCTGTAAATTGACCTCAGGACGTTGCCGTTGCCTTCAGAGTAAAGAAACAAAGCTTTTTTTTTAATGTTTGCATATTTAAATGATTGATAACAAGGTATAAGTTGCATTGACTACATTATTTATTTATTCATTGTGATTTATTTGCCACAAATAAGATTTGCTATTTGTTTTCTTGCAAGTAACACAAAGTTTTTAGTGATTGTAGTAGCTAATTTGTATTACTAAATATTGCTGCTCCACACATGCACACCTGAGTGTCAGCCGGTCAGTTTGTGGTTTTTACTCATCACTACTCTCGCTTTGCTGTATCTCATCATTGCCACTGCTTTAAACAGTTAATTCCGCTATCCATTTTCCTCTCATGAATTTCGACTTTTTTCCTGTATTTCTTTGGCGAGGCAGATAGAAGTTAGCACATAATGATGGATTAGATTCCAATTTATTTGACATTATTCCCAGCTTGCTGCATTAGAGCCTGCAAACACCCATGCAGGAGTCCATCCGCTTGATTCCTATTAGGTTTCAGAAAACAAGGCGAAGGAATTGCATTAGTGTATCTTAAGTTAAAAGCTCTTTGCTCTTTGACCAAGTGTTTCATTGTTGTTGGCCTAATCAGATTTTTGCTGTCTTCATGGAGATGCTATCGCAGGGTAGAGGCAATGGTGGGTAACCAAAGCAGCCGTGCACAGACACTATCCAGATGGGATCAGCTTACGATAATTTGGTTTCAGAATACATTACCAAAAGAGGCTCCCGGCTGGGAATGGCCACCCCGCTAGGAGCCGCGAGCCTCTCTGGCCTCTGAAGTTGCCGCTCCAGCTGACTGGCCCGTCTTTTCCCATGCCGCCTGCATTCAGGAGGCGTTGTGCCGTCTGTGATGTCTATAAATTCAGTCTGTCACCCCATTCTAAATACTTCTTCCTTGTACCAACAGGGCTTTGTTGTCCAATTCATTAGAGAGATTCCTGAGTCCACTGGCCACGCTGGAGCCTTCTCATTTCTGGTATCTAGTATCATTACTTTCACTGTAAATGTGTCACTCAAATTGAGCTGAATGAGGAGAGAGGGGCGCGAGTCCCCAGGCCAAATGGGGATGTAGAGTATATTAACACTTCTTAGATGCTCGATATTCTATGGTGCCATAGATATTCCAATTCATACATGCCAAGTGTAGGCTTGGGACTGCAACTGCAACCCTTTTGTATTTAAAGCGTACATTTTGTCTTTGTAGACAACCCATTTCAACACCAGACCAACCACAATGTGAATGGGATATTTCGACAGTATTTCAAGATTTTTACGGTTGTTGTTTCACGGTGCTCATGTGCCGTGGTTGGCTTTAATACCGGTGGTCCTCGGGTTCCCAGAATGTGATGCAAGTCCAGTTTTAGTGTAAGTCAGAACTAAATCATACTGTACTTGAAATAAAATTACTGTATGCAGCAGGTTTCTCCAGCTGCCGAGGGGGCGCCAACATTCAAACGCCTCTTTCTGCTTTTAGTACCAAAAAAAAGCTATGCCGACATGCGACGCATGTGCACTAATGATACTGAGTTTAGCTACTGCCATTAGCTGAATGTATACCTATCATAACAACAACATGACAGCTCATTTTTTTTAATGCACTTTAATTTGTAGTTGTCAAAAATGTGGAACTTTTTTAACGCAAGTTGCTCCTAAGTCACTTACACTGTACACAGAACACATAAAGGATCCAAAAATTTAATTTAGAACAAGAATTAACTGATACATGAATCAAAACAAAACAACTTGTGGGTCCTACGTACGTCATTAAAATATTGTCCCAGGCTAGTCTGGAAGGATAACACCCCCGTTTCTTCACCCAGATCTCCTTGTAACAGTGCACTGAATCCATGACCCCTCTATCATTTATTAGCATTCAGTGATCCTTATCCTTTATGATGGTCATGACCATTTTTTGGGACCAAAAGAACGACTAATATTGGTGAGCTTCTGAGCTTTTTTTGATGTTCATGTGCACTTCCATGGTGATGGCTTTTCTTTTCTTTGGCGCACTGCCTCTTGGGAGTCATAATGAAGTTTTTCCTCAGTCTGGCTGAGCAAGTACATAGTGTATCTAAGTCCTGCGCTCGGCATGTACGTATATTCCCCACAGCACATGCTGTACCTAGGTCCTGAACGAATCTCATGTTTACTCACCAAATTGAAGTTTTTAATGAATTTGTAATCAGGAAACGTAAACCGAGGACCACCTGTAACTTTCAGAAATCGGGTACCATACTACTAGCTTACTGTGGGTACCACCTAGTGTCACCACGCGTGCCCCACCTGATTTCTCATCCATGATAACCTTGAACACCTCTGCTGCAGTGTGAGAATCTGTTTAAAAATAACTAGCTCCATTAGGCTAGAAGGATAATGCTAGCCTACGTGGGCTCTTATGCCCTTGTGGCAGCCGAGTGCTATCACTGACACGGCGCGTCAGCACTTCTTCCTGTTGCTCCAACATTGAAGGGTTCCTCTTAATTTACAGACAGATTTTTGCACACACAAACACATGTGCAGTTCATACAAGTTCCCAAAATAACTCAAGAAACAGCTGTTAAAAAAAGATTATGTTTCTAAAACTTAATCTGCAATATGTCACGCGACTGAAGGCACATTCTGTTCCACTTGGTCGACAAAGTGAAATAAGTGTGCGATATATTATGATATAACGATATGGGTGTTTATCAGTGAAGGCTATTGGTATTGAGCAGCCAGTTGTTTGAAGGTTATGTTTCTGAGCAGTAATTGAAATGCAAAATAACATTAGGATCGATGGTTAGCTTTGTTTATTTATGAAATCAATATTGAAACTGCCCGTCACAGCAGCAGCTCCCATTCCCACTGACAGCTTCACCAAGTCTCCTCTGTGTGGGCCAGGCCAACCTCGCACCCGCTACAACTTTTACACAAAGCACTTCTTCACATCGCTGTTTGGAAGGCCGGTCTGTACATAAACTCACAGCGTCGAGGGTTAGAATTAATAGTTTGGCATGGCATCGGGAAACGTTGACATAAATAAAACGCATTGAGCATGTATGATATAAAAATCGGGTAAATAATCCCGCTGTCCCATTTCTGGTTCATAAATCGTTTTCAGACGTTGCATTGAAACTTTCCAACCTATTTGAATGCAAGTCACAAAGCAAACATCTCCTTAGGAGAGCACCGTGACAGCGCGAAGTGCAATCAAATAGTTACATTGAGTGGCTGGTTGTTGAACCTGCCCCTCAGAGGCAGAGCCCCCACCTCCCGGCTGCTTGTCCACAGACACCAGACGTGGCGTGCGCTGAAATGTATGTTTAGATTGCCCCTTGAAGGAGACACATTAATTCATGAAACATCCCCCAAAGTTTAATTATTCCTGAATGGCGCGGTGGCGGACCCCACTGTATAAATCAGTAAGGTCTACCCGCCTTTTTATTACCAGCACTATTTATGGGAAATATGTGGCAGCTGGTGAAGATGAGCTTGTAAAAAGCTAGAGGCCATTGCTATGACGATGTCTGCCATAGCCCGCAAACATCGTCATAGCAATGGTCTTTTTAAGCATCATCGATTTATTTAGCCGTAATTTGCGTCGTGTGGCTTGATGCTACTGTCATTTTTCGACATAATAAGTATGCTATAGTATGCTTCCTAATGGCCGCGCTGACTGTGAACCTATACAAAAATACATATATAATTGTGTACAATTTCCTGGGAAATTGATAAAGCTGCTTGTTTTTGGCCTGATCATTTGGCGTATGTGTCGTCTGTTTGTATTTGGCTCGTCTTTTGATGGGAATGATAATTTATGGTGGAGACAAGATAGGCTCTTTGTTTGGAGCAGGTAGAGTTCCCTCCTAAACAAGAACAGCCTATCAGAGGAAGATTAATGAAGTAATTTCATGCATGGCGCTATGCCTATGCCCCCCCTCTCCCCCCAAACGAACAGTCACTGTGTCTAAACCTGTGATTTACACTGGACTGCGTTAAATAGCCTTAACCCTTGATCATAATATTTCTTTCTGTCTGCATGCATGTGCACATTCAGGAATAGCACTTATATTTATGATAAAGCAACCTATGTTTTGAATGTCTTCTTTTGTTCTGAGTTTATATACAAGACATACATCTGTACAAATTTATGTTTTCCTCTGCATTTTTTCAAAGATATTTAAAGGACCACTTTTTGTTTTTCTATTGTATTCTTAAGTTAATATTTACTAGTTAGATTGTAATTAGATTCCTGAAGATTCCATTGAACCGGTCATTCACACACACACACACTGCCTGTATTAAAGGATACAGTATTCTCCAATTAATTAGTAGTATTAGTAATGTAACATATAATACCACATTTGATGTATCGACAATGCATCTATATATTGATTAATACAAATCCTTTCTGTAACACCAGTTGTCAGATAGCAGACCCATAATTCCTTTTTATATACTTATACTTTATGGGCCATTGTTGTTCATGTCGATAAAATGTGACGAAACACATGTAATGGAGACTTTGGTTGAAATGAAATACACTACACTTTTAATCCTGAATGTACTGCATGGAGAACTAGACTGTGTTCCCACTGGACTCTAAAATCATGCCAGTTTTGCTCTGCAAAATAAGTTTAGCGGATTTCCAGGACCCCTTTTTCCTCCCCCACTGACAATATTTCTATTGCACGGCATTCGCTTCCATCAACATCGGGAACTCAGCCCCTTATAAGAACTAGATCTGCCCTGTGCGACCCAGACGGTTTACGTCAGACAAACAGCAGTGCCTATATCACAAGAGGCCTTCTCCTTCCTGCCAGCAGCATCTCCCCAACAGGAAAGAGCAGGAGGTGGGGGGATGGCGGGGGATCAATAGATGTGATCTACAGTACTTCTTGGTCTGGGCTATCATATGGTGCCGCCGGAGCGTGGGGCTCATGTTGTCATAGTGGAGTGAGCTCATTGCTTTATAAAGAAGATATCAGCGCTGCTGTGGAGCAGCTAAATATAATCCCAAACTGGAGACCGAGAGACTTAATTGTACAGACCTCAGAGTGCATGGTCCCTCAAAGGGAACCAGGCACTATAGCGCCCAGCCTAAAGACTATTGATTGAGGCCCTTCAATCTCCTTTGGCACCACAAACACTCTCGTCACATATCAGTTACCTTTTTGTCGTCTTTTCCTGTTTTTTCCATCTTCTCGACTTCCTTTTTACAGCGTAGATTTGACTTAGGAAAATAACTGTCAACTTGTCAGTCATGCTGATCAACAAGGAAGTTAAGGACTATCCAACTTCCTCCAGATGCCTATAGAAGGCGCCAACATTTGAACGTACTGCTAGCACAGGTTGATGACAGCAATTTAACATTAACTATGATTTAATTTATAGGGGTATTTATGGGGTATGTATGTATGTATGGGGACAAATTAAAATTCATAGCAATTTTTATGCAGTTTACTTCATAATTGTGAAAAACATGGACATTTTGTCCAACATTTGGTGTTCATGTATTATTTGATTTAAAAAAAAATGCATGGAGTTGCAAGTCCAACCGTTTTACTGCTCTTTTTTATGCTTCAGCATGAATAATGATTGAGAATCTCCTAAATTAGGGACCTCCTTGTCATAGATTCAAATGTGTCCCCAAGGAGTGCTCAGCTTGCCTCCAACCAAACCACAGCAGACCACGCCTCCTTCCACAATGTTTTCATCTTTCGTATTTTTCTACAGCTAAAACACGCATTCAGGTCACCAAAAAATGGCAAACAGCGCCTTCCCTAAAAGTACATTTACCTCATATTACCCTGACGGCCATTAACGCAGAATCAGTTGGAGAGGTTTTCAATCAGAAGCTGATTGCAAAGTATCATATAATCCTTACCAAGTAGTTTTCCTCGTTTGTTTACCTCATGTGAACACACCCTGCAAGCTTCTTTTTTTGGTGGGAAGCTTTTTCAGCACCCTCCTCCAGTCATTGCTTTTTTTTTTCAAATGAGTCCCTGGCTGTGTGTTGAAGCGGTAAAAGATGGCAGTGGCCCCTGGAGGAGAGGTCAGCTTGGCGGCTGCCAGTGGGCTCAGGTTGTGCTGCAGAGTCTGAGCCGGGCCGTGAGGAGGTTTGTCAGGAGCTAATTGAGTTTGTCCTACCTGCACTGACTCCGGGGCCAGTGGCTTATCAGGCCACATCGCCTGGGGCCTTCGAGACAGATCTGCCCCTACTGGGGCATCTGATATCACCATCAACCCGCCTGCAGGTGTCAACCCCCACTAACACTGCCCAGCCTTACTCAGTCTGAGGTAGCAGGGACGCGACACCTTGGGATGAGGTTAGTAAATGGTCCAAAATGGTGTTTTTGGCACCAAGTGGCCTTGTGTGTACAAAGAACATCAAGGATGTAACTCATTCTATGAGCTGAGCCCCCAGTGCTGCTTTGCTTGCAATGCATGTTTTACACGAAGCCTACAGGCTACAGTGAAGAATATCATGATCCCGCTGAAGTGCACAAGAAGCTCTTCACATAAATACTTACTAATTGGCTCAATTAGATCCCAGATCCCAATTCCAACAGCCGGCGGGACTGTGTTTAGATGTGGGGGCAGGAGTGTTCTTTTCCTCAGATGTTCAGGAACAGTGAGTGTGAGATGAGCTGCCAGATCGTTAGGCCAACTAATCCTGGTCGCGGCAGCACCATTGGAACGATATTAGGGATCTAAAAATTCAGTTGGAAAGACCAGGTTGAATCAGATTAATACCAAACTGCGCGGTGTGCATTTGCAGACGAATATCCTTCTACTCAGCATGAATTTCGATCTGTACAAAGGGAACAAAAGAAGGAGGAACGGAGGAAGGAAAATGTATTTAAGAAGGGCTATATTCTTTGGGCAGAAAGTCAACTGAATACTAAATGCTCTTATCTGAGTAAGCAAGTAAAACACATGGCTTTTACTTTACAGTGTAAGAATGTTCTGTAGCACACACACTAATTAACACCCAAATGTTTATTGGGACTCTATCACACTATTTTATGTCCATTAATCATTTTGTCATACAATGGTATTCTTACAATTAAATTGCAATGGTCCCATTTGAGATTGTGAATATTTATAGACTTTTTTTTTTTGGTAGATTTATTAATACAAGGAGTTAGTATTCCTTCGGTATCATTAATCAATATATGCAGACTTGCTAAAAACATAAGCATAGCAGTGGTATAATGTGTCATAGCAGAATGAGTTAAGGGGATTCTGGCCAGCACATTTATAATAAATGACCACATAGAGCTGGAGGGGAAACAGTTAAGACACTTATGCAATTATGCTAAGTGTCACCCTGAAGCTGGCCTTTGAACCAGGGTTAGGCTTACTCTGAATTTGTGAAATAAAAGCTAAATGGAGCCATCTTGTGCGCCTGCGTTTTAATATATAGCCTTTAATAAGCCAAGTGCAGGTGCCCTATCACACAGGTGCACATATCCATCTGAAACAGAGAACATAAAGCAGATGAACACAGAGCCATGCATTAATGTACGCATATTCAATCTGCATTTATTAAAAGAGCAGCAAGTTCTATTTTAGAAAGGCGTGAAATGGATTCACTTTTTCAAGTTGTGTCTCCAAGGACATTTAAGAGCACAAATGGATTGTTTTAAACCGCAAATCTGAATAACCTTCTTTAATGACATCAAAAATAATAACGTTTGTGTATTTTTAATCAGAGCTAAAAGAGCTAATTTTTTAAACCGGGTAGTTTAGTCTTTATATCAAGAAAAAAAAGGTACTTGTGCTTAGCTGCAGAGCTTATTCCGCAAGGTCAATGGTTTTAACAGGGGGCATTTTTTATTATTTATTTTAGCAGTTAACCTTTTTTTGAATTTCCAGAAGTGGTAGGCACCTGGAGCACCAATGAATATACATGACAGTAGGGAGAGAAACCCCGGGAATGAGATTTAATTTGACACACTGACCCCCATCTCCACGGACCCAGGAAGCCAGGGTGAGAAAATAAGGTTGACCCACTGACCCCTGGGCCTGAACTCCTCTGTCACCCACCCTCGCAATTAAATCATCCACAGTGAGCACAGGCAGTTTGAGAAGAGGCCTCTGGTTTTCTAGACTCAGCAAGAAGCACTCGCAGACTGACAAATATCCCCCAAATATGCAACCAGGTCTGGTCTGGTCGTCTGACATGTCATATATGTAAACATTATCATTAGTTGGCAATATGCTAATGGATTATATGATGAACACCCAACTTTGGCTGCAATGCTGCCATTTTGGAGCCTGTGTATTCAAATTTTGCATAATACATGCAACGCTCAATTTTGTTAAAAGGCAAGCGTAATAGACCTTTCACCCCCATGTGTGGTACCTAATGCAAAGGGGTGTATTTGCTTCCAACTGTGCGCCCTTGCGTTCACCTTAAGAGGTCACTAAGTCTTCCTGTTAGCCTCGATACATTGAGTTATCCACATTTACCGCCGTGTACCTCTACTTTACTGCATTTGCTGACAGAAGAAAGAGTTGAGCTAAGTTGTTTTGTGTTTTTCTTTTAGTTCGCTGCTAAAGGTCACAGCACAGGACCGGAATAGATTGCTGTGGCCAAGGAAGGTTTTACAGAACATTGTATGTCTACAGCCAACCTGCTGCACTTTATCCTGCACACGCTACGGCATTGGGCTGCATGTGTTCCCAAAATACAGTTATTATACAGACAGGGGAAAAAGTCGATACCTTGCCATCATGTTTTCTTTTGGTTGACTGCTGAATGAAGGAGACAATCCAAGCTCCACTGGAGATGCCCCAACTATTTCAGGGTGTGAGCGTGTGAATGCATTTCTTCACTGTCAGTCTTTCTTTCATTATGAAAGGGACATTAGCTGCATATAAACTATTGCCTTTCAGAAGAAGTCAGTGTATTTTTCAGTTGCTCCAAAATAATTAATTAAATCATGTAGATTCAGTACATTTTGTAATGGCAGTAAAGTGCAGCATCATCCAGATGTTTACATAAAACACTGGCTAATCATTTATCTCTATTCTTCCTCCCTATTCCTCCCCTTTCCTCTCGCCATACTTACCACAGGCTGCTGAATAGAATGGCCGCTGATGACCGGCACCTACCCTCCAGCTGTGGGTCCTACATCAAAACAGAGCCATCCAGTCCATCTTCGGTCATCGACACGGTCAGCCACCACAGTCCCAGCGGCAACTCAGATGCTAGCGGCGGCTATGTGAGCACCATGAACAGCCACTCCAACGGCCTGGACTCTCCACCTATGTTCACCCCCGGCGGGCTCGGAGCCGGCACCTGCCGCAAGCGCTATGACGACTGCTCCAGCACTATCATGGAGGACTCGTCCATAAAGTGCGAATACATGTTGAACTCCCTCCCCAAGAGGCTGTGCCTGGTCTGTGGAGATATAGCCTCGGGGTATCACTATGGTGTGGCCTCTTGTGAGGCCTGCAAAGCCTTTTTTAAAAGGACAATACAAGGTATTTTTCTCCTCTCCCCTTCCCCCAACAAAACCTTGAACACATTGATGGAGGTTATTTCTCCCATGTTTTACCACACAAGACACACCACTTGTGATATTACAACAATGAGTGAACATTGTGTAAAAATATAAATTCTTAGAAGACTGATGCACTTGAAGATGATAACCTGAAGATGATAGTAGTCACATGTTCTTATACAGAGTATAGTCCATTTCTAGTTGTGTCTGAAGGTTGCAGCTCATATTTGAGTATGGAGACACTTTGCTTGGTAGCTGACTTAAACACCAAAACAGAAGAACAAGAACTAAACATTTGCATTGCCGTACACGCTCAAAACTCCAATAACATGTTGCGTAATTAACCATCACTGCCTTCATTTGGATAATGTCAGAGTACTGAAGTCCATGAAAACATTTACACACAAATATACAGTATTGGGTTCCAATCCCGGTTTCCAGTGTGTGCACAAAACCAAAGGGAAACAAATATTTTTTGCATGGGCCATGGGTAGTGACAGTGTGATGACATCATCTGTCATGGCTGGTGGTGTATTGCAGACATGACATCCTCACTTAGATGTCAGATTTGGTGGAGCACACAAGCTTCCTGCCCAGATGCTTCCCAGGACATGCTTTATTATTCTTAGCCTCTGTGTGTGTGTGTGTGTGTATATGTGTGTGTGTGTGTGTGCCTGGGGACCAGGGTGCGACCGACTGGCTATCTGCAAGGCATGATGTATCACAGCTTCTCATTAGAGAGGCAATGAAAGGCCCCCCCACTGTGAAACCGTGCGCTCTGTTCCAGATTAATCATAAAGACGGAGATATTTTACAGCCTGGAAAAAAAAAAATCTGCACATAGCACAGCGGTCCAGGTCTAAACCTAGCTGGCTTTCGAACGGAATACATGCAGTTGAAAAACTAGGTGTCAGAAAATTGTTTAGCAGAGTAGACAATTTGAAAATTCTTATGGGTAAATGAGTGTGACATATTGCTCCCAGCAAATGTTCACCCGCGTGGAGAGGCGTGCATTATGAGCAGCCTGGCGGTCTTGATGGGTGGTGTTGATTTTGGACCTTGCATCCCTATCAGCTTTAGACAGTCTATGTACCTTTTGCAGGCAAACAAAAGCATTAGGCCAAATCCTCATGTTTACCATTGCTGCCATCAGCAATCCTGTCTTATTGACAAAAGATGAACATTTTCTCCCAAGTAACAGCTGGGCTTTTGTCCTCGCACTTAAAGTACACCGGCGATAACACAATGGAACAGAAAAGAGGCATCACGAGAAGAAAGAGACGTCTTAAGTGAAGCACGGGCCTAAACAATTAAGAGGAAGGTACATGGAGGAAGAAATTGAAAGCTCCTACCCCCCATCCCTACTCTCCCTCACTTTGCATTGTCGATTTGAAACCCCTCTCTTTCCCTTCTTGGAGGGCTGCCTGTAATGGAGCTAATCTGCCGTCGTTTGTCCGAGCCACAGGAGTTTTGTCAATAACAATCAGCGTTTGGAAAGTGTAATTAAGGCCGAGGCTTTTCATTAGGAAGAAGGGAGGGGGCCGTCTCCAGGGACGGGCATGCCAATTAGAAACTCAGGCACGCGTCGCCGGGTAATTTCAGGGAAAGGAGGGGAAGAAAACCCTGGACTTTTTTAGATTGAAGAGGGACTCTGCTGCTCTTTCAGATGAGAGAAGGGGAGGCTTAATGGCATAATAATCAGACGTGGGTCCCGAGCAGAGGATGCAGGGACTTTTTGGGGGTAGTGAAAGCCTACCAAAATGATAAAAGAAACACATGCAGCGTAGCCGGAGGAAACGGGAAGCAGTAAATTGCACGATGTAGAGCCTTTAGAAGAATGAGAGGGCGGGGTTGATGAGAACTGATTAATTAAAGGAATAACGAGGCAGTCAAGGGTGTAGTGTGAGATGGCCCTCGCTAATGAGAAGAAAACAAAGGACCTGTCTTTTCTCGCCCTTTATCACATTGTTCTATAGCACTTAGGGCAAATAGCATGCTAAGTTAATCTTAACTACCATCCTGACAGCTTTTTAATCACCTTGAACTCACCTTGTTTGCATTCCTCGGCTTCCTAAAATAAAGCCTTATTTATTTATGGGATACAAACATGCATTTTCAATTTATGACCATAGATTCACCTGCACAATATAATCATGTTAAAAAATGGTTATTTGCTTCCAATTTGATTGTGATATTATAGCCTTTCAGGAAGCTGTGTGCCTTCAAAGGTGCAATGAGATTAGGCGTATTCAACTTTGCCACCACCATTCAACTTCTGCATGACTTCTTGCACTTGTCTTTTTCCGACTTTAAAGAAAAACACACCCCCATGGCTGACATCACTCTTACTCCTTGCTGAGCACGCTACCTCAAGCTAGCACAAGCAGTTGTTGTTGTTGGTTCTGCACGTTGAAAAGAACTGCTGGCACTGAATCTGCAATAGACGGCTTGTATCGGCGTGCCAGTGTCGGAGAGTCTAGATGCGGGCCGATATAATCTGATATTATTTTTTGGTTGATATCAGATCAAATATTGGATTGGGACACGCTATTAAAATGTCAAAAAGCTTTTTTTTGGTGGATGAAGGGATGTGTGAGGCCAGATTTGAAGTCAATTTAAAAAAAAATCATTCCTATAGGTACACCTGTGCATTCTTCAAACAATGCACAAATCAGTTATAAATTATATACTTATTCATAGTAATCATATTTCACGATCAGGCTTGAAATGCAATGTCTTCTTAAAGACAGAATATTTGACATGCTTTTTTTTATTGAATCTTGTTGCACCTATTCTAGTGTCCATTTATTTAAAAAAATCATCTCGTTCATTTCATCCACCAAAAAAGCCCCCCCAACTCTTCAATGGAGATAGTTAGGCTTGGCCAAGCCCGAATCAACGTCAACCTGAATCTCAATCCATCCCAGAAGCTCCCTTGTTCTCATTGCCCTCCTAATCATACCCCTTGCCTGCACCTCACGTCCCCTACCAATCCAAAGCATATATCACCTATCGAACCATGGTTTCTTCCCATTTTGAACCCAAGTGTAAAATTTGGTGAAAAACCAAGTGAACTCAATGACCCTCCTTTATATGAAGTAATAGACCTTGACAGTAGGCCTGTAAAAGTCAGTTTAGATTTTGATGAGAAATACTTGCCATTTTACTGTAATTTACTTACAAGACCTGACTTTCCCCTCTGTGTCCTGGCACAGGTCCTGAAAAGCCATAAAATAGATTGAGACAGATACTTATCAAGAGAAGAAGGAGGCAAATCTTCTTCTTCTTCCTTCACTCTCAGATGTTATTGGTAACCAAACCATAACCTCTCGGAAGATGGATCAAATCCCTGCATGGTCTTTGAACAAAGATAAGCCAAAATGCTCTATTTTGGGAAGTGGGACTCTTCATCCATATACAGTATCTGATATGTTAGGGGTGCAACAGTCAGGCATCCTTACTGGTTGGTGCGTATCTCAATGTTAACGTTCGGTACGTACCTAAATAAAAAAATTCTAAAAAATAATACTGATATAGCATACGGAAAATGTGGGCAATATTTTGTACTATAAGCTATACAAGGTTTATCATATAGATGAAAAAGTGTAATAATGTGTAATGTAGTAGGTAATAATATATCACATTAATAACAGGCTTTGTGCCAAAAATGTCCCCTGGACCGCACTTTAGACACCCCTAATTTATATAGTGTTGCTTTTTAGAAATGTACATGTGTAACAGTAAGAGATGAAGAACAGTAAGAAGAACAGATGATTATTTTATTTTGATTAAAGTTATGAGTTAAAGTTATTATCTTTCTACTCATATTTGACCTTTTACACAAGTAAAGTGCTCAAAAACTGATGTCCCTCGAGGTCGGGGCCCGAAGGTAGTGGGCTGGGCGGCAAACGTAGCTGAGAAACGGAGTCTGCAATTGCCTCCTCACCTCGCCGACACAGACAGGCGGAGCACCCCCACTGACTTGCACGAGGTCAGGCAGCAGAAGTGGGACACCACTCAGGCAACCGTTGTTGCTTCGCTCTACGCTTCCAAGCCAAATGCCTCCTCTTTTTGTCCGCTAGGCAGACTGTCTCTCACGTGACATATGTACAGTATGGGAAATAAGCTTTTCTCCAGCCCAGACGAGCACATCCTGAAATGAATTGCAAAACCGAAGTCCATAAGGGTATATTGTCTTGTGCAGGGTAGGCCGAGTGTTATACCGCGTACAGTTGCATTACTATAAATCATTATATGTGTGTATACTGTATGTTACATTATCACATGTGAAAAGAAGTTTGCACATTCTGTGTGGAAGTGGTACTTTGACTTATTCTTAATTTGTCCTTTTTCGAACCCCATTTTAAACCCTTTGAGTTCAGAATAAATACATTTGAGGCCCACTAGTTAGCTCGTTAGCATGCTATGTGTAAAGTAGCCTACACATTACAGTTGAGTAGCATGTTGTAAACAAACATTAATAGGAGTGCAAAGGTGATGGGGTGTTTTTTTCATGTCTAGAGGACTCTAATGAAAGTTAAAATTGCATTTAGAAGTCATAACCAAAAATGTTCAATTTATGAATATTGAATACTACTTTGCTGAAATTCACTTATCACGGTCGGGTGTGGAACCAATTATCAGCAGTAAACAAAGGACCACTGTACATTCAGCTAACATAGCTAAACTTTGTCAAATAGCTACCATTTTTGGCTGGTTAGTTAGTTAGTTTACATGCTCAAAGCAGGAAGAGGACGGGATATAAAGTATGTTCAAAAGTTAAGATTTATGGAGTCTGACAAATTGTTTATACAAAATGTATAAACAAGACAAAAAAGAAACACAGACATGGACACTTTTTTAAATTATTGTATTTGTAGTTTTATGGATGCAGATCTTCCTTTGAATCTCATTCATTTGTGTAGCTGTCAATTTTCAGATGTCGTCCTTTATAAAGTGCTTAGGTTATGGGCTCCTTAGTTCAGTTCAGGAGAAGTCTTTATTTAATGTATATCCTCATCTTTACATCCCAGCTGGTAAAAAATCTACAAGTTTATGTGACCTGGAAGATGCCATGTTGTTGTGGGTGTGTGAGGTCGTCGGATAATGTAAACATCACAAGCTGTCGGAATGAGGCACGACTTGAAGCATATGCATGAGAGCATTATTTGGTCTGCTGACAAGATACAAGTGTGAATGCAAACCAGACCGCACTAAAGTGACCACATGTATCTTTTAACATTTTTGGTCCGGACTACAAGGGTGAAGGCATGCTTGATTTGCATGATTTGTTGATTTATAAGAAGCTATTTTTCCCTCAGAGAGCTGGTGGCATGACAGCGTGTGAGGTTGTGTACTTGTGTTTGTTTGCGGGATGTGTAATATCAAAGCTCTGTAGCTCTTTTAGTAAATCACCAGGTGCAGTTCTCGCACGTGTTCCCTCAAAGCGTGATGAAGTGAAGGCAGGGGGGGGAGGGAGGGACAAAAAAAAAAACACAAGCAAAAGCACCCTCAGGGACGCACCAAGGCAATTGGCTGCCTTTCCGTGATGATAACATGAAATGAATATGAAACTAGACCTTGCTTGGCCGCATTAGCTGACTACATGCCGAATTAACGCAATCATCGTGTCAGCTTTCGGGTTGTAGCTGTTTCCTGCGTCCATTTTATTTTGTCATCTCTCTTTCAAATAAGATGCTTTTTGTACTACCAATAATGAACAGTCTACTTCATGAGAAATGATTAATGACTTTTAATTGTACAAAGAAATCAACAACAAAATAATAATCTATGAATTAACTCCTTCACTGGGCAGCACTGATTGTCTCCTTCTGGCATGTGTGAAAATGAAAAGGATTATTATGGTCTGGCTCTGCTATGACAACAGAGAAAAACAGAGTGGGGAAAGACAATCAGAGCTCATCAGCCGTTTGACTCACACCTTTATTTACCCCCAATTCCAAAGAGATGAGGAGAATTAGCATAATGATTTCTTACCCAGATATAAGGAGGAATTTCTAATTATTTATAACATCTTGGGACCCTCGACTTGATCTGTCCAATAATGTTAACATAATTGCATAAGTTGTCAACGGGTGTTGGAGGGCCAGTGGAGGAACGCCAGTGGAATATTACACAGCTTGCTGCTTCTCTGGATGGAACGTGAGGGTCAGCGCAACAAGAGATGATGTGTGTGTGTGTGTGTGTGTGTGCATGAGTGGTAGAAAAAGGAGTGAACTATGCTGTATGTATATTGTATACACTTATATTGCAGCATAATTGAAAATATTGTAAATTAATGCCAGTACAGCTATTACATTGGTGTATTTGTGTTTATGCTGACTGGTGATGGGTGATACCAAAATACTGGCCACTTAACAGCTTTAGTGTGTATTATTCATATAACAATTTATAATACTTTATCTGTACAACCATAGCCCCTAATCATAAAGGTTAAAATTCCAAAATCAAATATTTAGTATTTATAATCAAAAGATTTATGTATAAAAAGTAGGTTGCACACAACTGGTTTGATACAAGAATCTCTATTATCACTTTTCACTCCAATATAGAGATGCTGCTCTTTTGGTGGAATGGATCAATTCAACCCCAACCCCCCCACTATGGGGGGTGTTGCAGCCCAAAAGCTTGTATGTAGTAATCTACCATAAAAATGTGGAAATGGAAATTTTATAATTAGTAATTGGTACACATTCGATACTTGTATAGTTGTTGAGTATCGATATATAACAGAATTGATAACTAATAATGACAAAAGGATAATCCTTGATCCATTGACCGTGCCCAATGTCAAAAGCTTTAAAGCTAAAAACTCAGTTGAAGTGAGAATAATTCAAATTCATAAGAACTATAATTTTGTGAAACCCTTTATCGAAACCCCCTGAATTCAGTAAAATGTAGGGACGGAGGCAAAGGATGTCCTGCCCTTCCCATTCTTAATGTTAGAGCTGAGTATCACCAACCTCTTTCTTGTGGAGCAATGCAACTCTTTTTCATAGCCCCATACTGGAATCAGACTTTGAGTTGCAACTGAATAATGCATAAGAGCTTTTGCCTGTGCAGTATGTAAATAGTCAACAGTGGTAAGAACAGGTTTAGGTCGAGAGGAGTATTATGTAAAGTGGTCAGGGGCACCATGTCTGGCTCTCTAGCCTGCTATTGAAGCAGTTGAGCACAGGGGGGACATGGCCTGCACCCGGGGCCCGGAGGGGCCATGCACAGAATTAATGAGGGCAATTTAGTGTTGGACCAGTGTTGCATCCACTCTTGGGGACCATTGTAGTTTTAGCTCAGCCCCCCCACCATCCTAACTCTACACCACACACCACAGGCCATTTCCTCCTTTGGGGTTTTAGCACTGGAAGGATGTTAGCGATTGTGCAAATATGTTTTTATATATAAGCTGTAATTGCATCTAATTCATCTTGTTTGTTTCTTTTCTTAGGCAACATTGAATACAGCTGTCCTGCCACAAATGAGTGTGAGATCACTAAAAGGAGACGCAAATCATGTCAGGCATGTCGCTTCATGAAATGCCTCAAAGTGGGGATGCTGAAAGAAGGTAAGAAGAGTAAGAGCATTTTTTTATTTCCTAATACATCATATATATATACACATATATGTGTGTGTGTGTGTATAAGTGAAATGTTGTAGCCTTCATAAAGGCTACCTCAGGAACAGTTTTGTTTTTTTATTTCAATAAATGCAAAGCACTGGGCGGCCAATACAGTGGCTACCTCTCTCCACCCACACAGCAGTAAATAATATGCAGTCTAGCTGGGAACACCAAATATGCTGAATAGCTTCATTCCAGCATCCGAGTAACAGCAATGTAACAGTATTCCGTCTGTAAAACGCACTCACTGGGCACACTCTCAGCTCTCCCCGGCATATTGATCCCCTAAATGCTTTCTGAACATCTCAGGTCTCTTCCTGTGGATGTTCTTTTTTTTTTTTTAAGTCGTGCCACTTGAGAATTCAGTGACAATTAAACATGCTTTGGATGGAATGGTTCCTGCTGGGTTTTTCCCTCTCCCTGACCTCTCTGAGCCCTGTGAGACCCAAAATCATGGCCATTCTGGCGGAGAAAGACATGCTCCTGTTGTGCCTCTCGCTCCTTTTTGTACATGGCTGCTCCTAAAAAGCCAAATGAATAATGATAGATGTGCTTTTGGGGTGATGTTCCAATGTGGCGTTATATTTATATTCAAGCCTCCTGTGGAAGAAACAGGTAAAAATATCATATATGTTTTCCTACAATACTATGAGTGCAGTTCAAGAGGCACTTCTTACAGTGTGACTGTCCCTCAGAATTATTCAGTAGCTTAAATACTCTCCGCCATAGACAGCCTAATAGATACAACACTGTATATATTCTGGCATTATTCCTCCCATTATTCACCAAAGAGAGGGATTTATAGATGCATATATATCCAGCTGCCACCTGAAGCCAGAGTCGTAACCTATATGGATCTCTGCACAGAAACCGAATCCCCTGGACTGCATGCAGCCAGATAAAGACTTAGTGCCAGAAAGACAGAGTAATCGCATTACTATCTGATGAAAAATTTATGCCACTATATCATCGTGGAGAGTAGGAGACTACAAAAATATGTAGTCGTGGCTCTGGATGAATGACCAGTGTCAGGTTAGAGTAAAAACAATGTAAAACTCAAATATGCTGAGTCTTTTTTTTTTCTTAACTTCTCCGCATTCAGCACAATCTTGGAATAAGAACGGCACATTTTAAAGTAATCATTATACTGTGACGAGTATCGTGGCAGAGCCCGCATGGAATGAAAATCATTAGAGCATTTGTCATGATTAGCAAATGTCACATATATTTTTACATAAGCATTAAAAGTGTCACCGAGACGAAATGGAAATAGAGACATGTGGTCAGTGTCCACTGTAAGCTTTATCAAGCCTTTAGCTCAACGCCATGCTCAGGCCCGAGTGTGGAAATGGCTACCGCTCATGTGACTGTGGTTGCCACTTACTTTCCTTACGGCAGAAAGGTCACATGTCTACCAATGGAAAATCACCTAATTATAACTCCAACAAGGTGCAGCAAGCACTGGGCCACTGTCGTCTAGGGAAAGAACACCAAAACAATAAAAGTGTATGACACTTTCTTATAAAATGAAGATTGCTTTTAGAACTGTCACAGCCTCACGTCGTATCAACGCGGTAGTTCCGATCACACGGTGCGGCACGTGGTGTAAGGAAAAATCTTCAGCAGTTTGATTACAGGAGACCTGCCCAGAGCGTGTGTTGTGTTGCTGTACTTTCCCTCCACTGTATAAAGGAGGAAGTGATCAATACAAGAATCAAATGTCAGAGGCAACAGGTTTTTCCTCTGATCAATGGAAACGGGTCAGAGCTTAGAGCAAGGGAGAAGACAAGATACTATTGAGAGATTACATTGACATCGCTCAGTGGCAGTTGCTCTTTGCTCCGACTTCCTCCCCCCTTACTCTCTTGCTCACATATACAGATGCCGATATGTACTTGGACGCACCCGTTAGTGCAGAAAGTAAGTAAAGGCCGAAGATCCTAATTTCGATATTTGTCAATATGGATTTATTTGTAAAGAATTACCACTTTATTGATCACAATAGCAAACTGGTCATGATACTTAAACTGGGCCTGTGGGTTATTACAGGAATAAGCGTCATTGATGGCTTGTTGAACACACATGATTTATCTGTTAAATTGTTTAATACTGTCAACATAGTTCAGCATACTTTTTATTCTTTGTAAATAAAACCTACGAGTGTCGATATGTTTAATGAATAATGCATTAACTCAATAAATAATTTGCACCAGTAGCGAAGTGATTTAATGTGTCATTTGGGCACCGTTTAGTGCTTGCTGGCGGTGCAGGCAGGGATGTCAGTTCACCCGGGAATTTCCAGCTAACCTGTAAATGGACTACGTGACAAGGGGGTCAGTGCGACAGCCCCTTGGGTCAGAAGATGTTTAAGGGTCAGTCTGCTACCGTCTCTCATCACCATTAGTGATTAAATATGCTGCAACGCACTGACAAGCATACAGCAGTGCCAACAGCAGCCCTTGGAAACAGTGCTGACAGCAGTTTAGGAGGGCGGCTTCCTTGAAAGGCGAGGTTCACCATGCCTTGCCATGTGGCCTTCTGATTTTCCCAGCTAAAATAGGGTCCGCCTAAGCTCCCCTTGGCATTGCCAACCATCCTAGACATCCTGACACTTTCCCCAGGGAGAGAGACACAGAACAGGTGAGAGACTCAAAATAAGGGCCCCTATCATGGCCGGCTGCACAAAGTGAGTGAAGACAGGCTCTTTTGTAGGAGTGTGCTTGGAAGGGGATTATTATTGTTTTTGGAGAGAAAGAGGAGCCGCAGGTCAGCTGGCCCCAGCCCCCACCCGGAGGCCTGTGCTAATCCGTGCACAAATGCCAGTCGCCTTGGCCAAAAGCCCTTTCCCCCCCAGCACTTCGCTTTGAAGAGATGATACCGCGCTCAACCTCTGCTAGCCTCGTCGCACTGTGCGGCGGCCCATAAAAGAGTGAGATGACTTTAGATGAGGTGGCAGTTAAATCTCTTCGCACATTATAACACACCTACTGTTTACTATGGAGAGAGTCTGACCACTTCCAGCTGAGGGCCACTAAGGGGGTATACATATGAACCTCACAAGGGCCCATATAATGTCTCATCCATACTGCCTGGCGGAGTGAGTGGATGAGTCTGTTCTAGTTGCTCTTGATGGCCCTTCTCCTCTCCTGGGCCCATTGCTGGTCCTGTCGGACAGTAAATGAGGCCTCATCGTGCCAAGTTTTAATTCCTGTCAGCATCTGTTAATTATGACCAGGACTGTTCTAATTAAAAGAGGCACCCACCTACCTTTGAAACGCTAGCATTATACTGGCTGACACAGTCTCATGACTCAACTGGTCAAGAGGATCATAGGAAGCGGGAGTGCAGCCACCTGGCAGCGGTCGGGTTCATCGGGTGAGCCGCAAGAAACTGTAGAAAGTGGTGACATCACTTTTGACCATGGGAGGAATTTTCCATGGCTGTGGCAGTTGCTGTAACATGCAGCGGCCAGTGGGAGGTTTTAAAAAAACATTCCAAGGACATCATCAGAGATCAAATGCTTAAAAAACCAGCAGTATTTCTTGACTTGACTGACGTTAAGAGAAAACTGTCACAGTGAGTGTGCATGTAAAGAGCAGGTATAGTTGCCATCAGATGATTCTGTGTCTTGTTGGGAAGAATGAGGCTCTGTTGGGAATTGAGGGTAATTAGGTTAGTGGGTTGTCAGTGTCAGGAAATTGAAAGACAATCCTAATCAGATCTGTGTTCCTAGGGAATCAAATAATTTATATAAGTGGAAGAAATCTCTATTTTACAGTTAGACGATAATACACTTTACAACCCCACCCATGTGCCATGGCGATATAAGATGAGTGCAGAAAATCAAGAATATATTTTGCACAAATCCATCACATAATTTCCTTTTTCGTAAATGACACTTCTGGTATACATCATCTGATTTTCCTTTTGTCCATTCACGGAGTGACCGCCAATCACGTGCGTGCGACTCGTCCAAACTCATCCTCTCCAAGAGCATTTGCTGATGGGCAAATTGTATTAGGCTCATTTGCAGTGGCCACACAATGCCCAGGTTTGACACCGTCCTCCCTCTTATAAAGTGATGAAATCATCAAGGAAGTGCTCTGGCTTGCGGTGTTGTTCGCTCAGAGGACGCAGGAGGCCTGACAAATTAACTCTCTCCCCCCACCACAAGCATTTCACGAGCCTTCTCATCCGCCCTTTAGTATTAAATTTGTTTGGGGGATGCGTTATGCATACGAGGTAAATTGAAGGGATTCTCCCTCTTGACAGGATTAAGATATCAAGGATATTTAGGCTGGATGAAAGCAGTGACAGGCTGGTCCAAATATGGAGATGCAGGATAAAGGTTTGCATACATTTGCATTGAATAAGTGAATACCTGCTCCGTTGTATCAAATAAATAGAACAGCGTAGATTAAATATTTTAACTGGTCAAAATTAATAGAATAGCAAAGACAACCAAATAGAAACATTCTTATCAAATAATGAGATAATAAATAACTTATGTTATGATGAGGCAGGCTTGACATTTACAGTATCAGTGCGGAACCTGGACCCCTAGGTGTGGCTGGGGGTGATAAGGCTCCGTTGCTGCTCCACTGAAAGAGGGGTGAAATAAGGGTCTTTTATGAGGAAGCAATACCTAGTTATCTATGTGGAGTATGACAGCGGATGTTTTGTTCACTGTGTGTGAGGTGAGGGACTCTGTATTTGCTCGTTGGCTGGTCATGTTTCTTTTACTGGATCTTCCCGACCACACAGCCGAGCTCTCACTTGTGCACGCATGCACAAACAAGTAAAGAGCCAATTAGTATGCAGTCTGCCTCACCCAAAAGCTAAATAATTAGACGGCCAGTCTGTGAGATCATTGACCCCACGTTAAATATTCATATGTTTAGACCTGCTCTGGGCTCAGCTGTGTCACAGTAGACCAGCCAGGCATGGAGCACATATGGGAGGACAGCACTTGCCTCTGACACATCAACACACACACACACACACACAGACACACACGCATACTTACACTCACGCACGCACACTCTTTTACGAGCGTATGCAGTCATTGTATAATGTTTACCTAGCCAGCTCAGTCCCTGACAGTAGAGGTTTTACATACACTGATGAATATTTTTAGTTACACGCCTACTACTTTTCATAGAATTGGAAGATTCGTTAAACACGTCAGAATATATGAATGATATTCTAACTGTCTTTATTTTAATGTCCCTCTGACTATGTCCTTTGCAGGGGTTCGCCTGGACCGAGTGCGAGGGGGCAGACAGAAGTACAAGCGAAGGTTGGACACTGAAAACAACCCATACCTGGGCTTGGCGCTTCCCCCTCCTACCAAAAAGCCTCGTGAGTACTGCCCCGTCTCTAGCCCATTGTCTCCCTTCTTCGTCGCCCTTCCTCTGCCAGGCCAGAAATCAGGTAAAATTAAAAAAGAATCAAAGGCCACATTAACATCCTTCTCGTCAAGTCAGAGTTTGTTGTTCAGAAATGTGGGCCCTGTATTAGTCAGGAAATCAAGCAAAATCGTGCTCGTACACATGCACATATCATGTTGCAAAAGAGCTCTATATGCTTTATTTTTCATTGCAATTGCAATTATGATAAAGCCTTTAACATTTGACTCTCCTCCCTGTTCCCCTCAATCCTCAGTCACAAAAATCGTGTCTCACCTGTTGGTGGCGGAGCCAGAGAAGATCTACGCCATGCCTGACCCCACCATGCCCGAGAGTGACATCAAGGCTCTGACCACACTGTGTGACCTGGCTGACCGCGAGCTGGTCGTCATCATCGGCTGGGCCAAGCACATCCCAGGTATAATCTTGTGTGACGCTTTTTAAGCACTCTTTCCCCATTCCCTCTCTCCCTTCTCTTTCACGTGTTACAAATATAACGTGCATACACACTCACACAGATAATTAATGACAGAGGCTCACACCGCTGCAGGGCGTGTGGCATAGAGGGGGTGTGAAATGGACATAGCCGCGCAAGAAACAAATCAATAGAGTGCATCTAAAATCCCTGCATTGAACAGAGAGGGGAACACAACTGACCCGGTGCCAATGCAATGCTGTAATCACCGGAGAGATATAGAATAAAGTTGGGGTCTTGCCCATTCAAACAACACACTATATCCTACGCAGATGCGCAAATATGCACACATGAAGGCACGCTCAGCACAAGCACAGGCACTCGTTGAATTATTGATGGGCATAATCATGTTTCCTCCTCGGCCCATAGACATTCTGACAGACGAGGTGTTAGGTTATAAGAGCCTGTTGAATTAAGGACATAGCGCACCTCACGTCAGCAGAGATTTTGCTTCCTGCAAGAGTTTTCCTCTCATTTTGACAGAGAACACATTGTTTAGCCCTTGTATTTTTGCAACCAAGGCAGATTCTCCTTGATCCTGATCTTGACCCCATAACTCTATAACATCACAGTGTACGCGTGAAGGAGTAAAAGACACACAGTAGCGAAGAGTTGCATTACAAACTGAATTCATTTATTTCCACTAAAGTCCACTGACCTAGGGCAGGTTTATTTTGTGCTGAAAAAGGTATTAGACTTCTTCTCAGAAGTAATGGTATTAATCAGGTACAGATCTGATAGTAAGGAGATTAGAAATGGATATGCTCCCAGCTCCTGGCCTCAGCCCCGGCCCGTTATGCGTCTAAACCGTTTGGATAACTCCCCACGCTCCATGCATGGTCAGCAGGCAGAGAGTTTAACCAAGAAGCTTACTCAGGGCTGGACCTCGGTTGACCTGGTAACACTCTCTCACCGTACAGTCCCAAAATTACCCCGTGAGTTGCCGCTAAGCTGAAAACTTGCATCATGCTGGTTTCTGGCTTCAAACTGTGCAGGTGCACAAGGAATATAACATCTCCCCCCCCCCCCCTTATCTTTCCTGCCTTATTAAATTGTTTAAGTACTTAAGTGCATCGTTGTGCTATTGTGTGGATATGTTTACTAGGATTTTATGTGCCATAGTTTGGAAACACTGTGATAATCAGATTATACTAACAAATATTGCACAGTGCGTAGACGCATCATGTTAATGGGATTTGTGGCAGAGGACTTGTCATTCCAAATGCGGGCGGTAATGATCATTTAACCCAAAACCTGAGGCAGTAAGCCAGAGTATGTTGTGCTAAACAATGTGCAGTACCTGCAGTTTCATAGACTAGTAGTGTAAGTAGATTATTCAGTCTGCTTCCATATATACACCCACACATGCGCTTTGCTCCTGTTTTATATTTGTCAGCTTTTTAGTATTATCTCACATTTTTGGCAAAATAAAGATGTCTGGTAGCTGGGTGCTTTGTCTGCCACATTGGCGGTGTCTATATTAGGACAGTGGGTGTCCTCTGGCCATGAAATAGCAGCATAATTGAGTTGTACATGGCTGAACCTGATCAGAGACGGTTCAATGGTTTTGCAACTCCATGCACTAACTCTCCATGCACCAAAGCTACCCCAGGGTAGCGTACGATGCGTTTTCCGTGTGTTGCAGTCTGCTCCAGGACAAAAAAAAGAAAGGGGGGGGAAATGGTGATTGCATTCTGATAGATTTCTAAGGCCGTAGGCAATGGAATTAAAAAGATTAACAGTTCATTATGAACTAGACCACATTGATTAGACCGCTGACAGATGGGCCAATAACTAAAGTCCAAATGTAACAATTTAAAACTCATGAAAAGTGGCACTTATCCTCCCAAATGATTTTTTATGTCATTTGTTGTCAGATAGTGTTTGAAAATGTGTTTCAATTGTGCCATAATCTGGAACGGAGCACACCTAATGAGAAGCAGAATGGAGGATATCAGAACTTTATCATGACTTTGAGACGGGTGCAATGTTCATGAATGGCCGATATTCATATGTTTTTCTGCATCATTTCTAAAAACAAAAGAAGAATGGCGTTAATGAGTCCCCTTAATGTAATCGAGTATCATGTGGTCATTCTGAATGTCTTTGATTAACTGATAATCACAGTGGCTATTTTTGTCACCTCTCCAAATAGAACTATGCAGCAGAGTGTAACCCGGCTGTTGCCTAAGGGTGACAGGGTCATTAGTAGCAGTGTAAGGGGGTTGCTGACAGATGCCTAGTTACTCCTATAGGTGCTAATAACCTTTGACACACATAGTAGTCCACCGTCCTCCCATTGTGGTCGCCTTGCATCTCCTAAAGCTGCGCTGACGTCGTCAACAAGGTTGAATGTACAAGAGACCAAAGTATAATAATGACAGCTTCAGTGTGGTTGAGGCTGTTTACTACTTTGACATTTCTGTCTTCTTGAGGAGTGACGGGAGGCGAGTGTGACCCCTGACACCTCTGTACCACCCGGAATTCCTTCCCACCCACAGTGGGAATGTCATGCACTCATATGTAAAATCCGCTATGCGTGCTACATATACAAGAGGTGCTTGTTTGGTGTTTGCCAACTCCCAACCTGCATCCGAGGCAGGAGTGTTTTCAGATGGGAATTCTCAGAAGGCTAAAGGGCCAAGCAAACATTGGCACTCTGCTTTACTCCGAAACAATAAAATGTATTTTAGCTCTGGCATCAGACCCACAGAATGTATAATATTTCAACAACATTAGCTATCGTTAACAACAGGTCGTCTTGGAAGTTGTACTGTTAGCATCACCGGAGCCCTCCACATGATAAACCACAAGCCAATCCCATGCCTTCTCCCTTGTGCGGTTCTTGTCTTCTCTTGGCCATTAGATTGTAAAATGTACTTACTGTGTTGCCATCCTGATCCTACTCAAGCTACTACTCAATCCCCTTGTAATAGAGTGTGAATACTGGCCAGCTATAAATCAGCTCCTCATCAGTGCACTTTATTAAATATAGACACCAACAGACAGCTCTTAGTATATTCAATTTACCATCTGACGTAGGCTTCAACACAGGAGATAAAGATAGATTGAGCAATCAAGTGGACGCTGAGGCCTGACATCCTAATAGGACAAAGGACTGCTAGAAGGTGGAAAAGCTGCAGGGAGATTGAGTCGAAATGCAGCGTATCAGAGGCAGGCATGGAGTCAGGAGGACACAACACCAGAGGGTGGACATCTGCCAAACAGGATGGGGGAGGGATTTGTGTAATTTCTGTCACACACGATCAGGTATATCCACCATAATGACAGCTGGACGAGATGCTCACTAAGCTGTTGTTTGAAACTTTGGGTATTGTTCACAATTTTGGTTATACATACCATACAGCCTCAGTTACAACTACAGACTTTTGACATACTGTTCCACCCAATGATGGGCAGTACATTATGGTGGTCCTTCTGTGGGGACTGAAGCAACCCAATCGATGAACCCAAAATGGGCTCTAATTTTGTTGGCGGAGCATGTGGTGCAGGCAGTGGTAATTTGGTCCAGCGCACCACTGTGGGCAGCCGAGATGGGCTTGGCGGCGCCCTGAAGGATCACCAGCTCCTATCTTATTGGCTAACAGGCGCACAGTGCAGACACGTCACCAAAACCTCACAGGCAGGTTTTTCAGAATGTCAGGCACATTCCAATGCAACCAACAACCACCATTTAAAGTAACGGTCTGACCCAGCGTGTAGATTTTTGTATTAATTGTTGTTAATTATGCATAATTTTAGCTGTTAGCTTGCCATATTATCACATTTTAATTATTGTGATTTTAGGAATAGAAGGTTTGTGTGTTCTCTGTAGCTCACCTTATTTGTAGTACAGTTAGTGAATTAAGTGTACTTTTGTAGTTATTTCCGACAGAGGGTTTTGCAAGTTTTGCATTGTTCAGTACTGAAGTATTTCTGAAGTATGCTGTATATTTTTAATCAGTGATTTTCAGTTAATTTGCCATAACACTTATTATATTCTCATCAACCTGTCAACGTCTATTGTAAGTTTTACTTAGGTTCAGGGATTGTTTGTTTTTGTCAAACCATCCATTATATGCTTTCTCCAAAACAAAATGCAGTAGTATCATCTGCAAATAATACTCCAACTGTAGGTTTTTAGTAACTTTACAGACATCATGTATTTACAGTATACGGTGAACAGTTACGTATGTATGCAAGTTCATTATTAATTCTTAAAAATCATTTTTTTATATCTCTTGAAAGTGTTTGAAGGGGAAGCATCTCATGGCGGTATGCCTTTAAGAGCCCGTCAACACATCTTCATCCCTCATTAATCCGCACCGCTTCATGGCTGCAGAGATAAATTATGTGTAATCATGGCAATAATTAAAGGACATTTTTTGGAGAGCCACACAGAGATATCTAATGTCAGGGCCGTGGGACCCCGGGGAGGACTAAAGACTTCCATACTAGGGTCAAGAGGTCATTGGGTGCAGATTAAAACAAGGGGATTACTGTATTTAACGTTCTTCCAGCCCATAATGTTCACAGGCTACTGGTCAAATCGCCCATTCTTCAAATACTTATAATGGGATAATGGGGTGGTTATCACCTTGAAGAAGCTGAGTCTCCTGAAGAGCGTGCAGTGATGCTGAAAAAACAAGATTGTTTTATTAATTCAACACATCCGCTACGTTCAATATGATAACAGCGTTCGTGTCAAGGAAAAGCTTGTAGTGTTTTTGTTGCATGTCGACTGTGGGTCACATCAGTGACATGTTAATTACACACACACACGGCTGTATGCGTTATACATCTTCCACTGTAATATGTCACCTAGCATGCTCAAAGGGTTCTATACAAATCAGAGGTGCATATATTGTACTTTACATGAAGTGTCATCTGAAACGGGGAGCTTTGATAGAGATAAAGTGTATTGCAGGACCGTGAACCCTCTGCTCAGTTTGAGTATAGCGGGGGTGGGGGAGATGTGGGGGACCCTCTGGGGCCCAGTTAGAGGCAGTTTGACTCCAACTGGAGCCCAGAGAGCATGTCACTTGGCTGAGGTGAGATTGCTGCTGGGCACAAGTCTTCAGGGTCTGCTTGTCCTTCTGATAGCCGGCCATGATAGATCAGCCTCCCGTCCAGTCACAATGACTGTCTATCCTCCCTCTATCTCCTGCTTCCTTTTCACTTCATGCTCCTTCTCCTTTTATCTGCCTCCTCTCTGCCACGTATCTTCTCCTCTCTTTTATCCTCCACTTCCCTTCTTTCCTTTCTCTGGTGCCATTTTTTTTTTTACCTTCCCTCCCTCCCGCTTGCTCGGTCCGCTCTGTTGTCTGATTGAGGGTGAGTTACGAGGGGGCTGCAGCTGGAGGGGGCCACCGTGCCTCGTAATTACATCTCTTTTTATTACCCGCGCTAATGGCCCTCGGGGAGAGGGAAACAATAATAAATTAATAGAATATGAACTCCAGCTCAACAGAAATCTCCAGCATTTCATTTTGGACTGTCCCGGGCTCTGGCAGATGAAACGGTGCTCTGATTAATCTCTCCGAGAGGCGGCCGTGTGTGGGTTTGGGCTGCCCCCTCCTGTTTCGGCCCTCCGGAGAGATAAAAGCAGAGAAGATGATTTTGGCTTCTGTTGGTGCTACCTTTTGAGCAACAATGCAGTCTAATTCTGTCAGCTGTAATTATTTGTGAAGGCTGATAGAAGTGAATATGTAATGGTGAAAATGAAAACTAAATGCATGCTTTATTATTGTCGTTGTTATTACGGCTGTGTGTGACTGCTTGAGAGAAATGTGCACTCAGCAGTGGAGTGGAAAAGGCCCTTCAAGTGTGCAGACAGGCCTCTCTGATTTGGTCAATATTGTGTCATGTTTGGTTGAACCCCACCATCGGCACTGGGCTGGAAATGAAGATGTAAATATTGATATTTCATTAGAGGAAATCACCCACTCTGGCGGCACTTAACCGGGCCACCTTCAGAGTGCGGCGGCCGGAGAGCTTTGTGACCTGCGGAGTCGGGAAGTCACTTCATTACTCGATTAAATTGAGTGGAAAAAGGCGAGGCAACGACACAAGATCCCATTTGGAGCGATAATTTAGGCCCTGCAGAGAACGGATGGAGCAGCGGGAAAACACCACCTCTCCATCTCACAACAGCGGATTAAATTTAAGGACTTTTAGCGTCAAAGGTAATTGTAGGCTGCTCGCTTGTGTGCATATCGCTGAGGGGTGTGTGCTGTATCGGAGCAACTCTAAAGCCTCTTCAACAAGACCCGAACGAGGCCTTCACATGGGCTGTCACATTGGGAGCGCCGCTTTAGTTCCGCATCAGCCATCTTTGGCATTAAAAGGCTAGACAGAGCTTTGCCTGTGATTGTGATGCCAACCTGATGCAGCAATCAAGAGGGCGCCTGTGCTAGGATGACAGTTTCCCTCTGGCCGGTCCACATTCTGTCTAACTTAATGGACACGTATGCAGACAAGGAAATAGCACAACAAAGCGTTTTAACATTCAACCCAAATAGATTTAATGGCGTACGGTTTATTGCCTCCGCTGATAATAGTGACGTGTTTTGAGTGCTTTCTCCAGTTGTTTTAGTGGTCCAAATTGGGCCGGACATTTTCCAGCCCTTTGACCAGTCCAGCTCTGGACTCTATTCTACCGACTATTGATTCCCCTTCAAATTGTGATGGCCGGCACATTCTGATCCCAATCTCTTAATTAATGTATCCTGGAGCTCTTCCCCTGCAGTGGTCATCACCACGATAAGGGGAATTGAACACAGGTACCACTCTGCTGGGTTCTGGTTCTTTTTCTGCTGCTTCCCCATCATAGCTTTTATTTCTCTCTCTCTTTCTCTCTCTGTGTGTGTATGTGTGTGTAGATGTGTGTGTGTGCTCGCTGTTGTCCCGGCAGGAGGAGATAAACACAGAGGCTGGTGGCGGCCCCCAAGTGCGATCATTTATATTTCAGAGAAAACGCCGGGCGTAGATGTGTTGAGCGGCCCCGGTCAATACTGTAATCTATCGCCTCTTAATCACGCCGTGGCAGGTGGCATGGCAACAGCAAACTTGTAAAACCAATCATGGTAATCATGGGTGGAGCCGGGGAGCCTAATATGCTGTCAGAATGGGCCGCCTGCAGGCACAGGAGGCGGGTGGGAGGGTGGTGTTCGTGGGGGTTGACCGTTTTTTTTTTTGTGCTGCCCAGTATTGAGAAAAACAGACATAAAGATAGTTTGAATTTGTCACAGCTTAACTTTGCGTTCTATAGATAAAGTTCTATTCCGAGGCGGTGAAGAGGAAATAACTGTTTGATGCACCTGAGCCAATTTGAGCCCATCCAGCTGCTGTTAGAGTGGAACCCTGTGATTAGTCTTGAGTCTGGGCTTTAACCATGTGACTTTTTTTTCTCGTCACATGTTTCCTTTCCTGGTTTGTGTAAATATGAATCGCCCCCTCGTCACCTTCTTCCCACTACACGCATGTGAATGTCATGTCCTCGGCCCTCTTCATGAGAACTCGTCCCAGCGCTAATCCCGCCGCTCACCAGCACAAGTATGACAGGATACAAGGAGTAACCACCTGGCTTTGTGCATCCCAGACCTTTGCACCGATTTACTGTCCTGGCCCACAGTAAAGCCCACTCAAGCACCCTGACACCCGCTTCAAAGACGGCATTTAAATATAGGCAGTGCTTTCTAACATTATTGTATTTGTTTGGTAGCGTGGTTACACTAAAAGGCCTGATATATACTGTATTGGTCATGATACATAATAAACATAATGTGTGTGTAAAATGGTGTGGACCCATTTTTAGCAGTCTGCACTCTCCTTATTGCAGTTTTTATTAGAAAGATTTATTAAAAAGCACAGGACAAAGGAAAACATCATTAGAATTGTTTTTTCTTATTGCTAATTTTACACATTTTTATTCTAAATGGCTTCATCTCCTCTTCTGTACCTCCAGGCTTTTCAACGTTGTCTTTGGGAGACCAGATGAGTCTGCTGCAGAGCGCCTGGATGGAGATCCTCATCCTCAGCATCGTGTTCCGCTCGCTGCCCTACGAGGACGAACTGGTGTACGCCGAGGACTACATCATGGACGAGGAGCACTCGCGGCTGACGGGTCTGCTCGACCTCTACGTCTCCATCCTGCAGCTCGTCCGCAAATATAAGAAGCTCAAAGTGGAGAAGGAGGAGTTTGTCACTCTCAAGGCCATTGCTCTCGCCAACTCAGGTGGGCTACGGTCAAACACACGTTCATTCGTTTTATACCGCCTATCCCAGCTGGCGGGGTACACCCTGGACTGGTGGTCAGCCAATCACAGGGCACATATAGACAAACAACCATTCACACTCACATTCATACCTATGGACAATTTGGAGTCGCCAATTAACCTAGCATGTTTTTGGAATGTGGGAGGAAAAAATCAGTTTTATCACATGCTAACAATGAACAACCAAAGATCAAGACAAAAAAAACAATAGCGATTGAAGGGAGAAGGGGGGGGGGGTCTGGAATCTAATGTTATTATTTTTATTGCAAATGTTGGATGAACAGGAAGTGGTGGATGAGCAGGAAGGATCAAAGCGTGTGCAATTTTAAACGCCACTTAAGTGACAACATACTTTTTCCTCTCAATTATGTCTGCCAGTCATCTTCAAATGAGTAATTTTACTTTATTTTAGCTTTATTTATTAATTAATTTATTCATTTATTTTCTACCGCTTATCCTCACAAGGGTCGCAGGGGAGGTGCTGGAGCCTATCTCAGCTGACTTCGGGCGAGAGGCGGGGTACACCCTGGACTGGTCGCCAGCCAATCACAGGGCACATATAGACAAACAACCATTCACACTCACATTCATACCTATGGACAATTTGGAGTCGCCAATTAACCTAGCATGTTTTTGGAATGTGGGAGGAAACCGGAGTACCCGGAGAAAACCCACGCATGCACGGGGAGAACATGCAAACTCCACACAGAGATGGCCGAGGGTGGAATTGAACTCGGGTCTCCTAGCTGTAAGGCCTGCGTGCTAACCACTGGTCCTGTAACAATATAATGTTAAATGAAATTGAATTGATGAAATTGAAGTGCTTGTTTATAATAAAAGACTCAGTAGATGATATGGCGGCCAAACAATGAAACGTCTGTAAAGTTGTGGCATCGTCCAACAGTTTCCACATGACATTTCTCACTTTTCCCCAAGTTTTAGCGTGTAACCTTTAGTTTGGAACGTGAGCCGCACAGATGGGGAGAAGATAAGGGCAGTGCACGAGAAAGAGGGATGGAGGAGAGAGCTTTTTAATTGAACACCTCCCGTGTTATGGTATTTCTCCTGCGCTATCTCCATAACAGTAGCCGCAGGGCACAGCAGCCACTGGAGATAAATTTAGCATTTCATTAGGAGCACAGGGGCTGTCAATAAAGTGCGTTAAGTCGAATGGAATGAGTATCAGGCCGTGGTAGGGCTCGTTTGTTCCAATGCCCAGACCGCACGCTGCTATCGACAGGCTCCTTTTGAGAAGGCAGGACTTGTCCCCCCGCCCTCTGATCAATGCACGCTCGGGTCACCGGGACACCCCACCCCTCCAAAACCCCCCTCCTCATCTCTTGTTTTGTCCAGGCTGAAAAATGAAAATGCTGAAGCAAGCACTTTGGCTTTAGACGGCAGAGTGATGGTCAGGAGGTGGGCTGGTGGGGTGGGGTTCAAGAGGAAGGGGGAGGGGGTGCCCGCAACGGTAGAACAAGGTCTCGGGGAAATCGTTCTCCTGGGAACCCCCGCTGTCTGACAGCTGTGAAAATTCATAGCCATTGATTTTGTAATTAGCAGTTTATCAATCAGATGGACGTTGGCTCACTGATGGATTGCAAGGAAATTGTTTCTTCAAAGTTGTTTTTTTAAGTGCATCTTTCCTCCAAGGACTACACCACGCTTTCTTTTGTCCGTTTGCTTGTCCAAAGACAATTTTATGATAAACATTACGATACCCTGCTGTCCCACAATGAACTGTGTATACAAGGTGAGGCCTGTGCTAGTTTCTGCTAGCCTAACATTCCTCACTTCATGTCTGTTATTCTGTTAAATGCTTTTCAGTTGGTAAAATCAGATTATTACAAATGTTCTGTTTTATGTTCTGTTTTAATTCCACCCTCGGCCATCTCTGTGTGGAGTTTGCATGTTCTCCCCGTGCATGCATGGGTTTTCTCCGGGTACTCCGGTTTCCTCCCACATTCCAAAAACATGCTAGGTTAATTGGCGACTCCAAATTGTCCATAGGTATGAATGTGAGTGTGAATGGTTGTTTGTCTATATGTGCCCTGTGATTGGCTGGCCACCAGTACAGGGTGTACCCCGCCTCTCGCCCGAAGTCAGCTGGGATAGGCTCCAGCACCCCCCTTGCGACCCTTGTGAGGAAAAGCGGTAGAAAATAAATGAATGAATTAATAAATAAAGCTAAAATAAAGTAAAATTACTCATTTAAGATGACTGGCAGACATAATTGAGAGAAAAAAGTATGTTGTCACTTAAGTGGCGTTTAAACTTGCGCACGCTTTGATCCTTCCTGCTCATCCACCACTTCCTGTTCATCCAACCCTACTGCTAGCTTGATGTTCATGTTCTCCTTCAATATTTTTAATCAACATTTGCAATAAAAGTAATTACATTAGATTCCAGAACCCTCCTTTCTGCCTTCAATTTCTATTGTTTTTTTTTTATCTTGATCTTTGGTTGTTCATTGTTAGCATGTGATAGCACAGATTTTTAGTCTGGCAGGTCAAAGGTCATTTGAAAAGTGTAGAAGCTGCACAGTAGCCCACATAATGATAATGGACATACTGATAATGTGTTTCCTTGTTCATACACTGATAGCATTAAACATCAATCATAAAGTGATATTTTGTTTTCAAAAAAATCCCCATCCTTAAAATGTATCTTCTCACCCCGACAGACTCCATGCACATAGAAGACATGGAGGCGGTGCAGAAGCTGCAGGACGCTCTCCACGAGGCCCTGCAGGACTACGAGAGCAGCCAGCATCAGGAGGACCCGCGGCGGGCGGGAAAGCTGCTCATGACGCTGCCCTTGCTGAGGCAGACGGCCACCAAGGCCGTGCAGCACTTTTACAGCATCAAGGTGCAGGGCAAGGTGCCCATGCACAAACTCTTCCTGGAGATGCTCGAGGCCAAGGTCTGATCGCTGGAGCTACTTTGGGCGCTGCAGAGTGAGACTTTTGAGGAGACCTCAGCCAGGCGGCGAGGCAGCACACACACACGGACCTCACTCCTCATGCGTTGCTGGGACACCATCCAAAAAGAGAAGAAACTCGGTTATTAGTATAAATATAAGAATGATGAAGATTAATTTAAAATATATATGAAATACTATGTACAGTAATAATTTTTTGGGGGGTTAATTGTTGGTGGTCATGCTCTTTGGTGTCCCTCAGCTTCTTCAGAATAAGTAGACTCCAGTAACAAGAAAAATATTCATTTTTTTTTCAATTTGTTCTGAAGACAGCCGAAGTGTGGACGGCACTAACGTCTTTCTGTCTGGACTGGACAGGACGTGTATATTTATTACCGCGAGACTGAGTGTACAGTTTAAAGTCTGTTGATGTCGGTGGCCATTTTCACTCGCCCTCCAATCGTAGGGAGGAGAAGAAGAAGAAGAAGAAGAAGAAGAAAAAAAAAAAAAAGACTTCAATGTGAACCGTCAAGAGCTCAAACGTCCTCGGATATTTACAGTACCTCTCAAGAGCGGCGTGGAACCGTCTCAGACTGGAAGGCTTGTTTAACTAAACTAGCTTAGACAGTTACACTAGTCGGTAGTCTTCTGTAGTGACTCAGCAATAAACGACGGTGTGGGAACGCCGGGCTCAAACTTTCTATCTTTTAATGTGCTATGTTGCTGCTGTTGCCAGAAGGCCGTGCCTGCTTGCTTCGCTCCATCACACACACACACACACACACACACACACACATATGAAGCCTCAAATGTGTCATTTTTGAGGCTACAAGTGGACACGATCAGCTGTATCAAAGGCTTTACACAGAATGGCGGCGGTCCAGGAGATTCCATGTTCAAACAATCAGAGGCCCATATGTCAAAGCGCTCTATTTTGGAACCCTTTA
Source organism: Doryrhamphus excisus (assembly GCF_037039965.1). NCBI lineage: Eukaryota > Metazoa > Chordata > Actinopteri > Syngnathiformes > Syngnathidae > Doryrhamphus > Doryrhamphus excisus. The sequence continues at coordinate 15,511,231 of NC_136370.1, read as the reverse complement.
AGCCCGTGGCGGAGTCATCCCACGCACTGCGAGCAAGGTGCCCAGCATCTGCTCTCGCCATCTTAGACACTTCCCGTCTTTAAATAGCTGTGTTGGCATATAGAGCCCGGACCAAACCAAAGGTAAATGGCAGGTGCAGAGCAGGAGCAACGGCGGCGGCGGCGGCGGCACTTCACACTGGGTTTATTTTTAACCCTGCGGGAGAGGTTGTTGTCTGCGCGGCGGCAGGCACGTGGACCGCTTCTTGACCCTCATGTTGACACAGTGGCCGGTGCTGACTGAATAACACCAGCGCCCGGCAGCGGGGGCCTCCGCGGGGGAGAGCGTCCACCACATGCGAATAGCTATGCAAGAAAACAAAGTGTCAGCATGCTCCAAAGGGTAACAGCAGGCCAACAATGTGTCGCTACAAGGTGTCATCTCTGCTGGGAGAAGGAGATCTTAAGCTCCCTTTAGCTCTGTGTGCATTGCGTTGGGTGTGAGCTACACTCTCGTCCGCTTGTGAGAGGTGTGCGCTTATACTACTGGAAGATTTTATGTGATGTGATAAACAAAAAATATGATACCGTAATCAAAGGGAGTAGAGAAAGCGAAGCAGAGCCGCCGCCATGCTCGCAGTATCAATGGCTAGCACTTATCCGGTTGCTGCAGTACCGTTTTACAGCACCCTGGGGCCCGTATGCGTTATAAAGGAAGAACACCCCCCCCCACTTGGACTCTACAACTGTCCACTCGCTGTCATGCAACACACTTCTTAGGAGTGGAACCATGCTAAAAGCATGCTTTGACTTACATTTGGAAACATTTCTACTACTCATCAATAACTCAATCAATCACATGTAACGTGTATATCAGATTAAGATTAATTTGCTCAACTAGCAAGGAAGAAAAAAAAACATTTGTGCTTGTTTAAATGAAACTGCATTATAAAGGACATGTTTTTAAATCTTACTTCTTTGTTTTATTTTCACAGTGTTGGAATGGAACATGTCTTACAATACAAAGCTAAGTATGTAAATATCAATCAGCCTCCGTCAGGCCAGTAGGTTGCCATTGAAAATAAAGTATGCAGCGCCCTGCTGACTACTACCTCATGATCATATTGTCAATATTTCTCTGATTCAACCATCTTTACATGTCTGTGATCTAACCTGAGCCATTCATGTTGTTAACCCCCCCGTCCCCCCTGCCAAATATATTTGGAACTGTAATTACTGACCGTCCCTTTCATTGTTCACTGATCTGTTTGTAAAGGTAACGCATGCTTCACCTTGACTTTGACCACCCATGACCCCCCCCCCCCCCCCCCCCCCCCATGTTGGTTACTAAGCGGGTATGTGTTTTTTTTCCTTCCTTTTTTTTTTCAACAGTGTGTCACAATTGGTTGCTCACTGATGGACTGCAGACAGGGACCCCCCCTCCTCCACCCCACCACCCCACCCAACCCTGCTTCTGTGTTATTGACTGTTTATGGTGTGAAATATAACATTTGCAATGGTGTACATTTGTTATTTCTGCTCACTGAATTGCCACTATCTGTGTCCATTTTGATTTTCAATAAGGTGAGGGATCAATGAATTAAATATTCCCTGAAATCTGTCATTATTTTTGCATTAGAATTATTCGTTATTTCCATGTGGAAATTTGCAACAAATCACACAGCAACATGAATTGTTGACAGCCAGGTTGTGAGTGAATAAAAAACACTTGAGATTATGACAATAGTCAGAATGTATTTTAAAAAGACATATTATTACAAGAATGAAGCCACGCTGTAGACTGACAGGTGTGACAAATGTCATCAAACTCATTTAAATATTAGTCAATAACAACACATCAGAACACAAAACACTTTCTAAATAAAAGTTTTTATTATTAAAGGAAACAATATGTTTTCTTGCAAAATTGATATGGGCCTTAATGTTCTTTTTTTCATCTCTTTCTTATGTTGGCGTCATGAACACTGAGGTCTGGAGTTCTTTGGATGTTGTTGCGGGGTCTTTTGTGACCTCTTGGAAAAGTCGTCACTGCACTCATGGGGCAATTTTGGTTGGCTAGAAACTCCTGGAAAGTTTCACCACCATGTTTTGGTTGTTTGTGGCTAATGGCTCCCGTTGTGGTGTGCTGGAGTCCAAAGCTTTATAAATGGTTTCATAACCTTTTATACCTTTCATTCCTTTATGAAACGTCACTACTAGACTGTTAACAGCCATCTATTGGTAACCCCTACTCTCGTTAGTTTTCAAGAAATAATGTTTTTGCGTGCATTTTGGCCAGCCATCCCTGCACTGTCCCCCAAGGATCCACCCCGACTCCACTTTTTTTTCAAGAAGTCTGACTCATTTGACCAGGGCTATTTTCTGTCAAAGCACAGAATTAACTCACAAGTTGCCAGCTCAGTGCCGGCCAATGTAGACACGCCCACCAGATTAGCAGCCATGCCAGCCGGAACCGTTTGTGGGTGAAATCAAAAATAGGATTTTTGCTGCAATGTTTGAGTTAATCCACAATAATAACAAGTTCATCCTTTTTATTGACTAAGGATTGTCGTCACCATGAACCAGAAGTCTTCCAGAGTAGCTGTTCTTGTGTGGTGTGCTAATCAAGCAAAGGAAAGAGAAGAAGAAGAAGACCAGACATGGTGGCACTAAATGGCACACGTGGCTTTCATTGCTTCCATATTATACCCATCATGCACTGCAGCAGGGGGGCATAAAAAATCCATCCGTCACAGGGAACGGACACACACGCGTTAGCTGTGATGAAGGCAGCATGGAGGGGCTGTATTATTCCAGGAAGTTGATATTCCAGGGATTTCAAGTATTCCCTTCTCGATATAATTATATGAGCCAATTTCCCTTTTTGAAAGAACGTCTGGCAAGCCAATTAATTGTGATAATCCTCAACATGAAAACATAGAGGATAGTTTAAAGCAAAACTGAATTTTGCCTACCATCCGCAGTCCTTACGTTAGACAGGAACTCATATCTTCTCTTTACTGGGCATTATAAAGATACCTAAACAGATAGAAAATGAAGCTAGTCTTATTCCTTCCTTTAAAATACCCCCCCCAAAGGTACGCTGACATCAGCCCATATAAAATCTTCCACCTCCATTGACAACCAACCAAATACCTTCTTTTAGCGGCGTTCCTCGTGGAGCTATAGCTTCTTGACGTGCGCGTTTCATTAATCCCAAACCAACAGTGATGACAGTGAGGGAAAGGATTACATGTCAGGCTGACTGATTGGCTTTGAACGGAGCTGCTGCTCACTCTTTGTATCAAGACCACGCTCAAATTACACTTGGCTTGAAAAGGGAACACGCCGAGGCCCTGGAGAACTGCTGGCACAGAAACCAAGAGTGGGACACTTTCGCTGTCTCGCTCGTTTTTTTTTTTTTCTTCTGTCTCACACACAATCTTCTGCCTTTGTCGGAATGTCTTTTGACCGCCTTTGAGATGTAGATACGTCCATCCGTCCGCTTATCCTTACGTATGTTGGAGCCAATCCCAGCCGACTTTGGGCGATACACCCTGGACTGGTTGCCAGTCGTGTAGCACACATGGACAAAACAATCATTCACACTCACACCTATGGACAATTCACCATTTAACCTAACAAACATGTTTCCACACAGAGATGCCCAAGTGGAGATTCGAACCCAGGTCTTCATTTTGACTGGCTGGCCACTTCTGGGAATGTTCATGTCCGGGTCCATGTCTTTTTTGCCATTTTCAGATAATGGCTCTCACTGTGGTTTGCTGGAGTCCCAAAGCTTTAGAAATGGCTTTATAACATTTTTCCAGAAATTTTTCCAGATTTTCCAAGGATAGACTCCAGTTTGCCATGAACCATCGACAGGATAAGCAGTAGAAAATAGAGATGCTTTTTATCAATATCCAATATACAGACACAGTCCAGCACTTCATTACCAATACCGATACAGGCAGCAGCTCTTCCCTCGAAATAATGTCCGGTCAGATGGTGACGGGGAGACTCAGTGCTTATAAAAAAGTGCTTCTTGAGCATCATGGCTCTTGTCCTTTTGTCCTGTTGAGCTTGCACATACAGTAATCCCTCATTTATCCCTTGCAGTTAACTGCTTCCAGACAATGATAAGTCCATTTCTGTGAAGTAGGATTTCTTATTTATACATTTAATATTAGTAGCCACGTTTACATGAGGAGTTTTTCCTCTTTCCGAATGACTTTTCCGAAGACAATGGTATACATAAAAAGGAGTATTCCAATCCTCTGTCTACGTGCGGCTATAATCAAACAGAATAGTCAATGGGGCATGCGCAGTAAAGCGTAAACATCAACATCACGTGATACCGACTTTTTCTTTCACTTGTTGGAATAACTCCGTATTGCTAGCTTTTCGTTCGTAGAGGCTTGAAATTTAGTTTGGATCAAAAACAAACTTTTCCGCAGCCTCCATTTTTAAAACTGAAGAACCTCTCGAGCTGCATGTTACGTCATATCTGAGCATGCGCTGAAAGAACGTACTCGGGATAAAATAAATCAGTAAAAGAAACAATTCAATCTTGCTAATACCTTATAATCAAACTTGGGATATATTTTATATAGATATACATTTTATTTTTAAAGAAAAACTGGACTTGTGAATAAAGTATAAAAGTGTTTAGATTCTGTTCCACAGATGGCGGTAATGCACACGAAAGCTGATAGCTAACCGCCAATAAACAACAGAAGAAGAAAAACACGACGAAGAAGAAGGAACCCAAACAACTTTCAGTTCGAACGGCTACAAGATACCTCAATCGGATTTATACCATTAACACCATTGCAGTTTTACACTGTTATTACACAATATAGCAGACATAATTAGAGTAAATACGCATATAAGTGGTTTAAGACATAAATAAGACTTGTGTGTGTTGCTATGAACAATTATTCACACTCACCTTCACACAAAATGAAATATATAAAAGAATAATAATTTTTTGGAATATGGGAGGAAGCCAGCATAGGAGAACATGGGAAGAACATGTCAACTCCACAGAGAGATGTTCCAACTGAGACACAAACAGGCTAACATTTCCAAAGTAATATATAATGAAGTCAAATTTGGCAGTAACTTGCCCACTAATTGTTTCCTTGTACCTACCTGTTCGACGGGCGACCCACATCCGTGAATCCCACACCCCTGGCCCCGCCCACGCCTCTTTTTTAACAGATCGATAGGCTGTCGAAGTGCCTCACAGGCATAGCGACTGCAGGCCGTCTGAGATTTCGCCCTCTCATTGTCCATCTTCACTGTTTCAAGTGCATTTATCAGGTTACACTGCTGCGCTCCTCTGTGCTAAATGCACGGCTGAGCAGCTGTCCTGAAAAAAAAAACCTAATGGCACATCAGCGAACCTTTGTCCCGGCCGCTCTGCTCACAAACTTTCACCACACGGTTATGCAACCACAGATACAGCGAAAGGTGACACGATGGGACCCATTAGAGTCCCATTCACTTCTCTCGTTTAGGGACAATCTGGATTATTCATTCATTCATTTTCTACCGCTTTTTTCTCACGAGGGTTGCGGGGGGTGCTGGAGCCTATCCCAGCTGTCTTCAGGCGAGAGGCGGGGTACACCCTGGACTGATGGCCAGCCAATCACAGGGCACGTATAGACAAACAACCATTCACACTCACATTCATACCTATGGGCAATTTGAAGTTGCTAATTAACCTAGCATGTTTTTGGAATGTGGGAGGAAACCGGAGTACCCGGAGAAAACCCACGCATGCACGGGGAGAACATGCAAACTCCACACAGAGATGGCCGAGGGTGGAATTGAACTCGGGTCTCCTATCTGTGAGGCCTGCGCACTTACCACTCGACCACCATGCAGCCTGTCACATATTATCACATATTTATACATTCATTCCTGATTAGGTATGTATTTTTTGTTGTTATTTTTTTGGCCAAAATATTATATAATATTTATTTTTTATTTTTATATAATATATATTATTCATTCATTCATTTTCTACCGCTTATCCTCACAAGGGTTTAAAAAAATGAAATATCAACAAAGAAGCGGTAATTGTGTTATTCTCCTTATTTCAGCTTAAAAGTGTGAAAACAATGAAGGCCTATAAGTGAAAAATGCACCATCAGACGCTATAATGACTCCTGGCCTGTTGAGAAATGGCTGCTTTTAGCCCAAATAGTGTGTTAGTGAACACTTGAACAGTGTATGTTAGCTGATGGCTAATAAACAATAACACACACACACACACACACACACACTATACTAAGTGCACGTGAAGGGTTTTGCTGTTTCCTTTAAGATTTATTCACTTCTCTGTATCTTTATCTGTGCTGCTCAGTGAGGGAGCAGAAATATTTCTAACTATCTCTACAATGTATCTACCTCCAACCATGGAAACACTTTTGTGGGATGTGCGTGTATGTGTGTGTGTGTTTTGAGGAGGGGTCTTTTCTCACTGTTTTATTGCCTCTGCCATGTATTTACACGTTCTTATGGGCTTTTCCAATTTAAACACTGCTTTGGAAATAATGAAGGGAGATAAGGAAGGCTGATAAGGGGGGATACGTCCATCAAATGGAGAAAAAGCCACACAGGCTCATTGCAGCGTTATTACCAAGGACTCAGACACTATTTTCAACTCTATTAAGACTATTGCTTCATCTTAGTGTGCGGCTATCTGATATTTGAGGATGTTTGATGCCTGCACTTTTTTATTGCTGTCTCAAGTGCAACTCAAGTCTTTTCACGGGGGGTTACTTCCTGGACCGGCAGGCAAATGGCAAAAATCTGTAACTGAGACGGCAAGAAGATTTTTAATACACGGCTCACCCTCGCCCTCTAAACCCTAAACCCTGATTTTGATGTTCTCCGATTTCAGATCAACATTTGCAATAAATCATGTAACAGCTAATCCTGTAACTGCTAGCTTGATGTTGATGTTCTCCGATTTCAGATCAACATTTGCAATAAATCCTGTTCCTGTAGCAGCTAATCCTGTAACTGCTAGTTTGATGCTGATGTTCTCCGATTTCAGATCAACATTTGCAATAAATCCTGTTCCTGTAGCAGCTAATCCTGTAACTGCTAGTTTGATGCTGAAGTTCTCCGATTTCAGATCAACATTTGCAATAGATTCTGTTCCTGTAGCAGCTAATCTTGTAACTGCTAGCTTGATGTTGATGATATCCTATTTCAGATCAACATTTGCAAGAAATCCCGTTACTGTAACAGCTAATCCTGTAACTGCTCGCTTGATGTTCTCCGATTTCAGATCAACATTTGCAATAAATGCTGCAACCATAACAGTTAATCCTGTAACTGCTAGCTTGATGTTGATGATATCCTGTTCCAGATCAACATTTGCAATAAATCCTGCTACTGTAACAGCTAATCCTTTAACTGCTAGCTTGATGTTGATGTTCTTATTTCAGATCAACATTTGCAATAAATCCTGTTCCTGTAGCAGCTAATCCTGTAACTGCTAGTTTGATGCTGATGTTCTCCGATTTCAGATCAACATTTGCAATAAATTCTGTTCCCGTAGCAGCTAATCCTGTAACTGCTAGTTTGATGCTGAAGTTCTCCGATTTCAGATCAACATTTGCAATAGATTCTGTTCCTGTAGCAGCTAATCTTGTAACTGCTAGCTTGATGTTGATGATATCCTATTTCAGATCAACATTTGCAAGAAATCCCGTTACTGTAACAGCTAATCCTGTAACTGCTCGCTTGATGTTCTCCGATTTCAGATCAACATTTGCAATAAATGCTGCAACCATAACAGTTAATCCTGTAACTGCTAGCTTGATGTTGATGATATCCTGTTCCAGATCAACATTTGCAATAAATCCTGCTACTGTAACAGCTAATCCTTTAACTGCTAGCTTGATGTTGATGTTCTTATTTCAGATCAACATTTGCAATAAATCCTGTTCCTGTAGCAGCTAATCCTGTAACTGCTAGTTTGATGCTGATGTTCTCCGATTTCAGATCAACATTTGCAATAAATTCTGTTCCCGTAGCAGCTAATCCTGTAACTGCTAGTTTGATGCTGAAGTTCTCCGATTTCAGATCAACATTTGCAATAGATTCTGTTCCTGTAGCAGCTAATCTTGTAACTGCTAGCTTGATGTTGATGATATCCTATTTCAGATCAACATTTGCAAGAAATCCCGTTACTGTAACAGCTAATCCTGTAACTGCTCGCTTGATGTTCTCCGATTTCAGATCAACATTTGCAATAAATGCTGCAACCGTAACAGTTAATCCTGTAACTGCTAGCTTGATGTTGATGATATCCTGTTCCAGATCAACATTTGCAATAAATCCTGCTACTGTAACAGCTAATCCTTTAACTGCTAGCTTGATGTTGATGTTCTTATTTCAGATCAACATTTGCAATAAATCCTGTTACTGTAACAGCTAATCCTGTAACTGCTAGCTTGATGTTGATGTTCTCCTATTTCAGATCAACATTTGCAATAAGTGTATATATATATATATATACAATTACAATTGAGTGCATCACATAATCAGTTCCACATGTCCAAAAAGAGTAGGAAGAAGCAAAGCTTATTAAATCCTACCCCTCCATCTGGTACGTTTACAATCAGTAACTGTTACATTTGTTCACTTCCTGCTTTCCATAATACAGTTTAATGTTTTTTAATATATATAATATATATAATATATATAATATATATATATAATATATATAATAATATAATAATATTTTTATTATTGTTAAAGTAAAAAATGCATATAAAAATAAATCTGTGTGTCGTCCATTCTCCCTGACTCTACCTGACTGGGATACCTTCATCTGAGGATTTTATGGGGGCCCAAAGGTGCAGGGAAGAAATGGTCCGGCTTAACTCCGGAGGGAAGCCATAGATGGGCTTGACCTTTTGCAGCGTGTCAAGCAAAGGTTAGAAATCTCCACTGGCCTTAAAGCAAATGCACTTGTTTGCCATAATGGAGGAAACCCTTGCCTTCTCGCAGCTAGAGACCAGCGGCGTCAGTCTCCAGAGAATTCCCTCAGATGGAATTCTCTCTGCGTACACGCACACACGCACACATACAGTTAGGCTTGCTGTAAAATTAGGTTAAACGTTCCCTGCTTTGTTGTTGAGTTATTTGAAACTAACATGGAGTAATATATTATGTAATATACTGATATATAGTTGATGGTCGGATCAGCTACCTAAGACTGCATACGGGCATCACATCTCTTATCCTTTTTCCAGATATACTGCAGAACTGTCATAAATATCAGAAAGACACGCTGTCTGTCGAGGGCCTACAGACATATTGTACATCAACACACACCTGCCTCGCTCATAATTTACACATTTATATTCTCAAACCTGATTTCGTATTTAAAATATGACTCGTAAAGTGTGATATATGGAAATGGACAGATCACATGTGATTCCTAAATGAATCAAATGCTTTAGTGTCCCTCGGCTCTCCTGTGAGAGGAGAGAACCTTGACCATGCAGGTAATTTACAGTGTTATGAGATGAGTGCAAAACATGCTGTAAATAAATAAGAGCCTACCCATTTCCTTTTAGGACAGGGGGAGGTTAGACACACCCCCTTCCCACTCAGGCCCCCACTTCCCCTGCACATTGCTGCCCTTTTGAAAAGAGCCGTGTCCCTTGGCCGGGTGCATGTGTGTGTATATCATCTGCAGAGGAGGCGAGCACAAATGGGGCAGCAAGCGACACTATGCAGTCCATTTGCTAATTTCAATATGGTGTCCGTCTGTGCGGGTTTGGCCTTGGGCACAGGCGCAGCCGCCACGCCAACAACCCCTCCCCCAATCCCCACCTCTCTCTCGTTGTTCACCGCTCCCCAATTGCCAACCCTGGTGTCCCTTTGACCTTGCTCTCAATCACAAACACACATGCACTCCTATCGAGTCCATAGGAAAGCGTACACAAATCACTTTTAATAATACTCCTCTGCTTTCACAGTTTTATTATTATTATTATTTAATGCTCCTCATTAGTAGTGTAAAAGAAGAACAGAAATGCAAAGTAGTTGAATCCTAACCACCAGAGTTCAGCGTCATCCTTGTTTTTAGCCCCTTGAAGATGCATTAGAGCCATTTAATGTCCCAACAATAAGCCACGGGACCCAGCTTCATGTGTTATGTGTTCATATTGCAATAAGACATGAAAAATCACGTCTGGCATGATATCAGGTACTTGTACATACATGCATCACAACGTAACGTAAAATGTAGTGTCAGTTGCTCAGACGCAATGCATAATGGGTAAACTTTTTTCCACGTCAAACTCGTATTGGTACAGCTTTGTATATTTTTTAGGTATACATTTTCAGTGGTAAATTGCTGTGTGATGAGTTTAGTGTTGTTAGTAAAGTGTACTTAGGCATAGTATTTAACAGGGGCGTCTTAGCCCCCTGGAGATGCACAGGATATGAATGAATGTAGTACACATTCCAAAAAATCAAAAAAATCAAAAAAAATTATGAACAAGAACCGGTGATATAACTTTCCCACTTTTGGACAGATTTAGTAGAGATACTCAATTGTTTTAGGCCACCATTAAATGTACACAAGTAAACACAATCTATACTGCAGTACAGTGGACAGTGATCAATTATATAATAATCATTATTAGATTATTAAATAGCCTATTATTATTACTATCGTTATTATTATTCTTCTGATTATTACTAGTAGTAGTAGTAGTAGTAGTAGGCTAGTATTAGCCTGCTTATTGGCTTGCACTATTATATGAAATTTGTCCGAGATTTTTTTTGTAAAAAATAAAAAAATCAATACAAAATATCAAATTATTTCGGGGGGCTTAAGAACATTTTAGGCCTAAAGCCCCCCTAAAGTAGGCCGAATGACGGCACTGGTATTTAAACAATTAGTAACTGTACTAAAGTAAAGCAGGTGTAACAAGATTAAACATTTGCCATAAATTAGCTGGACAGCTCTATAAGAAAAAAGGTAGCGGCTTATTCACTGTAATTTACAATAAATTACAATTTAACATTTATATACAGTCCACAACGTGCTTTGAATTTCGCAGCTTTATGATTCATGGTTGACTATGACTTATTATTAGTCCAAAACATATGCATGGGGATACCAATTTTACATATTTTTGGCCTAAATTAGGCATTTTCACACATCTAAATTACTACCTGAAGTAAAATATAAACACATTGAAGGAATGGTTCATTCTACAGTGGTTAGTGTGTTTCTTAGCGACAATTATTTTAAAATTAGGATCATAATATAATCAATATGCATGTAATAATCTGATGCGCCAACACCCACTGGGTTATGTGTGAAAGTCAAACACCAGATTAGTACTCTCTGATTTATATTTCTTTGTCAAAAAATCCCAAGCTAACATATCAGAGTTGGAGTGTCAATGAGCATGTCCGAGGATAGATTATTCTAGATCCAAATAAGTGCAGCCGGTGTGTGTTGCTTGTTCCTAGGCTCCAGCAACAAGGAGATCCACTCCAAATGTCACTTTGAATTGATTTGCTCAATATCGCCGCACGCTGATGTTGGCAATGATCATTCCCCAGCTGCACGCTACAATAGCAAACGGAGTGTGTTTTCATGCTAATAATGCTCCCTTTTGTCCGCCATCCACCTTCACATGGCGCCACTTTGGAGAAGCCATAAAACAAATGAAATCATGTGACAGGTGTGTTTGCTTTTTGTTTTAAATGAAATAACCCGACCAAGGCTGACTGTGCTGTTGTTTCATTTTTTTTTTACAGGTCCATGAATGGAGATTAAAACATCTCCCGTGAAATGTTTTACAGTTGTTGCGCATGGTGTCTTTTCCCCCCACCGCCATATACCTCTCACCCTCCACCCTCTCATGTGGGACAAGGTGTTGAACAGAAGCAGAGGGAATATCCCACAATCCTCTGTGCATTATTGTAATTAGATTTCCCTGGATAGCTCAATTAAGTCATCCTGCTCAAGGGACCTGCCAGTTTGTGGTTTTCTCACAGGGGGCGTCGGTTGTTTTAAGTAAGGCAAGAAAAACTCAAACGGACATGAAGAAGTTCAGTCATCCAGAACTTCTTTCTTTCTTTCTTCTTTCAGCTTTTAACTGTGTTGTCTTTCTGCAGAAACCTGGCGGGAAAAGAGAGAGAACCCTGCAGGCAGATGCTGAGGATGGAAAGCCTTAATGTCATGCATATTGTAATGAGACGAGCTCCACCTATGGACCACCTGTTGAACTGCAGTCCTGTATGTAAATACAGTATCATCAAGCATCTTGGTGGTAAAATGGTAGTACGAGTGTTGAGACACTTCATTTTTTCATATTTTTTCATTTTTTCACAGCATGGCTGGGCCTTCATTGACTTTATTAGGATTTTTTTGGAGTTTTTCTGTTTGGATGAGTGTGGTTTGAAAGAACCAAGCGATCTCTGACCTCACCAAATGCTCTCCAACCACTCCAACATATTATAGGTTAAGTCGCTTACATACACTAATTGGCTAAAAATTGGATTCTATGGTCATTATTACACCCTGCAACACAAGAAAGCAAAACACACTTGGGCAAAAAATCCTTTAGATTCTCGCTGGACTCAAGACAGACGTCACTCATAGTGATGTTTTGAGCTACATGTTTTGTTTGACTTTTTTTTGTTAGATTCAATACAGGCTGCACAGTGTACAAGTGGGTAGCACACAGCTTGGAGACTCGAGTTAAATTCCACCCTCGGCCATTTCTGCGTGGAGTTTGCATGTTCTCCTCCCACATTCCAAAAACATGCTAGGTTAATTGGCCACTCCAAATTGTCCATAGGTATGAATGTGAGTGTGAATGGTTGTTTGTCTATATGTGGCCTGTGATTGGCTGGCGACCAGTCCAGGGTGTACCCCGCCTCTCGCCTGGAGACAGCTGGAATAGGCTCCAGCACCCCCTGCGACCCTCGTGAGGATAAGTGGTAGCAGTAGAATGAATGAATAAATAAAGTTAAAATAAAGTAAAATTACTAATTTGAAGATGACTGGCAGACATAATTGAGAGGAAAAAGTATGTTGTCACTTAAGCAGAAAATGACAAAGCTTAGTCTATCCATTCATATATTTTCTATGCCGCTTATCCTCACGAGGGTCGTGGAGGGTGCTGGAGCCTATCCCAGCTGTCTTTAGTCAAGAGTCCAATATCGGTAAAGAAGTGCTGGACAATATCGACATATAAGATATCAGTAAGAAAGCCAGCTCTAGTCGCCATGGTAACGGGCTGACGGACACTCAGCATTGGCGTGGAGGTGGATGCTACGTGATTATTTATTTGTGAGAACGGCAACCAGCGTGAATATGTTCGGAGGAATTGAACGTCACATGCGGGTGACAAAAGGAGATTCAGCACTTTTGATGATATGTGGTTACATTACCGCTCTCAAGGCTGGCGCTGAGTTTAAATGTGCCGCTAACATTTCCTTTTATTTATACCCATAGACCTTGGCTGAAATAAATGAGTTGAGACAAGTGTGAGGGCCCGATGTTACGAACAATTTCTTCCTGACATGAGGAAACGACATTCAACTCTTTCACTGCCAGCGGCTGACAGGCCCGTCGCGGCTCTTGCGGCGGGAGGCCTCTTAAAAAGATTCAATGTCGGCATCAATGTGAAAGTCATTGTGTCATTATCTTAAATCTTAACAATGCAGCCGGCATGAGAGTGTGAGAGACAAGCATATCTGTCAAGGCTCAGCGGGAGATGTTTTATTCTCTGTGTACAGTTTAGCCTGAGATTAGCGCTCCAAAACCCGGAAAGTCACTCCCTTTTCCCACAATTTACTACCTCATAGTTAGAATTTTTATTGCTGCCATTTACGGCCGTATCCTTATGTCCCGTGCTTATGAACTTTCCTATGCAAATCACTCACTCGAATCAAAAATAGACACGGATGATCAAGCGACTGAGACATGAGGAAAAAACGGTCTTCTTCCCGTCTTTTCTCCTTTCTCGTGTTATTTAATGTCTGCATTCTGTGTGTAGTAACTTGGCAACCTATTCTTAAACAATGCGTATCAAAGTCTTTATACTTGCCACAGCAAGTTGTGGGGCAATGCGGAAGCAAAGCGTGCGCAAGTATAAACGCCACTTAAGTGACAACATGCTTTTTCCTCTCAATTATGTCTGCCAGTCATCTTCAAATGAGTCATTTTACTTTATTTTAGCTTTATTTATTCATTCATTAATTCATTAATTTTCTACCGCTTATCCTCACAAGGATCGCGGGGGTGCTGGAGCCTATCCCAGCTGTCTTCAGGCGAGAGGCGGGGTACACCCTGGACTGGTGGCCAGCCAATCACAGGGCACATATAGACAAACAACCATTCACACTCACATTCAAACCTATGGACAATTTGGAGTTCCAGTCATCATTATTTATTTAATAATTAATTCCTCACAGGGCGGCACGACGGTCTAGTGGTTAGCGCGCAGACCTCACAGATAGAAGACCAGGGTTCAATTCCACCCTCGGCCATCTCTGTGTGGAGTTTGCATGTTCTCCCCGTGCATGCGGGGGTTTTCTCCGAGTACTCCGATTTCCTCCCACATTCCAAAAAACATGTTAGGTTAATTGGCGACTCCAAATTGTCCATAGGTATGAATGTGGGTGTGAATGGTTTTTTGTCGATATGTGCCCTGTGATTGGCTGGCAACCAGTCCAGGGTGTACCCCGCCTCTCGCCCGAAGACAGCTGGGATAGGCTCCAGCACCCCCGTGACCCTTGTGAGGAAAAGCGGTAGAAAATGAATGAATGAATAATTCCTCACAAGGATCGCAGGGGGTGCTGGAGCCTATCCCAGCTGTCTTCGGGCGAGAGGCAGCCAATCACAGGGCACATATAGACAAACAACCATTCACACTCACATTCATACCTATGGACAATTTGGAATTGTTAAGCATGTTTTTGGAATGTGGGAGGAAACCGGAGTACCCAGAGAAAACCCACGCATGCACATGTGGGAATCAAACTCGGGTCTCCTAGCTGTGAGGCCTGCATGTTAACCACTCGTACAGCCTCCTCCATTGTCATTCATTCATTCATTTTCTACCGCTTATTCTCACAAGGGTCGCAGGGGTGCTAGAGCCTATCCCAGCTGTCTTTGGGCGAGAGGCGGGGTACACCCTGGATTGGTCGCCAGCCAATCACAGGGCACATATAGACAAACAACCATTCACACTCACATTCATACCTATGGACAATTTGGAGTTGTTAATTAACCTAGCATGTTTTTGGAATGTGGGAGGAAACCAGAGTACCCAGAGAAAACCCACGCATGCACGTGTGGGAATCAAACTCGGGTCTCCTAGCTGTGAGGCCTGCGTGCTAACCACTCGTACAGCCTCCTCCATTGTCATTGTTACTTAATTGGCTCTTGCTCACAGTGTTAATTTGACTCTATGTGTGGTCTACTGGATGGAAGCGGACAGCTGTCCCGATAAAACCACCGAAAAATCGCTCTCAGAGATTTGGAATTCAAGCTGACGTCAACTCAAAAGAAACGCAGGCCAGTCAAACATATTTTCTCATTGTATGTCAGTGGTCAAGTGGCTCCAGTGTGAGAACAAACAAATCCTTTGGCTCGCTGTAGTCCTCCCCCCCTCCCCCCAACTCAGCACTCCTGCACCACATGCAATCACAGGGGACAACTTTGTGTAAAGTGCACATTTATGCACGCTTCACCTCGCTGTATTTTCACACACTTCTTTATCCGTTTTTACTTCCTGTGAAGTCCTAGACGCCAGCGGTGGCGGCCATAACGGCAGCACATTTAGATGTAGACTTCGTCTGGCGCTGCCGTCTGCATCGAGCATGGAGAGCCATGCTTTTTAATCTGCTGCTGGATCACATAGCCAGGATGTTGCTGGGGAGGCTGACCATAAGCCTGCAGGACTGGACTTTTGTCCTGGTGCCATGGCGACTGGGGGGAAATCAATATTACATTAGTATGATCACACTATATGGATACCACCACGGTGACCACCTCTTCTTCCAATGGGCTTTTAATGAGAGTTATTTGATTGGGAAAGGTGCACCCGGGGGGGATGGGGGTGGAGGATGCTCAATGTGCAGGGGGGCCTCTAAAGTGCCCATGAATGGCCTTAATGAGGGTGCCAAATGGAGGCATAAAGAGGCAATGGGTACACTTTTCACTTTAGTCTGACATACCGTTGCTGCCCCCTGAAGCCCTTGAGCGGGCATTTGTGGAGGGTGGGACCACACTTGGAGTTCTACTCCTCCTCTTTGGACTCATTTTGGAAGGAAGTGACCTTGGGACCGGGGAGTGAGCAAGGGAGAGAAGGGGTAATGGGTGAAGGGTTGAGGTGGAGTTCAAGCTATGTCAGATGCTTTGTATTGTGGAGAAACCCAAAAAAAATGGGAATGACATCATCCTTCCAATTCCAAGCCTCGTTTTAATCCCGAGTCATTCATTCGGAGCCCACGCAGCACTATTGGATCTCATACAGACACAAACAAACCCCCCGCCCCACCTTCTCTCCATCTCTTGCCCTGACCCTGATCCGCGTTGGACAAGTTCACCATCTTGTTCTTCCTCAAGTCCCAGTCAATGGGTGTCAATATGTTTGATTGGCCGGGAGACAGCGGCTAGAAAGGGAGTCGATGAGGGGCTGATAAGCAGCAAGAGGCTGATTTGTTTTCATAATGACGGCTTAAATAAGCCCAGGCTGGCTCCCCCGTTAACCTGACACCACCTGAAACAAGCAGCATTCGATAAAGGTATGGACATGTGCAGACTGAACATTATCGTGCTATCAGGTGTAGAGCGTTTTAGGCATTTAGTGGATTAATCTGTTTAATTAATCTGTATAAGGCTTTTTTTTATAACGCATTGACTATACAGTATATTACTTAATTTATTGTCAGCAGTTCCTGATCCGAGGTCAGCGTACGCATGTATACAGCACACAAACTCCTGTTCAAGTTGCCGGATTACATATGAGACAAGAAAATATTGTATATCGGCTCCAAAGTCATTGATTGTGTCTCAGAGCTTGTATTGTGTGTACATGCCGGCGTTCATTCTTTGGGTTTTTCTGCTCAGCAGAAAACAGGAAAAACATTTCTTCCACATCGGGTTGTGAAGGCATCACCCGCATTGTTATTCATTGCGGGACAATGCGGAAGCAAAGCGTGTGCAAGTATAAACGCCACTTAAGTGACAACATACTTTTTCCTCTCAATTATGTCTGCCAGTCATCTTCAAACGAGTAATTTTACTTTATTTTAGCTTTATTTACTTATTAATTAATTAATTAATTTTCTACCGCTTATCCTCACAAGGATCGCGGGGGGTACTGGAGCCTATCCCAGCTACCTAGTAAAGTCTAGTTTACAATTGCACGCATGTTGTCCCTGTAGTATTACGCACTTTCGCCTGGCAATTAGTAACTTCGCAACCTATTCATAAACAATGCGTATCAAAGTCTTCATACTTTACACCCGCTGCCACAGCAAGTTGCGGGACAATGCGGAAGCAATGCGTGTGCAAGTATAAATGCCACTTAAGTGACAACATAGTTTTTCCTCTCAATTATGTCTGCCAGTCATCTTCAAATGAGTCATTTTACTTTATTTTAGCTTTATTTATTTATTAATGAATTCATTAATTTTCTACCGCTTATCCTCACAAGGATCACAGGGGTGCTGGAGCCTATTCCAGCTGTCTTCGGACGAGAGGCGGGGTACAATCTGGACTGGTCGCCAGCCAATCACAGGGCACATACGTATAGACAAACAACCATTCACACTCACATTCATACCTATGGACAATGTGGAGTCGTTAATTAACCTAGCATGTTTTTGGAATGTGGGAGGAAACCGGAGTACCCTGAGAAAACCCGCGCATGCACAGGGGGAATCGAACTCGGGTCTCCTAGCTGTGAGGCCCCTGCACTAACCACTCCACATCGTACAGCCTCCTCCATTGTCATTGTTACCTAATTGGCTCTTGCTCACAGTGTTAATTTTACTATATGTAGATGTATACATAATGTACATGATATATTAACACAGGAGGATAAGAGTCGACTTTTCAATGGATCATTTCCCCCCCTCCCGTTAACATAAAGATTGTTGCTCCATTTCTTTGTCCACTTTATTGTATGAAAGCAAACAATAGCCTTTTTACTGGAGAGCGCCTCCTCCTCCCCTATGACAGGCTTTTATGGCATGACAGTTGCACTATACCTCCGCAATTACTTTTCAATTAGCACGCCGAACATTTCCAACACTGCGGCGCAATTATTTTATAGCTCAGTGTCTTAGCCCATTAATGGCGCTACCAACAGCACGGGAAGTGATAAACCATCTGGCCGGGCTCCCAAAGAGATAGAGCACACTTAATGGAGTGAAAAAGTAAAAGCAATTAATGTCACATTAATATAATGATAATAATGCCTTCCTGCACGGCTCTGGCAGGCAGAGCAGGGCGCTGGCACACGCCGCTAAGCTGAAGACAGGCTCCATGGAGTCCTCGGGATGGAAGGGAAGCATATTCCCAGCTCCTCCGTCTGCAATGGGATTGCAAACTTCCCTCAAGCGCTCGTACGTAGTTCATTTAGTACGTATACGTATCATCATTGTTAAAGTGGGAGATTCATGATGATAAGGTGCAGTCATCCATTTTGTGCAGAACTGTAATACAAACGTTTGATTTATTATAACTTAGAGAACGTGTGTTTACAAAACCTACCTTATTGCCTTATTAATGTATACGTTCTGTCCTTATTTAATATCACTCTTTACCCTCTCTCACAACATGGTAATAAGAATGACACATAAACAAAACCAAAGGTAATAAACCTTTTTTGGACACTCACTGAAATACTTAAAATCATCATTTTTATCGAGGATATTATATATTGCCTTACCAAGACCTTTTTATTATTTCATTTTTAATGCTTTTTATTACAATAATATATCATTGCTGTATAGTTACCCATTGTTATCATTTATTATAAGGCTGATTGTGTAATTGAATGGAATGGAAATATAGTTCCTGTCAAAAGACTACTACTACTATTACTATTACTTCTATTACTTGTTCACTATAATGGTTAAGACTGTATCACAACATGCGTTACAGAATGACACCACTAGCTGGTGGTCAAGAGCAATCTGATTGGATTAACATTAGGAATGAGAGGAAGAAGAAGCCACAATATAATGACAGCAATGCTAAGCGCTAAATCAACAACACTTGATATTTCAACTAAGGGGTCGCCACAGCAAATCGATCTCCTCCATCCAACTCTGTCTTCTGCATCTGTCTCTCACACCAACTACCCTCATGTCCTCCTTCACTACATCCATAATACCTGGCAGCCCTAAACGCAGCATCCTTCCACCAATCACTATCTCTCCTCTGGACATGTCTCAATCATCTCAGTCTGGCCTATCTCTGACTTTATCTCCAAGGCCTCTAACATGTAATGTCACTCTGATGTACTCGTTCCTGATCCTATCCATCCTGGTCACTCCCAATGAGAACCTCAGCATCCTCATTGTCTCTAGACCAAACAACAGTTTTGTGTACCTTACACTTGTTATTTCGACTAAGTGTTCTGTTGTATTGTTGTATTAACTCATTTGACAACCCATGCAGGATACAACAGGCACTCGTCAAGCACCAACTGCAGTGTTTGGTGTCAAAATAGCGACTCATCAGCTTTAATTTCATATTTTAAACAGTGAGTTGCAATTTTGCTGCGGCCTAAAATGTTTTTTTTTTTGTGAGCCATTAAAATGTCGAGACATTTGAAAAACTATACCAACTCCTTGCTGGATTCAACACATCAGGTGATTGTGAAAATTTGTCAGACATAGAATGATAACCGGTGGCACGGCGGTCGAGTGGTTAGCGCACAGACCTCACAGCTAGGACACCAGGGTTCAATTCCACCCTCGGCCATCTCTGTGTGGAGTTTGCATGTTCTCCCCGTGCATGCGTGGGTTTTCTCCGGGTACTCCGGTTTCCTCCCACATTCCAAAAAACATGCTAGGTTAATTGGCGACTCCAAATTGTCCATAGGTATGAATGTGAGTGTGAATGGTTGTTTGTCTATATGTGCCCTGGGATTGGCTGGCCACCAGTCCAGGGTGTACCCTGCCTCTTGCCCGAAGACAGCTGGGATAAGCTCCAGCACCCCCGCGACCCTCGTGAGGAAAAGCGGTAGAAAATGAATGAATGAATGAATGATAACCAACTCATCCCATAATATTCCAGGACATCTATGTTTGATTATCTGGCCTGCTTTAGTTTTCTGTGTATTATAAAACACCATGTTATCTCACACGGCCAAAGCATCCTTCCTGTCAGTCAGCTTAGCATTATGCATTATTTTGCTTTTAGTCAGCGATTCTAGTTGTCAGCATTGTTGTCCTGGCATGGAAAAGACATACATTTGGAGGCGGAGCTTGTGAAGGATATTGGCGAGATTGGCTGTTATTAATCTTTCACCAATTCCAAATGCTCTTTTAACATTTCATCTATTAGAAGACTCATGCTGTGTATTGTTTAATTTGTTACATGTATAAATAGGTGTGTGTGTATGTGTGTGTGTGTGCCAGCACCCGTCTCAGGAGTAGCCCCCCTGTCCTATCTGGTGACCCCTCTGTGTTCTTGCCGCCCTGCTCTGTTTGTGTTAATTCCTCTACATCTCCAGGGTGGCTTACATTAGAATATCTTAACCACTGGGCTGCATTAGCATAGTGTGATGGATGCCGCTGAATCTCCATGCCAGATAATGTCCACATTTTGCATTTTAAACTAAGCTACGCAATGGACGTGCTATCCATTTTCACAGGGGGAAATGAGGTCCTGGTGGGAGAACGCTTGGCACTCTGTCATCCCTTGCAAAGCTCCCTGCCCAGCTTTTATGACACCTCTGGGGCGCCATACAGAGACAGGTTGAGGGTCATTGTCCAGCGCCGGTCAGCTGTGCTTATGTGATGTCACATAAACACAAAGTAAACTTGGGTGTCAGCTGGCTTGTGCTTGTTTGGTGGTCGAAGCTCTCCAAAGTTGGCGATGGAGTGCGTGTTTGCTTTTCCTTTTGCAATATTCATGTGCTCCTGAATGTCCACCTGTCTGCTTCGCTGTGCGCCGTACACATGGTGCTCCCTCTCATGGAGTTACGTTCAAGTGAAGCGTGATAAATCACGCATAATTTACATTTTAATCCGTGCCGTTCTGTAGATGACTGGTGTGCAGCGGGTCCGCCGTGGCTTTCTTGATTTCCTTTGCGACGCTGACACGGTCCTCAGCGGTTGATCAATATAGGAATAAATCAGTGGGCCCTTTTATGTGATGCCGCATAGCTGTACGTTTATAAGCTTCTTTGAGAGATAACATCACTTGAGCTGGTGTCATAGACAGCGACACGGGGACATCTGTGCAAGGGACACAATATCACGGTTAATTGGTTCCGGACCCGACCGCGATGAATGAATTTCCACGATATAGGATTCAATGTTAATAAATGGGATATTTTCACAGTTAAAGCATAGAAAACCTGACTTTCACATTATTAAAGCCCTGTAGATATGAAATAATAACCCTATAGTCACCATTACACTATTATTCATTGTTTACACTGGATTGCACAATTATTATGCTACAGGTACAGGTTTTGATTCATAATAGACCAATCTTTAATTAATTAATTTTAGAAAAACTATGATTATAGCAGGGCGGCACGGCGGTCGAGTGGTTAGCGCGCAGACCTCACAGCTAGGAGACCCGGGTTCAATTCCACCCTCGGCCATCTCTGTGTGGAGTTTGCATGTTCTCCTCGTGCATGCGTGGGTTTTCTCCAGGTACTCCGGTTTCCTCCCACATTCCAAAAACATGCTAGGTTAATTGGCGACTCCAAATTGTCCATAGGTATGAATGTGAGTGTGAATAGTTGTTTGTCTATATGTGCCCTGTGATTGGCTGGCCACCAGTCCAGGGTGTACCCCGCCTCACGCCCCAAGACAGCTGGGATAGGCTCCAGCACCCAGAAAATGAATGAATGAATTTATAGCAAGGGAGAAGGAAATTCATGTTATGTCCTTTGCATTGAGTCGTGGATTCCTATAGAGCAGCTCCACAGGAAGCTTTCTAGATCTTCCAGGATTTGCAACCATTCTACCTGTAGTTCCTTGGCTTTCCAAAATGGTCTGTTGTAATTTATTCCACCCACACTGTGATTGGTCACACTCTCAAGTGCTCCTGAGGACTTCCGGACCACTGCCGAACCCCACTCTAATTTTGTTGGTATAGGAGTTGATAATAGATTAATAAACTTTTTGGAAAGCTACTTG
Source organism: Doryrhamphus excisus (assembly GCF_037039965.1). Lineage (NCBI taxonomy): Eukaryota > Metazoa > Chordata > Actinopteri > Syngnathiformes > Syngnathidae > Doryrhamphus > Doryrhamphus excisus. Next base: position 15,488,846 of record NC_136370.1, on the reverse strand, counting down.
AAAAGTGGTTAGGACGAGCTACTGGTTGGAGGTCCTTGACTGTGTATGAACTCATTGGTATAAGATTGGTATACACACACACCCACACTATTTGAGAAGTACTGCCCTAATCAAACATAACAACGCAGTACCTGTGAACCTGTGAATGACATTAGCAGAATGATAGATGCATAGATGAGTTGTCTCCTTGTTTTCTCATCACACAAGCATGAAAGACATGGCTATGCACCCTAGTAATTCTGTAATGTTCTGCTAATTACGTTTGACTAATTATGATTCTTTTATGTGGTAATATAACCTGGGAGCCCCCCCCCTTATAATATAGAATCTTGCTCCGCGTCATTGATCATGGCTGTATACAAAGCCCTGCCTTTTTCTGTTTATTCTCAAATTAAATATTAGCTCTAAGCAGTTTGCGTGTGTGTGTGTGTGTGTGAGTGTGTGTGTGCGTGTGAGTGGGTGGTAGAATAATCACACTGTTACACCTCCCCACCCATTGACCGCTCCAGAATGTGATCAAGTGAGACTTTAATTAGACGCTTGGACATTAGCGTATATGTGTGTGTGTGTGTGTGTGTGTGTGTGTGTTTTTCAGGTTAGGAAAAGCAGGCAGGATGCTTTCAACAGCAGGCACATTGACTGAGCTCCAATTACATCCGCCTTTAAGTAGCACATTGATTGGGGAAGGGTAGCTAAGTGTTCCTGAATAGAGCTGCAGCACAGACCTCCTCCTTTTCTGCTGCTCCATAAAGCCAGCGCTGGAGGAATGGAGTGTTGAGTCTGTGAAAAGCAGGAGGGATAATGTAACAACAGCAGTGTGGAGCGGGCGTATTGTGGCAAAGACAGGATGTCTCAACAGAGAGGGAGGTGGAGGAGGAGGTGTTGCAGGTGTACGCCAAGGAGTGCCACTGTGCTCTCCTTCTATTTGTCCACGCGTGATGGATAGCAACAGTGCTAAGAACAAAACCGAGCATTCCTCATGCTGTCACCACAATGAAACGGCGACATAACAGAATTTGGTCACAATGCGGAGTGGAGCACTTCAGAGAGATGCCGAGACATCATGACACTTCCACTGCAAGTCAAAGACTGCATCCATCACCTTGGAGTGCCCCCTTAGCACCTGACTCTTGTCTTCCCTGGGACTTCCCAGTCCAACTCATGTGATGAATTTATTACTCTGGCTATTGTATTGCATTCCTCTGAGGAGCATGTGTGGAATGGGGGTGTGGAAATCTGATGCTTGTTTCCTTTAGAGAGGACCTATTGTGCTTTTTCCACTTTTCTAACTTATAAATGCCGTTAGAATGTTGTATTCTCGTATTAAACAATACCAAGGTTTCAGATAATGAAGTTGGAAGTGAACCCTGAAAAAAGTTTAGAATGGCCCAAAACGTTGGGTTTCAGAGGGCTGTGTAAAACTGGAGATTTGTGATGTCACAAATAGGCGTGTTTCCTTATATGGGCATGTGCTGTAGGCCAGATATGCTCTCTGCCCTCCCCTAGCGCTGCTTCCCCTGCCCTCCACCAAGCTCTGCTTTTGTGTTTACATTATTAGCAAGGTGTAGCATTATAGAGTGTGCATACTGGGAGCGGGGTTGCTAAAAAATAATCTGTTGTAATGTCCAAATATCTCAATAACTTCCAAATTACACAAAACATAGTCATTTTCTATTTCATTTACAAATAAAACTTTAAAGTTTGGCTTTTGGTGTGGGGTCATCTTCCTCTGTGCTTGTTTGACATTACAGTGTATAGCACTTTTGACAACTTTTCAGTAAGAAATGTAGCTCATTTGCATATCATTTGCAAATGATTGTAAAATGCAGAAGGGAAAAAAAATAAGTAAAAGCAGCGTAAATATGTTTAGAACTAGGCTTAGCAATTACTTACATTTACCCAAAGAATTGTAAAATAATCCACTTCATTTTATGAATAAAAAGTAGCAATAGACGAACTAAATATATAAACACGCTCTCCTCTTTTATCCAGACTGAAATTAAGAAACGTTTGGATTTGTTGCTTTGCACATGCATGATTCATTTGCACTGTTTGAGCTCCATCGTGCTCTCAGTGCGCCGCGGAAGCTGATTGTACACCGCCAGTTTGTGACTGCCAATGGGCGGGATATGGGAAAATGCTCTTTTGAATCCCCAAATATCAGAAATTATCCCAGCGATGCCCCAAAAAGTCATAGACTTGTCGCTGGTCACTTTTGAGAAGAAGCCAAGGCTTCTTTTCCCAACGTAAAAACAACTACATTACAAGTATGACCACAAATGTTATTAAAAAAGATAAATAATTGGGACTAGGAAGTATTTGAAAACCAAATTTTAGAAAATGATAATCATCATAATTTTCTTCTTTTTCTCTCTTTTTTTTCTTATTTTTTCTTATTTTTATTATCATAAATAAATAATAATAAAATAATAAAAAAGAAAAAATAAAGAAAAAAATAAAGAAAAAAATAATAAAAAATATATATAAAAAAATAAATAAATAAATAAAATATTACTTATTTTATATTCTTATTTTCTTATTTCTTATTCATGTTAACATTTTTTTCATTCAAAAGAGTCAGCGCCTCACCAGCCATGAACCTCACCCCACGTCACTGACCACAGACTTCCATTCAATGTGGATAAGTACTGAGCAAGAACCCATAACAATTTTATGCAACAAAAATGTGGCTCAATTTCATGTTAGAATTATTATTTTCCAAGACTCCTTTATCTTGATATGCAGACCACAATCTTCCACCATGATGGAGGTCTGTGCACTACTGACTACGGTGCTTGCAGGTGTTCCAGCTGTGCCAAGAGGTAAAAGATCAGCTCTATCTACAGAGAAGCACTGTGCTCCTGTCTAGAACAAGAACAGGAACAGGAAGTCCCCTCGTAAACATGAAACAGGGAATGGGAGCACCTGGAATAAGTGGACAGCATGAGTGTGTAATGTGCATGTATGTGATGATGGCAGTACTGTCCTGGGGGGCCCCTGGATGTGAAATGAGGAGTGGAAAAAAGGGTGCTTTTAGGTGTGGGGGGAGGGGGGGTGTGCGCATTCTTAAAATTAAAAGTTGTAGCCTATTAGTCTGTGTTTGGTAGCTGAGCACGCGTCCATGCCTAGCAAGGCTGCTAATAGGAAAAGATGTGTGGAAGTGTATGATTTATGGTTGCACACAGGCAGGGGTGGAATAATTTGGTGCAGAACGGGTACTTACTGAACGGCAACATCTCGGCTACTTATCCGTAGTTTCTGGTGATAAATTAGCTCGTGCTTAAAGTAGCCGGAGACCCATTTTTCATTTTGATTACTACACTTGATATCTCTTTCTTTTTTTACTCTTTCTTTGTCAAGCCGCGGTTCTTGGCATTTCTCGTGTATGGTTTGGTGCCTTGTGTTTGTTTGTGTGTGTTCAGCTCAGCGAGCGGTGTGTAACCCCCACAGTGAGTGGACACTGCAGCCCCCACGCATGTAAAAAAAAAAAAAAACAGCAACTATGTTAATTGCAAAGGAGAGCCAATATGGCCGCAGTGACACGGCTTTTCTCTTTGACCGTGAGCTGTCCTGCTGCCAAGTGAATAGCGGGCTGCTGTCAATCAGCAGAGACCTTCCTCCGCTCAGACAAGGTTCCCATTGATCCCCCATCACCCCTCTGACAGGCGGAGGCCTCAGTGTGGAAAATAAGCAGGTGAAATATTAAGTTATAAGTCAGCTTCCAAACAGTGGACAGACCCAGGAGCAAGGAGGGACAGAACCGAGTCCCCATGTGGCAGGAGCCCGCCTCGCTGGGGGGGGCGGAGTAATGTGATTGTGATCTGTGGATCACCTCAAAGGTCTGCAGGCACAATAGAAACCAAAGCTTCCACAGTGAGAACTTCACACAAGAACCTGTGCCAAGTCCTGCAATGTAAGTTGGCATCCTCTCCCATTGTCCTCTGCTTGGCAGTGCCACCCGTGCCCGCAGCCAGGCCCAACTGGACGCTCTACAGACAGCATAAATAAAACATATGAGAGCTGTAATGAGGAAAAGCGCCGCAGGGCCAACAAAATGCTCCAGAAGCAACAGCGCCCCCTTTGGTTGTACGGTGTCATTGATCACGTCATGTGTCTCAAGTCCATTGTCCCACCGAGATGGTTTGGCTTGCTTGGCAGGTGTCAGTGGTTATCTTCTGCGGATGGGTGATGGCGAGCCCCCCCCCTGTCAGCGCCCCCTGGCTGTTAGGCCTGCAGGGACCAAATGTTTTCCCTGCAGTGCTGCTTTCCTCGCCCCTATCCACCGTGCTGGTGACTGACAGCTATCTTCCAGCTGTGGGACACGCACCCCCAGCAACCCACCGCTGATAAAATGTTAATGTAATTAACAGATAATGGCTGTTGTTTTTAGCTGTCAATACTGCGGACTGGGAAGGGATAAAGGATTGGAGGCGCACAAAGTCACATTCAGATATCTGCCAGTCTTTGTAAAATTCAATTATTTCAGCAACACGACCCCCTCCTGTCTTCAGCTGCTAACGTCCCACCAGCAACCCAGGAGGACCCCCTTCACCTTCACATCGGATGGTCTTCATGGGGTATTGACAGCATCTCCAACACGGGCCTGATGTCCGGTTTGAGTGGAGATTTTTTTTTTTTATTTATTCAGCCATGATCATAAATCATGTGACTGAGGCAAGCAGCCACAGGCTCCTCTCACCTCGGACAGCGTGTCGGACACAGCCAGCCAGCCAGTCGGCCATAAGACAAATGTATTTATATTTGTAACCAAAAACATGCCTCCTATCAGGACATGGCCGGCTCCACTTTGGACACCGGCTGCCTCACTATTCTGGTATTTTAATAAGTATCAAGCCCAAACAAGATTAGGCACTTCCAGTTTACGAAATGTCAGTGAAGGCAGCGCTATCACTCATAATAAATGGGCTTATGCAAACAGTGGGGTTTTTTGCCATGCATGAGAGCTTGTTTGGTGTGCAGCACAGTGATGCTGTATGCTGATATGCAATTATTCTAAAGAGTATCAAAAGTTCAGGTGTGAGCGTCCCATCTTGCTGTCGCAGTGGGGGGATGCTGGGGGACTGCTACAGATTACCACAGGAATATTCCATGAATAAAACTTGGGATGATAAGGAGGAACCTGCGAGTATGATAAAATACATTGCATAAGGAATGCTTCTTTGTTTATACATATTTTCTTTTCAGTCCAACTCCCAAGCAGATATGTACATGCGATGGTTCTTTATAGGCTCACTTTCCGCTGGATTTACTCCCAGCAATGTCAAACAGCAAGTTTGATCAGAGAATCTTGAGTGTTTGTGCTCTCGCTCCCTAATTAAGCCAGTTTGTATGTGCTAATGACGCCTAATTATCATTTGTGTAACAACATTGCTCTCGTTGCCATAATGAGAAAAACTCCTTCAATAGTTGCACCGCATGCAAGCGGGTTTCCGACATTATTAGCAATCACATCTAACTGAGGTGTTAATTCAATCATGAATGCCATTTTGAGAAGCAATAAGGAGGGTAGGAATCGGTCTGGTTGTTGTGCAGGTATTATTTTTTTTAAGATACAATATACCTACATTTGCTTTTCAGGTGCATTTCGTACAGAGAGAGTAATTGTATCCCTTTTTTTTCGTCATTCAACTTTCAATATTTATTTACATAAATTATATATTTTTATATATTTATATTCATTCATTTTCTACCGCTTAGACAACATACTGTTTCCTCTCAGTTATATCTGCCAGCCATCTTCAAATGAGTCATTTTACTTTGTTTTAGCTTTATTTAGTCATTCATTTATTTTCTACCGCTTATCCTCACGAGAGTTGCGGGGGTGCTGGAGCCTATCCCAGCTGTCTTCAGGCGAGAGGCGGAGTACATCCTGGACTGGTGGCCAGCCAATCACAGGGCACAAATAGACAAACAACCATTCACACTCACATTCATACCTATGGACAATTTGGAGTCGCCAATTAATGTAGCATGTTTTTGGAATGTGGGAGGAAACCGGAGTACCCGGAGAAAACCCACGCATGCTCGGGGAGAACATGCAAACTCCACACAGAGATGTGGAGGGTGGAATCGAACCCTGGTCTCCTAGCTGTGAAGTCCGCACGCTAACCACTCGACCGCTGTGCTGCCCTATATTTATATTATTATATTTAATTTAATTAAATTTAGTTTTTTAGTAAAACTACACTAAAACATTTCATTTTCGTCGACTAAATCTGGACTGAAACTATTACATATAAAGATGACTAAAATGTGACTAAACATGCATTTTTGTCCAAAAGACTAAGCCTGAAAATAAAATGGCTGCCAAAATCAATGTTGCACGCAGTGTCCATTCACACTTGTGGACAATTCTGTGTTTCCTACCCAACAACATAAGGCAGAACTTGCCGGTGTCCCAACAGAGATTCAAACCCTCCATCTTGTACTCCATCCAACTGTAAAGCTAATAAAAAATGAATCCATTGTGTTTTTACAGTTGAATGTCTAACATTAGAAACACCTACTACATGTAGTACCAAATTTTGATATAGCATATATTGTATTGGATTTAATTCAATTGCATAGTTGTGTATAACTTAGACACACACACACACAAGCTAAATAAAATACCACTAAGAAGGCCCAAACTACTTTACCTTTCTCTCCCTCAGCTGTGATGCATTTCTCTCCATTTATTTCCATCCCTTTACCCCCCCCCCCCTCCATCCCATTTCATAGCCCAGTCATTACATCACTCCCCCGAACAGGACCCAATGGCCCAGATTAATCTGCTGCATTTGACTTAATGAGAGGTCATTCAAATATCTGATCACAATGGCTGCACCAATCAATGATAGATTGTGCTAAAAAAAAAAACAATCTATTAAAGCGTTATTATAGGTAGGCCCTCCTGCATGTGCATCTTGTGTGTGTTGTTTTACACTTTGTGAAACCCTCAAAAGACTCCAAGATAGCTTCTCTGCAGCATAAGTCAAATCAGTGTCAGTAAGTCACGTAGCTGCGCATCTATTTAGATTCTGCCTGCACCTCCTGTGAGCGCAGGATAAGGTGACTGAAATGTGTTTGTGTGTGTGTTAAGACTTCATACGCAATAGGTCATGCAACAACAAAGTATACACACGTACGTCATGAAAAAGAGACATAGCAATACACGCCGGCACGCACACAGAATCATTCTGTTATTGGACATTATGAATTGATTTCTATAGCAGGTCTTCTTCTCTGAATGCAGTAATGTGTCCACCTGACCTTTTATGGCAGGCTCCTATCAGCTGAATGGACTTGTGAGCGTTTGACCCTGGCCTTTTCAGCACCGCGGGTGTCCTCCTTTTACAGCGTGGCCCCGATCGGCTGACGTCAAAACCCCCATGTTAGCAAGATATACGATGATTGTTGTATTTGTACAATGGCTTTGCCCTCAGTACAATGTAAAAACATTAACAATGTAGTTCTAACCTAGTTATCACGCTGATGTAGAGATACCTATATATGCTGATCTTGTCCAACAATTCATTTATGAGCAGCTTTTCCGTCAAACTAATGTGAGGTCACAGCGAGTGTAATGAATGAACATATTTTGCTTATTTTACTATGATGCCACTGGATACATATCACAAATAAACGCTGTCTTTCTTTATTTTAAACAGTTTGTCTTAACAAAATACTCATTAAAATACAATCAAATACAATTATTATTATTATTACAATTAATATACTAAGTTCTATGTGAAGTATTTCCATAATGCCTCATATTAACTCACTAGCAAAATCTCAGTGTATAGACTGGTCATATATCTCATCTCCTTTCATATTATCTACATACTGTATTGTATATAACTCTGGGAAAAACTGTTAATTTTGTTAATACTTGGGTTGTTTATATTGTTTATTTTTCTACATTGTGTACTTTGTACTGCTTAACTGATTCTGTACTCTTGCTGCTGTGCAATGCAAATTTCCCCACTGAGGGACGAATAAAGGCATATCTTATCTTATCTTATCTAATTCAATAAGATTTTCAACAATACAATTTGGAAAGCTGTACATTTCTATGTGGCACAAATGTACATATAAAGTGAAAAGTAAAGTTTGGTCTAATAAAATTAGTGAAATGATAAATTGGGTCACGCATGAACATAAAATATTAGAGTTGAAGTATAAAGGAAGACTCCCCCACTGGCCTGACCATATTTAAATCCACCCCACCGACTAGTGTGTTTGTTGGTGCACGTCATCACTTCATTATCGGCAGAAAAAAAACATTTATTATGATTTTTATGCTGAAGTTATTGAAGCCTTAGTCCCTATGCAGTAGCTGGTGTTGGTGTTAATATCCTTGATGCCTTTAGTACCAAACAACAAGAAGAAGATACAGTAAGAGCAGAATGAGGAGGATAGAACGGAGGCTGCATCTTTAAAGAGGAAGACAACCTATGGATAAACAAAATGACAAAATAATCATAAAACATTTGCTACTATTTTCCAGGGTCCCTAAGAATCGTCATCCCTTTTCTCCCTTTTATGGCACCATCTGAGATGACCTCTGGTGAGTGTATCTACTAACAATTTGGGGGCTTCAGTTTTTGCACTGTGGTAGAAAGTCCTGAACTCCACACAGAAAGAACCGTGGACCTTCTTGGAGTGAGGCAGCCATGCATGCATGGTCGTGCTATCAAGCAGATCTTCTGTCAGGGACGCATTCCACCAGACCATTATATGATGCACCGTGACAAGATGCTGGTCTTGGTCCAAAATGCCACCTCAGGTCTGCGTGTGTGTTTAGAGGTCCCGGGCATGTGAACCTGCATCTGTTGCCGACGGGACAGCAGCACAGCGACCGCCCTGTCCTCGCTGTTGGCCCGACACCATCCTTGCGCTCTGCAGTCTGTCACTTTGCAGCTCCCTGCAAAGTTAATTGTGAACTGGAGTGGCGCACCGGGGCCCTTTCACTAAGCAGCCCCTAATGACAGGCGGAGAGACAGCTACACATGTTCGCCGGCTCTCCCACCGGAGGAAGGCTACAGATAGCGCTCGTGCACAGACACTGACCTGTCACAAAGCTGTCAGCAGCCAGCCTGTCAGCCTGCACGGCCCAGCACGCAGCCCTCCTTTCCCAGGTGCTCGGCTGACAATCTCTGCACCCGCTTCTGCCAAACCTGCTGCCGCCATGATTCATTAAGGCCAGTCTTTATTTAAAGCAGCCCGGGTCACTTCGTTAAAAACATGCTGGACACAAGTAAACAGCACTTTACTGCTTTTAATTGCTGTCCAAAGTTGTTTGGAGTGCTGTTCAATAACAAGAGAAAACAATGAGACCTCAGAACTCAACTTAATATGGAAAAATTTGGAATCCGAAACTTAAACAAAGCGACTCGGCATCAAATGATCTCTTCACTCAATCAACAATTCGTCATTTTCTTAAACTAAATAAAGCTAAGGCTGCAAGGCGAGCAAGTGGTTAGCACGCAGGCCTCACAGCTAGGAGACCCGAGTTCAATTCCACCCTCGGCCATCTCTGTGTGGAGTTTGCATGTTCTCCCCGTGCATGCGTGGGTTTTTTCCGGGTACTCCGGTTTCCTCCCACATTCCAAAAACATGCTAGGTTAATTGGCGACTCTATGAATGTGAGTGTGTGCCATGTGATTGGCTGGCGACCAGTCCAGGGTTTACACCGCCTCTTGCCCGAAGACAGCTGGGATAGGCTCCAGCACCCCCTGCGACCCTCGTGAGTATAAACGGTAGAAAATAAATGAATGACAAAATAAAGCTAAAATAAAGTAAAATTACTAATTTGAAGATGACTGGCAGACATAACTGAGAGGAAAAAGTATGTTGTCACTTAAGCGGCGTTTATACTCGCATTGCATGCGCTTTGCTTCCGCATTGTCCCGCAACTTGCTGAGGCGGGGGGTGTTTACGTGGCACATCTAAAAAGTAGTATGAAGACTTTGTATTGTTTAAGAATAGGTTGCAAAGTTACTAATTGACACGTAAAATTGTATAATACTACGGAGACAGCATGCGTGCAAGTGTAAACTAGTGGTGTTTTAGAGATGTTTCTGGGATAGGTTCCAGCATACCCACATCCCTAGTGAGGATAAGCGCCATAGAAAATAGATGAATGGTCAATTGACTATTGAAAGCTAGTTAGAAACCCGAAGAAGAGGATGTTTTCAAGTCCCAAGGGTACACTGTTACTCACCAGTGTGTTTTATTCACATGACTTCTGAGGTGTGTTTTGTGTTCATGAAGGCTTCTCCTAGTGGCCTAATGGAGCTCAACACAGACGTATGGAACACATGTGGTAATATCTCCTCATAGGAGCCCAAATGAGCCATTACTGCAGCTAATCTGACAGGCACACAGCATTCAGTCCCCCATCTGCCAGCCACGGTGCTGGGAGTCACTCTGTGTTTCTTCTGAGTGGCAAGCCCGGGTGGACCGGCCAGATGGACAGCTACTTTAGAATCGAGCCATTGACCATGGATGTAAAGTGATTCAGGAAAGCAGAGGGCAACTTAAAGCTTGGTCACACAACCGGTGAGTGTGAGAGTGTTTCTACACACAGTTTGCTGGTTTCCTTCCCACTTTTGAACCCATGGAGATGGAAGGGGAGAAAAAGCAGAGGGAACAAAGAGCTAATCTTGGCTGTCGTCTACCTCTTGGGGAAGAAGACATATAACATTAATGGTATCCGTTAACATCTCCTTAACCCTGATTCTCCCCCTTGGTTGCCGAGCACCTCCCCATCCCCTTCTTCTCCCCCCCAGCAGCCCGCTCACAAACCCACCGCCGCCGGTCCCTCTGCCTCCACCCCCCTCCGGCTCTGCTCCCTGGGGGCCTGTTTGTTTCCCTGCCAGGGGCACAGGCGGCAGAACACTGATGAGGTGCTCAGGCCACCGTGAAATGCGCCATAACCTGCCAGCACAGCGGCCTGGTGAGATTGCTGTATTTACTTTTTAATCTGGCCGCCTTAATACATGCGATAAAAACTTTGTCACATTAGATGGTGACAGATGGGCTCGGAGATGTTATTACTGGTTAGGGGAGGCACGGGGGAGAAGGTGTAGGAAGGATCGGGACCGGGCTCTGGGAGCACAGGGCGGTGAGGGGGAGAGAAGCAATGCCCCCAATCACGATAATTTTTCATCACCCCAATTACATTGTTGAGTGCGTCGCAGCGGCGGCATGTGCACAAGCAGTCCTGCTGCTGGTAAGGGAGCGAGGCGGAGAGACATAAATAAAGATAAAATGAGGTGCCCTAGGTCCTCTATCCTGCTGACTATTCCTCTGCCATCTCTCCCAACTGATGGAGGCCCCCTTTAAATGAAGGCTAAATCTTATTTAGATAAGAGAACTGAACTGCTGCCTGGGATGAGAGCATCATTGTTTGTTACTGATGGTTGGAAAGGTAGGGACGAGGTGTGTGTGTGGGGGGGTGGGGGGTACATGTGTGTGCCTCTATGGGTTGCTTGTTCTTACTCAATAAAAGATACAACAACTGTATGTTGTTTGCAGAAACACATGCAAAGTAGAATGTGTGATTGCCTCATATACTGTAGAAAATGTATTGAGAACTACAACACTGGTTAATCCATCATAGCATATCATATCAACCCCAAGATGTCATGTTTAAAGTCCCTGTAGTGGTTGTGTAGCGCTGATTGGACACGGGTGTCCAATCTTCAGACAAAACCATATAATGCATTCAGTTGCATGGTACGGACTTGGCTTTCCACGGTTCTACATATGAAGTACTTTTGAAGTATTCTACTACCTAGTCATTCAGGGTGGTAAGCGTTCCACGACAATAACATATAGCATATGGATCACAAGCTCACAAAATACAATATGAGTCAAATTTGTGCCTCAAGCCAAGTGTATTTAGCAACTGTTTTCTTTTTTAATTGTGTAAATGAAATAAGCAACTCAAATATTGTTGGTAATGAGAGCAGCTGGGGGGGGGTGCGGACCTGCACCGAGCATCATTAGAAGCTCAGAACCTGCCAGGCTCCACGCTAGCGTAAGCCTCTAATGAAAAGAATGTAGTCACAGATCTCATTTTTCAGGCAATTCTTGTGTAAACTGGAGATTTTCCAGTGTATGCACAGTGGAACAGGGCCCCCCCCCCACATAAATCATGCAGGCTGGATGCTGCCAGTGGAGGGAAAAAGGGGGTTTCAAACACATCCAAAGCACATAGACGTATGCTGCATGCACAACAAGGGGTGGGGTGGGGGGGACCCTCACAGCACCTCCACCTGTCCTCTCCCTCACTCACACACACCTTATATCCATCCCAACAACTCTCATCCACCTTCTCCACACACACCCTCTCCCACGTCCCCTCCTACCCGCAGGCATGCAAACCATCAAAATGGGTCATTCTTTAATTAAATACAATATTAATTACTGCGAGCATCATTACCGATATGTGAGATTTGACTAATTAGTGTAATAGTTTTGGAGTCACGCTCATTAAATATGAAAATTACAGCAGTAGAAAGGATTGGTTCCGTGATCAATCTTGTATGGACAGAGAGGAAATGATTTAGAGAATAGCTTTTATTGTACAATTAACTCCATTACAACCTGCCAGACTATAGAAAAGGAAAAAAAAAAAATTGCAGGGAATTGGGTTTGAGTTTGCACACAAGAGACGCCGACGGCTGCTTGGCGTGTACTTTGAAAAGCCATCTTATGCCTTGTAACAAGATGAGACACTTAGAAAGCACACAGTACACTCCAGAGAAGCCGGCCTCATCACACTCTCAATTAGGAGAAGACTTGTTCAACGCACCTATTTGGCACTATCATTGTACTCAAATTTCTAACCGGTCATTGCTACCTAAGTATTTAAAGCTTATTCTTATGTTTATACGGTATATTACAGTAATCCCTTTCTTATCACGGTTAATTGGATCCGGACCCGACTGTGATGACTGAAATTTATTTTTATAAATGGAATATATTTCTAGTTAGAATATAGAAAACCTGCTTAGGACCTTCTAAAGTTTTTTTTAAACATTATTAGAGCCTCCATATTGCGATTTACACCATAAATAGTAGTCCTATATTTATTTTATCTACATATTTAGATTCCTTGACATTGGAAACATGCCATTAGCAATTGGATTCATAATTACATCAATATTAGTTCTTTAGTTATTCAGTAAAAATCACTTTTCAGTAATGCCGTTTTCTTCTAAATTCCAAACTTCCCATATTTTTTCATAGTGTATTCCGTATCATAGCATCTGGAATTATTCCATTATCTGCATCAGTCTTTGATATTTTAGGAGAACCTATTGGAACCTGTCCTGTATTCTTTTCCTAGTGCACAAATGACAAAAAATGTTAAATAATCTTCAAAAAAAAAATCCTGTAGCTGTCTTATGAAATACAACTTATATTGCATTGACTTTTGTTCACCTGGCTGCAGCTTTTGAGGCCACATTGTTATACTGTATGTAAGTGTCACTTTTGTGTCCCATAGCAACTGTGGTATGTTTAGGGACCTACAAAAAAAGTGTGAAATCTCAATGATTTATTAAAAAAAAAAAAAATGCATTAACGTTGTGGGATTTTTAACAGGCATATATGCTGCTTTTTTTTTACACGTATTATCACATATTTGTATATTTTTTACCAAATTAGAGGGATGATATAAAATTGTTCCTATTAATAAATGTATTTATTTATTTATTTAAAAAAAAAAAAAAAAAAAAAAAACATTCCAGCTGTGAATGCTGAATGTGAAATGTGCAGGGATCCAGCTGTCACATTGGGAAAAGTTTTATAGATGAAATAATGAATTGGTTCTCTCGCCACAAATAGAGTATGGATGGTCTCCAAGAACTGTGCTCCATTCTTGTTTGTGTGCATTGAGGTCTCTCTCCAGTGCTTTGGTAAACACATTGCCTAGAGTCCAACAGAGCTGCCCTATGTCCCCAGCATGTGAGTGGCTAAACATGGAGCAGCCCAATTTGGCCCCTTTTTTAATGCTGGAGAGGGTTTTGTATGTTTAGTATATCAAAGCTGTGAAAATAACCATGTTTGTGTTGCCTCTTCTCTTTCCAGGTGATCTATCATATCTAGATCCTCAGACCGAGTGGCACACTCGCTGTGTGTTCGTCACTGTGGCATTTGGGCACCAGGAACACCCCTGCTTGGCATGGCTAGTAGTTGACTTTCAATAGCAGTGATGGCAGCCATGGCAAAGCAAACATGAAAATGACGATAGTGGAATGCCATCGGGTATTGTACTGCAAAGATGCATTTGTCCTTCAGTCTTTGAGAATATCACTTACTTACTGGTCCCAACATTAAGTACTACTGCACAATATTATGAGTTATTTAAAAAAATATATACTGTAAATGAATGCTTTTCAGCATCATTATTTATTACTTTACATGTTTTATGTTGTCTAGGGTTTCATTATCTAAAAAAAGTATCTAGTGTAAGCAAAGAATTATGGAATCCATCAGTTTGATATGTGAGGTTTTTTTATTTATTTATGCTTAAAAAGCCATTGTGCTGAATTCCATTACCTCCTTAAAAATGAAAAGGAAAGTAACAAAATATCCTAATAATAATCACATAAAAAATGAATGCAATAAAAGAGTACATTATACTTGCACTCATTTGTGATATTTGATACCTCATCGGTTAACTCAAACATCAGCCTTGCAAAACTCTCCTCTGCTTATGACCTTGTACCTTGAGTGACTTTGTGAATCTGCTTGTATGCAACATAAATATATGAATATATGCAATAATGCTATCTCCAGCCACATGAATACTGGCCCTCAATAATATTGTAATACTAACCTCCAGACTGCATGCCTGATAGCCAATACTTTATCACAGCTCTGCCTTTTTTATGGGTCTGGTGTCTCTTTAAAATGATTGCCCCTCTTTTGATCTGATTAATTTTGTGTGAGCACAAACAATTACTTTTCATCTTTATCTGCACAGGGAATCAGCCCCTTTTATGGGTATCATTTATTACAAGTGGACAGCTACTTGTTTATTGGAATTTCAAGCAGCCTATCGCGGCTGAGATCTCCTGTGGTCTATATTTACATTTCAACTTCAGCTAAACAGGCATGACAAACACACATAGCAAAGGACCAGCATCGGCCATGCTTCATTTACATACCGGTTCTTTTTTTGCAGGCCTGACGGACTGGACTTTATGCAAAAGTTGCAGGGGCAGAAGGCTCAGAACGGGCAGGAGTGGAAGAGAATGAGGGAGAAACGGACAGAGAGAGGAAATGGGAGATCATGTGGTGGGATGCTGAGAGCAGCTCCACTGAGGATGCATTTCAGCTTTCAGGTGAGTGTCCATCATTCAGGGGAAAGAGGATGGGTTCACGGCCTCTAAAATCCATCCATGACAAGGGGGTCTTCACAGTGAATATAAATATATAGGTGTGTGTGAGTGTGTGTGCAGCGGCCAGGGCCACTCTTGACAAGCCAACAGCTGTTAATTATGAATTGGCCCGCAGAGTGGGAGACAGCCTGGTGAATATGCAGAACTGAGAGGGGCGCACGGAGCCAATGCAACACAAGTGTCAGACCCCTACTGCACCTGGAGTGGTAGAGCTTGACCTGGGTGTCAATCATTTGGAAAGGCCGAGCACCGCTACAAGAATTGTTTGGAATTGACCCAAAATCTGCAGTATGACTCATATGAAAATGTACTTTTTTATGTGATATGAAATGTATTCATTTTCAATTTAAAAAGTACCTCTCGGAAATCAAATTGGAAAAACAATTGATTTGGAAACTCAAAAAGTTAAGCACCATTGTTCAAAGTGAACTGTGCTCTACCTATTAGGTTTTTCAAGTAAAATGTATCACATTTTGCAAGAAATTCTTGCACAAACTTTCATTCATTTTCTACCGCTCATTGAAGGGAGAAAGGGGGGTTCTGGAATCTAATGTAATTACTTTTATTGCAAATGTTGATTTAAAATATTGAAGGAGAACATGAACATCAAGCTAGCAGTAGGGTTGGATGAACAGGAAGTGGTGGATGAGCAGGAAGGATCAAAGCGTGTGCAAGTTTAAACGCCACTTAAGTGACAACATACTTTTTCCTCTCAATTATGTCTGCCAGTCATCTTCAAATGAGTAATTTTACTTTATTTTAGCTTTATTTATTAATTCATTCATTCATTTATTTTCTACCACTTATCCTCACGAGGGTCCCGAGGGGTGGGGGTGGGGGGGTTGCTGGAGCCTATCCCAGCTGTCTTCGGGCGAGAGGTGGGGTAAACCCTGGACTGGTTGCCAGCCAATCACAGGGCACATATAGACAAACAACCATTCACACTCACATTCATACCTATGGACAATTTGGAGTCGCCAATTAACCTAGCATCCTTCCTGCCTACTAGCTAGTCAGCTAATGCTCAACTCTTCTTTCCTCTTTGTGACCAAGCTGCAACATAGGCTCGACAAAACAAACGATTGACTTGCTCGATTGAGTCCGCAAGCCTCACCGACTCACGAGTGCTTGACAAAAGACTCAGTGTCACATTCTTGTGCCAGTGACTCGTGAATTAAATCAAGTATCCCATCAGTGCTGTTTAGGGAAAATGCTGAATTGTCCAAGAAAATGTTGGATTGATCATGCAAACACCACAACTGGCTTTGTATCCATGACTCCATCTTCTATTATCGTCATTACAGAGGCTGGAGTTTGCCCCAAAAGACCTTTTCAAAATGGGACCCCATCCAGCTGCATGAACCACTATAGTACCAACAGTCATCTGTCCACTTCCTTGTCTAGTCAATGAGAAAAAATAAACTACATACAGCAGGTTTTCAATACAAGTTACCATAAGTTACCATAAAGCAATTGTACAAATCCAAATAAGCTCCATCTGTTAACCCGCTATAAACCAGTTATCCCGGGGGTTATTAGCTCTTGTTTGCTGTCCTTTCAAAGCCCCCACATTCCTCCTTGTAGTTACCTTGGAGGGCCCCTGTGTGTACACACGCAGCACTCACAGTAGGACCAGGGTTAACAGGCCCCGTGCCTCTCTTCAGCATGAACATCAGAAAGGATTTTAATTAATTTTCCACTCTTAGGCGCCGAATCTGCCTTAATTTCCCCCTCAAGGACTTTTATAAATTTCATCATTAATAAAATCAGACATTCAAT
This sequence comes from Doryrhamphus excisus, assembly GCF_037039965.1. Lineage (NCBI taxonomy): Eukaryota > Metazoa > Chordata > Actinopteri > Syngnathiformes > Syngnathidae > Doryrhamphus > Doryrhamphus excisus. The sequence continues at coordinate 15,471,648 of NC_136370.1, read as the reverse complement.
TAGACCCAAATTCCAGATGTTTCATAACAGTCCTGGTCTGATTGTCCTTTTTTTTTGCAGGCTAAGTGAAAAAAACTAATTTCATTAATCTAATTGTCATAACTTCCAACATCTCTTAATTAGTTCAAATTAATATGATTAATCACAATAATGACAAAAACTCATTCAATTACAAGTTTTCAATGGCAAGTGGATGTGTTGAGGGTGATAGGGGCATAAAGGATGAGGGCGGGAAGCAGAGATGGCTCCCACAAACGGGATTGGCCATGATTATTCCAATGATGGACAGGTTATCAATTATAGCTTTCTTCTAATAAAGGCTACTTGAATTTGGGGGTCTTTCTTGTTGTATTTTTCTTCTAAAGGCTTTTGAACTCCACTCATTCCTGTATGAAATGTGATGCTCATACAACAAAAATGGACTCATTCCTATTTAAATACAATGATTGCTCATCACTGATGTCCCATTAATTGCGCAATATGTCCCGCATATGTTTATTCACTCAAATGATGTCACTTTATTCTTATTTGTCCGTCACTCGCTCACTCTGATTATGTTGTACTGAGCGATGTCTCTCAAGCTGAGCAGCCATTTGTCACACAGCACCGTGGCACAAGTTCAGCAGCAGGTACACCCCCGGGTGTCCTGGGCCAGCAGGGAGTGGTACAGCTGGCAGTCTCAGACAGGTTCCCTCTTGTGCCATGTGGTCCCCTGGGACAGGCCACCCAAATGTCCCCATGCAGTCACATGTCTGGGATTTCCATCCATCTGGCAAGAAGGCTGTGTTTCGAAGCCATGCTCAGCTTCCATCACCCTGAGGATGGGGGTGATCGGACACCCATCTGGGGGATTGAGATACCCCAAACCTGGGAGTCCCAGGTGTAGCTCTTGTGGCTGATGCGCATATTGCACAGCTTTCACCTGCCACCCCAGGTAAAGTCGAGCAAAGCCCACTGGAGCGTTACGCAAAGCATCACGTATAGCTACATATGTTATGTGTCTGTGACAGTGCTTATCATGCGGCTCAAGGGCTCCTATCCTTTTACCCAATGCTTATATCTCACACAGCATTGGATCCATGTCTGATGCATATCTCGGCTGACAGCGTATAGTTGAAAGCCTGCAGCATGATAGACATGTAAAAGTATACATTGGATACCCGAGTGTGCTGTACATTGCACACAGAGGCTTTTAGGTTCCTTTACTCTGCAGTGGCATGTTTACCATTGTTGGCAGACAGCTGTGATTAGAGGTTATTGGACGCCAGGCAGCACCAGACAGCCACTGCTGCCACGCTTTTTATTTGGGTTGTTGTGACCACATGGGGAAGCATATGGAGCCATTTTCTTCTCTCTCCCCAGGACTTTTTAGACATGTCAGTTAGGCCTTAATCATGCATTTTTCTGCATGAGGGGAGAAGAGGAGAGTCTGTACCAAGCTGGCTTCTTTGCCCTGCGGTGCTCCACCAACACAGCCAATCAATAGTGCCCATCACTCGCGTGTGCATGCACACATGCAACACAGTTGATCAAGGGCACATTTTAAGGCCTTTCTCTTATTTAGACCAACATGGAGAAGACACTTTCCTTATTGTTTTTTTAATTAGAGGAGAGTGGAAGCTCCAAACCTCAATAGCTCAGCCTTCAGGAAACTCAGGGACAAAAGAGACATTTTTCAAGGTCTACGCCCACCCTCCCCTCATACACCGAGCCATCTCTGAGTCCCCAGCCACCCTTGAGCGGGAAGCACAGGCTTCCATGTGCATAAAGTTGAAATAAACTGCAGTCTGTATTTTCATTGGGGAAAGTGAACCCAATTTACACGCTGCTCCATTGGAGATGAGCACTCTAGCGTGCACCTGCAGGTAATCTCGCCCAGATTCCCCCTTTGTGTCCTGCATTATTGTTGAAATAAATAACCTTTCACAGCAATCAGTGTGGGGATCTTCACTTAAATTATCGCCGCACAGATAGCTCACTCATGATCTGCTTCTATATCCATTAACTATCTGGGAAAGTGATTTATTGGTGAAGGGTATGGGGGTGGGGGGTATGAGGAGGAAAGTGAAGGAGACAGTTTGGTAAAACAATACTGCCCTCTACTGATTCTGAAGTGTCTTCATTCTAGATTATATATTCAGCCCTGATAGCCTAATGACGGTTGCAAAGGGGGTTATGTGTCCCACGTACAGTACTTTAAGATAAGGAGTATTTTTTTACCGTTCAAATCCGTTCTCCTTTAATCAAATAAATAAACACAATATTGGAACATTTCTTCAGCAAGTTGAGACTAAAACAAGAAACAAATGCACTGCACATTCAAAACAAGGCAGTTTGTATGTTAGTTATAAAGGTTTATTGTTATTATTATTGCCAAGGTTCCAGTACCTAACTCCCCCACTCCTTTTCATCTCTCCATCCCTCCCCACCTCTGCCATCCCTCCTTCCCCACACTCCTGTGATGTGTCGTTACACGCTCGGCTGGCTCTTCCATGACAGACTGTTACTTCCTGGAGCGGAAACGCATTTGATTGTTAACATCTGGGCCATTACAATTGCAAACTAGGGCTCTGTACATCAATCAGGAAGTGATTTCAAAACAAAGAGACCGTCCTCCAATCAATCTATTGGGAAGTAGGGGCATTACATGCTCCTGTAATCCCGGCTAATTAGTGGGATAATGGGAATGAGATTTATGAATCTGCTGAGGAGAGTGGAGGTGCGAGGGCACACTCAAATTAGCAGGGATGCATGCCAGGCCAGGCTGCAATGAGGAGGATGTGCTCTTGGTTTTTAGCAACTTCTTGCAACCTGGCCTCCTTTGAACGTGGTAGAACTGTCAGAGGAGTACTCTTTCACCCCACAAGTCATCTCAAGTATATTACGGAGAAGGCAAAATCAGTGGGTGACTGATGATAAAATTGTCTCCAAACAAAGTGATGGTGGCTACAGTCAAGGCCTGGCAAAGAATGCTCATAGAGGAAACTGTGTAAAATGTATTATATTTTCATTATCTTCATAGAAAACCTTTAAAGTGCAACTTTTACACTCGTATTACCCAATGTAGTGAGAAGTCACACACTCCATGCAACCGGTGACTTGTACCGAGGACCAATCACAGCGGTCCAAGCAGGCGGCTTGTGAGTAGAATCAGTTAATACAAATGGTTTACGGCTTGAATAGGTGCAGATCCTGGAAGCTCGAGAAAGCTTTCTGTGCCAGTTATCGTGAGGAGCTGCTCTGTAGGAGTCCACATGAGCAAAACAGTTTATAGTTTATTCATTTTCTACCGCTTTTTCCTCACAAGGGTCGCGAGGGGTGCTGGAGCCTATCCCAGCTGTCTTCGGGCGAGAGGCGGGGTACACCCTGGACAACCATTCACACTCACATTCATACCTATGGACAATTTGGAGTCGCCAATTAATCTAGCATGTTTTTGGAATGTGGGAGGAAACCGGAGTACCTGGAGAAACGGGGAGAACATGCAAACTCCACACAGAGATGGCCGAGGGTGGAATTGAACCCTCGGCCTAGCTGTGAGGTCTGTGCGTGCAGACCTAGCTGTGAGGTCTGCACGCTAACCACTCGACCGCCCTGCCGGCCAGTTTATAGTTAATTTCTTTAATTCATTTTGCTATTTTTTTGCTAGAAAATGCTTAATTTAGATGAAATGATGTCACATTAGCTTGTGTTTTGCCTAAAAATCAACCATGAAACAGCATCATTTATTGAGTAATAGATTTTTCAAAAAGCGAGATAGAGTGAAGTCGTGAAATTCGAATCTTGAAGAGAAGAAGGACGTCTTTATTTCAAAACATGCATCTAACTAAATTCAAATTCAAGTAAAATACTATAAAAATAGATTTTAATGGGTCAGTTAGATCCTATAGATGTGGTGACCACAGCTTCCCGGGGGGGGGGGGCATGTGATTTTTCTCGTGTGGCCCAGAATTGCTGGTTGTAATACATTAATTTTAGATGGGGGGCAGTTGCCTTGGGTTGGACTGCCAAAGAGATGAAAAAATGTCAAACAATGGACATGTGTGTTCTATCCTCATAAATGTCAGCTAAAAGGTATTGTACAGTTTACTGTATGAATGCAACATTTGGACAATTTAACTTTTAACTGTCCCATACTTACAGGTCTCCAGGAGATTCATTTGCCCATTTCCAAAATGATATACAGCACAGTGTGTGTGTGTGTGTGTGTTACTGCATCCCAGGAGCTTGGCAGCTTGGTGCCACCCTGCAGCATCTTCCTCCCCAGCGGCTCCCAGGCCTGACCTTGCTCATTGGCTGGGGACATCTCCTATTAAAGCAGCGCACTGTGATAAGGCCATTTCTTTTCCTTCAGCATCCCTTTAATGTCATCCCTGAAATATGAAGTCATTAAGCGATATTAAAACAGTGCTGACAAACTAATTAACAGAAGACATTATACGGGATGGGCTCGATTAATCCGCTTTAATTGCTCTTTTAAATGGAGGCTCCAATTAAAATTAATAAAGATTTACTGGTGATCGCACCAAACTACACCAAGAAGTGGTTGTCTGAAGGGCAGCCTAAAGTCAGCCTCCCCCATTCTCAAGTTGCCCTCCCCTTGCTCCCAGTGCCAAAAAAGCTTGTATGCATAAGCATGGAGATTAAATAGGCATTCCATTCCTCTTGAGCTCTGGAGTGCTTGATCCTGTTACAGCAACTGGATGCAAAACTGACACCCCTTGTGGCATGTGTTGGATAAATTATACACAATTTTTTAGTATTATTACTGTACATGTAAAACAGACTAGGTTAAGGCTGCATTACCTCAAGCTGCCACTAGATGCTGCTGTTAGTCTATGATCTTCCTTGCATAGGCTTCATTAGTCTCATAAACACTATTTCTCAGAAAGTCACATTGTGTAAATTACTGCGTGACTTTCTATTTCAATTTCATCTACTTCTCCAGTCTTTTTCATCTTCATTACTAACAAACCTTGCTTCACAATAGACCATCTCATACATAATTTCATATCAGGCCATTTACGCAAAGGCCTTGTCAGCCAGAGGCAGCTAAACAACCGAAGGTATTTTTCTCTGTTTTCTTCCATTATATCTGAGGTTACCAAGTCTTGCTCTGAAAATGTCACCCGACAAATTAATTGGAGCAAAGCACTTTGCTTCAACCGGAGGCATTTTAATTGTGTTAAGGATGTAAATCAATTTACCAAAGAAGACAGCTCTAATTGAAAAGACATGTCTATTAAAAGATTAGTGTGGTTTATTGTTTCCTGTCTTTCTCATCAACAAATCCAACTAATGTTTTAATTTCCTTAATGTTATCATTTCTGATGTAATTGGTGCTTGGTTACCTAACAGCTTTTCCAATTAAATGTTTTAGTTTTTTTTCGTAACAACAATTGGGACAAGAAACAGTGTGTTTTCATAAAGTATGCACACCTCTTGTTTGTCAAAACTATAAAGGTGTCTCGTATCGTTTAGTGTGTTTGCATCACAACGGCAATAAGGCTCAAGTACAGTATTTGTATGGAAATCACCAGAGAACAATTTATTTTCATTAAATCATAACTTTTGGTGAAAACAAAACGATTGCCGCGGACAACAGCATCTAAAGCTTTCATCGTTTATGTTTGATTTCTATAATTATGGCAACATATTTGGATTTGTGGGCTGCAAGGCGGACTGAGTGGATAGCGCGCAGGCCTCACAGCTAGGAGATCTGAGTTCAATTCCACCCTCGGCCATCTCTGTGTGGAGTTTGCATGTTCTCCCCGTGCATGCGTGGGTTTTCTCCGGGTACTCCGGTTTCCTCCCACATTCCAAAAACATGCTAGGTTAATTGGCGACTCCAAATTGTCCATAGGTATGAATGTGAGTGTGAATGGTTGTTTGTCTATATGTGCCCTGTGATTGGCTGCCAACCAGTCCAGGGTGTACCCCGCCTCTCGCACGAGGACAGCTGGGATAGGCTCCAGCAGTCCCGCGACCCTTGTGATAAGAGGTAGAAAATGAATGAATGAATGAATGTTGTGTCCAGAGAAGCTGCAATTGAGAAGTACCAATAGACATTATGTACGATGAAATACATATTGAAACATTGGGGGTTTTTTTTATTTCTTTGTATTTTGACAAAAAATACAATTTCCCAAATGATTACGTGTATAGTTGATTGGAATGCTCCAGATGATTACATTTGTAACATTACTTTGTGCTATCGGGGACCTATAGAATAACGGCAAAAGATTGTCTTTCAATTTGTATAAAAACAGTGAACCTAGCGAATATTGTTTTAATTTGATTTGTGTGTGTGTCTTGCCACTATCTTGTATCATCTGTCTAGTTAAAGGGGTCGGCAACCTTGACTACTATGAAAAGAGCCACCCCCCCCCCCCCCCCGCCCACTGAAGAAAAACAGCCTGAAGCCGCAAAACATAGGTTTAAACAAGGTCTTATAAACTCTAAGAAGAGAATACAACACACAGAAGTGCAGTGGGTGTAACGGGTGCCAACTAGTAGGGTTATCATGGTATCATCGTGGTTAAACCTCACTACCTTACGCCTGAAGAAATGTGTAGCACAGTGAATTGACAGCCTCTTTCTTTTAGCTGGTGACCAACAGCTGTGATGCACGGCTTTGGTCGTCAAATGTGGAGGGGATTTTGGGGTATCAAAGTAGTTCAGATAAGAAAGGACGAGTTGATTGAGTACTCTTGCTACCATTGAAGATAAACGTACACAAATGTATGTGTAAATGACTGTAAACTTACTTGATATGTTTACACTGGCGCAAAGATGTTCCCATGCCGCTGTTTTTTAAAATTATCTCTAATTTATTTTTTTAGAAATGTCAAACAGCTCTGGGAAAGTATTACTTTCCCCCTCCTAAAACTCCTAAAATAAAATAAATAGCAAATAGCATCGTAAGCAGCGTAAATAGTATCCTGTCTGCTCGTCCTCGTGCTCGTGCTCATCCAATCACCAGTCAGAACTCAGCCAGGATGCATTCATGGTCTCACACAAAGTTGGATATTTTAGCTCATTATAAAGATGTGCATTTTTAACCACTCGGGTGTTAAAAAAATATTCGAGCATTGCAAAGCGAGCCACAACAAAGAGCCACAGGTTGCTGACCCCTGGGCTAGAATTTGAATATTATATAAGTAGCAAAAATGACATACATATTATATCAAAAATATATGATATATAATATATATTTATAAAATATACAATAATAGTACATGTTCATTAAACCTACTATTGTCAATGAAATTAAATGATTTGTTATGATGATTGTGTGGCTCAATATGGATGAATCCCAGCGGTTGCCATGTCATCCAACTTGCGTGTATGCTTTTTCAATCAGTGTGCTTTGAGCGGCTGCCTGGAAGAAAGAACCAGTGGGTTTGTGGAATTCTGCTTCGGTGGCACAACTGTGTTATGAGGTCACCTCGGGCATTAGTCATGAGGAGGGAATGCATTGTGGCTGTTTTTAAGAAAATGCCAGTTGTCGGCATCCGCAGTGAATGAAGGCCTTAGAAAGTTGACTTGAATTGGCTTCGCTGAACAATGTGAACAGAATAGTTTGGGTGCACGTGGATTAGAGGCACCTTCAGGGATCGAAGCTGGAACGCAGTATTTTCATATTTCACCATGTGTAGCTGAAAGTAAAGCGTTTAACGGAATCTTTTTGGATGAAGGTGACGATGAAAGAAAACCACAATCACTTGATTTCGCATAATTTAGAGCACCTTTAATTTGATCCATTCATTACACTCTATACTACTGATATATCTCAAAATAATTGTACTTTACATCATCAAAGCTTTCCCCTTTGTCCTCAAAGTCACTTCCATTATTTCCACGTGCACTTTATATCAAGCAAATAGTTTATAGCATAATCACATTCTGACAGATACAGTGTAAGTGCATGTTTTTTTGTGTTTTTCCACAATTCACAGCTATGGAAAAAGTGTCAAAACTCTCAATACACATTGATAGTAAGTCAGCATCAAGCAACATTATAATACTTCATCATAGGAATGGGCAAAATAATCATAATAGTGTAGATGACCGTAACCAGCAGAGGTGTTGATGAATTAGTTTCAACTATTTTGTAAAGACGACACTATTTTGGGAAGAGGTACATCGATGTGGACCTCTGCTGTGGTACGAATCATTCAGACAGCGTTATTCTGATCAATACAACTCTGGCATTGAAACAGGAGTACTTCCATTCCATTAAAAAGCACGGCGGAATTGTTATGACATCTGCTTCACAACTTGGAAGTTCTAGGTTGGTTGATGTCACCCAGAAAAAAATAAACATGCATGTTAGGTTAACTGGATGCTTAAACTTGTCCATGAGTGTAATAGTTCTTTGTATGGGCTCTGATTTACAGTTGACTAGTCTCGGGTGTATACAATCTCTCACCTAATGTCACCTGGGGTAGACTCCAGCTATAAACCATGACCCTGAACAGTCAAAGCTGGGGGTGTGCACAATGTTTCCACATACAGAATAATGTAAGCATGTGGGAGACACACCCAAACCGACCCAATGTACAGTGCTGAACACGTACGTGGATGTCATAAACACAAGAAAACATAGAAATCTATCAAAAACAAACTAAAAAAAAGTTCTGGTTATTTATTTGACAAATAAAACGAACACAAGTCATTTTTCAGAATAACCAAAAATGTACCGTATAATTAGAACACCTTGAAATGCTTTTATTATTCAGGAATTCATATTAATTAATAAATAATGATGTGCTTTATGATTTATTATGCATTTTTTTGTCCAATAAAACAGTATATTAGAAAATTCATAGATAATTGGGTGTGGTTTAATATTTGTTCAGCACTGTCAGTCAACATACCAACAAAAATTAGTTATGGGCCATAAATGACCCCGGGCTGCACTTTGGACACCTCTGGAAAAAGCAGTAGAAAATGAATAAATGAGACTTAATTAGAATGGATTCATTGTTAATTTTCCCAATAGTTGTCCAAGGAATTATATACTTCTGTTAACAATACTGAAAAAGTAAGATTTCATCTTTGTAAACATTTAGCACACCTATTCATTTTTCAATGGTTACCAAGGCTGTACTGATTCTACAAGTACAAGTAAACACTACACAACCAAATAATAATCCACAAAAATGCTAACAAGAATATTAACAACCTACCTACGGTATCACAACTACATTTTATTTCACTAAAAAGCACTACAAGAAATAATACTCCAGTGGCTAACTTCCAATGTCACCAAACTCCTATGTTTCTTCTGTCCACTTTCAACTACAAATAGGATGATGTCTTGAATTCCTCCGGAACGTCACTGTCCAGTTTACAAATCACCTTGTAGATGGCCTTTTTCCATGACGGGTCGGAATCTTTGGCCGCAGAAATGGCTTTGTAAAATTCATGCAAAGTAATCTCAGCCACCTCCAGGAATTTGTCCGGAACCTTTAAAAGAAGGGAAATAACGAGACTGAGCGAAGGCAGCAATGCTAAAACAATCTCATACATTCAAATATGACTTTGTTCTAATGTTGCACCAACACTGATGAATGAAGCAAGACGACCTGTGTTGTTAGCGTTCCCAACACGTTATTCATCAATTTAGTTGATGAAAAGGATGATCTATTTTCTTTTCATCACACACACACGCACACACACACACACACACACTACTACAGATGTAGTCTAACTATTATATGCTTCAAAACAGAAGCTGCTTTAATTAGCTGGACTCGCTGGAATTGGACTAAACATTCAGTTGTTCGCTTGTGCATATGGTGGGAATAATAATCAATAAGTGGTTTAATTCATCATTAAGAATTTTGTCAATTGGTTGATTCATTGCATGTTGAAGGGAGTTAAAACAAAATGCAGTAGCAGGCTGCAACCAGCAGAGGCGCTGTTTATACAGTTTGTGTTCAGGATGTTAGATGTGGATTTGTTTTTTTTTTCAATTGTTTCATTTAATGTCCAAACTTTTTCCACACCTTGCTTTATCATTAGTTAATACTTTCAAACTTTCATTTTGGCTTTTTGCTCTATTGTCTGCTTTTAATTTCACCTTTACAACATGCCAGGGGCAAGTAAAAACAAAGCTGGGCTCCACAAATGGAGTTTGTGCACTTTGGACACCACTGATTAGATTCTGATTAGACTTCTAAATGCTTGGTATTAGTTTTTTTTGGTAATTTAGCCATTTTTACGTTTGAAAAAGTATGTTTTTGGATTAATAATATGACGTAGTCAACCACAAAACTGTGATGATTGATTATTATTATTATTATATTGTGAAAAACAATGATAATGATAATAAAAATTCGAACCACGACTTGGCGAGGGACAACTGTACTTATAAAATGTGAAGTTACAGTACACAACATCATGTCGTTTCTAATGCTGACAAATATTGTGTCTGTGCCCTCTGCAGGATTCATACCACAGCACTCTTTTTCCACTGCAGATAGCGCCATCCAACCACTTTGTATTTAAGTTACAGAACCACGAGTCAGCAGGAATCTACTGCACAGATATCACTGTCCGGCAATGCATTTGAATTATTCACTATTTATACCTAATTTATAGTCATTGATTAGAATAAATGTACACCAGTTTAAGAAGAAAAAAGACGAGCAGTCGATACAAATATCCATAGTGTTTAAGCATACCTTGTCACCTAAAAAGGATGACAATATGCTAAAAAAAAATCATTTTGTTTCTTTATCATGTGTCCAGTTCATCCTAAAATGAGTACAACACATACCTTAATGAAAGGACATCTAGTGTCCAGTTAGCACAACAGATGTTGGTATAAGTTATTTTTCTTTCCTGATTCAAAGCATCGCTGGGAAAGGAATGTCTTAGTCCCAAGATAAAGAAAACGGTCACATCCCTTTCCCACCGAGTGGCCTTCTGCCTCGGCATCCACAGCATCTTTCTCAGCATTCCGCATCAGTAGCAATCTCGGCCTCGCTGAGGCGTACGGGTCCTCTAATCCCGAGTTGTTTTAGCCGGATTTTGCGGCTTCCTCTTCCCACAGTTTGCTAAAGCATCACTCTGGAGTTTAGATAATGGCAGCGAAGGCTGGCGAGCCACAGGTGCAGTGTGACACATCGGTTCAGCAGGAGGCTGAGCGCGAGAAGAACATGCAGGAGTTCTGATATACACTACCTGAATTCCTAGTATGAAAATTTGAGAAGCAATAAGCGACACTTACGTGGAAGTCATTAGCCTTATTGTAGTGCATGTTGAGTGCACGGAACAGCTCGGAGTCTCTGCTGACTGTGATGTCGTTGACTTCGGTGACGCCGTCTACGATGGCTTGGCGAGCAAATTTCTCCATTTGGATGTAGTAGAACTCTCGGAAGTTACTGAACCACTTGATGAGCTGAGATGTGATGCAGCGGTTGAACTGAAAAAGAGGACAAAATATCAAAGATGTTTCAATAAAACGACAGCAAATACTAAGAGGGGGGGGGCTGTAGTGTCTTGAGGCAATGAATCATAACACCCCCCTCCCCCCTCCCCACCCCTGTATAAAAAGGTACAAAAGAGAGATGATTCATTTTGGAATACAACTGGTCATTCCTATCTGAGACTTCAATTAAATCAGACCAAATTAAAATGATTAAGTGCTGTGCTTCTAAATCAAATGAATGAAATGGACTCTGTGGCAGATTGGGTGCCATTAAAGACTCACGCAATAATTGACTGTGGTAACTTGAGTTCGGTACCTGTGGGGCAAAATTCCAGCTAATAGTCTGTCACTCTTGGAGACACAAATTGCACTGATCTTTTTTCCCACCAGTAAAAAAACATCTGCCAGGCCCGTGTATTTCTAAACTCAATCTTGACATTAGTCGTGTTATTCTATCTCATCATCCAGAAAGATGAGCGAAAGAAAAAACGGCCTAAGGGCTGGGCAGGCATCAAAGACGCTTCTCCTTCCACTGGTGTGAGAACGCCGAGTGGTAAGGACACAAGGAAGCTTCTCTCTTGTTGACTCGGGCTGATAGGATGGAATCAGACACTGGGATTAGGTGCTCTTTTGTTCGGTGCCACTTCCCACCGCCAGATTGTGAGCAAGGAGGAGACGTTCGCAGGCCGCTGCCACACCATCCTCCCCCCTGACCCTAGGGTCAGCTTGGATTGGGATGCAGGGGGGCCACACTGAGGGAGGAGACAGAGGAGGTTTTGGAGAACTTTGCAAAACGAAGGCCGAGGCAGGGGATGGTGTTAAAAGAGATGATGCAAAGACAAAAAGGATGGCGGGAGAGAGCTAAGAGTCACGGCTTAACGCAAGACCACAAGAGGCCAACAGGATGTTGTGTTTAGGGCCAGCAAAGTTTTTAATACCGACTCTCTGTTGACACTCAATAGCAATGCCTTGCCTAGAGAGTCCTTTGTCACTCCATTTGCTGACTGGAGAGGCCTTTTTCAAACAGAGAATGGCTCTGTATCTCCCTCTGCCCCCAGGACACACGAGCAGCTCAGTCGCTTTGTTATTTAAACCCTCTGCGTTTTTGTTTCTCTCCTCCGACACACTGCTGCTGCTCTCTCTGTCCCAAACACACACTGAAAAGTTGATACCAGGGGAGTTAAACGCAGGAGACAGTTCTAGACTACGGGTTCTTAACATTTCAAAATACAAAAATATTACCTTGACATCAGGGAAGAATGTCTTCAAGACATTGGAGCTGGGGTAGCGGGTGTAGAAGAACATCAATTTGGCCTTCTTCAGGTGACTCGGGGTGAGACCCTCCTGGATGTTCATGATCACGTTAAGGCACAAAAGCAAAAATGATAGTGGAGCAGAGTATTGTGTTGCATCGGTCTTTCTGCTAAATTCAATTTGGCTGAAGACTCGCTCGGCATTAAGCACACAGTCAATAATGACCCTAACATGTGCTTATTGGCAAAACAGAATTACGAATTAGATTAGGGATTTTTAATTAGCGAGCAAAGCACTTCATGGCTGGCTGTTAAGAAGAAAGAGGGGCTAATTTAAAGACAACATATGTCGCGCTCTGTTTTTCGTGGAATAAAGATGAAGTTCAAGGTACTTTCATTTTGATTTTAATGCTAAAAGATTTAGATGTAAAAATAAATTTCGTTTAATGGGCAAAGTTACAACTGAACTTTTTCCACCCTGTGGCAATGAAAATAGTATGGAGCATTTCCTATATAGTCCATCACAATGCCCCAGGTCACAAAATGTCTTCATCAGGCCACAACAGAATACATTTATTAGCAAAGCCTACCTTTGAAACAAGGATGTGGGAATGAAAGATTAATGCGTTATTGTTCAAAGAGAAGCAGCGCCCTTTTAAGATAAAATAAAAGACAATTCTTCTCGCCACAACATATTTAAACTGAATTTTGGGGGGTGATGCTCTCCATGAGGTATAACTAATATAATCACATTGATGATAGACATCACGCTCTTGTTCAGCTGTCTTAAGCAATTAAACAACTTGTCTGACGTTGGTTTTCCTTCTGCGTTCGCATGAGTCAAAGCGCTGTCATCTTTCACTTCATCTTGTTCAATTTTGTGCATTCTGACAAAGGCACCCAACAACATGTGCTCAAGACAAGAGCTCAAGTGTTATGGTTGGGAGGCACTTGTGGTTTTTCCACCAGCACTCAGATGTGACCTTTTAGATGCACCCCCATCACTGTGATGATGGAGAAATAGATCCTGCACCTTTTCAAGTATGGAAAAAAAAAAAAAAAGATGCTTCCTGAAACAGAACACGATGCTTTCTCTGCCTTTGAAAAATCGGCTTTTGTTCCTGGCAATTCTTATCAAAGCCTTGTATTCCTTTTTATTTGTCTTTTTCCAGACTTAAAGTCATTACTCTGCTCAGATTAAAGAAGATGCCATAATTTTCAATGGAGGGAGCGAGATCAAAGAAATGAATTCTCCTTGAAGTTACTGCCGCTGCCCATTCTGAAACGGACATCTGCCAGTCAACGCTTAAGTACAGTGTGTTCAAACAGAGGGAAATGCTAACTGAATCTCCAAACATTGTGTCAATACAAGTACAAGATAGAATAGTAGAATAGTTTGTTTGTTTTTTTTCTGGATACACTGCAGTCAAATAGTACTTAGGTCTATTTGGCAATAGTACAATAGTACCAGTGATATTGAACTTAAATCCTTTTAGTGACTCTGAAGTGAATCAGTTACTTGATTCACTTGAGTCACTCATCAAAAAGCAACAATTTGTGAATCGGGTATTCGAACCAGTGGAGTCACTCGTTGCAGAGAACATATGCAGGAACAAGTTCCAACCACAGATTGTCACGCTCTGACACGTTTCCTTTTTTTAAAAATTTGATTTCATGAGTCCAATTCAGGTAAAAACAGGAAGTTTTTAGGTTAAGCTGTCAATGTTTCTATAACACCCAACCACTAGAGATCTCCAGTGAAGGCTGCATAAGGAATGTCATTTGTGCTATAGAAATAATTCATTCATTCATTCATTTTCTACCGCTTATCCTCACGAGGGTCGCGGGGGTGCTGGAGCCTATCCCAGCTGTCTTTGGGCGTGAGGCGGGGTACACCCTGGACTGGTGGCCAGCCAATCACAGGGCACATATAGACAAACAACCATTCACACTCACATTCATACCTATGGACAATTTGGAGTCGCCAATTAACCTAGCATGTTTTTGGAATGTGGGAGGAAACCGGAGTACCCGGAGAAAACCCACGCATGCACGGGGAGAACATGCAAACTCCACACAGAGATGGCCGAGAGTGGAACTGAACCCTGGTCTCCTCTAGACCGCCGTGCCGCCCTTATACAAATAATGTTAATTGAAAACATGGTTCCTTGGTAGGCAGAGCCGGAAGAGAAGGAGCGGCAACATAGCCCAACAGATTCAAACCCAATCAAGGATCATAATGTGCGGCTCATTGAAAACTGGTCAGCTATTTACTTTTCTCACATCAAACGATTTAACAACCAGAACAACAACTATTTGTTGATTATTTAGTGGAATTGATTGACGACATATTGTGTCTTGAAGCAACAGAGACTTCAAGATACTTGGCTGTAAATGGCAAAAGCGCTGACGAGTTATTATGAACATATTTGATGCCCGAAGAAGAAGAATATAACATTAACATCCATGAAGACCTCCATTGTGGGCATTATTCCGAGCCAGTGGCTCCAGGAGAAATAGCCAGGAAAAATAATTACATTATAGTCAATCAAGGATTTTTTTTCATATGGTATGCTATAGGATTACTGTTTTTTTTCACTTCAATTAATTTCTTTGAAATTGTGGCCCAAACAACTCATTCATGTGTCAGAATTCCAATGCAGTTTCTTTTATCTCATTCTTTTAGCCCGCATCTCATTAAAGGTGAAAAGCAGTGGTTACTTTGTGAAAGGATATGTTGAGAGACATGTAGGGGTTTCGCTCGGCCACACTCTGCAGCTCGCCACACTCCAGTTTGACATGAGGAAGGCACAGGTTGTCCACGGTGACCGGCCCCAGGGCGGACGGGCGAGGGTGGTGGCTGAGGTGGCCTGGTGTTACCTTGGATCTCAATGCGATGGTTTCCCAAGGTAAATCCACTGGGTCTGGAGAGGTTCTGTCCATTGAATGGGGCATGCAATGGAGTCCTGCAAAGTTAGAATGCGGGCCATACTTGAGAAGGTGCTCCAGAATCTGACTATCATGAAGAGGGGTGTTGTAGTTGAACTGGAATGGCGTTTGGTGTACAGGGTAGGGCCGTTTTACTGTTGAAGTGACCGAGCTCAGAGGCGACGTCACAGGTTTGCGGACCACCAGTGACAGAGCCTCTGTCTGGTCTTGGTGCACATCTGAGTTTTCATAATACTCCAAAGAGTGGGTCTTGACGGAACCCTCTTCGGCCTGTAGGTGCTCATGTGTGGAGCTGTCCGATTGGTTCTTTCTGCCAGTACCTGAGCTGATCTGCATGTCTGGCGACGGGCACATTCGCTGTTGAGAGGACAGATCTAGCCCCGATGTGGACACCTTTGTTAACACCCGATCCACACACTCGTTCACAGCTCTGGAGAGCTCCTGCTTCAGGATTTCCCGAAGGTTCTGATTCTCTCTTTGGTGTGCAAGGTGACCGACTACTTTAATTCTGTCTTCACCCTCTAAAATCACTCGACTTTTCTTCCTCTCAAAAGCATCATCAGCGCTTTCTGTCAGAGTGTCGCAATCGATGTTTACAGCTTGATCATGATCAGCATCTCCCTGGTTGTAAACCTGAAGGATTTTTTCCTGGAGCTGACGTAGAAGTTTCTGCATACTGTGGAGTTGCTCTTTCAGTTTGTGGCACTCCTCATCCTTGGTGTTAGTATCATCATCGTCATTTCTAGATTTTCTAGTTGCCGGTCCTCCAATGCTGTGTTCCTGATGCTGAGGGAGTCGTTGCTTGCGTTTGTTCTCCCGATATGCTTCTCTGCACTCCCTGGTGTCTCGGCCATCAGTGTCGGGCCTCTCATTATCTCCATGTTGCCTGCTGTTGGGTGAACCAGCCATCACCCTGATAATGTTCTCTACCCTGGCTCTCTTTGCTTGCAGGTGGTCTGTCATAGGGTGTTCTCCCTCTGGGCTGCACCTCACAGAGATGTGTCCATTTGGGGAGGATGCTTCTACTGTGCTGTCCTTTGAGGACACACTACTGCGGTCCTCCTGTCCAGAGTCAGTAGCAGTTGTGTTGGAGAGGTAGTACTGGCTTTCATCAAGCACTCTTTTGCTATTGTGGATGGTCTTCCGGAGAAGTTGCGAAATGATGGATCCGCTGGAGTAGGGGGCAAGTGGCTCATCGTAGATATTTCTGCGTAAGCAAGGCAGCATGACACTGTGTTTGTCATCCTCAAGGCGACCTTCAGTGGAGTGGTGTACACTCTGATCAGAGGCGCTTAGGTTCATGTTGGCAAAGAGCTTCAATGACACTGTTTGCAAAACCACAATCTGAAAATACAGGGACAAATGAACACAAGAATAACGTTGTCAAGTCATAAAGAAGCACATATAATTTGCAAAGGCTAATAAAAACACCTCCAGTGAGTGTCTGTTAATTTTCTTTCTACGGTAAAGCTAAAGAGGATACCGTGTCTGATTTTTTTTGTCTCAAGACAAGAAGACAAAGGCTTATTTAGGTATGCTGGTGTTTATTAAATATTTTGACAAATGAAAACTTTGATCTTGAGCATGACAAGAATGAGTTCCTTTTATCTCGTGATATTGTTATATAACTTAATCAAACATCAATTTACTCACCCTCTGATAATCTGAAAGTCACCTCTCACTGGTTTTCATTTTCTGTAAGTGCGCATGTATAATTTCACAAAATGAACATTATTCATTACTAAATAAGTGAATTGTTACTGATTAAATACAGCAGGAATAGATGGAATAGATTTGAAAACATGTGATTGCATTTTTGTACATATCACATAGAACACTGAAATTAACTTTTTCCTAAAACTGAGTTAGTCTTAATATCTATAAAATGTAATTGGCGGCAAACCAGAGGATATCCTTGAGAGCATACTTTATTGTAATATTAATATATTTATTCTTCTAATAACTAGTATTCTTTCCTATCAGATTATTTATTTATTATATTATTTTTATTACAAACAACGATTTAATTAATTATAAAAATGCCAATATATGACTTCAATTAACATTCATCATGATTGTATACAAATTTTTTAAATGGCACGCACCTTATATAAAGTAGTGTAATTATTTCTTGGCCAATGAATTAACTGTGTCGGTTAATAGGCTAAACACCTATCTAGCATATGATTACAGTTTTGAAAAATACTGCTGAAAAGATCCCATATATGTATCCTATATATAACAATAAAACAATGTAAGAAAGTGTTGGTTTAGGTGACAAAAAAGTGAGTAAAGGAGCCTCCTTACCTGTTGCTGGGCTGATGGCCTCACGCATACTGTGAAGTGAGCAGTGCACGAGAGCGTATAGTGGGCTTAGGGGGCGTGGTCGTGAGAAGAAGTTAGTGTCAATTAACTCTCTGATCTTCGGGTTTTACTTTAAAGTCCAACAATGCCCATGCAAAAAATGCAAATATGTGAAAATGTGAAGATATTTATAGCCTGAACTTTCCTTTAGGTTATTTGTGTCCAAAGTATTGTTATCTGTATACCTTATGAATGGCACAATCATATAGTTGACCAAAATCAACTGTGCATTTTGAGAAGGAGGGCGGTGTTATTATACCAAATAGTATACCAAATATGGCTTGTTAACACGCATTAACATAACCTACATGTATCTATTGTATTTGTTTGTAGTGATGCGTTGACTGAATTACAGTACCAGATATGTTTTGGGGGTCAGAAGAGTCCATATGCGAAGCTCCCCCCTATCAGTTTAGTGCACTTGGTTTGTCCCACGGCACTTCCGCCATTCCAGCCTGTAGCCGTGACCCGCTCCCTTTCGGTTGTCAGGCTGCTGTCACACAGCCACCATGCTATCCCATTCCCGGTGTTTGTCCAGGAATATTGGTCGCTCCCTGTCTGCCATCCGCCAGGTAGGCAAAACAGCACGAATAAAACAGTTTACTTGATGCCCTCGGTTGGAATCACTTGCTGTGTTTGCCCATGGCTGCGGGCGGTGGTTGAACTTCTGTCACCGCTAGCATTAGCATTAGCTCATACTTACCATAGGCCACGGAACAGGCCGTAACATTGTGAGCCAAGGACAGAATGACACTTTGCCTGTTAAGTCTCGAGTGCACTCGCAGTATATTCCACAACATTGCTATTAATGCAAGTGGTTGCTATTGTCGCTTCGAGGCGTTCTTTCTTTAAACGCAACAATGCCATCAAAGTATTCATAAACTTTATATTACTACCTAGCTAGCTAACGAGTACTGGTATGCTATTGCTAGCTCACCTAATTTAGATGTTTTTTTGTAGCGCGTTCATTAGGTTAGCTGTGAAATTGGACCCAGATATATCCTGTGGAATGTACGTATGCGCTTTAAAATCAGAACGGGGGTGCAAATATATCACATGATAACAAGCATTATATTTAGAAGTGGGCGAATGCTTGTTTGTGAATCCGCCTTGAATTCAACAGGCTAAATTAATTTTCATTTCCGCTTCTTACTTGCAAGCAGTTGCTGCTCAAATTATTGCAGGTAATCCAAGTTTGACTGTCTTGAGGTGGGGGGGTCTCTCTTCATGTGACCTTTCACATAGGGTCCTATTCCTGGTGATTACCCCATTCCTAACTGACAACTCTAACGATGACTAGATAATGTTACATAACCTGTCACATCCAGTTTTGGACATACCTCATGTATTGCAGTAAATAAGTCCATTCAGACATTTGACCCAGTATTGTAAACCACAATTTTTTATTAGATACAGGCCAATATAATCTTTTTCCCGCTGACATCGGCGTGATATCTGACATCAATATTGGATAGAGACTCTACTAATCATTTACCTATAGGAGTAAATATGTAAACATGAACTATTTGTAATTGTATGATCAATATTTTCAATTATGTCGCTTGTCAGTCAACAATTTGTTGCAGCCCAAATGTATGCATTGTTCATCTAATGTATCATTTTATTGTAGCGACCAAGGGAGTTGCCGCTGTACCACCCAGCATGCTTTGCAGGCTCTTAACACTTAAATAATAGTTAACATTAGGTGTTTGTTGTTAGTGCTTAGTTTTCTTGCCCTCATGGAATGGTAGTACATTGTTGTTGTTGTGTTTACTTACCTGTTACATGTTGTGCTATTTATTTCCGGGTTCACACTGTCTCTTGCAAATGGAAGAGGACCTCTATGCAAGGATGAAGTGCTTCTATTTTGTTTTTTGTTTATTTTGAACATGCAAGACACCCTTACTTTGGAGTATATCTCAGGTTTACAGTTGCACTATTCAATATGAAGAAGCAGAGCTTTTCTAAGATAGCGGCACATCTGAAAAACCATAAAAATGTAACACAGTACTAAATTCTACTGGGAAAGTTTAGGAAAGCACGATATGTTCACTTTTGGTAGCATGTGGTCGTCTATTTCTTCTATTCACATGTACATTGTTATTTTGTCTATTTTTTGGCTGTGCCTTGTGTTTGTCTAGGGAAATAATGCGTTGACTCGCCGTGCTGCAGCAGGTACGTGTTTCACTATTCCACCATTCATTGTCAAGTGTTTTGGATAGGAAAATTATTTCAGCTTCTTGTCCTTTTCCTTCACAGCTATATCAACTAGCTACCCTGTCACCGTCAAGAACACTATGTAAGGGTGCACACTGACTTTAAACACTGCCTGTAGAGGCAAATAAACTTTGAAAGCAACTATTTTGCTCTTCATTTATTCACATTGTTAATTAAATTCATATCTGTGGCATTTTAGACATAAATGTATATATTTTTTTTCTCTAAAGCAAATCTGATCCTCGCGCCAGTGTCTTCCAGATACAGTACTTCAGGACTTCTGTTGCCTTCAGTATGTTTTTTTTTTTTTTCCTCCATACAACTTAGAGCGCAGCGTAATGTCACCAATTAGGAATGTATTGCCAATTGTCTTTGTGCTTCAGGAGATGAAGTCGTCACCATCAAGACCCCTGCCTTTGCAGAGTCTGTTACAGAGGGGGATGTGAGGTGGGAAAAAGGTAATTCATTTTATCCTCAGCGACGTACTAGCTGCTTCAGATAGCTGCCATTTTGATCTTGAAACAAACGTCTCTTTCAACAGCCGTTGGGGACACTGTCTCGGAGGATGAGGTGGTGTGTGAAATAGAAACTGATAAGGTAAAAGCACGGTATTTGTCATAACTCATATGCAGTGAATGAAAGCTTTAAAAGGACACAATTGATTTGATTGTTTGTTACATTTCAATTTACCCTAAATGCAGAACCTCACAAAAGTGGATACATCCCTCACATTTCTGCCAATATTTCATTATATATTTTCATGGGCCAAAGCTGAATAAATGACACTTGGTTGTAAAGTGTACGGCAGTGTAAATTTTTTTTTCTTTGCGCTAGACATCTGTTCAGGTTCCTTCACCTGCTTCTGGAGTTATTGAGGAGCTTTTGGTTCCTGATGGAGGGAAAGTTGAAGGTGGAACTCCTCTCTTCAAGCTTCGAAAGGGAGGTATGTATTTCTGAATTCAACTAACATTTGTTTCAGAACAACAGAACCTTTTGATTAACGGTAAAGGCATTTTACATTTGAACCTTGTGTAAAAATTAGGATTGTCAATATTATCAGTATATCAGAATGTGATATCTGTATCAAGATCTTCCCTTTATTAAAAGCCAATGTAGCACAAACTACGTAAAATTGCCAAGATTACAACATAACCCAGCTTTTGCTGCGCCACTCAAAAGTTCTGTGAGAAGAAGGTAACTCTTTACTGAACAAGCAGAGTAACAACAAAGGCTGTCATAGAACGTAACAGCTATATAATATGTAGAGGACGACAAGACACTACTAACGAATAATGCAGAATAACCAGTAACCATTGTGGTTACTTAAACAAAGAGTTTGGATTCTCAAAATATGCATTTGAAACATTTGTGTGACAAAAATGCCTCCTCGAAAAAAAAAAAATCAGACCTCATCGCACAGCTTTTGTCAAGTCAAGTTAATTTACCATATGTACTGGACAATCACAAAATCACATCTTTGCTCTCTCTGACGCCGTATTAATGCGGCTGTCCATTGTAGTATATGTATTGTGGAACACTTTGTAAAACAAGATGGCTGTGGTACTGGTGTTTGGGTATATTATTCTCCACCCACCCTCCCCAGTTAATTGAAATACAGTATATGGCTTTAGGGGCATTCATAGTTTAGATGGCCCACATTATTGTACTTTTAAATTATATACTTAACACTTTTTGTTTGTAGCTGGGGCTCCTAAAGCTGCGGAAGCACCAAAAGCTGAGGCCCCAGCCCCGGCTGCTGCAGCTCCTCCCCCACCTTCTGCTCCCCCACCTCCCCCATCAACCGCGGGCCCCATTCCCTCCACAATGCCCCCTGTGCCACCGGTGCCAGCACACGCTATGGATACCAAACCAGGTTAGTGGCACATGTTATGTGTGAAATGTTGTCCCTGACGTCTGTGCTCTCAACCTCAAGTATGCATGAATAATCGCTGTTTGGTACTGTGGGCAGCAGCTCTTTTATTGACACCAGTGGCGCTAACTGTCTCCTGTCTTGTTCAGTCTCAGCCATCAAGCCCACTGCTGCTCCCATTACAATTGCAGCTCCTGCAGATGGAGGCGCAAAAGCAGCCCGCACAGAGAGCAGGGTAAACAACACCTCAACGTAATTGTGAAGGCTAATAACAGAATAAGAACTG
This sequence comes from Doryrhamphus excisus, assembly GCF_037039965.1. NCBI lineage: Eukaryota > Metazoa > Chordata > Actinopteri > Syngnathiformes > Syngnathidae > Doryrhamphus > Doryrhamphus excisus. Next base: position 15,449,269 of record NC_136370.1, on the reverse strand, counting down.
TATACCAAAACTCCCCATTCTGTCTTCAATAATTTAGGTTAAGATGAACCGCATGAGACTGAGAATTGCCCAGAGACTGAAGGAAGCCCAAAACACCTGCGCCATGTTGACTACCTTCAATGAGATTGACATGAGGTAAGTGACTCAAAATTAGTTGACCTACACCATTGTTTATTCACTCTTCTACCTTTGCAATCCAAGTATTTGCATATTGGAGAATTCCAACCATTTTCTAAGTGCAAAAGTGCACTTGTGTATGTTTGTAAGCTCAGCTGATACTTCGTAAATGGTTATAGATTGAAATCAGCCCAGTAGAAAAAGCTTTTTGAAATGCGATCCCTCCCTGAAACACTGGAATGTAAATATTTGGTCATAATTCCATCTAAAGCAAAGATAAGAAATGTTAAAACGTGTTTTATTAATTTAAAAGGAGATGTTAGTGTCCACACTCGCCCCCTGCGTTCAAGAAGACACTTTGAGGATTTCTTTCCCCCGCAAATGTGTGGTGTCAGCTTTCAGCTATTCAGGCTTTTGCATGTATCCTAATTCGATTGACATTGACGGTCTGGAGGAAGACTTCCCAGTCTAGGGCTCATCTGGAGCCGAAGAAGGTGGTCAGGGAGTGAGGCGGCAGCATTGACGGGGGCCCGCAGAGACCTGCGCTCTCAGTGGAAGGGCTGCCGATATGGGCTTTTATGACAGCCCAATAAGATTTACAGGCTCCAGAAAGTGAAGATTTTTATCACTTCTTCTCTCCTTTCTCAGAGAGTCTGTGTCTTGGGACGCGGTTATTGTGTTAAAAGAGAAACCCTAGAGCTTTGACGGGGTTACAGGCAGGAAAACAAACAATTAAAAAGAAAGATAAAAGTGAAAAATGAGCAAAGGTAAAATGATAAGCTGGACAATCTGAATAGCTTTCTGTGTTCATTACGTTTTTAACTGAACGTAACCTCCGGCTTTGCACCTACAACTGATTTCAAAAATGATTGGCAAAATAGTTAAAATTGTTGTTAATGCATTATCAGATCAGTTTTCCATTTGAGTATTATATTCCCAAGATCAGAATTATGAGGCTTTGTTTACTTATAATACATTTGGGTTTGAAACCTCTACTTGACTTCCTATGTTTCCATTCTCAGCTTTTGTGCTTGAAATTGTAATCAGGGTCTTTTCCTTTTCATTTGGCCCTCTTCTGATGGGTTTATGTGGGAAAGGTATCTTTATGTGCTTTATAGTGGTTTATTTTATTTTTATTAAGCAGCCTATTTTAGATGAATGGCACATTTTGAAAGACATGGCTACTTATCATTTCATACCCTCTTGTTTTGCTAGTGCTTTGTTGCACAGTGCCATAAAATAAGCTAAAATAAAGATATTTGGTACAGTTGCATGCAAAATTATTCATGGCCAATTAAAAACTAGTTATTGAGTAGATGTGATATTTATTGAAAGTTACTGCTTTAAGTTGATATTTGAAATTTGCAAATGAGGATTGAATAAGTAAGCGTAAAATTGTATTCATTGAAACGTGAATTGACAATACTCTTCGAAGGTAAGTAAAGTGCTTAAATGCGGACTTGAAAGTGTGTACAAACCCAATAAATGTCATTCTAATGCACTGCCTTTCCCTGCCATTTCGTCCGCAGCAACATCTCAGAGATGAGGAAGACTTACAAAGATGCCTTCCTGAAAAAGCACAACATCAAGTTGGGCTTCATGTCTGCATTCGTGAAGGCTGCTGCCTATGCTCTCACTGACCAACCTGCTGTCAATGCAGGTATAGTTTTCACCACAAAGGACTGACAGGCATCACGCTATGGTCGCATTTGACTCTCCCGTCTGTACATGTGCTGCACAGTAATGTCTAAGTTGACTTGTGGGTGTCTCTCAGTGCTAAACCTCAAAACCACCATTTACTTCCATCAGATGTATTCACTGCACCTTTTCGTGACTGCCCTACTTAGACAACCACAGAGAAGCAGCGGTGGTCTGCAAGACTCTTTTTTTCAATTCATTGTAATAGTCTAAGAGGGTCTTCCCCTTCTACTTTTATGAAAAAGGAAAATGCATATTTAATAGCAAATTGTTTTGCTGATGATGTATTTGTGCTATTTTCTTTTCCAGTAATTGATGACACAACCAAAGAGATTGTGTACAGGGACTATGTAGACATCAGTGTGGCTGTGGCCACTCCCAAGGTAAGACAAGTGTAGTGTGCGTGTGTGTGTGTGTGTGTGTGTGTGTGTGTGTGTGTTATGCTCAGCGAAATTGATCAAATCCATGTGACTTCTCCCTAAGGGTTTGGTCGTTCCAGTGATCAGGAATGTCGAGGAAATGAATTTTGCCGACATTGAGAAGACCATCAACATGCTGGGTGAAAAGGTTAGTATTTTTAACATGCATATTAAAAAAACCAGTGTAATACTCCATCTAGTGTTATTTAGAAGTGATTGTGTGTGTATATGTGTTTGTAGGCCCGCAACAATGAGCTGGCCGTTGAAGACATGGACGGAGGAACCTTCACGATCAGCAATGGCGGCGTGTTTGGGTCCATGTTCGGCACTCCCATCATCAACCCACCTCAGTCTGCTATTTTGGGCATGCATGGCATCTTTGACAGACCTGTGGCAGTGGCTGGGAAGGTGTGTGCCTTCTGTACTTTCTATTCGAACCTAAACATTTTTTTGGAATGATACAAAAATAGTTCCTTACTACTTAAAGGATACTGCAGTACCACGTCTTGCCACTGGGTGAAGCCTTAATTAGGAATTGTATACAGTAAACCAGAGTGCCACATACAGAAAAAGTGCTAATAATTGTATTAGCACTTAGTTGAGCATACAGTACTCTGTTTATCACATAAGTTTAACATTCAATTTTTTGTCAACTGAACAAATATTGTTTTTATTGCAGTGACCTACTTAAATGAACTACAACCAATTAAAATTTTCTTTCAACATTTTTCATGATTGCGCAGGTGGAGATCCGTCCAATGATGTACGTCGCACTGACATACGATCATCGCCTCGTTGATGGAAGAGAGGCTGTCACCTTCCTGCGCAAGATCAAGAGTGTGGTGGAGGACCCCAGGGTGCTACTCCTCGACATGTGAGCCCCCTCAGCTCCAGGCCCAACCAACCAAACCACCCTCACACAACCAGTGGCTGTACCCACCTACTGAACATTACTCAAAACTATAAGACATGGGTTTATTTTATTATGTTTTCTGCTAAAGAGTTGGGTTGTGCAATATAAGGTTGGCCGTGGTAAAAGGGTTCGGTACTGTCTGAGGCTGTCGCAGTTTCTGGTCTTGAGATCATATAGTATATTCGAAGCAAATGTGCACGATGTGTAATTTTCTACAGACAAAAATGTACAGCTTACTGTGGGATGTCAATTCTAGATTAAACATCATGGTGGCACTTCTTAATTTTGGGGGGAAACAACGAGGATGCGTTGAAACCAAGAAAAATGTCCAAACCTAAGAATTAAAAACAATGTGGGAAATTTCTCTTTATGTTATGCTATTTAAGAAAAAAAAACCTTTTAAACAATAAAATCTACATTACTGGATATGTGTATTGTGTGAGTTTTACCTGTTTCATCAGTAAAACAACACAAAAACATTCGGTGGCAAATTTCAGTTTAATTGCTATAAATGTTACTATGTTTTACATACTGTATGCATGGAAACTACTAGTATATTTCTGCATAGTGTTGACATCTTACCTTACAGTTTATTGGAAATACTAAATAACCCACACGCTACCAAAATGTTTTTGTTTTGGTTTGTCTTCAGGCAATAAGTATTCCAGGAAGTGTACAAAGGTGGTGTGATAATGACAGTATTATGTCATTTGTTGCCTGATACTCATTCAGACCTCAAAGATTGTCAGTCTTACAAGTTTTTTTCATGCTTGGTGAGGAGCAGATAAGCATAGATATACAAAATTATCAATCAAAAAGTCAAAATATTCTGATATGTTAAGTAAACCTCTATTAGGATAATGTTGGCGGTACTTGGTCGTTCCATCATCACTTACTGTGATCATTTTTCTTTGGGAAGCACACAAAGACACCAAGCCCTGGTGCTGCACCCAGGATGGACGCATGTCAGGATGCTAATCTCCATGAAACAGGATGAGCTAGCAGTTCATGGCTTTCCAGGAGACACTACTGAAGAAGGGATGACACTTGATGTCACTCACACCTCCACCTCCAGACCCCAGGCGATAGCCGGCATCAAACTGAAGCAACTGTAGAAGTAGAACGGTACATTTACAACCAAATATGTTTACTGTAATCTGCTTTCAAAGAGATAGCTGTGTTGCTCACCTCGGTAAGCAGGGATGCAGCTGCAGTGCTCAGGTGGTCCGGGATGAGCAACTGTGTGTGGGAGGTAATTCCTGCTGGGTGGAGCTGCCATAGGGGCTGAAGGCACAACATCAAACTCACTCATTTTACCATGGCATACATCATTTGGGGTGTACCTCTATATATACACACATACAGTAGATGATAAAGATTTACATTGAAAGCAAAATAAACTAATATTAAATGTATAGGTGAATAAAAAGATGAAAACTACGCAGCATCATTCAGACAGGTGGTTTCGTATTTTCCACGACCCCAAAAAACTGTTAACCCTTACATGCACGAGTGACTGGACCCTACATTCTTCCATAAGTGGATCAAAAATGACATGATATTGATATGATATGATATTTAGTATTATATTTAAGACCACACAAGAATTATTTCATGTTAGAAACATCTTAATTTTTCACTTTTTTCCATCTTTTAAAAAAGAAAATGACCCCATACAACAGTAGAAAGTGTGAGGATTGCATAAAGGTAAGTTAAAAATGTGAATGGCATGGTATCAAAAATATGTTTTTTGAGGAATACCTGGAATATGAAATGATCATTCATTAAAAGATATTTCAAGAAAACAACCTGACCGGGTCATTTTTGACCCACTTATTGGGGTAGTAACAAAAAAACAAAAATTTCTTAACATGTATAAAAGATAAGTTAAAAATGTGAATGGCATGATATTAAAAACATGTTTTTTGAGGAATACTTGGAATATGAAATGATTACATTTTTTCATTACAAAGATATTTCAAGACAACCTGACCGGGTCATTTTTGACCCACTTATGGAAGGCTGGGGTAGTAACACAAAAACAATTATTTTTAATGTATAAAAGATAAGTTAAAAATGTGAATGACATGATATTAAAAACATGTTTTTTGAGGAATACCTGTAATATGAAATTATAACATGTTTTCATTACGAATATATTTCAAGAAAACAACCTGACCGGGTTAAATAAATACCTAACACAATAGGGGCCGCATATTAAAAAGTTATGATAATGTTGTGTCTTTCTCCTACCATTCCTGTGAGAAGTTCAAACAACAAAACTCCAAGACTCCACCAATCACAAGCTTCAGAGACTCTGGATACACCACCGATTTCTGTTGGCAGACCACATTTCACTGTGTTTTTATGATTATATTCCATTTTTAATCTACACTAAACCACAATCATTGCTTGTAATGAATACGTATGGCCACAAGAGGGCAGGCCACACAAGGTTGATAATGTTACCTGGAGCACAGTACATTTGTTCCATAGTATTGGTGTCGATCTCTGACTGAACCTCACTCCACTGCCCAAAAAATGTCAAACACACTTTGCCTGTGGAATATAAATATAATATAAATACAAATATAAATCAACAAAAGAAACATATTGCAACATTTTCTGTCCGACACTCACCACTGCTGGTAAGCAGCACGTTCCTGGGGTTGAGATCCCGGCATATGATGCCCTGCTGATGAAGACTCTCCAGGGCCAGAAGGATCTGAGCCCCCCACACACGCACCTCTGATTCTGGGAGCCCCCAACAATCCCGGTGGGCGGACTTATCTGAGGATTTGACCGGGATACGAGGTAGGTGACACCATCCATCCACCTCAATGATCTGGTCCTCAGCTTGCCCTTCCGTTCTCATTGATGATTCCTCTGTCCTCTTTTGAGCTCCGACGGGGCGAGGGGAGTACCAACTAGAAAAGGACCCCTCTGAAGGTGGGGCCACCTGTCCTGGGCTGAGCATCTCACAGGCTTCCTCTACACCTTCTCTCACATCAACCGGTTCCGTTTCCCCGCTGGGCTTCATCTCTTGTTTCCTGGCAGAGAAAAGCCAGGAACTCCCTGAAGTGGTCGTCGCTTCCCTGTTATCTGAGAACACCGCTTGGTCTGTGCTCCTGAGGACCACCACTCCATTTCGTTCCTCTGAGGTGGGACTGCTGCTGGCCTGCTTCGCCTCCAAGTGTGTCACCTCGTCCGCCGCACTTAAAATGGATGCTTGGTGAAAGGCGGTGTTGATTCCGTGGAGTTGTGTCAGATGCAAAATGGCGGGAGACGAGCTCAACATACGACTTTCACTGTTTGGAGGTTCTGTTTTTGTAATGGAGGTCTGGTTGGCGTGAGGTTTGCTCTTGAAGCTGCTCTCTGTGACTGCATAGGGGTTTGCTTGTTCACCTCCAAGTGCTGGATCAGCGGCTTTCCAAGCCACTTCAAACGCCACGCTGCATTCTAATAGTCCTACTCCAGCTTTACTGTCCTGGAGTCCCGACATGGCATCCAGAGCATGGCTGACACGAGCACACGACAGAGGAAGAGCGGGCTTGTCCTGAGTTTGAGATGCGTGCAAACACAAAGTAGGAGCTGGTGGATGGATGCTCGTGCTAACCTGCGTTCTTGCTGGTCCTGATAATAGAGTCACACGCTTCAGTTTGGTGTAAAATGACGCTGCGGAGCGTGAGTTCTGCAGGCAACCCGTCTCCTCGATGTAGGAGTGAGTCCCACAGCTCTCCAGACGCTGCTGCGTCTCATCCCAAGTCCTTGGGTCGTCCACATCCGGGCTCTCATCACTGAGCTTCCGAGGAGTGCTTTCCATGCCGGTGTTGTGCTGGTAGTCTGAGTAGATGGCCGGGGAAGTGTAGCTGCTCTTCATTTTCATGTTGCGCTGGCCGGAAGAGATGCATTCTGGGTGTTCTTTGGCTCTCTCCTTTCTGAGCATTTGCAGTTTGGAGAAAAGCCTCCCACCTTGGACAAAACAAACCAGAAGAGAAAGTTTACAAAACTATCAATGCTCCAAACTTAAACACGCCCCTTGTTTCTGACCTTTGACATGCTCAAGATGGAGGTAAACGGCGTCCTCGCTGACGTAATACCTGAGCAGCTTCACCATGTAGGGAACCCCTTGAGGGATGATGGTTGGCTGCTCTCTGCTCTCCCAGCTGGACTTCATCAGACTCTTCAAAAAAACACATTCTCTAATTTGATGTTGTTTTTAAGAGGGGTTGCACGGTGGACAAGTGGTTAGCGCGCAGACCTCACAGCTAGGAGTTTGCACGTTCTCCCCGTGCATGTGTGGGTTTTTTCCGGGTACTCCTGTTTCCTCCCACATTCCAAAAACATGCTAGGTTAATTGGCGACTCCAAATTGTCCATAGGTATGAATGTGAGTGTGAATGGTTGTTTGTCTATATGTGCCCTGTGATTGGCTGGCCACCAGTCCAGGCGGTAGAAAATGAATGAATGAATGAATAAAATCCTGAATCAAAAGCCAAACAATGCTAATGTAGGTAAAATATGACAGGACCACTCTGCCGTTTTTTAAGGACATGCATACCCTAGTTCAGGGGTCGGCAACCTTTACTATCAAAAGAGCCATTTTGTGCCCTGTGATTGGCTGGCGAAGACAGCTGGGATAGGCTCCAGCACCCCCTGCGACCCTTGTGAGGATAAGCGGTAGAAAATGAATTAATGAATGTTTTTAAGAGAATATTACTGATAATCTTTGCTCAATGACTTTTAAGGATTTTTCCTTGACACGCCCCCACACCAAACCCACCAGCATGCTCTATTACAGGGGTTTTCGAAGTCTAACTCTAAGGAACTAACTCCAAGGAACCAAAGCTACCATGGCGCCCTGGAGATGTCAATCAATCCCTAGACATAAACTTAACATATAATTTTAAATATTGTTATTAGTTTTGTTTGTTTTTTTTTACTTTCAACTCAACGGAAAAACACCCACCTTTACAATGAAAGTTTCTTTATTCACCATACTTTGGACAACAAGGACCTACGCAATGGAAAAAAAAAATCTGTTAATGATGTTTATCTTCTTGATAAAAATAAAGTTCAACACACTAAAAGCATTATCATATATTCATTTACCTTATCACTGATGCCCACCACCTTACACATCTCCAGATCTTCTACAGGAGAACTCAAGTGTCTGACAGGACGGAATCTCAGACTGCTGTAGCCCTGGTCATTAAAAAAAATAAATACATACAAATAACAGGCCTCCTGCTTTAAAGGATGTTTCAACGTGCATAAGTAAAGAGGTATTTTTAATACCTAAGCAGGTTGATGTCCTTACCCCTAAATGCGAGCTGCCCTTCCCCAGGTTGTGCTGTAAATGTGTTATGAAGATTTCTTCTGCCCTCTTCAAATACTGGGTTGTTTTCCTCTTCACAGCCTCCCGACGCTCCTTGTTTGGGTCCACTGGAAGACAAACTCCATTCAGACTATGTGGATGAAAGACTTATATTCATTATTACTATATGTAAGATTTCCAGGAGCCCCCAGCCTGTGGATGTTGGATGCTTGTGTGCATATTTCACAGCTGTGAAACGGCTGATGATGTTTGATGGAAACTTTAATTTGGGACTTCCTGTATCTTTTCTAGTTGATATGTTCCTATCACATGTCCTCTACTGCACAAACATAGAGTGTCAACATTATAATGCAATGCACAGATGTTAACTTAGCAAAAAACAATTCTGCTTCTTCTGGCTCCTTTTCGACCATGTTGAATTGTGGAAGTATTAATGTGATGTTTTTTTATTGTAAGTTGGTTATTTAAGTTTGAAATAAACTCAACCATTACCATAACAAAATAGAGTGGACCACGCGCATACATGACTCAGCCATGCAACTTTTTTTTGGTCACTTTTTTCAGCAGAAAACACATGTCAATCACCATAAACTGACAATAATTTACACTAAATATGTACAGCGTACTTGTACCACATATTCGAAGTACCACAATTTGTACGTGTTTATGTTTTTATGCTTCACTGATGTTGAGATTTTGCACTTTATTCGTTTGGTTGGCTATGGTAGCACAGCTTCAATGGTCTATAAGTTCATATATTATTGTAAATATACCTCACATAAACACCTACACTAGCCTGCTAGCTTCTAGCGCATGGGGTCACCAATGCGGTGCCCACGGGCATCAAATAGCCCCCCACGACTGCAGGGCATAACAACATATTGAAGCCTAGATCAAAAATAAACATTTTATAGACTTATCAATTTTCCCAATTCATTGGTCGTCCCTGTACGGAACCCCCACAAAAAGGGGAATCTAGTATGTATGCTAAATGTAAATAATGTGCATTCTATTGCATGCTAGTTGTGCACATAAATACTTACACTGTACCCCATTGAGCAGTAAGTCCACACCATTCTTATAATAACTGAAAGCAGCCTCATAGTCCTCGTTGACCTCGCTGTCCAGAGCCATGCGGATCTGCTTGGCTGCCTCCACCAAGTAATCTCGTTTTGCCATCCTCACCTTGTTTTGGGTACGGTACTGTACTGGATTTAGATCAGCCAAGATCCATTAAGCTTGAAACAGGAAGTGAATCTTAAGTCATTCAAAATGTGAGTAACTATTTGGTATTGTTTTCTTGGACACCCACCGATTCTTCCCGGTACTACGAAAAGCAGGACACATCTCTGGCTGGTGTCACTGGGCTCGGTGTGCCTCGTCCCCCTTCAGTGACGTGCCGGTTTAGGCCTCTATGACAGAGCATGCTTGGCTGAACCGGTGGAAACAAAGAGTTAACCTTCAAATGTACAGACAGGAAGCGAAAGAAGACAGGCTGGTATACTATACTGTACACATGTCTCTTAAACATTCATTTTTAAGAGAAATTTAAGCAAAAAAGCACATCTGCAATATCAACATCAACATTATTTGGATTATGGATATGTAATTATAGTCAAATAAACTCTAGCTCGTTTTCTTTAGAATGTACTGAGCACTAGCTTCACAGCCATGTTGAGGAAATCAGCATCATGTATGTAAAAAAAAACCCTCCACTCCTATCATCTATTACCTACACATAGCAACGTAATAAATACACCAAGTATGCCACATTAAAAACAATGACATCTAAATACAGCGTACCTGATGTGATGAGGCCGTGTGACTTAGCAGCATCAGCACCAGCCAGCAAGCAAATAAAACATACTCCTCTGAGGAGCTGAGGAGGAGGAGACAACCACAGGCTAGGCTTCTGATTGGCTAAGCATGATGTCATTTACGGGTACCATTTCACGCGCAGCTCTCACCTCCCCCTCTCGCCAGATGCTGGTTGATTTAAAGGGACAGTGCTATTGCCTTGTTTCCCCTACCCTTTTATTGACTTGTACTTCGACAGCAATGTTGTACTTCAAATCTAGCTCTATTTATTACTAATATGGTATTCTTATATTACTAATAGATTATGTCACTATAGAAAGACAAACTATGTATTTTTATTCGGCATTCACTGATAGTGGAAGTCCTACATACATGGTGCGAAACACCAGATGGAGCTAGGAGCTTTTTTGTGCAAAATGTATCCCCCACCCGGCCGGAAAGATTACTTAAATGTGTATGTGTGTGTGTTGTGTGTGTGTGTGTAACCATATATAACAGGAAATGACCGTGTAATTGCTGTAAATTTCTGCTTTTTTAATTTTTTGCTATAGAATATTACTTATTTATCACATTTATTATTGGCAATAATGTTATCCAAATGTACAGGTGGAGTATTTCCACTACCCATTATGTTATATACATAGTCCCCAGAAGTATTTGGACAGTGACAGAGGTTGTGCATTCAGAAAAAGCCCATTTTCAAAAGTATTTGGACAAAGTGAGTGGTTGGTTGTCATTTTTAATATTTGGATGATAATCTTTGACAGGTAAGTGTTTTGTGCTGAAGTAGTGCTGGAGCCTATCCCAGCTGTCTTCAGGCGAGAGGCGGGGTACACCCTGGACTGGTCACAAGTCAATCATAATTGTTAAATACTGTAACATAAATGTTGTGGGAGAACAATCACAGGGCACATATAGACAAACAACCATTCACACTCACATTCATACCTATGGACAATTTGGAGTCGCCAATTAACCTAGCATGTTTTTGGAATGTGGGAGGAAACAGGAGTACCCGGAGAAAACACACGCATGCACGGGGAGAACATGCAAAATCCACACAGAGATACCCGAGGGTGGACTCAAACTCAGGTCTCCTAGCTGTGTGGCCGGCACGCTATCCACTCGGCCCAATCCACACACTTTGTTGCTTAATATATTGTTAAATGATGCACTATGCAGATCTCAGCCAGTAATCTCCTTAGCTACAGACACATAAACCATGTCACAGTCAGGGAAAGAACAAGCCTCCAGTTTGGACCTGAAATGACAAACACACCTTTTGATCAGATGATAGTAATATTGCCAATTCCGAATGTTCTTTGTGCCTGAAGGCAACTTCCTGTTCAATAATGACAAAAAGGTGATGAATTTATTTTATTTAGATACTACAACAGTATCTTCATTTGGTGATACAATAGTATTCTGTTCTAAATTACACATTTGCTTAATGTACTCTTACCTGAGTGTCTCCACCCACTCTGTGGTGCTGTGGTGACGGGCCCTGTAAAAAAAAAAAGTGCCCTGTTAAGTGTCATACCTGGGTCAATGTTAAATCCCAACCTGTTAGACTCACTTGTCACCATGACAAGTTCAATGGTGTAGTCCGAGAAGTCATGAGGTTTACTAACAGAACATCTGTGAGTTCCAAAATCTTCCATTTGGACCTGCCGGATGGTGAGTATGATGCTGCTGGGGGTGTTACTGATGTGGTAACCAGATGTGCAATTCTGGAAGGCCTTGTGTTTGATGTAGTGGCACAGTAGTTCATTGTCAGGACTCCTCCACTGGACAGACATCTGAGAGGAGGGGTTGTTGTCATAGTGATGAACACAAGGCAGAGTGACCTGCTCACCTGGCAGACAGAGCACTTTGACAACGCTACCTGTACAGAAAATCAAGAATTTTCAGTCGAATTATACTTTTTCCACTGGTTAATACTAGTACGTTGTCTAGATATTATACAAATGTGTCTTTTGGATGTCAATGTTATCATCTTACAGGCATCTGATAATACAGAGTCAGGCAAAATGATCTGACACATTTGTAGGTTAAATAAAAGGCAAATAAAGTAAAAGTAATGCCATTCTGTTTCATTATGTTTTAAATATCAAATCAGTTCTGACTGTGCAAGGTCGGACAGTTGATTTTCATTTCAATGCAGATCCAGTAGCTCTGAAGTTGGTAACCCATAACGAGATGGTGTTTGGAGCTGGTACGGGATCATGTACTTAAGATTGAAGTGCAAACGCTCGTTGTGTTGCAGTTACAGATTTGTTTCTTTTGCTAAACATTTTCACAATGAAAGCGCGATGCTCACCAGGCCAATTCATGGCAGCAAAAGAAACGATAAACAATGGCATTATAAAAAAACAAAGCAGAAAAAATGGCATTATATGTACTTTTCGAAAATAAAACCACTTTTTTGTTTCTTTACTTTATTTGCCTTTTATTTAACCTACAAATGTGTCAGATCATTTTACCTGACTGTGTATAATTGCCATGTAACACACTTTGGTGCAGGTTTTCCCCTTGAAATCTACAATAATTTCAAGTCAATTAAATATTTGGCCTGATAAAAGTAAGACTTCATACTGTAACTAACATTTAATACAGTACAATATTTAAGAGCTAATGATTACTAATTGTAATGACACAAGACAACACAATGATGTATCCCTCAACTCACCTTCTCCAATCAGGTGTAACGCTGCAAAGGCAAAGTAGAATGCAGCCGTCCGAGTGTGTTCAAAGGACATTTTCCACATTTGGCAACTGTTTCAACTGCAATGGTATAAATGTACATGAGGATTTCTATGACGATAAAACAACTGGAGCCCAAAGTGAAGCGGGAACGCATCTACTATCACTTTTGTTTTGACAGAAGGATCAATTTACAAGCTTCATGTGAGTAAAATATACAGCATCTATGACAGGGGTCTCAAACACGCGGCCCAGCCTTGATATGAAAGTTTAATGTTAGTGTGGCCCGTGCAAGTTTGATATGGATGCTGTATGGTATCATGTACCCAGAAAAAATTATTACGTTTGATTAATGTTCATGTTAAAGGTTAAATAACTGTTAATAGTTATCCTCCCTATCCGTGTGGAAGTGGTAAGTTTTTGGCTATTTAAGTTTAAAAGAAATAACTTGGAGGCTACCGTTTAGGTCGCTAGCTCTCTAGTTTGCGAGTTAGCATGTGTCTCAAGACCCTGCAGTTGCGCAATATGTTGTAAATAAAAAGAGTATAAATGTGACTGTCGTCGTGTTTTGTCATGTCTACAGGGCAAAGTTCATTTATTTTTCTGTTTTTAATAAATGCAATTTTTGTTTGTTTTTTTGGAAAACCTGCTGCGGCCCAGCCTCACCCAGATCCTAGCTCCAGTGGCCCCCAGGTAAATTGAGTTTGAGACCCCTGATCTATGGTAACCAAGCATCACAACACCAAAGCAATGAAATATGATCTCTCTGTCAGGACATCTTCAAAGTGCACTCTATTGGGATGCTGCTTACTAACATGGCGGCCAAACCCGCCCATGCACTACAGAAGTAGTATTTGAATAAGCAGTCACTGCAAACAGTGCATTGCCCTTGAATGTCTTTATACACACATAATAAAATTGTACTACATTGATGTTCATGTGCTTGTATAAAATATCTAAATGGCCCATTACTTTATTTTATAGTAGGATGTGCAAAAAAACAGGAGCAGTGAGATCCTGTGAATGCTTCAATTTGTTTTAATAAAGGGGAAAAACATTCATAAACAGTAAACATAATATAAGATCAATTGCATTAATCACAATGCAGCAGATGCCAAAGAAGGAAGTCATTCCATGTTAAACTTAACACGGTAGGCCACGTAGTAGCCGTTGTTGTACATGTAGAGTAACTGGTCAGTGGGGTTGTAGTCCAGGCTGGAAAAATGTTCTTGGAACTTCTGAAAGCGAATATTGAGGTGTTTCTCCTCACCACTCTTAGTGTCGAAGGCGTAGTAGATCTCCTCTGTGTTCCCGTCCACAGGCCTGGTGGCGTACATGACTCCACAGGCCATGAACGCGTTGCTGGTCATCGGTTTGAACGCCGTTGTGTTCCACACATTCTCAATGTCAAAGTCTTTCTCATTTACTTTTGCAATGACTATATTACCTTTGCTCTCATCAGAGGCATACATTACCCATAACCCAGTTTCATCAGCTGCAAAGTCCATGTTCTGTCTTTCCGAGAAACTATACGAGAAATCTACGCTGGCTGGGATCACCCTTGAACCATATTTGTTGCTGGTCAGATTGAACCTGCCCATACTAAAGGGTGAGTATCTCTGATAATAAATGGTGTTGCCATGAACAATGTAATTGTTACCAGTGCCTCTATAAGCAGTGGACATTCCGAGAAATCTATACGGCTTCATCAGAAGCATGTCTTTATAGTCTGCGAAGAAATAGAATTGATGTGTTACGAAATTAATGAATCCACTGTAGAAGTACATTGACTCAAAGCCTTTAGCAGGTTTGGAGTCCTTCCCCCAGCCGCCATACGTGTAACCTGTCTGCAAATGAGAGTTAAGATGTGCAACCATGGGCTTGCCGATGCTCATGATTCCTGTGTGATTGCAGTTGCCTGGAAAAACATGTACATAGTCAATGGGGTTTCTTTTCTTAGGTTTTTATCACCTAAGACGCAATGTGACTAGTTGTCCTACCGATATCTGGCTTTACAACCTCCTGGTCCTGGCACTCTTCCAGCTTCCTCTGCAGTTTGGCAAACTCAATGCGGATCATCTCCAGGTTGTTCTTGTCGTAGGACTCCAGCTGGTTCACAATGAGGGACATGTTTCGGATCTAGGGTGAAAAGATTGGGGAAGGCTGTGTCATGAATGTGAACATTATTGCAGATGGTGTATAATCAGCAGCATACAATAAAATATTCATTCATTCATTTTCGACCACTTTTCCTCACGAGGGTCGCGGGGGTGCTGGAGCCTATCCCAGCTGTCTTTGGGCGAGAGGCGGGGTACACCCTGGACTGGTCGCCAGCCAATCACAGGGCACATATAGACAAACAACCATTCACACTCACATTCATACCTATGGACAATTTGGAGTCGCCAATTAACCTAGCATGTTTTTGGAATGTGGGAGGAAACCGGAGTACCCGGAGAAAACCCACGCATGCACGGGGAGAACATGCAAACTCCACACAGAGATGGCCGAGGGTGGATTTGAACCCTGGTCTCCTAGCTGTGGTGTCTGCACGCTAACCACTCGACTGTCGTGCCGCCCACAATAAAATATATAGCTTTAAAATAGTCTTTCACCTCGCTATACAGAGTGTCAAACATGGGAGAGGGGGAATTGAAGGCATCTTTGAGTTGAGACACCAGAGACTCAAACTCTCTGAGCTCAATCCTGAGCAGCTCAAAGTCCAGTTTGATGTAATCCTTAGCATCGGATCCAAGTATGGAGACTCTGTCATGCAGCTTTTGCAGTTCTCCCAAGTCGGCCTCCAACTTAATTTCAGAAGATGATATCTAGAAGATTAGAAGGGAAAAGAAAGAC
Source organism: Doryrhamphus excisus (assembly GCF_037039965.1). Classification (NCBI taxonomy): domain Eukaryota; kingdom Metazoa; phylum Chordata; class Actinopteri; order Syngnathiformes; family Syngnathidae; genus Doryrhamphus; species Doryrhamphus excisus. The sequence continues at coordinate 15,433,408 of NC_136370.1, read as the reverse complement.
ACACAGGAATAACGATATTGGGATAAATGCTGGGTTGCAGCCCACATCACTTCTGGTATTTACTCCACTCTGATACATTGATTTTTTTTTTGCCATTACTGAACTTCAAATGTAAGATTTTTCCATCTTAACCACCACATTTTATATGTGTTCAATATAAACCATACATTTTTCTTTTGAATTTCTACTTCCTGGATCAGATCCCTGCTAACTTCTCGCATGCGCTGCATCCGGTCAGCAGGGAAGACGGTGTCAGGCAAGTACACTTGACAAACACACTGACCCGAATCACCCACTGATGATGTCACATTACCAGACTCCCAGTCCTCCACTGGCTGAGAAACAACAAGAAAAGGATACACGTATACTAAGAGTGAAGTCAAAGTGCATGTTTTAGTCAGAGTCACTTACTATCCAAGCCAGAGTTGGACCTAGGACTGGTAGGAGAAGCAACAGAGTGGTCTGCATCTTGTGTTGCTTTTACGAGTATCTCCTCAATGGCCAGCCGAGAAGCCTTTTAAATGTATGTTTTATCAGCTCATCATGAACACAGCCCATTTTCCCACGTTTATTGTTCTCCCTGCAACACAAGAGCAGGTGTTGGTTCACATATAAACATTATTTTTTTAATACTATCAAAAAGTGGATGAGAATATCAGCATATGTTGAAGTGAAGGAGTGACATATCATCATACTTTTATGGTGTGTTAGATTATAGAGATATGCTTTTTATTGCACTGGGCTGGCATTACATGTTTAATAACTAAACTAAACTCACAATATGTGTGTTTGTATTACCTCCTGGTTGGGGAGCACTAAATGATGTACCACTGCGACTTCTTCAACCTGGACATTTTTTATAGTTGTGTATTGAAAGGGGGCGGCGCGGCGGTCGAGTGGTTAGCGCAAAGACCTCACAGGTTTGAGACCAGGGTTCGAGTCCACCCTCGGGTATCTCTGTGTGGAGTTTGCATGTTCTCCCCGTGCATGCGTGGGTTTTCTCCGGGTATTCCGGTTTCCTCCCACATTCCAAAAACATGCTAGGTTAATTGGCGACTCCAAATTGTCCATAGGTATGAATGTGAGTGTGAATGGTTGTTTGTCTATATGTGCTATATATGTATATGTGCTCATTGACAACATACCCCAATTCTGGTAAGATTGGCCCCTGACCCTGAGGTGGTCGGTTCAATTTCTGGTTTAATCTCAAACAACCAATTTATTCTTATTCTACGTTTTAGCTTATTTCCACAGCATTTCAGTCAGGCTTCAGCTTCCTAACCGCTCCTGTGTTTATTCTATATTTGGATTTATGTACTTTTTCAAAGCGCTTCAGTTTCGTTTCAGCTTTTCAGCATTCACACACATTCACAATGTCTGCTGACATTGCATCATCTAGTTTAAAACAGGCAGTATATTCTGCATTGTTTCTATTCAAAACTGTTCCATTGATTCTTTTCAGAAAGCTTTTCTCATGTAGTTAACAGTTGATTTCACTTTAGAATTGTTTTCTGTAAACTTAACTGATGACAGCTTAAAATGAATTTCTTTTGTTCCGTAATGTTTCTGTCAGTGCAAGACAACAAGTCATGGAGGTACTCTCACAAGGGCTTGGCTTTATTACAACAGAACATATATGTACAGGAGAAATACAAATCCAAGAAAAAAATGGGTTGCTTGTGTATTTAGAAGCACTTCCTGTGGACAATGGAGGGGCCGGCCTCATCGTATTCCTGCTTACTGATCCACATCTGCTGGAAGGTGGACAGGGAAGCCAGGATGGAGCCACCGATCCAGACAGAGTACTTCCTCTCAGGTGGGGCGATGATCTACGATAGGGAAAAACAGCAGCTTTAATATTCCGTACCTTTGTCGATTTAAGTGACTAATGAAATGTCTTGCAGTTGTTCCACCTTGATCTTCATGGTGCTTGGGGCCAGAGCTGTAATCTCCTTCTGCATACGGTCAGCAATACCAGGGTACATGGTGGTACCACCGGACAGCACATTGTTGGCATAAAGGTCCTTACGGATGTCAATGTCACATTTCATGATGCTGTTGTAGGCGGTCTCATGGATACCGGCAGACTCCATACCTGTGATCGGCAACAGGTGAGATTTCTACTTTGCTCTCACACACTAAAAAGACCGGAACTCACCAATGAAAGAAGGCTGGAACAGGGTCTCTGGGCAACGGAAACGCTCGTTGCCAATGGTGATGACTTGTCCGTCGGGCAGTTCATAGCTCTTCTCCAGGGAGGAGGAGGAGGCAGCGGTGGCCATCTCATTCTCAAAGTCAAGAGCCACATAGCACAGCTTCTCCTTGATGTCACGCACAATCTCACGCTCAGCTAAGGCACAAAGTGTTCAAGTTATGGAACTGCACTTCTGCATCGTTGAATAATCAACTCTAGTGAGCGGACTTACCAGTTGTAACGAAAGAGTAGCCACGCTCGGTGAGGATCTTCATCAGATAGTCGGTCAGGTCACGACCAGCCAGATCCAGACGCATAATAGCATGAGGGAGAGCATAACCCTCATAGATGGGGACATTGTGGGTGACACCATCACCGGAGTCCAGCACAATACCTTTTAACAATCACAAAAAAAAAATAGCGTTAAGCAGGAAGTGATGGACGGCCTGCGTATTGTCTCACATATGTCTCACATCATAAATGTTGTAATACGACTGATATCAGGTGGCACGCAGCTTGTTCCAATGGGACTAACACCTGTTCGGCACAACGAGATGGGAATCCTTAACAGTTACACAAGCTACGTGTGAACATTTGCTACTTGCGGCACCTTTTGAAGTATTTAAACTGTATCGGTTGGCTTTGGCTTGAAAAATGAAAACTTAGCATAATGTAATTGTACTATTGTACTAACCGGTGGTACGACCGGAGGCATACAGGGACAGAACAGCCTGGATGGCCACATACATGGCGGGGACGTTGAATGTCTCAAACATGATCTGCAAAACAAGATCAGCAGGGTATTAAGGATTTATATACTAAGTTCTATGTGAAGTATTTCCATAATGCATCATATTAACTATCTAACAAGATCTCAGTGTATAGACTGGTCATATATCTCATCTCGTTTCATATTATCTACATACTGTATTGTATATAACTCTGGGAAAAACTGTTGATTTTGTTAATACTTGGGTTGTTTATATTGTTTATTTTTCTATATTGTGTACTTTGTACTGCTTAACTGATTCTGTACTCTTGCTGCTGTGCAATACAAATTTCCCCACTGAGGCATATCTTAATCTTAATTTATCCCAAACGTATCCCAGAGTAGACAGTGAATACCTGAGTCATTTTCTCCCTGTTGGCTTTGGGGTTCAGGGGCGCCTCAGTGAGCAGAGTGGGGTGCTCCTCAGGGGCCACACGCAGCTCATTGTAGAAGGTGTGGTGCCAGATCTGATTGACAAAACACAACAGCTGCTCTCAGGACTGAAACAACAACAACGTGGTCCTCCAAATAAAAACAGCAAACATAAAAATAGCTCTGACAATCGTCGGTAGTCTGTGAATTGTCCATAGTGTGGAAGGTCAGCTTCCATGAAGACCGGTAGTTAGTCCCAATACTGTCAATACACACCTTCTCCATATCATCCCAGTTGGTGATGATGCCATGCTCGATGGGGTACTTCAGGGTCAAGATACCTCTCTTGCTCTGGGCCTCATCACCGACATAGCTGTCCTTCTGACCCATACCAACCATGACACCCTGTTGAACAAAGCACGATACTTATTTACTTTCCACATTTGTGACATAAAATAAAAAGCAGTGCTTAGTAAAATGAGATATACTCTACCTGGTGGCGGGGCCTTCCGACAATGGAAGGGAAGACAGCACGGGGAGCGTCATCTCCGGCAAATCCAGCCTTGACCAAGCCAGAGCCGTTGTCGCACACAAGGGCGGTAGTCTCGTCGTCGTCACACATGATCAGGCTTTACTGGAGCGGTCTGAAGTATAGTGGATGAATAACATGAAGAGTTCAGCGGTATTCCTATCCCTATTCACTTAGAATGGCTTAAAAGATCTCGCCAGCGGTGTTTATATTTAGGGTGCTAATTAGACACGGACTGGGAAGCTATTTTGGTCTGAACCTTATTGTACAGCAACTGATATCATATCTCCATGATTGTTCCTGAGAGCTGCTGAGGTAGCACCAAAAAGGGTCAAAACAGACCTGCCGTCTATTTTAGGCCCTACTACCCCCCCGCACCCCCCCACAATACTTAACAGAGTGATAGAAGGGACACTTGGATTTCCTGCTATTTCAGGTCTGCCAGCATCCATCTGTTACTGCACGCTGACACTTTTGTTGTACTGCTGTGATCCAATTAAGCCCGATTCCTGGTGCAGTGAGCATGCACATTTGGTGCCCTGATATTTATATTGGATATAGATACACTATTTTTCTCACTTGTGTTTCCTATAAACTTTCTGTAAACTGTATTTTTCCATCAGAAAATGTCTATCGAGTCAATTTCAGCAGAGCAATTCAGTATATTAAAAGATCCGATACTTTAGTACATCATTCTACTTAGGGAAATCACAACCATGCAACTTAACTTGACTTAGCTGACTTATCAATGGAAATACAATAATAAAAGAATCTGGTAATTTTTTTTTCTCTGCAAAGATGCCATGAAGCTTACTCACCAAGGTGCACTTGTAGACGGATGCTTCCACTGGGACAAGGACTGGGGCTGAGATGTGCCCCTTAAATAAGACCCCGGCTCAGTTCAGGGACGGGGGGGTGTGTCTGAAAATTCACAGAAGTCCAAATAAGTGCTGCTAGGAAAAAAAAAAATCAACAAGCCAGCCAGAAGAGGGTGTTTTGTTTTGAGGTAAATAATATAACATTATATTACAGTATATTTAAATATAATAATACTGAAAAGGAATAAAACAGTCATTCATTTGATAGAATATTATTGGTAGGTCTCAATCAATTTTATTTCCATTAGCAACCACCTATCAGATTTAGATTTTGGACTACATCGTTTATTGCATAATCAGTGTTGAACATATTTGGGATTTTAAAATAAAATCTAGAACTAGAAGAACTACAAAAAGAAGACTACAAGAATATGCATATATACGTCACAGTGGAAAGCTTTACATATGAAAATTCATCATATGAATATTTACAAAGGAGATTTAGTGTTATTTCGATCCAGGGCAAAGGTTCTGTGTGACGTTCCACTTTCAATTGGCACACATTTCTCACATGTCTGCAGAGGTTCCACACCTCTCATGGCCACCTCCAAGGCTCGCTGTCATGACCCAGTCAAGGCAGTCAGTGCCATCGGTGTCTTGTTAAGGAGATGAAAACACTGCATACAGTATATGTGTGTGTGAACCATGCTGCTGGTATGTGCGCTGAGCCTCGGCCATGTGTGCAACAGCTGATGGTAATGCCTGTCTGAGTCCGCTCAGAGAGGGCATGTGAGTGGCTGGCAGAGTTTCAGTGCCGTGTCCTGATTGGCCCAGTCGTCTCCTTCTAGGGTTATGCTCGGCAGCAGAGTCATTAATGAACAGCCTCTGAGGTTAGTGATCCACGGCTTCCGAGAGGAACTCCATATTTGTGCCACCCACATCACCTCAATGACTCCTTGATGTATAGTGAACCTTATGAGGTAAACCTCTGGTCTAAGAAGTGATACAAATATCAATGCTGTGACCTGCATAGTTCTGTGATACTACAATAACAATAAATAAGTGATGTGCTTCAATCATTGGAAAGACAAAGACACAAATAGAAGTATATAGGGGTGTGATTATGTAATGGAGGGAGGTATGTGGAAACATTGTTCAGTGGCGATGCAAACATTTCTTTATAAACACAAATACAATTTGTTTGTAGCTGACCTCTTGTATAGATAGATAGATAGATAGATAGATAGATAGATAGATAGATAGATAGATAGATAGATAGATAGATAGATAGATAGATAGATAGATAGATAGATAGATAGATAGATAGATAGATAGATAGATAGATAGATAGATAGATAGATAGATAGATAGATAGATAGATAGATAGATAGATAGATAGATAGATAGATAGATAGATAGATAGATAGATAGATAGATAGATAGATAGATAGATAGATAGATAAATAGATAGACAGATAGACAGATAGACAGATAGACAGATAGACAGATAGACAGATAGACAGATAGACAGATAGACAGATAGATAGATAGATAGATAGATAGATAGATAGATAGATAGATAGATAGATAGATAGATAGATAGATAGATAGATAGATAGATAGATAGATTTTTGTAATAATGTAAATTGATACTGTATATTAAAGTTGGAGACCTCTTAAGAAATGTATATTGAAGTTTCAAATGAACAAACATTTTTTTGCTGTGGATACCAACATTTCTGGTTTTATTCTGGTAAAACAAGTTTGCTTGGGTTTAAATAAACTATGAAAATAAATGTTGAGTAGTTGAGTAGCTATTTTTCCTTGGGTAAAAGTAGCAATTGTATTGTCATTATTAATATATGCATCATACACAGCCAATATTTATTTTTTTATTGTACGAGCAATACCATACATGTCGAGTTTTTATTTTTTCTTGCTTATTATTTTTGTTCATGCACTATGTACATATTGTATTTAAATGTTCATACATGTACTGTGTGCACACACAGTAAGTTCTTTCTTTATTCTAGTTACTGACCTCTAGCGGTCAACTTTGAGAAAGCAACGTGATGACGTCTATACCTGCGACGGGACGTGCGATAGCCACGCGACACAACACTGTTGTGTTGGCCCCTGGGAAGCTAACTACAAGACTGCTAGTTTGTGTTATCAAGAAGCTCAGTGAGAGCTAAAAGCTTAAGTTGGAGCTGGAAGAAGCCATTGCAGGGTGGCGGGGAGTTTTACTACGTCTTCCGCTTTCTTGGTTGAAACGCGTCAAGGACTGAGCAGGGCTGCCATGTAGACGCGGCAGAAGGATGAGCGGCCACTACACTCGTACAGAGGCTACAGACGACTACACGGTCCAGCAAGAAAATGAACTGGAGGCTCTGGCATCGATCTTTGAGGAAGACTTCCATGATATTCGCCAAAAGGATCCGTGGAAGGTAAGCCGAACCTTGTTTGTTGCTATCACCAACACGCCCAGCAAATCTCATTCAACTTTGTTGTCTTCTTCTCTCAGGTGAAAAGACCTCCAGAGGTACACCTCTTTTTGAGACCTAAAGGCTTGAACCAAGGTCAGGAATGCTACGTGACTGTGGACCTGCAAGTCAAATGCCCACCCGAATACCCTGACGTGTGAGTGCTCACCGTGTTTTTTCTTATGAAAATATCAAATGTGGCACATGTGTAGCTATAAAAGGGTTCCCTAAACAACAACAAAACTAAGTGATATACACTTTACACTCTTCTTATGTTTTATTAAATAGCCATATTACATTTGTTTAGAATCCACAAGAGGTATCTTTGCCCTAAAAAAACTCTAAAATGAACTGAACCAAATAACAAGTGACCTCAAAGCTGTAGTTTAATGATGCGTTCACACTAATGAATTTTGGTCCAGTTATAACAACCTCTAATACATTTATTATGCTTGCACACAGTGTGAACATGGGTAGTGATGCCCCTTCCCGACACAACCCTGCCATTTATCCCAACTTGGGCCGGGCACTCCATCTCTAATGAGACATGATAATACTGAACATTGAAGTTAATCGAAAACAAATATGACATAATTATTTTTTTGTGAAGGTCTCCAACATTTCTGTATCGTGGACCCTTGAACAAAGTAGGGGTTAAAAAAAATGACCTCAATTTTAATGGAAAAGTCAAGTTTATAGATCTAGCCCTTAATCACACAAGTGATTATTTGCAATTTCAATAGGCCTCCAGACCTGGAGCTGAAGAACGTTAAAGGTCTCTCAAATGACAACCTGCAAACCCTCCAGGATGAACTCACAAAGCTGGCAGCAGCTCGCTGTGGGGAGGTGACAACCACACACATGTTTGAATATTTTAAAAACACGCAGCTCTCTTGCCTGACATGTGTATGTTTACCCTTTGACACACACACACACACACACACACAGGTGATGATTTACGAGCTAGCGGACCACATTCAGGGATTCCTGACCGAGCACAACAAGCCGCCCTCACGCTCCTTCCATGAGGAGATGCTGAAGAACCTTCGAAGGCAGCAGGAGAAACGAGACATGGAGGAGAAACGTAGAATAGACCAGCAGCGCAAGCAGGCGGAAGAAATGGTGAGGAAGATTTACATTTCATGAGAGGGAGAAAAAGATTGTCACCTCTTGTTGGATGCTTAACCGTCTTGATTCAGCATCTGATATTGTGATCTGATTTCTTGTGGTTGTGTGAGCGTCATGTTTAACAGGACCTGGTCAGTGTCAAAGTGTCATGCATACAGTTTACATTGAAATGTTGCATATATCTGAAAAGATAGGAATAAGAAGCTGCATTCTTAGAGCTATTTCCATGCTAGTGCTCAATCATTGACCAGTTTTCAAAGTTGTTTTCTGCAAGAAAGAGTTTTTTTGTGTGTTTTTTTAATGATCTTTGATTCAAAATGCTTGAGGAAGATGGCGTCAAAGGTCAGATCAGTACATTCTCAATTTCAGGTCAATTTATCATTATCATTTGCCAAATTTTCACTGATATATTGTTATTGGACAAAATCACAACGGGCAGGACAGGCTTTTTAAAGTGATTGGTGATTGGCCATAAAATTGTAATCTGTGCACCCGTCGTCAGACGTCATATTGTTGCATACATAATATTTACAATGGAATTATTCATTCATTCATTCATTCATTTTCTACTGCTTATCCTCACGAGGGTTGCGGGGGGTGCTGGAGTCTATCCCAGCTGTCTTGAGGCGAGAGGCGGGGTACACCCTGGACTGGTCGCCAGCCAATCACAGGGCACATATAGACAAACAACCATTCACACTCACATTCATACGTATGGACAATTTGGAGTCACTAATTAACCTAGCATGTTTTTGGAATGTGGGAGGAAATCGGAGTACCCGGAGAAAACCCACGCATGCACGGGGAGAACATGCAAACTCCACACAGAGAATGCAGAGGGTGGAATTTAACTTGGCTGTGAGACATTCCTGCCTGGAATCTGTCTATAGTGTAAGAAGCACTGTCCGTTATTCATAGAGATGAGTCATCAATGTATGGATGCTTTGTTTGGGCAAAGACATTTTTTAGTGAATGATTTGTTTCATTTGCTGATGTAAGTTTTGCTGAATGTCTTTACAGGAAAAAGAAATCATGGCTGAAATCCAAAGAAGGGAGGAGGAAAAACGAGAGGAAAAGAGGAGAAAAGAGCTTGCGAAACAGGTCTTCGAGCTTCACAAATTTCACGAGCTACACAGAATTGATTTCAGATGTACTTTTTATTTTGATACACATTTTGTACTGTGCTGATCTTCACAGGAGCATCTTGAGAGTATGGAGCAACCTATTCCTGTTAGCATCTTGGGAAAGAGCCCGCCCAGTCCATGTGGGACTCCTCCTGATGTCACAGATGTCCGAAAAGGAGTCCCAAACCGACGTAGGACTACCTCAAGTTCTCGTCACAGGTACGCAAACACTGACTTTTGAGGGTTTTTTTTTTTGAAGAAAAGTTGTTGCACTTACACACTCCATTCATTTTCCAGACGTGAGACAATTAGTGAAGACAATCTACACACCCAGGAGTGTCTTCACTTCAACAGCAGCACCTTTGGAGAACTTGTTGTCCACAAAGGGAGACATTTAGGTAAAATCTATAACTGTGAGAAGACAGGGTCTGTTTATTTACTTATTTCTTTTTTTTTACTGTTCATATTTATTTTTTCTCAACAGGAGTGAGTGAGAGGCTTGGCCGGAATGTTTATAATGGATTTGAGGTCAACTCGGGGGACTTTGCAGTCATTTATGAGTGGTCACTGCGCTGGAACAAGAAAATGGGCAAATTCTTCACCAGCCAGGAGAGAGGGAAGATTGACAACTGTAAAAAGCAGGCAAGTAGCATATATCACAATATATATCCCAAAAATATTGTATGTGTATATATAAATATCAGGATATTTTTGGGATGTATATATAAAATTATATAAAGTTTAAATTCAGTGGAGTCTTGTATAAGAAGCTACAAACCCTAAGCGATATAATTAAATACATTCATTCATTTTCTACCGCTTATCCTCACAAGGGTCACGGGGGTGCTGGAGCCTATCCCAGCTGTCATGGGGTGAGAGGCGGGGTACACCCTGGACTGGTAGCCACCCAATCACAGGGCACATATAGACAAACAACCATTCACACTCACATTCATACCTATGGACAATTTGGAGTGGCCAATTAACCTAGCATGTTTTTGGAATGTGGGAGGAAACCGGAGTACCCGGAGAAAAGTCAAGCATGCATGGGGAGAACATGCAAACTCCACACAGAGATGGCCAAGGGTGGGATTGAACTCGGGTCTCCTTGCTGTGAGGCCTGCGTGCAAACCACTCAAACACTGTGCAGCCCTAATTAAAACAATTGGCTCAAATTGTAAAGTAAATTCAGCACAATTGGTTAGCATTTTGGCCACACAGTCAGGAGATCGGGAAGACCTGGGTTCGATTCTCTGCTTGGGCATCTCTATGTGGAGTTTGCATGTTCTCCCCATACACGCATGGGTTTTAGGAATTACAATAGTAAATCTTACTCAAGTAAATATCCAATGTTGTTGACTAACTTTGACATTGAACCCCTGTGAAGATCCATGCGGCAGAAAACGAGTTAAATTCCCTCCTGCGGCTGGAGCACCCAAACCTGGTGCACTATAAGGCGCTTCGATCCAGCGAGAAGGAGGACTGCCTTGTGGTGGACCTGCTGGTGGAGCACGTTGGCGGCATGAACTTGAACCAAATCCTCCTCAATCACACGTCCGTGCCCCTGGACAAACTCTGCCATTACACAGCCCAACTTCTGGCTGCTCTTGACTACCTGCACTCCAACTCTGTGGTTCATAAACACCTGGGGGCCTCCAGTGTGCTGCTGGACGCAGACGGAAATGTTCGATTGACTGATTACAGCTTATCAAAGAGGTTCTCCGATATCTGTAAAGAAGATATTTTTGAGCAGGCGCATGTTCGTTTCTCTGAAGACACGGCAATGCCAACCAAGACGGGCAAAAAGGGGGACATCTGGAACTTGGGGCTCATGTTGCTGGCTCTGAGTCAAGGCAAAGAAGTGAAGGAGTATCCAGTGACTGTGCCCTCCAGCCTGCCTGCTGACTTCAAGGACTTCCTCCACAAGTATGTACACATTTATAACAGGAGGTAGAATTAGAGACACAGCTTGTTCCAGCTCAACATCACATCATCAATCAATGTACTTGGCTGCTTCATAGGTGTGTCTGCATGAATGATGCTGATCGATGGACGACCCAGCAACTCTTGGAACACGACTTCTTGAAGCCTCCATCACCTAAACACCCTCCTGAGTCCGAAGACACCAGCCCAGAAGGTAAATGAATATAACATTCACAATCACAACCAAGTGCGATTTTGGTTTTCAAAATATACACAAAATAAAACAATGTGTAAAAAAAACAGAAAAAAATCGGTGCTCCACGACCGCGGGGTGGACTAGTGATTAGCATGTTGGCCACATAGTTTAGAAGATCTCTCTGGGTACTCCGGTTTATTCCCACATTAATTGCCGATTCCAAATTGTCCATAGGTATGAATTTTAGTGTTTGTCTATATGTTCCTTATGATTGACGGGCGACCAGTCCAGTCCCGCCTCTCCCCCAAAATAGGGGGATAGGCTCCAGCATACCCTCTACCTGGATTCAAATTATTGTTCGGGTAGTTATATGATCAAAATGCTTTATTTTTTTTTAATCCTTTTTTTTCCCATTCAAGATCTTGCTGTGGATTTTGCATCGTCCGTGATCCCACGCAGTCACATCCTAAACGCACCATTCAGCTCTGGGGTGCAGAGACAGTTTTCTCGCTACTTTAGTGAGTTTGAGGAGCTTCAGCTTTTGGGCAAAGGGGCCTTTGGTGCTGTGATTAAGGTATTTTTATGCTCTAATCCTAATGAGAATACACTCCTGATCAAAATTTTAAGATGAAGAATTTTCATTTTGCACTGTTAAATCTGATGGATTTTTAAAAAAAATTTTAATCCCTTACACATTTAGGTTCAGAACAAACTTGATGGTTGCTACTATGCTGTGAAGCGCATCCAGGTCAACCCTGCCAGCAGGCAGTTCAGACGTATCAAAGGTGAGGTGACCCTCCTCTCACGTCTCAATCATGAGAACATTGTGCGCTACTACAATGCATGGATCGAGAGGAGCGAAGTGCCGGCCACGGGTATGCTCAACAATACTGACAGCTCCGAGTCACGGAGCACTGCCGAAAAGCCGCCTCCGTGCAAGAATTCTGTGACTCGGATCAACGAGCTTGGTCTTCTCGACAACGTGGAGGACATTGCACCTCCTCCTGCGCTGTCTAGCTCGGTGGAATGGTCCACATCTATTGAAAGGTCCTCCACTGCAAAGTGTAGCAGACACCAGTCAAGTGATGACGACGACGATGAGGATGAGGACGATGAAGATGTTTTTGGTGCCTCTTTTTTGTGAGTTCATTCAAATCCTGCTGCACAAACTTTGCTTGATCACTGACATTTTTTCTTCTCTTAAATTTAGGCCATCGGATAGTGACTCCATCAGCGATGTCATCTTTGATAATGGCGATGACAGCATTGATGAGATGTCACAGGTTTGACTATTTCGCACCATCACTTTGTTTTGCTCTTGTCAAGACATTGCAACAAAAGTATGGTATGTTTCCTGCAGGTGGATCCAAGCACAAAGCCACTGAGCGACACAACGGAGAGCGCAAACTCGGATCATCGACCTCTCGTCATTCTGCATTACCTTTACATACAAGTAAGCTTTCCCCAATGCTTTTTGTCTGCCACTAGGTGTCGCTGTCAGACTTGTAAGATGTGTTTTCTCCCTTGTGTAGATGGAATACTGTGAAAAGAGCACTTTGCGAGACACAATAGACCATGGTCTGCATCAGGACCAAAATAGGTTGTGGAGGCTCTTCAGGGAAATCCTAGATGGTCTTGCTTACATCCATGAGCAGGTTTGATTTCCTTTGACACATTTTGATCAAGTTTTATTGATTCTCCAGTTTGTAATAATGGAACCTTAACATCAAATCGGAATCAGACAAAAGTAATGAGATTTTTTTTCTCCTCAATAAAAGGGAATGATTCACAGGGACCTGAAGCCTGTCAACATCTTCCTTGACTCACAAGATCATGTGAAAATTGGTGATTTTGGTCTGGCTACAGACCACCCGGCCAGTGTGGTAGGCATTCATCTACAAAGAGTTTTATGTGCCATGTAATGTTTTTCTTACTGGTCATCTCTAGCTGTAGACAATCCAATCCAGAGAGATCAATTATTACATACACACAGTCATGCGGATGTAATATCCAAGATCTTTTTACAGGCTGCAGGTCAATTTGAAGTGGAGGAGAGTGGCTCAGCAGCATTGCAAAAACTGGACCAGACAGGTGTAAAGAGCTTAAAATTATTGATAAAAAATGTTATTTTTCTTACTGTGTTCTCCCCTCTGACACTTTTTTCTGCATTTTTACCAACTGTAGGGAACATGACTGGAATGGTTGGTACAGCCCTTTATGTCAGTCCAGAAGTTCAAGGAAATACCAAAGCTACCTACAACCAAGTAAGATTTTTTCTATCCCCCTCCCACCAGAAGGCCATCAATTTAGAAAAAAAATGTCATTGCCAAATAGCAAAAATGTGTAGCTAGTTTTTAATTTATAATCAGTTATCAACATTTGATTGCTTTGTGTGTGTTTTGTCCTCAGAAAGTTGATTTGTTCAGCCTTGGTATCATCCTTTTTGAGATGTCCTACCGACCTATGATCACTGGAGCAGAGCGCATATCTGTCCTGAGCCAGCTCCGTGTGGTAAGTTCTCCACCTCCACGAGAGAGGTTTGACCCGTATTGCGTAGCTCACCTCCGTTCACCCTGCAGGAGGCCATACACTTTCCAGAGGACTTCAGTGCCTATGAGCAAGGAACACAGGTGAAGAACGTCTGTAGACAGCATTGCAAATAAGCATGTTTTCCCCCCTATCAAAATATTTTTGTGTTATCATAGTAACCCAGATTGATGTCTTTTCCTTGCATCCTTTCAGAGGAAGGTGATAGAGTGGCTGCTCAAGCATGACCCTGCGCTGCGGCCCACTGCTCAGGAGCTGCTGAAGAGTGAGCTCCTGCCTCCGCCCCAGATGGAGGAGTCCGAGCTCCATGAAGTATTGCAGCACACCATGGCCAATATCAATTGCAAAGCTTACCGCAACATGGTGGGCCAGTTGTTTGCTCAGAACACTTCCCCAGTTATGGATTTCACTTATGATATAGACCTTCACAAGGTATGGCTTCGAAATTGAAAGTTTCGAAAACTAAGTCAAAAAACGTGTTTTCCTGTGAAGGCCTGTGAACGCTGTTTGTTTTGTGTACTTAAGGGCAGCTTCAGTTTCAGCAGTGCCAGATTACAGCAGTATGTGCATGAGACAATCACCAGGATCTTCAAGAAGCACAGTGAGTGTAGAAGCCTTTTTCACATGTTCATCTGCAAACCTCTGAGACCCTAACATCTGCTTCACTGGGTGCTGTCTAAACAATAAAGTACTGTTCAGAGGAACAAGAGACAGCGCAGGTTCTTGTGTTGCATTTGTGCGCACTGATGATCTCCAGCTGTACTTATTTGTTGATGCTCATCATTGCATCACTTCTTTTCAGGGTGAAGGCCATGTTATTTTATGCAGTGGCTTTCAGGCCTGTCTTATGTTTGTCAACAGATGCGGTGCGCCTGCAGACACCGCTGCTGCTCCCCAGAAACAGGAAGGTGTATGAAGGCAGTGAGCCTGCCTGCTTCATGGACCACAGCGGCATGCTGGTGACGCTACCCTATGACCTTCGTGTGAGCCCATGACACTTTGCACACCACATGGTGCACGTCCACACTGGCAAACGAACCCTACTTATTCAAATATTTGCCATCATGTAAACACTTAGCAGCTACTTTACAGAAATCCATTGGGACTAAATGGTTGTTTTTATGCTATGATTGATTGCAGCCCAGTGTGCACAAACGTCATTATTGTCCAAATGCATCCATCTATTCACTTCTTTTTTCCACTCTAGATGGCGTTTGCAAGATTTGTTGCAAGAAACAACATAACACATCTAAAGAGGTAAAATAAAACTTAATTGAAGCCAGCAAGTTGAAGTCAGGTGTGAGACAGTTTTGAACTAAACTGTATTTTTTATATATTAGACGGGGCATTTTTTGACATGTTGCTCATATTTGTCATTGTGAAGTTTATTTTAGTTTATCCGACATTGAATATCATTTGTCCTTATAGTTATGTTGGCTAAATTACAAACATACATGTTTCTCTTTCCCCAGGTACAGCATTGAGCGCGTGTTTCGCCCCAGGAAGCTGGATCGCGCTCACCCAAGGGAACTTCTGGAGTGTGCCTTTGACATCATCACACCCGTCACCAACAGCCTTCTCCCAGATGCCGAGACCATTTACACCATCTCTGAAATAGTTCAGGAATTCCCTGCACTTCAGGTTGCTCTCCATGTATAGTATTTGCGAAAGTGTCAGTGTGCGCCGTGCTGCCCTGCCTTGCTTCACAACGAGACAGAACATTTTGTTGACTGGTTCGATACATTCCTGTCTTTTCCAACGGATGCCGTCCTATCAACCTGCATTGTTTGTTGTTGTTTTTTTTCCCGCCATGAACTTCCCTCTTGCATACCTAACATACCAAGCTGTGAGGAAGTCTGACAGATTTACACCGTGTTTATTATATACACCCTAAATCTGTTTTGTGCAGTTTACTCCACTTCCTCTCCTCCCTCCCTGCAAAATCCATTTCCTGTCCACACTTCCCAGTGCTGCCAGTTCGGACTGGCGTGCCTCGTGAACCCAGTCAACTCAGGTTCATTCCCTGCAGTGGGTCCTCTGAGAGACCTAACTGAAAGTTGTTTTTTAAATTTAAACAATGCACGAGGCAAAATATTACAAGACGGCAATATTTGATCAAGGCTCTTGAGGTAGCTAGGAAGCAAAGGTCATATCTATATGAGTCTATTCCCCTGAATGGGGGTTTCCTGTTTTCTAATGAGTGATTAGTTTCACTGTTGAAGCATTCATTGTGTGTTTTTTTTGTTCTTGTAACTGCAGGAAAGGAATTATAACATTTACCTGAACCATACTAGCTTGTTGAAAGCCATCCTGTTGCACAGCGGAATCCCTGAGGACAAACTGAACCAGGCCTCCAACATACTATGTGATGCCATGGTCAGTAACTATTTCACATGCATCACAGATGTTGTCCATGTGTCTGATCCTTTGCAGGTAGTATTAGTATGCACACTAGTGTTTTGGATAAATGTGGTGTCCTATTTTGTTTTCTCCTTAGAGTGAAAAGCTGACCAAACGTGAAGTAGAGGCAAAGTTCTGCAACTTTTCACTGTCCACAAACAGTGTAAGCGTCTACCAGATGTATGAATCTTCTTTATAGTAGATTGATTGTTTGTAAGCTCTTGCCTCTTCTTCTGTGTCCAGTTGCAGGTGTTGTACAAATACATAGAACAGAAAGGGACTGTGAAGGAAGTGGCGCCATTGCTGACATCACTCACCAAGCAGAAGACTGCCGTCACGCAGTTGGCCAAGCAGGGCCTCAAGGACCTGGAGGAGGTCACAGTGCTGCTTCAAAAACTCGGAGTGAAACTCCAAGTAATGATGTCTTGCAAATGGATCAACTGATTTTCTACTTTTCCCCCCATTCAATGCAGATGTTCTATCTTCACAGGTGGTCGTCAATTTAGGTTTAGTGTACAAGGTGCAGCACCACTGTGGGATCATCTTCCAGTTTGTGGCCTTTATCAGGAAACGTAAACGGACGGTACCAGATATACTGGCCGCTGGAGGACGCTATGACCATCTGGTACACCAAATCTCTTGGACTTGGATGGATATCTATGATGGGTGATTAGATCACCCGCGGACATAACCAAAAATACTACAATAACCAAAAATACAATACCAAAAATGTATTATGTGTATACAGTGTATTTATTTCCATCAGATCATATATGTCATCTTTGCTTGACTTATGCTTTATTCTCTTTACGACCAGATCCTGGAATTTCGAGGGCCCGCCTCTACGGTGCCAGTCCCTTCTGCTGTCGGTGCCAGCGTGGCGGTGGACAAAGTCTGCGCTGTGTTGGCCAACATGGAGGAGCCAGTGAGATATACACATTCACCAACATCCCACATGTCTAATTATTATAATGAAGGAGCAGGAGACCAAGTTTTATATTTAATTCTGCGTTATTACAGCATGCGGTCTCCATGCTTAGAAGCATGTTAATAGCTATGATCACTGGGATTCTGTTATTAGTAATGACCTAATAATAGTTTTACATTTTTCATTCTAATATACAATATTGAAACAAATCAGAATAAAAAATATATAAGATAAAGATATATATAGACAAAATATTGATACCTTTTAAGTTAAATGCATATACAGTGCGTCAAACCTTTTAAAATAGCGCTATTGTCTTTGTAAAGGCAGATTTGTATTAACTGCATGGTGAAATAGTGGTTAGCACATCTGCCTCACAGTGATGAGATCAAAGGTTTGAAAGTGTTGGATTGGCTTTAATGGTTCTGTTTATGTGCCCTGTGATTGACTGGTGACCGGTCCAGGGTGTACCCCACCACCAACTCCAGCTGGAATAGGATACAATACCCTAGACCCTCAAAATGAATAGATGGGCATTAACTTTCGAGTGGCGTCAATATGGCTTTTGTGGCGAAAGGGCTGGTGATTTAATCCAGTACTCAAGACGTTGCCCTCCTACAGTGGGTTACCAATCTTGTGATGTTCATAAGTCAAAATCCATGTAATGCTAAGTATGTTCACGAATTGTCCAGCTAATTTCTGCTTTTTTTTTTTTTTATCAGCCATTGGTAAGCTCCTGTGATGTGCTCGTTGTGCCGGTGGGGCATTCGTCCATGTCCAGAGCCATCAGTGTTGTCCAGAAGCTGTGGAGCGCCGGTGTCTCTGCAGACATTTCCTATGATGTTTCACAGGTTTGTGTTTTGGTTTTCTCTTTCATTTTTAAGAACAAATTCATATGAAACAATGCGGTACTTATAGGTATTATAGCCTGTAATGGATCCCTATTAGATTGTAGTAGATATTCAACAAATATTGTTTACAATAAATCAACACATACTATACTTTATGTGCTTGATGCAAATATCTAATCTACCAATCACATTACTGCATGTATTCTAGCACATGAACATGTGTGGTACTAAAGAGGATGTGATAAGTGTTGAACTGAAGCCAAAAACAATTCTGATAAGCTTTAAAGTCAGGCCTTTAGCTTGGTCATTTTACATGTCATGATAAGGACTGCTATTTGGAAGGAATTCTCATTTTTCTTGCTGATATGAGCAATCAGAATGTTTAGAAAAGCCATACAACTGTCAACACTTAATAATAGAGCCTTATCAGCCTCTTACAGACAGCAGCATCAGTAAATATAAACTGTATATAGTAGCAGCCAATCAGAAGTCATATAATGTAAACGCTTCATGCATGGATATGTGAAAGTAACACATCTTTCGCAGTTTCGGTCATCTAAAGATTTTGATTAGCTTTTATATGCTCCCATTTTACACACACACGTATATAATGTAAGCTGGAGGGAGGTTTTTTCCCCCCATTTATTTAAAACCTGAACCCTTAATTTAATAATTTAATGACACTCCCTCATTAATCCGCATCAGACTCCCATCTCACCCCTCATGTCCTTATGCAAATACATTTTATCAAGGCAGAAACAGAAGTATAAACCCTCTAGAGCTGGGCATTTTCAATATTTGACTCTTTTTATTGACTATACTTTTATGTGAAACATCTAATTCCTCTCTCTTCATTCAAACCCTCCGTGTAGCACTTTACTCACACTTTGTCTTCTTTACTCTGTTATTTTCGTGGTCCTTTGTATTGGTATAAGACATAAATGGCCACCCTAGCCATTTAGGAAAAGTCGGTGTGGAAACAAGCAGTCCTCTGCTCTTTTAATTGCTAGGGTGTTTGTGTGCTTTTAGCTGATTACGCATGTGGCCCCGCGCCTGAACAAGTGGTGAGATGTTGAGAACAGCTTATTCAGATTAGCCTTTTGTTAGCCTATTTCACATGCCGCCGTCTTTGCAGGCGATGCTCGGAGCTAGCTTTGAGCTTGCGTAAGCCAAATGTGGCGAACACCTTGCACAAGGCCTCAGAAAAGAATTTCCATGTTAGCGCTAAACCTTTTGGTCCGCATTTTCAAACAGAAAAGTCGACGTTTACAGCCAGGTGACGCTCACACTTCACACACACTTCTGTATCTGACATGGGAATCAGTTGGTACACATACACACACTGACAACGTTTGGGAAACCTCTAATGATTACAAATATTATGCTTTTACAAAGATTATTATGTTCAATGATATCTCTAAGCTTTTTTTGAAAGATTGCAGAACATGTACTGCTTCAGTAATCATGTTTTGTTATGTGTGTTAGTCACAGGAGACGTTGTTGGACCACTGCCGAGTGGCTAGCATCACGTGCATGGCCATGGTTTCTGACAAAGAGGGTAACTATGTGAAGGTAACACAGTATTGATGAAAACTACTTAGAATCAGACGATACACAATCTGGACAAAAGTGTTAGGACACTTGTCCTTTGTCTATACAGTTTTAAATGAAGGAAATGTTGGAGATCTTGCCTAAAATCAATTAGGAAGTATCTTGTATCTTTTCTCTGCAGCAGCACATGTTTAAGCTATTTGATCCATCCTCAGGTGAAATCATTTGAAAAGGACAGACAATCTGAGAAAAGAGTTCCCGAGTCGGATTTGGTAGAACACATCATTCAGAAGTATCGGACCAAATTCTTTGACGAAAGGAACATCAGGTAAAGTGATTGTCGACTGTTTGATAGTGTCACTTTCATTTCTGGGAAGCCTGACACAAGGTGTTCCTTGTGCTTCTGCAGGGAAATATCTGAAAGCATGTCCCAGAACCCTAAAGGCTCCCAGCTCAACACCACAGGTACTGTGCAACCTCCAACGACCGCTACCAGTGTTTACACGTAGCTTTTATGTGAAGCGGGGCTGTGTATGTTTCACTCACAGCGTATAACAGTTGCACCTTTGTTTAACTACTGAAGTTTACTTTCATCTTTCCAAAGTAAAATTTGTACATTATGAAACTGATTAATGTCTCACAGAGTGATGAAAATCTTGTAGCTTTATTTATATGTTCCATTATACACAGCCAACAATGTGTCATAATGAAACTGTATCGTGCTCACACAAGCATGGTTTTCATGACTGCCTCATCGGCAAGTCAGACCAAACGTGTAGAATAACATCTTTTTTTTTTCATCTGCAGGCTCTTCGGAGCAGCATGGGAGCAGCATGAGCATGAGCTTGAATGTGAATGTCATCAGTTTGGAGAGAGTCTCTGCCAGTGCAAGACGCCGCTTTGAGACTCAGGTAACGGAGTCACTTCAGCTGTTTTTTAGAGTGTACGTAGTGGACCAATCATCAGACCCTTTATGCTAAGAGTCTACTTGTTATTTCAAAATGTTTAACAACTTTGCATCAAACAATTGGCGCTAAGTGTCCACCAAGTGGAACCAAATGTCACAAACAATCCGTCTATTGGAATCCACTGGAATGTAATGGCGCGAGCCAAGTTGCGGCAATGATGCTAGGAGTCCACTGTGACGGTGCCAGTTTGCGCCAAAGATTATGGGAGACTCGTAGCGGCTCGCTCGCTCGTAGCGGCTCGCTCGTAGCGGCTCGCTCGTAGCGGCTCGCTCGTAGCGGCTCGCTCGTAGCGGCTCGCTCGTAGCGGCTCGCTCGTAGCGGCTCGCTCGTAGCGGCTCGCTCGTAGCGGCTCGCTCGTAGCGGCTCGCTCGTAGCGGCTCGCTCGTAGCGGCTCGCTCGTAGCGGCTCGCTCGTAGCGGCTCGCTCGTAGCGGCTCGCTCGTAGCGGCTCGCTCGTAGCGGCTCTGAATAACGGCAACATGCCGAGCGAACATGAATTAGGCGCCACAGCGAGCCACTACGCACCAATCACATAATCTTTGGCGCAAACTGGCACCAACTGGCGCCGTCCCAGTGGACTCCTAGCATTAGATTCTTAACATGCTCTGGGTCCGCTATGAGCACCTGTCTTCTTATGGTTACCCACAATGCACGTTGGTTGCAGGTCTACCAGCATGGTTCGGTCATCAAGCAACTGCATGGAAAAAAAGATTTGTTTTTAATGTTGTATGTTTATTGTTGTGCTGTTTCATTTCGGCCATGGAAGCAATTATTTTCTTCCTCCCTTCTCCCTTTGATTATTTCTGACTGTTTATCTTCCTCTCCCCCTCTCTCTTTCTCTTAGATCCACACCAGATTACAGACTCTTGCAAGCAGTTTGCAAAACAAGAGTAGTGACATTGAGGTTCTGGCAGTAAGTCATTTTGTTTACCAGCACATACCCCCCCCCCCCCTTTTTCTGTGCTGTCCCTCTTTATCTTTCCAATTCAAGTGTGACATCTCAGGAAAAGGTTCTTGATGGCCACAACACGTTTGTTTACCTCATGCTCAACTTCCCAGTCGGAGCAGAGATGGCAGTGAATCCAAACACTGGATGCTAGAATACAATGAACGTATTTGACAGTATACTAGACTGTTTTTCTGGGGTCTTTCGAAACTTCTAGCCAAGATGTTCCCACCATAAATCATCTTATTTACCGTGTCACTGCACGGACCAAAAATGTTTGTCGTTCCTGAAAGAGCCTGGATTGTGTCAAGCTCACATCTGTAAATATGACTTATTGAAACACCCCAGGCCTAATCACCGTCATTCCACTAAGCGCTTGCACAGGCCTCCAAGTCTTTGTTGTTGAATGTCAGCAGCCTGTTTGTCTATCAGTCCGACTGGAACACAGCAGCTCTCATTTTCCAATGATAGGCCCAAGAGGCAATTAGCCCCTTCCTGGGAAAGGGACACGGGGTGCTTTTCAAGCCAGGGAAAAAGTGGAATTTTGAGTAATCTTGTGATGAAAAGAGTTCCACAGCCTGTTGAGTGAGACTGTACAGAAGCCGCTATTCCTGGCTAAATTGTGAGGGCATTATTTTACAGCACAATGGCGTCTAAACATATCGGTGCCCAACTATTTGTTCATGTTTTTCGCTCCCGCAGGTGGACCTTCCGAAGGAAACATTGATCAACTTCCTGTCTCTGGAGGTCAGTTTCCTTCTGGCTTTGCTGAGCGCACTTCAGCTTTAATAAAAGGCTACATCCTGATGATGGGAGGAATGCGGTGAGGGGTGGAGGGTGCCTGGAAAGAGGCGGCATTATAACTCAAGAGCCCAGACAGGAAGAGGGGATCCCGTCTCCTTCCTTACAGTGGCCTCTGACGAGGAGGTGGTCCAAGGGAACACCCCTGGCTTTTTCCATTGGCGTAAAGACCTGCTACAGTTCTTTAAACTTGTAGGCCCCCATGCAGTCAATCAGGTTTGCTCAGAGGGAGTTAATATTCACGTTCTAAACCCCAGACCAAAACTTTCCTTGTCAAAGGTTAAAACCTCTAATTACGTTGTGTGCAGAAACAAGAAGAAAACAGGAGGGGAAGCTCTTAACACCACTGTTATATAATCACCACTTTATGGATTCATGGGCAACCTCAGCAGCACGTTACCCAAAGCACAGGAAAACACTTGTAAACATGTGACAATATGCTGTTTCTTAGGGGTACAATAAAGAGAATGGACATTCCTTTAAGTCAGCCTTAGGATTAAGTCATCTTTGTAAATAAGCAGGAAGTAGCTTGCGAGTAAGCTTGTAAATAAATACAATAATTCTAAATAATGTGCATTGCTACAATTCTACCAGGGTTCAATTCCACCCTCGGCCATCTCTGTGTGGAGTTTGCATGTTCTCCCCGTGCATATGTAATGGGAATGGTTTTATTTCATTTGAACATGCATTGAATTGAATGCAATTGAATGCATCACATAATCAGTTCACAGTTCCACATGTCCAAAAAGGAGTAGGAAGAAGCAAAGCTTATTAAATCCTACCCCTCCATCTGGTACTTTTACAATCAGTAACTGTTACATTTGTTCACTTCCTGCTTTCCATAATACAGTTTAAGGTTTTTTTTTTTTTAATAATATACCTTGTACCAAAGTACATGTGGGTTTCCTCCCACATTCCAAAAACATGCTAGGTTACTTGGCGACTCCAAATTGTCCATAGGTATGAATGTGAGTGTGAATGGTTGTTTGTCTATATGTGCCCTGTGATTGGCTGGCCACCAGTCCAGGGTGTACCCCGCCTCTCGCCCGAAGACAGCTGGGATAGGCTCCAGCATCCCCACGACCCTCGTGAGAATAAGCAGTAGAAAATGAATGAACGCTCCATTTCTACTCTTCCCCAACTTGCTGTTTGTGTCTATTCCACAGTTTGAGAGTGAGGAGCAGTACAACAGCAGCGTGAAGACTCTGCTATCGCGTCTCCCCAAACAGCGCTACCTGAAATCCATCTGTGATGAGATCCACCATTTCAAAATGACCAAAAGGTATGTATGTAATTGCAGTCCCACATATTGCTTTGAAGGGACCGTATTAAGTGAGTTCCCCAACTTCTTAGAAGGCACCAACCAACATTCCAACATACTCCAAACATTATATCCTCCCGTCTTCCTGCTTTTAGTACATAAGCTAACATTGTTTATAGTCTCATGTTTGACCTCTTAACACCACGGCGGATTGCCGCTAAGACCGGGGAGCAGGGAGGCGGGCCTGTGTACGCTCCTCAGGTTCTGTGGGTAAAGTGGATAATATTGTCAAGCTCCTCAGCGATGCTGTACTCAGTGGTTGAGCCTCTCGTGTTGTGACACCCCTGAATGTCCTTCATGGGGAATTAGGGGGATTTCTCTTTCTCTTTCATGACCGAGATGATAGCAAAATCAACTATTGGTTTTCATTTCCTGTGTGTGTGTTTGACTGATAAAAGAACTTCACAGAAGCAAGGAGAATGTTTGTTTATTTATTTTTTGTTAAATCGTTTTTTGGTCTTTTTTGTTGCACAGTGGTCAAGTGGTTAGCACGCAGGCCTCACAGCTAGAAGACCCGAGTTCAATTCCACTCTCATCAATCTCTGTGTGGAGTTTGCATGTTCTCCCCGTGCATGCGTGGGTTTTCTCCTGGTACTCCGGTTTCCTCCCACATTCCAAAAACATGCTAGGTTAATTGGTGACTCCAAATTGTCCATAGGTATGAATGTGAGTGTGAATGGTTGTTTGTCTATATGTGCCCTGTGATTGGCTGGCGAAGACAGCTGGGATAAACTCCAGCACCCCACGCGACCCTCGTGAGGATAAGCGGTAGAAAATGAATGAATGTTGTTGGTGTTGAATGTGTAACCCAAACAAGGAGAGCCCAGTGTGCGGGTCAAAGGGTCCCTGCAGGAGTCACCTGGTTGCAGCAGTACCATAAAGCAGACATGTCCCGGGGACTTGGTTTTCATTAGCAGCTTTATGGACCAGGTCACCTTCTGCCAGTGCAGCATTAGCAGTATTCTAAATATAATGTTAAAGTCTCTTCTGACATTCTAGCCTAGCAAAATGAAGGTCTTACCTATATTTAGTTGGACTGCCTTTAAGTTTGATATGCAAGTGTTGAAAATGTCAGGGTAAATAAGAAAGATTCATAATTGGGGTGGGGGGGTAATGTCTAGTTTGACTTTGAGTTTAACACCTCTGGTCTTTAAATAAACTCCTAATCAGTTTACAAGAATTTACATTTTGCACTTTTGGATCTTAAAGGAAAACATATTTTTTCAAGTTTTGCCCCCAATAAACAGGTAGCATCATGATAACATGAAATGCAAATTTTGTCCAAATTTGGTCCTGACCATACTTGGACCACCATGCCATGTGTCTCCTCATGCTTCAATCCCAAAGGTGACTTATGGTGACTTCTTCTGCTCCAGGGTGGCTGTGGTGGTCTTGTACAGCTTGAAGGACGACTACTACAAGACCCTTCTGTAAAAAAAAACATTGTAATTCATGACCTGGCCACTTCCTGTTTCCGGCTCAGGAGATGTTCACCTTTGGACTTAAAGAATGTGTGCTTGTATGTCAACAGGAACACGCCCCCAAAGACTGGCTTTTAGCCCTTCAAGCATACCTCAGCTATGTTGATGTAAGAGTAGTGGTTCTGCCCCAGAAGAACGTTGGTGGGCTTTGTTGCCTTAATACTTCAATAGAGCTTTTTACATAAAAATATTTTTCTTATATGTGAAAGTGGGAATAAATCCTTCCCTCACATGTCTTCTTTTCTGATTTCATTCCTGCACAACGTTTGGTGATTTGGAGGTTTCATTCAAGAAGTGGGAAAGTCAGACTTGTTTGATTTAGTGATCCTTCTGGAGGAGATTCCTCACCTTGAAGTTTATGAGCAAGCTTTGACGGACTTGTGGTCCGTCTGGTGTGTTTTCCTTGTTTTATGAGAGGCTACTTTATGGCCCACTTATGTTTAACATGTGTTACCATGATGAAAAATAAGGAGTCACAGTATCTCGCTGAAAATAGTACATTCATTCCAGTAACTGTGCGTCTTTCAGTATCCTCAAGGGACAATACTGATGACTTAAGTCTTGTTATGATACTGTCCAGCAGATTCCCTGCCGGATTCTGTTGTATCAATCAGACAGGATGTCTGTCTTGCATGTTGTTTCACACGTTTATTTCTCAAAATAAGTAAAGTTACAGTTTCACTTATTTACAGGGCTTGGAACAGCAAAATAAATAAGGTGGTACTGAATATAACAAACCGATGTAAAGGGTCTAAAAATGTACAACAGCTTTGGCTACCAAAAGTCAAGGAAAAAAAAAAACTCAAACTATAGTATTAATAAATAAAGCTATGTGAAAAAATAAATAGGGTACTCTTCTGCTCTACTAATTTAAACTAGTTTTTTTTTTTTTACACAGAACAAAAACTGGGGGCCTTACACACTCTTCATTTTAAAGCACAAACCTACTAAAAAAAAGTCAATATATTCATTTCCTACCACGTTTGGCATCACAGTCCTCTTTGTTATTGGCATTGTATTGAGAAGTGTTTCATAAATCAAATTCTACACTTGCCAGATTGTTACGAGGCTTCTGGCTTTAACAATATGCTTTTTTTTTTTTTTTTTCTGTGTGCTTACTGCGGCCATCAAATCCCTGATTAGCATGTTTATCCATCCAAAAATCCTGCAACGGTATTACGAAAAGCCGGAAAGTGCTACATTTAAGGAGCTCTGATGTTGTAATGTATTACGTGCAATTGCTGACTATTCTGCCGCATTGGTAAGTACAAGAATTATAAGATTAGGTTTGTAATTATTATGAGAAAAAAATAAAGTTTTACAGTAAAACAACGAGGTGAAGTACTATTGTCAAGTTTTGTAACTAATACTTTACTGTAAGTGAAAAGATGGCTGGCAGAGGAGCTTTTTTATTGTGCTCCCTTATTAAATAACCATATTTTCACTTTAACGCATCCCAATGTGTCCTTTAACATGACTGTCCGGTAAAGGAGGCGCATTTGAAGTAAGGAGTGATTACATGGCTGCTGCTGTGATGTCTTCATGGAGTAGCAAAACAATTTAATAGAAAGAAAGTCGTGATTCTGTGACTTTTAAGGCTTTAAAAATGAACATTCTGACATTCCTTCAAAGTTTCAATAAAATGATGTCCTCTCCAGCCCATAGTGTTTTTTTCCGCACAGAAATTTCCTGAAGGAATTCTTGTGGATCATTTTTTGTGAGGTCTGTGTGCGTGGAGGTGGGAATGTTTCAACCGGCAAAGATTTGGCCCCCGAGAAGACATCAAAAAAACAAAGAGTTGACCTAAAACAACACGAGTACAAATACTGCTGCAATATACACAAAGTAAAATGGAAAGCACACATTCTAACACAGGGCGTCTATAAAGCCTGGCCGATTGTTACAGTTTGGTGGATTACCAGTAGATTACCAGTATAGATTACCAGTTCCTTTGGCCTCCCTGTGAGCGATATTGAGACAACATCCATGAAGTCAGGGGGCAGCATCCTGTCAATCTCTTTAACCTGGACCCCCCCCCACCCCCCATCCTAAAGCTTGAAGTGAAACGTGTGCCCTCTCAGCATCTCATTGTCCATCTCATTGTTTTGAAAGGTCCAAACGCACAAGCGCACATTCAAATGTTGCTTTATCCAACTAAAGAGCGTCCTCCTCCTCCTTTTCCAGTCCCATAGAGAGAAGCGTGGGTAGCCAGATGCCTCCGTGGAGTGTGTGCGTTGTTGCACAAATCACCATGGATGCAGCCGGTGGTGACGGGGCAGCTCCAATCTGCTAGCGGTTGATGTTAGCGCGGCGTCCAGTTGTTGGCCAGCTTGGCTCGAGGGATGGTCATCTTGTCTGTGCAGGGGGAGCTCATCTCGGGGGAGAAATGGATCCCGCAGTCGTTCTTCATGTTCTGAAACTTGTTCTCCTTGGAAGGCTCCATGTAGACCACTGAGTTCTTGTTTACGTGCTTAAGAATGACGGTCTAAAGAGGAAAGGAATATCATTGTTTAGGATTTTGGGTTTGTACAGTTGAACCAGCTTATATCGACACCAATGGACTGGCTCATCATTCAATGTCAACATAACCAAAAGTGAAAATGAAAGTAACCATTTCTTGCACAGTTAATTTTAACAACTTTCGGGGGAAGCCGGAGCCTATCCCAGCTGTCTTTGCCAGCCAATCACAGGGCACATATAGACAAACAACCATTCACACTCACATTCATACCTATGGACAATTTGGAGTCGCCAATTAACCTAGCATGTTTTTGGAATTTGGGAGGAAACCGGAGTTTCAGAGAGACAGAGACGACCGAGGGTGGAATTGAACTCCGACCTCCTAGTTGTGAGGCCTGCATGCTAACCACTCATCCGCCGTGCAGCCCAGAAAGGATATTATTCTGTATTAATATGATATTGTGGCAACAAGACTACAGTGGATCCACATTTGTGATTCAACAGTCACAGTCCCGCAAATTCAGATTTTTGTTTAAAAAAAAAAAAGTTTTTATAGTTTTCTCAGAAAAAAAGTATAATTTATACTAAATATGTGATCATACAGGTAAAATGGAATACCTCTGGTAGAAATGTTCATGTCTTTATGCTTCACTGATAATGTTTTTTTCACCAAGCATTGACATTTTGCACTATGTTCATCAGTCCCTGAACGCACCACAGTTGTGTGCTGTAGATGTAAAACTTGCAAACCTGCAAACTCACACCTGACGACCAGGCTAAAGGCTACACGGTGATGTGATTCTTTGATCATCTAACATTATCATTCATTAGCGGTGTGTACCCGTACATACCTCACACATACCTCACATGCTTGTGTGTTTTATTGCTGTGTGACTAGACAGTCGTTATGTTATGTCTTAGAGATAATGACGAATAATAGCTGAGGAAACATCAACACGTGTTGGCATGCACACAAATTTGTCTCAACATTTGACATTAAGTTGGTCCTTTAAGGCACTTTCAAGACAGACTGACTTGAAAGGTCATCAGACAGAAATATACAGCAAACACACCATGAATCATCTTTAGAATCAATAATTAATAATTCCCACCTTATTTGGTGCACTGTAACAGGACATCTGCACCCACTTCTTTTTCTTGTTGATGAGTAAAGCCACAATGAGGAAGATGATGATGGCCAGGAGGAGACCTGCCAGGATCCAGGCGGCTGATTGGTAAATAAGCGCCATTTCTGTTTGGTTGGGGTAGTTCTCACCCAAAACTGTCTCATCTGTGGGACACAGAACAACCAATCAGAGGCTTTCATTTGAAAGGTCAGAGAAGAAATGGTCACACTAAAAAGATGGTTTGATGATAATAGATTGTCCTTGAACCTAAATAAAACTAAAATCATGCTGTTTACTAACAGCAGAAAGAACACGCACCAGCAAATACAAATAGACGGTGTAGACATTGAAAGGGTGACGGAAAATACATTTCTGGGGATCACAATAGATGAAAATATGAGCAATAAACCTCATATTACAAATATACAACATAACATGGCCAGAAATATTTCAGTATTGAACAAAGCAAAATTTGTTCTGAATCAGAAATCACTCCATACTCTTTATTGCTCTCTGGTTCTACCATATCTTACTTATTGTGTGGAAATATGGGCTAATAATGATAAAAGCCATCTTCAGAATGTGAAATAACCAAATTGTATACTGTGTATGTCCAACGCCCCCTTTTTGTTTTGAGTTTGTTTGTATTACTGTTGACATTTTGTTAAAAAAATTTGAAAAAATAAAGTATTTTTAAAAAAAGCACTCTTCACTCGCTAAATGTACTGCAAAAAAGGTCAGTAAGGATAATTCATAATGCCGCCTACAGAGAACATACTCACTCCTTATTTCTAAAATCACAAATACTTAAACTTGCTGATATAGTTAAGTTTTATATAGCCTAAAAACAACCAATTACCTTAAAATGTCATCCAATACTTCTCAACAAGAGAGGAGAAATATGATCTCAGGGAAGAACTACATTTGAAACACTTATATGCTAGATATATATCACTATATTGACACTTACTATGGTACCCATTATGTCATTGGGTGGTCATATCACCTCGTACTTCGGTATGTGATTAAAATTAAAATTAAAATTAAAATTAAAATTAAAATTAAAATTAAAATTAAAATTAAAATTAAAATTAAAATTAAAATTAAAATTAAAATTAAAAAAAACTTGAACTATATTAGGAAAGCAGGAAGTGAACAAATGTAACAGTTACTGATTGTAAAAGTACCAAATGGAGGGGTAGGATTTAATAAGCTTTGCTTCTTCCTACTCCTTTTGGACATGTGGAACTGTGAACTGATTATGTGATGCATTCAATTGTAATCTGATGCATTTTCAAATGAAATTAAACCATTAAAAAATAAAACACATTAAAAACATTTTTTTAATTAAAAAAAGACAATTAAATAAAATTAAATTATATTAGGAAAGCAGGAAGTGAACAAATGTAACAGTTACTGATTATAAAAGTACCAGATGGAGGGGTAGGATTTAATAAGCTTTGCTTCTTCCTACTCCTTTTGGACATGTGGAACTGTGAACTGATTATGTGATGCATTCAATTGTAATCTGATGCATGTTCAAATGAAATAAAACCATTACCATTACCATTACCATTACCATTACCATTACCTTTTTAGATTTGTATGCCCAGGGATCAACTGTTGATGGAGGGGCGGGGGGGGGGGGGGGGGGGTTATTACCTGTTTCAGCAATAATGGTCGGTTCTGTGACAGCATCGTTCCCATCAGCCCGCGGTACACTTGTAGTGATCCTCGCTTTTGGCGAAACGGTCGACAGCAAGACTGGCGCAGATGTCGTCATTTCTGCCCAAACAGGAATAAAGTCTTTATTTTTCAAGTTCCTTGCGTGTGTTATTGTTCCAACTCTCCTGTGTTCCAGTGAATAGCTACATAGGAACTGTTAAAAAAGCCCAATAATAAAAACAAAGGGCGCTGAAACGGCTGCATATCAGGGCAAACAATGGGATCCTATGCTGGGGTTTCCTACGCTGTAGGAAAAGCTGACACGGAGCTTCCTGCGCCGCCACAGAGCGAGCGTTGCGGTCTGATTCAGCTGGGGACAGGAAACACGTGTGAATGTGCGGATGCTTGAGGAATGTTTTGGCTGCGAGTGGACTGTGTGAGCGTGTGTATATGTCACATGGAATGTTGCTGCCAGTGATGGTGTTTGCCTATGCAGCGCCAGAATGGCTGGCCCAAACGGACTAACGCATACACACACACACGCACTTTGAAAACGGTCCCGCCCTCTTTCTGGCAGGTACCACTTTGAATTATGACTTCCCCCATCAACAAGCTGCGCCTTGTTCCAGTAGTAGCTCCTTATTATAACCTTTCTTCTGTGTGGAAGTCTTACATAAACTCCATGCTAATATATCTTAACTGATTTTTTAATGCAACAAAAACACTCGAGCCTAAAACTAATTAATTCAAAGCTTGGAGTTTTTCGGAGGTGTGAAGCAGTACCTACCGAGACAGTGCAAGCAACACTGGCCCTTGCGTAAGACGGGCACCCTGCAGTTGGCAGGCGGACAACGCTGAGAGAAACACTGAATGGTGCCGTTGTTGCAGGTACAGCTGGTGCAAGCGTTGCTCTTCCAGGAGTCTCCTGCCAGCAGGACATCTCCATCGCTGGTGATGCAGTACTCCTGCTGGCTGGTGTTGACTGGTAGCAGCGGGCCCTGCGTCTTATCTGTGGATGCACGGGGAGACGGGTTAGAATAAAAGCAGATACGGGGGTTCGCTTGCAGACCCTTTCAGCCCCGCTTGTCAACAACTGGAGAATTTCGGCCCATTCATTCAAAGGAGCATTTATAGGGGGGGGGTGTTACACCCGCAAACGTAATACAAATCTGCAGCTTTGAATGTAATAAGCAATTTCCCACAAACGTAATAAAATTTGCCTACTGCAAACATTTCTGATTCAAATTTAAAAATTATTACATACGTATGTGGGAAAGTGAAAATCTGTAAACGTAATAACTTCCCAAAAATGTAATATGAGACAAAATAATGACCTTTGTGGTTGTTTGTTCTTTCTTCTTTTAATGAGGGAGAAGGTGTAGATGTCATTTTGAGGATTTTAACAAGATCATTCTTTTTAAAAAAAAATTTTGTGGAAAAAATATTATTCAAAGAGTATCATTTGAATACATTAAAGGATTTAATTAAAAATAAATTATAATTTCATCATTAATAATTTAATAATTAAAAATAAATTATAATTTCATAATTAAAGATTAATTATGAAATTATAAAATTATAATTTTATTTTATGAAATTATCGAATAAAAATAATTTCATAATTAAAAATAAATTATAATTTCATAATTAAAGATTAATTATGAAATTATAATTTGTTTTAAATGTAAAAAGATAACATAATTGTGATAATTGCAATTGTTTTATTACAATTTTATTACAATTATTATTATTATATTTTATTATTTCTTTTGATCATTTCTTCCCCATATACGCACAAAATCACACATACAGTAATACACTGTAACTAAAACGCATATATACGCCCACAAACAAAATGTAATATTTTTTTTTTAGATTCAGTATTACGTTTGCAGTGGGCAAATTTTATTACGTTTGTGGAAAATTGATTACATTTGTGGGATTATTTCATTCAAAGCTGCAGATTTGTATTACGTTTGTGGTTTATTACGTTTGTGGGCAGTTATTACGTTTGCGGGTGTATCAGGGGTGTTTATAATGGGTTAGCATGTCGTCCAGAAACAGGAAGGTTGGTGGTTCGATCTCTGCTTCCTCCGTTCCAGACACTTCACCCACCTGGCCTCCATTGCACTGTATCATTGTGTTATCACCGTATGAACGCATGGTGGTGGTCAAGCTACGGTTCACCTAAAGAAGCTACAACAACCAATACAAGCTTAAAATAAAAAACATAATGCATGTCCAAGAATTTCATTGGTTATTGCTACCGGGGTGCTGCAATTACGTCTGCCTCCCTCTGGGCTCTAAGCTCCTCAGAAGATCCAAGGTTCAATCTCGGTTTGATGAGACAACTAGTATCTCAAATGAAGACACTTCCCGGCTGCATCTGCATGTCTTATCCAACTCCCAGAAACCTAACTGTCCCGGGTCCTGACCCCAAGTCTTGGCTCGCAACTGCCCTACTGTACATATCCATCATAATGTCCATCCATCAGTGGGATGCGTATTATTCCCACATTCCTGGTGACCAGGCCCATACATTTATCAAAGGCTAGCCTCCGACAATCTGCTTTTGTGGAGGCAGATGCCGCGATAAGACGGGGGCGGCATTCTCAAGGAGCAGCTCAGAGGTGCAGTCATGCATTGCTGATTTGTGGGCCTGGTGTTCGGGAGCTATTGCCACATATTGTCCTGAAGTGAATGGGACTTAGCTATAAATAAAGATCTTGGTGTGGCTTTGTGTCAGTTTACATGTGAGACACAGTTGACTCCTAAAGGAATGGTAGAGATGCAGCAAAGATAAGTTACTAAGACATAGATGACAGCAAGCTCCCTCTTTTTGTGTGTTGGCTGCAAGGTGAAAGGGGTCCTAATGTGCTGCTGCTGCTGCTGCTTGCCTGAGGGATTGCTAAGTAAACCCAGCCAGTCTTGACTGGTTTCTTTATGAGGCTGTGTGCCTGACATAAAACTACAAATTCCTTCACAAACCGCATTCACTTACAAAATTCACCCAATTATCATCTTAAAAAACCTCTTTACTCAGCACTTTAGGAACTTACCGGGACACGCATGACAACAGGCGTCCTTGTTTTTGGTAGGTGTCTGGCACAGAGCTGGGGGACAAACTTCTGTGTCGCACAGGACGCGTCCCTGTCTGCAGGTGCAACGTGTGCACTCATCCAGGTCCCAGGTCTCCCCCTCCACATAAAACTCCCCGCCAGGAGCTCTGCACACCACCATGTCCATCCCCTCGGGCATCCCGCTTCCTGACTCATCTGCAGTGGAGTTTGGAGGAGAGAAATGGGGTCAAAGTTTCAGACATGTTGAAATGGATTCATACACAAAGACACCTCAACCCCTTAAAACAGTAGCCCATAGTGGGGGGCAGAACCGTTCATTTCAGTGAACCGGACCATTCCGGTTCATTCAGTAAAAAGATCTGTTCATTTCGGTCATTTCAATCATTTTGTTCAGTTTGTTAATTTTGTTAATTATGTTAATTATGTTAATTTCGGTCATTTCAATCATTTCAATCATTTCATTCATTTTGGTCATTTCGGTCAGTTCGTTCATTTCAATCATTTAGGTCATTTCAATCAGTTCATTCATTTTTTTAATTTCGATAATTTCGGTCATTTCAATCATTTCGTTCATTTCGTTCATTTCATTCATTTCGTTCATTTCGTTCATTTCGTTAATTTCGTTAATTTCGTTCATTTCGTTCATTTCGTTCATTTCAATCATTTTGTTCAGTTCATTAATTTTGTTAATTTTGTTCATTTCAATCATTTCATTCATTTCATTCATTTCATTCATTTCATTCATTTGGGTCATTTGGGTCATTTGGGTCATTTGGGTCAGTTCGTTCATTTCAATCATTTCGGTCATTTCAATCAGTTCATTAATTTTGTTAATTTCGATAATTTCGATAATTTCGATAATTTCGATAATTTCGATAATTTCGATAATTTCGATAATTTCGGTCATTTCAATCATTTCGTTCATTTCGGTCATTTCGGTCATTTCGGTCATTTCGTTCTAAGGTCATTTCGGTCATTTCAATCATTTTGTTAATTTTGTTAATTTTGTTAATTTTGTTAATTTTGTTAATTTTGTTAATTTTGTTAATTTCAATCATTTCGGTCATTTCATTGCAATCATTTCAATCATTTAGGTCAGTTCGTTCATTTTGGTCAATTGGTCGTTGTGATCTCCCCCTGTACATAGTCCCGGTCAGCCGTGTCGAGTCAGTCCGTTCACTCATATTCACGTTCGTTCCGACTCAACAGCGCAACAACACGTGATGACGAGTTGTGTGTCGGTCATGAACGAACGGGTCAAAAGAACTACTTCTTTTTTGTGAACACGGAATGAACGAGGTCACCGACAGTGTCGGTCAACCTCTCGGTCTCGGTCTTTCAGTCAGCTAACCCCACCCACCCACAGCGTGAGGCAGGTTATTGATATTGGATTATATTGATATGTATCTAAAATCTCCAAAATTGGCTTTTCTGATATTCCACACTACAAAATAAGTAAAGTGTCTGACCTTCACACGTAGGACAACACTGGTCAGGCTTCACTACAGGGTGAGAGCAGCTGGGCACGGGACAAGATATCAGCACACACATCTCCCTTCCAGAATGACAGTAGCAGTCACGGCAGCCATCGTGCCAGCTTTGACCTTCCTCGTATCGGTGGCCGCTAGTGGTGAAGCAAAAGCTGGGAACTGGGACAGGAGCGGTGGTGCTGAGGCTGGGGGCGCTCTCTGAAAAAAATAGAATTAAATAGAAAAATATTAATGGGATATCCTGGTAAACGTTTGTGTAGCTTTGGTATTAGCATCAGTATTGGCCCAGTTCACTCATGGACGATCGGTATAGGAATCGTCAATCGCAATCCACTGGGATCGGTAACAAAGACAAACAAAGTGACAAAATAAGATGAAAAATAAATAAACAAATCAAGAAAAAAGAAAATCAATCAATCAGTGATAAATAAATATAATAATAATAAAACGGCAAATAATAAAAACTTAAGAAACCACGTATAGTTGGTGGGTAGACAAATTATTTTTTTCAGATTAAAATGAACAAAGCATTATTAGAGCCCTGTAGACATGACAAAACACGACTATAGTCACATTTATACTTTTTTTATTTACAACATATTGCGCAACTGCAGGGTCTTGAGACACATGCTAACTCGCAAACTAGAGAGCTAGCGACCTAAACGGTAGCCTTCAAGTTATTTCCTTTAAACTTAAATAGCCAAAAACTTACCACTTCCACACGGATAGGGAGGTTAACTATTAACAGTTATTTAACCTTTAACATGAACATTAATCAAACGTAATAATTTTTTCTGGGTACATGATACCATACAGCATCCATATCAAACTTGCGCAGGCCGCACTAACATTAAACTTTCATATCAAGGCGGGGGCCTCAAACTAGTGTCCTGCGGGCCACATTTGGCCCGTGAAGCATTAAAAGTATTTCTCAGTTCAAGCACAAGTTAAGATGTCTCATCTTTTTCTACAAATATTTTCCCAACACTGAATATTTGACCAAACCCCAGAAAGACGTATCCAGCTCTTTTAAAGTCAGGTAAACATCAGCTTGTTTGCAGTAAAAAGTCTGTGAGTGTGACTGTTTGTGCAGAGAGCAGAGGGTTGTACTGCCTCCGGAGTATTTTCAAGTCGAAATATTTATACCACAGCTATACCAGAAAAATAAACACTTACTGTAAAATAGAATATAAATCAGTCATCTGGAATTCAACTTGAACGTTGGAGGAATCTAATTAGACTTGCATCCATGGCTACTGGACAAAGCCAAATACAAACCAAAAACCCCAAAACGGCAAACATTTAATTCTGCTGAGAAGATCAGCCAGAGGTCACAGGAAATCAAAAGTGCAGCTTTTTGTAGCAAAAACTCAAACATCCGTTCTTCTGACATAGTGACATGTGATGGTGGAGTACTTTCGTTGGAGTGTGTTTTTCATATCGGGGAACAAAGAACAGTTCAGATGAACTATAACGGCCGCTTGCATCACTATATCATGGGTACATGAGCTACTTTACTTGCATGCAATACTCTTAGAACTACCAACTACAGCAATTTACAGTATTTTTTGGTGATTACTGTGAAAGTAAAACGAGGCCAGCATGTGAAATATGAACAATGGGGCAATCACAGACTGGACTTAATATATGCAATTATCAAGCTCTCCCACTGAGCCATTTGCCATTTTAGTGTTTTACAGCCGCTACTAGAGACAGCATACCTCTGGCAAGCCTTACAATTAGGTACTGACATTATAGTGTCTTAGGTACAGTTTATACAGGCTTATTTACTCTATAATGGCATGCAACAGTGGCAATGTATTACACTTGGACATACGCTACCGCTCAAAAGTTTGGATCACTTGCAAATTTCTTTGTTTTCCAAAGAAAAACACATTTTCATGCATTTCACAAACATTTTTATCCATTTCACAAATAATTAAAATTAATCAGATGATTTTCAAAAAAAATTGCATAGAGGCCTACTATCAACAACTGTCAGTCGTCTGCATCAATCTCCTAGTATGGTTGCTAATTCAAGTTCATCGTTTTATAAGGCTAATAGATTATTAGAAAACGCATCTAAAAATCTAAACTAAAACTAAAATCTCTTACCACTACTCCTTTCAGAGAGCAGCACAAACTGGGTCTAACAAGGACACAAAAACGATGCACAACTGTGCAAGAAGACAAATATCTGACAGAGTGGAGTTTAAGACAAAGACGCCTCACAGGTCGTCACCTGGCAGCTGCACTAAATAGTACCCGTCAAACACCAGTGTCAGTATCAAGAGTAAGGCGGCGACTTCAGGATGCTGGACTTCATGGCAGGAGTGCCAAGAAAAGGCCATATCTCAGAATGGCCAAAAAAAATTCCAAGTGATCCAAAACTTTTGAGCGGTACTGTACCTTGTGCATTTTCATTCATTCATTCATTCATTTTCTACTGCTTTTTCCTCACGAATGTCACGGGGGTGCTGGAGCCTATCCCAGCTGTCTTCAGGCGAGAGGCGGGGTACACCCTGGACTGGTCGCCAGCCAATCACAGGGCACATATAAACACACTCACATTCATACCTATGGACAATTTGAAGTCGCCAATTAACCTAGCATGTTTTTGGAGTGTGGGAGGAAACCGGAGTACCCGGAGAAAACATGCAAACTCCACACAGAGATGGCCGAGGGTGGAATTGAACCTTGGTCTCCTAGCTGTGAGGTCTGCGCGCTAACCACTAGTCCGCCGTGCCGCCCCCCCTTGTGCATTTCATTACCAAAAATCAAAATTATGCACTTTTGATCAAAATGCGACAGCTGTACTGTTATTCTGGAATACTTGATGCGGCCCAGCAGGTACGTTGACATTGGGATCCTTGAATTGATTATGCATGGACAGCATAGATGTTTGGAAATTCAGTATAGCCTGTGACTTTAACTACAGTCACTTTGTACATGCACTTGACACAAACCCTTCCATCCATCCGTATGCTGGAGCCTATCCCAGCTAACTTCGGGCGAGAGGCGGGGTACACCCTGGACTGGTCGCCAGCCAATCACAAGGCACATATAGATAAACATTCACACTCATATTCATACCTATGGACAATTTGGAGTCGGCGGACACAAATCAACACCAGTAATAACCCCAACTACCTCGAGTTGGCCTTGACAAGGACAGGATATTAGATTTATGAAGTACAGTTCGGAGTGTGTGGTACCTTTACACATGCAGATGGAGCAGCCCTTCTTGTTCTGCTTGTAGCCGTCATTGCAGTGCTTATCACAGGTGAAGGGAGGACACTTGACACAGCGACACATCTCACAGCCATGCTTGTTGCGACTGTGGGGTGACACACACACAAACACACACAAACACACACTTGTAAATACCATGAAACATCCAAAAGAATACAAAATCCGGGTATGTTGTGGGTGGCACACAGTGAACACCAGAAGCCAAGGTTAGGTAGAATCAACATCTGGAGCTGATTTTTTTGCTCTTCTCTGTCTCGGCTCCCTTTGATGGAGGCCAACATGTGAGATCCCGGTGGTTTATACATCATACAAACAAAAGAAGCATTTTAAATTGAATTCAGATGCTTTCAATTTAACCTGAAACATCATTATTGCTTCAAAAGGCTCCCATAGTCTTCAAACTGAATTGGAACTGAGTATTGAATAATGAAAGTTGAACTACGGTCCTCCGTGCTCGTTAAAGTGATTAATTAGCGCAAGAAGTCGAGATAAATCATCCAGATCTAATTATGGGTCTAATAAAACATAGATGAGCAGCAAGTAGAGACAAAAGAAAGGCAGTCTATCTGCTCCTGCAGGTAACCACGCCTTCCTTACTAATGGACGCCTCCAGGTGAGCGATGACACCTGTTTCACACAGCAATGACCTAGTTATGTCTGAGATTGGAACTATGTTTAGCTTCGTCTGTCAGGAAGGCATAAATAAATCACCCAATGTCATTCAAGCCATTAGAAAGAGCACCGTGCGTGTCAAGGTTTGCACTCAAAAGCACCATGTCAATGCAAAGCAGTGGATACACTGTACACCAGGGGTCTCAAACTCAATTTACTTGGGGGCCAAGTCTGGGCGAGACTGGGCCGCATCAGGTTTTCCCAAAAAAAAACAAAAAACACCATTTATTAAAAACAGAAAAATGAATAAACTTTGCTTTGGTTTCGATTTTCTACAAGAAAAGCTCTGATAAAACATTCCACTGTTCTCAAATATCTTAATTTTTATTTTTCTGCACAAAATAAGATGAAAAATAAATAAACAAATCAAGAATAAAGAAAATCAATCAATCAGTAATAAAAATAAATATAATAATAATAATAAAACGGCAAATAATAAAAACCTAAGAAAGCACATATAGTTGGTGGGTAGACAAATTATTTTTTTCAGATTAAAATGAACAAAGCATTATTAGAGCCCTGTAGACATGACAAAACACGACTATAGTCACATTTATACTCTTTTTATTTACAACATATTGCGCAACTGCAGGGTCTTGAGACACATGCTAACTCACAAACTAGAGAGCTAGCGACCTAAACGGTAGCCTTCAAGTTATTTCCTCTAAACTTAAATAGCCAAAAACTTACCACTTCCACACGGATAGGGAGGATAACTATTAACAGTTATTTAACCTTTAACATGAACATTAATCAAAGGTAATAATTTTTTCTGGGTACATGATACCATACAGCATCCATATCAAACTTGCGCGGGCCGCACGAACATTAAACTTTCATATCAAGGCGGGGGCCTCAAACTAGTGTCCTGTGGGCCACATTTGGCCCGCGGGCCGCATGTTTGAGACCCGTGCTGTACACTGTACACTTTGGCGTCCTTGGTCTTGGGTGAGATGAGACTGAGGATTATGGGCCTGCAAGGCTAAATTGTAACAGCTGCCTATGAAGGATGAAGAGGGAACAACTGTAACGGCCGCTGTTATTGCAGCTCATGCTTTCATCCTTTCTCTCTTCTTCTCAGACATCCTGTGAAGATACGCATCAGGCTCATCTTGAGCCACCGGGCCGGCGTGAGCGTGTTTGAGATACCAGCACAATCCCGACGTGTATACATTTCATAAAAGGCCGCTTTTATCCTGGTGTGTTTTTCATCGTTGTGTTGAGACAGGTTGTCAATTTAGAAAATGAGAATATCGTCACGGGACGGAAAAGCTTCCAGATGTTTGACTGAGTTGGATGGAATGAGGAGGACAGGAGCCGGACCGCAGAGTGAATCACTCACACACACACACACACACACACACACACAGATTTAGAAACCTGCCGTAACCACCATGATGCATGCTTTTAATTGTGGCACAAACCAATGCAGGAATAGACTGATTTACTGGCATACTTTACTAAGATAAGAATTCCACTTTTAAATTTAGCAGCTTTGCACACCAGTTGTGGTTCAGCAGTGGGGGGGGGGGCAGATAAATGTTGAGGCGCTTGTGAGACCCTGACCCAAGGTAATATTTCTTTCCTTGAATGGAGCTCTTTATCCTTATAGAAGTTTCACATGACTTACAGGGCTTATATGGTAACACAAGGCCATCTTTCACATGCATAGGGTAAATAAATGTAATAATATAATAGTATAAATCTTATACACTTATGTTCTGACTAAAACAGTCACACACAGTCCATCTAAAAATGTGATGGCAAAGAAAGAATACAAATGAGTAGGACGGATGGGGGGGTGCAAAATTCCCATAATACTTACACATATCCATAGGGGCAGGTCTTGGTGCAGGTCAAAGGTCGGCACCTGGGTACGGGGATATTACATTCGCACACCTCACAGCCAAAGTCGTCTCTCTCGTATCCCATGGGGCATTGCAAGGAACAGTATTTTCTCAGGTCGGGGCAGGAGTCATCTGAAAGAGTAGAAAGCATACATCAGCGGAACAGGGAGACAGTCACCATGGAGACAGACTATTTTTGCAGAATAAGCGCATTTTACATATTCTCCATATTCCCGTGGTTATAGCCTAAAAAACACATTTGATTCAAGAGCAGAAGGGTAGCAAGAAAACCAACTTCTGCGGTAAAGCAGAGACTGGGTGTACTACCTGCAGCATCCCAGGCAAATACAAAGCAACAGGGTAAGGTAAACAGGGTAAGGTAATATCAGTCTGTGTTTTTATCATTCCTAGTTCTGTGCACTCAAAAGTAGCAGGCAATATCAGGTGTTAGTAGATCTATGGTTTGTCAAGTAGATGCAGCGGAAAAGGGGACTAAGTGGGGAAGTAATCCAATTCCAATGAATCTAGCGTGGAGTATCATCATGTAATGTTGTAGCTATTTTTAGCAATTCCATGCCAAATTCCTACATAACACGACAAAGTCTTACTTACTGTTGAGACATCGGCAGAGCAGACATCCATTGGTGTCTTGATAGAAGCCGTAAGGACAGTCCTTCTCGGAAAGACTGCAGTTTTCCAGAGGAGGACACAACATGGGGCTGACGGTTTCATATGAAGGCTCTGAAATAAGAAAATTCATTCATTCATTCATTTTCTATCACTTTTCCTCACGAGGGTCACGGGGGTTGCTGGAGCCTATCCCAGCTGTCTTCGGGCAAGAGGCGAGGTACACCCTGGACTGGTCGCCAGCCAATCACAGGGCACATATAGACAAACAACCATTCACACTCACATTCATACCTATGGACAATTTGGAGTCGCCAATTAACCTAGCATGTTTTTGGAATGTGGGAGGAAACCGGAGTACCCGGAGAAAACCCACACATGCACGGGGAGAACATGCATCACCATTAGCAACTTTATGTAAAATATGCCCATTGTACTGCGTTCAAAGACATCACGTAATTTAGGGTACATTTACTTGTTTTCAGTGTACTTAAATGTAGCTAATTTTTACATCCAAATTATGAGTTAGAAGGTGAGAATCCATCCATTTTCTATACGTTTTATCGAAGCGGGCATGCTGGAGCCTATCCCAGCTGTCTTTGGGCACTGGTCACCAGCCAATTATTATTATTAAGGGGAAATTCTAAGATGTTGCAATAAGCAATTACAAGAATAAACACAAAAACTCATTTTATAAGAATAAGTCATACTTTTTTTTTTAATTTAGGAAAGAAAAACATATTTTTAACCTGTGAATTGCAACATGGCCTCTTCGGGCGGGGTACACCCTGGACTGGTGGCCAGCCAATCACAGGGCACATATAGACAAACAACCATTCACACTCACATTCATACCTATGGACAATTTGGAGTCGCCAATTAACCTAGCATGTTTTTGGAATGTGGGAGGAAACCGGAGTACCCGGAGAAAACCCACGCATGCACGGGGAGAACATGCAAACTCCACACAGAGATGGCCTAGGGTGGAATTGAACCCTGGTCTCCTAGCTGTGAGGTCTGTGCGCTAACCACTAGACCACCGTGCCGCCATCAATAAGAAAATTAAGATTTTAAAAAAGAAAACTGACTTTCTGTACTCATCCCGCGAGGTGAGTGTAAAAAGACAAAAAATGTCACACAAAGTTCAGGCAAAAATCTACCCAAGTGGAAGAAACGGCACAATGCACTGTAACTAATTATGCTCACACACACACACAAAAAAAGGGGGATCCACTTCAATTATGTGCCTCCTGTTTTAAAGTGCTCCACTGTGTGCCTCACAGACAGGTGGGTCTCATTTTGGCGGGCAAGAGTAATAAAAGGGACACAAAGAACCCCACAGCTTAAAGAATGCTCCTTTAATGAGCCCATGCCGACATGGCCTCTGTAGCAAAGCTGTGGGGTCACAGGAGCCTCCAACACATGCTCAGCTCATAAAGATCTAAGTCATATTTATACAGGACTTGATTGTAATAAAAAAGACATTTTTACAATGCTCTTTATACCTTCGCAGAAGGGGCAACACTCCCCGGGTATCTTGACTGGATTCTGGCAGCTTTGTTTGCAGGCCATGGCTGTGCAGTGCGGCTCGCCATCCACACACTGGCAAAAGGTGCAGTCGTCCTCTTTCCACTGCTCCTCGTGGGCACGGAGCTTGTTGTTCACCCAGCAGCTGGCCTTTGTGCTGTCCATTGAAAGTAGCTCCACATCTGGGAGGAAGCAAAGCCATGCGGGTTAAAAAGGAAGTGGAGAATAATGAAAAACGGATTCAGATTGATGTGGTAGTTTGGTTTGGCGACCTCGGAGAGATCTGAAACCAATGCCTCAGACCGATGTATGTTATATGTCCATCTGGTGTGTGAGGACATGATGCTCCAAGGGAGCACTAATGAGAAAAGGAAACTGAATTTAGTTCCTAACGACTCTTGATTCCGATGCTTTTTTTAGAGGCTGGGTGATAAAAGTAGCAAGGTTAAAATGAGGTTGCTAAGCACGGTTCTTTTTGGATGGAATGTCTATCATGTCTGTCATGATATGAACATTACTATGAATTTCTTAGCGTATAAATATCAAACCATTTAACTTGCACAGAAATATTATAAAGATACTGTGGAGTTTGCATGTTTTTTTTCCGGGTACTTCGGTTTCCTCCCACATTCCAAAAACATGCTAGGTTAATTGGCGACTCCAAATTGTCCATAGGTATGAATGTGAGTGTGAATGGTTGTTTGTCTATATGTGCCCTGTGATTGGCTGGCGACCAGTCCAGGGTGTACCCCGCCT
Source organism: Doryrhamphus excisus (assembly GCF_037039965.1). Classification (NCBI taxonomy): domain Eukaryota; kingdom Metazoa; phylum Chordata; class Actinopteri; order Syngnathiformes; family Syngnathidae; genus Doryrhamphus; species Doryrhamphus excisus. Next base: position 15,389,576 of record NC_136370.1, on the reverse strand, counting down.
CCCAGCAACCAGCAACCCCCGCGACCCTCATGAAAATGAAAATGACTGAATGAATGACTCCGGTTTCCTCCCACATTCCAAAAACATGCTAGGTTAATTGGCGATTCCAAATTGTCCATAGGTATGAATGTGAGTCTATTTGTGCCCTGTGATTGGCTGGCAACCAGTCCAGGGTGTACAGCTGGGATTGGCTCCAGCATACCTGCGACCCGACTGAGAATAACCGGCATAGAAAAATGGATGGATGGATAGAATGTGTGAACTTTGCGTTATGTCTTTGTGTTGCAAATGTTGCACTGAGCTGCCTGCCATTTTTAGTTATTTTAAAGTTAAGCCAACTTTTTATCTGCTTCTTCTTCACTGATGCTTGCCTGCATCTTCTTTGCTATTTCTTGCCATCAGCGAAGTTTGCATTGCTGCCGGATTTGGATGCCTTAGGGTCTTGACTTATTTATGGATTTAACTTGACTAAGGGTTTGGAATGTGTACATTTCCTCATGTGTCCCTGACATGGCGTTAACACGGTTGGAGGTCACAGCCATAAATGCTCCTCTGTGTTGAAGCCCTTATACATCCATCCATGTGTGGTCTCAGCTGGGACTGCAAAGGTCAAGGTTTGATGCCATACTTTGACTACAAAGCAAAGACAAGTTAAAATGTGCTGCCAAAGGTCTTAAGTTGGAAATGATGTGACAGTTTTAAACCCTAAAAGAGCTTTCCGCTTAAACTGGATCTATAAAAATATATAATTTCTGTTGATTTACTAGCACTAAGTAGGTGCACTAATTTTCTTCACTGCATCTTTAATGGTAGCATTTAAAGGCAGCATTTGTCCCACGTGTACAGTGCAGTCTAGGTGACCTCTCCTGCAGTAACTTAAATGAGGTGTGAAAAATGTGAGGTCCACAAAAACAAAAACATTGAGATGGGTATTGCATCATTTTGCTGCTGCTGCTGCTGCTGATGTTCCAAAAAGTATGGTTACATGCATACTCTTTCATCGAGGCCACTCTGGCAGAGGCCTTTGCTGGCCTTCATCGGTCGTCTCCTGGCAAACAGAAATGTGGTTGCCATATGTGCAACAATCCCAAAAGGATTGTGTACATTGGAGAATAGAGATTTAAGCCCATGTGGATTTGCACACTGACAAAGTGGCGATGCATCCCAAATTGACCCTGAAATATGTCTTGTATGGCAGGTACAGTACGCGCCATGTAAAGTGCTGTAATAATAATAATAATGAAATTGCTTTATCATTATAGTTAATAAAGGTTTTATGATGGCAACAGTTTGATTTGGATTACTTGTGTTCTTTGTATGTTGACACGGGAGAAGCTTTGCCGGTTTGCCTTTATTCATTATTTTTTTTTACGGCTTGTCCTGTTCATGAGAGGCGGGGTACACCTTGGTGCAGTCGCCAGCCAATCACAGGACACAAACAGAGATTAACCTAGCATGCATGCTTATGTTATTTCAACTTACTTGAGGATCGAACCCGTTTCACGTGGTATTTTATTTAATGTGTAGTGTGTGCAAAGTACCTATGCAGACCGGGCAGCACTCGCCCTCAGGAATGTAGAAGTTCTCACAGTTGAGCTCGGCGCACTCGGCTTTGGAGCAGAAGGAGATTCCTCCCCGGCACTGACACAGCCAGCACGCGTTCATGCGATACACATCCCCATCGGAAAACTCCTTCTCGTTGTGAACACACTTGGGAGAGACTATTGAAAAAAAAAAAAAAAAAGTAATAAGCATTATTAACTTAAAATGATGTCAGTCGGTGAATTTTGATCACAAGTGCAGCATACAATCATTCATTGTCCTCTACTGGCATTCATTGGAACCAGTTGGCACTGAAGGGCACACTGAGGTTAACCACGTGAGGGTGAGATGGTGTATATTGGACAATGACGCTAAGGCAATGAGGTGGAATTTCACAGGGAATCTATCAAGCCTTTAAAAAGTGTCTGCCTCTTGTGGTGCGGAACAAAAGCAAACAGAAGTGGTTCTGAGGCTTTGGCAGAAAAGCGGGCTCGTGGGCTGGCGCAGGTGGAGTCAATCAATCCTGTCTTGGAAGCTGAATGCGATATAAAATTTATTTTGTTACACCACCTTTGGAAAACTGATTGAAGACTGATCATGTGAGCCCCAAAAGCCACAGTTAAAAGTTTCCACAGCGATGAGAGTGGTGTTGCACTGACTCATTCATGCAGTCAATGCAGTCATTCAACTTACATCAGGGGTCTCAAACACGCGGACTTTGAGGCCCCCGCCTTGATATGAAAGTTTAATGTTAGTGCGGCCCGCGCAAGTTTGATATGGATGCTGTATGGTATCATGTACCCAGAAAAAATTATTACGTTTGATTAATGTTCATGTTAAAGGTTAAATAACTGTTAATAGTTATCCTCCCTATCTGTGTGGAAGTGGTAAGTTTTTGGCTATTTAAGTTTAAAGGAAATAACTTGAAGGCTACCGTTTAGGTCGCTAGCTCTCTAGTTTGCGAGTTAGCATGTGCCTCAAGACCCTGCAGTTGCGCAATATGTTGTAAATAAAAAAAGTATAAATGTGACTATAGTCGTGTTTTGTCATGTCTACAGGGCTCTAATAATGCTTTGTTCATTTTAATCTAAAAAAAATAATTTGTCTACCCACCAACTATACGTGGTTTCTTAAGTTTTTATTATTTGCCGTTTTATTATTATTATTATATTTATTTATTACTGATTGATTGATTTTCTTTATTCTTGATTTGTTTATTTATTTTTCATCTTATTTTGTGCAGAAAAATAAAAATTAAGATATTTGAGAACAGTGGAATGTTTTATCAGCGGTTTTATTGTAGAAAATTGGAAAGCACTGAAAAAGTTTGTATATTTTTCTGTTTTTAATAAATACGTTTTTTTTGGGGGGGGGGGGAACCTGATGCGGCCCAGCCTTGCCCAGACCCTAGCTCCAGTAGCCCCCAGGTAAATTGAGTTTGAGACCCCTGACTTACATTAAAAATGACTTGAGGGATGTGCTGGGATGGAAGACCACTCCACAGTCACAGTCCTTGTGTTGGATGCAAACAGATCTGAAGTACTTTAAAGCAGCAAATGCGCACCTTCCTGACAGTTCCCCGCGCACCCCCCTAGGGGGGTACCGTCCCACTATTTGAAAAACACTGAACTATAGGAACCAAATATATGTTTATATGTCCTGTTTGTGCAGCAGGTGGTGCTGCAAGCTCAAGGGTGCAACAGTTAGGAAGTTTGTCAAAGAGCAATTAGCGTGGTGAATCTCACCCTGCTTGAGAAATAAATCTTTTCCTGTTCTACACACAAAGCTGAGCCCATCAGTAAACCTCAGTCCTCAGTCTTTCCCATCCAATCACTCAAAGTCCTCCTTCAAGCCAATAATGGAACAACTCTCCAAACAGGTGGAACATGGTGTTGCTGGAGCCCTCAGACCCGGACGAAGCCAAAGCCAAGTGGGACATACTCCCAGCCAAGTGGGCAATGGAAACATGTGAATCATTCCAAAGTGGATACAATGTGACAATGCCAGCATGTTGTGTTTGTTTCTAGTCTCTACAAAGCCTCGTTCCTTGGGGGGGATTTCTCGTCTGTCTGAGGGGTTTCATTTCTGCATACAAGTATTGATCAAAGTTGGCTACGGAAATGTCAGATAGAATTTTGTTTTTTGTAAACATTTTCAGAGCCAAACCATATTTATTTCAAAGGCTGGTACACCAAAGATTGGTGTGCTCCGTATTGGAGCCTTAGAGCATAGTATCTTTATAGTATATTTAATTAGTCTCTTTTTTTTGTCTACCGCAGGGACGAGCGGTGACACCGAGTCTCGCCGCATGTCCCCGTCCACGTCCCTGTCCATTGAACTTTGTGTCATGACACTCAGGCATGCATGCACTAACAGACAGTAGTGGCTGCACAAAAGGCATCAAGCCTTACACCCAAAGAGCAGCAGACACTTGTTATCAAAACACTGATCCCTTGGCCCCCATGGCTGCCATTCAGCCACCGCCAGCCTGCCGGACTCGATTATGCTCGCGACGGGCAGAATGGAGCACATAAAAAGCATTCCCATCAATGAACTGTTGAACCTTTTCCCTCTGGACGTGTGACCAGACAGGAACCCTTTGACACTGCACTTCTGTTGAACAAATTCATAGCCTAGGCACTTTTTCTGGTCACTAGGCTTGTTAAGTCCATTAATTCCAGGACGTGGCATTCATTTATACATGTGGAAGGGCCACAACGGGAATTTGTTCTGTTGGTAAAACAGTGAATATCTGTTGGGAGCACAGAGTAAACACAACACCAGCATATGTAGGTCCCCTCCTTGCCTCATTGACTCTCCTGGGGCCTGTAACATTGCGTTGCTGTAACAGTGTTGCAGAAATCTGCACAAATAGCAGCGAAGTCTCTCAGGGGGATATCTGAGGCACTCTGAGTATTTCCTGGATGAGCATTATAGGAAAATGTTAATGGTCTGCACAGGGAATTGCTTGAATCATTTGTATTTGTCTAAACTCTTTCGGAGGGTGGCACGGTGGTCGAGTGGTTAGTGCGCAGACCTCACAGCTAGGAGACCAGGGTTCAATTCCACCTTCGGCCATCTCTGTGTGGAGTTTGCATGTTCTCCCCGTGCATGCATGGGTTTTCTCCGGGTTTCCTCCCACATTCCAAACACATGCTAGGTTAATTGCCGACTCCAAATTGTCCATAGGTATGAATGTGAGTGTGAATGGTTGTTTGTCTACGTATATGTGCCCTGTGATTGGCTGGCGACCAGTCCAGGGTGTACCCCGCCTCTTGCCCAAAGACAGCTGGGATAGGCTCCAGCACCCCCTCGACCCTTGTGAGGAAAAAGCAGTAGAAAATAAATGAATGAATGAATGAATAAACTCTTTCGGCAGGTTTAAGACTGATTTACTTTATAAAATGACATCATAACGACATCATCCAAGCGATACACCATACACTATCCCTACATGTTCAGACCACATCAAAGTTTAGGTTGAATACACAATTTATGTCTTTACGGTTAACTTCTTCTACTTCACAGCGCCAACCGTTGATTATTTTTTATATTTTGGCAAAAATGACTTTCCAGTCAGCAACTGTGTGACTATTGAGAAGGCATCAGGGAATAATTGCCTCCAAGAAGGAGCTGAATCGCTTACTCCCGAAGCCACAACCACAACCCCCCAGTGTGAAAGCATTCGGAAAGATTCTATAGTGTGCAGTTGGGTAGAATCACCTTTCTGGCACTCGACAACATCGCAGCAGTCGCCGGGCTGACCGCTGGCCTTGCTGAGTGGCACCGCACGCTGTCCGCTCGGGCAGTGGGGCTGGTGACAGGCCCGGAGGTCACACGTGCACTGCATTGGGATTGAAGGGCAGCAACCAGCGGGGGGTGTGTAACTCTTGGTCAAAACCGAGTCTTTGGGGCAGGAAGGAACCTGCAGAGCAGGGCAAGTCACTCCGGCACACTTAAGCTCTTCTGAAAGAGGCACACAGATACAGGTGGGTGTAAGCATGCATGAATAACATGATGAAAAGACCTCCACAAGGAAACATTAAAAAGGATTTTGCAGCTTCTAACTCTGTGTACATATACGTACTTCTCTACAACACAGGAGAAATATGATTTCAGGGAAGAACTCAATATGAAACACTTAAATGCTAGGACTATGTTAAAAAGCCATAGCTTTTCAGTATGTGGAATCAAACTACGGAATGGATTGAGTAAGGACCTCAAACAATGCACGACGATGAGCCAATTCAAGAAACAATACAAGCAGTTGATGTTTGCTAAATACAAGGATGAAGAGTCTTGAACCAGTCATGATGTGCTATATATATATATCACTATATTGACACTTACTATGGTACCCATTATGTCATTGGATGGTCATATCACCTTGTACTTTGGTACGTGACAAAAAATAAAAAAATTTAGAAAAATTTAGAAAATAAAGAAAAACTAATAAACTAATAATAAACTAATAAAAAACTAATTAAAAAAACTTAAATTATATTAGGAAAGCAGGAAGTGAACAAATGTAACAGTTACTGATTGTAAAAGTACCAGATGGAGGGGTAGGATTTAATAAGCTTTGCTTCTTCCTACTTCTTTTGGACATGTGGACCATTACACTGTTGTAAATTCCCTCGTTATAATGTAATGTTTATTACAGGTACTTCATGTTGTTTTTGTACCAGGCACCTTGCAGGGCAACTACGGGGTCCTCAGTAGGACCACAGCCTAGCCATTGGGCACATTGAAAGCTTGTTCTGTACGGCATACAGTGCATCCGGAAAGTATTCACAGCGCTTCACTTTTTCTACATTTTGTCATGTTACAGCCTCATTCCAAACTGAATTAAATTAATCTCTTACCTCAAAATTCTACACAAAATACTCTATTATGACAATGTGAAAAAGTTTATTTTTTGACTTTTTTTGAATTTATTAAAAATAGAAAACAAAAAAATCACATTTACATAAGTATTCACAGCCTTTGCCATGAAGCTGAAAATTGAGCTCAGGTGCATCTTTTTTCCACTGATCATCCTTGAGATCTTTCTACAACTTAATTGGAGTCCACCTGCAGTAAATTCAGTTGATTGGACATGATTTGGAAATATGATAACTGTCTATATAAGGTCCCACAGTTGACTGTGCATGTCAGAGCACAAACACCAAGCATGAAGTCAAAAGAACTGTCTGTAGACCTGCGAGACAGGATTGTCTTGAGGCACAAATCTGGGGAAGGATACAGAAACATTTCTGCTGCTTTGAAGGTCCCAATGAGCACAGTGGCCTCCATTATTCGACTAGTCAGGATAGAAGGAAAAATGAATGCAGCAATATTTTCATCCAGGATATCTCTATTATTTTCATCCACGATATCTCTATATATTGATCATATTTATATGCAAATTAGGCGGCAAAATATCGCCCGTTGTTTTGTGTGCACCTGTGTATTACACTGACATTTGAAGTGCTAGCTAACCTGTTGCCGCCCTTTCGGTCACCAAATACAGTATATGTATGTGTATGTGTGTGTGTGTGTGTGTAAATTAGCATGTGCTCTTCTAAGCTTGTGACTTACATTTATGCTAATGTTCATTCGTTACAGAAACCAGACTCGTTAGGATATTATACTACTCACAAATTCATCTATTGGGTGGAAATTGGACTGTAAAGCAATAAAGTCCATACAGTTCTGCTACTGTGTCCGGACTCAATCTCTGACCGGAGTTCTGGTGAGGATGAGATGCTCCAGGGAACCTACCTAACGCACATACAGTCCACTCTCCCCCACAAATATAGTGAATATCATTCAGATCAGAAATGATACAGAAACAGAAAAGTTTCCATGTATATTGTACACAATTGTGTTGGCTTACACTTAGTAGTCGTCAAGCAACAGTGGAACAGTGTTACTTTTACATTTACACGTACAGTTCGCCTAAAACCCAAGTTCACACAGTTATCCAACTCAAACCCTCCCCACAGTCATTAGATCTACACTCCAGTCTGCGACAGCTTTACGATATCCTGTCAAGGTGCTACTTTAGACGTGACAAGGCTTTTGAATATCCCGTCTGAGGGGCTCAGATCCCACCCAGGATCGTTGGACTGGATCACAATCCAAACAGGCCCTCAACAGAGCTTTTCTTCTTCTCCTTTCCACTCCCCTTCAGTTGGCATGCCTTGTTCTATACATTCAGTATAATAGCTTCAATAGTTTTAGGAAGGAAATTGGTGCAGGGCTACTGCAAATGTTTTGAAGACTGGTCTGGAAAAGAAAAGTGGAAGGCCCCTCTGTAGCAACATTGTTGCAAAACAGAATCTACCTTACAAAGATTGGATTACCCAACCAAATGGGCATCACTTCTATTCTGGTCCTCAGGGCTACTGTAATGTGAGGGGACCAAGGGAGAAGAGCAACGGTGTTGGGGAGCAGACTCATTATCTGTGTCAAAACGATCAATCACTTCATGGAGCAATTCCCTAGATTCGTTCCTGAACGTCCATTATGAAAACACTTGAATTGGCAGCTTAACCGGGGCAGATATGATATACGAGAAAAATTCATTTATTACATCTCATTTAAGTATGTGCTGACATAGAATGTGTCAACACATTTGTTTGGGATTGAGATTCAGATAAGGAACAATATTGAAAATATTTCTGCACGTACATGTGGTTGACATTGTTTAAGAACTTTTGGGGTTTTGGTTGCTTTTCCAGTTAATGAGCTTCCCAGATTGCAGCAGCATGCTCAGTCTGTTGGCTCCATGCTGCAACATGACTCCATCTGAGGATGCGTCTCATCCTTGATATTTAAAGAACGACAAGAGGGGCCTCCTGGGCCTTGCCAAGGAGCCTAGAACCACAATGACCTAGAACTTTGAAGTTTTAAGATTAGTTGGATCTGCACATCAAACTGTCCACCGCTGCTCATTGCTACTTTTAGAGCAGGGGTCTCAAACACGCGGCCCGCGGGCCAAATGTGGCCCGCAGGACACTAGTTTGAGGCCCCCGCCTTGATATGAAAGTTTAATGTTAGTGTGGCCCGCGCAAGTTTGATATGGATGCTGTATGGTATCATGTACCCAGAAAATATTATTACGTTTGACTAATGTTCATGTTAAAGGTTAAATAACTGTTAATAGCTATCCTCCCTATCCGTGTGGAAGTGGTAAGTTTTTGGCTATTTAAGTTTAAAGGAAATAACTTGAAGGCTACCGTTTAGGTCGCTAGCTCTCTAGTTTGCGAGTTAGCATGTGTCTCAAGACCCTGCAGTTGCGCAATATGTTGTAAATAAAAAGAGTATAAATGTGACTATAGTCGTGTTTTGTCATGTCTACAGGACTCTAATAATGCTTTGTTCATTTTAATCTGAAAAAAATAATTAGTCTACTCACCAAATATATGCGGTTTCTTAAGTTTTTATTATTTGTCGTTTTATTATTATTATTATATTATTTATTTATTACTGATTGATTGATTTTCTTTATTCTTGATTTGTTTTTCATTTTATTTTTCATCTTATTTTGTGTAGAAAAATAAAAAGTAAGATATTTGAGAACAGTGGAATGTTTTATCAGAGATTTTCTTGTAGAAAATTGGAACTTAAGGCTAAGTTTTTTAAAATTTTTTGTTTTTAATAAATGCGTTTTTTTTTTTTTTGAAAACCTGATGCGGCCCAGTCTCACCCAGACCGTAAGTAAATTGAGTTTGAGACCCCTGTTTTAGAGGGTTCGGCCTGAACTCTGCTTGCATTGCAATTAAGTAGTCATTTTCAAAATATATGCACATGCCGCCGTTTTACAAAGTTGCTTATTTGAATATCTACACTAGTGATGGGTAATTCACAAATGATCCGGCTGTTAGAGTCTTTGACGTGAATGAGACATTTGCGTTTGTCTGTTAAACCCACACATGATTGATCAAATCTATGTGTTGAGACTGAGCAAAATAAGGATTGATGGATTACAGACACAGTCACGGGGATGAAAGACACTGAGAAAACGTTGCTACTAGGGATGCTGCGCTCAGTGTTTACATCACATGAATTAACCGTTTTTCAATTTATTTATGATGAGTGGTATTGGTCAGGGGCCCCTGGGGAAAAAATTGAGATCCATTTTCAAGGAAGTTGCATTTAAACTCACACAAAGTGTGTCTAAACAATTGCCAAAAATGACAACAAGTGAATGACAACAACTGTTAAATAACAGTCTTTTGCCCCTTTGACTGTGACTGCTGCTGTGAATGTGGTTTGGTGGGGAGAGTACTCAAAGATGAAACTGAATGGAAAAACGTTTTTTTTGGCTTTGATAAACTGAAGTATCTTCACAGTTCTGCTTGCTCTAAAGACCTGGATTGCCACAAAGCGCTCAACGATTCATAGAAAACGAAGGGGAACTGATTTTGGCCTGGAGTTAAATAAACGTCTTGGGCGTCTACATGTGTATGTCTACAGTCCGTATACTACTACGTCTACTGCACATTAGTTGAAGGTTTTGCATACGAAAACCTCTAAGTCATACAAAATGCCCTGGAATGATCCTGTTGTGCACTGAAAAACACTTTCCATTTATTGTATATCTCCCAGAGAACGCTGATTACGCCTTCACGCTGATAATAGCTGGGGTTAGAGTGCACTGGGAAAGCAGCTGTCTGACCCACCATTGTCATTCAAATGAACAGAATAAATCAAATCCATTTGCAAAAGCGTTCCTCTCCTGCAGTTCCAATTAATGTAATTTTCTGTCTGGCACATTTTCAAGCACAATAGAGGATGGGAAAAGTCAACAGCAAATGGATTTTTTTTCCTGTGCTGTTTGTGTTCTCTCACTGAGCATAGATGGCTGTAATTAGAAGCCCTTTTTTCGCATTGTAATGGCGGCCCTACCCCTCTATGCACATACACAAAAGGCCTGATTTGTTATGCTTGATAAAGTGTCTCTGCAGGAATCACATTTGTGCTCCAGTATGCTGGTAAACTGTAGAAAAACCTGAAAAATAAATGTACCCACTCCCTCACAAGCAAGCAAAAAGATACCTGGGGATGGTCTTCCATGAGGTGGGATAAGGTTATTTAGCACAGTTTTGTAAACAATGCATATTCCTGGCATCACAGCGGCTCATTGAAGAAAGAAAAACACATCCTTTCTAAATGGTCTTTTTCTTCACTTCCAACCAGGGCACAAGGCGAGCAGTATTTCCCTCAACCAGAGTGCTTGAGCCAAGCAGAGGAGGCTTGTGTTGACAGCCTCCGTTTACTCATGGAAAAAAGCACACAATGTAAGTTCTGTTCACTAACTGACTTTGGAAGCAAGTCAGTGGAGAACAAAGCTGTCTTAGTCCAGCTGCCCTCCGCGGGTTTCTGGTCTGTCCTCAGGTTTTATAAAGTTGCTCCACAAAGGGGACACATCAGGGCCGTCGCTTGTGTACAACTGTGGGGGGCCTGGCTCGGTGCCCACCAAGCAGTTACAAATGGGAGCGTCTGCATTGTTTTCTGTGTGTACCAGCAGGTGCGAGATCCACAAGACCCAAGTGGGGAAATTGAGATCATAGCCAGAAGCTTGTGGATGTGATTGATGTGCAGCAGTTTGGTCAGAGAAGATGAAGACACACTGGATATACGTATACCCAATAACCAATAATAAATATAATAGTGATACATAATATAGAATCAGTAATATTAAGTGGATCCACATCAGTAAAGATGTGTACATTTGGAACAAAACCTTGGAGTTTGTTTTCCACATACAGTCCTACATTGGAGAATGTTTTCCCACTTTGTGTGGGTATGAACAGGTACGAACACAGCAATCAAACTCAAGTTTCCAGTAGTTCCCATACGTTCATTTATTTGTGGCGGCCTGCCACTAATAAATCTGAGCCACCACGAATGGATTTGGCACTATACCTGTTACCTGGTAGAATTCCCACGCTGTACGCATTAAAAAAGAAGGCAGGAAGTGTTTATTGCGTAATGCAGTTACTTAGTAATTAAATACAAGTGGCTACAAAAGCATGGAGAATTCACTGTGGTGGTAGAGAACCTGACGTGCCCAGGGAGTATGCATTAGGTGTGGAAGCGTGCAGCTCAGGCTTTTGACTAGCGGGAGTCATGACTAGCCATAGTGCTAAGATGACACAGCTTGGAGACACTATAGCACTAGATACTAGCAATACATAAACCACGGGTGGTCCAAGTCCACGGTGGCTTGTTTTTTGACATTTTAGAGTTTAAATGACCGAAAACTGATTGGAAAATGGAAAAATAGAGCAAAAAGGCATAATGTAACGTTGTTGCCACCTCCAAGTCACATGACCAGGTGTGATGGTTGTATACTGCAGTTGTTGTCATTCTCCTCCAAAGTGGCTCATTCCATTTTCTTAGCGAACTGCTGATCTGACACTGTGGGCCTGTCGTTTCCAATTAACCGAACATGCATGGGATGTTGGGAGGAAGTGGAAGAACCCTGGACTGGTCGGTATTACTTCAGTGGTTTGAATATAAATTAGGGCGGCACGGCGGTCGAGTGGTTAGCGCGCAGACCTCACAGCTAGGTGACAAGGGTTCAATTCCACACTCGGCCATCTCTGTGTGGAGTTTGCATGTTCTCCCCGTGCATGCGTGGGTTTCCTCCCACAATCCAAAAACAATTCCAAATTGTCAGGTATGAATGTGAGTGTGAATGGTTGTTTGTCTATATGTGCCCTGTGATTGGCTGGCGACCAGTCCAGGGTTTACCCCGCCTCTCGCCCAAAAACAGCTGGGATAGGCTCCAGCACCCCCGTGGTAGAAAATGAATGAATGAGTATAAATTACAATCTTAAGTTCTTTCCAATGCTACTGTATTAGAAATTACTACTCTACCACAATAATAAATAATAAACATATTGTTAAATAATATGACGTGGTGAGGGTATTAAATATGAATACAAACTGGGATTTCACATCTGTGTGTCCTGATGTAGTTGCCATAGAGTGTATATTTGCTCATACTGCTATCTATCTGTGAGAGGCTGATAAGGCTCTCTTATTATGTGCTGCCAATTGTACGACTCCTCTAAACATTGTTTATGCTAATTCATATCAACAAGCAAAAGGAGGGGAATTCCTTCCAAATAGCAGCGTGAGGCCTTATCAGGAATAACACATATGAACTCTCCTTGAGTGTAAAATGAGCAAACACCACCCTTCCAAGCAAAGGCCCTGACAGAAATACCTCATCAAAATGTTTGGCTTCACTTGTGATTTCCTATCTTCCTGTGTCTGTCCCCGCCTCCTTACACTTATCACATCCTCTTTAGTCCCGGACATGTGGGAGTGTCTGCTCACCATGTTGCCTGAGACCAAATGTTTGCAGCCACATTACATCAGCGATTTGTGAACTGGAGGAGAACCAGACTGCTTTGAAAATACAAGCGGTAATAAGGTCATTGGAGGCTGCAGGAGCAGTCTCTTGACACGCAGTCGGGAGATTGGGAAGACCCGGATTCGAATCTCTGCTTGGGCATCTCTGTGTGTGTATATACGCAGGTTTTCTCCGGGTACTCCACTTTCCTCCCACATTCCAAAATCATGCATTTTAGGTTAATTTTAGGTTAACTTCAAATTGTCCATAGGTATGAATGGGATTTTTGATCAGTTCAAGGTGTACCCCACCATTTTTTATTCCAGTTGGATTAACCTGTCATTCTGCTTTTTATTGGTTGATTTGAAATGGGATCTAAAGTATTATGCTCATTTTGGGCCCTTTGTATTGAGTTGTGGACTCCTGTAGAGCAGCTACACATGCACAGGAAAAGAAAGATCTTCCAGAATCTGCACCTATTCCAGCTGTATTTCCTTGGATTGTCAAAACAGTCTGTCACTCCGCTGTGATTGTTCCCACTTCTAAGTGCTCGAGGAGCAGGCAATTACAACTTGTACCTGTGCATGCCCATATAAGGAAGACTTCTCACAAGGCTGACTGTGAAGTCACAGTGATAGGTGTTAGAAAAAACTCTCTGAACCCAAGTGTTCAGAGCCACCTCAAACTTCTTTTAGGGCTCACTTCCAAATACCGAAATCTTATTATACGAAACATCGGCGTAGTTTAACACGAGAATACAACATTCTAACAACATGTATAGGTCGGAAAAGTGGAAAAAGCAGAATAGATGTCCCTTTAGTTTTCAGTGTGGGAAAAAATGCATTAGCAAAAAATATTGAATTTGTCATTAACTATTCCAATTAACCGATTTGTTTACAAAATAAGCCATTTCTTTTCATACAGCTCTTACATTGGATCTTATTAGATGTATTTTCAGTCTGAGGATAATAACATCACTGTGGACTCTAAGAAAGGGGAGCAAGTAGACCTCTAACCATTAAGTTCCGTTCATCTTGATGGCAGAAAAATGTCTGCCTGAGACAGACAAGATAATTATCACACGCAGGCAGACACGTGCACAAACACAGACTCAGACACACAGGCTTAGATGTACACATATACCGCTTCATCAAACAAGTGTGATGATATACCGTATAGCCGCAAGGAAGTATTTTTGCCTCTTGCTTAATGAGAGGTATGCATTTGTGTGCGTTTGTGTGTATCGTGAGAATTTCAAAAGCTGTTGAAAAATGTTGTTTACACTTTTCACTGTTGTGAATTTAAACTGTCATCAGTTGAGTCTTAATAAATTATATATATATATATATATATAGTGATAATAAGTGATAAAACGTAGACCTGGCAGCAAGCTTCTGGAGTTAGTGGTGATGCTTTTGATGAATATGCTGTTTCCTGGGGGATTTAGCACAACACCTTTTTAAATGCCCTATGTATTTTATCAGGCGTGTAGGAAGGTTTCAAAAGCTGAAAACCTCCAGTCACAGTCACATGTTTCGGACTTCACTTATAATGCTGCAAAGTTTTCCACAGGCTTTAGTTTTGTGGCTGTACGACAAGGTTAATCCTCTTAGGTCAGAAAGTTTCCTCCTGTCACTCAGGAGGCAGTCACTTGGCTCATGATCTAAATCAGGGGTCTCAAACACGCGGCCCACGGGCCAAATGTGGCCAACAGGACACTAGTTTGAGGCCCACGCCTTGATATGAAAGTTTAATGTTAGTGCAGCCCGCGCAAGTTTGATATGGATGCTGTATGGTATCATGTACCCAGAAAAAAATATTACGTTTGATTAATGTTCATGTTAAAGGTTAAATAACTGTTAATAGTTATCCTCCCTATCCGTGTGGAAGTGGTAAGTTTTTGGCTTTTTAAGTTTAAAGGAAATAACTTGGAGGCTACCGTTTAGGTCGCTAGCTCTCTAGTTTGCGAGTTAGCATGTGTCTCAAGACCCTGCAGTTGCGCAATATGTTGTAAATACGAGTATAAATGTGACTATAGTCGTGTTTTGTCATGTCTACAGGGCTCTAATAATGCTTTGTAATTTTAATCTGAAAAAAATAATTTGTCTACACACCAACTATATGTGGTTTCTTAAGTTTTTATTATTTGCCGTTTTATTATTATTATATTTATTTATTACTGATTGATTGATTTTCTTTATTCTTGATCTTATTTTGTGTAGAAAAATAAAAATGAAGATATTTGAGAACAGTGGAATGTTTTATCAGAGCTTTTCTTGTAGAAAATCGGAACCAAAGCAAAGTTTATTCATTTTTCTGTTTTTAATAAATGTGGGTTTTTTTTGGAAAACCTGATGCGGTCCAGCCTCGCCCAGACCCTAGCTCCAATGGCCCCCAGGTAAATTGAGTTTGAGACCCCTGATCTAAATGAAGAAACTAACACCAAGACTATCACAGTTAGCATTTTGGAAACGTTGCACAGGTGGAGGCACTATTAGGTATTATTGAATTGTTTGTTGATAATATATTTATGTTGTCAGAGGAGTAGAACTTAAAAAATGCGATTAATCTGTTCTACCCACCCAAAAATACAAACGCTAGCATCCATGTATTCCTTATGTCTTATGATACTTGATATGAACCATAAAGTGGTCTGCCGCGTGACAAAGTGGTGATATGGTGTGAAGGTTACCTGCAGCTTCTTGGCACTGGCTGCGGTTGATGTAGGTGAAGTGGTGGCTGCAGCTCTGTGATTCGCACACACAGCCGTCAGTAGTCAGGTTACATCCAGAAAACGTGCAGGCTGGATCTGACGGTCCCACATACTTCTGCCTGTGTCTTTCCCGGGGTTCGTGGTTGCGACCATCTGGATGAGCAATAGCAACAGTTGACATGAGTCACAAAGACAAAGTGGGAAACCAGAAGTCGTGACTTGTGTGTCATCACTATGATATCTAAAGTAGCGTTAGTCACCTCCGGGAAAACATCAGTTGTGGATTAGGACCTCTCAGATTTGTATGTACATGATAGAGTTGCTTAAGAGTGAAATGGGAGAAGGTGGCTCACCTGAATGGGCCTTCATGCAGGCCTCTTGGTCTGGGTAGGTGAAAAAACCCAAGCAGGTGTGTCTGGCATCGCAAACACACTGATCTTCTGCTCTGTCACATCCTGTCATCAGGGGGCATCGTTCATCCTCCAAACCGGCCTCTGGATAATCTGGAAGCTCTGCCAATGAGAGTATAGACATTTTGGATACAATGTCAAATTATCATTTATTAAACTCCTTTTCAGGCAAAAAATAATCTTATTCCCAAGATTCCCAAGTTCAATTCCTGTATATAATGTATTTTCTGGGAGGTTAGACGTAGTAATTTGCTTTGCAACACTTATTGAGGTGGCAAGAGTAATTCTGGGATCCCCTTCCTCCTTCTCTGTTGTTGTGCCATGCCACTGCAACCGTTGAGCCCATTTCTCAGTCTTTTGTTCCACAGCATGGGGCGCTCCCAGGGTTTGAATCCCTACTGCTTCCTAGAATGCCTCCTCTGTACCAAGGCCACTCGCAATAAAACCCCTTACACACTACACTGTTCCTTTGCCAAGCATGCCTATGCCACTAAGACGCCACATCCACGCTAAGCCACGTATTTCTAAGCCACCGAATTTCACTATTTCAATGAACAGTAGCAAGAGGCGACGTTGCTGAATAACCATCATTAGCCATATTGTTCCTTTCACATTGCACGCATGACTAAACACCAGCGCATATAGCAATTTACTCTTCTTCATAGCTGTCAAAGATCAACAGGAGTGGCAACGGCGTAAACAGGATGAGACAAACTGTGACACTTTCCCAAGCATGTGGCCACCATGCCTCATTAGAACCACGGTGACGCATGATTAGAGCTTATTAGAAGTCTCTGGCGTTCTTCTCTAAACATACCAGGAATGTAGCCTATGACTAAGAATCCTGTTGGAGGAACTATATCAAACACTCAGAATCATTCAATATAGTAGAAAAAATACCACTCAGCAAGAAGGTAATGTTACCTTCATGTAACCAAGGCCAGTCGAAAGGAACCTTTTCAATAAACCAAACCAAAACGGTTGCTCTGATTTCCCGTTCACCTCTAATTGATCCTCATCTGAACGTGTTTTTCCTTTCCTTTTCTCATGAGATGGTTGCTACAAAGGTGCCTGTCTGTACCAGGGGTGTTGTTTATGGCACTTACGGAAAGGCAAAGGGAAAGAGTCAATGAAAGACTGGATTTTGTTTATGTTAAGCTGCTCCGCCTCGCCTGACCACAGTCAAGTCTGACCTGGTTATCTCGCATCTTGCGTGGCATGACTCTGGCAGAGGCCCGTGGCTCATCCCAGGGGGATCCCTCTCTCAGCCACTCAGACTGCTTGTCTTGGCATCCACAATCGGGATGGGAAAGCTGACCTCTAGAGGCCCTCTGGCTGATAGAGAGCTAAAAAGGAAGTCTTTGAAACATTAGATAATACCAAAGGAAGGGAGAAGGTATGCGAAGGAGGGCACTGGACAAAGTGTCCGTGTAAGATTCTGGTACAAGCTATGCTAAGTTGAGGAAAATTCACGTGGGAGGGCAAACGCCATGACACGAAAACATCTAAACAAATCCATTAGCAGCATGTACGGAATGATTTTTACTTGACAGGAGCATCAGTGATAAGTCAAGAGTCAGCGCTGGTTTCCCTTTGAAGCAAGTAACTGTATACTCAAGACACAGCATGCAAACGGAAGGGGCTGCATTTCATTCACATATTTTACATATTTGGTCTGCACTCTATGTAGACAATTTATCTGAACTGCTATTTTCTTTTACGAGCAACATTTTTCTCAGGCTAATGCAATCATTTCTGTTTATTAGACCTTCAACAAAACATATCATTACGTCGTATCCAGTTTAAAAAAAACAGTCATTTTTAGAATATTTCAATGACAGCGTCCTCTTAACAGAAGATTTGTTTGGGTTTTGCAACATGCCAAGCTGATGTAAGACAGCAAATGAAAAGGGCATCTAACGTGCACTGTAAGATTCTTCTTTTGACCACCCAGGAAAACCAAAAGAGGACCCATAAAAAGCAGGGATCAGAAAGTGGAAACATTTACCCCCAAGCCCCTGATTGCAGGTCTAATCACTTTAAGACCTTTGGAGCTTGAGGAGGGAAATCTGGGATCAGTCTCCAGCAGTCTTCCTACCGTGGCCCCTGAAAACACACCGTGAGGTGTTGATTTACCCCCACCTAGACCTTCTGGCTGCATGTATGCGTGTGTGACTTAAAGGGTCAACAGCATGCTCCAAAACCCCAAGAGCCACAAAACCAGAAAAGCCATTAGGTCCAAACCTAGTCATTTGTAGACATGTCCTCCAGACACTAGGCCAACATGTTCATAAGGCATAATCAATGAGACGCCCTCGGGGTCGAGACCCCTGCTATGTCCTACGTCCTGCTTCGGCCACCCTAACAGTGCGGTGGGGGCTGGAGGTGGAGGTCAAGGGTAGCAGACACCCACTGAGAGCTGTCAGTCCTCTTCAATCTTCCCAAGCATGCTGGACACAATGCAGGTGGAGAGTCTGCTCAGTTGTTCCTCAGGGGGGAAGCCTTGTGAGGAACCTGACACCCCCCCCCCCACACACACACACATTTCTTTGAAACCCACAAAGTTGCAGCAACATTACGCAGAATGAGCACGTCCCAAGAGTAACGCAGCTCGTTCTGCTTGGCAGCAGAACATAAAACATCATCAAAAGAGTCCCAGCTTCTCTCATTTGTGACACATCTCGATTGCAATAATTGGAACGATTTGGGATCATTTCAATTCTCATAATTGAAACCTTTCAAAGCTCATGTGTCTGTAATCCAGTTTGCTAAATGAACTGTCATGCTCTGCAAATGACAGTAACCAAAACCTGGAAAAAGGAGCTTAACATGACTCTCCTATTGGCCTTCAGAGTCTTTAAAAGCTGTGAACCCACTCAAACACTTGGACTTGCATTGGACTCCAGGTTATTTTTTGCACTGGCTGTACTGTAAAGGCTAGTGAGCAGGGTCCCTAAGATGTATTTTTGAGGACACCACCACTCTCACAAAGCCATTTTACCCTAAATTGATTGATAGAAATAATTGCTTTGTCCCTCTTTCAGGCCAAGAATATACAACAATGTTCCGTGGAGGGTACTACCCACCAAAGGAAGTTCCAAGATGCAACAACAATGATGGAATGTTTCTGAACGTGTACATCGGAGTCAGTCCCTATCTACACTCATGTATGGGAATTGTAGTGTCACCAGTTTTCCACAGTCCAAATGTACAGGTATGCTTATAAGGTAGTTTAGGTTGTAAAATCCAAGTACCAAAGGTATAAAAATATCACATTTGAAGGAAGGAAGGGAACTGTAACTCTGCACATTGACAGTTTTCTGCAGGTGTACTTAGAAGTCATTTTAATTTCACAAATACAACAATAACTACTGTACATTACTGGTCTTTGTACTTTCTGGGGAATGTACTGTACTGTATTGTTAATACTTTGACTCCAAGGTAACAGGCTAAAGCTAGAGCTAAAATAGGCACGTCCATTGAATAAAAGCCATGTTGTCCAACAGCTTTACAGATACCACCCCAATGACAAGCCATTCCCTGGAACATATGATCAGCACTATTTACAAAATAACCCACTCACCTTTACAAACACCAATTTCCGGGATGATGGCAGCTCCTGTCGCGTTAAAGGAGGCACACGTCAGTCCCAGAGCACAGTAGCCGAGGCTCCAGTCCTGCCCACCGCACGGCTCCCACTCCAGCCGGGAACAGTGCTCACAGCATCCGCATGGATCCTTGGCCAGGGTCCGGCCACCGTCGCAGGCTTGTGTTGTCTTGACGGGACAAGTCCGGAGATGGCACGGCGTGCACTCGTCAGCTATGAGCGCCCGGACCACGCAAAACACGACCGACAGGAAAACTGGACACTTGACGAACATTTTTTTATATATTTTAAAAAAAAGTGTTCAATTACACGCAGATAATCGATTAGCAAAGACTAAAGCACTCACTGCAAAAAAGTTAGAAAGTCCCCTATAAAGTTCAATGTCGATGTTCTCTCACCAAGCCACTTTAGTGGCACCCACGATCCAAGATGGTTGGCCAAATGTAAAGTCCCGAGTGGCTCATGTGATGAAAGGAATCCTAAAGCTTGATTGCGACCTACTGCTTACTTGCCGCCGCTGACAGCCTCACACCATAACGCAATCTGAGACCCAAATTGACACACAGCAGGCATTTAGAAATTAGCGGTGCACCCCCTCCCCTGATTGACACCCGCACCGACCAGTCACAAGGAGCCAAAGCACAGGGGAGGGACTGGCGGAAAGAAACCTCGTGGTTACGCAATGGTGCAGCTTTACTGTAAGTGGTTTTCAGTCAGGGTCTGGAGAACTGGAAGAAAGCATACATGTGCAACTAGTGTGGCATGCTCAGAAAATATGACTGGAGTGTCTATTTTTACATTAATATTAATATGATTTATTTTACTGTATTACCATTCAGTTAACATAAATCCAAGTAAATGATCTTAAACCATGAGGTATCTCAAAGTACGTACTTTATTGGGCAGGTTTCTTCATCCTGAGCAGTACTTCTGGGCAGCATGGTATTTGTTTGAAATGTGCTTCATAAATAAACATGACCTTGACCTTTGGCTGCATAGAACCAATTGTACATTTTGTTCAGTAATTATGTATTATTGAATTTATTTGGCTCAATATAATAAAAATGGGAATGAGGGAATAATTGTATTAATTATTGATATTGTGGAATTGTTTTTTCATTGCTGTATTTATATTTTGTTACATAATTTTGTTAATAATTATTATTTTTTCCACCCTCGGCCATCTCTGTGTGGAGTTTGCATGTTCTCCCCGTGCATGCGTGGGTTTTCTCCGGGTACTCCGGTTTCCTCCCACATTCCAAAAACATGCTAGGTTAATTGGTGACTCCAAATTGTCCATAGGTATGAATGTGAGTGTGAATGGTTGTTTGTCTATATGTACCCTGTGATTGGCTGGCCACCAGTCCAGGGTGTACCCCGCCTCTCGCCCGAAGACAGCTGGGATAGGCTCCAGCAACCCCTGCAACCCTCGTGAGGATAAGCAGTAGAATATGAATGAATTAATGAATTAATGAATGGGTACACCCTGGACTGGTCGCCAGCCAATCACAGGGCACATATAGACAAACAACCATTCACACTCACATGATTATTAATGATGAACAAATTAAAGGTAAAATCAAACAACCATTCAATGAACAATTGAATAGGTTCCAGCATTTGAGCCTGTGTTTACATTACTTGGTTTCAGATTGATGCTAAAAGACTCATCATGAAAAATAAAATACAAATAATGATAACATAAAATAAATATTAATATTCAAAATGTATTTTCTTTATTATTCCAATCATTTTTAAAACAAAGACTTTTTCACTGTATGTGTACAGTTGAACCTACATACATTGGTCACTTCCTGTCCTCCATCTTTTGTCACTAGCTGCCAAATTGTTCTTTATCTGTGTTCCCCAACAAAGCCATAAATCTGTCAAAGCCGTGCAGTCAAACATGGCAGACGCTGTCAGGACCTTATCATTCCTCAGCGTTGCCGCCTTTTGTGCTCGACGGTGACCTTATTTGTGTTTGTTGGTGTCCGACTGTGTATGCAGGTGGCTTTGGCACAGTGAAAGGTTGCCGGTTGTTTGCTGAAGCTGTATGTTTGTGTGTGTGTGTGTGTGTGTGTGTGTGCTTACATTGGCGGATGGATGGTGTGTATGTGGGCACATCTGTGGGAAGTTGATTGAGTCAGTGCCATCAAACATTGTTTTTTCTCATGAACTCCTCACAATGAGAAAGTGGAACCACTTCATTTTGAAGCTAATTGTATATAACGGTATTAAACATTTAAATCAATATATAATTGAATGGGGGCTGCACGGTGAGCTAGTGGTTAGCGTGCAGACCTCACAGCTAGGAGACCTGAGTTCAATCTCATCCTCAGCCATCTCTGTGTGGAGTTTGCATGTTCTCCCCGTGCATGCGTGGGTTTTCTCCGGGTACTCCGGTTTCCTCCCACATTCCAAAAACATGCTAGGTTAATTAGCGACTCCAAATTGTCCATAGGTATGAATGTGAGTGTGAATGGTTGTTTGTCTATATGTGCCCTGTGATTGGCTGGCCACCAGTCCAGGGTGTACCCCGCCTCTCGCCCGAAGACAGCTGGGATAGGCTCCAGCATGCCCGCAACCCTGGTGAGGATAAGCGGTAGAAAATGAATGAATTTATATAATTGAGGGCTGTGGTTATAATTGTGGTTAGTGTGCAGGCCACAAAGCTAAGAGACGCAAGTTCGATTCCCCGCTCGGGCATCTCTGTGTGGAGTTTGCATAGTCTCCCCATGCATGCTGTGGTTTTCTCCGGTTTCCTCCCACATTCCAAAAACATGCTAGGTTAATTGGCAACTCCAAATTGTCCATAGGTATGAATGTGAGTGGGACATGCCCTGTAACATTCGGAATCATGGAATGGGAGACACTCCTCCAAGATGACATGTGCCTTGCTGTCCATGTGAGGCATCGGCATCACCACCAGTGTGTTGTGTTGATTTATAATAGTAAAATAGTAAAATCACAGTTATACAAGCTATACACGGACTACTCTAATGTATATCCAGGTTTCATTTTTATAGTATTGTCCCTTCAATTGATGTAATAAAATAGTTGCTGCGAGTCCTCAATGTGATGTCATTGTGAATATAAGCGTCAACACATGACAGCACCTTTATTTGAACATCTGCCTGGAGCCATCTGCTCCAACACAAACATAACATCCAGGAAAGCTCGGCCGCTGCCAGCATAATCAACTCCTCGCTACACAACCCAACTCTTGTCCTCTGGCGCTCCATCTCTCCTTTCCCGCATCCCTTCTTCAATCTCAGTCACACTGGCCACCTCTCCGACCAGGCGGCCAGACGCCCGCTGATGGTTGACGACACATCAGATGTAGAACTTGGAGAGCCTCTGTTTCCTGTGACATGCAGAGATTGTTGACCTATTTGCTGATGAGATGGGGGGCCAGCTGGCTAATCTAAGAGGCCCTTCATTCCGGGTTTATGTTTAGCCAACAGAAAGGTCATGACGCCTCTTGTCCCTTTTTGTCTCTCTGTGTACTTCTTGTTTGTCCCTCCGAGGGGCGGTAGCCGGCAATACAATAACGTGACGGAACTCTCATTGACATTGGTGTTAAAGTTCAAACGAAAACGTCATCACAGCAAGCGTCATCTTGACAGAGAAGTGTCAGACTGGAGCGAAGCATTAAAGGAAAAGGTGGGGTCGAGCAGGGCGTTAGCATGTTCTCAATAACTGTAGTGTGCATGTGCTAATGATGTTGTGAGTCACAGAACTCTGGGAAAAATAAAGCAGCGTGAGGGCGCCAGGTTCACTCTCTCCAACGATCAGCTCCCCCTGTGTGTTGAATGGGATCCAGGCTTGTGAAAACAGTTTCAGGTGGTCCACAATCATGAGTCCATGTGATGGAGATTAGGCGACCCAGCTCTCTTGGTGCTGTTGTTAGTGAGTGCTGATTTACCGTACACCTCCATGGTGTGGAGGCGTCAGGCTGGTGCCGAGGAGGTGTCTCTGGGTGTGAATGATGGGGCCGTGCAGGACTAACTGGCAGCGGCAGGGTGACACTTGGCTGAATGTGGAGTGCACTGTGATGTGTTAAGGGCATGTTTAGTGGGCGGTGTGCGACACACCTGATTACCAAGTCGCTCGGGGTTGGCTCACCAAGCATGTGGCTTGCGCTGTTTAATTCCAAGCGTTGGGCTGAGCCAGGCTTTGCAGAGCCAGGGCGAGGAGTGATGACAAGGGGAGGTGCGGGGACATAGTGACAGCTGACAGAAATCTAAATTGTGCTCATTTTTTCATTTTGGAGATAAAATATTTCCCCATCATATCCCACAAAGTGTCAGTGTTTCTCCCTAACGCCAACACAGGTAAAAAGAAAAAGTGTGATGATAACCATAGACTCATAATAACCAGATAGTCCTGGCTGTTAAGTATGGCTAAAGCAATGATAAGTCAACATCATCAGTAAAACAAAGTTTGCTGTGTTACCGTAGCATTGGGGTGGGCAAACTACAGCCCGGGGGCCACATGCGGCCCACCAAGTGTTTGAATTCGGTCCGGCAGTTGCTTTCTAAGTATTTCAACGTTTAACATACAAACTGGCAACATGACTTGCAATTTGGATGTCTTATTTAGTTAAAAAAACAATAACAAAACTGTAAAATTAAATTACATAATTTGATGTGGTGGGCGGCACGGCGGTCTAGTGGTTAGCGCGCAGACCTCACAGCTAGGACACCAGGGTTCAATTCCACCCTCGGCCATCTCTGTGTGGAGTTTGCATGTTCTCCCCGTGCATGCGTGGGTTTTCTCCGGGTACTCCGGTTTCCTCCCACATTCCAAAAACATGCTAGGTTAATTGGCGACTCCAAATTGTCCATAGGTATGAATGTGAGTGTGAATGGTTGTTTGTCTATATGTGCCCTGTGATTGGCTGGCGACCAGTCCAGAGTGTACCCCGCCTCTCGCCCGAAGACAGCTGGGATAGGCTCCAGCACCCCCGCGACCCTCTTGAGGAAAAGCGGTAGAAAATGAATGAATAAATGAATTTGATGTGGTCTGATGTTTAAAGAGAACATACAGCTGATAGTATAACACTTTTACACATAAAATAAAAGGAAAATTCTAAGCATAAAATAGTGTGTGTGTGTTAAATATATGTTCTGGCCCCCCTGGACAATTTTGTTAACTCAAAGCGGCCCACAAGTCAAAATATTTGCCCACCCCTGATGTAACATATGATCCTCAGCAACGTCAAATTGGGTATGATAGCATTCCTCAAACTACAATACTCATTCCGCATCTGGCAACATCGGTGTGCAAGAAATATTTGTCCATTACAGTCGATTTTGCTTACAATAATAGTTTTTATAATGTGACCACATGAGCTGTCCAGCTGTCTTTTTCCCATCTCGCCTCAGAGATTCAATAATTATTCGAAAAATTCCAGAAAGAACAATGTACTGTAGTCTGTGTATTGAATTCTATTGGTCGGAGCGAACATGTGACACGTTTATCCTCCAACAAGGTGTGAATTAGTGAGTAAAATCCTTAATGAGGCAGCAATGAGCTCACATAAGGTCGCTGTCTAACATTTTCTATGACCAGCTGCTGTAATGTGACATATTTTTAGGACTGACAGGCACTTGGAGTCGTTATGACTCAGCCTGAAACTCCCTGGCATAAATCCTGTGTCTACAAACACAATCCATTGATGAGAATAACGACAAAAGGAACACAATTATAGTAAATACTGCTTTTTTACACTAATATTAGTCGTTACTAGTACTTGGCCTTGTCTTTAAAACCTATACAATAAAAAGCTATTTAAGTTATTCTACAAATCATCACAAAACCACAAAGAAAAAGATGCCTGTTATCATCTGGTCAGCACAGAAAGTGGCGGGAAAACACACAAAGGCAGGAAGTTAAACAAACATTCAAATGAGGTAAGTAATTGTCAAGTAAAACAGGAAGTGACTACAGTAATTAGAACTCCCACCCCCTAGTGGTCAGTGGACAAGGCACATAGTGAAACAAGGCTGGGCCTTGCCCAGGTTTAAAAAAAAATGCATTTATTAAAAACAGAAAAATATAGTGCTTTGGTTCTGATTTTCTACAATAAAAGCTCTGATAAAACATTCCATTGTTCTCATTCATTCATTCATTCATTTTCTACCGCTTTTTCCTCACGAGGGCCGCGGGGGGTGCTGGAGCCTATCCCAGCTGTCTTCAGGCGAGAGGCGGGGTACACCCTGGACTGATCGCCAGCCAATCACAGGGCACATATAGACAAACAACCATTCACACTCACACTCATACCTATGGACAATTTGGAGTCACCAATTAACCTAGCATGTTTTTGGAATGTGGGAGGAAACCGGAGTACCCGGAGAAAACCCACGCGTGCACGGGGAGAACATGCAAACTCCACACAGAGATGGCCGAGGGTGGAATTGAAGCCTGGTCTCCTAGCTATGAGGTCTGTGCACTAACCACTAGACCGCCGTGCCGCCTCCACTGTTCTCAAATATCTTAATTTTTATTTTTCTACACAAAATAAGATGAAAAATAAATAAACAAATCAAGAATAAAGAAAATCAATCAATCAGTAATAAATAAATATAATAATAATAATAAAACGGCAAATAATAAAAACTTAAGAAACCACATATAGTTGGTGGGTAAACAAATTATTTTTTTCAGATTAAAATGAACAAAGCATTATTAGAGCCCTGTAGACATGACAAAACACGACTATAGTCACATTTATACTCTTTTTATTTACAACATATTGCGCAACTGCAGGGTCTTGAGACACATGCTAACTCGCAAACTAGAGAGCTAGCGACCTAAACGGTAGCCTTCAAGTTATTTCCTTTAAACTTAAATAGCCAAAAACTTACCACTTCCACATGGATGGGGAGGATAACTATTAACAGTTATTTAACCTTTAACATGAACATTAATCAAACGTAATAATTTTTTCTGGGTACATGATACCATACAGCATCCATATCAAACTTGCGCGGGCCGCACTAACATTAAACTTTCATATCAAGGCGGGGGCCTCAAACTAGTGTCCTACGGGCCACATTTGGCCCGCGGGCCACGTGTTTGAGACCCCTGTGTTACAACTTTATTAACTGACATTTAGAAGTGGCCTACTTGCTCACCCCATCTTAAAGTGCGCCTCTCAGAGTCTTTAATCTGCTAATCTATATGATGACGGTGAATTCCTCAGTGGATTGGAACCATAAAGACATCTGTCTGGTGTAATCTCCTGGTTCAGATATTGGATCGGGGTACTTTTCATCCTCTACAAGTGCAGTAATGCCAAAAAAACATGTATGAATTTATTATACTAACGTTGCAAAACTGCATTTTAATAACATGATCCGACCAAGTGACAAAGTGGTGTCCAGGCTGGTCCGCTAATATATTTTCAAGACTTAAAATAGATGTTGCAGTGTCTCAATAGCAGGAACAGAAACACAGCTGGTGTCCAATCAAAATGATTTAATTTTAAGGTCACATTACAAGAACATATTCCATCCACTTCAGTAAAATGTCAACAGTGGTCTGTCCGTGTCTAACCTTCCACCTGTGTGTTTACATACATGGTTCTAGCGGTTTCTCTCGGCTCTTCGGTTAGAAGGTGCCAGATTTACAGGCGGACCTCCAGCTGGCGGAGGAATGCCCCAACCTGTGTTTCAGCTGTAAACTTGACATAATTACAGTGCTACTAACTCAAGCGCTGAGGCGAAACAACCACCTTGTGAGGGGAAAATGATCAGTGCTTAATGTTATGTCTGGGACAGGGATTCACCCCTGTCTTTGTGAGGGGAAGGACTGGCGGCAGCAGCAGGAATGTCAGAAATGTTTGGGCTCTTTCACCTTTTACGAAGGCCAAGAAGTGAGTTGACGTTGTTAGTCGGCGGCATGCGCCTGCTTGTAGTCACATGGAGGTCAAAAGTGGGGTCCTTTGTGGATCATTTCTGTATTTACAGCGTTTGGACGTTGCTCTGCCTGTGCCACCGTACAATAGACTTTGTAAAACACACTTCGGAGATGTAAATCATTTCAGATGTCACTTCCTGTGAGGCTGGTAGTGATGGACATCCATTATCATTCATTCATTTATTCATTTTCTACCGCTTTTCCTCATGAGGGTCGCGGGGGTGCTGGAGCCTATCCCAGCTGTCTTCGGGCAAGACTGGTGGCCAGCCAATCACAGGGCACATATAGACAAACAACCATTCACACTCACATTCATACCTAATTTGGAGTCACCAATTAACCTAGCATGTTTTTGGAATGTGGGAGGAAACCGGAGTACCCAGAGAAAACCCACGCATGCACGGGGAGAACATGCAAACTCCACACAGAGATGGCCGAGGGTGGAATTGAACCCTGGTCTCCACTAGACCACCATGCCGCCCGACATCCATTATGAAATTATAAAACAACCGGACAATACGGAGAATATACTCATGCAATTTCAATTTGTCAAAGATCATTTTTGTTGGAACATCTCTGCACCTGAACTTCAAGTTCTGGAACTTTGTTTTCCACAGTTGAGGAAAGAGGAAATGTTCAATTGCAGCTCAAAACACTTTCCAGCTGTGATTTGTTGATTCAGTGGTTAGAGCTTACTGACTTTTACCCTCAAGCATCTCTTTATCTTAAGAAGCAACTGTCACACATTGTAATTAACGATACATTTAGAACATTGGATATGCCAATGTTAGGAAAAAGTATTAATATTATATTATTTAAGGCAGTTGTTCAACCTTTTTTGAGCCCTTTTTTTTACATTGGAAAAATCTTGCTGCACACCACTGACCACTTCACGTGCATGGAGGAACGATGGCAATCAGATACGTGTTGCCACACGGACGAATATTACGTTGCTCTGCCAGTCTTTACAACATGAATACTGGAAAATGCCGTAATATTTACAGAAAATGAGGATAAGCGTAGAAAATGAATGAAATTAATAACTAATAAATGCTAATTGAAAAAAAATGATATTGGATAATTCGTAGTGCCGCGGCAGAGTGGTTGAAAATCACTTCTTTAAGCTAAGTAGCATTAAAAAAAAAGTTTAGAAGGAAACTGATTTAGATAAAGTGGCCTAGTTGATTGGTACACTATATGATGCAGTGCTGCCATCCTGTGGCTCAATTGAGGAAGTGCAGGTAAGATGTCATTTTAGTATGCTTCATTTTCATTTCATCACGCAAGTAAAAAAAAAACCCAAAACAACCCCCTCCCCAAAAAACGATCATACTTCTTTGCGCTTGCAACTGAAATCACATGAGAAGCAACATTAAGAAGGAAGGAAGCCTTCATTTCTCACGGGCCATGGTTTTTTACCGGCTTTTAGTCACACTCTTCCTGTTTTTCTCTCCCCGCTAACCAATAACAAACAATACTAGGAAGGGGTCTGCTCTTTGTCTAGACGGCTGTGTCTGATCTGATTCAGTGCAACCCAACAACAACCATGACAACTGACCTGTCTGGCTGGGGTCACAGTCCATAGAGTCTCCTCCAAACATTATCTAACCTGTTGAACATCATGTTGCTTTGCTTGCCAACTGCGAGAGGAAACCTTCATATCGTTTTATGCTGCAAGGGTGAAAGTGTTAAACCTGGATTTGGGTCACTTTGCACAAAAGTCCACCAAAATGTCGTTTTAACTGCTTGCAATGACATGTTTTGTTGAATAGAGGGCAGAATGACACAACTATCCCATCAGCAGAGTTTCTTTAAGTTAACAAAGACAGCAACAATGCAAACTCATGCTACAAAGAGAAGTAAAAAAAACAAAACCTAAACACTTAAATTTCATGTTACTCACACTTGTTATGTATATTGAATTAATTGTTATTTAATTTAATTTTATATTTTAAATTTTATATTTTAAATTTATTTTATATTTTTAAATTATATTTTAAATTATTTTTATATTATATTAATAGTATATTTAATTGTATTTTAAACTAATTTTATATTATAATAATATTATATTTAATTATATATTATATATTTACTTATATACTATACTTTTTTTGGGGGAAAAAGAATGGTGCCTTCTGTTGACTCATCCAGCTGTAGTAGGTAACATTCACTGACTCGTAGTACTACTACTACTACTACTACTACTACGTATCCTCCTTCATATCATATCAAACAGTGTTGTTTGATGAAGGCCTCTTCTGTTTAGTTTTTCTGGCCTGAAATGTTGATTTAAACTTCTTTTTCACCTACACATATATTATTCAGTGCATCAAGTCATTAGTCTAATTAGTCACAGCACCACTTAAGAAGACCAGCTCTCATTAAAGTACTCCTCTCCTCTGTTTTGGACTGTATTCCCTGCCAGACATCCATTTTGAAGTTTAATTTAGCAAACCGTGTTGGAGTTGTTCATCACAATAATCCAACTTGCACGCACAACTGCAAACACCTTGAAGTGCGCTGCACTTCCAAAACAATGACTCACTTGATGCCGTGTTTGACCGACTCTTTTTGAAACTCAAAGTAGACTCATTTGGAAGTTGACAGTCAACACCACCGTCCCGCCATGCAGGCTACGTGTGCGTCTGTGTGTCAGAGCAAAAGTTGGTATAGGGGTAGACTTTCTGGAGCCGGCTCCCTCATGCCCTCTGACGACCTAACGCTGGTCACCCACCTTCTCCCCCGGTGAGCCGACGCCATGATGGGAGGGGCAAAATAAAGAGGGGGGGTTCAAAGATCAAGATCAGACAACACAATGAGAGGTGACACACTCAAGAAGGTGAAAAAAAAATGTGAGTAAGATGAGGAGGGTGAAAAGGACGGAGATGGTAGAAAGACACAATAAACGAGAAAGAACGCTAAGTCCTGCCCGAGGCATCATTTGTGTGAGCTGGGTGCAGGGAGGCCAAGAGCGGTGTCATACACAGCTGAACACATTCATTGCGAACACATCCTGGCAGCCAACACACACATCTGGATTTGTCATAATGAAATGCAGTCGGCTGCACAGTTTTCCTGTGCACAGATACAGTAGAAAGACTGTGAATATGCCTTGTTTGGCTTGTTTAATTGTAATACAATCTGTCACTTTGTGCACGTGCAGAAGCTACAGCAACATGCATACAGATTACAATATATCATCATCTCAATTCTACAGTGTCGGTTTTGCTATCAATTTGGCAGTGTTTGCAAAAAATTGTATTGTGGCTGATGTAATGCATGCATATTTGATTTTTGCACACTACATATTGGCTAAGCGCTTTATTGTCAAAGAATAATGTGAGAAAAAACAACAATTACATGCATATATTCAACAGGCTACAATGTAGAGGTCCCCAAACTAAGGCCCTGGGGCTGGACACAGCCCGCTTCCCCTGAACAATACGTTACCAGAAATACATACCCCACTCTCCCCCACCACCACTCCCTTCAGCTGTTTTGCTGATAATATACACTATAATGTAATGGCTGGGATATCATTATAGTTTGTATTCGCATGCGATGCTTTGATAATATTTATTTAATTATTTAATTAATTAATATATTATATTATATATATTTATATAAAAATTTATATACAAATTTATATATATAAAAAATGCATGCGATGCTTTTATAATATTTCTATGTATTTATGTAATATATATATTAAATATATATATAAAATAATAAAATTGAAAATAAAATGTATAAAAAAATTATATACAAATTTATATATATATACAATTGTATATATAAATAATATAAATAATTAAATATAAAATAAATATAATTTTTTTATATATTGAACATACATTATTGCCTTAAAGTGGTCTTGACACCAAACCGCATGTTAATGTTATTTTTGCCAAGCAAAATAACACCTAAAGGTGTCTTACCTATGTTAGATTTGGGCTTGAATGTTGACATATTTACATTTTTCACTGGTGAAAAACAATCTGGTCAGAGACTGAAGCAGAAGGAGGAAGTGAAGTTACTCCAAGAGCATGGAGAAAATGTGGAAAAGTGTGCCAAGGTGACAGTAAGTGAATAAAAAAAAAATCTCCTGGATATATTCTATGAATTATAGACTAAGAATATGTTTCCATGCCAAATTTCGACGTCACTCATCTTGTATCTTGCACTCGGTTCACAAAAGTCCTATTTTATAGTCGCGGATGACAACAATATCTATTATTTAGTGACTATTTTTAGGTTTCTTTCAACCCATGAGCAAATCAAGGTATGATGTAATGATGTCTTTGAGAATATACAAGACACACACATGCACACACTTTGCCAAGCTGTCCGTGTCCAATACATCCTCCACTTTCCCCTCCTCTTTTCAACATCCTTGCACGATACACAAGAGTTGCACTCAGGTTACACGTTCAGGTTGGACCTCTCGATTGCTCCCTGGGGCTGCTGGGAAGAGAAGAGGCGAGAGGAGAGGAGAGAAGAGGAGAGGAGGGGAGGGAGCGAAAAAAGAGGAGATGATGGAAGGAAGGCCGACAATAACAGTCTGTTTCCTCGCGTGTTGATGCCTGCAGCCTAACCTTACAGCACCTGTTGTGGAGCCTCACAGTAGCCGGACAGCGATATGGTTTCGCTGAGGGGTATACAAGTTTGGCTAGTGATCTCATGTGGCACCTGCATCGCGGTCCAAAGCCAGCTGGGCAGAGGCCAGGCCTGGATACAAACTTGATGCACTTTGTCAATATCCTTTCACACTCCCTGTGCACTTGACGACCCCTGTTGCCTCCTGGACCGTGAATGTGTGTGTGTATGTGTGTATGTGTGTGTGTGTGCGTACCCCCACTCCCTTCACCTTACTACACTAGGTAATTGGGTAAGTGTATAATAAGGTTGGTCATGGGTATCATGGGCATCTGCATTCATGCACCAGGGGGTTCAAATATGAGCCAGGCAGCAATTTGCAGAATAACTGAAGATTGTGTTTATGATTTGAGCTATGCTGTGGGAGTGGGGGTGATGTGAGTGGAACAATAGGAGGCAATTTTTGCAGTTTCAGGTTGAGGCGGGACGAATGATTGTAACATGAATTGTTTCTGTGTAATCCCAGTTTGTTGGAGTATTCATATTTAATAGAGTACTGCGCTTGGTTTGGGGACTTTATATACTGTGACGACTCTCCATCTGTACGGTTCTCCATCTGATTGCCCAATTAGAGAGGTTGTGTGACCACACCATAAAAAGCAGCGAGCATCACGTTGGAACCTATTATCCCTCATTGCCTGTGCTAGTAACAGGAAATGAACTAAGCAGGGCTGTTGAACTGCCTCGGTTCTCTAAGGGATCATCACAACAGTGATGACATGTCTTCTATAAGCAGCTAACCAAAACACAAATTTCCTTAATGACACGAGTCATGTTTGTTTCCTCATGAGAATTCAGTAGAAACTTGGATATATATACATTGGAACATTGGTTAGCATCATGAATTTGTTCCAGAAGGTGCAACTCTAACCAAAACAGACGCTAGCTGAATCAATTTTGCCCATATGGAATAATGTAAATAAAATAAAAGGGATAAATGAACATTTAAGGTGACTTTTTCATTAATTGAAGACATGGTTCCACCTTCCTGTTTTGCCATGAGTTATTTCTTGAATTCAAGTGTTTCTCACCTCAGTAATCCAAAATAGACCCAAAGAAAAATTGGATAAAAATTGGATTAAAAAAAGGTGAGAAACACGATTGAATTCAAATAATAACTCATGGCAAAACAAGAAGGTGGTGTTGAACAGGGCTACCACATCATGTCTTTGGGAACAGTGATGTCATCAAAGAACAATGAAGCTAAAATGTTTGTATATCCCTTTCATTCATCATTTGTCATTCAGAATTGTTTCGTTCATGTAAAAAAAATGGGTTTTGTGTTCATATTTTTCAGAGTCGCCTATTGATGCCATCATAGATGGACAACATAGTTGACTTCTGGTTTCGAAGGAGGCTCAGGATGCTAACAGGGATGATTTGTGATAAAAATACATTAGGAACATAATTGGACTCACACAGTGGACAAATAAGATGCACACCATATTGTACGCTAACCAGAAAATGAACGCAAACCAAGGCAAAATTGTGTTTTTGTGAACTGAAAAACAACGCTAACCAAGGTTCTCCTGTAAAAGCAAATATTATCAACGGTGGGTCATGCGATTTTTCTTGTCTTATTCCAAACAAATCCACTGTTGGGACATATCCACTATTTGGCAAGGACTTGCTCTTGCTGTTTGAATTCCTCGTTCCAGCACAGTTAATGGCCGGCTTTTAATGGACTGTTGATGAACCATTGGGCGGTACAGACATCAATCATTATAGCAGCACCACTTATTGGCCACAATGTTGCTCAGTGTGTTTACATGTTAAGTACTTAACACTTTCTTGCTTTTAGTTTATTTGGCTACATTTTGGATTGACATAGTACCCTTACCCCAAAGAAGGAAGACCCCAAAAGTCAAGTCAAGTTTATTTATATAGCCCTTTATCACAAACGCGGGCAAGCAAAAGAATCCCCGAAGTAAGTGGAAACTGAAAAATGTGATAATACTGACAAATGTAGTCTTATAAAAATGAACCAATAAAAATAAGACATGTTAGACAACATATATTGTCATATTCTACTGAGCATCCATGTTAGGAACGTGTGCTACTCTCTCGTGTTGCGATAAGCTCCGTTTCCATTTACAGTCATCACTTTTCAATTACTTTTGTTGCAACAGCATAAAAAAAATCCAAGAAATAAACAAACAAAAAACCCAAAGTCCTACATATCTGTTGTCTATTAATTACAGTATAGTGCATTAAATGTCTACTGAATAATATATATCATGACAACAGCTTAAGTAGGATCAGTCATTTGCATGAAGGACATTGATGGAATGCATTAGAATGTTTGTGATAGTCCATTCCTAATTTGGATGATATGAACATTACAGCGAATGGGTATGTCTGTTGCCTACGTTACGTCTGAACCAGCTTGCTAGCATGTTATATGCATGGTATGGCTTGAAGCTGCTAATAAAGTGGTAGTCAATTACACAGAATGTTACAATGTTCCCACCATCAAGACCAATCGACTAGTCGCTAACGCGTGGGGCTTCTTTGCACGTTCTCAAACTTAACCATCACCAATAGCACACTCCCCACCATCAAGATTTATCCCTTCACAGAACTAATGCATAAGGCTAAAAACAACCAATTACCTAAAAATGTCATCCAATACTTCTCTACAAGAGAGGAGAAATATGATCTCAGGGAAGAACTCAATTTGAAACACTTATATGCTAGGACTACGTTAAAAAGCCATAGCATTTCAGTATGTGGAATCAAACTATGGAATGGATTGAGTAAGGACTTCAAACAATGCACAACGATGAGCCAATTCAAGAAACAATACAAGCAGTTGATGTTTGCTAAATACAAGGTACGAGTACGAGGTGCATTATTAAAAAAAAACCTTAACTGTATTATGGAAAGCAGGAAGTGAACAAATGTAATATGATTGTATGATTGTAAAAGTATGAGATGGAGGGGTAGGATTTAATAAGCGTTGCTTCTTCCTACTCCTTTTGGACATGTGGAATTGTGAACTGATTATGTGATGCATTCAATTGTAATCTGATGCATGTTGAAATGAAATGAAATGAAACCATTACCATTACCATTACCAACTATGAGGAATAGGCATCATCACCTGTCCTGCAGAAATGTAAAGTGACTCAAAGCCAGGAGACGCACGTCAAGCTGGTCCAGTAATATTACACGGGCTGTTGCATAAGCCAACCACTAGTCGTCATATAAACAACTCTCCATGTTGTTTCCTGACTGTGACAAGGCTGTCAGTGGACATTAGCGCTGCTCTCACTCGGCCCTCTGTTTCTATTTTACTCTCTCACCAGCACATAAGTAACCTCCACGCACTCTCAAGCTCCTTTATGCAGCATGTTTCTTTCAATAAAACACTCTCTCTCTCTCTTTAGAGCATTTACTTTGGAGTATATGTCTTTTTCCCTCTGTGCCCCCCCCCCCAACCCTCAAATCCCTTTCACCCCCCTTTCTGTGCTCCCTCCCCCTCTGTTTGACCAAGTCTGTATTTGTTGTCAGACAAGGCGGTCTCTGTCTGAGGACCGTGCATGTGTGAATACGTGCATCTGTGTGCACGTCTAGTGTGTGTTTGCAACTGTTGATATCTGCTTTGCGCCATCATGCTTGTGTGTGTGTGTTTAAGCGAGCCTGGGCCGGACCTCGGGGGCACAACTCCCCTCCGCCCTCCTTTTTGTCCTCCCAAGCATCTCCCAGAGATGGATGTGTCTCCAGGGAATTGGCCCCAAAAGAAAAGCACCTCCAGCTCACTCATATTAAATTCTGCTGAGCAAATACAATATGCTGATGTGTTTTTTTTTCTCTCTCTCTCTTTTCTTGCTCTTTTGCTTTTAGAGAGGAGGAGTGAACTTAACATTTGTTCAAGTGCAGTGGAGTTTGCGTTTTGTCATTTTGTTTTATGCAGAATATAATTGCTCCACAATGTTCTCATTCACACATCTTTGCAGAAAGCATACATCATCATGCTGCAAGCAAGCGAGCATCTGTCATGAAATTTAATTTGTTGCCTCATGTTGACACACGAGGAAGCAACGCCAGTCACATCCACACTGTGTGTTGGCCATCATCTTGCCACAATAACACACCAGAGGAAAATCTTCTGCAGACTTCTTTTCCTCCTCTAATGGATCCACTTGGCTACCCGCTTCATTCCCTTCAACACCCCCCACCCCACCCACACTCCCCCAAAGCTTTAGGCTTGGCACCTGTGGGCCCCTCTCCCCAACGTAAACTTTTGGTTCCCTTCCCCCTCCTTCTGGGAGGAGGTGAGGTGCACTGACACAATCACAATTGCATGTGTCTTCTACAGACAGGCCACGTCCACACAAAGACACTTGGTTTTAAAAATAACATATACGCCTCTTTATGTTATACAATATGGGCCAACATGTAGCAATGCCCACACACATCAATTATTGACAATAATTATTGTTAAAGTGCTCAATTCCAACACTTTATTATAAAACTCACGCATTCTCAGTGGCTATCCACACCAGCTACACAACACTTCCTCATTTTCCACCAATCACACCCATTCATGAACATCATCATCATTGCAACACAATTAATTACCTCAATTAATGTACAGGATTAACTAGCAAACACCCTCGTTATGGTAACGGTGCAAAATATCGTATTTTGCGGACTATAAGTCACACTTTTATTCATAGGTTGGCTGTTCCTGCGACTTATACTCCAGAGCGACTTATAAATGAAAAAAACTGTTTATGTTACATAAACACTGGACACCTTTTCTGTTCATGTTTATTTTTGTGTAGCTGAATAACCATTGTGTTAGCATATCTTACACCTATTCAGCCTGTTTTCTATTCTTTTATTAATGTTAGAA
Organism: Doryrhamphus excisus; assembly: GCF_037039965.1. Lineage (NCBI taxonomy): Eukaryota > Metazoa > Chordata > Actinopteri > Syngnathiformes > Syngnathidae > Doryrhamphus > Doryrhamphus excisus. The sequence continues at coordinate 15,352,505 of NC_136370.1, read as the reverse complement.
CTTGCCTTCCAAGAGGACGTAATGTCTGTTTTGGTCAAGTATGTAGTTTGGAAAATAAATCACCTGCAAAAATGTGACTTATGTATGTTTTTTTCTACCTAATTATGCATTTTGGCCTTGTGTGACTTATAATCCGGAGCGACTTATAGTCCAGAAAATACGGTACATGCAATTAATGAGTGGTGAGAAAGCAGGCCACACAGCTAGGAGATCCAGGTTCGATTCCCTCCTCTGTGTGTGGAGTTTGCATGTTCCCCCCATGCATGCGTGAGCTTTTTTTCCGGGGTACTCCGGTTTTCTCCCACATTTCGAAAACATGCTAGGTTAATTGGCGACTCCACATGAAAACTCCACACAGAGATGCCCGAACAGAGAATCGAACCCAGGTCTTACCGATCTCCGATCTGTGAGGCCAACATGCTAACCAATTGTGCTAAATGTACTTTACAGTGGACGAGTGGTTAGCGTGAGTTCTTAACCTGAGTTCAATTCCACCCTCGGCCATCTCTGTGTGGAATTTGCATGTTCTCCCCGTGCATGCGTGGGTTTTCTCCGGGTACTCCGGTTTCCTCCCACATTCCAAAAACATGCTAGGTTAATTGGCGACTCCAAATTGTCCATAGGTATGAATGTGAGTGTGAATGGTTGTTTGTCTATATGTGCCCTGTGATTGGCTGGCGACCAGTCCAGGGTGTACCCTGCCTCTCCCCTGAAGACAGCTGGGATAGGCTCCAGCATGCCCGTGACCCTCATGAAGATAAAGTTTTTGGACTAGATTAGTATGTTTTGGTTTTTTCTAGTATGGGTTCAGGTACCATTTAAGCACTAGCACCATTTCAAAAGTACCAATTTGGCACCAACCCTTCAGTCATTCAGTGTATCAAATTCCAGGACCCCTCTCCTCCATGTTCTTCCCAGTTGACAACATCCCAGCCTTCAGCCTTTATTTGTCAACAGAGCGGCTGTGCTGTTCATTCTGCTGATATTTTAGTAGAGAGAGATTTTCATAGTAGTGCACCTGCTCTGTAGTAAATAGCACCATAAAACAGCTGGAGGTATAAAAGTTTGTTTCCACATCCCCATTAGTCAAAAGCTGCCAAAGCACCACCAGCCCCTCCCATTGCATGCTTAATTCTTTGTCACTTGGGCAAACACGAGTGCCTGCAAACTCTGCGCTAGCTGGTATCGGCCAGGATGGCGTCCTACCCAACACATGGCTTTGATAGTCACTCTCCTTTTTTTAATCCACTTGTTCTGTGTTTGCGTTGGAGTGCCCGTTTCACACGCACAAACTCTCATATCGAGATGTTTGGTAACAGCACAAAAAGGCCGCGCTGTCACACAGGCGTGATGGATTCCAACTCTGCGTGCGCTTGCTGCTTAGCGCATGTGGCATTGATTACGCTTTCCTGTCAGCCGAGCAGCCCCTCAAAAGTGAGGTGGGAATGAAGCACTCCCGGTCTCAAGCTCATCTACTGTTTTTACTAGTGTGTGCTTCTCATTAACATCTGTGCATCATTCTCTTAGCTCTCCTTTGGTATTGGACGGAGCTTTATAAGCTACTACATTTGTTTCCAAGCACAAATGAGTAACTGACGATACCATATTATCATTTTTTTTTAAGTTAAATAAAATTCTAAATGCAGTTGCCCTTGTTTATCACGGTTAACTGGTGCCAGACCCAAGTTCAATCAATGAAAGTAGGAATTGATATTCATCCATTAGGGTCACAGAGGAATGCTGGAGCCTATCCCAGCTGACTCTGGACTGGTCGCCAGCCAATCGCAGGTATTCAACATGAATAAAATAAAATAAAATAAAATAAAATAAAATAAAATAAAATAAAATAAAATAAAATAAAATAAAATAAAATAAAATAAAATAAAATAAAATAAAATAAAATTAAATACAATTAAATACAATTAAATACAATTAAATACAATTAAAATAAAATACATTTATTTAATGAATAATTACAATTAATAAATAAATTACACTAATTAAATAAATTTATATTTATTTATTTATATTTATTTTATTAATTAATATTAATTAAAATATTAATTAAAATAAAATAAAATAAAATAAATATAATAACATTTTTGTAGTTAGAGCCAAAAAAAACTTTCTAAATATGCTTTTTTAACTATTAGTTACCATCCATTTTCTTCCGCTTATCCGGGTCCAGGTCACAAGGGCAGCAGCCTCAGTAGGAGTCTTCCAGTTCCACTGGGACGACACCAAGGCATTCCCAGGCCTGCTGTGAGACATAATCCTTCCAACATGTCCTTGGTTCCGGCTGTGCATGCCCGTAACACCTGACCAGGAGACTTGGGCATCCAGACTAGATGGCCAACCACCTCAACTGACTCCTTTCGAAGTGATGGAGCAGCAGCTTCACTCTGAGCTCCTCCTGGATGAATGAGCATCTGAGTCCAGCCACGCTGCAGAGGAAACTCATTTCATCCGCTTGTATCCGACCCAAATCTCATGACCTTATGGGAGGGTGGGAACAAATTCACTCTCTTCACCACAGCGGCCCGGTACAGTGACTGCATTACTGCAGACGTTGCGCCGATCCGCCTGTCGACCTCACACTCCAACCTTACCTCACTCCCATGTACCCTCAAGTACACTTGCAAGAGTGTAGAGCTGATCCGTGTTCCACAACTGAGCCCTGTAGATATAAATAACACCCCTATAGTCACCTATACACTCCTGCTATTCTTTGTTTGCACCACATTGCGCCTCCAATTTATTTATTGTAAACTTGAGCTTTGTAACAGAATGTAAAAAGTAAGAAAATGAACCACTTCCACATGAATTGTGAGGAGAAATTTTTTTTTCCAGTGTATCATGTCAGACATATTGGGTCATAATGTCTGCTAAGAAAAAGTGTGGACATATTTTCAGAAAGTTAAAGCTGATTCAGGGCTGCATGGTGGTTAGCACACAGGCCTCACAACTAAGAGACCCAAGTTCAATTCCAAACTCAGCCATCTTTGTGTGGAGTTTGCATGTTCTCCCATGGATGGTTGTTTGTCTATATGTGCCCTGTGATTGGCTGGCGACCAGTCCAGGGGTGTACCCCGCCTCTCGCCTGAAGACAGCTGGGATAGGCTCCAGCACCCTGTGATGATAAGCGGTAGAAAATGAATGAATGAATAAAGCTGACACTAGAAAGTAACAGTTTCTACATATCACATGACAAAAAAAATCATCTGAGGTTTTTACGCCAATTTCATTTTATATCCTGACAGTGAATTTCATGGCAAGAAATGAGGCTGCTGAGAGTTTTGACAAGTTGTTGTTTTTCAAGTAATGTTCGTCCTTTTCGATGTGGACTTTTCTTATGTGTGCTGACTGTGTTGCGGTTTTGCCTGGGTATGCTCGTGCCTTGACACGGGAACATAATCCAGGTTCCAGAGTTAACAACACAATACATTGTAATACTGATACTTTGCATACAGTACCCCTTTTCACCAAATAAAATAATAAAATAGTTTGAGGGAAAGTGTGTTGTTTTTTGGGTGTGTTTGTGTGATCTTTACGTCAGAACCTGTGTCATCTTCAAACAGCAAACTATGACCATCAATGGCACTCAATCCTCATCATGTGACCACAGAGCAATTTGAGTGAAACATCAATGGGCGAGGACCAGCAATTTAAGGCGCTCCTTTGCTCCATCAAATGGCGTCGGGACAAGACGGCCACTCCTGAGTCATGCTGGTGGCTTTAATCTGACGCTCTAATTAGGCACCAGAGGAGCAAAGCAAGACAAAAAGGCCAACAGGCTTTGTTTTTCAAAATGACTTATTATGAAGGGATTCTTCTTCATCTGGTTGCAATAAATGTACGCTGAAGTACACACAGCGAAATACACACATTGCTGACTAAACAGTGTGTTTGGTTCTTTGGCTGAAGAAAGTTTTCACACAAAGACTCGACGGGCGCTGCCAAAGGCTGTCAGCTGGCCGCTTTCCAATAAGGACCTGTGAGCCAGACACATATTCACAATCCAAATAACATTCACTGCACTTCCTGTAATGATTCACCTGAGCACTGGGCAGTGCCCCCCCCCCCCCCATTGGGAGAAGGGATTAGGCCTTTTTAAATAACCCCCATTGACAAAAGCCTCCTAATGGGACAATGATTACTAACTGGCACAATAAAGCCTCCACTGTCTGTACATCCTGGTGTGCACACGTCCATTGGTGTGCATGCTTTTATGTATTGCTACCCATTTAAATCCTTCACATTTTTCAACCTTGCATCATGCGGAAATGTAATTTCCGGGATGTCAGATTCGTAATCAGAATCAGCTGTCCAATTATAATAATGAGTTACAAAATGCGGTTTTATTATGACTTGACTCTGCTCGTCTGTTTGGGGAAGTTGGTGTTCCACTTCAAAATAGTACAACTTTTTTTCTGTGGTAAATGTTATTAATGACATTATGGGATTTCCTTCTATGGTAATCTCTCGTTTATTGCGGTAAATTGACCGAACCCAAATAAGGAATATCCCAGCTGACTTCAAAGAGGCGGGGGGGTGAATGAAAATACAACTAAAAATAAGCTAAAAAATATTATTATTGGGTTTGGGTAAATTAATTAATCATGATTGTCACCACTAGCATTCATTCATTCATTTTCTACCGCTTATCCGCACCAGGGTCGCGGGGGTGCTGGAGCCTATCCCAGCTGTCTTTGGGCGAGAGGCGGGGTACACCCTGGACTGGTGGCCAGCCAATCACAGGGCACATATAGACAAACAACCATTCACACTCACATTCATACCTATGGACAATTTGGAGTCGCCAATTAACCTAGCATGTTTTTGGAATGTGGGAGGAAACCGGAGTACCCGGAGAAAACCCACGCATGCACGGGGAGAACATGCAAACTCCACACAGAGATGGTTGAGGGTGGAATTGAACTCGGGTCTCCTAGCTGTGAGGCCTGCGTGCTAACCACGCTCCGAATCAGCTTTAACTTTCTGAAAATATGTCCACACTTTTTCTTAGCAGCCATTATGACCCAATATGTATGACATGACACACTGGAAAAAAAAAAGTTCTCCTCACATTCCATGTGGAAGTGGTACATTTTCTTACTTTTTACATTCTGTTACAAAGCTCAAGTTTATAATAAATAAATTGGAAGCACGATGTGGTGCAAACAAAGAATAGCAGGAGTGTATAGGTGACTATAGGGGTGCTATTTCATATCTACAAGGCTCGGTTGTAGAACACGGATCAGCTCTACACTCTTGCAAGTGTACTTGAGGGTACATGGCAGTTTGCCGGTCTACATGTACTTTGTGGACCAATTCTAGCAATACCTATGAAGTGTTACTAGATGTCTTTACTGTGCAGTACATGTTTTGTCCGACTTCATCAAAAGCGGAGTAGTTTTATGAGCCTTGTGATTCTTGAAAAACTTCATTACATTTAGTATCCTTTAATTATAAATGGGAAATCATGTGTATATATATATCCATCCAATAATTGTACAATTTTACAATGTGGTATAAAGTTGTTAAGCTCAAAACTTGTGAAGCTTATTAAGTCCTTAATAAGCCTTAAAATCAATTCCAAAAGAAACAGGGAGCCAGTGATGTCCGTGTGAAACGGGCGAAGTGGGCGGTATTACGCCACCTTCCATCAAACGTACAACTTAGCATTACAGTCATGTGTTACTGGGTTACTGTGTTGAAGAAGAGGACCCCCACAAATGTGACCTCGGTCACATGATACCACACTGACCCTTACACACACGGCGTGGTGAAAATGTCCCCCCACGGTTTGCACTAATGTAGTACTAGTGTGTGTGTGTGTGTGTATTCAGCAGAGATGTACTAATGTGTGTGAACAGTCGTCCCTCATTAGCACGGTTTTCATGTGACCAGGCTGCACCGCAAGACACACACACACACACACACACACACACACACACGCTTTTAAACAGTTGGATAGAAAAAAATCACACGTGCACGCACACACACACACACACACACACACACACACACACCACATGACCAGATGAAGAGGAACCATTGTTCCCAATCACAGGACCTCTTCACACAGATGCACATACAATTCTCCTTCTGCAACGGCAGAGTCGGCCTCGTTGTAATATTCTGTGGCTTTACATGCTTGCGCTGATTCCAAACACACAAACACGCTCTGTGTGTCCGTGTCTTATCACTACGGCTTCTGTGTTTTCCAACATAAGACAAATCAGTGTCACACATTTGCAAAACTGTCAGTAATGAGGCCTCGTGGAGCTGGAGCTGTCACGCTGTGGTAGGCAGTGACAGTGGCAAGCCATTAGCCTACTGAGCCACAGTGGGTGAGGTCAAACTTCTGACCTCCAGCGCTGAGCTTTGAGTGGGCGAGGAAGGGGCAGCTGGATCAAAGTTCAAAAGGTGACAGGGGGTGGAGACGTTTGACCAGCTCTGACCTCTGGTCACCATTTTGCGGGGACAAGTCATAAGACAAACATAATCAACTATGATTTATGAGCTAATGGACTCTCTTTTCTTGTATGTGCTCTAACACCTTTGTTCACAGAGAACTTATGATCTGTTTGGACATTTACGGCCTTTTCATCTCAGCTTGTAAACCTCTTGCATATTGTCATGAGATAACAAAGGAAGAAAAAAATACCTACAAACTGAAGTAGGCTGGAAAAGGACCAACTTAACTGCTAATATTACTATGGACCTCAATATATTACTTTATTTTGGTAGTGCAGAAGCAACATGTTTATTTTTTTGGATGTTTGGATGTTTTGTCATGAACTTGCATGACATCCCCATCAGTAGTGTAGCGCATCAATAGTGACTTACCCCCCACTTTGTGCCAGGATCCCAGTTCTGGTCAAATTTCGGTGAGGAAAGCACTTCCGGTTAGTTGCTGGGTTCACTGGGTTCAAGTAGAGAGTTTAGCTTCTCTAAACAATATTCATTCAAAAGAGTAATACATTTGCATCACAAATGTATCCTCAAAAACTGCAGAGACAATGGTTTTCCAAACTTTCACTATGGATGAATACATCTAACAAAAGAATTGTATCATAGTACACAATATGTTTGATACATAACATGTTGTTATTATAGTACTTGTGTTTTCATACAATATAAAGTAATGTAGTTATCATCATCAAACATGCAATTTTGTATCGGAACCAAAGCACTGAAAAAGTTTGTATATTTTTCTGTTTTTAATAAATGCGTTTTTTTTTTTTTGGAAAACCTGATGCGGCCCAGCCTTGCCCAGACCCTAGCTCCAGTGGCCCCCCAGATAAATTGAGTTTGAGACCCTTGCTTTAACAATTGTAAACAGTATGTACTGTTTGTTCACAGATGCGTTTTCACTGCAATGCACCAAGAGTCATTTCTCATTAAACGAGTTGCATCGCTGTCATTGCAGTCTTGCTTGCAGCTGTCAAGTCTTTGTCGCACAAGGAACTCAAACACGCTGAAGTTGCGTGACTTCAGTATAAAACCACATTTACTCGGGGGAAATGCACCTGTGACACAAAGATATTATCACCTCTCTGACCTGTCAACCACATCCCCTTACCAAACATATGCTATACACCCAAAACCAAAACATGACGTCATGTCTGCCTAATTCTGCCTAATGGCGCATTCACAGAGGGGTCTTGAGCAGCTTTGGATGAGTGGACAATGCAAGGTGAAGTCAAAAAGGTAAAATAGCCACTTGACTATCTTCAGGGACATCCCGAGTGTTCCTGTTTTCACTGCCTTGCACAGCCGTGTTGTCACAACAGCACCTCATTCTCTATGAAAACAAGCAAGTGCCACACCGTCACTTCCCCTCTTGCACCACGAACCCCCTGCTGGCATCCTGTGTCAATGATAAGCGTAATCCCTCGATACCTCCTGGCCCCTCTTAGAACAAAAGAACCACAGGAAGAGGTCAAGCCTTTGCCACAACAGCCTGCCAAGAAATTATAGTGTTCCATATGTTTTAGGTTGAGGCATAGTCCAAAACAAATTCCCCCTACTGCGCAATTCCATCATATTCAATTCGGGTTTGTCTCACATGCCGGTTGGGATGGGTGTTGATTTGGCTGAGGTTATGTACAGTGTCAAGTATTCTTTGTCACGTCATCATTTATCTGCAGTCTGACTGACTGACCAAGATAGCATTGTTTTGTTGTGTCTGTGCTCCCGGGACGGCAAAACACTTTTGCCATTATTATGATACAGTACTGTATATGACGTAGACGGACAAGTCTTTGAGCTGTGTAAAAAAAAAGATGCAAAAAGTTTGATTGAACAGTTCCTAAATGAATTGTAATTGCATCCTGTAAAATGATATCTAGTGGAAGTTATTGATGTTTGCAAAATAGGCACAACATTTTTGCCATATAGACAATATTCACAAAGTACAGGGACTTTGGAAATCCAATCACAATCATTACCTTGAGTGTCCGCCACCATCATGCTGGTGGCCAGCCAATCACAGGGCACATCTAGACAAACAACCATTCACACTCACATTCACCACTGAACAGTTAGACTTGTACATTTAAAAGTTGAGAAATGGTCAAATGAAGTTCACCTGTATCGGTCACAAAAATATCTATTTTTATTTACAAACAAAAACTTAGGACTTGCTTGTGTGGGTTTACTCCATACTCTGGTAGCCTCCTACATTCCTAAAACATGCACTTTAGGCTAAGCGGTATCTCTAAATTGTCCATAGGTGTGAATGTGAGAATGAAGGCCTGTTTGCCTATACCAGGGGTGGGCAAACTAAGTGTTTGAATCCGGCCTGCCAGTTGCTTTCTAGTATATTGCGCCATACTATTAACATTCTATATGCCTCACAGCCAGGAGACCTGAGTTCAAGTCCACTCTCGACCATCTCTGTGTGGAGTTTGCATGTTCTCCCCGTGTATGCGTGGGTTTTCTCCGGGTACTCCGGTTTCCTCCCACATTCCAAAAACATGCTAGGTTAATTGGCGACTCCAAATTGTCCATAGGTATGAATGTGAGTGTGAATGGTTGTTTGTCTATATGTGCCCTGTGATTGGCTGGCAACCAGTCCAGGGTGTACCCCGCCTCTCGCCCGAAGACAGCTGGGATAGGCTACAGCACCCCCGCGACCCTCGTGAGGAAAAAGCGGTAGAAAATGAATGAATGAATGAATGAATGATGTGATCTGATGTTTAAAGTGACATGAGAACATACAGCTGATAGTATAACACTTTTACACATAAAATTAGACAAATAATTCAAGGAAAATTCTAAGCATAAAATAGTGTGCGTATGTTCTGGCTCCTCGGATAATTTTATTAAATCAATGCGGCCCATAAGTCAAAATATTTGCCCCCCCCCTATATACAGTATGGGTCCGTTGTCGGCTGGAATAGGTAACATTTCACCTCACCCGTGACCCTGAACAGGATAAGCAATTGAAAAAGGATGGATAGAATTGTGAGTTAAATGGAAAGTCGTGTCATGTCACATCACCTGGATGTCAACATGAGGTGGTAACACACTCTGGCAAGCCGCCTGTTGGACATTACTCACACACAGCTGGCTTCTGCAATCTATTTGCGTTCTCTTCTCCTTCGATCCCATGCAGGATAGTTACATAAATCACCAGTGTGTGAACCAAGAGCTGATTAATAAGACTCGGTGCAAATGGAGGGCAACGCAAAACAGCTGTTTGTGCCTGCATGAACCTATCAGGGATGGTTTATGAATCCTGGGAAGCCAAAATCATTTTTTTGTAGTTTGGTTTAAAATGTGAAACTGGATTCAGTCCAAAGTACATCGGTGCCAAGCTCTTTCCGCAATCGAAATAAGACAGATGTTGGATCTTGACTTTTTATTCTGTCAGATCAGCTGAGTCGTGAGCCAAACGGCGGGCGAGGGGGGTGGAGAGGGAACGACACTTGTCAAGACGGGAAGAGAATTGTGAGAGAGAAGTGTTCCATTTATGACTTATTGGCCACCTCAAGGTCAACGTGCCGAGTTAGTAATGTTGCAATCTGGGTAACAGTCATCAGATACACTTTTAGAAAACGCTTCATCAACAGTATTTCATGCTTCAAGGCCTATTTGACTGTGACCTTGACAGCTCTATTCATCATCGCTTATCTGTTTCATCAGCCACTCGTCATGGAATTGTACATTTTCTTCTTCATCTTCACCTCCTAAATGCTGCATTTACTGATTTTAAGGCTGTAAATTGATTTGGATGTGGCTCCAGGAAATGGATCCGAAGATTTAAGGTCTGCCTTGTATGGTTGAACGACAGAGAAATGAATGCTGTTAGAGGCAACTCGACACAGTAATACCAGGCCGTTGCAGGAATAATGATCATCTACCACTGCGAATGACTCCTTAAAGTAATCTCTGTCATCTATTATTATTATTAATGTTAAAATAATGACAAAGAGCTTCTATATTGAAGTAATTCACACATCTCAATTAAATCCAATCAATGGTCTTTCCTCCCACAATCCAAAAACATGCTAGGTTAATTGGCGACTCCAAATTGTCCATAGTTATGAATGTGAGTGTGAATGGTTTGTTTATATGTGCCCTGTCCAGTGCCAAAAGACAGCTGGGAGAGGCTCCAGCATGCCCGCTACGATAAGACATATAGAAAATGGATGGATTCTCACCTTCTAACTCATAATTCGGATGTAAAAATTAACTACATTTAAGTACATTTGAAATCAAGTCAATGTACCGTAAATTACATGATGTCTTTGAATGCAGTAAAAATGGGCATATTTTAGATAAAGTTGCTAATGGTGATGCATGTTCTCCCCGTGTATGAGTGGGTTTTTTCCGGGTACTCCGGTTTCCTCCCACATTCCAAAAACATGCTAGGTTAATTGGTGACTCCAAATTATCCATAGGTATGAATGTGAGTGTGAATGGTTGTTTGTCTATATGTGCCTGCCCTGTGATTGGCTGGCCACCAGTCCAGGGTGTACCCCGCCTCTCGCCTGAAGACAGCTGGGATAGGCTCCAGCACCCCCGCGACCCTCATGAGGATAAGCGGTAGAAAATGAATGAATGCTAATGGTCATGATTAATGCACTTAAAAACTGTGATTAATCTGATTAATTTTCATATGACAGCCCTAAATAAAACATTAAATATACAATACTTTGAGAAGTTGGAGAAGTAGAAAGGGAGGATTACTGACCCCCCCCCCCCAAAAAAAAATGCAGCTTCCAATCCAGACTCTAACAACCATCAACCATCTCTCTATGCTAAAGTATTATGTTGGCCTGAGGACAACAGGAAGTTACAGCAACACTACCATGACTCACTTCCTGTTTCATCTTGAATGACATTTTATTACCATAAAACAGACTAGACCAACAGTCGCTCATCACCATGGACTCTCCAGTCAGTCAAAAGCGAGCAGAAATGTTTTAATATAACAACATGCTGTACACATAAGACAAGATCTTGACTATGTTCTATGCAAAGACATGAGTGAAAGCTACCAAATGGAGCCTGTTCTGACGGATGTATGATGACATTAAACTCTCCACCCCTCCCTTTGTCTCACAAGCTGTTTATTTCACAGGCCGCTTTATTATAACCTTTGACTTGTGAAAATGTTGCTAACTTTTGCCAGCGCTTGGATGATTCACAGACAAAAAGAGAAAAGAGGGGATGAAAGGCCAACTCGCATTGGAGAGCCTTCTTTAGAACATCAAACGGAGAGAGTTTCTCCCAGCAGTCAGAGGGGCTCCGGGGGGACGGACTTGTAATTTCCTGGCAGAGAGCGGCTGGACATGTGGGCACTGTTCGCTACATCAAACACGGCACAACTGGAGGAGAAGTGACGGCACGCTCAAACCTTTTGTGTTTGACATCTCTCTTTCTAACCACGTCTTACCTTCTTTCAACATACAGTAGCGGCAGACCATATTTCCTATTTATTTTAAGGAACCTACAAAAACAAGAAACAGGATTTTCACCCTTAAAAAGAACTCTTTTAAATACTTAAAATGGAACATTTTCACATTTTGTCTCTATGACTGTCAGGGTCATATAATAATGAAAATACAATTAAAAATAAGCTAAAAAAAATATTATTATTGGGTTTGGATGAATTAATTAATCATGATTATCACCACTAGCATTCATTCATTCATTTTCTACCGCTTATCTGCACCAGGGTCACAGGGGTGCTGGAGCCTATCCCAGCTGTCTTTGGGCACTGGTCGCCAGCCAATTATTATTATTATTAAGGGGAAATTCCAAGATGTTACAATAAACAATTACAAGAATAAACACAAAAACTCATTTTATGAGAATAAGTCATACAAATTTTTTTTTATTTAGTTACGAAAAACATATTTTTAACCCGTGAATTCCAACATGGCCGTGAGTGGTTACCGTGTAGGAAAGACCTGGGTTTGCATGTTCTCCCCGTGTGTATGTGTGGGTTTTCTCCAGGTACTCCGGTTTCCTCCCACATTCCAAAAACATGCTAGGTTAATTGGCGACTCCAAATTGTCCATAGGTATGAATGTGAGTGTGAATGGTTGTTTGTCTATATGTGCCCTGTGATTGGCTGGCGACACAAATATGCCTCACACATTTAACATTTACAATATAAAATATACAGGTTGTTTACCAACGTGCTCGACCTTTGAGACACAGTTTAAGTGTGTGTGAGTGAAAAGAAGAAAAGCTCTGACTTGCTTGAGGAAAAAAGGTATTTTCATCCCACCTGTCATGTTTAAATCTCCACAGCCAAAATATAACATGACTCATAACATGAATCTGTGTGCGTATTGACACATGTTCCTTATCAGATGTCTCCTGGTCATCTTCGTCAGGCTTTCATTGAGTATTGTTTTATGTCAAAAGTATGATGCCTGCTGATTTTAAAATGAATCCAGCTGATACATAGTGACTGCATGCTGACATCGTAATATGTACTATGTGAACGCATGTGAGTATTTTATCTTATGTAAATTATTACTACTGACCACAATCATTTAGATAAGAAACCAAGCTAACTTGTACAACAACTCCAGGCCGATCTCTTATCACTTAGCAACAGTGTCACTTCGGTCTTTTATGGATTCATATGGCCTCTGTGAAAGCTGTAAAATGCAACTTTCATGGTTTTGTGGTTTGGATGAGAGACAGAAAACTGCAGATGTGAGCATATGGTGCAAGTACTTTACTTTAAAGCAGAGAAGAGAGGTGAAAACAGCTTATAGGGCATTTCACTGTACTTTCAATGGCTAAATCAACATTATGCAACCGCTGCAAGTCATCAACACACAATAAAACAGTAATAATGGCAATAATAATCCTACTTCATGTCCATCCATCCATCCGTTTTCTATGCTGGAGCCTATCCCAACAGTGATAAACATAGGCAACGTTATGTTTTCACTTGAATACTATTATTTCTGTAATGTACATGATAGATTTATTTTAATTTCAGGGCAAATTTGTTACTCCGGTACCATAACATGGGACTTTATCATCTTACCAGTCTTAGAATTTCCCTTACTTGATTTGTTAGTGCACCAAACCGTCAAAAACAACAAAGCAACCAAACTAAAATAACATGAAATACTGTACACGCTGCCCGCAATGACGCTACCAAACGTGTAACACCCAGTGGTGGCATTTTGATGAGTTATGTGGAACAGCTTCATGAAAGAGCCCTCACCAGACAGAAATAAATGTCAAAAACGGAAGTCAACGTATAATGACCACATTACACATTAAATAACTTAAACTACTTACGATTTAGAGACTTGATTTAACGTCTTTCCTTGAGAAACTTCAGACTGTCCAGTCTCTACCTCGGGATCAGGGATCCAACACATATGGCTGTATGACATTTTAAAAAGATACATCGCCGTTTATTATCAACTCCGATAAAGTTGGATTCGGCAGCTATCCAGAAGTCCTCCTGAGTACTTAAATGAATCTCTGGCATCTATTATTAATGTAAAAATAATGACGAAGAGCTTCTATAGTGCAGTATTTCACACATCTCAATTAAATCCAATCAATGGTCTTTCCTCCCACATTCCAAAAACATGCTAGGTTAATTGGCGACTCCATATTGTCCATAGGTATGAATGTGAGTGTGAATGGTTGTTTGTCTATATGTGCACTGTGATTGGCTGGCAACCAGTGCCAAAAGACAGCTGGGGTAGGCTCCAGCATTCCCGCTACGATAAGACACACAGAAAATGGATGGATTCGCACCTTCTAACTCATAATTCGGATGTAAAAATTAGCTACATTTAAGTACACTGAAAACAAGTAAATGTACCGTAAATTACATGATGTCTTTGAACGCTGTAAAAATGGGCATATTTTAGAGTGGCGGGACGTGGGTAGAATGAATTCATTCCTTCATTCATTTCCTACCGCTTTTTCCTCACGAGGGTCGTGGGGGGTGCTGGAGCCTATCCCAGCTGTCTTTGGGCGAGAGGCGGGGTACACCCTGGACTGGTTGCCAGCCAATCACAGGGCACATATAGACAAACAACCATTCACACTCACATTCATACCTATGGACAATTTGGAGTCGCCAATTAACCTAGCATGTTTTTGGAATGTGGGAGGAAACCGGAGTACCCGGAGAAAACCCACGCATGCACGGGGAGAACATGCAAACTCCACACAGAGATGGCCGAGGGTGGAATTGAACCCTGGTCTCCTAGTTGTGAGGTCTGCGCGCTAACCACTCGACCGCCGTGCCGCCGTAGAATGAATTAAAAGAGACAATTTTCACAGGAAGCACGAAATCCAAGAGCTACAGCTGGAATAGCTGCAGATTCTGGAAGATCTAGAAAGCTTTGTGTGGAGCTGCTCTATAGGAGTCCACAACTCCATAGAAAGGGGTGAAAAATGAGCGTAATAGGTCCCCTTTAAGATATTTTCATGCTTCTTTTTCGTAGTATCCTCTTCTAGTAACCCGTAGTCACATTAAAAAATACTCCAAAAGAGTCAGTGCCTCACCAGCCATGAACCTGACCAAATGTCACTGGTTGATAATGCCGCTCTTGTTTTTGTTCCAAAGATAGCCAAGAAATTTCCGGCTTTAAGTCACTGAACAGAAATATGACAGCAGGCATCTTTATTTAGAGAGGGAATATCCAAGGCTGTCGGTGCCGCTTCTAGAACGCTCTGTTCAAAGATAAGATGACTTTTCAGCGTATTTTGTGGTGGTGAGTGAATGCGTGTTTCCGAGTAAAGCAATGACTTGGCCGCTGCCTTTCGACACACACATGGCCTCAGGCACCAGTGACAGCACAAGGCTATCATTTAGAAAGGCAGGCTCGGAGGCAGGTCTTGGTCTGACTTGCCTCAGGTAACGGCTAAGACCGCAGATCTGAGTCAAGCACTTTGGGACCTGGGAGGTTGGCCAATTTGCTCCGAGTAGGAACTCTCTGGAAAGAGGCTGGAGCTGTGAGAGCAGCTGGGCTTGTCAACAGATTAATGCGTCAACCTAAGTGACAGGTTCTCCACCCCCTCCAGAGTCTCTTACAGTATCTCTTCCTACCCACCATTGTTGTGAGCTTTAAATTGTGGGTAGAAATGATCCACCGGCAATACCGTCCAGATGATGAGGAGGGGAGGAGAGGAGGGAGTAGGAGAGGTGAGAAGAAGGGTACATGTGTAAAGGAGACAAGAACACGAGGAGTGTGAAAGAAACTACACAGCTGCAGGTTTGCACGCTTCGTTTCCACCCAACCCGATTGTGAGAAACAGTTAATCATGTGATGCTCATGACACGTTTTACTTAATGACATTAATGATGAAAACATTTGTGTGTTTTTTTTTGTAGCAAAGGGTTTCAAAAGAAGTTAGTGACAAAAAATTCAAACACAAAAATAATCATTGCAGGGGAATCATAATCAATTGGTGTATTTTAACGAAAACAACCAGGACCAGAATACAAAGATATACAAAACTGTGGTGCGACCAGCCATGTTGTTTGGTCTAGAGCAGGGGTCTCAAACACGCAGCCCGCGGGCCAAATGTGGTCCGCAGGACACTAGTTTGAGGCCCCCGCCTTGATATGAAAGTTTAATGTTAGTGCGGCCCGCGCAAGTTTGATATGGATGCTGTATGGTATCATTAACGTAAATTATTACGTTTGACTAATGTTCATGTTAAAGGTTAAATAACTGTTAATAGTTATCCTCCCTATCCGTGTGGAAGTGGTAAGTTTTTGGCTATTTAAGTTTAAAGGAAATAACTTGAAGGCTACCGTTTAGGTCGCAAGCTCTCTAGTTTGCGAGTTAGCATGTGCCTCAAGACCCTGCAAATGTTGTAAATAAAAAAAGTATAAATGTGACTATAATTGTGTTTTGTCATGTCTACAGGGCTCTAATAATGCTTTCATAATTTTAATCTGTAAAAAATAATTTGTCTACCCACCAACTATATGTGGTTTCTTAAGTTTTTATTATTTGCCATTTTATTATTGTTATTATATTTATTTATTACTGATTGATTTTCTTTATTCTTGATTTGTTTATTTATTTTGTGCAGAAAAAAATTAAGATATTTGAGAACAGTGGCCATAGAGAACCTACTGCATTAATGCAGTAATGTTACTGTTTGTACTTGTTTGCTTGCTAACTTGACAGGTAGAGGTTTTGTCTTGCGGCATGCACACCTGTTCATGAGAAATCATATTTAATATGATGGCTGTCTCACATGGACTGGATGCTGCCTGGATTATGCTTCTGCATGATAGCCCTTCATCCTTTCACGGCTCGTCTTTGCAGTTCAGAGCGTGATTTGCAATTCTCTCCTGAAACGCAGAGGGTGGTGTTTTCCAGACAATCATTTAGCTTGTTAGCTTGGAGTAGAAGTTAGTGTGACTTTTGCGTCTCATAGCAACTTCGGTGCATTCAAGGACCACGGAGTGTGACATCTCAACGCTTGAGGAAAAAACATCAGTGAAGCATACAGACACAAATATGAGGACTTTTTAACAGTAGTGCGTGTATGCTGTACATTAGGGGTGGGCAAACTGCGGCCCGGGGGCCACATGTGGCCCATCAAGCGTTTTGTTGCTTTCAACTTTTAACATACAAACTGGCAACATGACTTGCAAGTCGGATGTCTTTAGTAAAAAAAAAACAAAAAAACTGTAAAATTAAATTAGTTTTCAGAGATGAAGGGAAGTGCAGGTAAAAGATTAGCTTTATTTTCGAAAACACGATTGCAGCACTGGCATACAACACGTAAAAATGATCAATGCACCAACAAAGGGAACATGCACTCGGCTGAACTAAATACAAATCGACAAATTACCAACAGGTGCGTGTCGGAGAAAAAGTGACGGAACACAGGAAATAGTACAAAATAAGAGCATGAGTGTAAGAACTAAGGCTGACAAAGTGAAAACAAAAACTGTCACGCAAGCAACGGTGCAGATTATGACAAGTTTGATGTGGTCTGATGTTTAAAGTGCTCCTGAAAAAATGGACATGAGAACATACAGCTGATAGTATAACACTTTTACAGATAAAATAAAAGGAAAATGATAAGCATAAAATAGTGTATGTGTGTTAAATATATGTTCTGGACCCCCGGACAACTCTGTTAACTCAATGCGGCCCACAAGTCAAAATATTTGCCACCAATGAGGAAGAAAGCCATACACACCAGCAAAAAAGTTTGCAACAAAAGCTTATTATTAAAAAAAAAAGAGAGAGAGAGATTGGATCAGATTAGCAAGACTATAAAAAAATTAAATCAAGTCAGATTGGAAGCCAAAAAATGTGGATTGGTACATCCCTACACAACACACTTCAAGCATTCAAAATAAGAGCGTTTTGGGCTATATTATCCTGTTTACTGGTGTTAACAAAATAAGAGTTAATGGAAAGTGTTTTCTGTGGGAAAAACAGCCTTTTTTTGGTTAAAAAAAACAAAAAACAAAGAGATTTGTAATGAATGAATGAAAACAAACAAGAGAAGCATCCTACAGCATACTACAATAAATGTAATTTGGACCAGGCAAACTCATTAACATAGATTTCTGATAAGGGATTTACTGTATGTTTAGTGACATAGAGTACTGCATATAGGTTGAATTATGTTTGGAAATGCTCTCTGTATCATATAAACATTCTGTGCACATTGTTTGCATTGACTATAACTCAGTCCAACCAGTCCAACAAATCGGCTCAGGATCACAAAAACGCACCTAAGTAGACTTATTTCATGTTGATTTGTTCCAATTTGTCTCTTCCTTTCATGTTGTCCTTGGCAAGGGTGCAAACAGGCCTTCAAAGGGAGTGTTTGACCCGTGTTCTGCCTCCCTCCATCCAACATCGCCACCCACCCACACACACACACACACACACACACACACACAAACACACCCCTAGCCAGCACACTTTGGTTTGCAGACAGACCCATCAAAGACAATGCTTGACTGAGCTTCTGACCACCATGACTCCAACCTACTTTCTTTAAACAAGCAGCACGACGGGTCACCTGTCTGCTTGGGGAGGCTAAAATGTAGAACTTTATTGCTCAGGAAAAGCATGTCAGAACATGTTATGTGCAATATATTACCCAAAATGGGTCTGATTATGGGGGGCATGCATAAAATATTGTAATCTTCTTCTCTTTCTTTTTCTCTTTCTGTCTCTATCACACCAACTACCATCATGTCGTACTTCACTACATCCATAAACCTCCTCTTTGGTCTTCGTCTACGCCTCATTCCAGTCCCAACCATCTCAGTCTGGCCTCTCTGACTTTATCTCCAAGGTCTTTAACAGGTAATGTCACTCTGATGTGCTCGCTCCTGATCCTATCCATCCTGGTCACTCCCAATGAGAACCTCAGCATCCTCATCTCTGCTACCTTCTGGTTCTGCTTCCTGTCTTTTCCTCAGTTGCACTGTCTCTAGACCAGGGGTCTCAAACTCAATTTACCTGGGGGCCACTGGAGCTAGGGTCTGGGCAAGGCTGGGCCGCATCAGGTTTTCCAAAAAAAACCCTGCATTTATTAAAAACAGAAAAATATACAAACTTTTTCAGTGCTTTGGTTCTGATTTTCTACAATAAAAGCTCTGATAAAATATCAGAATATAAAAACTGCAAAGACGAGCCGTGAAAGGATGAAGGGCTATCATGCAGAAGCATAATCCAGGCAGCATCCAGTCCATGTGAGACAGCCATCATATTAAATATGATTTCTCATGAACAGGTGTGCATGCCGCAAGACAAAACCTCTACCTGTCAAGTTAGCAAGCAAACAAGTACAAACAGTAACATTACTGCATTAATGCAGTAGGTTCTCTATGGCCACTATC
The DNA here is from genome assembly GCF_037039965.1 of Doryrhamphus excisus. Classification (NCBI taxonomy): domain Eukaryota; kingdom Metazoa; phylum Chordata; class Actinopteri; order Syngnathiformes; family Syngnathidae; genus Doryrhamphus; species Doryrhamphus excisus. The sequence goes on along the minus strand of NC_136370.1, from coordinate 15,333,160 downwards.
CCTCACTCTTAATGTTTCCAGCAGCTGCCGTGAGGAGGGTGTGCTTTGTTGTGAGCGCTCTGACAGTGAGTGGGGGTCTCGGGGGGGGGACATGCCGCAAGTTGAAAGCTCAACAAGCTGTGTGAAGTGGCTTGCTTTTATGTTGCACATTGTGCTGGAGCTGCTGGGGAGGCAACACAAGTCCTAAATACAAACTTATTTCAAAAGCGTAACGTGTCAGTCTACCCTCTCCCTGGAACTTCATTAAAGGTAGATATCTTTGAAAATGCAGGCTTCTTTTTCGATTGTTGCTGCACTCACATGACAGCCCGCAGCAGCAGTTGGTAGCCCAATGCTGCATGTCAGAGTAACATCTTATTAAAGTGTTGATTCTTGCCTCGGGCTGCCTCCAGACCCATTCAGGGTCAGGGTACACGTCAGGACATGATCCAGCCATAGGACTATACTGCTAGGAGATTTAATTATTGTTCTCTATGTCTGTGCTGAGTCATATTGCGGTTATACCACCTCTGCCATTAAATAGCCCCCCCCCTCTGTAATGTAGTGTGTTAGCTGCTTATTATGTTCATTGTGCTCCGGGTGAGGGCGACAGACTGATTTAATACCAGTCTATTTAGCCAATAAAATTTGACATAGTTTATTTATCATTAAATTGATGTTCATGTCATTCATGTTCATGAAAAGCCAGCAGACATGGAAGGAAGGATGGAAATGCTTCTTATATAACAGTTAGGATAAACCAATTATGTACGTCTAATGTGTGGCTTGTTTATTGGGTTAGGGCATATTATAGTAAAAAAAAAAAATTAATATTGACCCGCTGGGATAGTGTGCCTGGAATTGCCCCAAAAGACAAATAACGTTTTCTCAATGTAATTAAATTTCATTAAATCAACATGAATAAAAGGTGATGAGAAAAAGGTCATAAAGTTATGGAAATGTGGAATGAAATTTTTGACTACTACTCTATTACAATAATATCATAACAACTACAGTGTTTGCAATGCAGGCTGTTTTTCTTAACATCTTAATGTACGTAATTTTGGTTTAAGTACATTTTTCTGTATGAGGCTTCTGTAGTAGTCATGTGTACCATATTAAATAAGCAATAGTAACGACACCAAAAATGCTTAATTCCAGTGCTAAACCACGATAAGTGAATTTCCGCAGAGTAGGACTCAATATTAATACATTTAATATTTTTGTAGTTAGAGCATACAAATTAGTAATTAAATTAGTAGAGCCTCATAGACACGAAATAACACCCCTAGAGTCACCTTTACACTCCTATTATTCTTTGTTTACCACACATTAACACCGGTCAAGACGCGTGCCATATTGGATGCTAACCAGAGTAAATCAAAATAAAATTATGGCATAAATTTTCGACATTAACCCGAAAATCTCGTAAACGTACAAAGAGTAAATTATTGTTAATTTCCAAAAGCAGTATGATGAATTTGGATGGAGCTAATCTTGGATCAGATCTCTCCAAGCTGGCCAAAGACTAATGGTCCTTCCCTGCACCCCCCCCCCCCCCCCCCCCCACACACACACTCCCCTCCTAATCTTTCCCCTTTACTTTGGGATTCAAACAGTGCTATGAATGGCAAACATAAAAAAAAAATGTAATACTGACATATATTTGTACTTTTATCGGTATAACGACTTTTTCCTGAGAAGATACTTCAAAAGTAGTTTGTGCAATTTTGTATGGAATTTTGCCCATCATTCACAATCCTTATGTGAAACATGAACACAAATTTATTCCCCTTTTCTATGCATTATAAAGCCAGGAAACGAGTTAATATGAGCTAGCTAATAATGCATGTCACACATATTTCGACCACAAAGCCCTATAAAAAAACCCCTCTAACAACGTTTTATCATGTTATATACTTGCTGTGATCATACAAGAACAAGTACTTACAGTTTTTTGCTGTACTTTGATGATTTAAAACATTACCGGAATATATTTTTACTTACAGTAGTTAGTGAATAGTAAATGTGTTCCGATGAAGTACATTGTTAGCTAGCTCAAATTGACTCATTATCTCATGTTATAATGTTTGTGAATGATGTGAAATTTCCAAAATCCCTTTAAGATTTTTACACTGGCCACAATTCATTCCCATTTTTACCCCAATTTCTGATTTATTGTACAGATGCATAGAACCTATTATCGCTGAGCTTGTTAAAATGTAGGAAGAGGAGAAAGATAGAACTCATTGCTTTTACAAACAACTCATTACGACCCCAAACAATTAGGCAGGCTTCAGTGAGATATTGTCTGGATGACAGAGTCATCCTGTGACTATTCCACTGGCTCCAGGCACTGGACCGATGCCAGCAGGGAGGAAAAGCAGACTGGAGAAGAGTTCCACATTGTGTATCAGACAGCAGTGGCCTGGAGGCAAGAAAAACAAGCCGGAGATCACAAGGTCAAGTATCACTAGCCTTTTTATTCCCTAACTAGGGAATAAGAACATGATCCTTCTCTACGTGTTTAGTACATACGTCTACCGTCTACTGCAATTGTTTGTACCATTGTGGAGGTCACTAATATACCAAGGTGTGACGCTCATGTTTACATTGAAGCTGAGACCAAGTCGATTCCCGCATACTCTCTATTTACCATGGATGTCCATAGATCTCCATAAATAGGCTTGTTTTTGTTGCTTCACTGATCATGTTTTTTTGTCAAGTGTTGAGATTTTGCATTGAACGTACCATAGTTTCTGTGAGATATAAAGCCATACCTATATCAATTATATCATCAATTATAATCATTCATTAGTGGTGAGTGCCTATTTGTGTTACACAAAAAATGTGCTTATTAAGAGTATGAATGATTAAAATACTAAACTAATCATTAAGACAGTCACTTTTATTGCAAATGTTGATCTGAAGTCAGACAAGAATGTCAACGTCAGGCTGACATCAGTGGTTGGGGGAGGGGTGGTACCGTATCAATTACTCCTGGTTGGCCTTGAAACACAACCCCATACAAAGAGCGCGGAGCTACATCGTTAAAAAATGATTAATCACTTTGATTAAAACATTACTCAATGGGGGTATAAATAACTAACATCTATAAATCACAACAACAAACATTACTATGAATTTCATCTGCTTGTAATTGCATTGTTTGAGGGATTAGATGAGCCAACCGCTATCCTTTATTAAAATCAATTTTAAACACAAATGCTACATTATGTACATTGGCCCAGAATCGTACATCCACTAGTCTGGTCTGGTTTGCATTAGCAAACATGAGTTATAAAATGACATTAGCAGTCATACAGGATAACGGAAGGCTTCTTATTAAGGGATTTTTATTTCTGGGATTCTCCGGTGTAACCGGCGGACTTAATTTGTCTCCTTTTCAGCAGCAGCTAAAAAATTTTTTATTTTTAATTAGCAGTTGAAATGGGTTGTATTTTAATGCCATTTACCATGGTCTATTATATTTAGTTAGGATGAAAAAAGAAGCCAAAGAATGACAAGTCATGAAAGACCAAAGTATAGCCTCTATGCATATATACGGTATATATTATACATATATACTGTATACTGTATATATTATACATATATTATACATATATACTGTATATATACATATAGTATATTTATCTATGAAATGACTTCCTATGACAAAACCAGTTAAGGATATTAGCTCTATATACTTTGACTAATCACTTTTTTTGAGTAATGTTTATCCACTCCTAACAAACTCCTGCCCTTCGTGCTTCAAAGTTATTGTTTATCTGTCAAGGGATTTAAGAAGGACACTCGTCTTAAAATCAGCCGATTCATCATGAATGATTTCATGTAGAAGAATGAGAATGTGTCTGTTCCCAACACATTCCCTTCATTCTTCTTTTGATCCAAAGCTGTTATCTGAAAGATTTCAAATACAGTCAAACAGTCTTTGTGGTGTTTTATTAGCAATGTAAAGAGGCCCAGTTCAGATAAGAGCCTCTTTATGGATGGTGTTTCCCCACCACTGGAGGCCTCGGGGGCCCCCGCCAGAAGATATTAGATGACTGGACTATGCAGCCTGGGGTCTTCAAACCCAGCTGTTCACACAAAACCTCCACAGACAAGACATTGAGCCATAGAGGAGGGCACGGTGGGCCAATAAAGTTGGGTCAGGTGCAAGGGACGCGCCACTGTGAGTGTTTGAATGTAAGGATTTGTGTATTGGATGTTTACTTTGAGCCCGTCCAGCAGAATGTCTAATTCACCTCTTTGGATTGATGGAACATTTGGCAATGCAGGCAAAAATGAAACTTTGCATGCTGCTAAAAAAAATAGTATGCATTTATAATTAAAGCATATCAACTTGCAAATAGGCTGGGGGACAAGTGGTTAGCGTGCAGGCCCCACAGCTAGGAGACAGGAGTTCAATTCCACCCTCGGCCATCTCTGTGTGGAGTTTGTGGGTTTTCTCCGGGTTTCCTCCCACATTCCAAAAACATGCTAGGTTAATTGGCGACTCCAAATTGTCCATAGGTATAAATGTGAGTGTGAATGGTTGTTTGTCTATATGTGCCCTGTGATTGGCTGGCAACCAGCCCAGGGTGTACCCTGCCTCTCACCCGAACACAGCTGGGATAGGCTTCAGCACCTCCCGCCGCCCTCGTGAGGATATGCGGTAGAAAATGAATGAATGAATGAACTTGCAAATAGGCTGCATGGAGGACAAGTGGTTAGCGCTGGCCCCACAGCTAGGAGACAGGAGTTCAATTCCACCCTCGGCCATCTCTGCGTGGAGTTTACGTGTTCTCCATGTGCATGCTCCCCCATTCCAAAAACATGCTAGGTTAATTGGCGACTCCAAATTGTCCATAGGTATGAATGTGAGTGTGAATGGTTGTTTGTCTATATGTGCCCTGTGATTGGCTGGCGACCAGTCCAGGGTGTACCCCGCTTCTCACCCGAACACAGCTGGGATAGGCTTCAGCACCTCCCGCCACCCTTGTGAGGCTAAGCGGTAGAAAATGAATGAATGAACTTGTAAATAATATATCTCTATAACATCTCTAAGGGAAGACAGACAGTGTGAAAAGATGAAAAGATGATGAATAAATGAGTGTGTTTCATAATGTCTCATCCGCTGCCTCCACAGTGAGTTCATTGAGACAAGAAGAGGGCATGGCAGGATATCCTGAGCAGACACAGCATCAATCTCTACTCCAACACTGTCTTCACTTGTTCTGCCTCACTATTATCCCTGCTTATGTAATAAGTTGTGAACACATACCACAACAGTAGGTACACAAAATGTAATAATCCAATGCAATCTGATATGAATAGGTTAGTATAGCTTGTTGTGCATCACAATAAAATGTCAGGACACTCACTAATAGGAAAAACAACATATAGTGCAGTTAAAATACAAATAGGCACAAAAGTAAGTATTGTCAAATCAGTCAAGGTTGTCAATGTTGTAAATATAGTTTTTTTCCAAACAGAGAACTTGTTTGAACTTGTAACAGTCTTTTATAATGAAGGATCCAATGATTTTACGGCAAAACTGTGCAAAATGGAAGACCTCAAGTGCCCCTAGTTCATTTGGCGTACGGTCCCTTTAAAAAAGTGGAGTGGATGAGATGCCCCCCCCCCCCACCCCTTCCTCATTTCCCCCCTGAGGCGTTGGGTGGGGGGGTGGGGGGGGGGCAAGTTGAGGGCTTTGTTTAAAAATTGCACACTCCAATCTGCTGCAAGATGCTGACATCAGCAGCAGCCGGGCTGGAGGTCAGCTGGGGTCAAGGCTGTCAGTCACCCGCTGCAAAGTCATAACAGACGCTGGCTGCTGCCGACGTGCAACAGAACAGGAAACGGACAGAAGAAAAAAAAGAGAAAAGATACACAATATTTGATATTAGTTACTATATTACTATAGATATAATACATAGTATATCTGTATTAGTATTAGTTACAATATTAGTAACTTTGTAGTTACAGCACACAATATTGCATTATTTCACTTGCAGTTATTTGGGTGTGTGCTTCACAGTTATTATTAATTTCCACATATAAATTAAGTTGTCCATGCATCACTCTTGTAATACTACAGTACATCCTCTTGTGTAACATTGCTCAACTTTACTGAAGTCACAACAAGTTTTTAATGTATGACTGGTCTAAATCAGGCATGATAAATTGTAATTAAACTTTGCCAAGTTGTGTCTCTGTGGTACATGTGCACCATGAACATGAGATATGATCTAAGGTAGAAGTTTAAGAGTATGATATTACAGTTTTGCTCTGATTTACTGCTCTGAGGTTTCTTGTACTTCTTTTGAATTCGCCAAAACATAGAATCCTTATTCTTTTGTTTATGCACATGATATATAGTGCAGATGCAAAAAATGCATACTTTTCTTGCAGTGGAATAAACATGTAGTGTATATGTATCATGCAGTAAAACTAAGACAAATGGTGCTGATTAGAAAACAACAGTGGCTTCCACACTAAAGTCCACAGGGTGATGTGCCATTACAAGCAACTTGATCTTCAACATCAAGACTGTCTTACAACTGGGGCCAACACATCAGAGCTGCAAAACATTCATCTGCCATTACACATTCATCATCATTATCATCATCCTCATAGGACACAAAAAGAGTTTTTTCAAACATTTTATACTTACATGTGTCTGCTAAGTAAGTTAACTAGGTCACTGTTGCCTCTGCTCAGAAAGTGCTGGCAAGTAAACATGCACTCGACATGCCGCAAAGATCTATCACAGCACCGCAAAGTTTCATGTCAATCTGTATGACATCGTCTCCATCTGCATAGTTAGCCTGTATTCAAATAAAAGGCAGTCAGTGTCACATAGCATTCTTTCAAGACAATTAAACAATCCTAATAAAGATCCTGCACCAAGAAGACACAATGAAAAATTAAGGGAAATCTTCAAAAATCTACTACAACGGTTCCTTGGTTAACATTGTTATCCATTCCAGAAGGTCTGACTCAAACCAAAACGGACTCTAACCAAAGCAGATTGTCTCAGACATGTGACGTGAGCTACTATGTTTGACTGTGGATGCTGTGGACATGCTTCAGTAAGGTGGAATGCTTATGTTTTGAGGTCTCCTTTTAAGCTAACCAACTAAGGACCAACTAAAGGTCTTCAACATGATCCCACTTGGGAGACTGAAAGGTGCCTTTGACCCCCTCCTCTGAGAGCAACAGAACAGGTCACGCATTGACCAGATTACTGCCTTGCTCATCATTATCTAGAAGTCTTTGGTTGACTATGAGAATACTTTCGACAGCATGGAAGTGAAACCCTCTGGATTCTGCTTCACCACAACGGAATGCCACCCAAACTGGTCAACTGGATCAAGAACTCCTATGAAGGAATGCCCTGTTGAGTCGTCCAAGAAGGGAAGCGTTAGAGTAAAGACTGGAGTCAGACAAGGCAGCCCCCCCCAGTAACCTTTCCTCTTCTTCCTGTTGATCGACTAGACCATGAAGACGTCAGCAGCATACCAAAGAAACTAAACCCAGCAGACAATGTTTGACCAGTTAGATCATCTAGACTGGCAAACAACCTGACCCTGCTCTCCCAAAGCCACCAGCAGGTGCTGGACAAAACAGAGTTGGCCTCAACACAAGTTGGCATCGAGATCCATGTGGCAAGACAAAGCTCCTCAAGATCAACATAGCAAATAGCAAGCGAGGCGGCACAAAGTCAGATTTCAAGTATGCTGCGAGGCCAGCATACTTTTGCAACTGAGGAACATCTGGAGCTCCAAGGTGGTGTCAACACACACAACAACACGACTGTTTAACTCTAACGAAAGTCAGTCCTACTATATGGAGCAGAGACATCAAGGACATTGAAACCTCCAGGATCCTCCACATACACTGATCATACACAGCGTACCAACCAGCTGACAGCCGAGGAGAAGAAGATGGTGATGGTTTGGGGACACCCTAAGGAAGCCAGGCAGTAAAACCACAAGGAAAGAACTCAAGAGGAACCTCCAAGAGAATTGAAAGAGCGGGAGGCCAAGAAACACCTGGTGACGACACCTCCACCACACCCAGTACAGAGAACTCTGGCTGACCGTTGTCGACGGCCCATGTTCCAGGAGAAATGATGGGCCTAACTACCTTGTGTTTTGTTGTTGGAAGGAGAAATGAGTGTTATGGACGGAAAATGAGACAGGCAGAACGACAGGGTGTCACCCTCGATGCACTGCCAGGTTGATAGACCATTAAGCAGGACCCGGAGATGTGTGTGTACACTTCAGCCAATGACAGATTCACCTCTGAACCATACCTGAAATAATGAAATAATTCAAGCTGTAAAATTTGGACATCTTGAATTAGTTTCTCTGTGTTTCTAGATTTTGCCAAGTCCTGTTCTCTAAGTGTGTAAGCACACAAGGCTATACAAGAGAGGAGAAATATGATCTCAGGGAAGAACTCTTATATGCTCGGACTACGTTAAAAAGCCATAGCATTTCAGTATGTGGAATCAAACTATGGAATGGATTGAGTAAGGACCTCAAACAATGCACAACGATGAGCCAATTCAAGAAACAATACAAGCAGTTGATGTTTGCTAAATACAAGAATGAAGAGTCTTGAACCAGTCATGATATGCTATATATATACGTATATATCACTATATTGACAGTTACTATGGTACCCATTATGTCATTGGGTGGTCATATCACCTTGTACTTCAGTATGTGACAAAAAAACAAAAAACAAACAAAAAAAAAACTTAAACCATATTAGGAAAGCAGGAAGTGAACAAATGTAACAGTTACTGATTGTAAAAGTACCAGATGGAGGGGTAGGATTTAATAAGCGTTGCTTCTTCCTACTCCTTTTGGACATGTGGAACTGTGAACTGATTATGTGATGCATTCAATTGTAATCTGATGCATGTTCAAATGAAATAAAACCATTACTACTACCATTACTATTCATACCATGATTGTCTTGGCCTCGATGGCCCCTCCTGTACTCACACCGAACATTAGCGCTTCACTTGATCCCACGAGTCCAGTTTTGGTGGGATTTTCATGACGAGGAACATACTTCTGCTTAGTTGCTGGGGCAGTAAGGAGTAAAGTAAAGAGTTTCGCTTCTCATAACAATATGTGTTCAAAAGAGTAAACCATTTGCATAATCAGACCTCACAAAAGGGGTCTCACGTCGTATCCTTGCACGCTGTTGCCTGTCCATTCTTATGTATGTGATGAAGACTCTTGCATCTTGCAGGTAAAGAAGGTCTCCTACTTCATGTCAAAAATCCGTACAATCCCTTTAACAAAGTGATTAACAAGAGAAGCTTTCTTTCATGTTGTCTGAGGCAGCACCTGAGAGAATAAGGTTCACATACTTCCAAAACACTTTTTCCCCACACAGCTGTTAACAGCAAGCATTTTGGAACAAGCTGTGTTGACTTAACTGATTTTTTGGGGTACTTTTCTAGCAGCTGCCTCCTGTAAGTACACACACAAATTCACCACATACCCACTTGTGGCATTAGAGGTGCCAAAACGGCTGTGAATATTCTCCTGTGTTTGAACACTAAATGACACCTAAGTACCCCCCACTGTGTGAGTAGTCACAGGTGCGCATTTGCGGTCGCAAGATTCACAGCAGCTTTTGACTCTAACTCAGTCAATCTCACATGAAGAGTAGTAAATGACATTTAAATGACATACAGTATGCCTATAATTCATCACAGAGAGACCAACCATAGGAGTTCGACAGCTGCTGAACAGAAAGAAGATGGACAGGAAAGCAGTCTTGGTGTAATACACAGTGCATGCACATGCAAGATCACGCACATACACACACACACACACACACTGTGATTCATAGAAGGAGCAATGGTCTCCTGCAGGGATCTGTCCTCACCAGTGGGCCTCAAGGGAGAACAGACAGAACATTTAAGATAGGCTTCCCTAATCCCTTTAGTTAGACTCAAATCACACACAAGCTCACACGAACAGCACACACACACACACACACACACGCACATGCACACACTCTATATTTAGAGTGTGGATGCACAACAGGATTTTAGAAAAAAAAGTGTTTGTTTGCTTGCATCTGTCGTCCTTATTTGGTGCACATCCTTTCAACATGTACAGTGGAACCTCTGAAGCACAAAGTAGTCAGGAAATTGATAAAAATGTGCTCCAGAGGCGCACGGTGGATTAGTGGTTAGCATGTTGGTGAGCATGATGGCCACACAGTGTGGAGATCTGGAAGACCTGGGTTTGAATCTCCGTTGGGCATCTCTGTGTAGAGCAGGGGTCTCAAACTCAATTTACCTGGGGGCCACTGGAGCTAGGGTCTGGGCAAGGCTGGGCCGCATCAGGTTTTCCAAAAAAAAAAAACACATTTATTAAAAACAGAAAAATATACAAACTTTTTCAGTGCTTTGGTTCCGATTTTCTACAATAAAAGCTCTGAAAAAACTGTTCTCAAATATCTTAATTTTTATTTTTCTGCACAAAATAAGATGAAAAATAAACAAATCAAGAATAAAGAAAAATAAAACAAAAAATTTAAATGAACAAAGCATTATTAGAGCCCTGTAGACATGACAAAACACGACTATAGTCACATTTATACTCTTTTTATTTACAACATATTGCGCAACTGCAGGGTCTTGAGGCACATGCTAACTCGCAAACTAGAGAGCTAGCGACCTAAACGGTAGCCTTCAAGTTATTTCCTTTAAACTTAAATAGCCAAAAACTTACCACTTCCACACAGATAGGGAGGATAACTATTAAAGTTATTTTACCTTTACCATGAACATTAATCAAACGTAATAATTTTTTCTGGGTACATGATACCATACAGCATCCATATCAAACTTGCACGGGCCGCACTAACATTAAACTTTCATATCAAGGCAGGGGCCTCAAACGAGTGTCCCGCGTGTTTGAGACCCCTGGTGTAGAGTTTCCCAAAAACATGCTAGGTTAATTAGCTACTCTATATTGTCCATAGGTATGAATATGAGTGTGAATGATTATTTGTCTATATGTGTCCAGGATGTACCCCGCCTCTCTTTCCTAACTTTGTTTATATTTGAAACATCTCTGTCTGTGTAACAGTCTCTATTGCTTTGAATATCAGTCAACTATTTTGCACAGTATATTCTTTGTTTTCCATTTACACTACTTATTGGCCATCCTTTGCAATAAGTGCACAAAGCCAAAGGAAAAACCGCTTGTACTGAGGTCTGGTGAGTTCACATGTGGTATGCTGACGTTTTATGCAACATCAGGAATGACAGCTGCTCAAAAGTCCAAGTTTTGTACAACTTAAGGGGTGTATATTACATCGTGATAAGATTTAATAGCTTTGAGAAGCCAGATGATTTGTTGTAGTATCCCTTTAAGAGGGTACTCTATATGTGTGTGCCTTTGAATGGAGCATGCACAGCCAAAGTTGAATATCCCCCTCCCCAAAAGGAAAGTGCAAAATAGTTGATATCGCTGGGATCTTATCATGTGGGCGTGTGCATGTGATGGAGACTTGTGGTAGCAGTGAGCGGTACCTCCTGTCGCTGCTTTCTTTGTTTGACAGTTTGTGCTTGTGTTTGCGCGAGTGACAGAACAAAAGGTCACGAGGCAGACTTTTGCGGTCCCTCCGACGTTTCAGTTCCACGACTGATACGTTGTTGAGAATGCTCACAGCCACCTACACAACGCACAAGAAATAAACACGTTGACTCCCCCTCGCCGCTCTAACTCTCTCTCTCTCTCGGCTGATGAGAGAGTTGTTATGGTTGGCAGAGAGCCTGCTGCTCACTCCCAGTAGAAGCCAGATGATTGTTTTTGCTGCAGCAGATCCAGTCTTAAACTCAACAAATCCTGTCAGTGGGGCTGTGGATGTTTCCAGAGAGAGTCCATCATGCAGTACATCCTAAACATTTACATAATCTGCATAAATCTCAACAGGCTATCCTTTTAGATTTGCTTTCTGCCATATCAGCACTTGTGTAGATTAAGAGAGCAATCATTAATGATAAAATTCAAAACAAACCTTATATAATGATCCTTTTAACCTTGCAAAATAAATGGGTGATCATTTTTCAGGGTGCTGTTCAGATGAATGTTGATTTAGCAAATTGAAAATCTACATTTCCAAAAATGTTTTCATCTGTCAACCGCCTTTTTGTGAACAATTTTCAATATGAAGCTGGACTATTTGCCAAATTGTTGCTGAAGCCTGACGTAGAGTCAGAAGAGCAAGCTGTAATCAACAATTTATTAGTGTCCCAACTGTTTATTTTGTGTAAGTACTCCCACAAAAGCTGTTGTCTGTGTAGCATTATAGAGTGTGCATACATGTTACCTACATGCAAATTACAAGTTCACTGTTGTCTGGAGTTGCTAACAGCCTTTTCACTGGGTCGAGTTAGTCCCTCAAAAAACGTGTAACGACCACATTTCCTATAGCGACAAAATTAGAAAGTCGGGTTTGGCAACTATCCAGAAGTCTTCCAGAGCCCTTGGCAGTGTCGCCAATCATTGGTGGAATAAATTAAAACAGTGTTTTCCCAGGAAGCAGGAAATCCAAGGAAACACAGTTGGAGTAGGTGCAGATTCTGGAAGATCTGTGAGGGTTATCATGTGTAACTCAATGCAAATGACATAAAATTAGAAATATAGGCCCCCTTTAATATGAAATGACAAATAATTGAGAACCACTGCCTTAGTTGTACACATACTCCCAGTATGCCGCCTTAAACCACTGTTGGTAACATATGCTAGCCAAAGCTGATTCAAAACATATATATTTGAAGCTGATGACATACAGCAGCTTAACCCTGGTTCTCCAAGTGAGGTCATAGCATTTAGGGGTTGAGAAAATAGATTTTGTAAGTTTTTTCACTTAAATTTTGTGTCTTCATCTTCAACCTTCAAAAACTATTAAAAAAATGCAAACATATGCAAATAAATGCCTGCTAAAAAAAACTACTGTTGCCAACTATTGTCACTTGTCATGGACATATAGACAAACAACCATTCACACTCACGGTCACCGTTACAGCCATTGAGTGGAAATCAATCCCACGCTTGCTTCATGAAAGCGTGGTCACGTACTGCATTTGGAGATTTAAATGTCAATCATCCAGTGATAATGATACCAACTTAAAGTGTGAGACACCGCAGCACTATTTTCTTCAAGCATGAACTGAAGACCTAAACAGCTGCTGGCTATTCCTGCAAGATATCTTGTACATGGTACAACATCTACAACAAAATCAAAGTACACAACATTTTATGAAAGCTTTATTTGTAATTAATCTAGAATGGATAAGTTGAGGGGTCGGCACATGAAAAATTTCCTTTGAAACCCACTGTGTAATTAGCACTTTGACCTCTATTACACAATATACAATAGAAGCCGTAGCCTCCAGGAGGCGCCAAAAAATTAGGGGAAAAAAATTAATTTAATTTACGGTTTAATAATATATTAAACCGTTATTACTATTAAGACTTATAATGGAAAAATCTCACATTGATTCAGATATAAAGCAATTATTATTATTACTACAACTACTAACAAATAACAAATAATTACAAAAACAAACAAATAATAACAAATAATCCGGATTTATGTAGTTTGTAGTATTTTTATTTAGTTTTTGTATGGTTATTGCACAGTGTAAATTTAGCTTATGTAGAGCGTTATTGTGTGCAACACTGTGTGGTTATTTACAAGATTGATTGTTGTATTTAAATATTTAACATACTTATTGAGTGTTGATATCGTATTTGAGATTTTTGTGTATTTATTTGGAAGTTCTTAAACATGTTTGTTGTCATTTAAACATTAACCTCCCATAGAATATTCTTAACTGTACTTTAGTCCAGTTTAGTCCAATACTTTTTTTAACCACAGTCATTAATAGCAACTGGTGTGCCTTTTTAATGCCCATTTAGTAGAATCTAGGCTTTCGTCTATTAAACGGAGCTAGCAGCACACTGTAGTTTACCACTGACACATGCACACACACCTGTCACACACGTGTGCGTAAATGTGTGTGTGAGTATTTTTAGCTGACAAACGGAGCAGCTGTTTGCCATTACTCATATCAGCATGCACTCCTTCTCACTCTCTGACCGAGTGTTATTCTTTGGAAGCCGCTGCAGCTCCACTCACTGAATGACTGAGTTGGCCTAACCTTGGCAGCCTGTTTTTCCTGCCACGGTGCTTGGAGCAACTCATTTAAAAATGCTTGTCTGGTTTAATGAGTTGTCACAATAATTTAGCAGATCATTCCTTTTAGAATAGGGGTTACTACACAGGATTTGTTTGTGAATGTTTGTTGCTCGTATACTGACGTTAAAGTGAAAGTACTTTAAGTGAAAGAGCAAAGAAATGATTAACCAGGCCGAGAGTGAACAAAGTAAACATGTTATACACTCACAGAGCCAACAAAAGCCATCATCTTATTTCCTGTGCTGCCAGGATCAAGACATAGAGGTGAGGCTGAAACCTAATCTTGTGCGTAGCTGTGAAAACAACCCTATTGAGCGATAGACTTTCTTCACCGACTTGTCGGAGATCAAATTCAGGTTGCGCCATCCCAAAAGGCAAAACAAGGGTACTTTATTGCCTTTAATTAAGACAGCATTAATGACTTCCTTCCGGGATCGGACATAAACATTCAGTTAGTATTTTACAGAGTGCAATTATCCTAGTGGTGTGATTACCTCAGACTGGAGCATGTGCCGGCTTCCTTCAGCTTGTTTAGATTAACTCGGATGCACAAGAGGATAACGGTGAAAGAGAGAGAGAGAGAGGCGGAGTGATTATGTTTTATTGTCATTCTCGTAAGGAAATGATTCAGTATGAAGGAGAAAAAAGGAAAGGCTATGGGCCATAATCACCAGGCATTACATCAATAGTCAATAACTGTTTGTTTGTTTAACATAGTAACATTGCTTCAGCATTATAATCACGTTTTTAAATGAAACTTTTTATAATTAAGGGAGAAAAATCTCTAAACCTACATGGCCCTGCGTGGAAAAGTGATTTCCTCACCTGTTAAAACATAACTGAGATTATGGAAAATGGAACAGCCAACCAAAATTTCCCTAAGAGTGCTGCGACAACTCATCCAAGAGGTCACAAAAGACCCCACAACAACATCCAAAGAACTGCAGGCCTCACTTAAGGCAAATAAATAAGGAATCCTACTTCGCAAAAATTCACTTTCTATATGGTGAGGTTAACTGTTACACAGGTAAGTAAATAATTGTCAATTCTTGTTCACTCTCAGAACAAGACAGCATTTTTGGCGGCGAATTGACAATCACGTACTCTACCCATATAACAGTATCAGGGGCCGGTGTAGCCACTCTGCTGTAGCATAATGAAGCTTTAAGGGTGTACTCACACTACGCCAATCATGTCTCTGTGCCCAAAATGAAAGCCAAAAAATGACACGTTTGACTAGTGTGAGTACTCTTAGCCATGCTCATTCATTCATTCATTTTCTACCGCTTTTTCCTCACAAGGGTCGCAGGGGTGCTGGAGCCTATCCCAGCTGTCTTTGGGCGAGAGGCGGGGTACACCCTGGACTGGTCGCCAGCCAATCACAGGGCACATATAGACAAACAACCATTCACACTCACATTCATACCTATGGACAATTTGGAGTGGCCAATTAACAAGTGGGAGGAAACCGGGGTACCCGGAGAAAACCCACGCATGAACAGGGAGAACATGCCAACTCCACACAGAGATGGCCGACGGTGGAATTGAACTCTGGTCTCCTAGCTGTGAGGTCTGCATGCTAACCACTCGACCACTCGACCTAGCCATGCTCAAGTTTGTTCAATTTACCCTCCTTTGACATGATTGGGAAAACAGTTCGGACGAGTCAATGACCATAATGTGTTCACTCCTAATGATACCCGAATATCATTTCCCTGCTGTCTGTACTAAACTGCAGTAAGTTTGGTGTTTGGCCTTGGATTGTATTGTGAAATTGTTGATACATAGTAATAAATGGGTTCTCTCATTGGCAGTGGACTTAGAACTCCCCAACCACCAGCGTCCGCTTCCATATTTTGATGTGCTGTCAAACATGGAACCTTTCATACCCGGCATACACACAGTAACAGGCTTTGGCCTTGATACAAGTAAAAAAAAAATACCTTCCCTGCCTTGATTGAACTACTGTGTTAGAGGTATATCCATGCAGGCCTGTGGGCATTGAGAGATTGAGGTCAGTTTACGGATGAACCAGTGAAAAGGTGTTTGGAGCTCTACGCTTGATAACAGTACAACTTGTGCAAGAGGTGTAACATTGATAGCTGGAGGTTGAATGAAAGTTATTGGGGGGAGGGAATGAGTCTAAGCTGTGCAGATGAAGTGCCACTTTCTGCGGGGGATTTGCAAGCATGACTTACCCACAAAGTCCCCAAAGGTCAAATCATTAACCCTTTATTGATAATTCTGAGAAGCTGATCCCTCAGGCGTCAACACTTTGCCAAACAGACATGCACTCCAAATAAACAGGCATGCTACTGTGGATAAATCATTCATGTGGAAGTAATGGAGTATTTTACACTATGTTTGAAATATATAACTATGTGTACCACTGATGCTAATGTGCTTTTATTTTCTGTGAATGAAAACACAACCCTCCTTGTGTTGTGCAGCCGCATCAACATGACTGTGGCTGTGCAGACTCAAGGGAATTGTTGGGAGCTTATTCAGACCTCATTGGCATGATTGAAAGCGCAAGGTTTCAGGGTGTGAGAACCACGTGAGAGAAGTTGTTGAGAGGACAAACACAGCAAGAGTGCAAAAAAGAGAAAAAAGGGAAACAACAAGGCCTCTTAGCCGGCCAGCTGATGCAGTGGTCATTATTCCAATGCTGCTGTATGACACAGATTTAAAACAAGCATTGGTAAACACCAGCACTAAGATGAACTAACTGCCAAGTGCCTGAAATGTTGTGTTGTAAGAGATAACTAGGACATAATACAATTCCAACTCCTGACTGATATGGTGAGCAATGAATAGATGCATTCACTGCAAAAGTACACTCGTTATTGAAATAAAAGCCTGAATTTCAAGTTGATCTTGTTTGGTATTTTTTTAAATACACGCTTGTGCATTGTACACAAATTGTCCAACTTTTCCAGTGAGCCTAATTATCACAAGTGGATTTCCTTGAAGTAGGATTTAATGTTAAATGGAATATTTTTGTAGTTAGAACACAGCAAACCTGCTTACTAAATAATTGTAGTCATTGTTAGAGCCATGTAGACATAGAATAGCACCCCTATAGTCACCTTAGCAGTCCAATTATTCTTTGTTTACACCACATTGCGCAACTCTTATGTGCAAGCTACGGAATCGCTGCAGGGACACAAGAAACGGACACCGCTTTCAACATAGCAAGCTAGCTAGCTAACTAGTTAGCATTAAATTTATTATTCTAAACTTGTTAAAGAATTTCAAACAAAGTTTCGAAGAAAGTTAAAGTAAGAAGCCATGGTGCTCTCATGCAAAATCCAAACACGCTATTATGTGGCGTTCAAGGAGACGAGGCCTTTTGAAGTTTTTTGTTCATAAAACCCTTCTCTCGCAGATGCCTTGTGATGGTTATTTGACTGCACTCCACACCAGTAATAACCTTCATTTGGGCCGAGGATCGTGCTATGTCTTGATGGAAAGCCAACCGGATCCTCCCACTCAGGCCCAGTGATATTTCTTGGAGTCTACCACTTCACTTTTTTGTTCCGTAACCCTCAGGATCAAATGACCGTCTTGCTGCATCCAACCTCACAGCAGTGGCGTGCTGCAAGAGGCCTTGCCTATGCTTGCTTATGCAGCTCAGCAATCCCACCGCAGTCAAAGGAAGAAAGATTTAGCCTCCGCCATCAAGACGTCACGACAGTGTAAATGACACTGAATTCACATTTTTGGCTTCTTCTGAACAAATCATCCCATTTTCATGGTTGTTTGCAACAAATTGGAAAATATGTTTTGTCTCACTCTCATGTCGTCCTTTTGCATTTTGCAGCTCTGCTTAGCGCCTCCTTAAGAACAGTACAAAATATATTCTTCAATTTTTCAACTGGTTTTAAAATTTTGATCAGGTATTATTTTTGTAAGGGCTGTCTTACATGTTTTGAATGTGGTGTAAATAAAGTTGTTTTGGTCATAGTCCTCCTTATATATATATTGTGGTCGATGTTTTTGCTCGCTGCCATATGTAAACAAGTCCAAGCCCAGTGAGCCAGGCTGCAGACAAGCAGACGACCCTGGGGTCACATGGGGGTGTAGGCACCGATGGTACTTCTGCTTGTGATTCCTAATGTTCTAATCTAGAGTGTGCGTGAGAGCAGGGGGGGGGGGGGTCAGCTCCCCCTCCCCCATCATCCTGCATCCCCCTCCGGGGAGAAGTTGGATCTCGGCTGCAGGACGATGTCCAGACTTTCCTTGCTCATACTCATAACATGAGCGATCATGAGGCGCATTTAGTTGCCTTGAAACTTGATTGTTACAACCCATTTTTTTTCTGTGGAAGAGTGCGAAAGGACACGTGAGATAAAGACCTGCAAGAGATGGATGCAAGCTGATTGCACGCTTTTACAGTATATAAGTTGAAGAGGTCAAGATCGTATCAGGATAGGTTGTCTCATGTTGCTAACCACTTGACGCCACTCTGCCAACCGGTGCCTGACCGTGATACGCGGCTCATAAAACCTCAGCAGTATGGGGCGGTTCAGTCGGAGTTCACCGAGGTACGCTTGTTTTAGCGAGGGAGGCTTGTGTCTATTCAACTTTGCACACCAATCTGTTTTTAGAACAGTGAAATAACAAGCGCAAACTACACGACGGTTATTTTTCACAGTTGCTACTTTATGAGACAAGCGGAATGCATGTTTATTTCCCACCAGTGATTCAGCAGATTTACTGGTTGATAATGTATTTATTGTCCGCTCTTCCTCATCTAAACATCCTAAAGAAAAGACACGCAAGGTTCCCATTGGAGCAATAATGAGTAAATAGCTCTCATGTGACCGTGGCCAAGTCCCATTTTGCTGTGTCCTCTGTTTGCGTTCGCTCCGATATTATAATTACCCTACCCCCATTAGAACCCAAACCTACCCAATGGTAAACAGACCCAGCCAACCCCGGCACCCTGACTCATAGCCATAAAAACACGACACAGGAGAATAGAGAGGGGAGTGTGTGTTCATGTGTGTGTCTGACCCTGGCCCCCTGCCAGCAGCAGTCACAGTCTAATTACTGAAATCTGTATGCCAGATAAAGGCATTGTAGGAGTCAGTATTGTCTGGGGGCCCATGAGAGCAGGCACCATTCATCCCTGGGTGCCCTCTATTTACTGGGGTGGAACCGCCTTAACAGCCAATGTGTTTTAGGGGAGAACAACCATGCTTCAATGAGGATAAATGACAGTCAGCGTAATGTCATCAACCAGGTAACTAGTCTGAGATCCAGGTCGCCAGGTCCATACAAACATTTTGTCATTTACATGACAACAACTAAGTATAATTTTACATATATGTGACAATGTTGCCAAAAACTGACAAAACACAGTGATATGCATACCTGGCCAGTAGGTGGCGATGGCACCGTTTGTCCTGGCACAGCTTGCCGTGCCTTTTCCAGGAATGACTTTCTTCTCTATTGAGTGCACCTGAATATAAGTCGCACCCACCAAATTTTAAGAGTAAAAAATAATGTACACACATACTGTATATATGAAGCCATAAAGTGGGTGTCCATGTTGTATCTTGCAATCCTACCTATGCTTGGTGTTCCTATTGTGACTCGTTAGCTGTGACATGCGGTTAGGAGAGGCCGCAGTGGGTTGCAGCGGTCGTCATCCGCACATGTAAACACTGTGGAACACATTTTTTTTTTTTTTTTTTTTTCTTTTTTTTTTTTTCCCGCTTTATTTGGGCAAATATATGAATCATAACAGTGCATTTCTTACATCAATCAAAATCAAAATATAACTTTCCATTATTTACATTTGTATTCAACCATCTGATAACAAGCCCAAAAGGAGTAGGCTGAAGCAAAAGCTTATAAATGCCTACCCCTTTTTGCAAGATATAATTATGTTCATGCCACTGTCTTGTTTCCCCTGTTATTATTATCATTGTATTATTATTATTATTATTATTATTATCATTATCCTTATTGTTATAATCTTTATCATTATTACCATCATTATAATCATCACTAATATTATTATTTTCATCATTGTAGTTGAAGATTTTGTGATTTTTTATTTTTAATTATTTAATTTTACAGACTTCATTGCTTCTTGTACAGTGTAGAAATTTCTTCTGTTTTATTTTCAGAAATCTCCAGTCTTTGTGTGTCAATTTATTAGCCCACTTTTTTGTGACATTTACTTATTTTCTGGATTGCATGTGTCTAATCTTGTGCATTAAAAAACAAGAACTTGAGACTGTGTCTGGACAGGTGACCAACCCAAACATCAGTTTCTTCTTGTTAAGCCCTACCTGAGGTTTTTAGACGTGTTTATTAGTTTGTGTGTGTCTTGTCTTGTGCATTAGGAAGCAGATTTTAGGTCTGTGCTCAAACCAATTTTTTAAGCAGTGATGTCTTGCTGTCCATCATTACTATTTATTGTAAAGTAATAATTAATAATAATTAATGATGATAATAATAATGATAATCACTACCTCTATATTTATGCAAGTTAGCCTAGGTACCTCTAACAATTTATAGTTACAAAGGTATTAAGGTAATATTCTTACATTTCTCATATCAGTCAATCAGAGATTCCAGCAGAGATGACAAGACAGTAGAATGATCATTATTAAAATACTATTCCCACTTATATTTATAAACAGACACTTAGCTTATACTGTGTCACATTTCATCGAATTTACAACTAAATTAAATTCAGTAGTGCCACCAATGTAGACACTTTTTTTTTCTTTTTTTTTTTTTCCTCCCCCCAAAATTAACATTTTTTTTTTTTTTTTTTTTTTTTTTCCTGTGGCTACCGACAACCAAGCAAACAAAATAATGAGTAACATTTAAAGAGGAGAAAGGGGAGAAAAATATATGCATTTATATATACGTACACATACACATATATACATACATACACATATACATATATATATATATATATATATATATATACATATACACATACACATATACACATGCATATGCATATACACATCTACAAATAAATGCATACATACATATGCACATGTACAAAAATAAAATATTGAGGATAAACATAACTGCAATATAACTTTATATACACGTTTCCAAACTAATATGACCTGCATCAAGTAGTCAGATTTTTTAGTGTCGTTTTACTGATGGTGAAATTGGGTTAACTTATAATGTCGCTATTATAATTTGATAAAATCCAATCTTTATATTTTCGTTTAAATTGTGGTATGCTTTTACTCTCCTTAATTTCCGACGGCAAACTCTCCCATTGCTTTATTCCACAATTGGAAACACAAAAACCTTTTCTTGCGGTCCGGTAACTTTCAGATTTAAAATGGTTTGGATTTCTGAATTGATAGGATATTTCTTTTTCCTTGAACAGACTTTGAATGTTTCCTGGTAGGAGTTTATGTTTAGCTTTGTAAATGATCTGTAAGGTTTTCAAGGATATTATATCTGCAAATTTGAGCATTTTGGATTCGAGGAATAATGGATTAGTATGCTCTATGACACCTACCTTATGTATATGCCGAATTGCTCTTTTTTGCAGGAGGACCAGAGGTTGCAGATTGGTTCTGAAGTTGTTTCCCCATATCTCTGAACAATAAGTCAGATATGGCGTTACAAGTGTGGAATATAGGATGTGAAGAGATTTATTGGTTAAAACATGTCTTGCTTTACTGAGAATTGCAACATTTTTTGCCATTTTTTTTGCTGTGTTGTTAATATGTGATTTCCAATTTAATTGGCTATCGAGAATTACACCTAAAAATCGGATTTCATTAACTTGTGTGATTGTTGTTCCACCAATTGAAATTTTAATCTCTTTGTTTTTTAATTGCTTTCCAAAATATACACATTTTGTCTTGTTCATGTTCAGTGATAATTTGTTTGAATCGAACCATAATTTAATCTTGAAAAATTCCGATGTTATTTTGTGGATCAATTCATCAAGATTTTTTCCTGAGGAAAACAAACTAGTGTCATCGGCAAAAAGAACTGGTTTTAAAAAGTCTGACACATGACACAGATCATTAATATATAATGAGAAAAATTTGGGTCCTAGCACAGAGCCCTGGGGGACCCCACAGGTTACTTGTAAATGTTCCGAGTTATAATTTTCCATACTAACATACTGTACTCTTCGGTCTAGGTAACTTCGAATCCATTTTAATGGTAATCCTCTTATTCCATATCTGTCCAGTTTCCTCAGTAGAATGTCATGATCAATGGTATCAAAAGCTTTGCTCAAGTCCACAAATATTCCAATGGAGTGATTTTTTTCTTCAAGAGCAGATGATATTGTTTCTACAGTGTCCATGAGTGCTAAGGCTGTTGAATGCTTGGATCTGAACCCATATTGTGCATCGGACAGTAGTGAGTGTTTGTTCATAAATTTTTCCAATTGATTATTGAATAATTTTTCGAGAATTTTTGAGAACTGCGGTAATAATGAAATAGGTCTAAAGTTATTAAAGTCCTGTTTGTCACCTGATTTGTATACTGGTATAATTTTGGCTATTTTCATTTTGCTGGGGAATACACCTGAACTGAAAGACAAATTACATATGTGTGTCAGTGGCAGAGCTATATGTTTAATTGTGGATTTAATTGTTGACATGTCGAGATCATTGTAGTCTGTTGATTTCTTACTGATGAATTTGTTAACTGTTTGTATAATTTCATTTGGTTCGACTGGGGATATAAACATGGATGAGGTATTACGTTCTGTTAAATTTCCTTTCCAGCCTAAGGGGAGTACTGGATCTGGTATTTCCCTGGCCAGTGTTGGTCCCACTTTTACAAAATATTCATTTATTTTATTTACCACAGTATTTTTATCGAAACATTCTTTGCCTGCAATGCGGAAAAAATTGGGGTAATTATTAGATTTTTTTCCTTTGTTTATCACAGTTTTTAGAATACTCCAAAAAGCCTTCATATTATTTCTGCTTTTTCCTAACTCGGTACTGTAATAATCTTGTTTGCTTTTCCTTAAAATGGAAGTTAATTTGTTTTTATATGATTTATACCTACTTTCAGCGTCCTGTGTTCTTTGTTTGATGAAGTTTTTATAAAGTGCATTTTTTTTCTTACAAGCATTCTGGAGACCTTTTGTCATCCATGGACATGGATTATTATTTTTTTTTATACAATGTTTTTTGATTGGACAGCACTCATTATATATATTATTGAAAACACTCAGAAATCTATTGTATGCACTGTCCACATCATTATCTGATAATACCAAATCCCAGTTCACTGCTTTCAATTCATTTTCCAATTTGTTAAGTGAGTTATCATCTTTGATTCTTCTGTAATATATTTTAGATGTGCTGCAATATTTTGTTCTATAATTAGTGTCGTATAATAAAAAGATTGGTAAGTGGTCGCTGATGTCGCTCAAGAAGATCCCACTTTCCAGGCTATTGGTAAAATTGTTTATGAAAATGTTATCTAATAGTGTTGCACTGTGAGTTGTAACTCGAGTTGGTCTGGTTATGGATGGGTACAAATGCATACTGTATACTGTGTTTACAAAATTGTCTATTGTCTTGTCATGACCGGTTTTTAGAATATCAATATTAAAATCTCCACATATGAATAAATTCTTATGATCTTTCGGTGAGTATGTTTGTTCCATCCATTCCTTAAATTGTTCAATATTTGCTGACGGTGGTCTATATACACAACTCACAAGTGCACGCTTGTCTTTTTCATTAAATATTTCAATTGTTAAACTTTCTACTAAATTATCTATGGTTAGTGACATGTTATTTATGACTTTATAATTTAGATCCCTGTTCACATACAAGCCAACTCCTCCTCCTCCTTTATTTTTCCTATCTTGATGAATGAATTCGTATCCTTCTATGTCAAATTGATTTTCTATGTCTGGTCTTAACCACGTCTCAGTTATTGCTATAATATTGAACGGCTGTGTAAATTCACTTATGAAGTTTTTAATACTCAGAAAATTGGAAAGCAAACTGCGTGCATTAAAATGAACTATACTGAATTTGCCTTCATTATCTAATTGATTATATTGTTCAGCAGTGAAGTATTTACTATTTATGTTTATATTATTGAAAAGATTATTGTCAGGGTCTATATTTGTTTCATTTTCTAAATCACTATACTCTTGGCTCTCAAAGGGGTTAAGCTCAATATTTTGATATTTTCTAATTAATGATTGTAGTTGCTTACTTGATGACGATTGTCCATATGTATCTGTCATTATGGTATGATGTGTTGATTATGTTTCCTAATACTTGTCCAGATCATGGATTTGCCTCACCACCATCACTCTTGCCTCTTCTGGTGCCCCATTTTGTTTTATGAAGACCTTGCAATTCCGGACCCATGTTTGCTGAATTTTCCCTTGTTTCTTTAGTTGGCGTGCTTTTCTTGCGATGTCTGCGTTCCGTTTTGTCAAGTGTTCGTTAATGTAGATATCAGTACCTTTAAGTTTGCGTCCTTGTTTTAGCAGTTCAGTTTTTTCCTTTCTGTTGGTGAATCTAATTATTACTGCGGGTGGTCTTCCGTGTGTAGGCAGGGGGTGACAAGCTTCGATATGTTCCGTTTCCAGTTTAATTCCCAAGTTGTGCAGTTGGGTCATCACCTGCTGCTCAACTGAGCTCAATTCAGAATCGCTCGGTTCGCCGGTCCCTCTCTCCTCAGGTACAAGAGCCCGAGCATACGAGCGCGGACGAATCTTGATACCTGTGATTACGACGTCATTTGATCTTGTATATTGCTCCAGATCGTCCACTCGTTGTTCAAGCTCCAAGATCCTTTGCTTCCTTTCGGCGTCTCTAGCACTCAGTCTTTTCATCTCTTCCTCCATAGCTCCGAACCGCCGTAGTAGCTGCTCCTGCTGTGTTAGCACCCTGCTAACATTGGCACCCAGGGAGTCCAGTGCGCTCCTGATCTCCTCAAACTCCTCCGGAGCAGGTCCCTTTTTCGGTGGCATTTTCCCTCTCTTTTGTTTTTACTTATTTGTAGAAAAAAATATGTTCAAAGTCAAAGTCAAAGCTGCCAAATCCAAATCTATTAGGCTCGTGGCTCGTGACACGGGAATGATAGCAGGAAGTGACACGATGACAGCAGGAAGTGAATGAAAAATCATTGTACACAACAGTGGACAAGCGGCAGCATGCCACGATACAAAGAAAGAGGTCTGACTTGTTAGTGATGCAACTGTATTTCTCTCTTGAGTGCATATTATTTCCAGAAGCAAAACACTTTACTTAAGTAACCGAGTAATCGGAACTACGTTCTCGAACACCAAAAGTGAGTGAGTCATACAGCTTCATGTTTAAAAAATCCAAACCATCCCTTTCAGTTTCACCTGTTTTTCACTTTTCCTTGCAGAGCTGATGTCATTTTTCTCAGCACGAAATCCCACCGCTTGTAACCAGATTAGAGACGTGCTCCACGTCTGAGCCCAGCAGGGAGAGAGTGGCTGCAGTTTACAATCCCCAGCCTCAATTTTTATCACGCCCATGACTAGATTTATTAAGCCGAATGCTGTTAATCTGCTTGATTTCCAGTGTAAACGCATTAGAGGGACATGCTGGAGGTAAGATAACGGCAGACAGGGGGAGATGATAAAGAGCCTTCGCTGTTTTCAAGTATGAGCCAACCTCTGTGCATTTATCAGACGCACTGTGATCTTGTCAAATACAGACAACTGTCACAGGTCAGGGCGTGCCAAAAACAATGGGGTTAGGTCTCTTGCTATCACTCAGGCTGTAGACGAGGAGTTATTTACCTCTGTGTTATCTACTTTGAGCCAGATGAGAGCTTTGTGTTTTCACCAGAAAAACATTGAAAACAGTATGAGGAGGCAACCAAGTTGGATTTATGTAAACACTTTCTAGAAAGACAGGAGGGAACCTGTGGTTTAGCACACATCTCTGACAGCATAGCAGTTCTTTGCATGTCAAACCCCAATGATCAACCATGTTCAAATGCTCAATAAGATGTAATAACATGGTGTGATGGTGGCTTCTGGAGTGGTCAGACTACAGCTGAGGGCCCGTGCCTGCTTTTGCCCTATGTGGTGAATTTCGGTGGCCGCGTGCCGTCTGTGAGGACCACAAGGCTCACCGCCGTCTCGCTCCGGCGTCGCAGCCGCTGTGCTGTGCTGGCAGGGCCGACTTTACCTCACCACATCTCACCATACCACAACACAGCATGCAGCCACAGTCACATGATAATCTTTGAATGCATACGACGTTGACAATATATACACTTTTACTTTCACATCCACCTCTGTCGATTAACTGTAGCTTAATTTTAATTTCTTACAGAAATTCTTCACTTTGAAGCGATATTAGTTTTATCAGAAAAGGGATGCGAGAGGGCATATCCATTATTATATAAAATAACAAGTGTGTCATGAGCGTACATCATATATTGTATTGTTTAACCTTTGTTACTGCTAACATACTCATATTAACCATACTGCAGCAAGCCAATAAAGTAATTTATTCATTTATTCTTGCACAGGTCCACGTTTAAAAACCTAGAGCCACCCCACCCGTCGATAAATGGGGGGACGGAGGGATGCACTGCGTCAAAGTTGTGATGTTGTTGTGGAGTTGTCGACCACTGCTGCACCTCGCTGTCGCCCCCTGTATAGTAGAGGAAGTAATGCATGAAAGAGCATTTTTCTTAATTGTTTGAAGGGATGGAAGTACTTGTATATCTCCCATTGTTTTAATACTTTTTTGTGTCAGGCATTGCTTGAGACAGCTAAGAAATAGGGGGGCCTTGGGCAAAGGTAATATTACTCGTAAATTTCTCATTATTCTCATAAATTTTTTCTCATAAATTTGCAACTTTATTCTCAAAATCGTCTTTTTTTTGTACTATTATTACTATTATAATACTATTTTTTCTGAATTTTAACTTAAAAAATCCATCATTTACAAATGCAAACATTGCCATATATGGATTACATTGAAAAAAGTACATCACTACAAAGTTCTATCGCAGGTGACATAGTTCAAAGGGTCAACTCAAACAAATCACATAGAGTTACGCTGCGATGGTGCATCGCTCCACACGGCGCATGAAGTAAAATGTCAAGGAATTAAGGTCAACTCCAGAGGCCATAGCAGTATTTGTGTCGACGACTTATACAACAAAGATTAGAGCAGATGTGTTGAACTACTACATCTATTGTCTACACTACAGTTTCTACTAAAGTGCTGGTGGGCTGGACTTGTCAAAGGCACTTGTAACACACAACAGCACATTATGCCTGTTAAAATGTTTTCCAGCCCACACTCATCTTCTCTGTCTGCATCTGAAATTAATTCATTGGCCTTGGAAGAGAATTATTCATGAGTGAGTCTGCTCACTGGAATGGCTTGTCTTGTTTTGCATCACAGCTCTCCCCCGATGCCATTCTGCTGGGACTGTCTGTCAGAATCATCCACTTTTAATGGGCCCACTGCACCAAAACAACAAAAGAGAGAAAAACTGTGCTATTTTTTTTCCACAGAATATAATTAAGCTTCTTAACGGATATTATTTTAATCCCATTTCCCAAATGTTATTACTCAGACTTTGTTTAGTTGTTGTTTTGTTTATTTTCAACAGGAATATTTGGTCCCATGACAGTATGGAAGTGACCGGAGGTTAATGATGAGCAGCCAAAATGTGATGATTGAAATGTGTTTAGTTATCAGAGCTTCGGTCCCTGGTGGATCTCAATTCCAGATGTCTACGTTTCTCTCTTTGAGAAGAGCGGGTTCAGAAGTTGATTCACAGTCCTTTGGGGAATCACATTAGCTGCTTATTGAGCAGCCATATTGATGGGAGGCTCAGGTGGCCAGTCTGGGAAGAAATATAGCAAGCTGAATTGCCAGAGTCTGGAAAAAGACTTAAAACTGCTGTGGAACTTCTAAATTTAAATGCCACGAAAGTCGTCCAATTTGACGATCATTTTCTGGAAATATTCCCTGCAGAGATGGAACCGCTGTCATGCATGAACGCGAGAAGTCATAAAATCTTGCAAGCATCGCAAGACTTTTACATTGGCTCCACAAATAGATTTGGCTTTTTCTTGAGCTTTTTCTGAGGATGCTACCACATAGGAGTTACCAGTGATGACAAAGATGATGACTGGAAATTGAACTTGTGATTTACCATATAGCAGTAGGGACACAATGACAAACTTGGCTTGGCTTTCCAAAATCGTCTCTTTTAATTTATTACACCCACGGCCCGCTTCCGGATACGCCCACTCCGTTGTGATTGGTCACACTCTGTGCTAACACAGTGAAATCTTCACAGTGCAACAGGGCAGGTCTACAGCTTGTATTCGGGAAAAGCCCATATAAGGAAGTCCTGCTCCCTGTGACATCACAGTGATCCGGTGTTAGAAAAAACTCTCTGAAACCCAAACTTCTTTCAGGGCTCACTTCCAAATGAGCAAACCTCATTATCTGAAACTTTGGCATAGTTTAACATAATAATACGACAGTTTAACAACATTTATATGTCAGAAAAGTAGAAAAAGCATAAAACTTCCTCTGTTTAAAACGTACAAAGTGAAAATTGGACAAAAATGATAGATAACTGACATTATAGTATATTATATTATGTCATATTTAGGGCTGTTAATGATGTGTTAACGGAAGTTCCCTTTAACGGCAGCATATTTTTTGATGCGCGATTAACATGCACCTCTCCTGTTTGACCCTTGGCCCCCACCATAGTTTGATTGAAGCAGTTAACTTTGTTGCCACAAGCTGGAACAAATATTGATGGAAATGGAGAATGAAAAGAGTATTTAGATTGGTAAAGTTAGATTCAAAGCCCTGGCAGATGATTCTTGTAGTGAGACCAAAGTTATTTGTATCTACTATCGATGTGTTGGACTTGTCACGGATTACATGGCCTGCCAGAGACTGGAGCAGTGCAGGTATTGTTTTTATTGTCATATACAGTGCTACCTTGGCATAAGAGTGGCCCAACTAACCAGTGATTTTCACATTTTTACATCTCTCTGATGATTTTTGCATTGAACTGCTAGCTATATTGGAGTTACAGTGGCTATTGACGTGCTGTCAATGTGATGACGGTGGCTGAAGTCCAGTGTTTTGCTAGCGTTAGCGATTTAGCATCGAACTACCACAATGATGCACATTAGCACTCAAAGTCATCAAATCTTACCTTTATGCATTCCCACATAGTATCAGCATTCGGGAGCAAGTATGGGGTGAAAGAAAAAGTTGTAAAATACATCCAAATACATCCATACAGCCCTCTTTGCATCGGAGAACGGTGCGTCGGTGCGTTCAAAGACCGTCGAAAAAGTAGGACATCGCAAATCGCTTTAAACTGCAGAAATAGTATTGAGTATTGTAATAAAATCATATTTACTGTTACATAATGATTAATTTCCATGTATGTCAATGTGTTTTAAAAGAGAAATGAAATGACATTAGGTTTGCAATTTGGATGAAATGTTTTATGACTATTGCCCTGTGTTTTAGGTATTTTCATTTGTACATTTCATGAAGGAAAGGTGTATTGAGGCAATTCTTTAATAATAATCCTTTCTGAATGTTCCTAAATAGGCTTTTCACTAACAAATATTTAGAATTTAAAACCAGTATCACAAATCTTATTTTGAGCTGGCACTAATAAACAAAAATATGTTGTCGCATTTTGTATTTGCTGAACATATATGGGCGAGTTTAAGAGCTAATTTGCTAATAATAAAGAAAAATAGTAATACAAAAATATGCTTGCTGACTGTATTTCTTTAAATAATGACCTTAAGTTCCCCAATTGATATCCCTTTACATAAAATTTGATGTTATTATCATAGTAGTTGCACATCGAATCGTTTACCACAAAGATATTTCCCCTACTTATTATAGATATAAACTTATTTCCATCTGCGATTAATTGTGAGTTAACTATAGACTTAAAACTCACCCAAAAAGAAGAAGAACCTAATAAGAACCGAAGGAAAGGGTGTTTTGTTACTTTGTGCTGCTACTGCTGGTCACTTGGCTAAAGAACAAGCCTTTAAGGGCTTTCAGAACATTTAGTAGCTGTAAAAGACAGCAAAATAAAAGTTGGGGCTTGCCTGGGGGAGGAAGGGAGCTAAACTATGACTTGGTTTACTGCCATGCAAACCTGAGTCCTCAGGGCGGCCCTGTTGCATGAGCAATTGTTTGAGATGAGATGGCTGTTGGCCATGGAGTAAATCAGCACTGTCAGTGTGCAACAACAGCCTTGCAAAGAGGGGGGGGGGGCAAGTGTGTGTACGGATGGACGGTGGTGGAGGTGTTTGAGAAGTTTGTGTATGTGATAGACATACAGATAGTGAGCAAGTAGAGCGAAAAGAGGGGCCAGTGAGCAGGAGGAGATAGAGTAGCAGAGAGCTGGGGGGATGGGAGGATGGAACAAAAAAGTCAGGAGAAGGAGGGAACACGAAAAAAAAGGAGGACCTGGTGCTCTGTTGTGAAACATGAGCTTGGAAAAAAAAAACAAAAAAAACTCCACGTTTAACACTCTCCCCAATGTTTTTGCAGTTGTTAGAGGACCGTTGCGTGATCCACACACATATACACACACGCACACAAACATAATTGTCCCATTGCCCCACCCCTGTTGCACTGGTTGTTTTTCCCTTCCTCATCGCCATCCCTTTCTGCTCTTATCAAGGTGAAGCGTGCTAACCTGACAGCCCGCCTCATGTCTTTGGCGTCCCGCCAGGCTCACACAACAGGCCGGTTGCGTTGCTCCGAGGCTGGCTATGTGGCGAGGACAATGCGGTGTGGAGAGTGGGCATGAAGTGAGCTCTTCTCTCATTACTGCACACCTCAGGCCATGGCGGTGCGGAGGGCTTCTCATGTGTCCTCAGGAAACCACACTGGCTGCGTATTTTTATCTCAGCTACAGGAGCTCTTTTTCCAACCCTGCCAATTAGTTCTCAACAATGACTCTTCTTGTTTATGTACTGTCTACTGAGTGACATCTCCCTGATAATTAGGCCCGGGCTTGTGTCTTTTGCGACTGCATGTCAAGTGCATGATTTTCTCCTCAGTGCGGAGAGACAGCTGCCCGCCGCGTGAAGGCTCACAGGGTGTATCGCTTAATTGGCTCCAAATGGCGGTGCATGAGTATGAAAATTGATAGAGCTGGAAAAATCTAGAGGGGTGAACAATAGCCAGCAGGAGACGGAGAAGACAAGTTCAGCAGGTTCATATGAGCGCTACTCAGAGGATTTAAATCCCTCCCCTTGACCACAGGATACAAGAGTTTGTGAGTCAGAGATTTCTATGTGTGCGTTGTGTGTGTGTGTGTGTGTGTGTGTGTGTGCACGTGTGTGTGTGTGTCACAGCTGTGAGGCTGCGAGTGACTGCTGCTCAACAAAGCACTGAGCAAAGCTGGCCTGCTCTTGGTAAACAAAGGGAACTCACAGTGCTGTATAGTGATTGCCCAACCTCCCCTTCACACGGAAAGTAAAGAAAAGAGCCAGTGGAGCACAGCAGATTAAAAGCAAGAAGCATATAAGTACTTTTAATAGCGAGAGGGGGGGGGGGAATGATCACTTCAGTTGCACTGGAGAGAAAAATGTTTTTGATGATTAACATCCAAGGTTGGGGATGTGTGGCTTGCAGCTGTGATGGAGTGACTGAGCAGAAAAAGACTGGAGAAGGTTGGAGGGGGGGTCAGTTATTCTTTGTGTTTTACACATCCATTCATCAAGCCATCCGTGTGTCTTTCCAGCCATTCGTTCATCCATCCGTAATGACTGAAAGAAAAACAGCCAGTAAGCTGCAAATACAACAACACCAAAGTCAAGTATTGAAAAATGTACCAAATAGGGGTGCGTCGATCGATCGGCTGCCGATTGGTATCGGCCGATATCAGTGAAAAAGCATGGTATTGATATCGGCTGGCTGATATCCGCCCCCTCTCACGGGGTGGCGCTTTGAAACAACAATGTATGTTTATTGATTCTAGGACATTGATTTTTTTGTTGTTGTTGCAAATTGTGGTAGCAGAAAAATAATGTGTTTGTATTATTTTGTTAATTGGTCATTTTTTGGTACATTCTCTTATATTCAAATGCTCTTATTCAAAATTTTCATTCATTCATTTTCTACCGCTTTTTCCTCACGAGGGTCGCGGGGGTGCTGGAGCCTATCCCAGCTGTCTTCGGACGAGAGGCTGGGTACACCCTGGACTGGTGGCCAGCCAATCACAGGGCACATATAGACAAACAACCATTCACACTCACATTCATACCTATGGACAATTTGGAGTCGCCAATTAACCTAGCATGTTTTTGGAATGTGGGAGGAAACCGGAGTACCCGGAGA
The DNA here is from genome assembly GCF_037039965.1 of Doryrhamphus excisus. Lineage (NCBI taxonomy): Eukaryota > Metazoa > Chordata > Actinopteri > Syngnathiformes > Syngnathidae > Doryrhamphus > Doryrhamphus excisus. The sequence goes on along the minus strand of NC_136370.1, from coordinate 15,300,566 downwards.
AAACCCATGCATGCACGGGGGAGAACATGCAAACTCCACACAGAGATGGCCGACGGTGGAATTGAACCCTGGTCTCCTAGCTGTGAGGTGACCACTCGACCGCCGTGCCGTGCCTATTCAAATTTTTTTAATATAAATGATCCAATCCTGTCTTCTGCATCATCCCTCACACCAACTACCCTCACGTCCTCCTTTACTACATTCTAAACCTCCTCTTTGGTGTTCCTCTACGCCTCCTACCCGGCAGCATCCCTCTACCGATATATTCACTATCTCTCCTTGTGGACATGTCCCAACCATCTCAGTCTGGCCTCTGTGAGTCTGATCTCCAAGGCCTCTAACGTGTAATGTCCCTCTGATGTACGTGTTCCTGATCCTATCCATCCTGGTCATTCCCAATGAGAACGTCAGCATCCTGCATCTCTGCTACATCTGTTTCTAGACCTTTTTGCCAGTTGTTTTTATCACTTTAGAACACACACAGAAAATGGAAAGGCATGTTTCACATCAAGATTGTGGGCAACCCCCCCCCCCTCCAAAAAATAAAAAAATTGCAGTTTTCCTTCAAAGATGTTTGACCATGCATTGTTTTATCAGTGCATTCGTCCATGCGTCCATCTGTTCATCCAGCAGGACATTTCTGACTTTGTAATTGACAGTTGTCTCATGTCTGGAAGTATAGGTGGTGATAATGTTTTTGCTTTTGCCTTGAAACGTTTTGGTTTTGCTAGTGCTGGCATAGAGAGTACCATCCTGCCAGTCTGAGCTAATGACAGACCTCTCAGTTCCATCAAAAGCAGCTTGACTCATCGTTCTTCAGTGGAGTCTCAGTGGGTAAATGTCTCTCGCTGTAATTAAGTCTGTGATTCCTGACATAATAAAAGTGACGTATGTTGATTTTTCCAGAGGAGCCGTATCATCATCATCATCATCATCATCATCATCATAAGTAGCTCAATTAAATGTGTGAGCTGCCGAGTGATGATGAAGTGATTGTTTGTGTGCGGTGGTGTTGTTGAGGGGTTGACGGGATGGGTGTAGGTTGGGGGAAGGGGGAGGGGTCAACTCAGCGGCTGCCAGTGCGAAGCAGGTGCTGAGGTGTACGTCAACACAACATTTTCTCTCTCTGGAACACGCAGCCGCCTCATTCCCTTAGCATCCTATATCTCTTAAGCTTCAAGTAAGTTGAAGCTGCAGTTGGATTTGTTGCTCTTTAGCCCGAGCAGAGAGGAGAGTCAGGCAAGTAGGAGTTAAGCTGCCGTGTTTTGATTGACTTTGCAGACATAAACAAGAGCCGCACTTGTGTGTGACCCCTGAGCCTGACCCCCAAGAGATAGAGCTTCTCTAATGGGTGTCTCTTTCAGCGGGAGGCCAGGCTAGCGGAACAGAGGAGCCATTGTTTGGAACTGGGGAAACCAATTCTCTCCCTATTAAAGAGCCGGAGCCAAGAGGAGAAGACCACTGGGGCTATGGAGCTCCGGTAAACAGCCGGGCGGACCAGGGACATCCTTAGCACACTGACATGATAGTTCTGATAATCAGGCAGATATAACACAAGTCAACATTCCTTCACTTAAAAAAACCTAAGAAGGGATTAGTTGGGGAACAGTTGTGTACACTAAGCCAAGCATGACTGGGGGAAGGAGATGTTTTTCTCTTCTAACCACATCCTGTGCTTATGTTTGTGTTAAAGGGCTGCAGACAAGAGAGTGTTTTTTTTTTCTCATTGCAAGTGGCCGAACAGGTGAATCAGGTGTCAGTGAAGCGTGAAAGCGTACCTGGCATGTATGACAATACGAGCGCCACGTGTCTGCCCGGAGGGGAGAGACTGAAAGACAGATCAGCATGCTTGAAAACACAAAAAAAATGACAAATATACGCCCACCCACGTCATAACATTTGGAAATGACGCACAAGAGCAGTATCATAAAATGGGTTGGTATTAATTGAACAATATGTTTATTACCGGGATTGCGTTGTAGAACTGCACTGCGTCATTTTGAGAAGAACGTTCGAAACAACTCTACTACAGAACCACAACTTGTAATATGTCGCAAATATTCAATGACAACTGAGCGTTGCTATTGGACTGCATTGTATCACTTCAAAATGTACTTCAAATATGTGATAATTGCATTTAAAAACACTCCCAAAGAGGAGTGCACATTTACCAGTGATAAGCTGTAAAGTTTCATGTTTATGTGTGTCAGGAGTAATCAATCACTCGCATGGCTGCAGGGCATCCATGCTGCGGTGTAACTAATCTGTATAAGCTCAGCTGCTTCTGCCTTAATGCAGTGTGAGGTAACTCTCATTGGCTCCATGCATGGGCTTATTCTGTTGTCATGCAACACTTACTTGTGTGTGTATGTATGTGTGTGTGTGTGTGTGTGTATGTGTGTGTGGAAGTTAGGCGGCAGGGAGTTTTGGAAGCCCCGCTGCGCTCACTAAATTAATGACCTAACAGCAGGAGGGATGCGATGAGGAGAGCCTCTGCCAAATGCCAGGCCAGCCTCACAGGCCTTGTTACTTTCAAATACTGCAGTTCATCCACCAGGGGCTCAGTTTTATGATAAGATGGTATATTCTACAGTATTCCTACAATTGGTTACAAACACAGCGATAAACAACACGTTTTAGTTGTATTATTGCTGCGGTTGGGCCACAAATGCTAAATCATTCATTTTCTACTGCTTATCCTATCGAAGGTCACGGGGGGTGCTGGAACCTATCCCAGCTGTCTCTGGGCAAGAGGCAGGGTACACCCTTGACTGGTGGCCAGCCAATCACAGGGCACATATAGACAAACAAGCATTCACCGCCATGCAGCCCAAATGCTAAATCCTTTTTCAAATGTAAACACCTTATATTTTCTCTCCTATTTTGAAGACATAATGGTTAAATGCAGGGGTGGGGCGCCATGAAATAGACATTGTTCAGCATCTTTTGTGGAATCTGTACTTAAAGAACGACAAAGCTAAAGTGATTTGTAGATCTGCATCAGCAATAAAATGGAATGGTTTCCTCTCTTGCCTGTGTGCTGTTCAAATGATGTATTATGCAAGCTGTCCAGTGAAAAACATATCTCTAAATCAGGGGTCTCAAACACGCGGCCCGCGGGCCAAATGTGGCCCGCCGGACACTAGTTTGAGGCCCCCGCCTTGATATGAAAGTTTAATGTTAGTGTGGCCCGCGCCAGTTTGATATGGATGCTGTAGGGTATCATGTACCCAGAAAAAATTATTACGTTTGATTAATGTTCATGTTAAAGGTTAAATAACTGTTAATAGTTATCCTCCCTATCCGTGTGGAAGTGGTAAGTTTTTGGCTATTTAAGTTTAAAGGAAATAACTTGAAGGCTACCGTTTAGGTCGCTAGCTCTCTAGTTTGCGAGTTAGCATGTGTCTCAAGACCCTGCTCTAAATGATATACATTTTCTGCTTTTAATCAGAAACAAATATGCACGTGATTTTTTTTTTGCGTTTCAAAAAAGGAAATAAGACTACTTTTCTTTGGACTGGTATATCCAGTATACTTTATGTACAGAATCTCTAAGACCCAACCCTAACCAATACTCAATAGTTTCTCAGTAACTACTCTAAATTTAGTATGTGCCTTCATTGTTTCATCATTAGTTCCACAGTAAGTACTGTATTTCATTGTACCTTATTATGAAATGAGACCCAGGGGACAATACTGGAGACATAGACAGACGTATTTACTGTGGCAACATTATGGTTTAAATAATAATAATTTTATCAATTTCTGCCTTAATCATCTTGGGCATGGAATTGACCAGCAGGTTACTGGAATCTTCTTCCACTCCACTCCTCCTCCTCCCCCTTTCCTTCCATTTTGAGGATGCCCCACAGGTGCTCAATCGGATTCAAGTGAGGAGACATACTAGGCTACTACATCACCTTCACCTGCCTCAACAAGGCAGTTGTCATGTTGGGCTCCTTATCACGTTGGAAAACATGTCCAAGGGGACACATTTTAATGAACCGCAATTCCCCTTTGCTGGCAGCACTCATGCAGCCCCACAGTCCCCCCCTACACTGCTTTATAAACTGCTGTTTGTTTGTCTGTTTAGGTTACTTCCTTCCAAAACCATGAGTGAAACTTGGAACCACAATATTAACGACCTCATAAACCCCAATTTTTTTTACATAAATAAAAAAAGACTCGACTTAACACGTTCAATAAAATTTTATTGAAAAAAAAGTACCAATAAACAACAGGAAATCCAGAAAAAAGATTTGTAGAGCAAAGCTCCATATGTACAGCATATTGCACTACGTAACAAATTGTCTTTACTTCCATAATATATCAACAACCAAAAATACATTTATAAACACAAAAATGAGTGCACAGTAGAGTCTCGAAAACACACAGTCAATGTTTACAAAAATGCTACATTTTCGCTGGGTCTCCTTTCTTGGTATACAGAGAATGTGTGATAATCAAGACTTCATTTGAAACTGAGCAGTTAAAAGGCATATTCCAGGGTTTGACAAATACATGTACACTTGATGTAGCCTGTAAAAGAAGGGTGACGTAACATGCTAAATGAACAACAGTGATTTGTTTTGGTTTGCTTTACACACGGCAAAGAGCTGTGCAAGGAATGTTTGGGGTGGGGGGGGGGGGGGGGAAATGCCCTTGATATCAAAGAGTCACCAGGATTTGTTAAAAACCATTTGATATAAAAAACAGACCCTTTTCTGTTAAGAAAATACACTTTAAGAAAAGTTAAGAAAGAACATGACAACGGAATTTTATCGTTTAAAAAAAAATTTAAAACTTCCTCAAAAACTTCAAATTGATATAAAGTGGACTACAAAATTCAAAGACACTGACGGTTTCCATAAAAAACAATGTCCCCCACCAGGGATGCTCCACTCTTGATGCGCGTACGGTACAACAAGAGTGCAGCTTGGAACGCCATTCTAACAAAAACACAGGGCACCATGGCAGATTGTTTCCCTTTCCAATAAATCAAACGTGTGAGCCAACTTGGCCAATGCACAGATATACAACTGATGTGAGGTGACATGATCAACCATCAAGCAAGACAAAACACATAAATGGACCCATTGGATCTACAGAAACAAAGTACTTTCCAGTGCATGTTGATTACAACACCATAATCAAGATTAAGGGAATTGAACACATAAACCAACACCCTGTGTCTTGAAGGAACATGAATGCAGCTCTTTTTATGCTCTCGGATGTATCATTAGTGACGGTTGACTGTTCATTAATTATAGGGCGAAGTCATGTCCTGTTATAATTATTATACAAATGAATAACTACATTGAAGCTGCTGCTTTTCTAAACCACACATAGAGATTCTAGTCAGGACTGAATTGAGCGGTAAAGAAAAATGTCTGAACTGGTTGGGCCCATCCCTGGAAAATCACAACCTTGAAGTAATACTCCACCCTAGATCTATTTTTTTTTTCCAGAATCAAACTGCCTCTCTCGGCTTGAAAGGTGATTGGATGATGTCAGGAGTTGTTGTCCTAATGAAGAGCTGCAGTATTAACGCAACTGATACTGTATTGGAGTTATATAAAGAATCAAAAACGAAGTTCATACAGTTGATCCCCACTTTTGCGGGACGTACTTTCCATGCCAAATTGCAAAATTCCATGACTAATTCATACGGCCATAAAAATATCCATCAACATTTGCAATAAAAGTGAATGATTAGATGAGATCTCTCTTCAATTGCCATTGTTCGCAAGTGATGGAGGCTCCATCCAAGCTAATTTCCCCATTCAGGTTTAAGTCCTAAGTAGGCCTCACAGATGTATTAAACAAGTATAAAATGTATCGGTACTCATCACTAATGAACGATAATGGATGGAATTGGAGTCATGCTGTAGCCAGTCACAGCGCACAGCTATGGTGTGTTCATGGACTGCCAAACAAAATGCTTTGTTTGACAAAAAATAACTGTTGTGAAGCATAACGAGATACAAAATGTGGGCTTTTTTAACAGTGGTACATACAGAATATGCCGTAGATTTGACATATTATGACATATTTAAAAGTTATTACAAACTTAGTGTGAATGAGTAAAAGCAGGACAGTCATTCATTGATTCATTTTCTAACGCTTATCCTCGCGGGGGTGCTGGAGCCTATCCCAGGAGGGATACACCCTGGACTGGTCACCAGCCAATCACAGGGCACATATAGACAAACAACCATTCACACTCACATTCAAACCTATGGACAATTTGGAGTTGCCAATTAACCTAGCATGTTTTCGGAATGTGGGAGGAAACCGGAGTACCCGGAGAAAACCCACACATGCACGGGGAGAATATGCAAACTCCACACAGTGATGGCCGAGGGTGGAATTGAACTTGGGTCTCCTAGCTGTGAGGCTTGCGTGCTAACCACTCGTTTGCCGTGCAGCACCTTAAAAACAGGATATATTTAGAGGAAAAAACTGAACATTTCTGTGAATTTGCTGTGCCGTGAATACTGAATCACAAGCCTACGGGGATCCACTGTAACCTGATCCAGTTTAGCATCTAGTGAAGGGGTGTGTCCAATGTAAAATTAGCCCATTAAAGTAAATTTTTAACTAAACTGCTGCTCTTCATGTCAGACAAACAACTTGAAATTAGTGAAAGGTTGGGAACAGGCCCGTCTAAGATAACAAGAAGCGATCGCACACACGACTGTATACAGTAGAAACAGGCAAATATACAAAAAACAAAATAAATAAGAAAGGAAAAAAAATAAATTACAAAGAGAGTGAAGCAATGAACAATAGGCGTATCCTTGAGGAGCAGTACAAAGAGGACTTGAGGTTGCATTGATGGGACGGGGTGCTACTGGAACTGGCTCAGCGTTGAGGATCCGCAGGAAACTACAACCACATTCAGTGCACGTCGCACACCTCCTAACTACACACTCAGTAGCCCCCGTCCTCACCACCTACAGACGACAAGTCAACCCCCTTGGCTCCCTGGTTAAACTGTACCTTTGTGAGAACAAATCGGGATTAAAAAAACAAAGCGACAACCCCTTGAAAAGATGAGGTTTCATCATAGGTGACGACACTGCTCTTCCTCTGACCGTGTAACTGATTCTCAAGGTCACCAGTGGCCAACAAAGCCTTGTCCCTGAGATATGTCGATAACATGAGGAAAGCCTAATAATGATGCAGTGATCAACTTGACACATTGTTAGGAGCAAGTCATTACAGACCCCCTGATATGTATTGTTGGCCTGTGTTCATCAATGGAAAAATAAAAAAAACAAACATCTTCGACAGTGTATTTCAGCAATAACAACTAACTAGTCTTCAGTTTGCACAGTCAGTGATGGTGGTGCGGAATAAAACTGCCTCACATCTGCATCTGAGCACCAAAGACAATACGAGGGTCACCCCACTGAATACAAAGCGGGTGGAAATCCCATTAGAGTTGCCTGAGAGGAGGAGATTCTGTTTCTGTTTCACAGATGGACTGTTTGGTGTCGAAAACAATACAGAAAACCACGGCCACACACTCTTTCCAGTCCAGATCCGATAGACTGCGATTAGTCACATGTCAACACTTGATTGAAAAATGGGACATTGTGGCATGAAACTGACCGAAAACCTTCATTTAAGACAGGGCTGATCAAGGTAAAGAAGTGGAACTCTTAAAGGGTGAACTAGTGCAAAAACAGTGGATCCACGGCTCCACTTCAAGGGCATGGAGGTCTGCAAATAACATGGATAAAAGACACAGCAAGAAGACACTCAACAAGATGGAAGAGTCAGCGGTGCTCTCGTTGAGGATACCATTGGCTTGACTCGTGTTGTCATTTCTTAAAGAACAAATCAGAGCACTTCGATCTTGCGTGTCTGTGACTGGATAGTATTACAGCAGATGGCTTGATACACCACATGGACGAAAATATTGGGACACTTTGACATGAGGGAACAAAGCAAAAAACAGCTTCCACCCTCCTGGAAAGACTTTCTATGAGATGTTGGGGTGGGGGTAGTGGTCACCATAACCTCTAGACCATGCCAAAGGTGTTTGATGGAGTTGTGGGAGATCTTCCATAAAGAATCCCTTCCAAGCATGCTTTTAAGGACCTGACTTTGTGCATGGAGGCACAATCATGCTGGAAGAGGAAACTAAGCCCACATAGTTGGAAGCAAACTAACTCCCCTTTGTTAATTACATCAGAGTCTCAATATGTTCATCCATATAGTGTAAACTTCTTAAAAATTAATAATCCCCACTCCTTATATAATAACCACAGTTTATGCAGTCAGAATACTTCTTTACAAAATCACTTTTGCTAACTCCACCCCCAAGACTTCATGGGATATCACTAAATATTTGTCTTGGTGTGCAGAGAGTTCATCTACAGAAACAGCTCACGCTATTGCAAGAAAATGTTCAAAGTAAATATTGTATTACAGCAAATGGATGAGTAAAGTAAGAGAAGAAGAGGGGGAAACATATTAAGGTAAATGCAACCATTCAGGTGAGGTGCAAAACGCTTTGTTCTGAGAAGTTGCCTCTTTGGAAATTAGTAAATCAACTTGAGTGGTTAGCTGGAAAAACTTCACAAAGGTAGAAAAAAAAAACACAACCACATTTTCCTTTTGTTTTCTAACCATCGTGTAAATTCTCTCAATACTCTTTGTGGCAGAAAACATTGAATAAGGCATTCCCAGGGTCTGTGGAGGTCAATAGAATGAATACATTGTGAAGTGCAAAAAATTGAACACAACCATGGTACTGTACAAAACCACTACGCCACACTTATAGCAAAATATGAACATTGTCCTGTAGAGGAATCTCGGGGCATCATGGCATCTTCTTGAAAAAAATTAAACCTTGTATAAAAGTTGGTTGTCGCCGTCCCGCGGTGACCTTTCTCATCCCTTCCAACACCCAGACTGTGCCGCTACTCCCCGCAAACAGACCCGTGTTAGATTTGACAGTGCCATCGGGAGTCCAGTTCCTCGTGGAGATGATTAAAAGAGACACGAGGTGGGAAGACTGTCTCACCTACGTCTTGCTCCGCCCCGTCCAGCAAAGACGCCCCTGTCAAAGAGCAGGCCCAACAGAGCTGTGGCCAGGCGCCACCATAGCAGCCCCTGGTTCCTTTGGTTTCGATGATACTGCAATGACAAACAGAAACCAATGTTGGCTCGGCACCAAGTCAAACACAATCAAAAAGCACGGGGTTTTAAATAGGCTCAGACCGTAAACATGAATTTGTGTTTGCTGTCCGCCAGTGAGCACAGTGAAAAGGTTACAGCGGCTGAGACCAAACCACATGCTGAAAAAATGATGCTGATATTTTCACAGCGGTCTTCCTATCACCACCTCAAACAAAGTATTTCTTTGTGTGTGCTAATCCGCCTCAAGTCAATTTCTTACAGCAGACATTCCCAGCTGTAAATATGATGATTTAGAATATTTCTGAGGGTTAAGCAGCAGTGGTGCAAAGGGAGAGTCTCAGGTTTGTGTTAGCCAATTGGACTGTGTGTGTGATTAGAGGGGATCATACTATCTCAGCCATTGAGAAGCTGAGATAAGATAATTGCACCAAACGGGATTAGGGAGTTCTTGATGAGAGGCAGGGAGCTTTTGGGAAAGACATCTTTGCACGAGAGCGGTACAGTAGCAGCTCATCTCTGGACAAAAGGCAGACCCCCACCAGGACTGATAGTGCTACAGCTATTTCAGAACAAGATTCTAAGGGATTGATTTTGCTCTCTGTCTACTCCTACATACATATATGAAGTGGAATTCAATATTTCAATATATTTTCGATATGTGGATATTGTCCCTTGGTCAACAAATACAGAGTAACCTCAGAAAACACCCCTGGGGTTACATAATTTGGAATTAAATGAACGTTTTTATGAGAAATAAACCTTTTGACTGCCATCATGCCTGATACTACAGTAGGAATGGGTGATAGAAACCATCTGCAATGGAAACTATATAAATATGCACGATAATGCATGTTGGTGACGCAATCTAGCCATCAAAAGTGAGAGTGAGAGGCTGCAACAGGTTCTGACATACCATCAATATAATAAGTAAACAGGAGGAGCTAGTGAAAAAGTTGGATGCAACATTCATTATTTGAACTTGGTTTGGATTTAAGGGGTCTGACCATCAGCAGAAAACTATACTTGGCAAAGAGCGTAAAACCACATCGTTGAATATGGGCGCCATTTAAGACAAAATAGCAAACTACATTTACCGCCTTCTGTATCGCTTTGCACCTTTAACTGTTTGTGGCACGGCACTACTGGAAAGAAACATGAAATATTTGCCTTATTCTAGAAGTATTTCCTTTATTTAAAATTGCTTTAATTGAAAAATCTGTGTGCAGCACCAAATGCTGCAGGCTATTTTGTGCAATATAAATGTTTTCATCGGAAGTATGTGCGTACAACTTGAAGAATTTTCTTTGTTTAAAGTAGCCATGACTAATACAGTATTACAGTAACCCTTCCTTTATTAACATTACACCAGTTTTTGCTGTTTTGTTCTGTTCTGTATCTTATATGTCATTTTATAACCTGGGAGTAAAGCTAGCTGGTTGTAGTCTCTTTTGGAATGGTTTGCAATAATGCAAAGAATAGAATAGAAAGAAGTCTCCGCAGCAAATGCTTGGATTTTCTTTTGTTGGAATCCAAACAAAGGTGAGGTAAGAAAGGTAAGTAAGCTTCCCTTGAGTTTCCATTGTACATGCTTGGGGGGTTAACCATATAAAGAATGTGCTAAAAATAATAATACTAATAACTAATGACTAACTAATAATTAACTAATAATACACTTTGTGTGTTTCTGTATGACATTTTCATTAAATAAACTCTGAAGGACACCTGTGTAAGTGCTACCTCAAAATAAGAGATGGGCTGCTTATCGGCCACTGTGTTGGCAATCTGGGGTTCCCATGACAATGGCAATCACAAATCTACCTTATCCAACAAACTTTTCACAATTAATAAATTATTTACAAGTAATTAATACATCCCTAATAAGATCAAACTGCTTCATATTGTTTGGAGAATAATTTTCCACTCAGGTAGTGTCTCTTGGCTATTGTTTGTGATAGTAACATCGTTGATTGACATGGCTATTTTGGGTGCAGGCCAACCCTTGTCAAGTGTCATTGAGTTTAAACCTGAGAACGTCTATGCTTTTATAATTGCGTGTTGAATGTTTCAAGTGTTGTGTAAGCTTGGCTGATTGCCAACCACAATCTCTGCATCTTTATTACCAACCAGGTTATTCACAGTTAGAACGGAGAGGTAAGACAACAAAGTGAGGGGTTGTTGTGAGTTCTATGTACAGTCTACCTAATGTGGAGGAATAATAGATAAGACACACTAATTTGCTTCACGTAAACAAAGGTAGCATGAAAATGCAGATCAATCAAGTGTGGATGAGCTCCTTCTGACACATCTGTGGGATTGTTCAAGCTAACGTGTCTGTGCTTGGTAAGTCTTTGTGACTGCGTATAACAGAAGGCCACAGTTATTTGGCTAAATGAACACAATTGGGAAATCTTCAGCAATGACGTACAGAAATTAAGCAAATAAATGTAAATTGTGAAGACACGGCAGCCCAAAAAACACTGAAAACAACTACTGCCTCATCCTCGCTTACATCTGATTCAAAGGATCTTGCAGATGAATCAACACAAATCAGCATGTTGACTATTAATCAGTTATTGTGTCAAACTGCGCCAAAGGCCTAAATGTAAACTGAAGATTAAAGTCAAATTACATCAGGCGCGCAGCGTGAAACCACTTTCACCAGAACAACAGAATGTGGACTGTAAGAATGTCTATGAATCAAAGAGTGTGTTTACTACAAGACCGATGAAGGAACATTCATCTTTACAAAGAGAAACAATACAACGCCTTGACAGTGACCATTTGCCCTCTACACCCTTAAGCAGGGAGAGTGACACTGAGACAGAGCGTGGCGAGCCGAAGCTTGTCGCAACTTCGAAATAACTCATGCCACCAACTGTCAAAATGAGGCTCTAAATTTAGCCAGCGACAGCTCTGCAGAGTCTAGCCAGATGCTCTGTGTCGTCACTCGAACGCCCCGCTGATGTGCTTTATCAATGTCCCGTGTGGGCTGTTGCTCAAGCCAGCTGCTGCTCACAAACTCTCCCTTATCTCTGCAGCAAAGCAGGCCCGCCTCCAAGGGAAAAAAAAAACTCACCAGTCAAAGAAAAACAAACATAACGTGGAGGACAACTGTCAACAAACGGGTACCACCACAAGTAAATAGCCAACTCTTCGGATGCATTTATTTCTTCCCGTCTGCAAAGTGCTGTAATAAAGTGCTCTCACTGAGATAAAGTCATGTGCATTTCTGGTGAACACAGACAGACACACGCACGCACACACACACAACAAGCTTTCAACACCTCCTATCGAAAGCACCAGGAGTCATATCTGAAGAAAAAAAACATGGATGAAACCCAACTCCGCTCCTTGCCCCGTGCAGGCTGGAGCCGTCTTCCTGCCATTGTGACTGTCATTATCGCCACGTCTCAAATGGCGGGCCGGCTAATGTCTGCAATCCTCTGGCGACTTGAGTGTCCCTTCCAGCCCTCTCTTAACAGAAGAGCAATTTATCTGTCAGCATCCTCTGGTGCTCCTTCGCTACCTAATCCCTACTTTAGCCAAGGGGGCCACAGGCTCCCACGGAGGACCCTCGCAACCACGGCGCTCCCAGATCCATCAAACAGACGGCCGTCCAAGCACTTGGAAGGCTCAGGGACAAGTGTCTGCTCTGAATAACTGCAATCACCCACTGACAGCAGCAGACAGGAATGAAAACGGATGAACACTAACACTTTTCTTGAGTAAGGGAGGCTTTTTTCCCTTTGTAATAGTGAGCTTACACTCGATGCTGCTAACTGATCAGAGGAGCGGGGGGCCACTTTGATATTTTTCATTTTCATTTTTCTTGCAAATGTTTATCCAAAATCAGAGAAGGCGCCCACTGACTGTATACACATGAGAAATAATGTTTCTGCAACTTTAAGTTTTTTATATTTTTGGAGGTGCACACCAGTGTATGAGCAGCAGAGCAGCGTACAAGCATATTCGAGGGTCAAAATGTTTGCCATGTGCAAAAAAACATGGACATGCTGGTAGGTCTGACTAATGCACAACTGCACCACGTAGTTATGAAACCATCTACTGAGGCTGTATACGTTCAAAACCACAGGCTCACACAAACAAACTGTACTTCCGGGATCACTGCTCTAAATAACCACACATATTCCTCATTCTCCTCACAGTGTGGCAACCATTCCTATTCACCACTGCACAACCTCGTCATTCCTCTCTTTCAGGATGTGACCTCACCTGTGCTCCAGCCTCACTGCTGTTTACTCAACCTGAGCCACTTCCTCTGCTTGGCCGTTGTCGCGCGTCAGTGGGCCACACTACACTGCAACACTCCTGACGTGAGGTTTTTGTGAGTGTATGTTGCCAGAGTCGGGATGCATGAGTCAGTGCTGAGCTGCAGCGGTGTTATTAACTGCATCTTTACACATGCATGGGAAAATCACTGTTTCACACCTCAGCACTGTGGATTTGTAGAATTGTATGTAGGAGAAAAAAGGCTTTAAGAAGGGGTATCCAAACTACTGCCCAGGAGCCCATTTCCAACATCTGTACTGTTTTGTACTTCTTAGTTTAAACACTAGGCGGAGCTACTGTATTGAACAAGGCAGTATAACAGAATTGTGGACAGAATTGGTCAATAAAAACAGAATCCGTTGTTATCATGGAATCTCACAGAAGTGTCCACATGAGGTGAATAAATGTTTGTGAGTGCTCCTTCATGGTGCTATTTCCTCACTAACACTTTCCACACTATCCCACCCCCTCCCTGAAGCGGCCACCTGAAATGTCAGCTAAATCATCTTTGATTAAACAGCTATAGCATACAGAGTGGAAAAAAAGAACAGAAAAATAGATCAAAATCTATGATGTAAAGAGACTGTTAACACATAATATTATCTTGAATAACTACGTTTTGTTTAACCTTTTTACAAGCTGTAACAAAAATATATACAAGTGGCCCCCAACATTCTGTGACTTTTCATTATGAGGCCCTTGGTGGAAAAAGTTTGGACCCCCATGCTTTAAGGCAAAAGTGATATCTGCAAGGTCGAAAATCTCTTCCGCGATGCTGGTTGAGCTCCACTGAAAGCATGAATTGATGTTTGAAGTATCATTTTAAAATGTACCTTTTCATTAAAATAGGAAAAGAATGACTCGGAGATACGCCTCATGCTCTTATTTTTAAGCCTTCTTAGCTGCCACCTAAGTGCAAAAAGAAGTTAGCTACTGCAAAAAGCAAATAGAAACTAACAACACCACTATCTGGGCTTCACCTTATTTAGCCAAACAATTTTCCCTCATATTCAAAACGGTATAAGCTTTGGGCAAAGCAACACTGTACAGTAGTTGATCATTTGTGGTTAATTCCTCATGACCTCATTGACTGTTGTACAACCCCCCCTCCTCCTCACCCCACATATGTGTGTGCAAACGTCTTATTATGGTTTCTTGGCTGACCACTCCTCGCCCAGTAAAGGGGCTGAGTGGAGACTCCCTGGAACCACAGCTGTTCCCCTCGGGCTCACGCGTTCGGCTTCGGGTTTCATGTTTACACACTCCCGCCACTTCTGCTTTTGTTGTGTTAAAATATATTATTAACCTCTTGTGCAACAGGAGACTTGAACTTTGCACAAAACAAAATCTCCAAAGGAGGTTTGTGGAATAGTGTGTGTAACAGTTTTACAACCCGCACATAAAATACATAAAAGTGATGCTGTGCAGCACAGTGACTCTGTGGACAGTGTCACCCTGACCACAGCATGGTGTGTTAAGGCCAGGCATCCGCCATCCACTTGCCTACATCACAGTCCACGGAGAAAACACGAGAGGGGCGAGAGAGAAATAAACAGGAAGAGGAGGCCGGGGGAGGGCTTGGTGAGGTGGGGGAAGGGCTGTCCTGGTTCAGCTTGTCTTTGGCTTGAGGGGATGGGAGGGGGGGTACATACACACACACTGCCTCTCCAAAGCAAATATGGACCAAACACAATAAAGAAGAACAAACTTTTGACCCAGCATAAGTCTTGCAGGATTAATGGGATATTTACAAAACGTTTTTTTTAAAGTGCTGGATGGCTTACCTTTCTTAAACAAACTGAGCTCCTAAAGTGTGACACACTTAACAACTTTCAGTTTGTAATAACATATGGTATTATGAGCTAATTCATCAGTTCAATCGCATTAATTTATAGTTGTTTGGATACAAAATGTGTCAGTAACATGAGTTAAACGACATCACAGAGTAAGGGTTAGGCTCCATTTACCACATTTCATCTATTAATTGGCCACTTGCATGTTTGCGAGCAAAATAGTAACCCCTCATTAAACAAAGCAGTACTATTCCACTACATCACACAGTGAAAAGAACAGCTCTATGATAGTGTCTACTAAGGTTAAACATTTTTATTAAGACCAAATGTAAGTGGATGCTGAGATGTTAATTCCCAGTATTCCCAGTGGTATTCCGCTCAGCTTTGTTTACAACCCCAAACATACAATGAAGTAATATAGTAAGGGTTGAATATCGTAATATGTATTGCTCATGTGTTTGCAATCAGGGATTGCAGTCTTATTTGTGAGTCAGCGTGTATTTCCTTACTATTTGCAAGTGTTCCCGATGAAACTGGTCTCCGATCAGCTGGAGTTTCTGACCGATGCAGACCTCCACGCTGCGTGCCACAGGCTGTCGCTGGCGTAGCTGCTCCATCCCGTCGTCGCTCTCTCGCCGCCTCGCCTCCTGATCCCTAACAAGCTCAAAGTTTGCCGGGAAGTGCAATCGAAAACCTGCGTTGCCTGTCGAGAGCAGAGGTTGAAAAGTTAGTATTTACATTGAGAAAATATGAGCAAAAGCAGTGATACCTGATGTTTTTTCATGTGTCTGTCATGATGATGATGTGCTGCCAGAACCGCAGAAGAAGTCAGCCTGCTTGGCTTCAAACTGAACTTTCACAGCTGCTGTGTTTTCATTTTAGCCAATCAGAGTGAGTCATTTTACAGTGTTAAAAGTCACACTCACCTAATGTGATTTAAGGTCAGTTTCTATCGTCGCTATGGAACAACCCTGCAATGATTACTTGTACAGTATATGGTGCTATTGAAACTTTGCTGTCACTGATAATCACTTACAGCCTACTCACACAGGTAGTCACCCCTGTCATGTCCGCTCAGTCACAATGGCAGCCCGGCGCCTTTTGAATAGCAAAGCAGCTGGGCACACTCCATGCGTGCCATAAAAACTCACCGTGATCACGACTATCAGGCGCCACGGGTCACATCAGTGCAACACGCTTACCCATTTCTCACAGTCAGTCTCACATTAAAGCTTCACGCTTGGGTTTTATAACACCGCCTCACACGCACAAGAAAATGTTCCTCTTTCCCATCACAGTTCCTTGTCTGTGATGTGCTCCGACTCACCGTAGAAGAGTGGTCTTGGCTCCTCTGCGACGCCACAGGGCAGCATGCCGTTGTTCGATGCCAGTACAGGGCCAGGTGTTTGTGTAGCCCGCTCCTCACACTTTATCTCCTTGAATGTGGTGTGCCAGCAGTGGGGGTCTGGCTCAAACACATCATCCTCCTCATCCTCCATGCGGGGACTCTACACGATGAGCACACTTGAAGGTTAAAAAGGGTAAAATATGAGAGATTTATCTTAAGATATCTTACTAATATTAACAGTCATCCTTGTAATATGATCCCTGCATTTATTAGCACAATAGACAATCTATCTAGTTTGTAATGTCCTCTAATCAATAAAACCACAATGGACAAGCTGGGAAAGAGAACGAGCCTCCATCTGTGGCTAGATAATAGTTTTCGTCATTTCAGTGATGGAACCACAAAGTTCACTGTAAGTTAAGTGTGGTCAGGAAAAGTTTTGTTTACATAGACAACAAATGAAAGCTTATTTTGTCAATGCCGACCCTTGCATCAGATCTATTACCACCGTATAGAAGGCAATAAGGGCAGATATCACTTAACATGTTAACAAGGCGTGCACACTTTAAAGATAATACCAAATCTTGGATTTGTGCTGCCAAATGGCAAGAGGTGCACTTCTCCAATGACAATGATGAACTGCACTCAACCCTGAGTCACCAAGGGAGTCAAGGAGTTATCAAAATATGGGTGAAATACAAGTTCCTTCACCAGCTAATCCCAGAGTCAACATGGAGTTGTAATACAGGGTTAGACTACTACCACACAACCAAATTAGGGCTCACAGAGAAAGAGTAATGACAGTCTTGGTGGAAAATGTTCAATCTCTCCCTACTCTGGCCTGTCTCCTTGCCAACCCCCTGACATGAAGTTTTCATTTTTTTTTCACCCCACACAAGCAGATTGTGTCCTGACCCTATGTTTTATATATACACTTTGTGCCTTCACAATCAACACTGTGTGTAAAACCACTCTATGCTTTGTTTAGACAAACATATAGCAAGAACCTCAGAGCGCTCAGATGAGCCACACAAAACACTTAGCAGATAACCTGAATTGCTCTCAGCACAGCAGTGAACAGTGTTTGTGTCATGGCTCCCCCTGCTGTAACAGACAATACAGGCAATGGAAGTAGTGGGGGTTGTGCACTTTATTTATCCTCCCGTCACTCTAATGTCATTTAGTCGAACACTATTATAAGCACTATTATAAGTAGCACGTTACTTATTTAGCTTGAAAAATAAACACTACTATATAACCCACATAATATGTGTGTGTGTATAAAGTATACATGTGTTGTATGTAACAGTTTGACACAATTTCTGTTTCTCAATGCGCTTTATTATTCAGTTGTGCCGTTATACGCGTGAGTTTTAACAAAATTAAGGTATGCTAAATTTTTAATTTTGTCACGTTTCACTATTATTTTATACAATGCTGTTACTTATACACTGACATTGATTTAAAAAGCCGATAAACATGTGAACACAGTTGCGGTTCCAACGTGTTTGTAATGGCACGCTAGGTACAAACAGAAGTGTTTTGTTGTTTATTTGCAAAAGCCGACTCGCCGGTACGCGAAAAAGGGCGCCAAATTGTGTTAAAACAACTTACCCGACTCACAGGCTTCGTCTTTATTACGGACTATGACTGGTAGAAAAAAAAGAACACCGACGTTAATATCCCGCCAGGTCAACCAAGTTTTGCCCGTATCTCCGTCACGACAACTTCCTTTCTGTGGGGAAAACTGCAACAAGCCGATTTCATTTCGCCTACGTCAGCTCCACAACTAAACTCCGCCACCAGGCGTGGCTACATCAGCTGTTAAACTCGCCCCCTTAAAGACGCGTACATTTATGTCGACCAATTACCGTACTCTCAAACGGGGACAAATACCTTCCCTTTAAGAATCTCCCGCTGTAACCAATCGTCGTGTTTGTTGTTATCCCGCCCCTTCAACGCGTATTCAGACACGTGGATGGGAAATTCCCACTCTCACGCGATCTCCTGCACTCTACTACAATCCTCATGTGGTCCCCAACACACACAGCTTCATAACTATAAAGACACGGAAATACTCCTGTGATATTTTTGGCGGGTTCGTGGCACACCGGAAATTTGTGCAAAACAGTCTACTCTACAGTATTATATCATTGCTATTTGTATCTTAATCATACCACCCAAATAAGTATGAAGCTAAGACAGTCATTCACTTACATAATGTGTTTGTGATGAATAATCTTAATAGTAATAATAGTAATATGTATTTAACAGTTGCACAATTAAACAAAATGCATTTACATTTGTGCTCTCATTGAATATTGACACACCAGTACACAATTTACATAACTTGCATGTTTTTGGAATGAGAGAACATGCAAACTCCACACAGATGTTCCAGACCCTTGATCTCTCAACTTTGAGGCTCACATGCTAACCACTATAGGTCACAATGCAGCTCTTGACAATGTCACTCAAAACAAAGTTGCATTATCTTTGCAAATGATGATGTTGTGCATTGCGCCGGATCCCATTCTATGGTGTACCTAATAGTGTAGGTGTAGTTTGACAGCTAACCAGCAACCTTACTGAGCTGATTCAAGTCTTGTTGTGAGCTCTAGTGCTACTGATCGCCACCCTTCCCCACGGGGCAATCACTGATCAATAAACCCACAGCCAGCTGGTCCTCTCAACCTCCACATTCTCCCACAGTCTTTTCCCCCTGCTCCACAGTCCTCCAGCTCTGGTGTCCTATCCATCCCCAAGAGCTGTGTGAAAAGTCATGGATCCCTGCTTTCTCTGTGTGCCAGCATTTGGACATACCGTGAGATTTTGTGCTTTCATCCATCCATTGTCCATCCAGTGGAATGAGTACAAGGTGGAAGAGAGGATTGGATTCCTGGTTGAGTGAGATATTGGAAACCTGATCACTTTTTGCATGAATGCCCACTGTAAACAAGAAAAGATGTGCAAGCATTAGTTGCAGCTTATCTTTGTGCTGAAGCAAAACAAAGGATCTCCAGCTGACTGGCAAGAAAACAGTAATTACTGGAGAGAGTTTGGAATTAGCCTTTTAAACACATCAGCGGACTGTTGGACATTAAATTTGGAATGCTTTAAAGGTCCAAAATAATAATAATATAAAAATAAATAATAATAATAAAAAATGTAAGCATTTTCCCACCTATATATCATTTGTAGAACTTATTTTATCACTGACAGTTGAGGATGATGAAATGATAAAAAACTGTTGGTACATTCCATAAGCACTACCATTTGGCCCTAGACTGTGTTGGACTCTTTTCAAGGTACCGTACTGCTGAAAAGCATATATGACCAACGCGTAAACTACATCAATGTTAGTACACATCTTAAAAAAACAAACCTGATTTATTCATTATGAACTTGATTCAGGTTTTATCATTTGGCAGGAGCTGCAGAAATCA
The DNA here is from genome assembly GCF_037039965.1 of Doryrhamphus excisus. Lineage (NCBI taxonomy): Eukaryota > Metazoa > Chordata > Actinopteri > Syngnathiformes > Syngnathidae > Doryrhamphus > Doryrhamphus excisus. The sequence continues at coordinate 15,280,536 of NC_136370.1, read as the reverse complement.
TTGGGCCAGAAGGCAGCGCTCAGTGCAGCTCAGGCAGGCATTCAATATAGCATCCATTAATAATGAATATAGCTGAAGTCCTTGTACCTCTTAACGTTATATAAATAGGCTTACTTGAGGCCTTTGTGGCAGCAGACACGGAGAAAACACTGAAATCCACTATCACAAATCACTTAAACACACCTTTATGCTTGACTGAGATGATATTGCTAAATAGCTGTGACAATGCCAACACACTTTTGGACATGTGTTATTTTTTTTATCACAAAGACTCACAGCTCATAAACATTTTCACATAGATGCTCGAGAACCTCGGGAGAGACCAGGCAGGCATCAGTTTATGTTACATCAGAGAGCTGTTTCCCAACAGCTCCGCTTGCAGATGGCAGTGCACACACACACACACACACACACACACACACACACACACACACACACACACACACACACATACATATGCACAGACACACATGGCTGCACAATCACACGCCCTACTTCCCCTGTAACCTCGAAAGCCCATTCTCCCTCATGATATCTCGGTCTCTATACGGGCACGTGCTTCATCCACGCGTTGCGTTTCCCATCAAAACAAGGCAGGAACCCTGCCTGGAAACTGGAAAGGAGGGATTTCATTTGCTTGTATACTGGACAAGCTCCATGGCAACCATGGCAACCGCATCCTGACTGCTGGCCAGTGTGCCATTGGCACACTGACCCAATGGCGGCTATCATACTGGAGCAGTGACCTGATAACAAAAAGGAGGCTTGCTCATCTGACATTCCTCTTGACATTATGCATTAAAAAAAAGCCTGGAAAAAAATATTTCTTTTTCTCTCTGTCATATTCAAGCATATTATCTTCAGGATCGGCTTAGCAACAAAGGAGGCGACAACATCTTAATCTTTGTTGCAATGTTTGCACACACTGACACAAAGTTCCATATACAGTAAGCATAAATGCTAAACCTCTTATGGGATTAGGTTTGTTATTGTGTCATCAAAGTGATCTGTGGTTTTAAGCCTATTAACTGCTGCAATTTTAAGACTTTGACATGCAAGGCTTGGGTGTAACATACTGTGTGTATTACGTGTATTAGCAACACTAGTCTGGAGTGGCTGCTAAGTCAGTTCTGCCGCCCCGTCACAAGTCTTCTCAGGTGAAGGCGGCGTAAATAATATAACAGATGGGGACTAGAGGGGTCAGGTAATTTTGCCTCTTTTAGAAATTGCAAAGTTGAGCAGCATGGCCTAGTTATGAAGCAATGCCACCCGATCCGAGCCTTGTAAGTGAGAAGACTGAAAGCAGCCACCTTTGTATGCTGTCTGTTCCCTCATACGTCCCTATTTGGCCAAATGGCCGCTCTCAAGGGAGAGCCTTTTTGTTTGGTTTAAGGTACAAACAAGGTCATTATCTAGTCGTTATCTAAGGTCCATTTGCAATGTGACATGATTTTTTTGTTCCAGGATGGCAGTTGTAGCAGAAAATACAAATAATAAACACCAGACTAACTACAAGATCACATTTTTCATTATCTTTGGGTATTTATACCTCAGCTTAATATAAAATATTACTTTTGGCGTGAACTTTCATCAAGACAAATGTACAGTAATCCAAATAGCACTTTAGATAGCAGGTGATCACTTCTGAGCAAAATCTCCTTTATCTCTCCATGCCATATGGCCCTTATTGTGGTGTAAATACTTCAATGTGTCCAGCCAGGTACAGTACAGTAGGTGTTGTTGTTGCTGAAATACCCAGTATGATCTGGAACTACATAAACATACTAAACCTACATTTACATTTTTTAAATGTTGCAAAAAAAAGGGTGGTGGGGGAGGGGGAAAAGAAATGTAAGTGATGTGAATACTGTGATGTAATTTGAGTTTTAATAGAAGTTAGAACTTAAATTACACCTACATTAACTCCAAAGCCATTCACACTGTACACAGAACACATGAAGTTTAAATCCAAAGTTTGAATGAAACAGTAATAAAAACAGAACAAGTCTTTACATTCATCCCTGTGGTTGTCTTCCTGTGTCGTATTACCTTCTTAAAATTTTGCCCCAGGCTAGTCTGGAAGGATTATCTCCTCTTCTCATCCCAGATCTCCTTGTAACAGTGCAGGGAATCCATGACCCCCTTTAGCAATCATTAGCATTCAATAGTCTCTGTCCTTAATGGTGATTGTGACCAGTGACTTTAAAATGACAAACTTTTAAATAAGGAGTAATCTAACACAGGGCGGCACGGCGGTTGAGTGGTTAGCGCGCAGACCTCACAGCTAGTAGACCAGGGTTCAATTCCACCCTCGGCCCTCTCTGTTCTCCCCGTGCATGCGTGGGTTTTCTCCGGGTACTCCAGTTTCCTCCCACATTCCAAAAACATGCTAGGTTAATTGGCGACTCCAAATTGTCCATAGGTATGAATGTGAGTGTGAATGGTTGTTTGTCTATATGTGCCCTGTGATTGGCTGGCCACCATTCCACGGTGTACCCCGCCTCTCGCCCGAAGACAGCTGGGATAGGCTCCAGCACCCCCGCGACCCTCGTGAGGAAAAGCGGTAGAAAATGAATGAATGAATAATCTAACACATTGCCATGTTGCTAACTAGTAGTCAGATTAAAGTTACTTATTCAAGTACTATTACTATTTTTGTCATTTTTCTTTGTAAAAAGTGATATTTGTTTTCTTTTTGTATCTCGAGAATGACATGTAGCAATACAATGGAGGTAGGAGAGATAGGAGGATTTTCTAGCAGGAAATACAGCATTAGTTTGAGCAGGGGCTGCCAACCCAGCAATCTTTTGGACCTACGTTTCGACCTGCTAGTCGAAACTTAGGAAGGATATAATGAATGCATCATCATATTAGTGCCATCCCTTCACCAACACGCACACATATGACCACTTAAAACACCCATATTCCTGTCTGCTCAACAGGTGCCTTCCCTGGTAGTCCCCAAAGCCTGGCCAGAGGTGGTAGTGCAGGCTACTCAATACATTTCGTGTTCTCTTTATGCAGAAATTACACACTTAGCACACTTCTGCATGACTGATTTACACATGGTAACACCTTTAGTGTATAACATATTGTTTAGTGTACACGTATTGTTCCCTCATGCATTGTCACCACCATTCCCCGCATCTGTGAAGCAGTCCCACTCTGTCCCGCTGCCTCCCACCTGACGCTATGCACCAGCAGGCATCACCCCTACTTTCATTAATTCCTCCATTTGGATGGGGCCTAAAAGGAGTCGAACTCCAGAGGTGAAGCTCATGCAATAAAGAAAGGTAAGTCTATATTTTCTCACAGCTGCAGGTAGGGAATGTGCAAAGCAGGAAGGAGACAATAAATTGGAGTGTGGAGTGAGACAGTATGGGGGAGGGAATCGGTTTGGGTATTATGATTACTTATTAACAGAAAATCACAAGGAAGATCCAAGACGCTACAGAAACGACTTGAGATTTGATGGAAAAGTTATGCACTTCCCGTATTGTTTGCACATACATTACGTTGCATTACATTCATAACTAGTCCACGGATATTATGTGTGTCACAAATTCATTCATTCATTGATTTTCTACCGCTTTTTCCTCACGAGGGTCGCGGGGGGGCTGGAGCCTATCCCAGCTGTCTTTGGGCGAGAGGCGGGGTACACCCTGGACTGGTCGCTAGCCAATCACAGGGCACATATAGACAAACAACCATTCACACTCACATTCATACCTATGGACAATTTGGAGTCGCCAATTAACCTAGCATGTTTTTGGAATGTGGGAGGAAACCGGAGTACCCGGAGAAAACCCACACATGCACGTGGAACATGCAAACTCCACACAGAGATGGCCGAGGGTGGAATTGAACCCTAGTCTCCTCGCTGTGAGGTCTGCACGCTAACCACTCGACCGCGTGCCGCCCTGTCACAAATTTAACATAAAATTAACTGGCACTGCTTGTGCCAGTTAAGCAGTTGCAACCAAAAGAGCTGTGCTGCGCTTGGCACGTATTGTTCCGCCGGTGCATGCTGTAAGTAGTTCACGACCGAGTCTTATGTTTACGGACCAATATTAAGCTTTTAGTTAATTTATAAGTGCATTTGTAACCCCGAAATGTCATGACACATATCAACATAAACCCAGGGCCACCTGAATACGCCAACAAACACCGAACGTAATGTCGATTAGTGGAAAACCATCCTGTGTTGTAGAACCTTTACCAGCTCTACATACACTAACCCTGTTTTAAGGGTCAGCTGTTTGATCTTCCCTGCATGTTGCCATCACATTGCACAGCCCTGCGTGATCCATTGTATTACATATCATTGCTGGGATACATTCTAGCACAGCAGTCGCCAGACTGCAGGTGATGCTTTCATGTTAAGTGAGACGAATCGATTAAAAAGGCAGACTCCTTTCTTCGAGATTCTCTCCATAGTTTGCCCGTGGGCTTCTCGTTTGCGAGAGTCCTCTCGAAAATCTTAATGAGCTTTGACTGGGCTGTCAAGCCGCTAGGCTGCCTGGCTCTCTTGGTGCTGCTACGAGGGCGCTCAACAACATAAACCATCACGCAGCAACATGCATGGACTTGCATTAACAGCCTCTGGTAATGGAGGACTGCATAGGCATTGACCTTTTACCATTTAATAATGTCTTAATAACAATGTTTTAATAATGTTTAATCTGTGCGGCACATTAAAGCTCCATAGTCATGTCCTCACAGCTGCGGACATGACTCTGCCTTTAAAGAAGCAGCGCATGAACACTAGGAAACCTCTCATCATGAATGTGTCAATCTCACAACGGGGTTATGACAATCCTAAGGGCCCGCCAAACCTTCCCAACGCACACCAAGAGGCTTTACCCTGCCATTAAAGGGCGCCACACTGGCCCTTCAAGGCTTTGAAATGCTGTTTTCTGCAGGATTTGCATCATGCTTTTAACTTGAGATCACCACAAGATCAAATAAAACATACCAATGGCTTAAGATTTAATCACTTAAACAAGTCAAATAAAGCTGATTACGATCAGAACCACCACAGCCATACCACAATCTATTTGGTTGCAGCGTAATTAAGTGTGGATGGCTCTGAGGCTGCTACAGTATTGGAGGTCCAGCTTGGAGGCTTGAGAGCACCATTAATGGCATCTATCGTCAGATACTAATTATGCTACTTGTGGTCCACAATGGGTCCAGTTTCAGCTTTGGGCATAGACTTGGTTCATATTTAATCACACTTCAAAAGGAAAACTTACATTTCATTCATTCATTTTCTACCGCTTTTTCCTCACGAGGGTCGCGGGGGTGCTGGAGCCTATCCCAGCTGTCGCCAGCCAATCACAGGGCACATATAGACAAACAACCATTCACACTCACATTCATACCTATGGACAATTTGGAGTCACCAATTAACCTAGCATGTTTTTGGAATGTGGGAGGAAACCGGAGTACCCGGAGAAAACCCACGCATGCACGGGGAGAACATGCAAACTCCACACAGAGATGGCCGAGGGTGGAATTGAACCCTGGTCTCCTAGCTGTTAGGTCTGCGCGCTAACCACTAGACCACCGTGCCGCCCGAAAACTCAGGTACTGTGCTCCAAGTGACCAACCCCCCCTTTCGAAGCTCAGTAGCGCCACAATCTGGTGCTTTCTCAGGAAGATGGGCCTTCATGCATCTTTTCACGTTCAAAGACCAGCAAAAGCAAACAGACACTAATCCTTTATCCTCACAAAAACTAATTGGTTTTTTGCTGGGTCATCAACCTGGGGGTCATCATGACGTCAGGTCAACAGGCCTCAGGTGGAACTGATGGTGGACATCAAATATGACTCAGGCCACCTGCCCTTGTTATTGTCATGCGGGTGAAACTGAATATTGTGACTCATGCTCTTCAAGTGTCCTGCAGCTGAGGCAGTTGGACAGAGAGTAAACGGTGTCAGGTTGTCATCTCTGCATGAGTCTCCATTACTTCTTGTGTGAGCGCCGACAGACAAGTATTCACACAATTAGCTAAGCTAAATATTGTGTTGATACTGGCAGTCAAGCATTAATTATAGTACTACGTATCATTTGCTGAATCTAAACTATTAAAGTACTCCGATCAGCTCAGCTCTGAAACAGCTCTCAATGATTTTAAATTAAATGCCTATTGCCGATCATTTTTCTGAATGAACACACACACAACTGTAGGAAAAAAAAACAAACACTGTGATGTTGGCAGAATTCCGGTCTCTCCTTTGTTTACATTTTGGAAATAATGGTCAAACTGTCGCCATCATAGACAGATGGATAGAACCTTTATTGTTCCTCCATCTGATTTCTATGCCGCTTATCCTCACTAGGGTCGTGGGTATGCTGGAGCGTATCTCAGCTGTCTTTAGGCGAGAGGTGGGGTACACCTTGGACTGGCCTTTATTGTTTCTTGGCAGGAAGTAAAAAAAGAAAACACCTTTGTATGTAATAGCAATACTTATGCAAAGCATAAATATAGATGTAAACATGCAGCCACTGCAATGTGCAATTGTGAAGTTGCGGCACATTATTTGTCTCATGTATATCTACATAAGACAATGCACACGTACTGCAATTAACATACATTATACATAAATGTACAAGAGTCACGTTTACAAATATAAGCACACAACACCGTTAACTTGCACACAATTATACAGTGAAACCTCAGTTCCTGTCATTAATCTGTTCCAGAAGGTCAAACCAGAAAGTGCAGGGAAGAGGAGAAGAGACATGTCACACTTTACTAGAGTTATTTCTTAAATTCAACCTTATTTAATCAAAGTGGCACAACTTTCGTTGGCTTAATTGTGGAATAACTTTCAGCCACGATCAATAAGAAAAGCAATACTTTATGAACAGTAGAGAATGAATGAATGTACTCACCATTAACTCTGATGACACAAAAGGACTACTGGTTTTGCTTGGGAAGTGAGACTCTTCACATGAGTTCCATTTCTGGTTCTATGGTTGTTCTATCACTGGTATCACACACAAAACAAAACTAAATACATCAGATTTTCTGACCCCTCCATTCATAGCCTCACACATTTTCACAGTTTTGGTGAAAAAATGGTTTATGTTTATGCTTCACTTATAATGTTTGTACTGCATTTACTGTGAGACAGGAAAGGGAAACTAATATACAACTTTATACGCTATGATTCAGATTCCTTCTGTCCATCTAACATTATCATTCATTATCGGTGAGTGCTTATACATTTAAAACACAATCAGTGTGTGAGTCATAGAAGAGAGAACGGGAAGGTTTCTGGAGGTGAATTTAAATATTGATCGGAAATCAGAGGAGAATGTAAACGTCGGGGGAGATGTGGAGTGTGGGGTGGGGTTGTATGCCATTCACGGGCGATCCCGGGACATCACCCCTGCAAAAACCTGTGATGCATGCAACTAACTTGGTGCAGTGCACTTTATATGGGATATGCAATCTTGTATATGACACAATATTATAGGCAATTTTCAGTTTGTATTATCTAAATGAGATAGCAATTTTGGCCATTCAGGGTTAGATTGTTCTTAATATTTTAGGGTCTTTCCATGGAAAATTCAGTACTAAATAAGTCCCACACACATGAATAAAACACAAAAACAAAAAGGTTTTCATCCTTGTAATAGTATTATATAAATGGCAGGATATGTTTACCTGATTTGTAAATCCTTTCAAGAACCATTTGGTGCAATTTGTACTTAACACTGGTACGGATAATTATCCAGCACTCGTTTGTCCACTCGAGCCAGCTGAAAGGAGAGACGCTTCTTAAAGATGCATGAGCGATTAAAAAAACAAAGCAACACCAAACACTGCTTTATTTCTTTTCTTGAAACCACCAATAAACATTTGAATGTGATTTTTTTTTACAGGGAGCCTATTATTTATTTTTGGAATGTAGGATAAAATGTAATTTATTTCATTTTAAGCTCCAGAGACTCCAATTACAATTACAAATACAATTACAAATACTCTTGAGGAATTAAAGTTTATTGCTTTTGATATGGTGTCACCTCATCCGTATGCCATACATTATCATTACATTAATCAAACTATGGTCTCAAAATAATATTGACGATAAAATTGTTTATCTGCAAAAATGTGTTACTGTGATTGGCCTAATTCTATTATCCTTTCTTTACGTCACATTGCGCAGGCTACTAGCATAACAAGCTGCAGAGCTAACTCGTTAGCCTCTTCAGTTTACTTATTCAAAAATAAAAATGTCTTTCAAACAGACAAAGGAGAAAGAAGCCAAAAACGTACCACTTCCACACGGATTGAGAGAAGAACCTCAGCCATGGCGTGTCGGCTCGACCCTGGTGGCTCAGTTGCCAGTCTCCATGTAGTCTGAAAGGTAATGTATTGTAATATTTAGTGCCAAGTGACCATAATACTACATATAACTTTCTATCATTTTACCATCTAATACATTTATGCTTCTGCATTTTTTACATGCCTATATTGCTAAGCGCTAAGAATATTGCTAAGCACTAATGAATATTGCTATATTCATTATTGCTATATTCATATTCAAGTCAGCCAATATAATAGAATTGTACATGATGTAGTGACGTTCCACACCAATGCAAACAAATACTAAGAACATGTTAATAAGATCCCTGAAAGGTGGAATTTTGTATACAATTCATTGGACTGTGCACGTGTACCTAATGGAGTGTTTTAATTGCCTGACTGTTACGTAACATTATATATATTTGCAGCAAACACACTGGGTCTAATGAGCTTTATGTAACCCTAATGCTTCGCTTTACTTGGATCAGAGGCTAGACGTGGTCGAAGAAGTGTAAACAAAGCATTTAAGAGTCATCTGACCCCATGTGGGGACAAGTAATCAGTGTGTGACCTCAGAGGCTGTCGTCTCTCATTTCTCTGCACAGACAGGAGGCCATGAGAGAAAGTCGACCTGCGCACTCTTCATGCATGCTCAAATATATGACGTGCAGTCAGCTGATCTACAGCACATACAGGACCCTGTACAACAAAGAGCCTTGTCTGTATGCAATTCCAGTATATCGTCGTTCCTGATATTCGGCATTAAATGTTGTAGTGAAAGGAATGTAATGGAATATGCTGAAGGTGTCACAAGCATGCTTTGGTCTCAAGCTGTAACACTGAATTATTCATTTAAGAAAAGCAGCCTGATAGAAAATCAATCATTCAGTCCTGATGTGATATGCAGGCTCCTGAAATATTAGCTGCGGGGAAAACATCACATATCAGCCTGTGAATGCTCCTTAATGTATATTTCATTAAAAATTTACACTCGGGCCACGAGGACCTGAGAGTGTGTCGAGTATATGACATGAGTATATGTGCAGGGAGTGGGACTATACAGCCAATGCCCGGGCTCGGTCTAGATGGGGTCATATGTGCATAGTGACCTCTCGCCGGCGTTACGTGAACCCCCCTCACGGACGGGGATGAAGTCAGATTACCTAATCCGTGGAAAACAAAAGTGCTGTCAGTCAAACTGGACAGGTCATCAACGCCGTTAGCAGCAGCGGCGTCAACCTGGGAGAATCGCAGCAAGTTGGGTCCTCACCGCATACGACACAGTCCACTTATCTGTTATTGATGATGGAAAGACAGACAGCTTTTGCATTACTGCTAATGGTCTCTAAGTGTTCGCCAGTGAAAATGGAGTGTGTGTTTTCATATGCGGCCATCACATATTCATTTAATAGGAGACGCTCATTACGACTTTTATTGTAAGTGCTTTTGACGATTGATCTCAGCGTGTCAAATAGCAATCAATGCTTGACCTTCAAATCTGCATGACGCATAAATGTATGAAAACCATTTATATGGGCGGGTGCCAAAAGCATAAACAAGGCTAGAAATATATTTAAATGGATCGGGATGGATTATGATAATTGCTGGGATTTATAAGGCAATCTAATCTATTGTGGTCCTTGAGTTAAGTAGTCTAGAGTTAAGTAGTCTATGCCGTTTATGTGAAGTTATGGCAATTTACGCACACATGGATGCTGCTAGGGTTGCACGGCGGTCAAGTGGTTAGCGCGCAGACCTCACAGCCAGGAGACCAGAGTTCGAGTCCACCGTCGGCCATCTCTGTGTGGAGTTTGCATGTTCTCCCCGTGGGTGCTCCAGTTTCCTCCCACATGTTAGGTTAATTGGCGACTCCAAATTGTCCATAGGCTCGCACCCAAAGACAGCTGGGATAGGCTCCAGCACCCCCATGACCCTCGTGAGGACAAGCGGTAGAAAATTAATGTGTGAATGGTTGTTTGTCTATATGTGCCCTGTGATTGGCTGGTGACCAGTCCAGGGTGTACCCCGCCTCTCACCCGAAGACAGCTGGGATAGGCTCCAGCACCCCCGCGACCCTTGTGAGGACAAGCAGTCGAAAATGAATATGTGAATGGTTGTTTGTCTATATGTGCCATGTGACTGGCTGGCGACCAGTCCAGGGTGTACCCCGCCTCTCACCCAAAGACAGCTGGGATAGGCTCCAGCACCCCCATGACCCTCGTGAGGACAAGCGGTAGAAAATGAATGTGTGAATAGTTGTTTGTCTATATGTGCCCTGTGATTGGCTGGTGACCAGTCCAGGGTGTACCCCGCCTCTCACCCGAAGACAGCTGGGATAGGCTCCAGCACCCCCACGACCCTCGTGAGGACAAGCGGTAGAAAATGAATATGTGAATGGTTGTTTGTCTATATGTGCCATGTGACTGGCTGGCGACCAGTCCAGGGTGTACCCCGCCTCTCACCCAAAGACAGCTGGGATAGGCTCCAGCACCCCCATGACCCTCGTGAGGACAAGCGGTAGAAAATGAATGTGTGAATGGTTGTTTGTCTATATGTGCCATGTGACTGGCTGGCGACCAGTCCAGGGTGTACCCCGCCTCTCACCCAAAGACAGTTGGGATAGGCTCCAGCACCCCCGCGACCCTCGTGAGGATAAGCTTCAAAATGGTTTCAAAAAGGATAAGGTTCAAAATGAATGAATGAATGTATTAAACTGTATGAGAAATTTCAAGTCAATCCAACATGAGTACATGTTTTAACATTTTTCAACCTTTTGTGTGCAACGGTTAAGGAAAAAACGATATATATATATATATTTTTTTTTTTTTTTGTGGAGTTCCACTTTTAATTCCCTGCTTCCCAACTCTTCCTCTCCAAATGATGTCATTTTGAGACCTTTATTATTGTGTGTGAATATTTAACCCATAAAAGCCGTCAGGATGAACCAAAGCAGAAGGAGCCCTACCACATTCCAGGAGTGTGATGTGACCACGTGTTGACTCCCCCACGGGGAATCCCTTTGATTGTGCTTATCTGCGCAGCAATCAATATAATGCACAGCACTGATAAAAGAACACTGCCCCGCATCAAAGCACACGCGTGGCACGATGAGAGGGGAAAGTCATAAAATGTCAATTATTAATTGAGGGGAAGGGTCCCCTTTCATGTGAGAGAAAATTTGGATAATGAAAATCAAACAAAATCCATGCACGAATAACAACCTGAGGGGATTAAAATTCTGTCCGTTTTTTAAGCCACATGTGAAACAAGTCCTATTGTTGTATGTAGGCCACGCCGGAGAGGAGAAAATGCACCAACAAAAGATGAATGTAATCTCTGTGAAAGTTTCAGACTTCACTCCACAGCTGCGAGGAGATTGAACCTGTAACCCCTACCTCCACATAACCCCGGCGTCTGTCTCACCACAGTGTGAGAACACACATCCATACACCACACATTCGCTCGCACTTGAACTCAACACGCCGCTGTTTGATCGATATTTCCGTCCTGGAGAGGCATTGCTCTTTCATGTTTGGATTCAGGTGGTCAGTGAAAAATGTTTGATGTTTGATTTGTCAAATGCTGTAATTTATTAATTGCAACACGCAAAGAGACATTGGCGATGCAGCGTTAGAAGACAATGTAAAGCTGACATATAGTATCTATGTGCCGAGAGTGTTAAATATTCATGGCCAAAGATTCAACATATGGATTAACATTCATATTTTATGTAGGCTGTCCCATATGGCAGAAGAAAAAAAAAACAACATAGTCCTTTGTCTTTGTGCCCTTTCACTTTGCCCATAGGCAACTGCTGACAGTTTGAGTCCTGCTGTGAAGAAACTCAACCTAATCACTGAAGTAGCCGTGCAAGTGTTTCTGGGTCATTCTTTCCCGGGAAGTTCATACCAAGAAAGATTTATTGATTTCTCAGACCAAACAAATGTGCTGTGAGGTTTTTGCTAGACTCCCACCCTGCTTTACCTTCACTGCTGGTAGCATGCAGGAGGTCACGCTTGTTCTTTTATTTATATCTAATATTTATATCTAACGAAGCAGAGATATTACACTTTGAAAAAAAGATTGCTTTTGAGTTTGTTAACAGCTTCTTGTGAATGTTTATGGTGCTTTACAAGGTGAGACACTCGGGCTACAAAGAGATGTAATTAGGGGCGGAGGACGGGGGGTGGAGGTGGGGGGGCATGTCCCCTGCACTTTTTCAATAGGCGTCTTTGGTCCCCTGCACTTTATTTTACCGTCCCAAAACAATGTTATACTAAATAAACTGAAACAGGTCAAACAGTACGGTTTTTCGCAAACATTTGATTGACCGTCCTCGCTGTCATTCAACAAGCGCCTGGACTTGCACACCGGTGTTTTGTTAGCTGGCCAGGAGTCCATGTTCATCTGCCATGTTGGCGGTTTGTTCACCTTTACACCCATGTTCCCCAGTATAGTCGATATAATCAAAGAAAATAAGATATATAAATAAGCCTTGTGCTTATGCGTGTTGCAATAAATGGGTTCCGGATATGTGACAGGAAGTGATGTTGAGGGTTCAGAGTTGAGTTTTTGCTGTAGTACGGCAACAACAGTAGCCCATGTTATAATTATGGTTATTGTGTTATTATTATTATAAGATTATTCAGACATGCAATAAAAACCTGCTGTTCCGGCGATCAAGTCTGGCACTTGTATGTTTCACCTACTGACACCTAGTGACTGGTGTAGAATACTGCATATCACAATTTGAATGGCTTATAGTTTAGTTCATTCAGTCGTTTTATGCTTGAAAATGCTTAATTTAGGAAAATAATACATAAAAGTTGCTAAAAATGTGCATATTTTTTTTACAAATAGGCCATTTCCAACCACAGAACAGTAAGATGTAATATACTGTATTTTTGAAAAACTGTGATAGAGTAAAGCCGCAGAGTCAACCGTCGCTATAATATGGTTTGAATATTGCTCCCCTGCTATATTGTGGTTTAAAAAAATATAAATAAATGAATAAATTGTAGAAAGAAATTAGGTATGGAAAAGATGCATGGATAGATTATGAACCAGCAGAGCCGCGCCAACATGTCATTGCTGTGATCCAGTGAAAAAATGTTTTCCTCTCATTTTGTGTGGAAGTGGTACATTTTTGGCTTCATTGTCCTTCTTCTCCACTCCGTTTGAAACACTTTGTTTTGTTTAGATTACGTAAATTGGAGAGGCTAACTAGTAAGCTCGGTAGCTTGCTATGCTAGCGGTGGCCGTCTCTTATGTCCCAACACTGACTGCGTAGCTTTCACAATGTGATGTAAACAAAGAATAATAGGAGTAACAAAAGTAACTTTTGCAGTGTTATTTCATGTCTGCAGGGCTCTAATAATGTTAAAACATCTTTAGGAAATAGCAAACAGGTTTTCTATGTTCTATGAAAATATTCAGTTTATTAAAATTGAATCCTACTTTGCGGAAATTCACTTATCACAGTCGGATCTGGAGCCAATTAACAGCAATAAACAAAGTATACAATTGTGCAGAGGCAATATTGACCCAGGATGTGCACTTTTAACACAGCATATTAAGTAGATATGAGTTGATTATAAGCATTTACAGCTGTAAAGGAGGCACTGGGAGATCTCTGCAGGGATTCCTAGCCTCCAGCCATCCCTGATTGCCTAATCTGCTCCTTTTGACAAGCTAATGTGCTGACTCTGGGATTCTCCCCAGCTCAGCAGGGGGCTCCTGGCCACCTGCGACAGAGGAAGGCCCAGGAATGATCACGTTATTGTCCTCAACAAAGGGAAGCCTTTGAGGTCAAGCAGGGATGGCTATTTAGGGTTCCCATTGAGGAGCAAGCAAGGGTGAAGGATTGCTTTCAATCAATACAACACAACAGAAGTGACAGTTGTCACATGGGAGCGAATGAATAAATGGGTTTTCAAAACTGTGAGAAGTAATGACAGTCGGCGGGGGGGGGGGGGGGCATTCTTTTTGTTACCTCTAGAAAGGGACAGCTGTTGTGTCTCGTGTTTACAATAAATCCCGTGGCCGCAGGGTAAATCAGACAACTGTAAACAAGATGATCATGTGAGCCACGTCTCAGACAAACAAGACCTCCATTGCAACACTTTGCACATGGAATGACGCCGAGGAATGACACATGCTTACTGAGAAAGCCTCGAAGTCATGTGACAATGCCATCAGACACTCTATGGACAAAAGTTTTGAGACATATCCCTCAGACTCCTGACTGGAAAGTGTTCATTATGTCATTGTCTTTGTTGTCAATGTAGCAAAGACGTACAACAAAATGACCACAGCAGCTCTGTTAGATAAGAGTATGAAAGATCATATAAAAACACACAAGTCAAAATGTGCAAAAATGGAGACGCCTTGGGCGAAAGTCCCAAGTGAATGAGCAAGTAATGACTGAAATTTTGGTTTTGATTTCGGTTATGTCGACATCGGTTAGCCGATCCAAATGGTGTTGACAGAAAAAACAATACTAGTATTATGGTAATCCCATCATAACTGAATTTCTGCAAAGTGAAATTTATAAATCAAATACTTTCACAAGAAAACCTGATCTTCTAAATATGTTTTTTAACATTTTTAGAGCCCCGCAGGCATGAAATAATAACCCTATAGTCACCTTTACACTTGTATTATATGTAAAAATTCATTCATTCATTTGCTGCTGCTTATCCTCACAAGGGTCACGGGGGTGCTGGAACCTATCCCAGCTGTCTTCGGGCGAGAGGCGGGGTACATCCTGGACTGGTGGCCAGCCAATCACAGGGCACATATAGACAAACAACCATTCACACTCACATTCATACCTATGGACAATTTGGAGTCGCCAATTAACCTAGCATGTTTTTGGAATGTGGGAGGAAACCCGTGGAGAACATGCAAATTCCACTCAGAGATGGCCGAGGGTGGAATTGAACTCCTAGCTCCTAGCTGTGAGGCCTGCGCACTACCCACTCGTCCGCCATGCAGCCATTACCCAATATAGTGGACATAATAAGAGTAATTAAGCTAATTACGACATAAATAAAAGTCGTGTTAGTGTGTGTTGCTATAAATGTGTTCCTTGGGGGAGTTTAATCAGGCTTGGACAGGAAGTGATGTCAGGGTTCAGAGTTGATTTTTAGCGTGGCGTGGGTTACAGCTGCAACAGTAGCTAGTAGAAGATTAAACCTGCAATAAAAGTATCTTTGAAAAGTATCAAGAAAGCATCTTTGAATGCATCTTCTGAACACCTTATATTTTTATTTTAGTTTGTTTAGTCATCTTTATGCATGAAAATGCTGAATTTTGGCGATTTTTTAAAAATTAAATGAAATATTTCTTATTCATTCATCTAATTCTTCTATTTATTCTTTTAATTTTTAATTTCTATATTTTGTACTGTCATACTGTCTTGCACTGAAAATGGAGCTGCTGCAATTTCATTCTACTATATGTAAAATGACAATAAAGGGCGTTCTGATTCTGATTCTAAAATGCGTATATTTTGCTTCAGTGTGCCTATTTTCTAGCAGTAGTAAGCCATACTCAACCACAAAGCATCATTTATCAATAAATACGTTTTTCAAAAACTGTAAAAAACTAAAAAAACGAAATCTGAGCCTTCAGCCACCGTTCCCAAAGTTTCCCTAACATAAAAGGATTAATTATATTGCAAAGAAATATATACATACACTTTATAAAGCCACAGGGATGGTGTGTATGAGTAATACCATCTTAAACAATCCTTTATTTTCAGGTGACATATAGACGCAGTGATATGACGCTAAAAAGGTCTCCAGGCAGACAGGCGGATGAAAACCTCTGATGATAAATTTTGTCCTTGGGCACCGTGCCAGGCAGGGATTCCTGGCAGACGCCAGGCAGACAGACAAATCAAGCTGCTGGCAGCTCTTGGGACAAATTGCAGACAAGTCACCAACACAATGCTGCAACACAAAGAGAATGACGTCATGCTGTCTGCTGCCTGGCAGCAAGTGGCACTTCTTTGACAATGTTGCACCAATCAAACTGAGCAGTCTGAGGAAGGGGCTCCATTTTTCAGGGCGGCGACTAACCACAGACTGCTGCCGCTAATAAAGGAAGTAAAGAAGTCTTGCGTCACGCTAAGTCTATCATTTCAGTCAAAATATCATGAACTATTCTGTCTGGCGTACATAAGAAACTCTACCCATGTGATGAAATCAGCACTTTGCAACATAAGTGGACTTGTAAGCACTCCGGCAGTGAGGTCATCCTTTTTTTTAATTTGCCCCTCTTAATGAGAAAGACCCTCTGTAGTGGAAGTGTGCTGGGGGCTGCAATAGAAGCCTGTTTTTATCACCTAAATCCTAAACCTCAAGTCAACATTTTCATGCACATGTGAAACCCAGTGGAGAAAGAAGATCACCTCATGACCCCTGTCATTATCTAAATAAAAGGTCATTAAGCCCCACCCAAAATGTGTTCACCTCCCCCCCGACGGCCCGTCATCACCCAGCCATCACCTGCACGTCCACATTCCTCTCCTTTTATTCCCATCTTCTTCACACTCCCCTGCTAGTTCACACCTCTATTGTCAAACAGGTCCAAGGTTTGTGATGTTTAGTCCTCTTGGCCCCCCTACCGAGTCCTTCACAACACAGTGTGGTCTCAGCAACAAGGAGGTGCACTGACTGATGGCTTAAACCTCACCTCCTCACTACTCAGAGTATGTTTACATGCACAGAGTCAATCTGCGGGTGCGTTTACATCACAACAAGCACATCCGCTTTCACACTCAGCCGACAAAGTGCAAAAACAACTGTTCACTAAATGACAAAAAAACATGGTATTTTGGTATATATCTCCACATTGTTATTATTATTATTTATTATTATACGGGAGCCAGGCAATGACATTTCGTTGGCAATTTCACTGCTATGTTATTGTGCAATGACAATAAAGGAAATCTATCGATCTATCCATCTATCTATCCATCTATCTATCCATCCATCTATCCATCTATGGTATGTTATGCTGTATGAAAATATTCATGCACCTTGGCTTACACACAGTTGTGATTGAAGAGAATCTTGCATATTACAGCTACAACCAATCACTTCCTGTCCACACGTAGGCGGGATCTCATCAAACAAAGTTATTTTTCCATGATTTGGCCTAACAACCACAAGAACCCGCAGATATTCGGTACTAAAAACTATGTGTGTATATGGTGAAAAATCAAATTACCGTATTCTCCGGACTATAAGACGCACTTTTTATCATTGGTTGGCTGTTCCTGCAACTTCTACGAGTGGTGACACCTGGAAGGTGAGGCCAAGGTGGAGGTGATTAGCAATCAGGTAGAGTTAATAAAAGATAAAAAAGGCAGACCACATGCAGCTCGTTCTGGTGCTTTCAATCATCTGTGTATGTGGAACCAAAACAGAAGTGTTGTATTTTGCTGTCTGCTGTACGTGTGCTGTTTACTTAGTGTGGCCTGTGTAGTTTTCATAGCATGAGTGCTCCTTTGAATGATTTTTTTTTTGAGAGAAAGGTGCACTCATGCTGACCATTTTCTGATTATATTGAGTTTTTGTGTTTCCCCATTTGTACTTTTGTTGGATTTACTAGTTATTTTGTGTCCTGGTATTAAAAAGGTAAAGTTTCCTTATTTTTTCCTGCCCTATATTTTTCTTTCTTGCACTTTGTTCGTCCCAATTTACCCTAGACAGCAAAAATGGGGGAGAAATTAGCAATTTTCACCAATATCACAAAGCAGTTATGAATATCTACATGTGGACCTTGTATCCTGTCATTATTCTCTATGTGGCCTCCTCTGGTGGAAAATGTTTGGACATCCTTGTTCGAAAGTTTTGATGCATCAAGTGGTTTTGTCGGTCTGATGACAGCACCACATGTTGGTGTACCTTACAGTTTTCTTGTATATTCATTCATTAATTTTCTACCACTTATCCTAATGAGGGTCGTGGGGGTGTTGGAGCCTATTCCAGCTGTCGGGGTACACCCTGGACTGGTCGCCAGCCAATCACAGGGCACATATAGACAAACAACCATTCACACTCATATTCATACCTATGGACAATTTGGAGTCGCCAATTAACCTAGCATGTTTTTGGAATGTGGGAAGAAACCGGAATACCCAGAGAAAACCCACGCATGCACGGGGAGAACATGGAAACGCCACACAGAGATGGCTGAGGCTGGAATTGAACTCGGGTCACCTAGCTGTGCGGCCTGCACGCTAACCACTCGTCTGCCATGCAGCCCTTTCTCATATAGATATAAGATAGTAAGTCAATATGATGCAGTACAATTGGGCACTTTTTTTACAATAATACCTTCCAGAGTGCGGCACAGCGGTCGAGTGGTTAGCGCGCAGACCTCACAGCTAGGAGACCAGGGTTCAATTCCACCCTCGGCCATCTCTGTGTGGAGTTTGCATGTTCTCCCCGTGCATGCGTGGGTTTTCTCCGGGTACTCCGGTTTCCTCCCACATTCCAAAAACATGCTAGGTTAATTGGCGACTCCAAATTGTCCATAGGTATGAATGTGAGTGTGAATGGTTGTTTGTCTATATGTGCTCTGTGATTGGCTGGCGACCAGTCCAGGGTGTACCCTGCCTCTCGCCCGAAGACAGCTGGGATAGGCTCCAGCACCCCCCGCAACCCTCGTGAGGAAAAGCGGTAGAAAATGAATGAATGAATGAACCTTCCAGAGTGAATAAAAAGTGAGCATTATCTCTGTAAAGACAGAATTCTAGAACATAAATGACATGGCTTGGTGACCCAAATTGTGTTTTTAACACAATTTAATTGTGTGATGTGACATTGCTGCCAAAGACCTCCTTAAATCAGTCAAATTGTTCCGCTTACCAAGGTGACCTCAGGTGTAACTCTAGAACGACAAGGACTTCTGTCAAGCTTCTCAGACCTTTCACGTCAGACAGCAACAGCGTCCCTCTGTCCATGTTTTTTTGTTTGTGTCGTGGAGGTCCAAGCAGGCGCGGCACTCTTTGGTATTGGGTGCCACTTGTGACCTTGTAAAAGAGAAGTGATTAAAATTAATGTGGGAAATCTGACCACATGTTTTTTCTTCTTGCTTTGTTTGCTAGTCAGCTTTAACAAAGCATGGTTTATGTTCACTCATGAGGTATTCACTCGAGGTGAGTGGTGCACAAATTACGTAACTGAGGCTCAAACCAGTTTCATTTTAAACGGTATGTGTAAAGTGCTTTCATGTATTAGACCACCACCCAGAGTATTGCTAATTACTACATTGTAGTGGTTGAACATTATTCCTGATTAACTTCTGACTTGTCAAAGAATCCTTGTATGACAGCTAGTATAATAAACTTAAGTGCTGTGTGTAATATGAACTATTTTGACAGCCAGCTAATTGGAATGTGGACTTTATAGTCACTGAATTCTCGAAGGCATTACACAAGACAAATATATACACAATTGACCACCTCATTTGTATTCATTTTGTCCATAACCAATGCATTTTTATTCATTCATTTGTTTTCTACCGCTTATCCTCACAAGGGTTGCGGGGGTGCTGGAACCAATCCCAACTGTCTTCAGGCGAGAGGCGGGGTACACCCTGGACTGGTGGCCAGCCAATCACAGGGCACATATAGACAAACAACCATTCACACTCACATTCATACCTATGGACAATTTGGAGTCGCTAATTAACCTAGCATGTTTTCGAAATGTGGGAGTACCCGGAGAAAACCCACGCATGCACGGGGAGAACATGCAAACTCCACACAGAGATGGCGAGGGTGGAATTGAACTCAGGTTTCCTAGCTGTGAGACCTGCGTGCTAACCACTCATACGCCGCGCAGCCCATGCATTTTTATATTTATGGAATTTTGTGACACGCAAGTTGAACAAAATAGTAACATAAATATTTCAATAGTATCAATAAAATGCTGAGTTAGTATTGAATTCACCAACATCCAATGCTGGAGCCTATCCCAGCTGATTTAGGGTGAAGAGTGGGGTACAGCATACTGTCATTATTATCACAGCACAACCAAAAGCTATACAGAGTACACAGAATGTGCAATGTGATGTCTAGAACTCTGCTTTCCTCTTTTTGTGAATGCACCTCACTCGTTGTGATTGGTTGATAATAAGGAAATGTATGTCGAAATGTGTGTGTGGTATGCCTGTGAATATTCTCCTTCATCCAGGTCTTTGTATTCTCAGGGCTTTGACTCAATTACAATTGTTCAGGACAGCTCAAGTTTGGTGCAAGAGCCTCTAAAGGTGCAAACAGGAATGGTTCGGCTCTTCAGTGGTGTTTAAATGACCATCTTTAGGATACAATAGAGTGGAGCCTCCGCCCCCCAATGATGGTGGTTTGGGTTGTATCACCTTGGTTAGCATCCCATTCAGGTGTAATGATGGTCATGGATCCACCTGATTGTTTGTTAGAAGCTAAATGAGCGAATATTTGGGAATGGGATAAAAGTATAACATATGTGTGGTGTTGAACTTAGTTTTTTGGTCTGATTACTACCGTTAATGTCAGCACTAGTGCCAGCATAGAATCAAGTTTTGGTACCAATCTCTAAAAATAATAATATAATAAAGACGGAAAAGGAAAGCATGGCCATTAAGGCAGGTAATAAACATCATAACATGTTATTTATTAAAGAGATTGTTGACTCTTTTGTCCTTCCTCGCCTCACACTCGCTGCCCAGCTCTGAAATAGCAGTGTGATATGACAGGCAGCTGTGCTTGTGCATAATAAACAGGCTTAAACATGCAGGGACAGTATAAGACAGGTGCACATCACACACGCGTACACACAACCTCTGATATGCTACATTCCAACACAAGGCCAAACAAGTTCCTGTTCCTCACACTCGGGAGGACATCTCGAGCCCATACGGCTCCTCAGTAAAATGAATTCAGCGAAACATTAGTCGGAGGTGACCCTCTGTCATAACTATGGAGTGTTGTGTAGGATGAAGTCACCAAGCAAATGCATAGTTGCTTTGTCTCACTGTCACTTTCTTAATTGGAAAGACAGGCTGGGTCGTATCTCTCCTCAGTGAAGATCTTAATCTCTTCAGCCAGATTGGTGCGGACAATGTTTCATACTCAGTGGACATAAATATTGACATGTGTGTCCAGATGTATTCGGGTTGGCTTATAACACGAGGCAGAGGCATTGGTGGGAGGGGGGGGGGGGTTGATCTAGTGACCTTGGTGACGGTGAGGGGCTTATATGTAAAGCTTGTGTTCCACCACTCGCCTCTCGCATCACTTCCAGTTGAACTTTCTAGCCAGCCCACCAACTGCTATGATGAAATCTCACCAGCTGCTGTGTGGCACGGCCAGACCAGCAACCCAATTCACTTGGGGAAGCACCAATATGGACGGCAAACTGTGTGGCACTGTGCTGCGCCGGGCGGGAAAAAACAGAGCGGCGGCATCGCGAGGCCGTGGGGTCCATTAAGGGCCATCAAATATTCATCTGCCATACGGCGCTGAGGTTTGGCTCTCTCCCCACTGCGGTATTAAAAAAGAAAACCCACCAAGAAAAGTGCTGCTGAAAAACAACAACAAAGTGAGGATGCCTGCAGTGCAGCGCCAAGATACGGCTTTAATTAGGTTTCACCTCCACCCAGCTGTGCTGATTTATTCATTTGTGAAAGCTGGCAAAACTACAATCAATACTTCACCCGTGCAATGGAGTATAGGTGGTAAATAGTCGAAAAGTCGAAAGAATACTAAAAAATTATGTGGTAAAATTCTGTTTCTGCAATCAGCAGTGTGCGAGCTGAATAGAACGAGGAAGTAGATAGCAATAAATGAAGCCACACGCCAACACAAAAGACAGGGATCTCTTAGTGTAAAATGTTGTCATTAAATTACAACATAAGTCAATATAAGCAACAAGATTAATTCAATAAAATGTACAAAAACAATCATAATATTGCATAATATTTATATTAAAACACTTAGCTGGCAAAACTACAATCAATACATCACCCGTGCAATGGAGTATAGGTGATAAATAGTCGAAAAGTCAAAAGAATACTAAAAAATCATGTGGTAAAAGTCCGTTTCTGCAATCAGCAGTGTGCGAGCTGAAAAGAACAAGGAAGTAGATAGTAATAAATGAAGCCACACGCCAACACAAAAGACGAGGATCTCTCTTAGTGTAAAATGTCGTCATTAAATTACAACATAAGTCAATATAAGCAACAAGACTAACTCAATAAAATGTACAAAAAAATCACAATATTGCATAATATTGAAATTAAAATACTCAGCTGGAAAAACTACAATCAATACATCACCCGTGCAATGGAGTATAGGTGGTAAATAGTCGAAAAGTCGAAAGAATACTAACAAATCATGTGGTAAAAGTCTGTTTCTGCAATCAGCAGTGTGCGAGCTGAAAAGAACGAGGAAGTAGATAGCAATAAATGAAGCCACACGCCAACACAAAAGACAGGGATCTCTTAGTGTAAAATGTTGTCATTAAATTACAACATAAGTCAATATAAGTAATAAAATGTACAAAAACAATCGTAATATTGCATAATATTGAAATTAAAATACTCAGCTGGCAAAACTACAATCAATACTTCACCCGTGCAATGGAGTATAGGTGGTAAATAGTCGAAAAGTCGAAAGAATACTAACAAATCATGTGGTAAAAGTCTGTTTCTGCAATCAGCAGTGTGCGAGCTGAAAAGAACGAGGAAGTAGATAGCAATAAATGAGTCTATATAAGCAATAAAATGTACAAAAACAATCCAAATATTGCATAATATTGAACCCATTAAAACACTCCGAACGGTGAGTGCACAGTCTAGCACCATCTTGGAAAAATATCAAAACATGCTCCGAATCTCGGCAGCCATTGGTGGGAAAAATTGAATGAACTTGTCTTCCTTGTTCATGAACAAAACTGGTATTTATTACTGCTGACGTCTCTTTACTGTAAAGCCACATGTACATAAGTACGTAACAATGACATCAGCCTACAGACCACATCCTTCAATACTTTGAGTTAACACCAGACTGTCAATAAAAAGTGCATTATTGAAGCCAAGCATGTCTCCTCCACTGCCATTGAGTCTTAAACGTGTTTAGTGCTGCTGCTGGAGCGCTAATTGCCTTAGCAGAGTAGCAGGCCACCTGTAATGACGTTAGCGACCTGTTAACAGACAAGCACAACTTGTGTCTATAAGGACTCGGTCATCCATCAACGTACGCTCACTTTGCACAATAGCTTATCACAGGGCTGCATTTGTCTTCATTAGTCCTAAGTGGGAAGGTCAATTTCACAGAATGTCATAAAATCCTCAATCAAGTTCATTCTTAATCCAAGTTGAATTGACCATAAATATAATGGGCAATTAAGATACATTTGTCCACAATAATGTACTTTTAAATAAGCTATTTTAGGGGGAAAATGCTCAACAAATGTATAGGATCACTTAAATTGATCACTCCAAATTGTCCATAGGTATGAATGTGAGTGTGAATGGTTGTTTGTCTATATGTGCCTTGTGATTGGCTGGCAACCTAGTCCGGGGTGTACCCCGCATCTCGCCCAAAACAGCTGGGATAGGCTCCAGCATACCCCGCAACCCTAGTGAGGATGAGTGGTATAGAAAATGCATGGATGGAAGATGAGTTTGTGCACAAATACAAGGGGAGACTGCCCTCTATTGGTCAAAGGCACATATTAAACATTCAATCTAATAACAAACTCACATAATTATGTGATATAAATCATTATGTTACATGCAGTAGCCTAAAGTTTAGAAGTCAATCTGTTTAATAATTGTTTTAAAAGTTGTACTAAATTTATGCAAAAATATGAAGTATTAAATTCAAACTAGTGTTATGTTTCATCTGTGCTGGTAAAGCTTGTTAGTGTTTTTACACACTAATCCAGGGGTGGGTAAATATTTTGACTAGTGGGCCGCATTGAGTTAACAAAATTGTTAACAAAAGTTGTGGTGGGCCAGAACATATATTCAACACACACACACCCTATTATTTTAATAATTTTCCTTGAATTATTTGTCAAATTATATCTGTAAAAGTGTTATACTATCAGATGTATGTTGTCATTTAAACATCAGACCACATCATGAAATTTAATTTTACAGTTTAGTTGTTTTTGCAAGTCATGTTGCCAGTTTGTATGTTAAAAGTTGAAAGCAACTGGCGGGCTGGATTCAAACGCTTGGTGGACCGCATGTGGCCCCCGGGCCGTAGTTTGCCCACCCTGAGCTAATCAAACTCACACAAACCTTTGGAAAGAGAAAGCAAACATAAGATGTTGAACATTTTTGACAGAAGACCACAACCATGCTCATGTTTGTATTCATTTTACAAAAAATATGTTATTAGACGAGTTGCGTATGTGAACTTGACTGCTTCATAAATTCCACCAGAGTGGATTTTGGTCAAAATTAATGAATAAAAAAAATAGCAAAAATTATATATTTTTTCCTCCGAAAATATGTTTTCCACCCGGCAAGTCAGTAATAATTTATAAATATGTGATAATACAGGTAATATATACAGCATGTATGTACCACGGTTAGAAAAGCTCACAATTTTTCCATTTATGTATTTATACTTCAATGATAAATGTATTCCTCAACCACTTTTGGCAGATTTTGACAGTCCGTCAATATAACTTATTTGTGAAATGCAAAAGTGCCATTTATATATAATTTCCACACCATGACACTGATTGAATTTCTTCACCAATCATTTGAGTACCAATAAGAGTCATATTAAAGATATAATTGAACAATTCCATCACTTGTATTACAAATGTTGATCCAAAATCGAGCAGAATGTAAACATCAAGCCAGCAGATACTCCTCACAACAAATTGAAGCTCAAATGAAGTCCATTCAAATTAAATTGATTCAAAAGGAACATCAGAGTGGAATAAAATATATGTAGGTGATAAGTATTTATTTTTTACTATTTTATTTATCCTAATGTCACCGTGCAAAATACAAATTTTCACCCGAAATTACTATTAAATGAATGAACCATTGGTTTATGTTCAATATTTCAAGTTAATTAACATAATAATAACGTTTATGTGTGCAGGAGTATGGCATCAGGTCATATGTCTGAAAGGACTGTAAAAAGTAGGAGGGGAGGGCACCAGAAAAATAAAGACAGCTGGACAAAATGGAATAGTTAAATAATCAGTAGAATATACAATAAAAATGTTTATAGTTTTTTTACTACTGTATTTTTACGTTCACATCAAACACGTCATTGACATATTCTGCCACAAGAGGGCGGCATTTCCTTTCAAACTGTGAAGCCATTTCTATACCATGAATCTTCCCCTCCTCTTTTAGCTTTACAATGAATGATACTCCCTGCTGGATAAAGACGGACTTAGGTGGAAATGACTAATTCAAATTCAAATATCCAGATGAACTCTTTCTGCAAGTTATTTGCGCAGATGACTCAGTTATGACAAAAGACTTCCCATTCTACTGACTGTAAAGCACGCCAAAAATGTTGTGACTCACCGACAATTGATGTTACATTTCCGCTGTTAAACTTAAACAGTCACACACAGGAATGCTATGAACATTTTTAAGGTGAAAATATGGTTACTGCTGTGTATCATATGGAGAGGATATTGCCAGGAAACAAAAGCGGTGACCTTCACATTTTATAGGCTGTTTAAGACTCAGACGGTGATCTAGTGCAGTGTGTGCGTGCCTGAACCTAATTATGTCGACAAGCGTGATAAAAAGCACATTGGCGTGAAAAATGAGTCACGTGTGGATCATACTTGAATATTGATACATCCGACACAAGATTTTTATGCTCTGAAATCGATTCTCGAATGAGAAATTGATACTTTCAATACAATAGAGGTTTGTCATTTGTGAATAAAGTTTTTATTCTTGAAGTAGTTCTTAATAATAAATCATTTTATTTTAATGGATTGATTATTTTATTAATTTTTTTCATATGGTTTTAAATAAAAATGTCACATATTTTATCTGATTTTTGTCCTCTGGTTTTCTCTGCTTGAATATTAGCTTGTCTGTATTGGTTTTAAAATACATAAACACATAACTTGAATTAATTATTCATTTATACAAAATTTATAATTGGCGTGTATTGTTAATGTGATTGTTTTTTATTATATTATATATTTATAATTATTACATTTATATATATTATATTTATATATATTTTTTTAAATATTTTTTTTATATTTGCCAGATACTTTAGATGAAAATTATCAACTCGGATCGGTATCGCAATAGCATAGCTGAATTTTATTCTGGAACAAAATCATTGGTATCGTACATCGCTCGTGGAAATTGTACCCCTTTTTCTAGATGAGATGTATTCAATATTATTAGGGGTGTCACGAGACCTAGCAATATTAACATGTAAACATAAAATACACTTACCCAGGCAGGAGGAGTCGTTTCCACCAACTGCATATCATTTAAAATATAGATATTTAGATTTGAGAATCAAGTTTAGGTCCTAATTATCGGGTACCAATGATATTGAGATTTCAGTGTTGATCCAAACATCGCTAGCCAGAAGATATATAAACTATATAAACCTTGCAATTCAAGCCAATCCAAGCTGGCCTGGGTTTTTTTTTCCTGCATCACCCGTTTGCTCAGATGGTGAGATGTGTTTTAACATTGGAGTTCAAGCAGAAACTGCAGTAAATCTACTCTTGATCAAACCTACTTAATATTTGTCAGATCAAAATAAGTTAAATAAAAGTGTTAGTTTGTCTAGTCTTATATTTTATAATTGAAGTTTTCGTAAAGGAAATAATTGGAAAATATTGTCCCCCTCATACAGCCATCATATTAATATTTAAAAAATCATAAAATATATGACCCCAGTGCTGAAATGCAACAATTTGACCGTGTGGCTTTTATGAATGAAGCTGTTTGATGAAGAAGGTGACGGGCAATTCTGCACAAAAAAAAAATGATGGTCTCATGCGGACAGACCTAAGACTGTAGCTTGGAGATTGACACGCAGACTGTTTATTTATCTATGACTGATTAATCTTCTAAATGAGCGGCCTTTGCCAGCCAAAAAGCAGCCTAATTACAGCCGTACAAATCTCATTGGTGTTTCCACCAAAAAAGGCCTTTCATGCCGAGCACAGCAGGCTTCTATGGCATACCTGAGTGTGTTCATTGTGAGTAAGTTCCAATCCCAGCTCTGTTGAAATGAGCGCACAGATATGATATGTAAAAAAAAAAAAAAAAATTAAAGAGCGACAAACTTGAACGACCCTGAAGGGATTTCTTCACAAAGCCACAACCATTTTTTTTATGTGCTAATCTGATTAACGCACTTAAAAGTCTGTAAAGATCCTCACGCGAGATATATAAATGATTTAACATGTTGTTTTATAACTTCTCTGAAAAGCTGTAAAATTTTCTGGGAGGGCAAAGGGGGAGGTGGGGCAAAGATGCAGCAGACATTTGGGAGGAATTCATAAAAGGAAGCTCTTGTCTGGAGACCACTAGGGAACATTTTAATAAGTATGTCAATCCGAATCATTAAAAAAAATGACACGCATGAAAAATCTTCAACTTTCACGCCATATCATAAAACCGTCAAATGTGGCCTGACGGATTACAAAGCCAAACATGCATGGATGCGTTTCCTGCACCAGAGAAAACACTTTTAATTATTGTCAGCCTCAAACCAGATGAAACGGTGGCTTGGGTCCACAGTTTGTAAAAAAAAAAAAAAAAAAAATGCCACCAAAAGCATCATAAGCTCAATTGCATGTAAGCTAACTAACCTCAGTCAATTGCTCCGCTCTTTTAGGGTTTGTTTGTGTAGTTTTTAGTGGAACAGCATAAACAATAATTGCCCTTTCTAGTCACAGCCAAAGTGTGAATGGCTTCAGTTTTACGAGCGGTGTATTTCAGGTGCAGGGAAAGAGACGTTGGCTTTGAAATGTGTTTTATGAATCACAGTCTGGACTACGGCGGAATACCAATTCTACTACTTAGCCCGTCCCCTAGTCCCTAAAACCTAGAGCCAATCCGAAGAAGCCACTAAGAAATGGGACACAGCTTGTGATGTGCTCATAATATGTCCTATCCTAAGTAAAATGCCTTAAAATGTTGTTTACACTTTTAAAATAGCTCACTTCCTGACCATCCGTACTGTATGGTGAAATCATATCAGCTTGTACTTCGGTACGAGGTGCATTATTAAAAAAAAAAAAAAAAAAACCTAAACTGTATTATGGAAAGCAGGAAGTGAACAAATGTAACAGTTACTGATTGTAAAAGTACCAGATGGAGGGGTAGGATTTAATAAGCTTTGCTTCTTCCTACTCCTTTTGGACATGTGGAACTGTGAACTGATTATGTGATGCATTCAATTGTAATCTGATGAAATTAAACCATTACCAATTCAATAAACATATCTCATCATGGCAATTGATGGTGGACTGGTGTGGCTATAATTCACAGCAAACTGACTTCACTATGATACATATTCGATTAGATACCAAATATCAAACACAAATGTATACTTCAGTAATGTAGATTCCCCTCGCTAGCAAGCTAGACAGCGACTTTCAAGTGCAACTTTAAATTACCGTATTTTCCGAACTATAAGTCACACTTTTTTTCATAGGTTGGCTGGTCCTGCGACTTATACTCCAGAGCGACTTATAAATGAAAAAACTGTTTATGTTACATAAACTGGACACCTTTTCTGTTCATGTTTATTTTTGTGTAGCTGAATAACCATTGAGGGGCTGCACGTCAGGCGAGTGGTTAGCGCACAGGCCTCACAGCTAGGAGACCTGAGTTCAATTCCACCCCCGTCCATCTCTGTGTGGAGTTTGCATGTTCTCCCCGTGCATGCGTGGGTTTTCTCCGGGTACTCCGGTTTCCTCCCACATTCCAAAAACATGCTAGGTTAATTAGCGACTCCAAATTGTCCATAGGTATGAATGTGAGTGTGAATGGTTGTTTGTCTATATGTGCCCTGTGATTGGCCGGTGACCAGTCCAGGGTGTACAACGCCTCTTGCCCGAAGACAGCTGGGATAGGCTCCAGCACCCCGCGACTCTCATGAGGATAAGCAGTAGAAAATGAATGAATGAACTCCAGTGTGACTTATGTATGTTTTTTTCTAGCTTATTATGCATTTTTGGCTTTGTGTGACCTATACTCCGGAGCGACTAATACTGCAGAAAATACGGTAAATGTTAGTCGGCTATTTAAGTAGCAACAACCAACAATTCAAAACATGGCAAATGTTTATGTGGAGTAGCAAAGGCTTGAATATTAATGTGATGTTATGTGTCAATAATTATGCTTTATTACTTACTTTTACATGATATGCTTCTTTCGGTCACCAGAGTGTTGTAGCCATGACTACTCCTTTATTTTTGTCCATGACAGCACTTGGGTTCTAGGGGCCAATTGGGATTCAACCTAAGCCCTGCCCAGTAAAATCAAGAGTGCTGATGTCAAGTGACCTATAAAGCTTTGAGGTCTTGTGGGAAATATGATTAGTCAAATATAAACATGCTCATATGGCCACACGGTGGGTGAGTGGTTTGCATGTTGGCCTCACAATATGTATGTTCTGCATGCGTGTAGGTGTTCTGTAAGTACTATGGTTTCCTGTCACATTCTAAAAATATGCACGTTGGGCTCTAAATGATAAGAAATTTCATTACAATCTTCCTTGAAATATAATCAACACATGTACATCAAGCCACGCTTCTCTGTTATGAATATGTATCTCCAACTCATAAACACATCCCTAGACACTTCCCTGTTGTCACTTGATCACAGCAAGGTGCATTCAGGGACACTTCAAACATCACAACAATGTCTAACTCAACAGAAGGACAGCTAAAAACAGTAAGTGGATACATTCACACTTATTGACAATGAACCTAACATGCCTGTTTTTGGACCATAATGACATGAAATATGACTTTAATATGTTGAGATATGAAAAATGAGGAATAGTACGTTGTTTTCTGTGCGGGGTCAAGGCAGCATGCTCCCCCCGCAGGCCCTCTGTCTCCTTTTTTTCCATAAACCCTCCAAATGATTTATTTCCTAGTAACGCTGCTCGTGAAAGTGATGTGGAGTGAGGCCTTTCGAGCGTCTGGTTTCCCCGCTGGCTGCAGTAAAATCAGGCTGAGGTCCTGGCGTGGGGCAGCGCTTGCGTGACTGCAGAGGGTTTGGGAGGAGGAGGAGGGGGGGCGGCAGTAAGTCTCAGCAACGGGGGCACCTGCGAGGACTATACGTATCCTTGCACAAGACCATGTGGGCCCAGACTCAAAGCGCAGACATAGCCTGATGGAGTTAAAGTGCAGATATAGATTTATGACGCAGCGTGTCAGGGAGCAGGAGCACCAAATTATTAAGTATGCGATTTAAAAGGTGCTTTCAGGTTACTCGTGCGGCCAAACAACACAAACTTGTTCTCATTTGAGATCCAGATGGCTGCAGATCCATAGTCCTGGACTGAAGATCCCTTCAAGCTTTGCAGCTCATCAAAATCTTTCATCAGATGGGGAGTGTGTAAATGCAGGGCAAGAAAAGGTCACAGAGGGAAGGAGTCAAGAAGAAGGGGGGGGGGGGGGGGTACAGAGGTTGTGACCTTTCTTAAAGATTCACAAGGAAAGCTTGACCTTTGGATTTCAAGCTTTTCCTCCCTGCGGTTGCCTGTCTGCCCTTCGCACGTTATGTGCGCCAGCAGGAAGGATCATTCCATCTGTTACGTTATAGATGCCCCCCCCCATCACTTACTCCCAACCGTGTGGTGCCCAGGGTCTGATAAAAGCGGATAAGGGGCTCTAAATTCTAATACAGCCCTGACAGTCACATTCGCCATTCCTGCACGCAAATTTTGTACAGAAGAAAAAGATAAATAAATTGAAAAAAGATGACAGAATTTATGATTTCCTGCCTTCAAACTCTTGATTCAATAAAAAAAGCCAAGAAAAACAACTGGTAATAGGAGGATTGTTCTTTTTAGAAATTGCCTAAGAGCTCAAATCAGGGACAATAAATAATTGTTGTTTATCTTTTCTTTCCATGCACCCCCTATCATTTTAGACTTGGAATTACCCAGTGTGGTTATTGTAATGTCAGCAGTGGGAACATACATTTGATGACAAGCAGTTGGAGGTAGTTGCAGGCATTCACATTTTGCTGCTAAATGGGTAAAGAAAATAAAATTATTGGTTCAAATTATTTTCTGGCATATGCCAAACACTCACCACAGAGCGCCCAACCTTTTATATTGCACGGTATTGTTACCACAGAGGACTGTATCCAGAAAAATGAAAAGATATCAATATATATATACTGCTAGTTTTATGTTGACATTCTGATTTCTGAACATTCATTCATTCATTTTTTTTTTTCCTCATAAGGGTCGCGGGGGGGTGCTGGAGCCTATCCCAGCTGTCTTCAGGCAGGAGGCTGGGTACACCCTGGATTGGTCGCCAGCCAATCACAGGGCACATATAGACAAACAACCATTCACACTCACATTCATACCTATGGACAATTTGGAGTCGCCAATTAACCTAGCATGTTTTTGGAATGTGGGAGGAAACCGGAGTACCCGGAGAAAACCCACGCATGCACAGGGAGAACATGCAAACTCCACACAGAGATGGCCGAGGGTGGAATTGAACTCAGTTCTCCTAGCTGTGAGGCCTCCGCGCTAACCACTCATCCGCCGTGCAGCCACTTGTATGAGTTAAATTGACAAATATTACGTTAATGCTGACTAAATAGAAAATATGATGTTCAAAACCTTTTCATCATATTCTAGTACACTACAATGTCTAAACCCCACAGCTGCAAGATGTTCCCTCCGTGTCACGCGTCCCAAGGGAGCCCTTCATCATCATTGTTGTCCTCACTTCTAGACATCCAAGAGTGACAAACTATTATTGCGTGTAAATAAACGAACATTGCGAAGACAAACGGAGCAAGTCTACATGCTGGTGCCGATCAAGTGTTTGTGTCTGTTTATTTGTGTTTGGGTTCGTGGCAATGTAACGTTGGGGGGGACCACCAGGAGGTTGGTTTCCAGGAACAGTAGAAAATGCTGGTGTTTTCATCTCCTCCATGGCTCATTTTTAATGTCTTCTATGCCATTTAAGGTCGTGTCAGCACACAAGGATGTGGCCTCCTTCTATTTATGCCTCATCCAAATATGCGGCCCGTGCAGGTCATGGGCAAACCGCACATTATGGCTTTGATGAGCTCCCGATTTAGAGCAAATAAATCGTAACGATTCAATGATTGAATCTAGTTTTGCAGCACTTGATCAATGACAATATAAATAATCAATCGATTTTCAGTAAGTCACAAGAACTCTAGTCGTTTTGATCCCCAAAAGACAAGAGTCAGTATTTACAGCTTAAGCATTCATTCATTCATTTTCTACCGCTTTTTCCTCACGAGGATCGCAGGGGATGCTGGAGCCTATCCCAGCTGTCTATGGGCGAGAGGCGGGGTACACCCTGGACTGGTCGCCAGCCAATCACAGGGCACATATAGACAAACAACCATTCACACTCACATTCATACCTATGGACAATTTGGAGTCGCCAATTAACCTAGCATGTTTTTGGAATCGGCTGGAATCGAACTCGGGTCCCCTAGCTGTGAAGCCTGCACGCTAACCACTCGTCTGCCATGCAGCCCTTTCTCATATAGATATAAGATAGTAAGTCAATATGATGCAGTACAGGTGGACACATTTTTACAATAATACCTTCCAGAGTGAATAAAAAGTGAGCATTATTTCTGTAAAGACAGAATTCTAGAACATACATGACATGGCCGAGGGTGGAATTGAACCCTGGTCTCCTAGCTGTGAGGTCTGCACGCTAACCACTAGGCCACCGTGCCACCCCACAGCTTAAGCAGTTCTATCCAAATAGAAGTATTGACTGAAGCAGTGGCAGAGGTTAATCAGGAACATCGGTCACTTTTTCCTACTGTTTGATTTCGGAACATTGTCTTGCCGCTATTCACAATGTCCCGTCTTGGATTTAAAAGATTAACGGATCAACTTTGCTTCCCCAAAACTCAAAGTACTACATCAAGGTTGTGTGGCGGCATGTGTCAGTACTCCCGATGTAGTAATATTCCCATAAGCCTCACTAGTTGTTGTTGTTGTGTTGAGTCTAATGATTATACACCAAACATTGCGGTGGGTGTGATCACGTCTCAGCAGGGAATGAAGACCACATGTGCACATGCCATCATCGCACATCTTTCATACCATCACAAAGCTTTGGCGTTAAAAAAATAGAACGCACTTGTTGAGTTTTGCTTATTTCGGTTTGTGGTGTGTTTAGTTCCTCATGCCAGGTCTACTTGACATTGGACCACAGATATATTAAACAGTGTGCTGCAGTAAATACTACAACTGTAATAAAAAACATATTACGCTCATTTTTAGACCCTTTGTACTGAGTCGGGGTCTCCTATAGAGCTGCTACACACAATAACCCACACAGAAAACTGTTCACATTTTGCAGAGTCGGCACCTATTCCAGCTGTATTTCCTTTTGATTTGTGCTTCCTGTTTCAATTGTGATGTGTGATTGGTCACATACCCAAAGTGCATCCTAACTATGAACCATATAAGGAAGTCCGGCCCATTTGACATCACAAAGGGGCAGTTTTACCACGCCTTTTGAATCCGAGCGCTTTCAACCATCCCAAACTTCTTTCAGGACTCACTTCCAAATGTGCAAACCTCATTATCGAAAACTTTGGCATTGTTTAACATGAGAATACAACATTCTAATTACATTTATAGGTCAGAAAAGTGGAAAAAGCATAATAGGCCTCCTTTAAGTAATATCTACTAATACATTGGTTTTCAAACTGGGGGGCAAAAATGAGATAAATCATCACTATAACCCAAAGTTTGTGGTAGGAGTAAATTCACTCGTCACAAGGCTAGGAAATGGTCAGATCCTGTCTCCATGATACCCAACAAGCTCATGAAAATATATATTGTCATAATATTCCTCGTCTCTCACTCAAACACAGGCATCATCATCATTTACAGTGGGATCTTGAACACTGCTGTGTTATTACGTTTGATTAATGTTCATGTTAAAGGTTAAATAACTGTTAATAGTTATCCTCCCTATCCGTGTGGAAGTGGTAAGTTTTTGGCTATTTAAATTGAAAGGAAATAACTTGAAGGCTACCGTTTAGGTCGCTAGCTCTCTAGTTTGCGAGTTAGCATGTGTCTCAAGACCCTGCTGTTGCGCAATATGTTGTAAATAAAAAGAGTATAAATGTGACTATAGTCGTGTTTTGTCATGTGTACAGGGCTCTAATAATGCTTTGTTCATTTTAATCTGAAAAAAATAATTTGTCTACCCACCAACTATATGTGGTTTCTTACGTTTTTATTATTTGCCGTTTTATTATTATTATTATATTTATTTATTTATTACTGATTGATTGATTTTCTTTATTCTTGATTTGTTTATTTATTTTTCATCTTATTTTGTGCAGAAAAATAAAAAATAAGATATTTGAGAACAGTGGAATGTTTTATCAGAGCTTTTCTTGTAGAAAATCGGAACCAAAGCAAAGTTTATTCATTTTTCTGTTTTTAATAAATGCATTTTTTTTTATTTGGAAAACCTGATGCAGCCCAGTCTCACCCAGACCCTAGCTCCAGTGGCCCCCAGGTAAATTGAGTTTGAGACCCCTGTGCTCGGACTTAGAAATGGCAAGAGTCAACACTATTTAGATGTTGGCGTTTAAAGCCAACAAATGTAAATACAGTAGCACCCACTCCTGGCATATTGCATTTTTATTACGTCAATCAAGATCTATCAACTATTCCAAGTGGTGCTGTTGTTCTAAATGAAACGAGTTTGCATGTTTCCGAAGTGTCACATCTGTATGACAGACGGCACATCACTGTGTGAACCTATTTTTCAGATTTGTGTCCGTCATTCTTCACAGTACAATAGAGGACATTTGGCAGGAGACATGAATGTTAGCGTGAGCGTTTTGTGGATTACATCAGTGGGAACAAGCAACAGTTCCTCACAATGATCATCATGTTCCCTTTTTTTCTTGTCGGGTGGACGGGACAAGCGGGACAGTAAACTCTGAGTGACCTGCCTGTGCATGTCGCTCCTCAAAAGTAGATGGAGCAAGCCACGTTTCCTTTTGACCAGACAGGGAGGTCACACACTCGAATACGCCGCCACGCCACAAAGCTTTTTCAGACACACACACACACACACATACACACACGGCTACCTCCAGTGACACCTCCGCCATGGCTCCACTCTAAGATGACCCCTCTATGAGCATTGTCACAGAATGTGCCTTTCACACGGGCGGGCGGCCAAAGCAAATAAACCAGCAACGTGCCAACTAACGAGGGCACCAACGGGGTCAGAGGGGGGTCCTGCCAGGAGGTGCCAGGAGTGACAGAGCTGAGGGACATGGTCACGCAAAGAAAACAAGCCCAGCAAGAGCTAGCCGGCCTTCTCACGCAGGGGCCCAGACATGTGTCTTGTCATGCAGCGGCGGCCCCATCACGCCAAATTAGGGCTGACGGAGGTAATAAAGCACGGGGAGGAGACGGGAAGATGAGTGGTGGCCTCAAAGTGAGAGGGGAGCGTTCATTGTTCACCTTTTAACAAAAAACAACTGTGCTCACCTCAGGAGTGGCAGGATGAAGAGCAGAACCATGTTCTTCACACGTGGCCTCCGTTAACCTTCAAAGAAATGTGGATGACAACCTGAGGGCTTGGATCATGAACATGAACATGAACGTGAACGTGAACGTGAACATGAAGATGAACATGAACATGAACATGAACATGAACATGAACATGAACATGAACATGAACATGAACATGAACGTGAACATGAACGTGAACGTGAACGTGAACGTGAACAGCATATCTGGTGATAACCTTCCAATTTCAGTATGTTCAAGTTTTCTACCGCTTATCCTCACAAGGGGGTGCTGGAGCCTATCCCAGCTGTCTTTGGGCGAGAGGCGGGGTACACCCTGGACTGGTCGCCAGCCAGCCAATCACAGGGCACATATAGACAAACAACCATTCACACTCACATTCATACCTATGGACAATTTGGAGTCACCAATTAACCTAGCATGTTTTTGGAATGTGGGAGGAAACCGGAGTACCCGGAAAAAACCCACGCATGCACGGGGAGAACATGCAAACTCCACACAGAGATGGCTGTGGGTGGAATTGAACTCGGGTCTCCTAACCACCTGGGTCTGCTAACCGTGCAGCCCCCTAACATTTATGATATAGAAAATCACCCACTGTGTGTGCACATATAGACAAACAACCATTCACACTCACATTCATACCTATGGACAATTTGGAGTCTCCAATTAATCTAACCTTTTATATATTAACCTTTGGAATGTGGGAGGAAACTTGATTGAACAGCAGGATAAACGGAATGATTTACATTTTCTAAGAATTATTTTTATATTATTTTTAGGATATGTAGTAAAAATAAAGGATACATGATGAAAATATTGATAGACAATGCAGAGTTGTCTTTTGCTTAAACAGAGCACATGGCTCCCTGCAAATGTATTTTTCCTCTCTCCAATTCTTGGCTGAACATAGTGACTCTGACTATGTGTGAAACGGAAAGTATGAACTTCAGTCATGCTAGCAGACGTAAAGTTAGACAAATATTACGTGTGCGTGTGGCTCACGGCTTGAAAGCATCTTCATGCCAGTGGTGGCTCGTGGTGGTCAAAAAACGCACGTGGAAAATGAAGACAGAAAAGTGACTGGTGGTGGTGACATAACGCTACATCATATGCGTATTGTTGATCATATGAGGTATTGGGATCAAAAAGAGTTGTACTAGAAATGTGCAAGTCATGGACGAGTCGTTGAAAAGGCGAGTGCTCGACAAAGAATTGACTCAAAAGGTACTCAATAAAGATTCAAGTTTCACTGATGCATGTGTCAGTTCCTGCAGGTTGTTCTTGACTTTCGATTCACACAGAAAACGTGGCTAAACGAGAAGTTCAACACCGTGACGTGTATCCGTTGTATCTACGACACCGTTGTATCTCCGTCGCAAAGCAAAATAAAAACCTTGCGAGTCGTCAGAGCCAATCTGAGACAACCTTTTGATGGTTTAAGTAGCTTTTTCCACAGGCAGCCATCCAGACAACTACGTCACCCACGGTGCTAAAGAAACACAAGTCAACAAATAAGTGACACACAACTTAACATCCCCACTGCATGGTCTGGGAAGTAAAAATAATAGTAAATGTTTTATCATATTGTACAACACACATCCTTTTTTCATGTACAATCCGAGTGTCTTATTCAGTAAAATAAAAAAAATCTGTAAAATTCTGCACAAGCACATGTAGCAATTTTTACACATAAATAAGACAAATAATTCCAGGTGGGCGGCACGGCGGCCGAGTGGTTAGCGCGCAGACCTCACAGCTAGGACACCAGGGTTCAATTCCACCCTCGGCCATCTCTGTGTAGAGTTTGCATGTTCTCCCCGTGCATGCGTGGGTTTTTCTCCGGGTACTCCGGTTTCCTCCCACATTCCAAAAACATGCTAGGTTAATTGGCGACTCCAAATTGTCCATAGGTATGAATGTGAGTGTGAATGGTTGTTTGTATATATGTGCCCTGTGATTGGCTGGCCACCAGTCCAGGGTGTACCCCACCTCCCGCCCGAAGACAGTTGGGATAGGCCCCAGCAACCCCCGCAACCCACGTGAGGAAAAAGCAGCAGAAAATGAATGAATGAATGAATAATTCCAGGTGGGCTGCTTAAACTGCTTAAGTAAGCTTAAACTAGTGTGTGTGTGTGTTTATCACACATGTAGTCTGCCACCTCTGGCCAATTTTGTTAACTCAATGCGGCCCGTGAGTCAACTATAGCTAAAAACACACCGAGTGACCAATCAGTGGAGGTGATCAGAGGAGGCCCAAGATCTCAGGCAGCCCTAATCCGTCAACTAAAATCAAATACGACACATCTCACCAGTGAAGTAGACCAGAAGATAAGCAACTCTTGGAGATGTGTCATCACCGAACATCATGCTGTTATCATTCATTCATCAACCTGCTGCCATATTCTTCAGCTGTTTCAGACAACTCTAATAGTATAGTCCCAGAAATCAAAGTACCAGGTCCAAACTTTCAACTGTAAGTTTATGAAAACTTACAAATTAGCATGCGCTGTTAAATACTTCCAGATGCTTACAGTGGAGTTGTTTACATTTTGTAGCATTTCAAATCATTAAATCATGTATTTGGAAAATGGCAGCAGCTCAGACGAGTCTTACCATGCATACTGTATGTATAAAAGAGCGTCTGCAGATTTGTGCACATTCAGCACTCAAATCCGTGCATGCTAAATGCCCGTCTACTGTAAGGATGACTTATTCTCCCCAACATTAATCCTATTCTCATTAAGTAACTGCACACCCCCTTTACTTTTTCCTCCTTTATCTTGGCGCTCAGCCTAAGACAACAAACAGACTAGCTAGTTTTCTTGCCTACTGCGTGTTTAAGCTGTCCTTGCAAACACTTCTAATAAGTCTTCACACAGTTATGTGTGTTATGTCCATATTATTACAATGAATACGCTTTAAGAAAATGTAGGAAGGTAGCATCATGGCACTTGTGTGGCTTTTATCAATTGTAAATTTGATTTTGTATATGCAATTTATAAGTGATCGCCTTGTGATGGGACTCAGAAAGACTATTTTGGAGCTAGCATGCAGCTAGATAAAGACCTGATGCTGCTGAAGGTTGTTAATATTCATTCATTCATTCATTTTCTACCGCTTATCCTCACGAGGGTCGTGTGGGTGCTGGAGCCTATCCCAGCTGTCTTCGGGTGAGAGGCGGGGTACACCCCGGACTGGTGGCCAGCCAATCACAGGGCACATATAGACAAACAACCATTCACACTCACATTCATACCTATGGACAATTTGGAGTCGCCAATTAACCTAGCATGTTTTTGGAATGTGGGAGGAAACCGGAGTACCCGGAGAAAACCCACGCATGCACGGGGAAAACATGCAACTCCACACAGAGATGGCCGGGGGTGGAATCAAACATGGGTCTCCTAGCTGACCTAGCTGACTAGACCACCGTGCACTCCAGAAAATAAAAAAAAACACTAAAATACAATTTTACAATACAACACCAGAGACTAATCGTTCCAGTCACAAAATGTCTATTTATAAAAAAAACTCCACACAGAGATGGCCGAGAGTGGGATTGAACTCCGGTCTCCTAGCTTTCTAAAGAAAGATAATGCGTCCTATCTTCAACTCACATCAGGACCCCCTAAGACCCAAGACACCATAGCATCAGATCATAGTTGGTCATTCCCAAAAGCACTATGAGGAGAAACCTAAATCATCTTGTCCCTATTCCATATAGGGATGCTGAGCGTGATGTGATGTTCCCTGCATTTAATCTCATCTGTTTGAATCCACATCAAAATTTTAAGACCAGTTGCAGGAATTTACATTTCGCACTGTTGGATCTTAAGGAAGAGCTCCAAAATGTAAAAAGAAATCTGACAACACTCTGCCTTCTTTAAGCCAGTGTACCATAAAATGATTACAAAGCTGTGATTTTGAAGACAGAAGAGCAATTAGTAATAATTACCGTATTTTCCAGACAATAAGTCACACTTTTTTTCACAGGTTGGCTGTTCCTGTGACTTATACTCCAGAGCGACTTATAAATGAAAAACCTGTTTATGTTACATAAACACTGGACGCCTTTTCTGTTCATGTTTATTTTTGTGTAGCTGAATAACCATTGAGGAGCTGCACGTCGGGCGAGTGGTTAGCGCACAGGCTTCACAGCTAGGAGACCAGAGTTCAATTCCACCCCCGTCCATCTCTGTGTGGAGTTTGCATGTTCTCCCCGTGCATGCGTGGGTTTTCTCCGGGTACTCCGGTTTCCTCCCACATTCCAAAAACATGCTAGTTTTTACCTGCAAAAAATGTGACTTATACTCCAGTGCAACTTATGTATGTTTTTTCTACCTAATTATGCATTTTTTGCCTTGTGCGACTTATACTCCGGAGCGCCTTATAGTCCAGAAAATACGGTAAGTATGTTTTCATGTCAGTAATAAAGTAATACCGTAGGTGTGAGACTGCATCATTGCTCTGAGGCGCTCAGGACCATGAATGAACTCATCCCTCGGTGTACTGCCCCACTCTTGTGGCAAAACCATCTACTCATCTGCAGAACTGGAGCAGTGAAGGTGGGGTGGGGTGGGGGGATAATGTGACCGCACACTGACCCGGCTTCATTTTCAGGATACTAAAATGCACCGAGCTGCTCATGCAGAACACATGGAGGTGCAAAAGAGAGGGAATCACGGAACTTTATCCGCCCAATTACACAATGAGGAGAGCAACCTGCTGCTAGTATCCATACTGCACGGAACACTCAGTGAGCCTGAGGCTGAGCCACTGGCCACAGCCTCCCCACCTGCAGGGCCTTGGAGAGACACAGACAAAGAGGAGCTCATCAGTAAAGAAAAAGCCATAAAAAAAAGCAGCAATGTCCTGTTTCATAACAAAGACGACGATCTAGTTCATCACAACAAACAGCAGCAAAACAAACACCATTAGCATGCACTGGGTTTAAAAAGCAGTCTAGTCAACTCATTAGGTGCATTGTCACGGTTTGCATGAAAACACTGTCTGGTTCAACCACTAACAAATTGTCTTGATAATTGTGGATTAATTTAGCTCATTCAAGGCAAGTGAAATGAGTGTAAAACAATGAAAGAAATGATGAAAATGTACAACATTGCTTGGACGAATGCCAGAAAACATACCCGAATATGACCTCATCATCTCAAATTCTCCATTTTAACCATTGTCAATATTCTGTTGGGTGGCACAGCGGTCGAGTGGTTAGCGCGCAGACCTCACAGCTAGGAGACCAGGGTTCAATTCCACCCTCGGGCATCTCTGTGTGGAGTTTGCATGTTCTCCCCGTGCATGCGTGGGTTTTCTCTGGTTTCCTCCCACATTCCAAAAACATGCGACTCCTAATTGTCCATAGGTATGAATGTGAGTGTGAATGGTTGTTTGTCTATATGTGCCCTGTGATTGGCTGGCCACCAGTCCAGAGTGTACCCCGCCTCTCGCCCGAAGACAGCTGGGATAGACAGTCGCTCCTTGCCATACATCATGCATCAAATTTAGCTCCTTCATTCTCGTTATTATTTAGCCCTGCTAAAATGAAAGGAAAGGTATTCAGACCAGCCATCTTAGCATGTTGTTTGGTCTAGAGACAGTGCCACTGAGGAAAAGACAGGAAACAGAACTGAATGTAGCAGAGATAAGGATGCTAAGGTTCTTATTGGGAGTGACCAGGATGGATAGGATCAGGAACGAGTACATTAAAGGGACATTACATGTTAGAGGCCTTGGAGATAAAGTCAGAGAGGCCAGACTGAGATGGTTCGGACATGTCCAGAGGAGAGATAATGAATATATTGGTAGAAGGATGCTGCGTTTAGAGCTAGCAGGTAGGAGGCGTAGAGGAGGTTTATGGATGTAATGAAGGAGAACATGAGGGTAGTTGGTAGGGTAGTGCCTCATGCAGACGTACTGTATCATCATTTCAGATTTCTGATAGTTATTGTGATTTTGTGAATAAATGTATGAAATCTATCGCACTATTTATGGTGATATTTCATATTTGTTGTTCTTACAGTAGGTGAGATTCTTAACAAAGTGTCCTTTTGATTAAGGCACCACAGATTCGGGGTCATCTGGAAGCCATTTCTCCTTGCACTCTCTCCCTCGTCTCATTTTAATCTCTCAGTACAGCTCCACACCCCCCTCCTCCACCCAAGCCCCCACCTCCCCACTCCCCGCTCCCCTGGGTAGCCGGAGTTCAGTGGCCGAGGTCCGTGCACGCCAGGCCGGCGTGGCACGCAAGCTCATCCCCGCTCGGCTCCCCAAGCACGCAAAAACTCTACGGGATTAGAAAGAAATATCTGTATACTGTACATAATACATGGCTGCTGTGCTGGGTGCCACGCAGTCAACTTCTATCACGCAGCCTGCACACTGTGGAAAGTGTCCAAACAGCAGGAATGTGCTGGGAAAAGATTGGAATTCAATTACTGCACTTAACTACTTAACAATAACACCAGAACTTGCTGTGTTTCTGGGGAGTCTATTACCGTGTCATCTTTCTTATTGACACATGAAAGTTCAGTTCGGTGACCATTAAAGGAATTAATCCTGGTCTCTGTTTTGCTTTTTCTTTGGATTTTGTAGCACTTTGGCAACACTTATTCTTAAATAAGGATTACCTTTAACATGGATGTTATAGAAGACTCTTAGAATAACAATGGAATTCAATTATTGCACTTTACTACTTAACTTTACTGTTATTCTGGTGTCTCAACAAGTATCTTTCTTTTATTTACGTTGAAATATTTGTATAAAACTTGCCCTACAATATCTTTATCTGTGATGTCAGAGGTCAATTCGGAGAGCCTGAAATGAATCATTGCCATGGTGTGTTTTGCTTTTTCTTTGACTTTTCCATAAAGATTGAGTAGGGACAGAAGACGAATATGACATGTTGACTAAAAACCTGACAAGGAAGTCAAATTTTCAAGTTGAATTTGCTTGTTTTTTGCAGTGCTCAATCAGTCAACATCATAATAACACTAAAATGTTGAGTTCAGGAAAAAACAGAAGAAAATAAAACCTTGCACTCATAAATCAGTCAGTCATAACAATAGTTATGATTGGACACATGATGAACATGATGATATATGGGCATGCTCAGGTACAAGCTGTGGGTGTGTATACAGTGAGTGGAAGGTGTATGACCAATCACAGCTGAGTTTAGTGGGAGGCGTGCCTGGAGGACGGCCGCGGGTGATGAAAATTCCAAAAACTGTTTGCGCGGGAGGCAGGAAACCCAAGAAAACACTGCAGGAAGAGGCGCAGAATCTGGAAGATCTACAAAGCTTTCTGTGCGGGTTGTCATAGCTGCTTTGTAGGAGTCCAGAACTCAATACAAAAGGCCCAGAAATTAGAATAGTAGGTCCACTTTAGGGTCATGCTACGGCACTCAATAGGATTCCGGTCAGGACTTTGACTAGGCCGATCCAAAGTCTTCATTTTGTTTTTCTTCAGTCATTCAGAGGTGGACTTTCTGGTGTGTTTTGGATCATTGTGCTGCTGCAGAACCCTTTTGGATTTTTTGAGAGACGGCAGAATTTATGCTTCCATTTATCGTAGTAAGTCTTTCAGGTCCTGAAGCAGCAAAACAGCCCAGACCATCACACTACCACCACCATATTTTTCACATCACTGTAGAAAATATTTGTCATGATCTATCTCTGCATGTTTAGAGAATGTGTTACAATATGTATATAAGAAGTATCAAAAGGCTATTTTTACACTTGCGTGACTACTAAAGAGGTTATAGAACTCAAACCCAAATATTCAGCAAAAACACTTTTTTTTTTGGAAGATCTTTAATCATTCCTAACCTTTTCCAAAGTGCTTGTCTCTCTTTTTTTTTTCTTCATTTGACACAACTGAAAGAAATATTTCACAATAACCAGATTCTCTGGGCTTTTATTTGTTCCAAATGAACACGGGGCCCAGAGGCCTCAGTGACGTTGTAATTGAGCCAATCGTATATCAGGTTGCATGTACAGCCGCACGCGAACATTCATGGGTGCTTTGTAAAATTACTCGAGTTGGAAGCAAACTATGGCGCTCCGGCTTCAAATTGTGAATTTATTAGCGGGTTTTTAAGTACCGCAGCCAATAAAAATAGATGGAAAGTGACATTCCAACAGCGCGAGAGCATAAACTGACATTGTTTAAAG
This sequence comes from Doryrhamphus excisus, assembly GCF_037039965.1. Lineage (NCBI taxonomy): Eukaryota > Metazoa > Chordata > Actinopteri > Syngnathiformes > Syngnathidae > Doryrhamphus > Doryrhamphus excisus. The sequence continues at coordinate 15,236,227 of NC_136370.1, read as the reverse complement.
CAAAAATATTTAACATTTGTACTTAACCAGCACCACGTGAGGCCTTGATGTGTTCACATCAGTCGTGTGGGGTTGCTCCTTTTTTAAGCATGTAACAAAATACTACTTACTTGTGCCATTTAGAGCACTTGAAATGTTTTTTTCACACGCACAACAATCGCGTCTGACACTGACAATGTTCTCCGGTTAGCGTTTTTTTTTCAGAGCATTGTGGTCTGGCATCCAAAAAGACATGAGCATGTCCAAATGCCCGGTGGTTACCTCCTGGCTGTTTGAGGTGGTGTTTGCCCACAGGATGTTTTTGTTGGTGTGTTTACTGGTTTGTCTCTGTTGTTTTTGGAACCTGCTTTTTCTCAGTCGTCTCAGATCACCATTGCCAAAATGCTCCTATATTCAGTCGACACTACTTTTCCTGCGTCCCGCCAGCTCCCCGATTGCGTGTTGGCCCCCTGGCTTTGCTCTCACTCATACAAACCCCCCAACACGATCCAAAAAACCCGACCCCCTTTTCCCTCTTCCTTCCTCCCCCGTCGGTGCTGTGCGTGACAGTAGCTCACTGAGAAGTGGAAATGAGACTAGTAAACAATGATTAGCTCCAGAGCCAGAGCAGCCTAGTCTGCCATTGGTCTTGTCTCCACATTGTGACTGCCCCCACCCACTAGCACATAAAGCGTATGGAAGACCCCCCCGCCCCCTTCACACACACACACACACACACAGAGTGCCTTCAGCTAGAGTCAACGCCAGGTCAGGGGCAGCCTCTCCCTGCCAGGTTACAAGAGGTAATCACAGGCAAACACAGCAGCCACACGCAAAATGCACACATGACACCCCCCCCCCTCGCCACCGCCGCCTTCCCTCTCCCGTTGACTCCCCAACACCCTACCACCCGCTTCCCCAGCCACAAACCTGGCTCTAATTAGTGTGATGGGGATGCAAGTGGCCACATGTGTGCGAGAAGCAGACTCGGGCAAAGAAAGGATGAGGAGGAGGAGGAGGATGGGGGGGCGGGATTCTCCCCCTTAGGAATAGAAAAGAAGTAGTCATCCCCAGTGCTATGTGTCTGGTTAACCCAGGAATCATTTTGGAGGCTTTAGTTCTTAGCCACGCCACATTTTCAAACACAAACGCTGGCCGGGCTTGGAACTACAGCAACTTGATATCTTTAAATTCCTCCTTTGGGACATTTAACATGAAAGAATGACACATTTCCTGTTTGTTGACATAATTTAGGCATGATGTATATAACACAGTTGCCCTTAATTAAAAGCAAATGTTTTACAGCATGCCTACATGAGGGGTTAAATACATCTGTGCACTGTATCTAAATAGTTGATATACTAAGTCAGAGCGAGCCAACTAAACTTCTCTGTTCTATGATGTGACCTCATGTCTCATGCAAAATTACAGAATGTACAGAATGTATGTGCAGCATAAAAAGATGATGTAGCAAAGTCAGATATGAATATTGAATGGCTTGTCTGCACAGAATTACAGTCTGTTTATTGTGTCAGCTCTAAATGATGATGTGGGGGGGGGGGGGGTTTGAAACATATTGGTGTGCTTCTATGCTTGTTTGATATTGTATGTATCTTTTTTTTAAGTGGCATTATTCCCGGTATTAAAATTAATCATTAAGAGTGTTGATATTAATGCACTTTTAACCCACATTTAGAACCAAAATGTATTTGAGACTACTGATTTTTCTAGTGTTTAGTTTTAGACTAGCCTACCACTTAAGCCACATTTAATAAGCAGCTGCATGCATTTAATCCAGGCATCTTTTCAACACCCCCGGAGTTCAGATCCAAACTATTGTCATAATAAATCAGTCGTCCACTGTGCACAAATTAACTCAAATTGGAAACTCCACTAAAAGTTACACAAACCGTTTTTACTTTTTTTTTTCAAGCCATGCTGCACATAATGAGTCTTCCGCAGCAGAAGAAAAGTAAAGAAAAAAAAAAAAGTCGCACATTGAGAAATGAAAGCGCTGCCAGTCCTCCAATCAGTAAGACAAATTGGCGCGACACGTTTCCTTCTGCATCGGTCACCAGTTGCTGTCTGCTGACTGACTGGCTGGCTGACTGACTGGCTTCTCTTCAGTGGCGCTCCTTCCTGCCTGCTGCCTGCGCGCTACTGTTGCGTCCGCTCACGGGTGCGCGCTTCCCTCCGAGAGATAATGTAGTGGGGGTCTGCAGGACTTCCACAATGGGAGGAGTATGAAATGTATCCTGAGCCCTGCCCACTAACAGCAAAATATATAAGAAGGTGGAGGAAGGACAAGGCAGCCACTCAAACCTTAAATCATCTGCAAAAAAAAAAAAAAAAAAAAACTTCAACTCAACTCTTTTAATAGATTTTTTTTTCCAGTGGGCCCTCAATATAATAAAGACAGTGGCATTTGAGTAACTTTGATGATATTTTTGTCTCATCTGATATGGAAAAAAGAGATTCATTTTGTTCTATAAAGCTAAAAAGTACATTTTGAGCAGAAAAGTATTTTTTTTTCTTCTTGGAAGGTGTGTCAGAATATTTGTCCCGATGACAGCGGACGCTGACTTTGCTGTGAAGAGCAGCAGCAGCATCATGCGAGAATGGAGCGGACAGGTCCAGCCTGCTCTGGTTGCATCTTTTATCTTCCTCTTCTGCTTGGAAGCCTGCCTCTGGTTCAGGAACCTGAGGCTTAAGAGAAGGCTGCCGGGACCCTTCGCCTGGCCCTTAGTGGGCAACGCCATGCAGCTGGGTCAGATGCCTCACATCACCTTCACCAAACTAGCCAAGAAATACGGTAATGTATACCAGATACGGCTGGGTTGCAGTGACATCGTGGTGCTGAACGGAGACAAGGCGATACGTCAGGCTCTGATACAGCACAGCAAGGAGTTTGCCGGCAGACCGAACTTTCACTCCTTCCAGATGATCTCTGGAGGCAGGAGCCTGACATTTACTAATTACAGCAAACAGTGGAAGGCGCAGAGGAAAATCGCCCAGTCCAGCCTGAGAGCCTTCTCCTCTGCAAACAGTCAGACCAAGAAAGCCTTTGAGCAACACGTTATGGCCGAGGCGATGGAACTGGTGCGGGTGTTCTTGCATCACAGCAAAGATGGACAGTATTTTGACCCTTCTCATGAGTGCACGGTCGCCGCTGCTAACGTCATGTGCGCTCTCTGCTTCGGGAGACGATACGGCCACAACGATGTGGAGTTCAGGACAATGTTGGCGAGGTTGAACATATTCGGTGAGACCGTCGGAGCAGGCAGCTTAGTGGACGTCATGCCCTGGCTGCAGTCCTTCCCCAACCCGGTTCGCAGTATCTACAAGAACTTCAAAAACGTCAACAAGGAGTTCTTCAACTATGTGAAAGATAAAGTGGTGGAGCACAGAAAGTCCTTCAGTCCGAATGTGACCCGAGACATGAGCGACGCCATCATCAACGTGATCGAGCATGGAAAAGAGAGCGGCCTATCAAAAGACTTTGTCGAAGCAACGGTGACAGATCTAATCGGGGCAGGCCAAGACACCATATCCACCATGATGCATTGGATCATCCTGGTCCTCGTCAAATATCCGGAGGAACAAGCTAAGCTACACGACCTCATAGACAAAGTAGTCGGTCCAGACAGACTCCCTTCAACAGAAGATCGCATCAGCTTAGCATACCTGGACGCCTTCATCTACGAGACCATGCGCTTCACCAGCTTCGTCCCACTCACCATACCGCATTCCACCACCTCAGACGTCATCATCGAAGGTCTCAACATCCCTAAAGACACGGTGGTCTTCATCAACCAGTGGTCCGTCAACCATGACCCTCTGAAATGGAAGGACCCGCATATATTTGACCCGTCACGCTTCCTGAATGAAAACGGGGCCCTGGATAAAGACATCATTAACAATGTTATGATTTTCTCAACAGGTAAGAGGCGCTGCATTGGTAACCAGATCGCCAAGGTCGAAGTCTTTTTATTCACAGCCGTCTTGTTGCACCAGTGTAGCTTAGCCAGCGACCCCTCTCAGCCTGTCACTCAGGACTGCTCCTACGGGCTCTCACTGAAGCCTCTCAGATACTGTATCAGCGCCAAGCTCAGAGCAAAATTACTTGACTTGGTTTCCCCGGCGTAAGCTGCATGCGCTAACACTGTGACTTAATTAAAGGGCCAGCACAGAATTCCCCATCAGTGACATTTAACAGTATAAGATCCTCTTATTTAATATATTTAAACATGCGTTGTTGTTGAGAGTTTCATGTGGAAGCTGTAATATTATAGAGGAAGAATTCAGGTTCATGGTATTAATGCAAGAAGTTCTCCAAACTTGATCGATTTTTGTACATAAAGAGTCGAATGTTTGTTTTGCATGAGCATGTACATGTAGCTACATCCCTCAAATGTCCATTTAAACTAACGTTGTAATGTATTGTGAATATTAGTCACTTGTCTCTATTGTGTTATTTAGGAATACATACCAGTGTTTTGTATGACAATAAATGTTATCTATCTCACTATCTACTGTATTCAAAGCATGTGAAAACATTAAATGGGTGATGATGAAAGGGAAAAAAAGATTCTGTCATCAAGGAGCATCAGAGAAAATGTGCATAAACTTTTTTTTTTTTTTTTTTCTGCGGCAAGTGTTCCCCCGAGCGCCGCTTGCCAAACACCGTTCCCTTCAGTACACACATTGCAGATGTGCGCCATGTTTTTGTTTTTTTTTTTCCCATGAGGCATTACCACGACCATGTTTGTTTACAAGGTTTTCAAAGCTACACGGATGTTCCTGCGCCCTCTTTATTCCTGCACGCTCGGTGCATGTTTATCTTTTGTAACTACTCAGCGGGGCTTCGTGTGTTGGCTTTATATGATGAAAAAAATAAGCTATATCTGAAATGAATATTAACAATAAAACCTGTCAACAATCTGATGTTTTCTGTGTCTGGATTTGATTTCATGTTATTCTTTGTAATTAGATGAAGTCCCACAACAGAGAGTGAAGCTAGCGCATCTTTGACTTCCACATCAAGTGGTGTTTTATGTAGGCCATCCTATCACACATGTGGTAACAATATGATACCACCATTTGTTTAGATGTTTGTTATTACTCGTTGGTTTTAAGTGAAACAAACCTTGATTTGAGGCCGCATATCACCAAACCACAAACTAATGAGTTTTTAAATTACACAAGCACTCCCATCCACACATGTTTGAGTCCTGTGCGCTCAACTCTGTTCAATAGAGACGGAATCAAAACAGCTGCAGCACTGCAGAAATACTGAGGTCATTTCAGCTAGCATGATATTCAATCATAGAATCATCATCCTGCAGTGTTTATTCATTAAGTGCAAATAATCATCAATTATAATGTATAATATTAAAGAGTTTACAGGACATCATTTCCTAGACAAACACCTTTCATTCTGTGTTTTTCTTGCAATAAACCATAAAATTGTGTGAAGCATCTCCTCTGCTTTGCTATTAGTCAACAAGGGACGCTAATGCAAAAAGGCCCAAGTAGGACTAAGGTCTGCAAACTGCGGTCAAAATGGGAGGGATGAAACCTTTTTTTAAAAAAAAAAAAAAAAAAAAAAAAACCTGAGTCGAGGACCCCTCCCACCATAGGGATACATATAAGTGAAGGCTTGAATCAGCTTTCTTTCAAAGTGGTCATCCGAAGACGATCTGAACCACAGCTAGCTGCTCAGCCTAATGGAGCTCTTGTTATGAACTGCGGCGGAGGGGCTGAGAGACTCGGAGTTCTGCTTGGAGTCCTCTATTTTGTCAGGATCGTGATAAATGACCACATGGAGGAAGGCCTTGGATGGGAATATATTAATTAGAGTTCAACTTCTTGGAATGCTTTAAAAGTGTTACGTTAATTTAGATTTTTGGGACTGACAAATAGAGAATAATAATAATAATAATAATAATAATAATAATACCATGGCTCAAGTTGATGCTGAGTTTGCAGTGAAGAGCAGCAGCCTCACGAGAGAATGGAGCGGACAGGTCCAGCCTGCTCTGGTTGCATCTTTTATTTTTCTTATGTGTCTGGAAGCTGGTCTGTGGATGAGGAACCTTTGGCTCAAGAGAAAACTGCCGGGACCCTTTGCTTGGCCCTTAGTGGGCAACGCCATGCAGCTGGGTCAGATGCCTCACATCACCTTCACCGAACTAGCCAAGAAATACGGTAATGTATACCAGATACGGCTAGGTTGCAGTGACATCGTGGTGCTGAACGGAGACAAGGCGATACGTCAGGCTCTGATACAGCACAGCAAGGAGTTTGCCGGCAGACCAAACTTTGTGTCTTTTCAATGTGTCTCAGGAGGGAAAGGCATGACTTTCACTAATTACAGCAAAGAGTGGAAGATGCACAGGAAAATTGCTCAGTCCACCATCAGAGCGTTCTCATCTGCCAACAGCCAAACCAAAAAATCTTTTGAGCAGCAAATTGTAGCCGAAGCGAAGGAACTGGTTGAGATTTTCCTGAAACTGGGTTCTCACGGCCGGTATTTTAACCCCGCCCACGAACTGACAGTAGCTGCTGCTAATGTGATTTGTGCTTTGTGCTTCGGAAAACGTTACGGACACGATGATGCCGAGTTCCGAGCCTTGTTACAGAGAGTAGACGGTTTTGGACAGACTGTTGGAGCTGGAAGCTTGGTGGATGTGATGCCATGGCTTCAGTGTTTCCCTAACCCTGTCCGCAGTGTCTTCAAGAACTTCAAGAACCTCAACGAGGAGTTCTTTGGGTTTGTTCAGAATAAGGTAGAAGAACACAGAAAGACTTTCGATCCAGAAGTAACCCGGGATATGAGTGACGCCATTATCGGTGTCATTGACAAACCCGAATGTGACAACAGTCTGAGTAAAGGCCACACTGAGGGGACAGTGTCGGATCTCATTGGCGCGGGTCTGGATACGGTTTCCACTGCTCTTGACTGGATCCTGCTACTCTTGGTGAAACACCCTGACATTCAAACAGAGCTTCACCAGCTCATTGACAAGGTGGTAGGACCAAGTAGGCTCCCCTCCGTGGAGGACAGAGGTCACCTGGCCTACCTGGATGCCTTCATCTACGAAACAATGCGCTTCACCAGTTTTGTGCCCGTCACCATCCCCCACTCGACAACCTCAGACGTCACAATCGAGGGTCTCCGCATTCCAAAAGACACGGTGGTCTTCATCAATCAGTGGTCCATCAATCATGACCCCCTGAAGTGGAAGGACCCTCACATATTTGACCCCTCACGCTTCCTTGACAAAAACGGCTCCCTGGACAAGGATCTCACTAATAATGTTATGATCTTCTCAGCAGGGAAGAGAAGATGCATCGGAGACCAGATTGCCAAGGTGGAGATCTTTTTAATCTTTGCCATCCTTCTTCAGCAATGTCACTTTGAAAAATGTCCCGATGACGACTTGTCCTTAAATTGCTCTTACGGTTTAACACTGAAGCCTTTAGATTTTAACATAACTGCCAAACCCAGAGGAGAGACACTTCCTGGTCGATAAGAACATCTTCAAACAAAGGAATGTCAACTAATATAAGCTAATTGTGATGTAAGCTAAGACTGTATCATTCGTCCCCTAGAGGGTTTGTATGCATGTATGCTTTGGACACCTTCCATATTGTATATCAAAACAAGGTGTTGTACTTAACGGTACATAATATACTTAAACGGTACAGTTATTGAAATAATCAGTGGTGTCTGCACTGTGAAGTGTATCTAATATTTTTATTCTTTTTTGTAGCAAATAAACCAATAAACCATAGTATTCTAGAGTAATATCTGTGAAGATTATCTTTGTAAACCAAGGATCTCACTGAATTGTGAAAGTGTATTTTGTATTATACTGTACATTGAGATTGGTGCAATATCTAAACCAGGGGTGGGCAAATATTTTGACTCGTGGGCCGCATTGATTTAACAAAATTGTCGGGGGGGGGGGGGGCAGAACATATATTCAACACACACACTATTTCATGCTTATAATTTTCCTTGAATTATTTGTCAAATTGTATCTGTAAAAGTGTTATACTATCTAGTATATGTATACTATACTATACTATATATATATATACTAGCTGTATGTTCTCATGTATCATTTTTCAGGAGCACTTTAAACATCAGACCACATCAAACTATGTAATTTAATACATAGTTTAATACTTAGAAAGCAACTGGCGGGCCGGATTCAAACGCTTGATGGCCCGCATGTGGCCCCCGGGCCGTAGTTTGCCCACCCCTGATGTAAACTATTGCCATACTTTTACTGATGTAAACCTGATAATGTCAACTTTGGAGTGCAACTGAAAGCTAAAATAAATAAACATATAGTACATGAACTTACAGGTGAAAAGGTGGTGTGTCAGTGGGGGCAGCCAGTATAAAAAAAAAAACAAAAAAAAGTCCAGCGAGGTCAAAGAGATATTAATAGCACTGGACGTCTGGTCCCAGAGTTGCTGTGAAAGATTAATATGCGCTACTGGCCCATGTCGCTCCCGCTCTGAACCCTTACCAAGCTAGCCGTGAGTCACTACATCAGCCTCTCATTAATGTTTAACACAGGTCCCTCTGTACTTTCAACAGCAGTGACGATTTATTTTTTGTCTTAATCACTAAATTGAGAGCAGATAAGTTATTGTTATGCCCCATTTACTGATGAGGTAAGTTTTATATCCTTGGAAATAAATGGCTGAAATATTGCTGAGATTGCTAAAAAGAAGCAGTACAGATAGTTGGCCGGATGGAGGTTAGGGAGTCCAAACCCACACGTTTAAAAACTCCTAAATCATCTTTAAATTGTGTGACAAGTTGCTGCTCCACCCCTGATTGGCGTCAGGAAGTTATCCCGACTGATGGTCACAATTGGACGGAAGCGGCGTAAGTTCATTCATTCATTTTCTACTGCTTATCCTCACGAGGGGCACGGGGGTGCTGGAGCCTATCCCAGCTGTCTTCGGGAGAGAGGCGGGGTACACCCAGCCAATCACAGGGCACATATAGACAAACAACCATTCACACTCACATTCATACCTATGGACAATTTGGAGTCGCCAATTAACCTAGCATGTTTTTGGAATGTGGGAGGAAACCGGAGTACCCGGAGAAAACCCACACATGCACGGGGAGAACATGCATGAGGGTGGAATCGAACTTGTGTCTCCTAGCTGTGAGGCCTGCATGCTAACCACTCCACCACCGTGCAGCCCACAAAATAAAAAAAAAACAATAAAATACAATTTTACAATACAACACCAGAGACTAATCGTTCCAGTCACAAAATGTCTATTTATAACCCCGGAACCTTCTTGCTAGCTTGGCAAGGATCTTCTCATCCGATCATTCCAAACATTTGTTGTAATGATTACATTTGATTCAGCTCTCGAGCCCTCCCCTGCTTTCTTCAATATCCATTATTCACTTGTGACGCACGTATGAACTGAATTTAAAGCATGAAATGCATAAGTGCTCATCGCTAAGGAATGCTAATATAAGAAGCTGGATGACTGGCTAAGCTAGTGGTTCCAGAGCTAAACAAAGTGCGAAATCTAGTTAAAATTCATCACAATATTATTTTAGATGGATGTTTTTTTTTTCAGAGATGTATTCCATCCATGCAAACCAAGAGGTGGCACCAAACGACTCCCTAAGTGAGTCACAGAGCTTTTCTTCCTGTCACTCACACAAAGGTGCAGCCATGATGCAGAGACATGACTCAAAGGTTGGGCAAGTTATCAAACAGAGGAGAAGATTATGGTACCAATTTAAGATAAAGCTGATTCAAAAAGTAGTACCCGTGGATCAGCTAAGATGAGGGTGGGCAAACTACGGCCCGGGGGCCACATCCGGCCCGCCCATTCTTTCCAAAGTATTTCATTGAAACTTAACATGGCATCATGGTTTAGGTAGCTTTTTTTTCAATTTGGTTATTTGGTTGATGGTTTACAAAGTGCTTCTGAAAAAAGGGACACAAGCACATACAATAATTCCAGGTGGACCGTTAGAATTATAGGTGTAAAATATATATTCTGCCCCCCGTCAATTTTGTTAAATCTATGCAAGTCAAAAAGTTTGCCCACCCTTGAGCGAAGAGATACCGTTTTTATGGCAATTCACCAGTTACATTCACTGGCATAAGTAAAAAAAAGTATGTCTTTAATAATATAGTGAATATAATATTTATTGTTCTCTAATCCACATACTGGCCATGCGTTTCTTGTTAAAGTTTCTAATCTCAAGGCACTTCAAGCTGACAATGACTTATGTTTGAAACTAAACATGTCACACCAGCTAATGTCTACCATACACTTGCCTCCCAACTTTCATCACATTTCCAATAACATTTCAACATTGTAGTCATGCAACTCCAGTAGAGTTTCCTCTTGTTTGACTGAGGTGCTAACAGCTTCCATTCCAAGTTTACTTAGTCGAAGAAACCCCCACAGCACCCGCCACTCTAAATATGTCCTGACTTCAAGTTTAGCAGATCAATATTAGTCCAAGTGTGGGTTCTGTGTGGGTTATCATCCTCATCATAACTTGGGCTCTTTATCTACAAGGAGGCTTGTTTTCACTGGGTTCCTACATACTGAGCAGGGTGAAGACATTCTGTCCTCTCCATCACTCTCTCTCTCTTTGCTTTGACACCGCAAGGACCTCAGAGGGAGGACCGGGCAGTTCGACCTCCCCCGTTTTTCCAGCTTCCCCAAACATCCATGAAATCTGTCCAGCTGAAAGACTCCCTTTCACCTCCTGAGTTTTGCTACAGTTTTCATCACGGGGGTTATCCGCATGCTGCACGTACACAAAGCCACAGAGAAACCTCCCACATGCTTTTTCTCCACAAGCACCATTCCAGCTCAGCAGTCTTTTTTTCATTTTTTTTAACATGCAAACTGGAGTCATTTCTAGATGACACACTTTGGGTAAAGTTGTTTCTTCTTCTGCTGGAACACATGCGGAAAATTGTGTCTGCATATTGGCTAGTGTCAGTCTTTCCGACAGGGCTGCCCTTAACACCAACTTATTCACCACAGCTTCACTTTTTATCCAAAAAAATACAGCTGTCATTCTGTGTGTTCCGACCCATAAAAACAAAAACATCAAAACAGAATGAATCACTCTTTTTTATTATTATTGCAACAAAAAAAGCACCCTGTAAATAATATCCTTTTCAAATAATAAAAATTGGTAGACTCGCAATTTCAAAATATACATATATGATATGAAGTCACACAACAAAAGTGTGTAGTAAGTAAGAACTGATTGGAATACAGCCTTTGATTCGTATTACCATGAGAATCAAAAATAGTTTGTAAAATGTCTATCCTTAGCCTGGTTAATGTAAATATACTAGTGTCAACCCCCAATGAAAAAAAAACCTTAAAGGGGAAGTGCACTATTTCTGGAATTTTGTCCATCAATTGTGCCCACACATATTTATTTCCCGTTTCTGTGCATTCTAGCGTGAGAAAACAAGTTTATATAAGCTAGCTAGCAACAGATATCATGGGAAATATTTTGACACTAAAGCCCTCACAAAAAAAAAAAACTGAGCCCTGAAAAACGTTTGAGATGGCAGTTTTGTGATGTCAATGCGATCCAGAATTCCTTACATGGAAAACGTGGACACGTCAGTAAACGTGGACCTACGAATCCGGGAGTTTGGGGGTATGACCAATCAGAGCAGGGGGGGCACAGGGAGGAAATGAAACGGATCATTTGGGTCGGAAGCAGGAAAACAAAATGGAAAACACTGCAGAAAGGAGTGCAGAATCTGGAAGATCTAGAAAGCTTCATGTGCAGGTTATTATGTAGCTGCTCTATAGAAGTCCACCACTCAATACAAAATGAGCATAAGACCACAAATAGCTATGATGTCCCATAGTAGAGCACAGACCTCCACCAAGGCTGAATTGTATAATGGAGTATATTTGTGTTTGATTCCTCGTCCATCTGTTTGTTAGCAGCACACTTCCTGGTGGGATGACAAACAGAGTGTGTCATTATAATTCTGGAGTGTGGCTCGTGCCATAATGACTCAAACTTAAAAACTGTAATAAATTATTGTATTTATCCTGCACGGCGGTCGAGTGGTTAGCACGCAGACCTCACAGCTAGTAGCTACGAATTCAATTCCACCCTCGGCCATCTCTGTGTGGAGTTTGCATGTTCTCCCCGTGCATGCGTGGGTTTTCTCCGGGTACTCCGGTTTCCTCCCACATTCCAAAAACATGCTAGGTTAATTGGCGACTCCAAATTGTCCATAGGTATGAATGTGAGTGTGAATGGTTGTTTGTCTATATGTGCCATATGATTGGCTGGAGACCAGTCCAGGCTGTACCCCGCCTCTCGCCCTTTATCGAGATCCTCACTGAAATGTAATGCATTCTTCCTTGGTCCATGGACCACAATATCTTTATTGTCATCTTGTTAATGGTGTCTGTCCTTCTATTTACTATGTTAGAATTAACGACTGCTGTGAAAAAAATTAGTAAAACTACAACTAGCCTAAAAATGTTTGCACAAGACTGTATGTGCATATATTGCCACTTAATTATGTTTTTAAATAGTCCAACATTTGCACCGTACCGTACATATTCAGGTACTTCTAGTAAGATGCTAACTGTATTCCCTAGTCTGTATAGCTGTAACCTGCACAACGACAATGAAATTGACTATTTTTATTTTTATTTCAACTCCGGAGGGCGTGTTTTGCCATGTTACCTAATTATTCTAGGAAAGCTAAATATCCCTCTCAGTATGCAGTGCAGTTCTGCAACCATAATAACGATCATTGTAATAAATAATTCATGTGGTTTCCAAAAACAGGACAATGAATAGACTTTCATCCTGCTCTCCATCACGAGAGTATTCTGCAATGTTAAAAATAATAATTGTTCCACAAACAAAAAGTCATTTGCAATCTGAACATAATATATTATGTTCCATTGTTTTTGTGTGCTGTTCCATTGGTTACCCTCCAAAAAAGCATTTCCTCTGTTTCCCTCTGTGGGATTATGTCATAGACATTAACACTGAGTAAAAACCTTTCATATTGTTCCAGTTGACATCATAATCACTTTGCGCCACCGACGTCTGCTTTAATCTGTATTCTGGCCTGGGTCAAACCAGCAATAAGCCGTCAAATTGTTCCTGTTTTGGAAGACAACCAGTCGTAAAGATGGGTAGTGACCCGTTTCAATAAACAGTCGCCCAGCTCTTGGGGCGTCACAATCACACATTGTGCAGTTGATTCTGCCATTTCCATACAACAAACTATTATTTTCAAGAGGCGTGGAAGGAAGTGGTCCATGTTGGGCAGTGTGGCCAAATGCTAACATGTGTTCTGCTTGTGGACGTTTAAGTGGTGGTTTTTGTTTGGTATGGAAACAGAATGACGGCTAGAATTTATTGCGAGAAGACAGCAGTGCCATTCTCACTCAATGCATTGATTTCTGCATGCAAAACTGTAATTATTGTCTATAAAAATGTTTTTTTGTTCATATTTTTTGAGGTGTCTGAATTGAATTCATTGGATTTACATTATTTCCTATGGGAAAAATTGCTTTGGATTTTATATACTTTTGAGAAATTGTACTCTAATTGTTTGGAATATACATTAACTGAAATTTAAACCCTCCCAGTATTCCATTCTGACGCTAGAAAATGAATGGAACCACACGCCCACTCACAAATAACCGATGTCCTTTGCTCATCCATCTCATAAATCTGCCCTGGAGCTTTAAAGCGTGAGTACCTGGTGGTCCAGCAACTTTGTTTGGCAGTCAATCATGTGCGGTGTCAGAGATGGAAGGAGTCGACTCAGACGATGACGAATTGCTGGCAACACTCTTGTAGAACCCACTGTGGATTCTGTGCAAGAAACACAGCAGGTATCTGATTTGTTGTGAAAGACATTTTTGAATGGAATTAGATTTATAACTTTCTAGTTTGAGTTAAGAGAATAAAACCCAGCAGAGTAGAGGTCTACACGGCTGTGCTTTTCCTTGGCCGCCCCGCCCCACAGCCGTGGCACGACGGCCACAGCCGTCCCACAGCCATGGTGAGATTTGAGCGGCCAGCCGTCAGCCGGCCGAACAAGCGCAAAAATTTAATTACCTCTTTTCAGCTCAAGATAGTATAAATTGTGTGGAAAAAGATGATATAAGGAAGGATTATGGACAATATAGGTGACCTTTCAAGAAACAAATGAGGCTATCAATATTTTTTTATATTAGTTTTCCATAGCCGTTGCCATGTTCTTGAGATTTCTTCAGCCCGCCCCGCCCCGTTAGCCAAGGAGTCCGGCCAGCCGTGGGGCCAGCCGCTCCGTGTAGACCTCTACAGCAGAGTAATGTCCACTTTTGATTTAGGGAAAAACAGAGCATGACCCTCTTATAATGTATGATTTTAACAGTTTTTCCATATTTTTCATGTTTAATGATGCCTTTGTTGTTTTTTTTATACAGGGTCAGGCAAAATGATCTGACGCATTTGTAGGTTAAATAAAACGCAAATAAAGTAAAGAAACAAAAACATTTTTTTTTTCGAAAAGTACATACAGTGAAGAAAATAAGTATTTGAACACCCTGCTATTTTGCTATTTCTCCCACTTAGAAATCATGGAGGGGTCTGAAATTTTCATCGTAGGTGCATGTCCACTGTGAGAGAGATAAACTAAAAAGAAAAATCCAGAAATCACAATGCATGATTTTTTAACAATTTATTTGTGTGATACAGCTGCTAATAAGTATTTGAACACCTGAGAAAATGAATGTTAATATTTGGTACAGTAGCCTTTGTTTGCTATTACAGAGGTCAAACGTTTCCTGTAGTTTTTCACCAGGTTTGCACACACTGCAGGAGGGATCTTGGCCCACTCCTCCACACAGATCTTCTCTAGATCAGTCAGGTTTCTGGGCTGTCGCTGAGAAACACGGAGTTTGAGCTCCCTCCAAAGATTTTCAATTGGGTTCAGGTCTGGAGACTGGCTGGGCCATGCTAGAACCTTGATATGCTTCTTACGGAGCCACTCCTTGGTTTTCCTGGCTGTGTGCTTCGGGTCGTTGTCGTGTTGGAAGACCCAGCCACGACCCATCTTCAATGCTCTGACAGAGGGAAGGAGGTTGTTCCCCAAAATCTCACAATACACGGCCCCAGTCATCCTCTCTTTAATGCAGTGCACTCGTCCTGTCCCATGTGCAGAAAAACACCCCCAAAGCATGATGCTACCACCCCCATGCTTCACAGTAGGGATGGTGTTCTTCGGATTGTACTCTTCATTCTTCTTCCTCCAAACACGCTTATTGGAATTATGACCAAAAAGTTCTATTTTGGTCTCATCTGACCATAAAACTTTCTCCCATGACTCCTCTGTATCATCCAAATGGTCATATGCAAACTTAAGACGGGCCTTGACATGTGCTGGTTTAAGCAGGGGAACCTTTCGTGCCATGCATGATTTCACATCATGACGTCTTAGTGTATTACCTACAGTAACCTTGGAAACGGTGGTCCCAGCTCTTTTCAGGTCATTGACCAAGTCCTGTCGTGTAGTTCTGGGCTGATTCCTCACCTTTCTTAGAATCATTGAGACCCCACGAGGTGATATCTTGCATGGGGCTCCACTCCGATTGAGATTGACCGTCATGTTTAGCTTCTTCCATTTTCTAATGATAGCTCCAACAGTGGACCTTTTTTCACCAAGCTGCTTGGTAATTGCTCCGTAGCCCTTTCCAGCCTTGTGGAGGTGTACAATTTTGTCTCTGGTGTCTTTGGACAGCTCTTTGGTCTTCGCCATGTTACAAGTTAAAGTCTTACTGATTGTATGGGGTGGACAGGTGTCTTTATGCAGCTAACGACCTCAAACAGGTGCATCTGATTCAGGATGATACATGGAGTGCAGGTGGACTTCTAATGGGCAGACTAACAGGTCTTTCAGGGTCAGAATTCTAGATGATACACAGGTGTTCAAATACTTATTTGCAGCTGTATCACACAAATAAATTGTTAAAAAATCATGCATTGTGATTTCTGGATTTTTCTTTTTAGTTTATCTCTCTCACAGTGGACATGCACCTACGATGAAAATTTCAGACCCCTCCATGATTTCTAAGTGGGAGAAATAGCAAAATAGCAGGGTGTTCAAATACTTATTTTCTTCACTGTATAATGCCATTTTTTCTGCTTTGTTTCTTTATAATGCAATTGTTTATCGTTTCTTTTGCTGCCATGAATTGGACTGGTGAGCATCGTGCTTTCATTGTGGAAACGTTGAAAGTAACTGCAATGCAACAAGCGTTCCGTTTGCACTTCAATCTTGGTAGACATGATCCCGTACCAGCTCCAAACACCATCTCGTTATGGGTTACCAACTTCGGAGCTACTGGATCCGCATTGAAACCAAAATCAACCAAAACATAATTAAACAGAACGGCATTATATGTACTTTTCGAACATAAAAAATTTCCTTTTATTTAACCTATAAATGTGTCAGATCATTTTGCCCGACCCTGTATAAAACACACACAATATTATTGCCAAAATATCCCAAAAACATTGTATAGTGAGTCACTCTCCATTTGCCACCACTTGTATACAACAATCAATCATTTTCACAGGCAAGAATGAGGGCAACACATTATAATGCATGTGTCATGTCATCAGGACCAACATCCGTCATAATCCTATTCAGTTTAATGGCGTTGTCACACATGTACAACAAATAGTCACATATTTGCTCATGAAACAAGGAAGCCATAACTCATCTCTGCTGCTGCATAAGCTTTCTCCCGTCTCTCACTTTCACGCTACCCTGCTCCAAGCTACGTCTCTCAGCGATGTTGTGAGCCAGACCAAAACAATTTAGCAATAAGCTATTTGCATCTGTGGGGCTTCATTTTCAGTTGTTTTTTTTTGTATTCTCCTTTTGTAGTGGGCTTTGATTGCCTGACAGAATATCCCATGCTTGTTGAGGGAATAACGGCTGACCACTGAAAATATGTCGCTCTGTTAAGACTGCGAACATGCAGGCATGTTGTTGACAGTGTGAGCGCTTGTATTCCTAAATGACAACTGAATGGCAAAATCATACAGCTGCAGTGTGGAAAATATTTGGAAAAATATGGACATCACAGAAAAATGAAGTATTAGAATATGCTCAGGTTATACTATCGTATCAAACACACACCACCTCAATTGGTTGTTTATATATTATTTGCACAAATTTATGCCCCAACACACTTTGGTTTAAGGAAATTAAAATTACGGCTTGGTTGTCTTGGTTGCAGTAACAACAAGAACTACAAACAAACAACTCTTCTTGCATTTATTAGCCGTGTGTTTTGTCAAAAGTGCATGTGATTTTGCAGCGAATACTAGCAGATGCTGTCTGTCCTTGTTTCGGTGCTATCCACCCACCCACTCCAGCCAGCACAACACATTTTCTTCTCCCTTGATATGTACAGTAG
This sequence comes from Doryrhamphus excisus, assembly GCF_037039965.1. Lineage (NCBI taxonomy): Eukaryota > Metazoa > Chordata > Actinopteri > Syngnathiformes > Syngnathidae > Doryrhamphus > Doryrhamphus excisus. The sequence goes on along the minus strand of NC_136370.1, from coordinate 15,218,749 downwards.
CTGAAACACTGTCCACGAAACATGCAGCCATGCTGAGACACAATGTGCCCTTAATGATTTATTCAGCACACCGAGCAAGCTGCAATAACATACATCTAATGAGATTGGATACAAATATGCGAGTGTTTGTGCCTGAACTCAGCTGGCACTCTGAAGGATCCTCGAGTTCTGCAAGCAGGCATGTGAGAAGGATCAAGGGGGGGGGGGGGGGGCTTTCAGGACAGATGGAGTGAGTCTCAGGAGACTACTTGAGCTGTAGCGGAGGTGTGGATCAGAAAGAATAACACAGTGAGGATGAAGAGTGCTTATGGGGATGATGGTGCGTGGTAACCTTAGGTTTTCGGAGACAACGGTTACTCAGCCTGCCAGTATTACAGGGCTTGGCTGGCTTCTCCACTGTGGGGAGACCAGATCTAATCCTCTGAGGGGAAAAACTGAGAAGACACCAAAGACTGTTTATGTGGCAGGATTCTGTCCGCTAAGTAAACCAAAGGAAAAATATGACATGTCACGTGTGTCATATACAAGCACAGTTACTATATTATATAGATATTTATTGGAACCACATCATCATCGTCAACGGTAATGAACGCTATGAATGTCAACAAATACAGTACATATTCCAACATTCAACCTGTGGTGGGTGACTTCATTGCATTATGCAATGTTCCTGGACCGGTGCCAAACCCTTAGACAAGAACACCAGAGAGACATTCAGGTGCATGTTGCACAGCACGCAGCCCTCTCCGTCACCTGCCATATTTGGAAACAATGGCTTGGACTTGTTCAACTTGATTTCTGCGACAAAAGTATGTGTTCTTCATATTTACAGAAGTAAACACAAACATGCATATGTGTACATATATGCATTTTAGGTTGCTACTGTTTAGAAAGAAACTTATGATATGTATTTATAAATACATACTAAACAACAAAGACGATGTCCATTACTGTTCTGTTTGTGATTGTATGCTGACACTAAGACCTTTTGGAAGACGCTTGTTTTGATATAGAAAAAGTAACGTTTGGGAATCAATGTGTATTAGCAGCTTCTATACCAGCAGATCCAGATACCCGACTATTGTTCCTCGAGCCAGATCAAGCGAAAACACAAGCACTGATGCAGATGAAAGTAAACAAAAAGTCATAACAACTTTTTGTCAGAAAACATTTGACAGTAGAAAACCGAGCCAAGGCTGAAGTAACTCAGGTGTGAGCAACCCACAGCTCCAGAGCCACATGTGGCTCTTCAGCTTCTGTATTGTGGCTCCATTCACAATGCTCAAGCATTTTTTTAGCACCCAAATTGGGGGAAATTCGCATCTTTGTCATGTGTTTTTACAAAATTTGACTGTCTGTGAGACCCTGAGTGAATCCTGGCTGAGTTCTAACTTGTGATTGGATGATTTGTTGTATTCTGCTGTTAAAACTGATAAAATTAAGGAAGAGTCAAACTTTCAAGAATTTATAAGATATTATTTTCAAATTATGTTTTCCTTTAGTGAGCATGGGGGTAAAATGGCTCTTTTGATAGTAAAGCTTGCCGACCCCTGAACTAAGTAAATGCATAGTTTTTTTTGACTCGATATAGCTTAGAATAATAATATGTGTTTTCATAGAATGGATTGAGTAAGGACCTCAAACAATGCACAACGATGAGCGAATTCAAGAAACAATACAAGCAGTTGATGCTTGCTAAATACAAGGATGAAGAGTCTTGAACCAGTCATGATGTGCTATATATATCACTATATTGACACTTACTATGGTACCCATTATGTCATTGTATGGTCATATCACCTCGTACTTCAGTACAAGGTGCATTATTAAAAAAAAACAAAAAAAAAAAACTTAAACTGTATTATTGAAAGCAGGAAGTGAACAAATGTAACAGTTACTGATTGTAAAAGTACCAGATGGAGGGGTAGGATTTAATAAGCTTTGCTTCTTCCTACTCCTTTTGGACATGTGGAACTGTGAACTGATTATGGGATGCACTCAATTGTAATCTGATGCATGTTCAAATGTAATAAAACCATTACCATTACCATGCCAAATTTCAAGGCTAGCTAAAAAGGTACAGGGACAGACTGTTGATCTGTCAATCACTGCCAGTCAAAGAAAATACCTACTGTTGCTGATTTATGTATTAAACAAGTATTTTATCTTATTTCATCTTTTCGATGTATGTTTAACCTGTCTCATGGTTCACATAAACAGCAAGTCACAAGGATGCATTAAGGTACCCAAACATGGTACCGGGTGACTTTACGTGAATTGGTACTCCGTAGTACCAACTAAACTCGGTCAGTACCAGTCAACCTGCCTTCAGAAAACAGCGCCACCCAGAGTTCACATTTACAGTACGCCAAGCAGTGCAGACAGGAGTCGGGGTGTCTGCTCCAATTCTCCAAACCGGCATCACATTGCAGAGGAGAACCCATTAAGCTAGCGCTGGACTTTGGCTGACTCTCCAGTAGCACAGGCGTCGCAGCATACCACCGCAACCCTCCCTCTTCTTTTCCTTTTACTCCTCCCACGCACACTCTCACCCCCTGCCGTGTTGTCTGCCAGGAACCAAGACCTATACGAGCCTCCAAGGTAGCCTCCTCTTCCACCGCCAGCAAAAATAAGACATTTCTGCTCCTTCTTTCTCTCCATCCCATGTCTCAGCATCACAATGGTGAAAAATCTGCCAGAAGTTGCAGCCAACAAATCCACTACGCTTTGCCCCCGTTTCCCCTTTTGGCTTCTGGACATGGCCCAAGAGAATTTATATAGAAAGGGGCCCACCAGCTTGTACACACTGAAGCACTGTTGTTATTTTGAAAATTGGGATTTGCACGGCCAGTCGGGTATCTGGATTGTTTGAAAACAGACTAAGTCGTGCAGAAACTTGTCACATTTAGTAGAATACTGGACAAATACAGTTAAAACGACAATAACTATCCCTGGGGGACACCTTGGGACAGAGGGGGAGCTGTGGTTTTTAATCTGCATGTGACATAATTATTCTATTCTATTCTATTCTATTCTATTCTGGATAATAAACTGCAGCGTAAAGTCATAAGGTGAGGCAGACTGTACCATTCCCTGGAGGGGGCGTGCATGTAAATCTGACTCTGTGGCCCTCACCACACATCACTGCTCTGCAGTAATCTTTACTCCAACTTTAACCTGATCCCAAACTCTCAAAACCCAAGAAAAAAAAAATGACAAGAGTTTCTAATTTTGGACTATATTTATTATTCCTGGGACATGTGATCATTCCTCGGATTGCAGAGGAAGGAAAAAAAACCATCATATAAATATTGTTATGGCTCAACTGGGAAATGGAAATCTAAATGTTCTACAAACCTTCGCCTTTACACAATCTGAAGAAACTGATCTGATCTGGTATTAGTTCAACATCACACACCACATCACCACAGTGTTGTGGTACTTTCGAGATTACAACACAGAAGATTATTGCAAAACAATACAATATGACATCTACACTGGAGACTACACATCTAATGAGAGCCATATTGAATTGCTTTACTAAGAAAATAATGGTCACTTTGGGTTGACACTGTCTAAAGGGGATTACATTTAACAATGTTTATTATTCTGCTTGTAGAACTGTACTGCATCATACTGAGAGCTGTTTCTAATATTTTGCCCCTTTTACGTAGCTAAGTCAGATAACCAAAATATTAGAAACATCTCACAGTAGGTCGAAGTGCGTTTGTAGTAAAGAATCAATTTACATGAGCTGCCTAGAGATACGGATCAGTAGCATGAGAGTATTGAGAGGAAGCTCCACGATATTAATCCGTCATGGTTCTATCCATACAGCATGCTGACTGTAGACATACAAACATTTACGAGCCTGCTTGCGTCCGCTTGAACGCACCAGCTGAGAAAACAACGCTCTCTCCGAAAGCCGCGAAGGGGAAAAACTCTGAAAACAATGGAATTTCAGCGCTCACATCCCATAGCGGTGATTTGGTTTGTCCCTACGTGGCCGTCACACCTACTCCTCATTCCATAAACCGCTGCATGAGAAGGCCTTAACGTGAAGTCCATCACTGATTTATGCCCAATCATAAAAAGTAGGAGTCCTTTAGAGAGCAAAGACATTTGGTTGATTTCACGCAAGACAAATATACCCAAGCCTGCAGTGGAGACGTATTCCCTTCCGTAGTGTGAGGTATATGACGGAAAAATGTAGAGAATTATGAACCAGTACAAGGTTCTTTTGGTAAATAAATGAAAGTAAATTAAGATTAATTTCCAAATAAAATAAAATGATTCTTCTGTGTAGTCACATCTGGGTCAAACACACAAGGAAGCACATTTGTCTTTAATGTACGTATATGCATTTCAAATAGTTTTCTGCATGTAAAACTGCAATTGTAAAACTGTAAAAACATGTTTTATATTAACATTTTTGAATGTCTGGAACAGATTCATTGGATTTGCACTACTTCTTATGGAAAAAAATGTAATCAGTTAGTGTACGTTTTGGTTTGAAATCGATAAATGATGCTAACCAAGGTTTTAAAAGGCTCTCATCAGAGAATATAATACAGTTAGGACCTCACCTATACGTCTCACACTTTGAAAAGCCCTGTTTCTGTTACATTTAAAAGGCACATACAGCGGTACTTCGGTTTCCGTATGAATAAAATTTACACCCAAAATATGCTCCAGTTTGTGTATACCGTCTTGGTTATCGTATGGCCAAATATTGCGCATAACAAATGAACGTAATCAGTTTTATTCCATGGAATCAAGTGCCCAAACAAAGCATCCCACTCATAGTGACGCCATTGAATTAAAGAAAGAAGTCTTTGTCTCGACATCTTCAATACTTCAGTTCAATTCCAAAAAAACTTTTTGTGCCTGGATGGGGTCGAAAGGTAAAAATGATTTTAAATTTTAAAGTATTTTGCATTGGTTTTTGCATGCACAACTATAATTATTCTTAATTAAAAATATATATTTGAGTTTCTGGCATAGATTAATTGGATTTACGTTATTTCCGCTTTGGTTTTCATTCTATTGGGTTGGAATGCTCACTGCCAAAACCAGAGTTACTTGACGGAAAAAAAAAAGTCAAACTTTTTCACTTGTAACGCAAAATCCAACATAAAGCTAGTTGAGTCAGCTGTAGTTTCCTTCTTTGACTGGCCTACAACATGGCTTTTTCTTTCACACTGACTGTTCTCATCCTCTGCCTCATTCCCACTCCTGCTACCTTGCCAACAACAACCCCGCAACCAAAACACAATAATAATATGTCATAAATTACAACTAATCATCTTGGATGGTAGCAGCCAAACTAAATGATCAACTGATAGTGCTTTATAGGTCATAACACATTCAGTTAGGAATCCAAGCATTGATTTATTATGTGGCTAACCAATATGTGTAGTCAAGTACAGTATGTGAAAAGGGAAGTTAGCTTTCATCAGGTCTGTTATACGCCACTACACATTTGCAAGTGATTATTTCATTAAATGCTGAAACATAGAAGCCAGAAAAATATATCGGCTTTATTGACCCATTAAAATGATTTGCTGAATTGGCGTCACTCTCCACGATACAGCCATAGAGTGGCAAAGCTACAATGTATTGAACATGAATATGTGACCATGCAGTGTCGGAATGGGAAAGTTTATGTAAGTCTGCGAGGCCTATATGTAAATAAAATCGTCTGACCTTCACATGATGTTTAAAAAACCAGAGGTGAATGGTGATGACAGAATTACTGACACATAAAGTACATAAAATCCTTTTACCATTCGGCGACTCGTTGGATGTCAAATGTCAGGGGACGCTGAGGAAATTTTCTTGGACTTATATGGAATAGCAGAGTGGATTTTTTACAGAATCAAAAAGATAAAACCTTATTTTATATGTATGAGATGCACAGAAAGTGCAGTAAAAAAGAACATATTCATAGTAACACACAAGCATGAATCTTAAAGGGCTTATTTACTTTTATTATGTTTACTGGAGTGTAAAGGTGACTATCTACAGGGCTCGAACATGGTTAAAAAACATATTTAAAAGTTTGGGGTCACTTATCAGGGTCTGATCTGGAACCAGTTACCCGCAATAATGGAGGGATTACTGTAAACAATGCAAACAAGCATACTATCGCAAGCTCTTGCAAATAATGTATTAAAACCACATACATATTTGTAATAAACTAAACTGCAACCAGAAGGGAGATTCCAGCCTATTCCAAACTTTAACAATGGGTCACAGGTCCATTTTTATTGTGTCATCAATTGTCAGAGTGCAATGCTGATCATCACCATCAAACAGGCATCTATACAGACAAAGGGCTTTTTGAGTCATGTTTGTGGCTATAAAAACATTTTCAATACACAGTGTATTTTAATAAGTTTGCCTCCCGGGAAGAAACCGTTTGGGAAATCCCTAGTTTATTTGAGAAATGACTGGCAAAAACTATTTTTGCTAAAATTTAAAAAAAAAAAAAGTGGAAAGCAGACAGAATGAAACCATAAATGTCGGCATCTTTCCCATTAGTCATAGTCATTAACCCCACCACACACACACACACACACACACACACACACAGTGTCCAGATGTGGAGCCTATCCCAGCTGATATTGGGCAAAAGGCCTGGATTTGTAAAACAAGGACAGGTACTGAGGTTAAATAAAATAAACAAATTCCATACATATCACCCTTAACTACTATAGTCAACCTCACTGGGATGGAGGTCTTTTATCACGATTAATTGGTTCCAGACCTGACTGTGATAACTGAACTTCCACGAAGCAGGATTCCTTATTTAGAAATGAAATAGTTCATAGTTTTAGCATAGAAAACCTGTTCACAGGCTTCTAAATATGATTATTAGAGCCCTCCAGACAACCACTAACACCCCTATAGTCGCTTTTACAGTCCTGTTACCCAATTTAGTCGACGGAATGAAAGTAAATAAGACACTCAAGGTTCATTCAAGACATAAATAAGACTCATGCTTGTGTGTTGCTATAAATGTGAGCTTCCTGACCTCACAGGAAGTGAGGTCAGGGGTTCAGAGTTGAGTTTTATCTTGCCTTGGGTTACGACCGTAACAATAGGCTGTTTTTTTTTTCAAATGTGGTGTGTGTGCATGTGTTTACAAAAATAGAGCCCCGAGTGAATACTTGTACAATACTTTCTATGCTTGAAAATGCTCAATGCTTAATTTATGCAGAAAATATGCAACATTTAGTCAGAAATATGAAATATAAGCTTAAATATTGATTAATAATGGACTGTATTCAACAAGAAAAGAGCTTTATTAATATATTTTCGAAAAAGTGTAACAGAGTGAAGCTATGAAATTCAAAATAAAAATTCCAAAATAAAATTTAAATGTTAATGAATGCCTTTACTGTTACTGAAGTGGGTGCATCATGTAACATGTAACATGTAACACACCCCGCTGAGAAGTCCTGAGAGGAAACAGATCAAGCTTTCCATGTCCCTAATGTGGCTCATTTACTCATCTGGTGGTCTCTTGATATGGGTGGCATAAGGACCTTGGGGGGGTGGGGGGGGTCAGGGTATATAGAGGAACTACACGTGAAGACACAACACGCATGAAAGAAAAATAATCCTCCCAAATGAGTGTAACTTTGGGACAGAATATGTGGTAACCTGGGCAAACGGCCAAATCAAACAGCCAAAGGGGGGCAAATGGAGGAAAGTGGAGAGTTGAAATACAGTCTATGGATGGGTAAGGTGTGTGTTTTTTGGGGGGGTTGGGGGGGTGTTTCGTCTATATGGGATTAGCATCTGGTTCCACGGCAACATGGAGCCACCTGTTTAATGGCGCTTAACATAAACACCAACATGCTGTACACGTTCAGTATAGTGCAGAGTGCATTCAGCATCTTTTCTTGCACACACACACACACACACACACACACAGTCCCTTTGGGTACTGTTTTCCAGTGCAATGCTAAGTACTGCCAAGTCACACAGCTTGTACAGCAGGGAGGTCCACAAAGCCAGAGGGAGATGGTACGTGACAAAGTGCAGGCTGATCATGGATGTTTCTATGAGTCCGTTTGGAGGTTCAAACGGGGCCGTGTGACTGATTGCATGAATCTACAATTTACATACTGAATGTATATGATGATGACTGACGTGTTTGTTTTTGTGGGAGGAAAAGGACTCACAGCACACTAACGAGACGGAAGGAACATCTGATATCCATATGTTAATTCGGATCAAACTTCTAAGTCCAGACAGCTAAGTCGAAAAGAAAACAAGAACGACGCAGACAATATTTGTCTTGTCTTTTGTTGACTTGTTAGCGTGTGTGCAGTGTATACGTATGCATGTGTACTTTGCACCAAGAAGAGAAAAGAAGGCACACAAGCTGAATTGGGCATCATCTCAACTTCTAACTCTGAATGTGATTTTTTTTTTTTTTTTACTGTATCTCAGAGGAAATGATTCATTAGGCTGTGGCCCAGTTGGGACGTCTCCGGCATGGAATAGGAAGCAGCCACTCACCCCAGGCTCCTGCTTTTGGAGCGCACACCGAGACGTAAAGATGACGGGAAGCAGTGGTGAAGGCCATGACGAGATGGACGATTTGGAATGAAAAGGGTGGATGCAAAAAGAGAATGAGCTGGAGGAGAGAGGAAGGTTGGCCTGCAGATGGTGGGACAAGGAGAGTGGAAGAGGGAAGGAATCCCTCCCAGACAAGTTTTTCTTTCCTGGAACACCATGGGACATCTCAGCACAGAAGAGAATAATATAACGGAGTCAGTTCCTCCTGCAAACATCCTCGTCTGATGTTTTGTCCAGTTTTTCAATAGTTCTTCAATACCTGGAAATACTTTTGTGGCCTTTTCTGAATGGACTGTAGTTCTTTAGGCAAGTTCCATAATGCTTTTGGCCACAATTAGATATGCAATTCTATACTAACCCTACAGTATATGGGTATATATATTTGGGTTTGTTAGTTCATCCTGTTTCCGTCCTGTGATTTACATGTAATACTGCTATTTGTATTTGTAAAACTAGTGAAGGCCTTTTGCACAACACAATTATATAATATTTTCCAGAAATCCCACTTTTTCTACTGCTTTATTATGAGGTCTATACACCATATATGATATCTGATAAAGAGAGACTTTTTAACACTTTGGTGTTAAAAAGTTCTGACAAAAGTGTTGCTCTAACAAAGTTAGCTGTCAAACATTCTAAAAATAATAATAAGAAACCAAACTGTCATCCTTTAATAAGATCTAATTTCCTGATCTGCACTTGACATCACAGTTTACAATGCCATCGGAAAATGGATATAACAGGAGATAAGAGCATCTGACTTATTACGACTTCATGAGGAATGAGTGGCTTCAACAGGGAGAGGCAAATTGAAGACTGAGGAAGCTGAGGACGGAGTGAGAAGACAAAGATAAGAAAAAGGAGGCCTGGATTAGATATTAAGTCTCATTACTCAATCTCACTCTCTGGGTGTAATAAAAGTGTGAGACTGGCGGAGAGTGAAAATGCCAACAGAAATAGCCCACGGGCATATGGTGAAATGGTGTGTGTGGCATTGTGGGTGTCCATGTCTTCTCAGCGACCTTGTGCCTCAGTGCGAGCTTGTAATAAAGGCAGCACATTCTGAATGAAATAAGTGTCAGTGAACTATTGGTCTGGAAATAGAACAACCACATACCAACCACAGGAGAATGGGCCTCTCTTTTCTCAGCTTCATCTATCATTTTGTAAAACAAAAACAGCATGTGCGTATTTGAGCACATGTAAAGCTACATTTCTATCTAGACAAGAACCATACGAGACATCAAAGTAGTCCAAGGTCGCTGATGCTCCCCAAGATCTTTGATTAGGTTGAGGTCAGGGCAGTCAAATGCTAGGTTCAGGATTCAGTGTAACATTATTAGTAGTGGAGTAGAGTATGTGTTAGTATGTGTTTTCTATAGGCTTCTGATTGGCTAAAATTGATATATATGGTATCTACTGTCTATGCTGAAGGCATTTTCACCCTTGGCCAGAGCTTTCCAAATTGAGTTTGAAGCTCTTTGCAGAGCTAAGGAATCAAATTTGATAACATAATGGACCCTACATGCACCGTCAAGCCCCAAAACCCTGAGATTTTAATCAGCGAGGTACCAGATACCTCAATCGGATTGGGGAAAGGAATATTCCACCCCTGTGAATCCGATTATATGTTGATTAAGGAGGTTATACAAAGGTTACATTCTTTCAGTTTGACCAAATAAACCGAATGCAATTGGAATATTTGGGTCCATGTATACGTGGCGAGTGACACAGGCATTACAGAATCAGACCCGAGATGATGACTTTTCTATTTTGTCCCTCAGAGTAATCAAGACACTTTTCAGACCCGTTGCCTTTTTTGGTGGACACAATGTTAGTAAAAGCAGAATTTTTTAGTAATAGACACAAATTCGCTTGAAGGGGTCACTTTGACCTCAGGACACGCAACTCAGGAAAGCCGATTAAAGGTACGGTGCTGATTGGCACCTGAAGGACTACCATAACCTTCATTGTCCGATGATCCCTTTCCTGCTATGTTGTCCGGGCAAGCAAAGGCCACAGCAATTGAAATGTTCCTGTTTCGCAAACTGTTGACTGTGAGCTAGAGTATTAGAGACTTTTCTGCATCTGGATAATCTGAGACTCCCCAAACAGTATATTTAGCAGACAGTAGTGGTCTTCCTTTGAAGAATCCGCTGATTTATTAATGGAAAACCATGTTGGGCCTTCAGTGGGACAATGTAATGTCTGTTGACGCACAAAATTTAACAGTCCTCATAAATCACCAACACGTCAGGCCTTTTTTCGGGTGGAGAGTTCAGCGGTAGATAACAAGTAACTGAAGAGAGAAATACATGACGTGAAGTGGCTCCTGGAATAATGGCAACACACACTCCTGTACAAGTGTTTAGAAATATTTCAGTGTAAACATCTCTGTGTGAAAGAGGAAACCCGCCTGCTATGCATTAAACAAAGTCAAGCTGTCCCATTGCTGCTGCCAAGCTCATTGTCAGAGTTGTTTCACTAAGAGGAGCCATTCCTCTTGAAGTGAAGCTCCAGTGGAGCAGATTACGTCCTCGCAACTTGTTCATAAACAAAAACCACATGCTGTTGCTTTATAATAAAATCATGACGATGACCACGGGCCTAATGTGAATCATGATGTGTACATCGATGCTGTCATTGCTTTCTAAAAATTAGTCTTCTCTTTCCGACTTCTGTGTCCCCGTACACTTTACTTAAACACGCTCAGCTTTTAGAGTAACTCTAATCAATCTGGTATCCAATGTGAATAAACATTAAATGCTGTTTAACACAGCACACTAACCCTAGATCTTTTTGTACAAAGTATTAAATACACAAGTGTACCACATTAACTCAATTAATCCAGTAACCGTATTTTCCGGATGATAAGTCATATTTTCTTTCACAGTTTGGCTGGTCCTGTGACTTGTAGACAGGTGCGACTTTCATATATACATATCAAAATATATATACAAATCATTAATCTAATTTTAAATACTAATTCATACTGACTGTCAACATTACCGTTGACATCCACAAAAGGGCGCTCTGGTCTGGTGACAACTACTATGTGCTGCTCTAAACTGGAGTTGTTCACAGTCACAACAAAGGGATGAAGTACTCACTGGATTCAATGATATGGAAAAAGATCGGGAGCTCGGTGAACTTACTGACAACTTACTGATAACTTGCTAGTTACTTTTCTTGCTTGCTTGTTATGTAATATTAATTTAGACCATTCAGCCGGCAACAAAAAATGTCTTTATGCTATTATGTAGGTTAACACGGCGGAATCCTATTCCACCTGTTGTTCTGTGTGCTATCCATGTAGATGGATAATTTGCCTTTTGAGAGTAATTGTCTGTATGTTACCTGATCGCTTTTGCAAAAAAAAAAAGTGCAAACTCCCTTTTTTAAAACATGTTTCATAAAGTAATCCCTCATTTAACACGGTTAATTGGTGATCCTGCAAAATAGGATTCCTTATGTGGTCCATTAAATTGGAATTGTATCGACTTTTAACCTTAAAATATGCCGTTGAGACGTTGTGTTGTTCTTAGATGGAAAACATAATTTAAGACTAAGTTTTGCCCACTCTTACAAATGAATTTTAATTCATGTCTACATATGACACTGCTAATGTTTATATATTTTTTCTTATGGGATATTTGCCTGAAATAAATTGAAGTGGATTCTAATGATTTACTCTACCAAATGAGCAGGAAACAGAGACAATGGTTATAATGAAAATGCAGCACATAGGAGACTCAGCCAATCCCTATGGAGATCATGTGTGTTGTTTATTGTTGATAAAAGGCCAATCAATTCTGTTTGTGAGGTCTGAGCAGAGATTATGGGACAAATGTGTGTGAGAGAGTATTGCTCCAGTTTCCTGACATCACTGCTTGTAATCATTTGGATAAAGTGTCCCAGAACAGATGACTGGCACTAAATCTGATGTTATCCAGACGAATGTTTACCTGTTGACAGCATTGTGAACATACATGTGTTGCATTGTGTAACCATCTATCAGGAAAAGTGGCCGCAGAGGGAGAAGAGGGGGGGGGGGGGAAGGAAAAGGAAGCAAACAGTCGGGAAGGAGAAGTTAAGGTTTGCTGGATAATATCATCAGCTGGGAGACACTTTACGTAAAACGTGGGGTGTAATCTGTAAAACAGCAAAGGAAAGGAGGTCGGTGATCTATCTATCCCCTTGCAGCAGAGGCCCTGCAAAGCTCTTCACGGGGGAAACAATAAAGCCACAAGTCCAAGGAGTCTCAAGAAGAAACATATGGCTCCACAATATAGTGATTAATCACAATTAAGGAGATGTAAACCTATACGATACATAACCCTAACACTCCATCTATCAGGGGGCTGACTGGTGTCTCGCATCTCCCGCAGTTTAAATTTGTCAGCTGAATATTGTAGTATCACTCCAACATACACTTACGGTAAATCATTCTTAAATGCACACAGAGCGCTACACGAGCCATTCCCCGTTCGCTCACTGATTAAAGTGATGGCTTTAGCAGGGAGGCTTTTTCACCCACACATATTCGACTAAATCTGTCTGCCACATTCATCACAAAAGGGGTCAGTGGATGTCTGAAGCAGGACAGATTCGGCATTATGAAACATAGTTTGTTTTATTAAGAACATTTGCTCAGACTAAAGTGTCACATGTAACTGTAGCACTGGAAAACAATTATGCGCTATATTAACAAAAGTATTGAGACACACTGTACCCACACTGAGCCATTCGTCTCCTGCTGGTGAGATTCCATCTCGAACCTGCCGGAATGCGCTCACTATGACCATTTGTGACTATTGACTTTTTATATCTCTTTGAATTCTATTTTTGTTTCTATTCTTTCAACTTTGGAAAGACCTGGAAGTGCAACTCTTCATTTTCTACCACTTCCTGGTGACAACCGCATGTGTGTCCCAAAGCTTTCACATCTTTCACACCAGAGAATGACGTTGCAGATGGAGCTGCAACAACAACTGCTAAGCATTTAAAGGCATCCTCAAAAAGCTCAAACAGCTTCCTGTGGACACACCAAGGATGTGCTCCTTTGTCAACAGAGGTCAAAGATGAGGTGACCCATGGAGCTAATAATCAGCAGCAGATGATGCAAAGCAGTGGGAGTCCAGGAAGAGGATCATGTTTATAGAGGGTTACTATGGCAAAGGTGAAGGTGTCTTTTATGTTTTAATGTTTTTTCTTTCCTTTAAGAACCAGAATGTTTCATCATTTCAGTCAGTTATAATGACTAATTCAAGAAAGAGCAATATTCAGGATGACTATGACCTTGGAAGCCAGTAGGTGGCAATCTCCTCAGCTGTGCACAGTACCTGTATAAGGGAGTGAAGGGGTTTCAAATGGCAAGCAGTTGATGCTTTCACCACATCGTTATGTTTGATGCTCTCAGCAGTAAACAGTATTTAATCAATGAAAGCCCTATGGGTATACGTGAAGAAATGAGATGAGTGGGATCTGGTTTGCCCGGCATTAGAATTATTATGGTTCAAATAACTACTCCCCATCATCAACACAGATGCATTTATTATTGATCATATCTGTATCTGCCTGAGTTGTTTGGCTGCAGCCTTTCATTTCCTCCTGTTAGGATGGATCCAGCACCACAGAGGAAATTCATCCATCCCCGAGGAGGATATTACAGATCAGTGGAAGGTAACACAAATAACACAGGTAATAACCTGGGCAAATTAATTCACATTAACATGAATAAGAATGGAGAATGAACAATTCATTATTTGGCTACTAAACAGTATGTGCTTAGTATATGTTTTTACAGTAGTGGTACTTCAGATGGAGAATAACAATAATTGTGAAATAAACTGAATTATACTGAGAGGCAGAACTTGTTTTTTCCGCTCATCTCATCTCATCTCATGCTGTTCTAGTTGGGTCTGTATGCTTCAAAGGTACACAAGCTGCAGGTTCAAAGTGCAAGCAATGTCACAGGGAAAATGTGGACTGGATTTTCAGTGTTGTGGGTGTTCTTTATATCAGTAGTTCTAAACTGGTTTGGCTGCAGGACCTGCCATCACAGCTCTTTGACAAGGGGCGACCAAAATTGCGGAAATGTTTCAACTCAAACTTCTTATATTAAAAAAGGACTGTTTTCCATGGCTGTGATTGGTTGGTGACCCTGGTCTGATAAAACAGAGCATTCATATCTTAATTTCTGATATTTCTATGAATTTTTGATACTGCTATTGTATTGGATTTCATTATATTGAACAAGTGTACCTAATGAAGTGTCCAGTGAATGTAAATAGACCTAAAACCTGGAAGGTACTGAACATACGGATTTGCTTGAAATAAATGCTGTGTTAAAAACACTGTCCATCACATCTGATGACTGTACAGTGGAGGAAAGGCGCGTTGTGATTGGTCCACAGCCGTGGGTGTTTCCGCATTCTGCACAGAGCTGTCAGCAGAAGCGCAACTTGCAAGAGGAGGACTGTCGCGTCTGAGAAGGAACCATCCTTTGGGGAATAGCGGTGTGAATCAGGCGGGAGATATGCCGTACATGCTCATCAGCACGCAGATCAGACTGGTGCGTAAATATATGGCTGCTCTTGTGTGGTGTTGTGTTTTCTCAAGTGAGGGTGGAGCTACAAGTCCCGCTTTTTTCAAGCGGCAAATCAGTGCTGGTCGTCATGTGTATATTATAGCAATGCAAGGGCCTGGGGGGGGGGGGGCAATTTGAAAATGTGTTGAAAGAACAAAATTGGCAATTGCGCCATAAATTACAAATATACCGTATAAACAGCAAATGTTTGTGACCCACAATATGTTATATGTAACCCAATGTAATGCTTCACCAATACTTCCGGTTCCGGGTCGCACGTGGGCTGTAACTGTTTTATAACTACCGTTGGAAAAGTGTTGTTATCTATTGTTACGTGGAGAGTAAACGAGTTTGTGCCACATACCTGGACTCTTGTCGCGCCGCGTGACTTCCGGTTCCGGGTCGCACGAGGGTTGTAACTGTTAGTCGTTAGAAAAATATTGTTGTCTATTGCTAAGTGGAGAGTAAACGAGTTTGTGCCACATACCTGGACCCTTGTCACGCCGTGTGACTTCCGTTTCCGGGTCGCACGAGGGCTGTAACTGTTAGCTTTTAGAAAAGTGTTGTTGTCGATTGTTAAGTAAACGAGTTAGTGAAGACTTGCATAATAACATGCATTCACATTAATTACATCACAAAAAGTCGTTGTAATGAATACTTAATTGTCATATGTTTTTTTTTTTCAATTACCTGCACAACTCAAGCAACATAATTGGTTTGCCTGAGATTTGGATCATCTATTTATAGGTGGTCTACTTATTTGAGGATTAGGATGCGCCCCTGCCAGACACCTGCAGGTGCAACCAAACTTGAGTTACACAACTCACAGGCAACACAGCAAACAAACATGTGCAACAAAGTAAACATGTGTTGTCTTTCAGGAGAATGGGCCAACCAATGTGGGAGACGAGCATTCGGATCCAGCTGTCATGAATTACTTGGGAGCAATGAAAACAACCGTCCTGGGAAACAATTTGTGAGTACTGATTAGCTCTCCGCCATGGTCGCAGGTGGACATTAAAAGGCATCTGTGGCAGGTAATAGTTTGGCACAGCACCTTTTACTGCCCAAGATGACAAATATGTACATCCTGATGTAATTATATTTGGGAGATGCCTCCTCCAACTCAGGGACAATAAAGCCTAATGGCTTATTTCCAAGGCTGCGGTCTTCTGTGCTCCCAGGTGTTATGTAAACGTGCTCACGCAATGCCAAATTTCCATATGGACAAAATAGTGTTACTTTCATTTTGGCAGTAAACATGTCCATTCTGTCATCAGAGCAAAGTCACAAGGAAGGGTAGGACCTCCTATGTGGATAGAAGGAAAAGGCTTTGCACGTTTTGAATAAGCTGGTCAGTTTAATGGGAAACAGACCGGGGACGTGTTGTCATTGGCAACAAGATTCAAACGCTGCTGGGAAATGCATGAAGGTGTGGAGGGAAGTGAAAGAAAAGCAGAATTAGCAAGTGAGAGAGACGGAGACATCCTCTACGGTAGGTTGTAACGCTGTGTGTTTATCTCATGTAGTTCTGAGTACCATGTGGACCAGCCTCCTCGCCTGGTGTTGGACAAGCTGGAGAAGATCGGCTACCGCGTGCTGACAATGACTGGGGTGGGGCAGACGCTCGTGTGGTGCCTTCACAAGGACGTAGAGTGATGATAGACTGTTGCGTAGGGAAATCAATCCTGCATCCTGTCCATTTAGTGACATTTACTTACTGTGATGAGTATATCACATAGTTTTACCATTCATGTGTAATTGAAAACAAGCACTAGTGCTTTATCAGTATTTCTGCAGAAATGTTTACAAATGATTTTTTTGTGTAAAATTTTTATTATTAAACATGTAAAAATGTGAATGAGTAGTTGACTTAATATAGTAGCATGTACAAGATATTTCAATACCCTATTTGGAAAACTGTATAGACTGGGGGAACAGTCATACTGGAACAGAATAAGGCTTTCTTCAAATGACACACACTATTGGCAGGTAATTCGCCAATCAATGAAATTCTCAAAAAAAAAAGAAAAATACATTGCAAAATGTTTAGTCACACTAAACAGGAGGTGCACTTCCTCTCCCTCATTTAAAATGTGTGCCAAGTGGGAACCTTTGGTTCTGTATAGATTCAATACAAATACATGTGTTCTTTACGTCCCTAATATTAGTAGTAGCCCAACCACAGATAATTCAGTCGTTCTCAATTAAATAAGTGTCACTTAAAATTATGTTACACCAGATGACTATACAACCTTCCCATTTATCCAGCCTTGGGACCAGCACCGGAGAGCTCCAATGGCTGGATGTTGAAGCACCGGTCAGCAAATGAAACCACATGAACTGCATGAAAGACAGCAGTTTGTACCACTATGCTTACCCGTACCCGATGCCTTTGCATCTCACTGTCTCACTGCAGGATGAGGATGCAAAGTAAAGAGGCTGACTGCGAGAACCACAAAATGCACAATGATGCATCACATCTGGCCAAAGCTGGCATCCACTGACATCTTCAACAGAGGTAGCGTGAGTAGGTCAGAGAGGAAGAAGATGCCTGGAAGATTATCAAGGTTGCGCTGGTGTTGTTGACAAGAAAGATTGAGTCAACAAGCTCATCCTTACCATCCTGTTTCGCATGAGCACAAAGTGGTGGTGAAGTGCTTTTCTGTAGTTGTATATCCTCTCCTGTCATTTGAACATATTATTTTTGTGTTCCTGCGTTTTGTTCTTGTTGATCACAAAAGTCTACACACAAACAAAGCCATGTGATGAGGGGCTATTGCAGAAGGAGAGGAGGAGCAGATGTCTCCCACCGCATCACGACGTTCCACAGCTGGACATTGTGTAACCAAGCCACAGAGCAGAGATGGGAGTGGCAGGGATGTGGTTCCTAAATAACGCAATATCTGCAGAAAAAGCTACTGCACAGGCTTTCTTAGGCCACAAAACCTTAAAACTAATGAAAAAATATCACTATTTTAAGAAAATTATTATTTTGACATTAGTAGCAAAGGTGTAGAGCTGCACTGCATCATACTAATAGGTACTTCTAAATTATTGAGTCTTTGCCGTTTGCTGTTTTACTGGGCAGAAAAGGCCAGGCCAGGATACAGTCTGCGCTCGTAAAGTTATATTTGTCATCAAATACGCAAACAAGGTGGCTACGACAAAATTTCAATATTTCATCACAGTGAAATTTGAGATACAATCATGTAAAGCATGGCAGACCTCTAGGCCTCTGATGCATGTTCGGTTTTCTCATGTGGGGGCTGCAAGAATTCTGAAAACAAATGTAGAAATTCAACCTTGCGTTCCAAAATTGGCTGGGGGGCTGGATTCGTGGGGGAGAAAAGAATTCCATAGTCACATCGCATGAACTGTGGCTTGGATCTCTAAATATCTCAGCTGCTTTCACTGAATTACTGGACAAGTACAGGACTTGGACATGGCATAGCTACATTAAGGAGTCACAAATAAGTATAGTGTTTCAACAAAGACTAAATTGTATCTAGATGTATAGGTCATTAAATGGTAAGCAACCAATGTATTCACCTTAGGTCAGTCAAATGAATTACAATGCGTGGTCCAGCTTATGGAAACACAGTTATGTAGGCATCAATACAATATGGCTGCAGTATTTACAGGACATTTGGGACCACATGACTTAACCCTTGACCACTCCATTCACTTTTTCACTAAAAGGAGAAACACACGCCACACCATTAAGATGATGGACATGATTTAATTGTTAAAGACTCGATTAGACACATAACAACAAAGCAAATAATGGTCTTATGAAAGTAAACCTTAAAGTAGGTGTTGCGTTTACTGGCCGCGGGATAGTGCCGAGCCAGGTCCTCCAGCGCTAGGATATGGTTTCGTCTTCCTCATCCTCCTTCTGCATTTGTTCGATGAGCCGCTGCCGCTCAGCCGCCTGCCTCATCTTCATCATGACCACGCTTTCATAGTCACGCTCATTGGATAGAGAGCCCTGGAGATGAAAAACAGACACAACAGGTGACGCAGTGTATGAACATATACATATATATATATATATGCTTTCATTATGCCAAGTGTTCCATTATGACAACATCAAATCTTAAGTTGTTTTTAATTAACTGACAGCAACATCACATGTTTCACAACCATTCTGCAGATCCTCACGTCAAGCACCATAACCTTGACCTTCGCAGGCTGGGTGAACATGCGTGAGACACCAGCCTGCAGAGCAAGTATGATCATTTTGATGCCGGAGGTCATTATATCACAAAAACAGGGGCCCGAATTAGGTCTGTGCACGATTGGACTAGAATGGACAAGAGATTCTCCTTGTAGCAGAGGAATCAGCGAGGGCGGCAACTGGCTAATGGCTAGCTAATCAAGCAGAGTGGAACACGAGCCAGACGTCTTACATACACATGTGTATGTGGTCATAGATGCCACGCATAGGAACGCACACACAACATGGCACACAAAAGTGGACTATATAGCAGATGCTTTTAAAAGGATGTAATTACGGTGACTATGTGCACAAATTACTGTCTTTTTAGAGTTCTTAGGCCAAGTACCCTCAGAGAACGCCATTGTTTTGCATGATCATATCCAGATCGTCTGCGAGGCCAAGGAAGTGTCTCTTTAACAAGACATTGTACTGCAGGAGAGATCAAGTGAGCCTGTGCTTGAAAGTCTGGAAGGAAGGAGAGCACGAGTGATCCGAAGAGAGGAGAGGTAGGTTTTGTCAGTGCACTCACAGAGCTAAGGCATCTGGAAAGCATCACGGGGACTCCAGCATCCATGTGCTGAGAAAGAGGGTAAGTGTTGAGGAAAAGGAGAGGGTCGATGAGGGGAAGTTCCCCCCCACTCCCCCCCTCACCATGCGGCCCCTGGATTGAGGAAAGCTGCTATTATCATTCCAGTAATGTGAGCTCAAGCCCTTGTCTGACACGTAACTATGAAATATCACGCAAACGCCATTAGATAGAATAAATAGCTCTTGCATCCTCAAATTAAACAGGACACAAGCAAGTATACAAGCAATCTGGCGGAAATGCTCCTGCCTCTTTGGCAAATGATAGTTCAATTCCACCCCGCCCTCTAATGGTCACTATGGTGATGTGCAAGTCAGAAAACATATGACCTTTTCATTAATTCCGGCGCTTCCTGTTCAGTGTGACACATTTCTTGTAAGGAAGAGGGATGTTTCCTTGCCCAGGGTGCTAACTAACAATGTACATGTTCAGCCAGTGCATCACCCTGTAAACTCAACACTTGCTGTGCACATATACGTGCATCTGAGAGAGTAGGAGACCACAAAACACAAACAAGGGGGCCCTGTGCAAAGTCAAGTGAGGCGGGTACAAGGCCACCGCAGAAAGCTGCATGGCACGCGCACGCACACACACACACACACACACACATACAGTACATGCATAGCAACAAGATGAGAATTAGCTCTGTGACATCAGCACTTGGCGAGGCCACAAAACAGCACACCCCGGATTGACCCCAGGCCAGTAATGACATCATGAATACCTCCGGTGCTGTGAGTCAAAGTGTGCAAACACACACAAACACACACACACATGGAGTCTGACACTACCTCTCAGACACAGCAGGAGGCAGCTCGCCGTGCAGGTGGCCACTGTAGTCCCCCGGCACAAGTTGTCGGATCAGCTGCACATTACACCATTTGGTGGAGTATGTGTTGTGTGACTCGTGTGAGCACCAGTGAGTAAGCATGGAAGCAATCGTGCTGAGAGAACAGAACGACAGAATATTTGGGCAACAAGAAATATGGAAAATACACAAAATATCTTCAACGATTGAGATGTCCTCCAAGTAGTTCTGAACTACTGTGGTGGGTGGTATGTCAACAGGAAATTATAACAGTATATTTAATTTCAACAACATGTTGAAATTATCTCAAGTCAAGCTCAAATGTCTAAAGTCCAATTTGATAACATTTTAAAACAATGACTCCC
Source organism: Doryrhamphus excisus (assembly GCF_037039965.1). Lineage (NCBI taxonomy): Eukaryota > Metazoa > Chordata > Actinopteri > Syngnathiformes > Syngnathidae > Doryrhamphus > Doryrhamphus excisus. Next base: position 15,197,587 of record NC_136370.1, on the reverse strand, counting down.
ACAGGAAATAATTTACACAGAATTCAAAACTTTCACTTTCATAGAAGTGTAGGTTACAACAAAGTAACCACTGTTAATGATAGTATCACCATAGACGTCGTAAATTTAATGTAGTGTTTAATTGTTTTACTATCAGTCCCTAATCTTCCCTTATTTTCTCATGCAAAATATATTTGGAAATCAAAACAAATTATGGTTAGAACTACATTCCCTGGTATCTTTTTTAAACGTGCAAACAATTAAGATTACAAATGTGAAGAAGAGACCTCATGTGTTGAGAGCAAGCTGTCGAACATGGAAGCCAACAGCGTTTAAAAGCCTGTATGAATAGTTTTCCTCACGAATGATCTCTGAAACTGAAACGGCGTGCCAAGGAGTTCAGATTAAACATTACACACTTTATTGTGTCCTAATTCTGCAGCCCAAGAGGTAGTCAAGTTGTATTTGACAATGGATTACTCATGAAAGTCATTAGATACTTTAGACTCTACGTATAGTCACTGAGCCAAGAACAAACATCACAGCAGTAGCTGCCAAGACATGAAATGGCTGACTTGTCTTTGCCTCTAATACACTGGGCTGAATTTAATCACGAAACTATTTGTTTGGTGGCGTGTGTGTGTGTTGACTTTCTTAAACTGTTTGTCTCACTGGGGTATGGATTATATGATTTATAAGATGTGAACCCTTATTTAGAGATTGCATGCACGTTAATGAGTGAACATGCGTCTTGCAAGGTGAACTTAAACAGACAAAGCTCTGGTAGAGGATTAATCATTACTCGTTATGAAACTCTGCAGACATAAAACCCCAAAGGTCTGGTCAATTATAGTGTTATTGTTAGTAAAGAACAAACACTACATAAGGATTAAGCCCCAAATCTACTTCCTGCATTTAACCATTTACATGCACGCCTGAGAACATCTGGTTCCGAAGTAAAAAATTCCAGCACAAGAACGCCTTTGATAAGACAGCGATATTTTGCAGACAAGGTCTTAGTAAATACCTACTGCAGATCGTTCGCTGTAAAGTTACACAAGGCAGATGTTTTAAAAGCATGATGCACAACGTAACTTGGAATCAAGAGATATTAACGTATTCATCATGTCTCAATTATCCCCAAAAAGTGAAGAGCAACCTCGCACAGGTAATTGCTGTTGCGTGCAGACTGCTGATTTTGTAACAATGAGAAGAGTAAAAGGAAAAAGGTACATACATGAAGACCTGTATGCACAGGGTTGTATGCGGTCACAGTACTGGACAGAGGGGAGGACTTTGGACAGAGCTATTTGGAAACTGTTAAAGCAAAGGAAATAAACAGTTGAGAAGAGAAATGGCAGCAGAGGCCTGAACTCCTGCTGCCCTGGCATTTCTCTGTATGATGGATGGGCTCAAGGATCCCAGAATAGCAGGTTGTGGGGGGGGTTTGGCTTCTTTAATATCCACCAATACATCGTTATAAAAGCTAAATTATGTCTTTCACATCCTAGCCTTGCGGGAAAACCTCTCTGATTGCAACAGATTTCCCACTAAAGCAAATATGGCCGTGAGACTGGTAAGAACGCACTCTCAACCTTGGAGATGTGAAAAAGAGGTCAGGCGTTATAAGCAAAGGGAAGAAAAGATGAAATGAAAGTTCCAAACAAACAAACGGGTAGTGTCTGTTTATTCTGGGTTGCCATGTTAACATGGCTCCTTACACAGTTTAATGTGCAGAAAAACTAGCGGAACGTATCCACGCTGCATGTTGTTTACTTGAAATCTCTGCTCTTGATCTAAAGATCGTGATTTAATAATTACTAATGATTTCATGCCAGGAGACACAGCAGTACATTCTCAGCTTACAATTACCAATGACCACCCACTGTTACTGCAAATGTAGTGACTCACACAATATGCACAGTACATGAAATGTACAATAATCATTAATGGCAGGAAGATAGGGAGTCAAGCCCCAATCCCAAATCAACACAGATCATATATACTTTTATTACTTGTTTGTAGCGTGGAATGTTAGAAAAGGCTTGTCAAACAGAGAATAATAGTCAGCAACAGTAGGTATGACAAAAACTGATCCATTTATACCTACTGTCGATAAATGAATCAAGAAGTAATGTGGCGACATTAGTAATGTACCTGACATTACTCACCGCCGATAATTCCGTACAACTTTCTCTGGCTTTCCAAATGGGTCAAACAACGGTGGATGTTTCAGGAATGCGCAATGAGACTGGTCATATTTAACTTCCCCGGTTCTGTGCCACCACTAGAAACTTGTGCATGACTTGCACTCAGCTGCAACATCTTTCTCAAACTTTTTTTATTGCAAATACGGTTAATAACCTGGAAATTAGCATCTTAGTCAGAAAGATTATACCAGGCTGGTCATTGTTTTGTCAACAAAGAAGAGACATCCATTCTGCAACAGACAATGCACTGAAATGGCTGTTGGTTCACGTCATTAATTCTGAATTATTTGTCTTATTTTATCTGTTTACTGATTTTTACTTCCCAGGCCATGCAGTGGGTAGGTTAAGTTGTGTGTCACATACTATTTGTTGACTTGTGTGAGGATCATTGCATGTGAAAAGCTACTTAAACCATCGAAAGGTTGTCTCAGATTGACTGACTCTGACTACTTCCAATTCATGTTTCCAGCTTGTATATTAAAAGTTTAAATTAAATACTTGGGAAGTAACTGATGGGCCGGATTCATACACCTGTGTGGCCCCTGGGCCATAGTTTGCCCACCCCTGCTAAACAGTATCAACATACAGTATTATTTGTGTTGTCTCACCATTCATTATCGAGCCCATTCATCTCCTCACTATGTCAGCCCTGGCCCAACTTGACAGAGTTGATTAGAGGCCACTGTTAGTTTTGTCTCGCATTGTTGAGCCTCAAACTAAGGTTCAATAAGTCACACCGGGATTTTTGACCACAGTATGTCATGTGACCGTCTTGCTACAGTGTCTGCATATCCTCGTTGTGGAGTTTCATTTGAAGCTTTTTCAAACAACATTTCAGTCTTGAGTCATCACACAGGAGACAGGCACTGATGACAAATGCTCACAGGGTTGTGTCTCATCTAAAATGGAATAAAATGAGATTAGGAGGGATAACTACAAGGACAAAAATGAAATTGTTTGAGAGAAAACCGGGCAATTACTCTGCTGAAGTGAACTGCTCTATTTTAAGCAGAGAAAATTGTTTGTCTAGTCATGAGCTTATCATACATTGGAGTAATTCGTGAAAGTTACCACAGACTTCTGCTTGTTGCCACCAAATCATGTTTCTTATGTGGCAGACGTAGAAACATTCAAGTCCATACGGTAGGAGGAGAACACACTAAAGAGCCAAAAGAAAATCCAGCAAAGCCTCAGTTTGGGCTTCTTGCACCAGTCAAAGCAATATCTGGAAACAGTTTTTATCCTGTGACAACAAAAATACGCAGCATCCCAGATTTCAGACCCAACATAGTTGCATCAACCACACTGGCCGCTATGGTAAAAAGGCTTATGCAGAAACCCAGTCAGGGCTAAAGGCATCGGCCCAGGAGATACATAGCATGACAACAAACCTAACAGACTAAACCCATCCTTACTGAGACGGGGGCCATGTGATCTCGTTCCAAAATACCTCAAATAACACCAGCTCTTCGGCCTGATTGCAGACGGGAGCATGAAAGCAGTTCTGCGGTTGTAGGTTGATGAAGAGAATTCAGTGGGGAGGGGTTGATCCTTAAAAGGGAGACTTTCATAAATGTTTTGTTTCACTCTTAAGTAAATGTTATGTTAATTTCATTTGCGTGAGTAATTGCATGTGGCGTTCTGGCATCAGTGTGAGTTGTGAGAGAATACAGTTTATGGTTTTTTTGATCAATGTGAAAGACACCACTTGTCCGTCCGTCTCCTTTACACCGTGTATGTGTCATTTTAGTGACCAACTGCATATGAATTAATTCCTGGTTTTGCAAACAGGCTGAGTGGTAACCTCGAATCAATCAATTGACTAAAAAATGTGAACTGAAAAAATGCTGAAAAGGCATTTGAACCAAAGTTGCAATTGCTGCCAGTAACAACTTAACCAAGGCTTTTACCCTGTCATTTAGGCAACAGGGTAAGGTTGTTATTTAGATACAAGTTCCATTCCTGTATCAGTATAACATTCCAAAGACAGGAGACATGACAACTGCAAGTGCAACCAGTTATCTCTTGCTCATATTTCTCTTGTGCAACCCTCGTCGCCTGAACACGCTTGTCTGTGTGCAATACTGTGGATTACACAGGGAAGCGAGAGGCCTCCGGTCAGGCAGAAGGGCCTGTAGAGTGGTAAGACTTAGGGGCTTTAGACAAGCCAACAGCAGTCAGGAAATCATGAAATCAGCAGAGCAGGGGGACAATGACATGGAGATTAGAGATCAGTTAACCCCCTCCTTTGCGTAGCTGGCCTCTTTGCTCACTCACCATGACTTCCTGCTTTTTACAAAGGCGCGTGCACACGCTATGACACTCTGAAAAACAACTTTTTGTTGTACTCGAATGCAACCACTCTCACACTTTCCCTCTCAAACACACTATGCGCCGGGCAGCGGTTGTGTACTTCTGGCTATCTCAGGATCTGTAACATCATGAGTATTCTCAAGGCTGCGGCCACTCCCTCCCACAGGTAACGGGAGCAGCCAAGTATCCGACAGGACTTGCGTTGACACTCGTGACTAAAGAACCAAACCACACCGCAATCTGGATGATATCATCTGACGGCTGGCAACCAACCTCGAACGGGATGAGCGTAAAGTGAAGTCACAAATACCCTTTTTTAAAAAAAAACACCTTTACCTGGAGGCTTCGAAACGCTCGGACTCTGACCTCACATGGTTTATCTCTCATGACGTCAAAGACTTTCAACTGCAACACCTGGAGAGTTCCACAGTGAAAATGGAAATTGGCACAGGGGAGCAGTAGGGAAGAAAAGATGAAAGCTGAAACGGATTAAAAAAACAAAAAGGTAAACGCACATCTTCAAGATCTCAATGCAAACACTGAGTTGTGTCACTGAGGAAAAACCCATTTTATCAAGATTGTATTTATTTCCCAAGGCTGTGCACTGAGGTCTTGGAACAAGCCTTGTCATGTTAGAGAATAGCTTGTTTGAGTTCAGGCGCAGCCAAGTTTCATGACAGACACTAGTGTGCAAGCGTGGAAGTCAAATATCCAGCACTTGCTTGGCAACATAGGTAAGAATTAATCTATTTTTTCAGGTCTATTTTTAATGATACAACTACAAGGCACCCCTAAGAAAGGGAAAGAAAGCCTTTTCATAATTTGCTTTTGAATGTTGGTTAATGTTTTCAAGGGTTAGATTACGCATCTCAAAGGTAGATCATTTATGGGAGCATTTGGAGTGTTTTTTGGCCAATCTGCTTTAATGGGCTTCTCTAATTTAAACTTGGCAATAGCCAGTGTTTCCTGGACAGAAATTTATGGCTGAAACCCTGAGTCTCCTCCTTGGCCAAACTGACATGTTGTGGTAGGAATGCTGCCGTGTCCGTGCACTCCAATCTCCCGCTGCTACTAAAGTGCCGATAAAACGTTTACGGGCCAACAAAACCTGTTTGCTGTAGTGGCTTACAAATTTACAAAGTGAGTGTTTCAAGTCACGAACACAGGTCTAATGTGGCCAAAGCTGTTTGGGAGACGGTAAAATCACAGACCCTGAGATGATTATCTAATGCACATGCCAGTGTTGGTCCGCTCAGTTTGGTTTTCCTCAGTCATTATTTTTCTTTCAACATTTTCTTTACTGCTGTATGCTGTATTGTGACCAACTTCTTATTTTTCATGTAAAAAAAAGCATTACAAAATGCATTTTGAAAACAGTTTAGATTATTCATATAGAAAACAATATTTTAATGATTGTGTTGTGTCCGAAATCTCACATCACAGTTAAGCTTCCAAATGAAAAAAAATCCTGAGAACAACAAAAAGAATATTGAATTATAGCTAATATTACAGGAAAACAACTCCACCAGCACGCAAGATACGGTACTAAAATGTGTTGCTGCTCTTACCGGAAGACACACAATAGACTACACCTGCTTTTATAGGAAAAACATTTGAAAAGTAAATATTTAAACATTACAACTTCAAAGCATGCTTAGAATACACCACAGCTGCCAAACACTGAATTTGATTAACCCAAATTAAGTAAAGCAGGTGCAAGCTCTAAACAAAGGTTGCCAATTGATTTTGAGCCAACTGACACCGACCAGTCTCACATGATGATGAGCACAGAAGTTATCTAAAACAGACTGTTTATTGTTTGTCTAAACGACAGAACATATTAAATGTGCATTATAATTCATGCTTATGTTTTTTTTTGTTGCAGATGGCAGTGGTTTACCATTTAAATGTTCAATGTTGAACAAAGACGGACATACAAAAGGGTTGGAGGACTTCTGAGATCACCTCAATCAGGCATACAAAACATTTACTTCTTCATTAAGTGAAGTCAAGATGCCACTTAGAGCATCCTTACACAGAAAGCCAACCTCTGGTCGTTGGTCAAGCAGACACTCAAAGCGCAGAGAGGTTCTCTCCGTCAACATGATCAGTCTACCATTGGCTGATTTCCGCCATATTTCACATATTGGAAATGACGCCCACAGGGACAGCTTTGGAGACCTATCCTTCCTAAAAATGGGCCACAATCTCCTTCTACAAAGCTCCCAAAGTGAGCAAAATCTCTTCTTGGCCTGCTCTCCCCCACCAAAGCCCCCTCGTCTGAATATAGAGGCAGAGGGATCAGAGAGCCCGGACTGGTCTGTGGGCCACCAGGACAACATCGGCCAGAAAAGGAAGAAATGCAGCTCAATGCCACTGCTGGACAGCGAAGTGGGTGAGGAAGGAAAGTTTGAAATGGGGGACGGAAGCCAAAAAGGAAAGAACATTGCAACCAATCAGTCCTACAGTGCTGGATGGGACAACCTGAGTTCAGACATGGATGGAGACGCCATTGTGACCGCTGACAAAATTGAAGGGCAACAGAAAGAGGAAGACAATGGCTTTTCCTTTAGCCTCGACCTGGGTCCTTCTATCTTGGATGATGTTCTGCAGGTGATGGACAAACTACAACAATGAATACAATGGATAGCAGTACAAGGACAAAATATACTATGAAACCCTAGCCCAACCATACCATAAAGCATTTCAAATCAGCAATTATCTCTGTTCACATGTCAACAGATGTCACTATTGAGCACAGCAGATTTGTGGATCCAATGGAATTTTGCTTGATATTTCCCTATCTGACATTATTGATTGAATGTTCCTGTACTTTCTTTTATTGTACTTCTATTGTTATTCCCCCAAACCACACTGTACAATACTTGACGGCTGTTAAGGCTTAAGTAGTGTAGCGTTTAAGAAATGAAAAGTTGCGGGTGGAGTCCAAGGTCCTCGAGCTGTGATATCTTGGCTCTTGGCCTGCTTGCCAATCTGTTGTGTGCAGAGGGCAATTTCTCCTCCGCACGCATCTCAGAGGCCCCACTTAAAAGTACACCAAGGTACCCCCCATCTCTCATTCCTAACAATGTAGTGAAAACAAACACTAAGCTCTGCTTCCAATAAAAGCCAGTGGTGGCAGGTTTCCCTGTAGACCAAGCCAGGCCACAGGTCCAAGACCATAGAAGAGGGGGGAGAAAATAGAGTGCTGGCTGTTTTCTTAGCTGCAAAGTCCAAAGTATTGGTGAATGGCACACGAGAAGGAAAGTGGTAAATGGTAAAGTGATACTTCCACATATGCAGGGGGTGTCGAGGGAAGTGGACCAGAGATATCATTTACAACTGCAAAATCTTGATGAGGATTTAAACACAACCTTCTGACCAAACAAACCAATATGTGAAAAATATATGATTATAGATCACACTATACACACACTGTTGCCCACATGCGAAGGGAAGAGCACAAATGGAATGAAGAAGAGAAGATAGAGCCAGAGTCAGTTTCTTAGCATACAGTTCCAAGGAAAGCTCTGGGGTAAAACCACAATAAGCCACATACCAAAGTGCCACACGGGTCATTTACGAACCACAAGTGTCCTGCTGCTAGGAAAAAGACTTAGAATTGTATGCATGTCCAACAGAAACAGTAGTGTTGTGGGCAAGTCTGCACTGTATCGGTTTGGATCACTCCTGAGTTAAACTGGGTATCATTGTTCCTGATTCTTTTATTCTAAGTGAGAAAAACAGATTGTGAAACATTTTTTGTTAAAAAATGTACTGTTTTGTATTTTGGAGCAGTAAAAAAATGCATATTTCAAATACCAAGACTTATGGTTTTATGGATAAACTACTGTTGTCAACATTTAAAACGGCGGTCTTTGATGGCTCGGAATTTATCTTAAGATTTTTTAAAAGAAGCCTTGTGAAGAAATGAGTCTTTAGTCCAGGGATTGGGAACCTTTTTGGCTAAGAGAAGCATAAAAACCACATATTTAAAAAAAAAAAAATATTGCCATTTCCATGTATGTATTTTTTATGTTAAGAAATGTCTGAGTCGGATGCAGTCATCAAAAAAGCCACATCTGGCTCCCAAGTCCTCCTGCTTTAGCCCCTACCCATAAACTACCATCGGTTGAGGTGGAACTGCATGTGTGTATAAGGGTATTCCGCAATACGGTGATTGCAGTCTAGTTTGACCCTTGACCCTTGATTAAAAAAACAATTGTCTGTCTGACAAGTATGGCACTGACATCATCACACATCTAGCAAGGATTCTGATTATCTGAATGCTTGATTTTACGGCTCTGGGGCTGCTATTTTGCGAGATCTGTGCGTTTGTGTGTGAAAGAGTTTTTTTGTCTGACAACCACTTTTAAACTGGACATTTTAAGAAGCAGACTAAAATTGAACAGGCATGTCAAGAAGGGTTCTGTGTCGTTACAAATAAGGTACTGCAGTAAGCACAACTTGCAGCAGGCTTGAATTACTGTTGGAGAAAGGACAATGGCACCAACTACAGCTCAAGAATTGGTCAGCCACATGATTGACGGGAGAAGAGAGGGTCAAGGTTTGCAGTACAGTTATCACATCTGGTACTGCTTCTCCCCATCCAAATACATTATCTAAACTTGCTGTCACACAGACTACCAAAAGCACTACCATCCCTCTCTCACATAATTCTTCTGATTTATTAATTCTGTCAGTGACTAACTAAACACTAAAAATATTGTTTTGCTCAATGAAGGATGTGTCCTTCTATTTTAATTACATCTCCCAGAACAATGCAATGCTACTGGGTATTGCTGGGTTTCCACATACGCATGGGCGTTTTGTGAAAGTGATATGGTTTAAGATGTCTGTCAAGTCGTGTCACAACATTTTTTCAGAGCAAAACAATCCAAAACAGCTATGCCTTGTCACAATCACAAAGAACAGGCTGTAACAGCCATTTTTACATCTTGAGCATCCTAAAAACAACACCAAATCTTTCAAAGTCTACTGAAAAAAATGCAAACATCTATTTATATTTCACACTAATCTAAACCAGTGCTTTCTTTCTATAAACTGGGACTTTGTTTATTGAGGGCCGTAGTATATACAATATATTGACAGAATGCAGTGTAAAGGAAACACGAGCAATATATTCCAAAACAATGTGAAGCAACATGGTGGACATGCTGTACTGAAAACACATTATGTAACACAAGGTTGGAGCATAATGTTTTATAGAAAATGTTTTCATGAAAAAGCTTTTGACTGCATTACACGACATCCAAACAAAATCATAATAAATTCTTGTTGGATTTCCTGATCTCGCTATAAAACCCTGGAACACAATAATAGCAACATCGCTAAGAGGGTAAATTGCTGTTGTACTTAGATTTCTTTCTAAAATTAAACAATCCCTATTGCATACTTCCAGAATTTGAAAATATCCCTTTTTCCTGAAGGCCATGAGGTGAATCAACTGTCCACCACTTAAGCCTTACCAACACTGCACTCTAAAACATTGACTGATTTCCACTGTGCACTTCACTTGTATCACTTGTGTAAGGTCAGCTTGTCTCATGCACCTGATGCCTTACATAAAATCTATTTCCTTCATACTTTAGGGGCTAATTTGGGTGGAAGTGCCATTTTCAAGCACTAGCAATTTGACAAGCTGGAAAAACAATCCCAGAGAGGTTGAAATGCTGCATCTGGTTTGTGTCATGACAAGTCGGCAATGCCTCTGCAGTTCTACAGGGAAGAATCAAGCACGGACATGTGCAACCGTAAATCTTTCGCGATAGTGGATGACACAATACATCCCTAATCAAAATATATTGCAGACACTGCTGCGCAAACATTACTTTTGGATAAGGTACACAGTTTGATCAGTGTGATATTGTATTAAAATGATTTAAGTAAGATGCATTAAAAAATTTCACAGAATTCTGATGATATAAAATACTTATTATCACAATTACTGATTAAAAGAGACAAACGCAAAACACATTTACTGATTTAAATCATGACAATAAGAAGATTTACATATAAGTTGGAAATGTTCCCCTTTCAATATTTTCATATATTTAATATCCATGGTAACATAAACTTGGTGACAGCCGCCTGTTTGAGTCTTATCTGATTTCTGGAAAAGCACAACCATGACAGCAGCAGGCAGCAGATGTGTGTGTGCAAGCATTGGGACACTCCAGTGCACAACTCCGGAGACTAAGTTACATTAATCATTAAAAAGCCTCTTGATGCTAAGGCAGGGTAGTCAAGGGAAATGTGCAGTCCCCACTCTTTTAGGTCCCATCATTGGACCCCGAGTCATTACGGGTAGAGCAGAACAGTAACTGACAGTGGTGCTGAAGTCCTGTGTGTGTGTGTGTGTGTGTGTGTGTGTGTGTGTGTGTGTGTGTGTGTGAGTGTGCACGTTCCCTGTAGAGAGTCCTACATTTGGACTGATGAGGTTAGAGAAGCCATTCCTCACCGGAGATTCCCTTTGTGTGTTTGCAGCTGGCTGATGTAAAGGGATGATGGTGGGATAAATAACAAGAGAGCGATATGATTGTTTGATTTCAGATATATCCAATGAGATGGGTCCTCTAAGGTTTGGACCACTGACCTTAAACCAGATGTGGATCAACATTATGTCATGTAGGGCCTCCTTAGTGAGAATACGTCTCAGAGAGAACTAATGTGAAAATCCCCCGACCACGGTTGTTTTCAGTCTCAGGAGCAGAGTTAAAATGTATGACACAATCAGCTTCAGATATCAGTAAGGCAAACTAGGTTACTATAATAACATTTAAAAAGATTAGTCTAACAATTCCCAGTGTGCAGCCTGAGTAGTATTGGGATTCAGTCTAAATCTCTCAGCAAGCGGGGGTTTGAGGGGTGAAACTCAGTTTGTTAACTCTGGAGATACACAGACATGTTACGTACTTGGTGTGTGCAGGTAAGAGTTGATGCGGTAAGAAAGATGTATAAAGATTGCATATTTCCTCTCTCATCTCCACTGATTGAAATAATCCAAAATACGGTTTGGGGATTCAGGGGCTATATGCAGGGGCCCGGTGCTACCATTTAAATTTGTGTGCCAAGTAATTATAAGCACAGTGCACCCTCTGGGTTACTTGGCAGAGAGCAACATTCCTGGGCCCTTCAGGTCAGCACCACTAATGACCAGCGGACCCAAAGGCTTCAAACCAATACTGGCCCAAAGCCTCTGTACTTCAAAGCAAATAAACGGAGGATCACTTCACCAAACAAATTGTTCCAGACCAGGCAAGAGGAGCACAAGGCTGGCTGGCTGTACTCTTTGCTCCATTGATACAAAAATAAAACCACAGGGGTTACATAGCGCTTTTTTTGCGGGACAGTGTTTAGGAAATGGGGTTTGTGTTGGAAGCTGTATGCATGGGAAGATATTTGTAATAAAAACTGGTGTGCATCATAAGAAGTGGAGAGAATTCTGAACATCTTTAGGTTACTACCTGTGCAGACATGAAGTGAGAAGCAGGGGCAACTTCCGGTTGTCCCTCAAGCCACGAAATCTTCAATGGGTTTTCACTCCGGCCACTTTCATTCTTCACTGCCAGCTCCTAGATATATAAATACAGCATAACCGTACATGTTGATGTCGTGGCGGGGTGGGAAATACTATGTTGTGGCTTCCATGAATAAGACAAGGTAAAAGATGCAACAATAAAGAACACACTGGATAATTGATAATTGTCTGGACTGTACGAGGACTTCAGTAACAAAATGGAATGTAACCACCCCAAATCAAGACTGGAATTTGAAGATAGACAGAGGCAACAGATGTGTCATAGATACCGAGCGACTGGCAGACATGTTGTATGGGTAAAACCACATGTTGTGGTCAGGAAGCAACAAAAAAAAAGTACATGTCAACAAACGGTCTGTGTATACAGACAGCGTGGAGCAACGAGTAAAGCCCTATTGCAAAGAAATAAATCCCTTGCAAGAACTTAACTTTCGAGGCTCCAGACTGCGACTAAATGGTTGCATATTGTGAATAAAATTTGAGACATTACAAGTTTTTTGATGCTAGGGACACAAACAAATATCAGTAATACAGCAAAAATGAGAGGAAATGTGAATTTACTCCGCAAGTCGATTTTACCATCCGCCCCTAAATTTTTGCTTGTGCTCCTCAAAGCTTAAGTTAGGGGCCGCTGTGCTCCTGGAGCGCTGAGTTGTACAGACATTTAGGAATCCGAGTCCAAGTGACTTTTTGCAAATGTGTGCATCAGATGAAATAAATACAAACTGTCAGAAGAAATGTTTGGTACTCACAGCTGCCCTCACAGTTGCAAACTCCACCACAGCGCTTCCTCTCTTCTTACTTGATATAATCACATTCAGAACATCTCCGTACTACAAATGAGCAAAGAAGGAAAGAGAGGAGCAGATAAAAGTACAGTAAATTCATATTTCTTTTCAGGTCTTTATATATTCTCATTGGGAATAGACTGAATGAAATTAAATCAATTGTCTATTATCCACTGTCACTAAACAGTGGTCAAAAATAAGTCCATCCATCCATCGGCCAGATCTGAGCCAAAAGCAAAGGCTTGGTAGTGCAGTGAAGAAAGAAGTTGACCTTTTAGAATTGACTATGAAAATGCAGCTTTGTGGGAAATGTGAATGTCTAGGAATGTACAGTAAAAGTTCCAGAGTAAACCAACTGTGACAAAAGAAACTCTTTTATGGGGGCGAGTACTGAACACAACATCCTCATACCCTTGAATAAAAGAAAACAATGAAGAGGTATTATTTTAAGCAGCACAAGGACACGAACGTAAACACAAGTCTTCAACGTACCCTAGTCGTTTTCCCACACACCAGTGACTATTTCTCTGACTTGAAACATTTACGGCAACTCATTACAGCTTGCCATGTCAAACAAAACTATTTTTTAATGAACTCCAAAAAAAGGCATTTCCACAGTCTTAACTCAAACACAGCCCTCCCACCTGATTTCCTATCCAGTGCATACCAAGGAGAATTTCAAACGCATTAAAGGCGTATCATGACGTCAGTGACACTTGCCCGATTCTCATTTCAGGCCGGCCTTTGCCCACAGATAGCTCATGAGAGGGAAGAAAGAATAGGGTGGTGCATGAGTTGCATGAGAAGAGCACATTTCCTCATAGCTCCCTTGGCACTGTTTAATCACCTGGTAAGAGGAGCACGAACAATGCCGTGCGTGTCTTTAAAAGGCAGAGCTCCAGACTGTGACTAAATGGTTGCATTTTGCAACTCAAATATGTAACATTGGAAGTGAATTTTTCATCTACTCGCGCAAGTATGTGTTCCGTATTTAGCATGGATGTCAATTATTACCATGAGAATATAAATAGTCTGTCTATGTTTACACATTTTGCCTGTCTCTTTGTCGGCAGATTTAATTTAATTATTATTTAATATGTTTTTGTTGCTGACAAACTTGTGCTCCACACGCCAATACACGATGAACGCATTTTAAAGTCAGTAAACTATAGATTGTATATGTGAAGGTCTGTTTTTGTTGAGGTAACTGATTCGATAAAAGAGTTTCAATCAATAAGTGGACATCTGCGTTGCTTCAATGTCTCTCATCAGTGACTTTTGCTAACTTTTGCTTTTGGTTTGTCAAAGCCCAACACTTTCATTTCTTTCCGTAAACATTTCTTATGAAAAGAGAAACCACCGTCCTGCCCCATCTTTCATGGAATTTGTTATCTGTCAATACCTTTTGTAGAAGTTTAAAAATGAACTCTTGACAGTAGCCTCCATTTGTCTCATCGTCTTTTTTACACTTCCACTTCAGCTAAAAAGAAAAAGGGAAAAAATGACATGTTAGTCAGGAATGAATTGTAGAATTTAAAAACAGGTGTGATGATAGCTCGTGATCAAGAGCTGTAGGGGATATGTACTGTCCATCCATGGTATTAAGGTGAAGCGTTTGAATTACAAAGCAATTCAAAATTTGATGTTAGTCTGAATGTTGTCTTACTCTCTGGAGAAATATTGTCCCTGTATTTTTTTATTCCATTGCATTCCAAATAACTGCATGATTCCTGCAATATTACATGATGTTGTTTTAGAGATTGGCCAACCTTTCTCTATAAAAGAGTAGCTTCAGCAAAAAGCTTGCAACATGGCCACAACAACCAGTATGAGTTCCCATGCCGCGCTGCTAAAAACAGCTCTTGTGCAACCTCTCTCCGATCAATCAAAAAAGGATTATGGCCCAGCAAATATCACACAAACATAAAACAGTATTATTAATGGCAAGCACAAAGTGTTGATTCTGATCCAGCTCCCTGCTTGCTGTCAAAGAAGAAACAGAATTTCTGGGAATTTGCATGTTTATGTAGCCTCTTTTAGCCACAATAATGGTGCAAGTGAAATGCTGAGTATTTGCTTGATGTGATGTCTAAGGTTTCAGCTGAAAAATCTCTTGATTCTAAATAAAATAAAATTGAGACATGACTTGGAATGTGAAATTAAAAATAAACACCACATTACAAAACATGGCATATCAGATGATATGTGGCCAGAGGAATGTTGCCCATCAATACAATTCATAATGTAAATAATAGAAATATAGAAATAAAGCTCAAAATGCCTGAAACACAATTTACTAATGCTTGGTGTCCCTGAACATGTCTCCTGACAATGTCTTCCAAGGGACTGTGTGACAAAAAAATAAAAAATAAAAAAATAAAAATGTTAAGGAATCTCCCACCTGCACTGGACAGCTGTTAAACTTTAAACCACATTTAATGTTTAAAAAATATTAGCTAACATCCCCAGTGTCCATTAACAACCTAGACCAGGGGTCTCAAACTTAACTTTGCTGCTGGAGGTAGAGTCTGGGTCAAGCAAAAAAAAAATGTTTCATGTATCTAAAAAAAAAAAAGGACAACTGATCCAATCTTCTCAATATTTGGTAACAATAATTCAGATTATGAAGGGCTTGTCCAGAACTTAGGCTTCTCTTGTCTACTCTTTGGTGCCAGAGACCTGGCCATGTTTCCTCCTTTCCAGCATGCCTTGTGGCACTTTTTTTGTAAAACATTGCTTAGTTATTGCTAAGTTATTGTGTTAGTGTAGGTTTTAACAGTTAACATACTGCAGGTGTTTATTATTCCTTACAGTAGTAGTTTCCCTATGTGTGGTTACATGTTGTGCTGTTATTTTTGTGTTTGCACTATCATTGTAGTTAGTGTTCCGTCTCGTGACGATGCTGTTCATTTCACTCTGAGTCAAGGTCACTCCAAGTTCAGTGTTGGATATGACTTGCTCTATTAAACAGCCCTCTCCTTTAATCAAACTGAAGTGCCTCTGACCACCTCAAGTTTACCACAATATATAAATGATATTAATATAAAATGCACAGAAATATGGTCCCAGGCCGCAAGTTTCAGACCCATGTTCAAGGCTACCGGGATTAAATATTATAAACCCTGTTGTGAAACGGCTCGAATGATCTTAAATGAATGTGAAATGTGTCTCTCTTCCCTTTCTCATCTCTGACTGCTACCTGCACAGATTTACCTTCAGTTTTGGGGTGATGTTGCTCCTGGAACACCTCTCTCCACCAAAGTCTGAAAAACAGGAAGAGAGATGAGTTGATGACGTTAAAGATAGAGAAACTGCTTTATTGATGCAGCCATGGATACGTGCATATGGATAGACATTTAATTTTGGCTGTCACACGGCGATTGCAACAAACTTGTGATCTACAGCGTGCCTCTTGAGAGGGAGTACTGCTCCAGACTTTGGGGGGCCTGACTGCGTGCAAGTTTAAGATGTGCTGACTATGCATGAGTAATTGCCCGGCCACAAAAAGAGGTCTAATCTTGAGCCAACACCCCCAACTTCCCTTACCTTCACATCCATAGCATTGATTTACTGAACTATTTTTCCCTTATGTCTCCAACATAGAAACACTGGGGGGTCATGCAAAAATATGATCATGAGGTCAGGTTTGATGTTTGAGTTGTGTGCGTGGGTGTGTGAGTGATGTTTGGCATTCCTATATAAACATGCCAAGATGTCTTGCTGCCAAGAAAATAAAAGTCCTCTATTCCTGCATGTTGCGGGCAAAATTTCCCATATACATTTAGTTATTGTGTTTTGTGTGACTAATATCTGGTAAACCACGGGCTGCCTGAAGAAAACTGACAGCTGGACTGACAGTTTGATTATAAAGGGTCACTCATATGAGAGGTAAAACAATGTTGCTACTGGGAACTCATGCAGGCAAGAAGGAACCTCATGGTGCTGTGCTGGTTAACCCGCAAACAAGCATGCGGGTTATAAATTGAAAATGGAAGTACTTCTCTGAGTGTAGTCGGAGTTCTGCTGTGTTTCTCTTTCTTTTTGGATCTGCTCCCTGATGAGCCTCTGTTCTTCTTCAAGTTGTCTGGAGCCCTCCTCCCTCAAACGAGCTATCTGGTGGAAAAAGACACACAATACAGAAATGTAAAAACTTGGAGTAGTGAGAAAATATTAATCTTCCGTCGTCATTTAACAACAGTATTTATGAATGTTTGTACCACAATTTTTCAAAAATTCCAAAGGAATGGAGAAAAATGCCACAATATAAGAACAAAAGTTGTTTTGCAGGTCCCTGTCATGTCCCCCAGATGTAAACAATCAAATCAGCTTTGCAATGTATCAAAACAAAAATATGGCTGAGAAGGCAAACACAAGATTTGCATGCACACCAAGATGTCAGGGCCTCTGAAAACACAAGTTACGTATATATGAGACTAAAAATAGAGCAGTGCCCCCTACTGGTGATACCTAGTGGTATCTTTTTACATAAGGCAAAAAGCCATTCATTCATTTATTTTCTACTTATCCTCACGAGGGTCGCGTGGATGCTGGTCTATCCCAGCTGTCTTCACCTGTCTTGGTCGCCAGCCAATCACAGAGCACATATAGACAAACAACCATTGACACCACACTCACATTCATACCTATGGACAATTTGGAGTCGCCAATTAACCTAGGATGCATATATTTGTAATGTGGGAGGAGTCCCCAGAGAAAACCCACATAAACCCACGGAGAACATGCAAACTCCACAAAGAGATGGCCAAGAGTGGAACTGAACTTGAGTCTCCAAGCTGTGAGGCCTGCGTGCTAACCACTCGTCAAAAATCCATATAACACCATATGCTAGGAATCAACCTCAAAACACGTATACCGGTTTCTTTTATCTCTGAATCTGAGCAAAGTCACATCATGCAGCATCACCTGGTGATGACATAGCTTTCACCTCCATAAAAATGGAGAACGTGACCAAAAAACAAAATAAATAGCACTTGGGTAAGCACCAGACTGATCTTTAATACGTATATTAAAATACCTTGTTACCTTGGGAAACGCCTGAGGTCTGGTCGTTAAGGCCTCTATATTCGCTCTGTTCTAGATACTTCTCTCACCTCTTCTTCGAGTGTTCTTGTGATTTGCACTTCATCTTGGGTTTGAGCCTCTGCTTGTCGTTCTCTTGCTTCAAGGTCTGTCAAGAGCCAATTGAAGGAAGGAAGTTAGATGGTTCTACACATAAACATAATAGAACATTCATATTACTTGAAGACAAATTGTGGGTAATTAACCCCACTCAAATCAGTCGTAAAGTTCAAGTAGGTTCTCAACATGGGGAACTCACCGAGCTTAATCTTCTTTCTTTTGTCATCAAGTTTGCGGTTTCGTTCCTCCGCTTGTTTTTTGGCAGCGCAAATCTTGTCATAGGCGGCCTAAAAACAGCATCATAAATGTCAGGATATGTGCATCAGCGCTCGTGTGTATATCATGATTTGTACAAGAGGTCACAGTGAACTTACCTTGGCAGCAGCATCGGTAAGCACCTCCAGAGCCTGGGACAACTGGTGAAAGAGCTCAGCTAGAGTAATGTGGAAAGAGAGGTAATGAGATGAAAAAAGGAGACCCACTAAATCTGTTAAGTAAAAAAAATGTTCAATTTGTCATTTTGATACATTCAATAACTTTTGAAAAAGACACTTTACAAGGCTGAGATTGATGTCCTAAAGATGCCAGAAAGTCACAACATCTTCAATGACTCAACCTAGCAATGATGCACAAGCCCCCATGTCTTCCATTAGAGCGCCTAGAGGGGCCAATGCCGCAATCATCACTACCACGCAATATTCCCCACCGCCTCAGTTGTCATCTGACACACACACCAAAGCATACAAGACCACAAGTGCTCCCTATCATGCAACCGCTGCACTGCTGCACTATACCAGCCAGGCTTAATTATTCTCTTATGGGAGGCCTGGTGAGCCGATATGGTTACTTCCAATGGGGATTGGCAAATTGAAACTAATAGGAGGCTCTGGGATCATACTGCCAGCAGAGCAGGTCAGGTTACCTACACTTAAATAATAAGATGGAATGAAATCCAACTGGGAGAGACGTGCCATGCCTTTGGGTCACCTCAAACTGTCACAATGTTAGAGTTTTAAGGGGGGGGGGCTGGAAGCGGGTGCCGTCTTTAATGAATAATCATGACCTAAAACTCACCTCCCAAACACATGCAACCTTCCCCAGAGAGGCTGCACATCCCAGACTGGCTGCAGTCTTGTGCTATTGGGACAAAGTCTGTCCATGTGTGGGTTCAAGTGCTGAGGCCCTCCAAACCGCTTCTTTTCCATTTCTGGGAAACCGACCCCCTGCTTTTACATTATCCCTCTCAAGCCCCAGCCCCACCAATTTCCCATTTTTTCCCCGCATGACATAATTAAGAGTTGTCTGAGCCATCCAAAAGCCACATATAAACCTCATATGAAAACCTGACTAGTTTTTTTCCAAGGTGTCTTTATGCCCTGATGACAAAGAAGGTATACAGAGATTTCCTTGTGTGATTATAGATTTGCTGGTTTGTGACAGGGTGCCAGACAGCTCCAAAAGCAAAGCAGGATGTAATTTGGCTGATTCTGTCTGGCTCAAAAATCAGAGCAAACGAAGATCCCACTCTACTTTGTAGAGTAAATCTTAATGGAGCTTTGTCGAAACAGGTTGGGTGTACTATTGTGTATTAACTGACACAAAGCCAAATCGGTACTTCTGAAATGGTGCCGTTTGTTATTTCATCCAAAAACAGATGAAACTGGAAGGTTGGCGCTTAGATCCTTGCTCCCTCCAACCACTGTTGTTGTGTCCCTTCACTCACATTGCCTCCAGTGCCAAAAAATGAATGTGAATGATATACGCCCTAAGCGCGTATATGTTTCCATCAGTCTATCCCTGGTCTGCTGTTATCACCACCAGTGTGTGACTGGGGAGTGAATGAATAATGGGTTCACTTCACTGTGAATAATACATTTTAAGACCTTTCAAAAAATTGTATTTCAGATATCATATTTTCATATAATTTTTAAGCTCTGTTATGTGACCTCCAGGTTCCAAAGAAGGGGTGTCAAACTCGAGCCGAGACACTACAGGTTTTCTTTTTCCAGCAGAGCAAAATTTTAATGATTAAGCCTCCTTTGGTTTGAGGGAAGGAGCTGTCAATTAAATCACCTGCTGGAGAAACTGGTTGGAAAGAAAACCTGTAATGTCTCGGCCATCCTTGGCATGAGTTTGACACCCCTGTTCTAAAGGAATGGGAAAAACAAACTCACCTGCTTTTGGGTTGTCTGGGTTCTTGTCCGGATGGCATGTCAGAGCTTTCTGTCGATAGGCTTTCTTGATCTAGAAGAAAAGACCCTTTAGAAAACTGTATCCACTTCTTGGGCACTATAAAATGTATTGATGCAATACATATTTGGCCAATATTGCCCAGTGATTGAGAAATACATGTCAGCCCCTGCTGCAAAATCTTAAAAGTATAATGCCCCTGCTTGTGATTAAAGAAGATGTAGTCAACAATGCAATTCCAATCGCATTATTAATGTAAGATATTTGTATGACACTCATATTTTGTTTACACAATTAGACAATATGTGGCGAATAGTGGTCTTATTTTGAAAGCCGGAAGTGTGTTGTGTGTGTTGAGAATGTGTCTCGATGGTTGGGCGTGCAGGAATAAACGTGCCCTTTGTTTTTTTAATTCTGAATCTGCATGTCATTAGGGGCATTGTACACACAGCAGTAGCGGCATGCTCTGCTAAACTAAACTAACCCAGCTAGCTTCCATTCACGCTCCGTAAGAGAGGAGTTTCCAAGCTTTTTCACTGCTGTTTTGACATGTTCAGTTCAGGAAGGGGTGGGTTAGTGTTTGTGAAAAGATTTTGCCACAATTGAGCAGTCTATCGGGGAAATACTTCCCCACACGAACATTCCTTCTCCTTATGATGACATCACTTCATTCACATTATGTCACTTTCCGTGAGATTCCGCGTTTAACAGCAAATTCCGTTTATATTGGCCAATTCTGCAAAATCCGACCGCGATTCTGGTAACGCGGAAATCATTGGACCCTACACTTCAGAGTGGAAACTGTTCAGGACAGAAAAGGAATAAACTATTCACTTTGGCACAGGTCTTGGCCATACAAAAGTACAATCCTAACCCCTGGCGCCCTTAAATGAATAAAATCATAGTCACACTGAAATAATGACAGGATTGGTTGCAGTTTGACATGGAAGCAACTGGGTGAAATTTGGTCCGTGGTTAAATAAAAATCAGGGACTGTATTCTTTGGATCAAATCAACACCTGAGCTGATCCTCTGTTTCATGTCCTTCTGACACATTAATGGATTGGAACCACTGCGGCACATTCCACAGTGTTTGAGTCTAACACACATAGGACAGACTGCCACAAGAACAACACCATTAATATAAAGGTTGGTAGCCCACTCTGGGTCCGTGTCTGGAATGTTAACGATTCATTGGTGATAGTAGCTTTAATTAGAGTAATATATAAAGCAGAGATACTGTATATAGGAACACAATGAAGTACCTTTCTATGCTAAGGTTCTGGCCCATAAGTGTTCACATTTCCCACACAGAATGTAATGCTAATCCACTGGGCTCAATCAGCCATACCACCGTCCTGCATGTTTTCACATATCCCCTTTAGCATAAACCAATCTCCTGCCAGTATGTTATAGGTCACAGAAAATGAAGCACATCTCATTAGTCCTTTCCAGAACACAACGTGCCCCCCTGGCATGTACATAGTTTTTCCCTGTGCCTTGTTGAGCTGACTTTACTTAGGTGAGGCTAAGAGGGACAAATAGAGCCTCGCTCTATTATTACACCTCCATTTTATTCTTGTATAGTTTATTGTTTAAACTATACAGGCTCAAGGCAAAGCCTTGAGAGACCAGTCATCATTAAGGAATATTTAGTCTTGATGCTTGGCAAACATAGCCGTCCTACAGTTCCAGACTGACACGCAAAGCTGAAGAATGGCGCCAAACACATATGCTTATTGTTGTGCGAGGTCGACTTGCCCCTTTAGCCTCCCTGTGCGTGTTTCTCCTTTTGCTCCTTATTGTAACTTTCTACAAATCTGAACTTGGAACAAGTTGTAAATTATTGCCTTTCAAATATTACTAGAAGCACATTTGGGTAAATACTTGGCCAAAGCACATACTTTTCATTAGATCAAACGGAACTTCACACAAAATTTTATAGTTTTTTTTTTTAGGGGGTGGACTCAAGCATTGGTCCTGTTTAATCATTGACTGATAGTTTTAACATAGCTTTTGTGTCCAGAAAGGTTCGTAACAATGTGTTGTCTGGATAATAGTGGGATTCATATGAAAATCTAAGCGCTATAAAACATGCATAAAAAGGTGAGGTGTTCTATGCTGCAGCAGCTGCACATAATTTATAGTAGCAGGGTTAAAAAGGCCAAATTTGAAAAATCCCCACGAAGGTCTTATGCAACTTGTGCTGCATCCACAACTCTGCTTGTCAAGTTCTTAACTTCTCTAAACTTGGCAGATATTCTTTATCTTACGTTAGGATTACAGTGTTCCCTCGTTTATTGCGGGGGATTGATTCCCAAAATAGCCAACAAGTGAAATCTTGTCTTCATTTGTTTACAACTATTGTATATGTTTTAAGGCTGTAAAAAACCCACAATACAATTCATACACTTTTCAGGCAATAACATTTTCTCACATTTTTTCACTGATTTAAACACTCTTTAAGTTCAAATGTCATTAGAATTTTAATTATCAATCTACAAGGTTGGACCCATTAATAAGCAACTCCCGTGTCTTCACTCCTCTGACCGTGTCTCATCTTCGCGCTGTTCGGCTGTAGTGTTTCTGTATCTTTGTTAAAGCATATTGCTACTGCCGTCATCTTCCTTATCCTACTCGTTGAATGAAGATTAATTTAGCCGGTTAGCTGCTTCTTCTTCTTCTTCCATTGTTTATTGGTGGTTAGCAAGCAGCTCAGACAGTTATCTAGTTTGCTAGCGGCACAAAGAAGATTGGACAGTTGTGGCTCTATATTTAGCCGGCTGTTGTCACCTGTGTGATCCTACTGTGCTCATACAGTCATGTAAATACATACAGAGACAATACACCCTCTATAATGGTAGCAGTAGTAAATACGTACAATAACAAACACACACACCGATAGAGCACCGACAGATCGTTCTAATACACCAAAAGGACGCGGAACACAATGCACACTTACACATTGTTAAAAAAGCCAGATTGCACTTTTAAAAAATCTGCAAAGCAATTGTAAAGTAAAGCAAAGTAATTGTGCAAAAAATGTGAATCACAATTTCCTTGCATAGAATTAAGATCATGATTCTCTGGGATATTTTTTTGGTTTGTAACGCAGCTAGATAAGAAATGCATGTTAGTGTGAATTGAGATTGCAATTTTTGTGAAGCCCTACTACTGTAATTAATTCAACATTTTACTTTGTTGAGAAAACCTACTCTATGTACATTGTTTTTCTGTCTCTCTTAGCATGACATGGCAGAACATTGAAGTAATTCACAATAGAAGAAGAAAAATGAATGCAGAGAAGGCCTGCAAATTTTAAAGCAGACAAACAGTAGCCTAATGGACTGGGCCTGGTGAAAAACAGACTCAGCGATGCCCCAAACCCAGCAGCCTGCTTGAGCCTCAAATGCATGTTCACATCTTGTCCTCATTAAAAGCGTCTTTGGCACCAATTACAGTTGACAAACTGGTCCTGGTAAATCCAGAACACACAGCCGGCAGGTCCCAGAGCCTGTGTAACTGATTAGCTGCCTGATCTGCCATGGCCCATCCTCCTTAATTATAATACTCTGTCGTTTACAGGACTTTATTAGCTGGAGGACAATATTAAAAGGCAGGAAGAACAAGGAGAAGGAAGGACAACGAAGGCAGGGTGAAGAAGAAAAATACAAAATGACAATCAATGCTGTTATCCCATTCAATTCAATTCAACAATGAAACTGGAATTTTGAGGCACTGATATAATTGCTATAAGGCTAAAGACAATTCACTCAGTCTAACCCACCTAAACATATACTGTATCAAATATCACAATAAGAATACTATTAAAATAACATTAAAAAGCAGCGGTGGCTTGGAGTGGTTTGCCGACAAAGGCGTCTTCGGCAATGGTGGAGAACGCTACGGCGATGGGAGCAGGGCCACATGAAAATAAAATAGAAGCTGTGAAGAATGCAAATCCCCTACTGTATGTCAACAAAATGGCTTTACACGCCACAAGAAAGCTCACATAAATATGCTCTGGGAAGACTCTTCCCGTCTTTGTGATAAATGACATGACTGATGGCAGTGGTCGAATAGCAGGCCAGACGACTGTCCATCTGTTGACATCCGTCTTCATCATATAATAGTTAAAACCCCCAAAGACTAAATGTTCTTCCCACAAAAATTTACCATCACTGACAGCAAATCAACAAACCTCAGAGAGCCACCCGACTGTGTTTTTTTTAATCATTCTGGCCCCATTATGCTATGACCACTAACTTCTTGCAGCATAATACTCTACAGAGGACAAGAGTTTGAACTTCAATTAAGAAATTGACTTCTTCCCTATTTTTGGTCGCAATTATGATTTCCCATCTAGCCTGTGGATTTTAGATATTGGATATGGAAAGAGAGAACGTCTGGAATTATAATGGTAAACCACTTTGGAATGTGAAATTATTTTCTTTATTCATAGCAGTGGTGTCATTAGACCTATGTTAGGAGGGCTGAAGCCTCCCTAAAATATTCCGAAGGCCCCGTAATTCATTTGTTGCTGTTTTCTTTCAAAAAAATATAATAATACATTTTAACCTTACAAAAAAGTGTCCATAAAATCAATGTACGGTGGTCAGAATATGTGTTTAAATAAAAAAATAAATTCTGTGACCTGTCATTATTGACTTAAATATGATCATAAATCTGTCAGTTTCCCTTCACTTTATACTTAAGGTGGCCACATGTCACTTGCTGACGCTGACACTATGAACACCAAAAGTATGTATGATTCTTGTTGATATATATCGGATCAATATCGGCACTGGCTGATATTCAAGGTTGCAACATCGACATTGTATCAGAAGTGATAAATTATTAGGACAACCCTACTAACTAGAAAAATATCCCATATATAAATAAGGAATCATACTTTGTAAAAATTCAGCAATCATGTCTGGAACCAATTAACTGGGATTACTGTATTCATCCATGCAGCGACTTACTTGCAAATGCAGCCATGTTATTAAAAATTCAGTACTTTGGGGTGCAGTGCTTTTTCCCCACTTACAGTTTTGCATTGTTGTTGTTAGCGCTGTACCTAAAAAAATAATAATAATTTCGCAGTCTTTGTTAGCTGAATGTGAAATGTTGTGCTCATATGCTACGTTCACTTATATCACCTGTGGGTTGTAAGCCTCTTCTGTCCTTAAAGACTAGTGTGAGTCCTCTGCTTCATCCGAGTAAATAAGAGTAAAACTAGTACAGCGTCGCCACCTAGTGTTTGTTTTAGATTCCGCATGTGAAACAGTGTTTGGTAATGCCTCGTTGTTGGATTGCATTGTCGTGTAGACTTAACTCCCCTTATTCTTACAAGATGGATAGTTGTCACGTAAACGACAATGTATTGTTAAATGTGCGAACTCGACAAAGAATGTCGAGTACAGTCCCTACTATGATGAATCCCATTTATTTTATATAAATTTTATAGCTGTTTACAACCACGCTGCCATAGCAGCATACTTTTTTACAAGAATTGTTCCGCCTGGTAAACAAATAAATCATCTACTAATAACTACAAGAGATATCGTTTATATCCCAGTAACATGCAAGTAGCCGGTTTGCTAGCATACACAATAACGTACCTCCTTCGTTGTAGCAGTGATTTCAATTCCAAGCAAACCATAAAGGTCCATCTGCAGGATTTCCTTTGCCTTCCCAGACATTTCTGCTCACAGTAACGTTCAATACTTACACCAAAATATCAGTAACAACAGTAGAAACAAAGCACTGTTGGACAACTGCTAATGTTTGTTTTGGTTGGCGCCATGAATTTGACGTAACCGACCTTTCAACTCTGACTCGCAGTGCACCCTGGGAACTTGAGTTTTAGTGGCGCTGCTTCGTTTTGACGTTGTTTCCGAGCATACACTTGCTAATACACGCTCAGGCATGAGTATCTGTGTCTAAACTGGTGTCTCATACTGTTTATGCATTTCAGAGATATAAAAACAGAATTAATAGCACTGTGGGGCGTGGAGGGTGAACATGATGAGCCATTAAGTGGATTTTTTTTTTCTGGTGGTAAAATTGTAAACTTGTAATCGAGCTCACCCTGATGGTGGTTGATGGCTCTCTGGGGGACAAATCTTTTTACAGTATTTTTTATTTGAATTCAGTTTTTGTTGTTCAATATTCAGATTGAAATATCAACATCAGCATACAGCTCTTGCCTTAAACTACTGTAAAGCAATGTACTATAACCAATTATTATTATTATTTCTACTATCACATGCATTTTTTGTGAGATGTAGTAACAATATAGTGTATTCTAGTTCCATATTTTGTACAGTATATGGAAACTTTCATTTTAAGGTTGTACATTTTAAGAGTGGTCGCATTCTTCCAAAAATATTTAGCAATATTGATATAAAGAATCTGAAATGTCACAGGCCAAAATGATCCACTATTGCAACATTTCCAGTCAGCAGAGGAATTCACATGATCTGAATCAGCAAACATGTCCTGACTGAGGCTGGAGGAGCTCTTTCCTTTTCTTAAAGTTGCTTGGCAAACAAAAGATCACGAGGAAGATCCATTCACAGAATGAAGTGAAATGTCTCCATTGTGTGTTGAACTGACTTTACTCACAATGTGACATCATTTATGATCACCTATCTTTGCTTCTACCTGTTATAAATATAGATAACCGTGCATCCTATTAACTTTGAGATTAGACACATCATTATTACCAGGAGTATAATAATACGGTTGGGATGATTTTTGTTGACTTAAGGTCACGCCGAAGTGTACCTAGCTGTTTATTCTGTGGAAGTTCTATACTTAAGTCTATCATCAAATGTACATAAGGCGGAACAGTTGTCTCAGCTAAAGATTGAACTATTAATGATGTTTGCCGATATAAAACAATGCACAGGCTTGAATTGCACCATTTTGTATACTTTGGTGCCGTATTTGTGCTCTTTCACACAGTGGCCTCTTGTTCATCGAGATGAGTAAGTTATTTCATAATGATAACAATTGCTCCTTGGAGCCTTCTGCTGCACTGCAACACCATCAACACTTTCTCTGTGAAATATCTATTTGAAGCATCTTCTGGTTTGCAGTAACATGCTCGCAAAATATTATTATCAATAAAAAAGTATTGCGAATTTTTGTGTTCTAAATTTGCACATTTAACCTGTGGATTTATTTAAAAACCTTTCAAGTCGACAATATTTGATTGGATTTGTTGCTAAAGAGTCATAATTACACTTAAACACTTCTAATGTGCTTATCTTCTTTGTTATCAAAGAAAAATGCAAACACGCTTGCTCTGCGGGACATCTGGGTTATTTGGTTTGCGATAAAATCAGTCTAGAGTCGACAAAGACTGACTTGTCTATTGGTTGGTGTTACAGCATAGAAGAAAATAGAATAGAAATGTGCATTAAAGACACTAAAATCAACCAAAGTGAGGCGACTGCAGTTTGCATCATGTGGCCCTTAACTGTGTATGACATCACCCAGTTGAGATGATGGAAGGGAAGATTAGCTCCTATGTGTGGAAGTGGTTAAGTGCGCCCCAATGTCTGAGCAGTATAGCCCTGTACAATTTATACAGCGTTACTAAATGCACCAAAATGAGGCTCTAAATTGTCAATATGTAAGAATGTGAGTGTGAATGGTTTTTTGTCTATATGTGCCCTGTGATTGGCTGGCGATCAGTCCAGGGTGTACCCCGCCTCTCCCCCAAAGACAGCTGGGATAGGCTCCAGCATACGAAAATAAATGAATGAATATTCTAAGGGCCAATAAAAAACAATCTGGGCCAAAAATGCCTCTAAGGCCGCAATTGATTGTTGATCAAAATGTACATTTAAATACAGTTTTATAAAGCTATAGGGTATGTGAACTAAGTGAACCGTCAAGTGGATTTGATGAGCCCAGAACAGTCTGCAAGACAGTCTGCAAGACTTTAAGCCTGTGGGACTTGTCTGAGGGAGGACGGCCCAACCAACCACCAGCGACTGTCAGCTCAGAAACCGCAGGAAAACCTACATCAGCAGGCGGCTTAAAGCAGGAAACTGTGGTAAACCTTCAAAATAAAACATAATAACATGCAAGTAAAACGTCACTTAACTTGAGGTGTATGCTTGGCTTTAAGCAATCGGTTTTTGGAATCCCATCCCAGAACCTTTAGGCAAGCGACCGCCCAAGAAAGAAATATTTTAATAGCTAAATTGTTCAGTTTTATAGATGGCTGTCTCAGCGTTGTTATAGATGACTGCTAGCTGCTAATTGCTAAGTATGTGTCGTAGTTCCTTGCTTGTGTGTTAACGTGGAGCTCAATCAGCCCAACCTCCCATCGTCATTTAAAAACCCAATTTTAGGACCTTCTTTGAATTTTATTGTCCAATTATGGCAAAAGATGAATTGAGTCGGCAACTTAAGTCGTCGTTGTTTTATTGTGAAAGTCTTGAGCGGATATTGTCGCCTTGTTGTACTGTAGTTTGATATCACTCTTTAAACAAGTGAGTGAGCGCTTAGGGCCGTGACGATTTAATAGGCACATAAACACACACCCACTGGGCTCGACTCGCTTCGCAAATGTCTTAATTTGAGGAGATTCGCGCATCGTTTTTGGCGATGTAAAAGACAGTCAGGATGACATCCGGTGCCTCTCCCATCTGAAACACACACACACACACACACACACACACACACACAAGGACGCTATTCTTTCAAGTGTATTAATAGAACGACACCAGGTAAGGCATCATCCTCATTATCTATGGGTGATCTTCAACGATGCAACAGTGCATGCAGATGTGATTTTTGTAAAGCTACATAATACTCCTTATGAACATTTTATTGCTGTACTGCCTTGGCGGGATAACAGTCCCGTTATGTCCTTTGGTGTGTACAAAGACGCATTCCAGAGTGACGATTTTGCTCGATTTTTTGGTTGCTTTTGACGTTAATGCAGTGCGTAATGGAGAACACGTAAAGTGTTTTCGTTGTCTTGATACACAGGATGTGACACTCTTGAAACTGTCCTTCCTTGGAGAAGAGAAAAGCTGCAAAGGAAAAATGTACCCGGTTGCCAAAATCCACTTTTGGAGAGTTTTATCTGGAACCCACTTGTTTATGTTTCCTGTGTGTGCAGAGGTTAAGTCAATTTTAATTATGATGAAGACATCACCTGACAGTATTAAGTAAACTATACCATTCCAGTAAAGTACATGTGCTTTACAAGCCTGCTTTTTTTCCACCCAAAATAGCTGAGATGGGAGTAAACTATGGTAGGTATCATTTAAATGAGCTCCAGATGTTTTAACTCTACTGTAGGCTTATGTGTCAGCTTCTGCTTGCTTGAAGCTTAAAAAATGCAAAAATCTTATTTACTTACATGTTTATAATTGCAGAGATCGACTGCATAGAATATGATTTACAGTCATAGTCTCTGCATATGTTTTTCAGATGAAATAAATCAGTGGGTGTGCATGGTAAAGTGTTAATGTAGTGTACAGCGGAGTTGGTCTGTTGTGTGGGAGGCTCAAGCAAGAGGACACATGAGTGGGTTTATCCTGTAGGCTGTGAATCAGCTGCTATTAGAGGTACATGTGGGAGCTTTTGGAAGCAGAAATGAAAATGGATCCGAACAAGCATGGATATTTCTTCAAACTTGAATGGATATATGATGATTAGTTTCAGTATCTGTGCAGGAATGATCCCAAACATGTGAAATTCCTGAGTGAAAGATACACAGTACGTGTAAAAAAGGGGAACATAAGCTGCAGTGCCATACAGCGTGTTTATCTGGTTTCCTGTCCAAGTCATTTTCCTTCCTTTTGAAAAATTCCCTGGTAGTCCAACCCACATGACGCACACTTGGTGTCTTCTGGAGTTAAAAAAAAAAAAACATGCCCAGATTACAAGCGTTGACTTGCAACTTTTGCTTCGTCCTTGCCATCAGGGAGCTTCATTAGCCTCTAAATTAGGTACTTATATTTCTGATCTGTGCCAAAGTAAGAGTTAATTATAAATTCTACCTTGGACTGTGAGGCGTTCATAATATGTTTATTATTATGCTTGCTTTTCACTTGTGCAGAACCGCACTGCATCATAATATTTAGTTGTATTCTAGAAATAACTTTAGTCTAGTGTGTTGTATAGATAGACAGATAATGTGGAAAGGGAGAATTCCACCCCATTTGTGTACCCGCATTGAAGCCTGATTGTAAAACACCATTGTGTTGACGCCCATCAGGACTCTGCAGCTTGAGCTGACGCATTCCTGTGCAAGGCAATGTGACAAAAGTCACTTTACCTTGACTCTGCAAAATGAATTTAATTTTTTTTCTTTCTGCAGTGCATCTTGCCAAGGAAAAAAAAAAGAGTGAAGGCCGAATTCAAGTTGAATTTATAAAGAGGCAGAGACAAACAAGTATAATGGCTTCATGCAAAAGCTCTCATTGCTTCCAAGCTACCCGAAGTAGCAAACAGTGAGTCAGTGCTAGTCATTGTGTTGTACATGCCCGTCACTCAGCTTTGCCAAGCCTGAAATCTACAATAGACAGACACAAGAGTCTCTCACATGTTTTGTTTCTAAGCTTTTTTTATATACCAAAGCTGAAAAAAGTCTAATACAGTACAGAGAACATATTTTTAGACATCTGCAGAATGCTTTCCCCTTTTTTGGACAAAATGTGCATCCTATGGGAACATTTCAGAAACTGTGCAAAGAGTCGGGTTAGTGAAAAGGGCGACTGTGCCTTTAAAAAGCACCGTGTGTGCATTCATATGTTGGTGCCATGTAAACGTCTCTATGATGAAAAGTTGTGAGTGGTGACATGTACTGTCCTGACAGTGACCAGCTTGGTTTTGATTGGCTGACAGCGATTTTCATGCAGGATTAAGTTGGAATGTTTGGCACTGCTGCTGGTAATGACTGTACTGCTGACATTATCGTTTACACGCCCACAGAGTGCAGCGCTGTCATTTCCCATTCTCTTTTCCTTTGTGATTAGGCCCGCCGCCTTTGTTCCGCTTAGTAATGGTGACATTGTAATGTGGATAAAATTATCGCATTGCAAATGAGACACCATATCTTTCTCCTAACAGATTCATCTATTGTTAACAATGGGGAACATTTTAACAATATGTGTGGAATCCTAACTAATTTAATGAAATTAGATTTTTTTTAATATATCATAAAAAAGGGGCGGCACGGCGGTCGAGTGGTTAGCGCGCAGACTGCACAGCTAGGAGACCAGGGTTCAATTCCACCCTCGGCCATCTCTGTGTAGAGTTTGCATGTTCTCCCCGTGCATGCGTGGGTTTTCTCCGGGTACTCCGGTTTCCTCCCACATTCCAAAAACATGCTAGGTTAATTGGCGACTCCAAATTGTCCATAGGTATGAATGTGAGTGTGAATGGTTGTTTGTCTATATGTGCCCTGTGATCGGCTGGCGACCAGTCCAGGGTGTACTCCGCCTCTCGCCCAAAGACAGCTGGGATAGGCTCCAGCACCCCCCCCCCGCGACCCTCGTGAGGAAAAAATGGTAGAAAATGAATGAATGAATACCATAAAAAGTGAAAAATATACACAAGGAAATAATTGTTTGTAGCCATTCATTCATTCATTCATTCATTCATTCATTTTCTACCACTTATCCTCACGAGGGTCGCAGGGGTTGCTGGAGCCTATCCCAGCTGTCTTCGGGTGAGAGGCAGGGTACACCCTGGACTGGTCGCCAGCCAATCACAGGGCACATATAGACAAACAACCATTCACACTCACATTCATACCTATGGACAATTTGGAGTCGCCAATTAACCTAGCATGTTTTTGGAATGTGGGAGGAAACCGGAGTACCCGGAGAAAACCCACGCATGCACGGGGAGAACTGTGTGTTGCCAGTTGACTTAAAAATAGAAAATAGTTTTTTGGAGTGAATCCAGTTGCTGATGCCCACATTCTGAGGGATTGTTATTTTAAAATGGTCTCCAAAGTGTTCAAAATCAGCCAGATAATGACTGCATCTTTCACCTTTCCTTCACAGGTGCTTTTAAAAATGCTCTCTGGGCTCTCAGACGTGAAAAAGAAGTGGGCAGCAGTTCGGGGTCGCCTGGGTTCCTCTCAGGACTCCGACAGCCAGCAGGAAGCCAACCTAGAGAGTGCTGATCCGGAGCTCTGCATCAGACTCCTCCAAGTCCCCACGGTGGTCAACTATTCCGGTCTGAAGCGTCGCCTGGATGGTAGCGATCAGACATGGATGGTCCAGTTCCTGGAGCTCAGTGGCTTGGACCTCCTCCTGGAGGCCTTGGACAGGCTGTCCGGGAGGGGTTGCTCTCGCATTGCAGACGCTCTCCTGCAACTCACCTGCGTCAACTGCGTCCGTGCAGTCATGAACTCATCAGCTGGGATACACTTCATCATAGAGAACGAAGGATACATCCGGAAGCTCTCCCAAGGTAGGCCACCAGCATTCAGCTCTGTAAATATCATAACATCTTTATCTGCTGCCACATCCTTGGAGGACAAAGTTCATTTGCACTACCTAAAAAACAAAAACAGGAGGCATTTTAAGGGTCGTGATGGGACTTTAAGTGTGTCTTTCATGTGTTCTTGTGTTCTTGTGATGCTCCACAGCTTTGGACACCTCCAACACCATGGTGAAAAAGCAGGTATTTGACTTACTAGCCGCCCTCAGCATGTTCTCTGCAGATGGTCATCGCCTTGCTCTGGATGCCCTGGACCACTACAAGGCAAGAGTGTTGATTCTTTCAATAATTGTAAATATACTTACATATAGTACGCGGGAATAAAGAGATTCATTCTGCTGTGATTCGTCCTTCAGGGCGTGAAGACACAGCAGTATCGCTTCAGCGTGATCATGAACGAGCTGCAGGCAACAGACAATGTTCCTTACATGGTCACGCTCCTCAGTGTCATCAATGCAATCATCTTTGGCTCTGATGACCTCAGACAGAGAGATAAGATGAGAAAGGAATTTATCGGTAGGTCCAGACTGCTACTGAACAAATGAATCAGGATGTAACGAGTGAGGTCACCTGACTGTAAACTGTTTCCCTTCTGTGGTGAGAGTGAATATAAAGCACAAAACAAGGACATCTTTGGAGCTTTAGTGCACTAAGAATAGGTTGGATGTCCTCATTTCCTCTGATAAAATGCCCCAATGTACAACAATTAAGGCATATTTCCATCCATCCATTTTCTATGCTGTATTTTATATGCTGTATTTTATATCATATACTAACATAATCGGGGGTCATAAGCAGATACGCAGCAACTCATACAGCAGTTTGTACAGATACATACATATATTATGATAGTAATCTCTTATGTACTTCCAAGTTCTGAAAGTTTCCATAGAATGAATGAGCCTCTTCTTCTTTTGGTTCCATGACTTGAAAAAAGGTGTATACCGCCACCTACTGTACCAGAGTATGTATCTATGGGCAATGAATGAGCCTCTCCAAAAAGTGGGGATTTATTCATTTTCTACCACTTATCCTCATGAGGGTGGTGGGGGTGCTGGAGCCTATCCCAGCTGTCTTCGGGCGAGAGACAGGGTACACCCTGGACTGGTCGCCAGCCAATCACAAGGCACATATAGACAAACATGCAAACTCCACACAGAAATGGCCGAGCGTGGGATTGAACTCGGTTCTCCCAGCTGTGAGGTCTGCGCACTAACCACTCGACCGCCATGCGGTGCCAGTGGGGATTTATGAAGTCTCCTATTTCCATTGGGCGGTTCCTTGGACCAATCAACAGTTGCATTGGCCACACCTCCCATGAAATGCTCACCTGCGACATGTCGTTCGTTCCCAAACTATCATCAATCAACAGTTGGCTTGGCCCCGCCTCTCTTGTTGGATTGGCCCCGCCTCTCTTGTAATTGCTCACCTGTGACATCCGGCTCCTTCCCAAACTATTGTTGTTTTAGTCGGAGTTTCCCCTGTGATATGTAAGATTTCAAAAGAGTGTTGTGACACCTGCTATATATGTTCTTGTTCTGCAGGGCTTCAGCTTCTTGACATTCTACCAAAATTAAGGTGAGTATGCATGTGGCCCCTTGTTCACCGTTGATTAGTCAGCCTCTTCATTAGTTGAGATGAAATGGCATTTAAATGTGAAGTGAGGTTGCGCCCGTGCCCGTTATGTATGTATGTATGTGTGTATGTATGTATGTATGTATGTGTGTGTGTGTACATGCGTGTGACATGCAGAGAACAAGAGGATGAAGACTTGATTATCCAATGTGAGGCATTTGAAGAGGCAATGGCTGAAGATGAGGAGGAGCTCTTGCGATTGTATGGTGGCATCGACATGAGTAATCACCTGGAGGTCTTCACGACTCTCTTCAACAAGGTGAGACTTGATAAGATAAGATAAGATATGCCTTTATTCGTCCCTCAGTGGGGAAATTTGCATTGCACAGCAGCAAGAGTACAGAATCAGTTAAGCAGTACAAAGTACACAATATAGAAAAATAAACAATATAAACAACCCAAGTATTAACAAAATCAACATTTTTTCCCAGAGTTATATACAATACAGTATGTAGATAATATGAAACGAGATGAGATATATGACCAGTCTATACACTGAGATTTTGCTAGTGAGTTAATATGAGGCATTATGGAAATACTTCACATAGAACTTAGTATATTGCATTTAGAGCCCTTAATATTGCACATGGAGGTTGATCAGATATTGCACAGTGAATGGGGTCTGGAGTAACTATACTGACTATAAAAGCAAGTATTATACAGATGTACATAGTGGTGTGGAAGATACTTGATGTGAATTGTACATGTTCCATCACGTATTGGAACACGCATTTACTTACGGTTTTATATAAATTGAGTGATATTCTTTGTTGTGTTCCAGGTGAGCAGCTCCCCGTCTTCCCTGCAGCTGATGTCCATTCTGCAGTCGCTGCTCCTTCTGGGGCCAAGCCGCTCTGATATCTGGCTGGCTTTGGAGGCCGTCACAAACCGAGCCATACTGTTGGCCCAAGACTGTGAGTCAGCATCAGTAGATATGCCGCTGATTGATGTCTAGAAATGTTTTTTTTCCTGTTTTGACTCCAGCTCAAATGGGGTGCTCTGAGAAGATCATGGAGCGCCTGATGTTCTCCAAGGGCAAGAGCTCTGAGACTCATTACGAAGTAGATGGACAGACGGTCAAAATAGACAAGGGTGTGCAGACTGGTCACGAAGACCAAGACCAGTTGAAGAAATGCTCGGCATCATCTCGGAAGTCACGGTGTGCTGCTGCTGCTGCTCCATCTCCTCCTTTGAGTACAAACAGGCCCAAAAGTTCGATGCAGTGTCCTCCACCAGCACCGCCTCTTCCGAGTATGAACGGGCCCCAAGGTTCTTTGCAGTGTCCACTACCTCCGCCACCACCTCCTCCACTCCCCGGTGCATTTGGTGGACCTCCACCACCTCCTCCACTCCCTGGAGCATTCGGTGGACCTCCACCACCCCCACCCTTACCTGGAATGGTGCCGCCGCCGCCACCTCCACCACCACCATTACCTTGCGGTCCTGGCATGGTACCCCCACCACCTCCCTTACCCGGCATGCCACCCCCTCCTCCGCTCCCATCGGGCATGATTGTGGCTCAGAGCAGGTTTGCACTGGGATGCAGCATCCCTGCAAAGGCGGGCAGATGTCCCACTCTGAGGATGAAAAAGCTCAACTGGCAAAAGCTTCGATCTGTTACCGGTGAGTACTTTGTTCTCATGTTAGCTGGGATAGGTTTCAGCTTACACATATGACTGTTCATAAGAATTAATGGATGGTCAGACATTTTAGCTATGTTTGGATGAAACCATGCATGTTTTGGTTGGTCCCTGTGCGCACACACAAAGACCAACAGGCCTTATTTGGAAACACAGGCTAGTCTTCGACCCCAATCTTGTAACAGGACATGGAATTTGTGACCCCTCTAGCGTTAATTTACATTCAATCATCTTCATACTTTATGACCATGGCAGTTGAGCAGTTCAAACCAATATTAGTGGATGTTTTGCTCTTCTTTTTTGGTGATGGCTTTCCTTTTTTTTTTTTTACACACTGCTGTTCTTCCTGTTCTTCTTCCTCGGTGTCGCTAAGTTTTTAATTAATTTATGGGCACACATTTATAATGATGTCTTAACACGGAACATCATAAACTGAGGATGCTCTCCAGTACTTTGTAAGAGTGTCCCAATCCGACATTTATAGCGGATATTGGTCCGAAATCGGCAAAAAGTGTATTGGGATTATATTGGCTTGCATCTAAGATGTCTTATATTAGCACTACCATACAAGAAATCCATAGACCCCATGTCATCACAACAGTATGTGCTAATAAATTAATCGCAAGAATAGGAGTGATGTCTGCAATGTTGTTGTTTTTTTTTGTCTGAAAAAGATGTTGCAGCCGCACAGGTTTCCTGTTTTTAACACGACCAACCTCAATGCGCATTTGAAGCCGCATAAAAAGAAACGTCATGAAAATAGTGACAAACTCCCACAGGAAGGCAAAGTCATTAGCTACTACAACAGAAAACAGCCAGCCTGTCGATGTTGAGTAATGTCGGGTTAAAACGTCGTGGAGCACCTTGATGCACTATGTTGTCATTGAAAACTAGACCCTACATACATAAAGTGGGTCAGTTTTTCCTTATTCTGTTTGACTATTATCACTTCAAGCCTTTTCTAACATTGCACCGTCCAAAATAAGTCATCGTTTTGTGTTTTGACGTTGGATCAATACCAGTCTGCTGAAACTAGAGGCTGCGATATCGGAAGTAATGCATTTCATTTTTACATGCACATGATGCAAACAAGTTGGAGGCAGTCTGCGGCGTTGAAGATGGGGAGTGAGTCAATATTTTGAAAGTCGGATGGTAATGAGTTGAGGTGAAAAAGTTGTATTTGGGCGAAACCTACATTTCTTTGGATTTTGTACTAGATTCTTGTGAGATGCTATTCTTGAAACTGCTCTCACACTGAAATTTAAAACAATCCTGCAGTTTTGGTGCTTATGATGGGACCCCCCTCCCCTCTCTTCTCCACACACACAGATGGGCACTCCATGTGGGCTTCAGTTCAGAAAGAGCCTCCTCCTCACGAGCCGGACTATAGCAGTATCGAGCAGCTGTTCTGTCTCCCGGTGACCGAGCACAAAGACAAGGGGGCAGCTGCTCCTGTCAAGAAGGAGCCTAAAGAGGTGCGTATGGTCAGCACTCGACGCTGAAGCACTGAAAATAAACAGCCCCGATTTTTTTTCCTAAGCTGAATTACAAACGTTTGCTTCTAGATTTCGTTCATCGAGCCCAAGAAAAACTTGAATCTCAATATATTCCTGAAGCAGTTCAAATGGTAAGCGAGGCCCATTTTCCAGCTGTACCTAATGTTTTGGCCGGCCAGTGCCCATCTTTATATTCCAAATGTTCTCTGTCCAGCTCAAACGACGACTTTGTGGCGATGATTCAGAAAGGTGACAGAAGCAGGTTCGATGTGGAGGTGCTAAAACAGCTCTTAAAGCTCCTGCCAGAAAAACATGAGGTTTGTTAATACAGTACCTACGCAGCATTCTAAAGCTGTCATTCAAGGGGCCCACTCAAGGAATAAAGCCTGTGTCGTGATGTTGATGTTGTCATCTAGATTGAAAATTTGAAGTCTTTCCAAGGAGAAAAAGAGAAGCTGGCAAATGTCGATCGTTTCTTCACATCGCTCCTCACTGTCCAATGGTAACTTCCTTCCACAGCTGTGGATTAAATGTTATCATCTTGGTCGGTTTGCAATTTAAATTGTAAAGAACTGCCTTTTGGATAACGGAAGTCCAGTCAATTTTGCGGTTTGTGGATTACCATCCTTGATAAGTGAGAATTAACACTTCTTCCAGTTATCAGCTGAGGATCGAGTGCATGTTGTTGTGCGAGGAGACTGTGTCGGTGTTGGAGATGCTCCAACCTAAAGTCAAGTTGGTGGAGGAGGCCTGCCAATGTAAGTAAATAAGGTCTCCGGTTTTGTGTGTTGAGTGGAATTGACCTGATTTATCCTTGTCTGGCATGTTCTAACTGATTCACAATTCATATTGTCAGGTCTCAGGATGAGCACGCTTGTACCCAGTTTCTGCAGGCTCATCCTCGACGTGGGCAATTTTCTCAACTATGTAAGCGCTATATGTTTTTATCAGCACCGGCATATTTTATATATATAAAAATAAAATCTCCTTTTAGGGAAGTCACACAGGGAACGCTGAGGGGTTCAAGATCAGCTCACTTCTCAAGCTTACAGAGACCAAGGCCAACAAGAGCCGCATTACATTACTTCATCACATACTAGAGGTACACAAAGTTCATAGTTTTTTTTTTTTTTTTGCCTGAAACACATTTGAATCACTCATGTATTGTTTTGGAAAGGAAGCAGAGGTGAGCCACCCAGAGTTGTTGGAGTTGCCAGAGGACATTGAGATCTGTCAAAAGGCTGCAGGGTACGGCAGAGTGGGGAAAGCTAGAATATTTGTCAAATGTTCTGAAAATATTTTTTTTTCACTTTTCTGTAGGGTGAACCTGGACTCTATCCAGTCTGAAGCAAACACCTTATTGAAACGACTGAATGAGACGGCCAAGAAAGTCTCCAACTCTGTGGAGGAGGTGAAGGAGCAATATGCTAAGGTTCTTGAGGTAAGATGCTGGTATCCAACTACCAACGTCGGCTGCAGTTTTTAAACTGTAAGATGGCTAACTGTAAGATAAACGGTAGCCTACCAGAAAAATCAGTCATCACCGTCAGCCTGGGAACTAGAATCACTTAAGTCGTTATCTGCATCACAATGGAACAGCCTCGTAATTCCTTCATCACACACTTTGTCAGCCTCCCTTTCTCTCTTGTTGACAAATTAGCCATTTAGCGTGAGCTATCCTTTTCATCACGTAGTAGTCAAGCCTTTCAGAACTTGTTGGGGATAGTTGGCGGTCCAAACAGAAGTTGTAGTAATTCTACACAAACTTTTTAAGATGTCAGATGAAAACATGATCATTACACAAGACTTGAAAATGTGGTATTAGCTTCCACATCACTTCACTACTGCCGGAAGCTGCACTCTAGCCATAAATTAGCTGCATGACTGTACAAGCTGCACACTTCTAGGGCCAGATTCTTTCAATGTGCTGAAGGATATGATCATTGTGTTTGTGATAATTTTTTTTTTTTTTTACTAAAAGTGCTCTGTGGGTGTTCCGCCCCTCTTGGGAGCTTTTAATGTTCATTTTCACTTCTATGGTGATGGAGTATATTCATCTGCTTCGCTTGCTGAAACTAGTTCTTGAGCGAGTTCAATGTTTTAGAGACTAAAATGACTTAATTAATTTAAGGCACCGTACCCACAGAACGCAGTAACCCGAGGACCACCTGTAGTTCAAAGCCTTGTCCTTTCTGTGCTGCAGGAAAATCTGGTAGGTTGTCGAGCTTTGAGCGAAAGGTTCGCAGACATCGACAAGAAGAAGAGTGAACTTGCCGTCTACTTGTGTGAAGATCCCAATCAGCTGTCACTCGAAGAACTTTTCGGAACTATCAGGACTTTCCGAGAACTTTTCATCAAGGCACTGAAGGTCTGAGAGGATACTGGTGTCGTTTGTGGTGTGAGAAACTGCAAGTTTTGATGTGTTGCTCACCAAGTAGAAATTTTGCTACTGTGTACAATTTGTACTTGGCAAAGAGTGACGCCTTCTTCTGTCACAAAAACAGGACAATAAGACCAGGAAAGAGCAGGCAGCCAAGGCTGAGAAGAGAAAGAAGCAGCTGGCAGAGGAAGAATCCAAGAGACAGAAGGGAGAGAATGGAAAAATAAGTGAGTTGTGACTACACAAATGAGAAATCCCTGACATGATTAGAATTTCCAATCACCTTTTTTTTTTTCCATCTATCTATCACCAGTTAAGAAAGGCCTTGTGCCGCAGAACGACGGCTGCATAATCGATCACCTGCTGGCGGATATCAGGAAGGGTTTCAGCCTAAGAAAGACCAGGCCAAGGTGCGATTCGGGAAGCCCCCACTCTAGTGAAATGCGTAGGGATACCGGCCCACCTGGTAAGGACAAGAGACTGTGGCCCTCATCTGC
The DNA here is from genome assembly GCF_037039965.1 of Doryrhamphus excisus. Classification (NCBI taxonomy): domain Eukaryota; kingdom Metazoa; phylum Chordata; class Actinopteri; order Syngnathiformes; family Syngnathidae; genus Doryrhamphus; species Doryrhamphus excisus. The sequence goes on along the minus strand of NC_136370.1, from coordinate 15,157,270 downwards.
AGTTTCTAGCACCGCTCCTGAGTCACTTAACTACCGCATCCTTGCTGCTTTCATATGCCCTCTTATTGTCCTTCATCCTGCGTTAGTTTTTAAGTGTGTTCACCCGTCATATTTCAGCAATTTTATTATATCCTGAGGGACAATCCATAAGAATTAGTTGAAAATGAGTTGGAGTAGTCTGTACAGATTGTATAGCAATATTATTCTGTGTACAACAAGTGTACACTTGACCGTGAACAGGTCAAAAGTGTGTATTTAGTGTGGGCACTGTTGGAGCTGGTGGTTGACATCTTGTGCTCCATCTTCAGTTTGAGGATGCCCCAAAGGTCCTCAGGCCTGTTGGTTGGGAAAAATGCCATGTGGTCCAGTTTCTTCTACGGAGGGACTCCTGCTCTGCTTCAGTGTCACAGTACATGTTGGAATTCATGTTTTTTCCCCAAATGAACCATAGTTCCTCAACACTGGCAGCACTCTCAAAGCTGTATTGTTGGTTGGTGTCAACATTTCAGCTTTTACCTCATTGGAACTTTTGTTCTTGGCATGCACTGGCACCTCTTGAGGTGGGTGCATGCCTGGAGAGCACTGATGTGGTGGTGCATTTACTTTTTCACATTTTTGCTACCATACCATAGCTCTAGCTGTATGGGATTAAGGTAACTTGTTGCACCACCTCATTCACCTAGACGCTCCGGTCAGAAAGCCAACCGCAATGGATGTTTGATTTATTAATACAGTTAAGATTTTGAAATGTCTTTTTAATGTAAGTCCGCCAAGAACCGTGTCTGCACTAAAACTCATAATTAGGGAACAGCGTTGGACCGGTTAAGTTCCAAGATTGAGCATTGTTACTCTTTTAGGCTAATGGGCAGTCACTTTTACTGAATAGTAAATCTATACTGCTGTACATTGACTACTCCAAGCTTCGGTTATTTAGTATTGTCCCTTGAAGGTATAAAATGCTTGCTAAAGTGTGAGATATGCTCTAGTGCAGGGGTCACCAACGCTGTGCCCGCGGGCGCCCAAATTTTGAATCAGAATTGCTTACATTAATGGATTTTTTTTTAATCATCTTATAACATAAAAAATTAAAACAAATATTTTATAACAAACTCTTACCTCAAGTCAAAGTTCAAGAGTGCGCACGCGCTTTTCTGATATAGTGCAGCGGTGATAAGGAGTTAGCTTACTCGTGCAGTTTAGCCCCCAAAAACATGACAGAAAAGCAAAAAAGGACTTAAATTTTCCACAGTGATTGGGAGGAAGAATTTTTCTTTACGTATTTTGAAGAAAAATGCATGTCTTATTTGCGGGACGACTGTTGCAATACCAAAGCGGCACAAAATGTGGAGAGACACTTCAAAACTTGTCACGAAAGCTTCAATGCGAGCTACCCACCCGGCAGCCATTAAGGACGGAAAAGGCCCGTTTGTTAAAGGCAGCTTTGGACAAACAAAGGACTTTTTTCACTAGGCAGGTGACAAAAATCACAGAAAGGTGTTCCCTCTGACTTTCAAATATGTGAGCACATAAATGTTTCTTTTTAAAAAATATGTTTTTGTTATTGTGGAAAATAATGTGAGCAGTCGCTTCACATAGTGTTACTACTACTATTGCTTTTGTTCTGATTACTAAAAAGTGATCCGTACAGTTTTGTCATTTTGGAAGTTCACCGCAAACAGGTCATGTCGCCCTTCATACTATCCGTGCTCACAAAGTAGCCCTCAGCCTCAAAAAGGTTGGTGACCCCTGCTCTAGTGTATAGCATGGGCATGCATCCTCACCCGTTACCTCAGCCAAGTGCAAATGTTTTGTAATACCAATTAAATTGCTGGTAGGGGATTACTTCATGTTCTAAAGGAAAAAACATGACATTTTGTGGAAATCAAAGGCCCATCTCAATGGTATAGTCCTGTTATTGGACATCTACCAATAGTTCGACCCTTGGCGGAGGTGTGTACTCTTTCCCTTCTAGTTCTGTATTGTCTCTGGAAGTGTCCAAACTGTCCCAATCAGTGTTGACATCTCTTCCCTTCAGGGTCAAGTGTGAAGCCTGCAAGCGAAGAAGCCGTAGACACAGCCACCATTTCCGCTCCCACCGTACCGCCGACAGAGGATCACCAAGCCAGCACAGGCCAGGTGAACGGCTTCACGAATTCCCCCGGAGAGACTCCTTCACCGCCTCAGGGTGCTACACCCGACCAAACCCAAGGACAACCAGCCATGACAACGCCGGCACCCCCAGAAAGGCCGACATCGCTACAGGAGAGTCTGAGCTCCACAGTAACACAAACTAACCCTGAGGTGGATCATCAGCCACTTCTTCTGACAGATGGGTTTTCGGTAGACTCACCTGAAAGCAGTGTCTTCAGTCCATCCTCCCTGTCGGATTCTGACCTAACAGAAGCTGTGTCAGCTGCAACATCCAGCCTGGTATCTGAGAAGTTAACAGCTGAGAAGCCAGCGGACATTAGTGTGAATGTTCAACTCACAGGAAACAAGGATACTAGTGAAAGGAAAGTAGACAAGGACATTGAAATGAGCAATAAGAGTCGTCGACAAGAGGACCGTCTTGAACCGCATGTTGCCAAAACACCCAAGCAGGATAAGGTGGTGAGCTGCGCCCACACCAAAAGCAAGGAGGAGACTTTTAATGAGAGCATCATGGGGTGTGATGTCCAGGATGGAGTAGAACCGGAACATGTGCCATCGGCGTCTGAAGACGTAAAGACGCCCAAACCCGAGCCAAAGAAACTGCCAAGCTTCTTTAAACGGAACAAAAAGAAGAGTCCAGGTAAACTATCCATTCACTTAAATAAAGATTTTTGGAACGCTAGTGTCTTGACATGTCTTAAGGGAAGATTTGTTTTCGCTTTGTTTTTTATTGCAGTCTGCATTTTTTATTATATATGGGTTATTTTACTATATGATACATTTTCAGGATATGCTGTTTTAGAGAATGAACGCATGATGATGGATGATTACTTTTATTAAAACATGTTTATCAATGATGCCAATGAACGGTTTATTTGAATGCTCTGTTTTCCCCCCCGTTCTGACTTTCTAAAACACAAGGTAACAGTGGGAAAGGACACATTAAACCTAAAAAGGGCTGTGTGTTGCAGTGAGGTAGGTCAAACGTTTGGGAAGCAGGAACGTCATCCTACTGAACTCAGTCACTGTCCAAACTTTGTGGCAAATAACACCATTTGTTGGTCTAACTGGGATCTGGATTTCATTTGTCTTGTGTCGTCCAGCTTTTAACGCCTTTTTTAACACTGTTGCAGTAACTGATGAGGCTATAAAAAAAAAGCTAATTGACAGCAAACTTGCGGGTTTTAGTATAAAACACAAATAAAAAAAATAATTTCCCTCATCTTAAACAGTCTGTGCAGTCATTGTGAATGGAGTTCTCATGACAGCTGTCACTCTTGTCGCTTCCATATTTCCCCGTTCATTCCTTAATTCTGCTAATGGGACTGCTTTTAATAAGTACTAATTGCAGTCTCTTGTATGTGCTTCCTGTAAACTGACACTAAATGAAACCTGTTGCATTAAATAACCTGAAACAATGGCCTATATATGAATACAATAATAAAGTATATCTCTTTATTCCATTCTATCATTCACTGAAGGTTGTTTTTTTCCCCCTTCCCCCAGGTGAGCCAAGGAAAAGAAGATCCAGAGGAAAGAGAAGTTGATGTGACAAGAGTTGTAACATAGGACTAGAGTATATATTTTATTTTGTGAAGCCGCCTGAAGATTATTTCGAAACTCATCCATGGCTGGGACTTTTCACAGCATTTGGATGTGAACGTGTCACTTTATGTAAATTGTTTTCCAACTATTCCAAAAGACTATGTTTTATGTGTTTTTGTATAATTGTGGGGTTTTTTTTGCTTTAAACTTTCAGCTGCTTATAGAAAAATATTTAATTAATAGCCGTCAAAAGTTTGAATCTTAATGTATAATATTCACATTATCTAATAGAATATACTGGATTGTCACTTTTAAATGTTTAAGCTATTTTAATAAAAGTTAACATAAAAATGAAGTCTCTTTAATGCATTCTCATGAAACATTCAACTTCAAAATGAAGTCTTTATTGCACCCATAATTGTGTTTAAAGGTTCAAGAGGCGACGGTTACGCAGCGTCGCATACTTAGTGCGTAAAAGTGTATCAGACGCGACCAGCTGCTGCTGCTGCTGCGTCTGGCTGTGACATCATCGGCTGTAGGCTTCCAGATATGGCAATAGCCCCTCTTGGAGACAGCTAGTCCTCTTTAGACGGCCAGCACGAAGCCTCCGCGATCATGTCGCTCAGTTGGTCGGCCAAAGAGCACAAAAACACGAACCAGCCCGCTGCCACGGGACCCAAGCGACCGCGCAACGACGTAGGGAACAAAGTGACGGTGGTGCTCGGTGCGCAATGGGGCGACGAAGGCAAAGGGAAAGTGGTCGACCTGCTGGCCACTGAAGCGGACGTTGTCTGCCGATGTCAGGTAAATGATTGCAATTTCCAACAGCCAAATGTTATATATGACATATATGATATTTACATGTATATGTATGGTGTCTATGCATTGTGTAACTTGTTTAATTCAATGTTTGAATGTCCTGCATTTTGCTGTGCATTGGATTCACTATCAAAATAAAACACGATCCAAACAGTTACATAAGAAGATAACTGGTCAGAAATCAGAGGGCACAGCAGTTCTGGACAAGCTGCCAACAGTTGCTGTGTGTTGTACTTTCTCCACTGACAAGCACCAAATGGACTGTAGAGCGGGTCACATTCTCAGGGTGGCTTGATATGTGAGAAGGCCACATTTGAACCACAGAATTGGGGGTAGACTGGACCACCAGCTTCTGAGCCAAGGGTGCTAAAATAGGCTTAACAGGCTGTGTATGGAGTGGATTGTAGGGGTGTAAACATACATTTTAAAGGGGACATACAGTATTATATTCTATTTCGGAGCTTTGTATTGAGTTGTGGACTCCTATAGAGCAACTACACACAATAACCCGCACATAAAGCTTTCCAAATGCGGCCCGCGGGACGCTAGTTTGAGGCCCCCGACTTGATATGAAGGTTTAATGTTAGTGTGGCCCACGCGAGTTTGATATGGATACTGTATGGTATCATGTACCCAGAAATGACAGCTTAAATTGTTTTTTTATTTTTTGTGGAGAAAACTAAAAATGTTGATATTTGAGAATAGTGGAATGTTTTATTAGTGCTTTTCTTGTAGAAAACCGGATCCAAAGCGGTGAAAGTTTAGGGTATAGTAGAAGCACAAGTTTTTTTTATTTTAAATTTTTTCAGTTTTTAATAAATGCATTTTTTTTTTTAAACCTGATGCAGCCCAGCCTCACCGCAAACTTTTGCCTCGTTTTGTGGTTAGTGTACAATACGCCACACGTCTTGTCATATTATTATAATAGTACACTCCATGAGTCCTACTGTGTTCATGTATTTTTATCACAAAACGTCTTTAGCTTCTCACAGAGAAGCTAGCTTGCTAAAGTGACAACATGGCAACCTGGACCGGAAATCAAGAAAGCTGTCTATAAAGTTAACACAAAACACGTTTTTATAGTTTTACATACATAAAACAATTCTCATTGCATGTAAATGATGAATGAAAGGAATAAATGAACATTTAAGGTTACTTTTACCTTCAATGAAGATGTGATTTGTGATTCCCAAAGAAACAATGTGGCAGCGAGACACAATGCAGACACCATCTTCCTGTTTAGTTATTTGTTGAATTCATGGCTGTTTTTCACCTTCTTTATCCCAATGATGACACTTAAATACCAACATCAAGGCTACATTCTGGGTGGCACACTTCCATTACACTATTGTGGGACCTTTGGGATGTATTTATTTCTTTATTTTTATGAAACTTAATATTTTGAAATGGTTTAAATTTTCCTTAGGGTGGCAATAATGCAGGACACACGGTGGTAGTGGATGGCAAAGAGTATGACTTCCACCTTCTCCCCAGTGGAATCATCAACTCAAAAAGCATTTCACTCATCGGTAAAGAAATGAAATAAATGGAAATAATAGCACAAATGTGGTATAGTTGACCCCTTAGATTATTTACTCTGCTCTTGTAGGTAATGGCGTGGTCATACATTTACCCGGCCTGTTTGAGGAGGGAGACAAAAACGAGAAAAAAGGTAATTTTTTTCCACAGCGTATTGAAAATTCTGCCTTGACAGAGATAATAATACTTTAATAATAGCCTTATTGTATTTTGCAGTGGTTTGCAACTACATTGTATTATATTGAGTCCTTTCTGATGAATATTATTGTTAAATTAAATGTTAAACTTTTTTGAGATGAGGTGGTGTACCTAATGAAATGTCCTGTACAGTGTCAAAAATAGCTGTCAACCCTTGGATGCTTCTTCTCCCATCAGGTCTGAAAGGCTGGGAAAAGAGACTGATCGTTTCAGATCGAGCTCACCTCGGTGCGTACGGTCATGCATTTACTGTATTATTCGTCCGGTCTTCTTCTTGTGAAATTTATATCTCTTCTTTCCTCAGTTTTTGATTTCCACCAGGTCGTCGATGGCTTACAGGAAACGGAAAGACAGGCACAGGAAGGAAAGAAGTAAGCTTCAACACCTTAAAGGTCCCATATTATGCTATTTTTCCACGATAGTGTATTTTAAGTGTGTTGGCCTTCCTGCTGGACTTTAGGCTTTTAGTACTGGGAACACAGCGTTTAGTTTGTCTTTAGCTTTAATGCAAATGATTTGTGTTTGTGTGTGGCTACAAGAACTGCTTATTGTGCACTTTAACAACTTTTTACATATACAGCAATCCCTCGTTTATCGTTGTTAATTGGTTCCAGACTTGACTGTCATAAGTGAATTTCCACAAAGTAAGATTACTTATTTAAAAAGGAAAAATTTTTGTATTTGGAGTGTAGAAAACTATATTTATTTAACTTGAAACTTTTTTTGTAATTCTGCCCATCATACACAATCCTTATGAGACATGAACACGCATGTCTTTCTCTTTTCTGTGCGTTGTAAAGATATAAAACAGATAAAAAGAGACAGCTAATTGATGCACTCAATGGGACACACCTATGCCGCCTACAAAGCCCATTATTGAGACACTTCCAAAAACCTCCAACAAGATCTTATGGTTTTATATATATATTTTTACCATATACTGACAGGTACATTCATGATAACATGTAATACTTACAGTAGGTTAGTCCTTTTAAGCATTACTTTCCTGGGTGCATTGATTTGTGAAAATGATGAAAATGTAAATTTTGCACAAAGAGTAACAGTCTTCACCTGCTTTGTGACGGCAGCATTGGAACAACCAAGAAAGGCATTGGACCTGCATACTCCAGCAAAGCATCCCGCACAGGTCTTCGTGTATGTGACCTTTTGGGTGACTTTAAGGACTTCTCTAGCCGGTAGGATGGTAATACGAGCAAAACGATGCCGTTAATGTTCCGGTCGTATCATGTCATTCATTGGTTTTGTGTATTCTTTCAGATTCAAGAACCTTGTCCACCAGTATCAGTCCATGTATCCATCCTTGGCAGTCGATGTTGACGACCAACTGAAAAAGCTCAAGGTAGAAATACAGTCGCGTCTTGTCACTGCTCCTGACATGAAAACACAAGTTTTGCTCTGCAGGACTATGGGGAAAGATTGCGACCCATGGTGAGGGATGGGGTCTATTACATGTATGAAGCCCTTCATGGATCCCCAAAGAAGATTCTGGTTGAAGGGGCCAACGCTGCTCTCCTTGATATTGACTTTGGTAGGAATCATTTATGTGGATTTGGATATGGGGATATGTGTGTGCTGTGATTTAATCAATGCTTTCTTAAGGTACCTATCCCTTTGTGACATCATCAAACTGCACTGTGGGCGGGGCATGCACCGGCCTTGGCATCCCACCGCTGAATATTGGTGACGTATTCGGTGTAGCAAAGGCCTACACAACCCGGGTGGGGATTGGAGCCTTCCCCACTGAGCAACTCAATGTAAGAGCTTAATGTAACAAAACAACACTTGACGCATATATTTTTCATCATGTGACTATCACTTGAGGAGCGTGTGAGACGTTTACTGGCTGACTGACACCTCAGCTCAGGTCACATGGTGACAGAGATAAATTTAGGGCCAGAGTTCAGGCTTAGAATGGCGTGACAAGCACCGGTCATGTTACATAAAGGATGGAACTGTTTAAACTTATCCTCCGACACAAGATGTATAATTGCTCTGTGTGTAAGAACACGGCCTCAGGTTCTGGAGCTAAATCTTATGTACTAAATACAAGAGTTACTTGCAGTTATTGCAATGGCGGGCCAACATCAACCTGGCAGGACGGTTGGGCAAAAGTAGACATTCTGTTGGGCGCGGGTGGTGACCCCTACAAAAAGTGGGGATCTACTGTATATGTCTTTAAACTGGTGCCTAGTCATGTTCGATGAGACGCCAACACCAGACCTGATAGCCAAAACAACAGGTTTTTATTTCAGGATTGTATTACCTCACAACAGGTACAATAACCCCTATTAAAATCACGGGCTGCTGTTGCTGCAATAACTCATATCAAGCTGAAACTCAAATCTGAGTCATGACATCACTTCCTGTCAGCCCACTACTCAGCTCCCCCAATGTTACACATTTATAGCAACACACATGAACATGAGTATTATTTATCCTAACTGACTTATTGTCTATTATTATGGCTCCTGTATTTGGTAACACAAATGTAAAGGTGACTATAGGGGTGTTAGGTCATTTCAAGTGGGCTCTAATGTTAAAAAACATTTAGAATGTCAGGTTCTGACATAATTTTTGACATAATTATGAAAATATTTCATTTATAAATAAAACAAATTCACTCAAAGTTTTCATGAGCATACAGTATCTACTTTCATTCCTATGGTAAGTTTCCATAGGAAAATTTCCAAAATTCCCCAGAATAATTTACCATTAAACAGAACGTTTCCAAAAACTACCTGTCAATGTTCCACTCAATGTTCCACCCAATCAAGAATGTCCATAACTGCCTTTTGTAGTGGTGGATTATGGGTACAGCTCCTTCATTAGTTGACATTAAAATGTCCAATAGTCCATCATGTTGTGATCAGTGTGTATGTGCTGTCAGGAGTGGACAATACAAATTGTTTTGCTGATCTTTGAAGGCGGTAGGGGAGCTGCTGCAGACAAGGGGTCATGAAGTGGGTGTGACCACAGGGAGGAAGCGACGCTGCGGCTGGTTGGATCTTGTCATCGTTAGATATGCTCACATGATCAATGGTTTCACCGCGTAAGTAGTTACAGCAGTTATTGTGTGTCCTTTTTGTCATTTCATACTTTTTTTTAAACTCATCCCATCACTCTTATTGCAGCATCGCATTGACAAAACTTGACATTCTGGATGTGTTGGATGAAATTAAAGTTGGCATTGCTTACAAACTAAATGGGAAAAGAATTCCACATTTCCCAGGTAATTTTGTAGGACAAACCAAATGTGACCCATCTCTTTTTTTGAAAAGTATATACAAAAAAGTATATACAAACATGTATGTGGGCTAATATTTATCTTTGCTCTGAATCCTAGCAAACATGGATGTTTTGCACAAAGTGGAAGTTGAGTACGAGACCTTACCTGGTTGGAAGACAGACACATCTGCAGCAAGGAAGTGGAGTGACCTCCCGGTCAAGGCACAAAACTACATCCGCTTCATTGAGAACCACATTGGTGTTCCCAGTAGGTTTAAATTGTACCTTGTTGTAAAGTGCATGAGTGCAAATGACAACTTTTCTTTCTCTCTCACTCCCTACAGTCAAGTGGGTTGGTGTTGGAAAGTCCAGAGAGTGTATGATCCAGATGTTTTAGAGGAAAACAGCTTCTCTTCATCAAACGTTAGTCAGATCATGTGGCATTTTTTCTTCTGTAAAAGTGATCTGCTGTAATAAATAATACACCAATGAAACTGTCTTATTATTGTGATAAAAGCGTTGTTAATTTGTTTTTTTCTTTGAGGTATGTGGTCATAGTTAACCATCTGTGCCATTAGTACATCTGCTCCACCTTTAAATCAACACAAGTGGCCATACCGTTGAATATTTTGAAGCTACGCCAATCCATTTTTAAGGTTAACATCCTGAATTAATTACATTTGGAAACGTGTGTACCGCATAGTTTCAACCACGACCCAAAATCACGTGACAGCAAAAGCAACTATCTGATTGGCGTTTAAAGTTCCACGTGACAATAAAATCTACGTCCAATTGGCTGTCCTCCTCACTGAGCGCTTGTTTTTCCCGCAACTAGCAAGTGTGGCAGAGGGACTGTTTTCTCTGGACTTCTATAAAAATGCCGAAGCGGTCGTACCCTTTTACGGAAACCTTCTCCTCTCAGTATAAGATACACATCGGCCAGCATGAGCTCAATAACTGCAGCGTCTTTGGGAATAAATACAGGAAAGAAATCTATGGTAAGTACGTGTTGGGGGCATTACTTGGTTGACTCGGTTAGCTAATGTTAGCTTCGTTGCTAATTCTCACCCGTACACACCAACGACAGTCGCGTTTGTTCATTTTTTACAACTGTTGAGCTCATGTAACCGTGTCATGTGAGTAGTTTGGCATTTTTCACGGAAATATGTCAAACGTGGTTGCAGTAGTTGGCAGCCACTTAGCGGTTAAAGAGAGTACTGCTAGTAGTAGTGGTAGCAGCACGCCAGGGTTCAGCATTTGTTTGTTTGCCTTACCTCCGTTTCGTCTTTTCACAGAAAAGACAAAAACTCTGCTTTTTAACGGTGCCAAAGCGGTGGTAGACAAAATATGGACTGGAGAAGATAAGCCAACTGGACAAGAATTAACAGTTAAAAGCAGCCAGACTCTTTTAAGAGGGCAGACTTTGATTGGAACTGATGGGAGATTGACCAAAGCAACTAAAACACAAGGTGAGTGCCTGCAGGTTTTACTGCACATACAAAGTCCACGCTTAATAGTCACTTGTGTTGGCGTTTAACACTGTTGGTCAGCACTATATGACATAATGCTATTAAAAGTTATTTAACAAGCATCTTTTTTTGTTTCCAGGACCATCCAGTAGTGGCTGCTGCGTGTGTCAGAAGAGTGTATCATGCCAGACCTCCTGTGCTCAGTGTGAACGCCGAGTCTGCTTGTCCTGCAGCCGACAGTGCTCCAGCTGCTTCAGCCAGTGCTGTTCTGTCTGCACCATCATAGAGTGGGTACCGTTTTGATTCTGAATACTATCTCTTTGTTCGATGGCCCTCAAAGCCTTAAGCAGTGAGTCCCAATAAAACAGAATCATAACGCAATTATTTGACAGTGTGACCAGTATTGAAAGGAAGGCTGCATATTTCCAAAACTCACTAATAGGCCAGTACATTCATGTAGAAGAGTTGTACAATTTGTGATTCACTTTAAGAGCTATACTGTATTCTACTCACGTGTTTCTAATATTTTGCTTGAGAAGCCCAACAACTCTTAAGATGAGTGAGCTCTGGCGCTCATTGCCATCTGACCTAACATTCCCCTTTTCAAATCCAGGCTAACTCATCTGTTCTGTTGTATCCAATTAACCTTATCCATACGGTGTCCTTGAGTGCCCAGTAATGCACCTATAAATAAAATGTTATGCGTTGCCACTAGAAATAACAACCACTGCAATAAACACTTACATTTTTGTAGACTCCCACAATGTATTTATGTTTCCAGTATCTCTCAAGTAAGCGCCCCCCTCACATTTTAGCAACCGTTTTATATCTTCTCAAGGGGGAGTATTCTATTTACAGCTTGCAGAGCAGTATGGCTTTGCTGAAAATCGCTGGAAACACAAGTGAGCACATATGGGCATCTTTAGTGTAAGCACTGCCTTAATCCTTTTGGGGCGTGGAATTCACCAGAGCTTCACAGGTTGTTTCTGGAATCCCCTTCCATTCCTCCATGAGGACGTCACTAGTGCAGCTGTAGGATGAAAGACATCTTGCCTCCTCCTTCCGCTAGCAGATGCCCCATTAGTGCTCAATCAGGTTGAGGTGTGTAGACATTAGGGGTGTCACGAGACATGATGCACGGGATTGGGTCTATGAAGACGAGATAACATTTTTAACATTACTTTTAAGAAAAGTACAGTAAAAATATGACAATATTTACGTTTCACGCTTCTGCACTTTATGTGTATGCTAGCAGCCCCGCCTCCACCCACCGAGACAGAGACACTAACACGCCAATGAGTATCTAATAACTCCAAATTAGTTTTGTTTTTAATATATTTTCTCTCTTGTTCACAGTTACAGTGGACGTTATGATGAAGTACTCTGCTGCAGTTGCTCAACGTAATGGAAGTTCGGCACACAGATCCAATTCTTGAAAATGTACTGTAGTAATCCCCACATGACCTCCACGTTACTCTTGACTGCATTTTAAATGTCTTAATTGTCTTCTTTTCTAATGATCTAATTGTTTGCATGTGTAGATATACAAAGAAATAAACTTGAACATTTTTACACAGTTTGACGGTATTTGGCATTTATGTAAAAAAAAATCATTTAATTTCTTGCATGTCTAAAGGTAAAGACTTACAGATAATGAAAACTCAAAATTCAGAGATTAAACCACATCAATTACAGTATTTTAAACAAATGTCAGGCTTCTAAAAAGTATTTCTACTCTAGGCCATCTCTGTGTGGAGTTTGCATGTTCTCCCCGTGCATGTGTGGGTTTTCTCCGGGTACTCCGGTTTCCTCCCCCATTCCAAAAACATGCTAGGTTAATTGGCGACTCCAAATTGTCCATAGGTACGAATGTGATTATTTGTCTATATGTGCCCTGTGATTGGCTGGCCACCAGTCCAGGGTGTACCCCGCCTCTCACCCGAAGACGGCTGGGATAGGCTCCAGCATGCCCGCGACCCTCGTGAGGATAAGCGGCAGGAAATGTAGCTTACGCTACTTCTGGAGGGTGTCTGAGATTGTCTTCTGCACATTTGAAAAGTCTTCCCCGTGGTTTTGTAGCCAACTGACCCAGAATAAAAGACAATTTAAAGCACTTCTCACTGTTTTCCCCAAAGCTCTAGCTCTTACCAAAACATCAATGCTGTAAGATAATTACACATAAATCCCCCATCATTGTTTACATAACCTGGGTTGTATGTTTGTCAAAATACCGCTACAGGCATTGCCTTGGACAGCTATGTAGCGTGAACTTGTATGACCTTTGAACCAGGAAGAGGGGAGCGAGAAGAAAGGCGGCGTGGAATGCCTATGTGCTGAGATGTTGAAAATAAAAAGTCGATTGGAAGTAACAGGTAACATTTCCTTTTTTGCTGAATTCGAGGCAACATTGTTGTTTTACAATTTAACCAAAAACAGTATTCTACACTGGTCACTAGGTGTCACTAACGTTACGTTGATGAGACCATCGCTACCGCCGTCAATGCTAACGTGAGTCTTACGTCTAAGATGTCTATTATGTCTATTCTATTTGATAATACGAGTGTAAAGGTGACTCAGTTGTTGTTTCATGTCTGCGTGGCTCTAATAAGGCTAAAAACCGTACTTAGAAGGTTGTATACAAGTTTTCAATGCTGTAATTGTGAAAATATTCTAGGTTGGGAATCTCAGTATGACTGTGGAAGCGTTGATATTCCATGTGTAGTGGGTATATTAACCAGTAGGTGGCAGCACATCACAAACTAGACTCTACGGCCCTTTTCGTGGAAAGTGCTCATCACTATTAAAAAAGAAAAAACGGTTTAATAAAGGTTTGTCTTTGCTGTGTATAGTGATAATGGAATTCCAATCCACCCTGACTACTCCGACCTTGACTGCCTGCTATCAAATGTATTTAATAAACCAAGCAGAGGCAGAGGTTAGACAAAAGTGTCTGCTTGTACAGAGACTATTATCCTTACTGGACATGACCTTGTGGCGCAGTCATCACTTTCTCTCTGACTGTGGCCCGACGCTAACGATGGCTGCTCTCAGGGTCACACATTGCACACTGAGTAATTGTTTTTGGTTAGCAGGAGTCCTCAGTCCTGCTTTATAAGAACTGGTCACATGACGCAATGTAATGGATGGCAGTTTGGATGAGTGCACTTCCTGGGGATTATTCCAAATGTGCGTATATCTGTGGAGTCACATCATTCCTCCCTCAATGGGCCTTTTGTGGGCTCAGGCCTTTATGGGACACTTGAGTTATTCTGGCTGGTTGTCTTATTGTGTCTTCTGCGATAGAAGTAACTATATTTGCAATGTTTTATACACTAGCTAAGTGATCAAATGTTTTGAGTTGATGTTATTCTGGATGCTTAACAATGCTGCAAATGTTTGATACCCAGAAAATGTCGAAACCTTGAAAAATAGCATCATCAGTTACTGTGAGCAGATTAACACTGGTCACAGTTTTATTACATAAATTTCCCTGCTGGTGTAATGGCACACTTTATTCTAGTAGCATAACTTTTTCCACAACCTCATTTTTCTCAGACTATTACAACTTCAACAAAGTAGTTTCTGTCTTTAATATTTCAACTATATGCTACTAAAATGACTTTCCTTATAAAATTATGTTATTCCTGTGAAATTAGGTTTTTATTTTCATTCATTTTCTATGCCGCTTGTCCTCACTAGGGTCACGGGGGTATGCTGGAGCCTATCCCAGCTGACTTTGATGGCAGGAGAGATAGGCAGGGTACACTATGGGCTGGTCACCAGCCAATCACAGGGCATATATAGACAACCATTCCATTCCAACCATCCATTTATACCTTTTGGACAATTTAAAGTCTCCAATTAACGTAGCGTGCATACTTCTGGATTGCGGGAGGAAGTCGGACTACGCAGAAAAAACCCGCTCACACACAGCCAACATGCGACCACTCTATTTTATTTTATTTTTCTTAAAGAGGACCTGTTGTACTAATTTTTCGGGCCTTTGTATTGACTTGTAGACTCCTATTGAGCAGCTACATACGATAACCCACACAGAAAGCTTTCTAGATCTTCCAGAAACTGCACCAATTCCAGCTGGATTTCCTTGGATTTCCAAAACGGTCTGTTTTAATTTATTCTACCCACAGCCCGCCTCTGGGTACGTCCACTCCACTCAGCTCTATAGGGTAGTCCGACTCATTGTGATGTCACAAAACTCTGAAACCAAGTGTTCAGAGCCATCCCAAACCTTTTTTCAGGGCTCACTTCCAAATGCACAAACCTCTTTATATGGAACTTTGGCATTGTTTAATATGATAATACAACATTCTATTAACATTTATAGGTCAGAAACGTGGAAAAAGCATAATAGGTCCCCTTTTAGATTATATTTTTTGCGTAAATAATAGCAATAAAAAATATAAAAACAGCCACGGGCCACAAATGGCAAATAGTCTGCACCCTGATATATCAGAAGGATGTCCTCAGGGATACACTGTGGTCATCTACAATCAATCATTAATTTCTCTGTATTACAACAAGTCAGGGTTTGTAAACGTGAAAATATAACACAACACTATGAATTTTGGATGCTCCATCACATTGGATTTGTTTACAAGACAATGCAGCTGTGAAGTTTTTGGCATGCGCATATCCCACTACGTGTGTGGCTGAGTGTCTGCACAAAGAAGGGGCCCACACATAACCCACCAGACCAGGCGGACCGCAGGCGGCCGTCGGGAGCACGTGGCTTTGTCCTTCAGTCATTCTTTTTTTTTTTTTTTTTGAGGAGGGGGGGTTACCAGCTGTGGTCTGAGGCCAGAGTCAAGTCCAATGATGCTGCTACTATAAATATGAGTCAACCAGTGCGTGTAAATGACAGCTGTACAGTGGACCAAGGGCACACTGTCTTGGACAGCCGCTCCAAAAAAGGAAAAGTAAGAGCACTTAGTAATATGGATTCATGTACATGACACATACACTTACTAGGTAGACTGCACATCGTTGATACATGAGACTTAGCTTAGTCACAATGTCAATGCTGAGAGACAGGCATCCACATTAATATCATAATTATGCATCACAGAGGAAGGCTCATGCTAATATTATTCTAGTACAAAACATTGTGAATGCTGAGACACAAGCATTCATACTAACACTGTCATGACAATGCTGAGTGACATGATTTCTGGGGGGGGTTGCTATGATTTGTTGTGATACATTGATTTATGTACTTGTTTTGCATCGCTCAGCATGCTACTCAATGTGACTTAAATTCTTTGAAAGTCAAAAATGAATGCTTAAAGAAAAGAGATCCATGATGAGTGGGGTATAAAAACTCTGTGCATGGTCTACACACACACACACAAACACATACATGTGTGTGTGTTTGTGTGCCCTTTTCAAGTGTGACCACCTGTCTTTTGTTCCCAAATAAATAAATAAACACAGACCACACCAGCTGTCCCTGGCAGCCCGTCCCCTTAGAGGTCAAGGGCTCCCACCGCTGGCCTTGTTGAGGCGGTGGACACTTAGTACTTTCCTCTCAACTTCTCCCAAGTACATCTGCACACACAGCCTCACACAGTCAAATGAGCCGGGCTTTGGCAAGGAATGTTTTATTACACCGTGGCGTTAGACTGCACATATCCCAGCTCGTCACCCTGCAGCTAAGCTCTATCACATGGCCTCTTGCTTTCCATGTGAAGTGTTTTGCTGTAGAAGAAATGCACACACACACACACACACACACACACACACACACACACACACACACGCACCATGTGGTCACCCTAAGCTCTGGATCCCATCAGGCAGATGTGAGCTGCTGTGGCTGAAGCATTGCATCGGGCTCTTATTGACTGGCTGGCCGTTTCTGAATGATCTTGGGAGGACATTGTTTTCTTTATGTTGGAGCTGGCTGGCTAGCGCCGCTGTGTCGTCTGTTTGTGCACAAAGTACGTGCTGGGGAGCGGGGCCAGACAATAGTCTGGCTGAGCTACTACCCACGCACACAATAGAGTGGAGGGATGAGGCCGAGGGCTGGGGCCACGGTTTTGGGGGCTGTGGAGGTTGGAGAGGTGGGGGCAGGGGTAGTTGGATGCAACCCCCTTGTCTATATGCCGTTCCCAGAATGGGTGCACTGGGATTGGAAGGGGGGAGGATGGTGGGAATTGGAGGCGATCCCCACTGGGATCACATAGCAGAGCAGCTGGATTTCTTTCATGGTGCAAGTGAGAAATGATTACAAAGTTCTCACAATTGGTAATAAGTTGATTTCCAAACAGACAAGTGTCTGCACATTGTAATTAATGATTGCAAGTTCTTTGCATACGACAATAGGAGCCCATCTTGAAAGCATTGTGCCCTTGAGCCCAGTTTACGGTTTCAATAAACCTGCAGTGTTTCCACATTTTGGCGTCGCTGTACAAATCGCAACGCAAGTACGAAACATGCACTTTGTGACTGAGAGTCACTGCTGCTTTGGTGCCCGCCAAAAGCAGCAGATGGCAGTAATCATAATGCATTATTTTCTTATTTGTCACTTTAAAGCACAGAAGGTGTCATGCACTTTTATTTAGACTACTAATAGTGTATGACACCGTCCCAGAATGCACTGCAACAGGTGTATAGCCAGGGGCTAAGCTTCCAATCAGAATGTCAAGCATACTTTACAATGACTGTAGTACAATAATAAAATAACGATCCATAATGATATACTGGTTGCACACGTGTCCCTTTTGAAAATCAACCTAATTAATTAGGCAGATGTAATATTAGCCTCTAAGAATAGTCCAGATGGAATCAATCTTTTAAGACTGGACCCTTGTGTTAAAAATATGACTCAATATGTCATTAGAGATCTTTAAAAACATATCCAGAACTGGTCCTATCAAGATCTTTACAACGGGACATGTACAAAATCCTTTACGACCCTTAAAGGACACCGTAACTCACGGTACAGGTGCACTCCTAGCTAGCCAGCTAGCTTATGTGAGCTCAGTTTATTTTTACAGAAACAATTTAAAGACCAAATAAGTGTGCATATATAGTGACATAACACATAAAATTGTATATTTAGATAATATACGTAATATGCGTCCTACACTAATGATTTGTGCCATAAAATGTCCTCTAGTAAGGTACGTGCTAAAGCTGTGGACAAAGACGTGACAGCGCATGAACGATGCATTCTGGGATTGTAGTATCAGCAGTGCATGTGTTATCCACATCAATTCAGATCGTGACAAAGATTTGTACTAGCAAACGTATAATAGTAAATATAAAATGCTATATAGTTATTACGATAATTAGTGGTATTTGTGCGGTTGTTAAATTACATTGTGTAGTAATATTTGAATTGGGTTCCATTTATCATTATTACTATATTATTCTAATGTGACATGAACAAGCAATATGGAAATGAATGAAATCCACACGGATAGAAAGTTGTTCCATTTAATTCTATGCATAATCTTAATAAAGACCTAAATCCAGATTGTCACATTTCCACAGCACACACGCCTCCGCACACTCACACAAACAAGTCAAACAATTAAAATGCACAGTACAATAAATGAAAAACAGTAAATTGCTTCCATATCTAAGCAAAGATTGTCCCCTAATCTCTACACCACTAACACTGAAGCAATTACTATAAAATATACTTTTCTCATTTAAAAAAAACCCAACATATTAAACTCTAATGGCACTTCTACAGTTTGATTTTCATGAGACACTGTAACCTAATTTAAAAAAAACAGATGCTGCAGAAGAAGCAAATGTAATAGTAATAAATAGTTCTTTTGATCGTACACAATTTCACAGTTGGAACCTGCAGACGAAAACATTCCAGTATAGGTTAATGAAGTCATTTTCTGACTAAAAGATCATACAGCATGAGTTAGGCAAACATTGCCTTTGACCAAAAGGAGTTTTGTTTCCATGAAAAGACAACAATGAGAATCTCAGCAGTTCACATTCAACAGTGACATGACCCGAGGAGCTACTGGAACCCAAAACACACACACACACACCAAATGCTTGTCATCTGTTTAACACATCCATTTATTCACACAATGAAATGGTTAAAGACCACCCCCCTCCCTCCCCACACCCAAAAACCCAGGAACCTCACACAAAGCAGCAAAAAAAAAAAAACGTTTACACGTTGATATGTTAGGAAAAAGAAAAGTGTAGTTGTGAAGCGAGTGGGCAACATACAGAGGCTCCTCCAGATGCAACACCTATTTGTGTGTCGACAAGGCACGCTCGGTGAACATCCTGGAGCTTTAAATAACCACTTGTGGAACACTACAAAAAAGGAAAACAAACCTTTACATGTTAGTTATTCTAGCTTTGTACACATGTACATTCAAGAATCAAGAGAACTTACAGCATATTCCTGCTTGGATGCGTTTGAATATAATGAACACAACACAACAAGCACGTATGTGGAACAGAGGCGCTAACTAAAGTGGTTCAACTCAGAGAGCGAGCGAGAGTAAGACAGGTTGTTTTTCCTGCTGACAAACCTTTGTAATTACTACTACTTGTTACTAAACGTCATGTGTGAAGTCCTGAAAGAAGGGCTGTTAAAGTACAACCACCCAGATGTTTATATGCTTGTTTTATAGGCAGGATGATAATTCTTCTAATCTCTTTATAGGTGTACAATCAATCCCAACGGTCTCTGCTCTGTGTAGAACAATGACGCATTTATCTACTGCATGCTGTGGGGGGGGGGCAGGACTTTGATGCCTCCAAACAATACACCTGTTTACAGTCTCCTTGGTTTCCCTTCGCCTAAATACATTTCTCACATTCCAATGGCTCCGTTCAATACAGCAAAGCGCCAAGAGAAACGTGCAATTCCCCCCCCACCCCAGCAGCAGCTCGGTGAGAGATACACAATGATCCCTTGAGAACTACCTGGGACTTGTGTGTGTGTGTGTGTGTGTGTGAGAAGGGGGGGACAATGCCTGTATTGTCCAATTTCTATAGGTGGCCAATGACTATGGCTTGTGGAAAAAAAAGTATTTCCTGTTGCAGAACAGCACAGCAGAATTAAACTCCTCAGATTCTGATTTGCACAACACCGCAGTCCCCTCAAGCCTTGAGGTGAGAAACTTTTCCCCTCCCTGAAGGAAGACACTGTGAGCGACTGCAGCCTTTAATAAAGACACCTGATGCCCTCCACCATGCGGGTGTTGTAAAAACAGACATAAATAGAATATATATGTACATTAAATATACAAATTGCAATAGCAGCCTAGGCAATAGTGTTGAAACTATATGCATGCTAAAAACAAGTGCTTCTCTATGTGACTGATAATTCTCTATTAAAACACAATTACAGTAACTTGATTTGCACAAAGGAAAAAAATAACAGCCCCAATGACAGTTAATGAGTACCAACTTATGAGCTTATTGAAAAACCCCTACATTAAACCCTGAACCAAGCTAATAAATAAATTCAGATCAAGTCTTCTCAGGACAGATTCGACAAAAAGAAGCCATTTAGCAACTAGTTGCACTCCTCCTTCATTCCCAAAGACCTTTTTTTTTTTAAACCACTAAAGGCTCCAGCAACTTCATCAGTAGTAACACATACAGTAAGAAGATATGGTGGGCAAGAGGTTAATTTAAAAGAAAAAGTCAGTAGCTTTTGCAGAATGGTATGGCTGCCATGACCACCATCCAAAACAAATCCACCTGTGCCCTGCAACACTTTCTTTATACTGCTGCAATACCAGGAAATAACACTCATCCACTAATCAATAACTTCATTGATAAGAGCTTCATTTACATCGTTGGGTCACATTCTTGTAAGGGCAGGAGTGGATCAATTAGCATTCCAGTGCTGCCTATTACCTCCTCTGGGATGTGCGAGTGGATTTGACAAAAGGCATGATGACAGATCACACTTGTCAATAAATACACTAAAGTGTAACGAGGCACCAGGGGTACAGGCATTCTGTGTCCCACCTTTCATTATATATTTTCTATAGTAGTAAATGGGCCTTTTCCTTCAATTAATTCACATTCCTGATTTTTAAAAAAAAGGAAAAAAGGTGATACTACCCAATTAAGGCAAATTATGTCCATAATCATATCACCTTTAAGTTGATCTTTAACATCAACAACAAAAATACTCCAGTAGTATAACTTCATTAGTTTTGCTGCCTTGTGATTCTGACTTGTTACAAATACCCGAATAAATAATATTAATTAGAATAATAAAGTAGGAGATTTTTCTTTAAAAAAAAAAAAAAAGGACGGTACTGATGTGCACAAATAAAGTGGATTGTATTAACAAATGTTAGCATCTTCTATTGGGCCCCCAGGATGCTTCTAATAAACACACAGACAAACAAGACACAAACAAACAAGTGCATCATCTACTTTGTTTGATGTCCACACTTCACTGACGCAGTTCGCCAATCAGGAAGCAACCAGCTCAGAAGAAGTGTTTGTTTTTTTTTTTTTGTTTTTACGTTGCTACATCGTTCACAAGAAAATGCCACATGGGGTAGAACCCAAACTGCCAGTGTGTGAATACTACTGTGTGAAAAAGACGCAGGGGTCATCATGGCACTTTAGAGCGTTTTAGCCAATGGAGAGAGTTTTGACAAGGCCACAGTGAAACTTCCTGATGTGGCGGTACAGGTCCCCGGATTGCGTGAAGCGACGCTCACACCACTTACACGCGTGAGGTTTCTCTCGCGTGTGGACCACGGCGTGCCGACTCAAGTTGTGCGAGTACTGGAAGCTCTTGCCACACTGCCCGCAGGTGTACGGCTTCTCGCCGGAGTGCGTGCGCTCGTGCCGCTTGAGCGTGTACATGCAGGAGAAGGTCTTGTTGCACTGAATGCAAGTGGGCACCGAGCCGTCGGGGGACAACTTGGAGCGAGGGCCATCCTTCTCACGGAAGTGCGAGCTAAGGTGCAGCTGCAGGACGTGCGGGCTGGGGAAGACTTTGCTGCAAAGGGGGCACACGCACACCTGTTGGCCCGGCGGCAGGAGCACCCCGCTGGAGGTGGAGATGTCCGAGGAGGCCAAGTCGTCTTCCTCCTCCTCTTCGCTGTCCCCCAGCAGCCGACCCCTCCTCTCGTCGGCTGCCTCCCTGCCGGGGGCGCCCTCCCTCCTCCCGCAGGCCTCCCCCTCTTCGTCCATCAGGTCCTCCTCCTGGGATAGGAGGACGGTGGTGGAGCCGTTGTTGCCTGGGAAGAGGGCAGCGAACCCTGTCACCACTGAGCTCCTGGCGCTATTCCCAAAGCGCTGGCTCTCAGGGCTCATCGGCTCACTGTCCTCCTGCTCTGACAGCAAGTCGTGTTCATCTTTAACAAGTGGCTCAGTGCCCTGCTGCTGGCTGTCGAGGGCCAGCTGTCCCGAGATGTAGGAGGGCTGTAAGGGATCTCTGCTAGACAGAGGCTTGAAAGACAAATCCAGAGCGCAGTCCATGTCATCCGAAGCCCGGGACCTCTGGGACAGTGATACGGTGGAACTACTGACATCAGCTTTTGTTTTTCCAGCTGTTTGGACACAGGGCTCGGCCTCTGCTGACACATAATTGACACCTACAAGGTCCGGGGACCTGCCAGAGTGACCATTTGCCTTCTGCCTGTTCTGTGCGGACCTTTCACAATCGCTGACAGCAAGCCCCACTTCGCTGTTGTCTGTGTCAAACTGTTCCATCGGGGAGGGGGACCCGGGGAGCCCCTGAGACTGTCGCCTTGCGAGCTGCTTGTCACTGCGCAGTTCGCCATCTGAGGAATTATCCCGGTCCAGACAGCTGAGTCCAAAAGCCTCGCCCATCTTCTCGTCATCTTTATCTTTCAACTTGCCTTTGCACACTTTGACGATGTCGTACATGTGGAGGTAACTGGCCGCGGCGAGCACATCCTCCACTGGAAGAGTGTTGAATTCCAACTTGCCCTCATACATAAATTCAAGGAGCAGACTGAAAGCCGGCGCTGTCACAATGTCACTGTTGAGATGCACAACGTCCCTTTTGTCTAGCTGGTCCCTGTAGAAGAGATGGAAGTACATACTGCAGGAGGCCAGCACGGCTCTGTGTGCCTTGAAGCGAGCCTCGCCGACCAGAACAGTGCAGTCACACAGGAAACCTTGGTGACGCTGCTGACTCAGACACTGCAGCAACTGCCGGCTATGGTCTGGGAACTCCATTCTTCCTTCATAACCTGATGGAAAAACAGGAAAAACAGGATCGTGGATAAACGAATTGGGACTATGGAGAAGCTAGAGCCAGGCTGATGTTGGATGACTAAACTAGAGTGCTAATTACTTAAATGTTACATACACTACAAGGTGTGTAGGTGCCACCTGTACTGTAGTTCTACTTTGCACCATGTACAATCTTTTAAGCATCAAAAGAGAACACCTGTTAGATAGAGCCCTGCAGCTGTACAAATGTTACCGAGTAAATAAAGATGGATCATACCTAGGTTTAAAAATACATTAGTTGTAAGTGAACATCATGTTGGACTTGCCCCCACAACTTTACAAGGTCATAGCACTACATTCCACCGTATTCACAACTAAGAAGGCACAGAAAATAGCTTTTGTTGTTGTTTTTTTTTTCTCGCTATATGTGAAAAAACATCACTTATACATCCTGAATCATTTAAAATGTCACGATGATTTAAGCTTAAAGAACACTTGTTGGAATTAGAAACACATACCGTAGTAAGATTGTAGTAGATTCACTAAAAACTTGTAAACAGGAGTTTAAAAGTTTTTTTTTTTTAAGTTTTTACTTGATGTCTAGGTTGACTAAAAAGGAAAATCTAACCCAAATTTGCAGTGAGTCTCTTCTGCATAAATGACAGCATCAAAAACACACTCTGGACTTAAATAAAAGATTCATTTTACAACTTTCCTCCAGTATTGCAAGCTGCATTCAAGAGCGCTCACCCACCCATCTTAAAGATCCAGTGTGTTCCAGTTCCAATAGTCCACTGCGTCCACAATAAAAAAAAATAAAAGAAAATCCGAAAAGGGACGCGTTTTCAAATACATACAAATGCACACCCAAGTAGTGTTTACAGAGCAAGCAAGCGGCACTGGAAATAATAAGCAGTCGTCCACCAGGCAAGAAGTGTAAGGTGAAAGAAGGGGAAAAAAGAGTAAACTGCAGCTCTGTTTGCTAATTACACTGCAAGCTGTGGAGTCAGCTGCTCTGACATCACCGCAATGGAAACGCTACCTCCAGCTGTGCTCCCCTTTATGCCATATGTTACCTCGGAGCTGTCCTAAAGCACACAACTTGTATCATTTTTAAACAAACCACCACACGAGTTCCTTAAGACTGCATACCGACTGAAGTGTAACATTAGCAAAAGTTTGAAGCCTCACTCGCAGTGAGTTTAAAAGGAAATTTGCAAGTAAAACCGCGTGAGTGTGTGTGTTTGTACAAAGGCTAACATGTTAAGAGCCACAATAGTGTGAACCTTTCATACAACTCCTAGCAAAGCCCCCAAAAATGAGCGGAGCCAAGCGGCGAGCAGACTCTCTTTAACTTTCGCTTCCTCGCTCCGCTCCCCCAGCAAACACAAAAACACACTTTACTTACATTTAGTCTCACCCTCTTCTTCGACTGTGTGTTAGTTTGTCCACCTATACACCTCGACGTACTACTATCATGATGTGCGGCCAGATGTTCGATTCCCCTCGTCGGTTCTTTGCGCTTTCAATCCGACCGAGGCAGGCTGCGCTCGGCGCTACTGCTGCTGTGTGTGTCAACCCAGCAGGTTGATCGTGTGGACACAAATCTCGCGATAGCGCCCGGCCCACAGCTAGAGCGCGTGTACTACTGCGAGAACTCACACAGCGGCAGCAAGTAGCAGAGGACGCTGGTAACATCCATTGGCCCCCTACTGGAAACACCTGTCTGTGTGCCCCCTCCATACACGGAAGCGGAGGGAGGGGCTTAAAAGTGTGGCTCAGACAAGGAAGTGGCGGCTTAAATTTGGAGGATGTGAAGAGGTTATGTTTACATAATAGCTGTGGATTTATGATCAATTTGACACTTTTTATGTTATAATTGGACCAGGATTCACCACAACGTTAAGTATGCCCGCCCAAAATACCTAACGACATGAAATACAAGGGCTGTATCTAAGAGAATAATGCACACTTGATTGACAGGTGTTCATTTAAAGGGCTAATGACGCCCAAAAAGTTTTTAAAAAGCAATAAAATGATAGTCATCACTTAAAACAATTAGGTCATACTGCTGTCATAGATAAATAAAGAAGTATGGTTTGTGGTGTATGTGGTAATTTTCACAAAATTTTGGCAAGCACCCGGTCTATTTTCGGAACCGCCGCCATCTTGGCTGTGACATCACGACCAGAAGTGTACCGTAACCATAAGAAGGTTGGAGTGGTCAATAACTTCCGGGTGGGAACTGCCTTTAACTAAATATTTATTGTTGTGGTTGCAGCTGGCAGTAAGTATAATTGCAGTGCATCATACTGTGAATTATTCCTAGTATTTTTGTATATAAACAATATATTTGTACTTAGTTATCAATGCATTCAAATACAACCATGTAAATGTGGCTGAAGTTTGAGATGAGGTTATCCAGTCCCCTATTTATTCAGATTTACTTGCAGTTTCAAATCATCTGCTAATGAAAGACAAACTTTAAGGTCACAAGGAATTTGTTGCTTGAAAAGAATTATAAATCATGTATTGTAATTTAGATTGTCGCTGCTTTTGGGAACTTTAAAGGGCTGTTCTCTCTAATCCCGCTTCCAGTTGAGGAATTCCCTGGCACCTACCCATCCATTGGCTTTGTTTTTCCTGGCTGTGATAGCTCCGAATAGTCTCAAGACAGAAGTGATGATTTATGTGAGGAGAGAAAATTCTCAAATCTGCTTAACCTCGTGAGTAATTAAAATATTTTCCAGAGTTTTTAGTGTGATAGTAAAAGCAAAAGATGGAAGTGCACCAGAGAATCAGTCGAAGTTGCAGCTGCTCATCCCCTGCACCCCCCCCCCTCTTCCTTCTTCTCGTCGTGTCCCTCTCTGAGCTCCCCCAACTGCCTCTGTCACCTTTGCCCTGTGTTCCAGCTGTCGTGTGTTTTGAAAGGACCATTTGCAGCTCCTCGCAGCCTCCTGACACGGAGGGGAATGAGCAATGTGATGGGACGCGACAGCCACTGGTCGTAAGGGGCCACAGGCTAGATTCTTGTCAACTTACTTTATTCCATTTTTAGTCTGCCTTTGGCTTGAGTACAGATGAGGAGAAGAAACACTTAAGTTGGTGTTTGGTGCTCTTAGACCAGAAACTTAATGGCATGTAAAAAATAACAATTTATCATTCAGTGTGCGCCATCCATGCAGTAGCGATGCAGCTACAATAGGAGTAGGAGCAGTGGCCGTGTGTTTTCATGGCCCTGGCAAACTTGGGCGCACAGTAAAGGAGGGGTGTGTGTTCACAGGGCAAGACAAAGCAGCGGTTGTGCCCGGGGACTGTGGCCCCCAGCGAGTGAAGCTGAGCACGGCGAAAGGTTCTCACACATAGTGAAAGATAGGGAAAGATGGAGAGAGAATGGGAGTGGGGGAGTAAGCAGAGAGAGAGAAAACACTTCCTGGAGGTTCATTCTTCCTCTCTGCAACCATCAATGGCATTCTCCCCCTGACCCACTCCTCTCGCGGGCAAACAAAAGACCCTGCATTCCAGTGGAGCCTGACCGGCCAAGCAACCAGCAGCCATCCAGCCAGCCACTGTGGAAGCACATCACTGACCTGACCAGTCCACAGGCTCATCTTGGGGTGGGCTTGAGCTGCACCGTCGGCATGAAGAGGCGTGTAATGCATCCTAATTCAAAATCCCTAAAGGAAGTTTGGAATGGCAGTTTTAGAGATTAAAGGTACAAAACATGTATAAAGCCAATAATATATGATATATTGGTATATTATAACATTGGTATGTTATACCAATATTATATATTGGTATTATTATAATAATACGTGTACAAAACATTCATTCATTCATTCATTTTCTACCGCTTTTCCTCACGAGGGTCGCGGGGGTGCTGGAGCCTATCCCAGCTGTCTTTGGGCGAGAGGCGGGGTACACCCTGGACTGGTCGCCAGCCAATCACAGGGCACATATAGACAAACAACCATTCACACTCACATTCATACCTATGGACAATTTGGAGTCGCCAATTAACCTAGCATGTTTTTGGAATGTGGGAGGAAACCGGAGTACCCGGAGAAAACCCACGCATGCACGGGGAGAACATGCAAACTCCACACAGAGAGGGCCGAGGGTGGAATTGAACCCTGGTCTCCTAGCTGTGAGGTCTGCGCGCTAACCACTTGACCGCCGTGCCGCCCCTGTACAAAACATGTATAAAGCCAATAATATATGATATATTGGTATATTATAACATTGGTATGTTATACCAATATTATATATTGGTATTATTATAACAATAATAAGTGTACAAAACATGTACAAAGCCAATAATATATGATATATTGGTATATTATAACAGGCAGCAATAGCAGAACATTTTAAATACAAACACTTCTTCATTCATCAGGTACTCCACGATCAAATGAGATTCAAAATCCTGTATATGATGGTCTTCACATAAAAAGTTGATCTTTTGTACAGTATATATGCTATTGATGCCATACAACGATTGAGCAATTCATGAAGAATTTTACTTTTTACGTATGTTGTATTCATGTACATACGTATGTATGTTGTTGCTGCGGTGGCGAGGGTTTCAAGCAGTTGCGTGCCTTTCCTGTGGCAAGCAGCACCCCTGGTGATATTGCCACATAGCGTACACACTCAGTATCTTGGCAGATTAATGCAAATAACGGTGCACGTCGTTGATATGATAATGATATTTCCCAATTGTAAGTGTGCATGGTGTGTTGCATAAAGACATGAAAAAGTTACAAACAAAACAATGGAACAGCAGTGAAAGCTTATCTTCTGCGTCATATAATGAATGTCGCAGATAAAAATAGTGTCTGCATTCTTACACCACATCAGTCTGCATGAATGCATTCTTGTATGTTCCTTCACCGTTTTCATTGTGTTGTTAACCAAAGTTAATTCACATTTTTTTTCTATTAAATATTTGCTAGGGCTGCACAGTGGACGAGTGGTTAGCGCGCAGACCTCACAGCTAGGAGATCTGAGTTCAATCCCACTCTCGGCCATCTCTGTGTGGAGTTTGCATGTTCTCCCCGTGCATGCGTGGGTTTTCTCCGGGTACTCCGGTTTCCTCCCACATTCCAAAAACATGCTAGGTTAATTGGCGACTCCAAATTGTCCATAGGTATGAATGTGAGTGATGAATGAATGAATGAACATATGCTATGAATCCATCCATCAATCCATTTTGTATGCCGCTTATCCTCACTAGGGTTTTGGGGGTATGCTGTAGCCTATATGCTATGAATCTTACAATAATAATATGTATTTTCATGCCAAATTTCAAGAAAACTGGAACAATTGCATTCTTGGCAGGACATCATAGCCAAGATGGTGGCAGTTGAGAAAACTCGCTAGTGGGCATTTGATCATCACAACTTAATTTCACTCACATTTTATATATTATAGTTGTTTACTGACGGACAGCAGCAGTATGACAAAACGTTAAATCAAGTGTTTTGATGTCATATGCACTTTAAGTGGTGTACCAATTGCTTCTATTTTTTCAAGAGTGCCTCACAAGAGGGCAACTCCAAGGGCTCCTGACTGACTTAGGACTCAGAGAATAGGTAATTATTAAAAAGAAACTAAAAAGGAGGGGGAATGAGGCCCAGAAATACTGGCAGCACACCTGAGTGAATGCATGTTAGAAAGAAACATACAACAAAGGAGACTGAGGGTCACCTGCATCTACTTGTTGGCATGCAGCAGTTATGCACAGTAAAAAGGACACATTTTATTCAAGAGTAGTCGCCCAGAGTATAGAGCCACACACAAAGAGAACGTGCAAAGTCCAAAATTCAAACCCAGAACCATATGACTGTGAGGCAGAACCACATGCTCCTCTGTGCTACATTTTAGAAGCAGATATTTTTAGATAGATTAACAGTTTGGTGGAAATCCAAACTTGAGGTCCCCATTACCCTATGTTCATGTGGTTATTGCATGCGGTGAAAATGTCACATTAAGGTCGCAGTGTTTCTAGACAAGTCTGATTAATTGTACTTTTAAGGGTTAACTTCATCTGAGTCATGTGAGGGCTTAATGCAAGCGAAAGAGTATCTGATATACTTTCAACCAACTGCAGTGGCCTGCCTGTACCTGTCCCAAACCAGTTCAACTCCTGTCCCTCCCACTGTTTCACTTTCATGGCTTTAAAACTTGCACGACTGTAGATACAGTGTTATAATCTCTTGCAAGATATCTTCAAAATCTTTACTTTGTTTGACTGTTTTTAAAGTGTAAAAAAAAAACAGCCAGGATAGAAGTGAGTGGAAAGAGTTTGCATAGTTGTACAGTAAACATGCAGTTCAGTCGAGTTTAGCGGGACACACCACTGCCCGAGCGAGAAAGGTTATATTTGATACTGAACCTCACTTCATGGCTTATGTGGCTTTGTTAGAAAATGCCAGCAACCATTTCCACCTCGCAGCGGCTCAGAAATAAAAGCATGTTTTTTTTCCCTGCTTTTTTTTGGGGGGCAAACACAAACTTCCAACGCAGCCAGGAACTAAAACAGCCATAGATCAACAAGTGAACACTGCGGCCTGAGTGATGACTTTGGGTTTTAATCTTTACATTTTAGACGTGTGAACTATGGCACTATATGGCGTTCAAATTGACTTGTCACTTGGTTTCAAATTTGGCATGATTTTGCATCCAAATCGACTTCCTCCAGAAAAGTATGACTTGTATATGAATATACTGCACTGTATCATAGTTTTTTTTAGGTTGGCCTACATTGAGGATCCAACTGCAACTGTTTGAGGGTCATTCAAATTAATTTCAAATGCTGCAAATCACTGGTTCCAGCTCTCTGTCTGGATTATTTTCCAGTGTCATAAACTTAACATTTTTGGAATGTTGCATTGCGTCTACAAGTGGGGAATTAATGAAACACAGACCAGGTTGCATTTTAAAAAATTTTCAATAATTTTTACATAATTAATAAACAGTGTCAATACAATATTAATCAGTTTAAAAGTACTATAGGACCTTTAAAATAAAACAAGATAGAAATACATCCACTGACTTTTGCTGGCCATTTAAATTACTTTCAAATGCTGTATACCAGGGGTCGCCAAGCTTTTTTTTTACGAAGGGAGCAACTTTGCCAAAATAAAAACAGCAGGGAAACACTTTGTGTTAAGTTTTCAAATAAAGCCGACTAAACACAAAACCTTTTTGATCAGCACCCATATAAACAACAAACCAAACAATGGGATGCGAACGTGTACATAACTCTTTGACCCTTTGGCGACATAGAAAACACAAGTCAAACACCCATATCATTTACAGAAAATACAATCTAAAAAGTATTTAGGGAGGTCTGGCTCCCCTTATAGCCTGGCAAACTTCCTATGTATTTGTTTTGTGAACTTGCAGTGTTTCTCTCTTAAGGCTGTTTTTGGGGTCTGTGTGCAATTTTGGCATTTGCAGCATTTTTCTTCTGCAAGTCTTCCGGTGTTTATGTGATTACAGCATTTTTAATTTACAGGATTTCCCATTTTATTTGTTTTATGGTGTTTGTGTCATCATGATGTGGAGTTTCTGCCCCTATTGGCCAATGAACAAACCAGAGGGCATTGTAAAACGTTGAAAATAAATCAGATTAACAAAAAAAAAATCATCCATTCTTTATGAAGAAGGTCATTATTTAGTAAATCGTGTGAAGGCCGCACATAAAAAGCCACTATAAAACACAGGAGGATTTTTCAATGGGACACATGGATGGCACTGTTTTGTATTAGTGAGGTCGGCTTTAGGACCCGGGAGAGCAGGCTGCCACAGAGGCATTGCAGACAGCGCGTTTGGGAGGTGTAGTGGAAGAAAGGCAAGAGAAACGGAGTAAATGAGAGCACTTTTGTCCAGATTGTTGAAGGACTTATCAACTTAATATACCGCCGAAACTGCTCACTAGAATGAGACGGACACATTGTTGAATTCCTGCCCAGGTAAATGGCCGCGTTTCCTTCGCATGGTTAACTACAAGAGGTCGACAGCTAGTCAGGGTATGTCCCCATTGTACTTACATGGGATGCGGTTATTCTCACCCAAGCTGCCCTGCTAGGCCCCAAATGCTTTCTGTCGCTAAATGCAAGGCTGGAATGAGATACTTTCCCGACTCCTGTAGGCTGTAAAAGTTACTGTAAAGACACGAAGACGTGCGAGTTTGAAAGTGAACCCTGCCGTAATGTTCTATTTTCCACAAGCAGCAGTGAACGTCTCTTCAGATGTTTGGTTTCTGACAATGAGCACTTTTTGAGACACAGCCCTCAGGCCCACTTATTTGTAACAGTGAGCGGTGCGCCTTTCGACGGAAAAGGGTTGTTTTTTTTGTACTTTTATGGCCCATGAGGGGAAACAAATGAGATCAACCAGAGAGCAGCCCATTCATTGTTATGAACACTGTTTACGCTGTATACATACTGAACCGCCATACAGCAATTCCACACATCATTAGCTTCCTTAGCTTGTTGCTGCTCTGCTTTAACACGAGCTTTTAAGGAGAGAATGTGTTGTGAATTGTCTTAGCAATTGTTCCAGTACTTAATTTCTGATCTAAACAGACTGTGACATTGTTATTTTCTTATTTATATTAGGTATATGACTTCAAGAAGGGCTCACCACAGGTGCTTGGAATTCTTGAAAAACTTTCATTGTACATGTTGCGTTCAAAGGTTTTAAAAAGTGTTTGTATTTTGGAAAATGATGGTGCATTTCAGTGCTGGAAGGCATATTTTCTTGCAGAAAATATATTGTTTAAGATCATGAAGTCATTTAATCGTTTCAGTGTGTATACATTACACATATGGTTAATGTAGCATAACTTGAGTGGAAAAAAACTTGAGAAGTGATTGCATAAGAGCCTGTAAAAGGTGTTTTGATC
The DNA here is from genome assembly GCF_037039965.1 of Doryrhamphus excisus. NCBI lineage: Eukaryota > Metazoa > Chordata > Actinopteri > Syngnathiformes > Syngnathidae > Doryrhamphus > Doryrhamphus excisus. Next base: position 15,125,203 of record NC_136370.1, on the reverse strand, counting down.
CTGACTGTACTATTAATGCACATTTTTGTTACCAATTTGTTATGAAGTAGACTGATGTCATAACAGCCACGGTGAAAGGATGAAAACTATTCTGTACTGCAATGTGTTGGTTCAAATAGCAGTAATTTAAAGTATATCTTTGAAGCAGCATCCACACTTTAAATAGCATAATCCACAGTCTCAATGACTAACTTTTGGTTTCCCATTTGCCTTTTCAGAGTGCAATGTCCTCAGGCATGTTGTACCCTTTCACGCATTTAGTGTCAAAATGTTTTTGTCAGTCATGAGACTACTGTACATCTGTCCACTGTGTGTTTGAGTGAGTGAGGGTGTGAGTGTGTGCATGCATGGGGACATGACATGTGACCAATGGAAGACACAACACACTGGCGTAATGATGACTGTTTGGCGCTGCCTGTTCTATTTAGAAAATACCAGCCACCTCCCACCCAATCCCTATGCTGCCCCTCTGACGCAAATGTGCCATCAGGCGCATGCAGAATCTGTGGAATGCTGGTGGAAATTGTGTCCCTGTGCACAGTCAGACGTATTGTGCCCATTTGCGCCACAGGAGTTAAGACCTTATCACTGAGGATACACTTCTCAGAATGGCCGCCCACTGTTGGCGTCACATGAGCTTTGGTTTGTGACAGCACACTGAGAACATTGCAGCCAGTGACGTTCATAACGGTATTTAATTGATCTTGTTCACATTTATAATCAGGCCAGGATTTGAGAAGCATTATTACATCTTTAAAAGGAGTTAAGGGTGGCAGATTTGGTTTAAATGCATGATTGCTGATTTGATTTATTTGGCATTTATTTGATTTATTTGTCATTTACCAATGCATCCCACAGGGGAAAATGGATCAGACAGCCATCAACATAAATGTTTATTTACGTTACAAGCGATGTTTTATGGAACACTTTAACAATGTATTTCAGGTGTAAAAAGAAGTTAACCACTTATGACTTATTTGATGCATGACAGATGCAAAGCTCAATATGAAATAAACACAGAAGAGAGTGAGCATCAGCTATTAAGCTTCTTTGTGCCAGTAGCTGGGCTACATGAGGGCTTGCAGTTGGCAAGCAGATGCGAATATGAATGAAAACACGAAGGCAATAGTTTGTAAGCCGAATGCCACAGTTCCGGTGCAGCACCTTCCTCCCGACAGCCAACACTTACTGAGGCTTTTGATCGACAAAGTAAGTATTAAACGATACACTACATAACTTTATGTGTGTGAAGGTTTTATTGAAGTTTTTTTTTTTCTTAACAGAGACAATATTTATAGTGTCGCGTTGCTAGGAGTACTTCCTGTTTCCCAGAGTGCTTTGCTGTACAGTTTTTGTAAAAAAAAAGGTGGAAAGCACATGGTTAGAGCTCACATAGTAGTTAATATTCTGCATTATACATTGGTAGTGTATTGTCTGTTTTTACCCACCTTTTGTGTTGCTGTGTGTGATGTGGTGACGCTGTTAATTAATGTCATGTCTCACACAGGTACATGACACTCAAATGTGACATGACATAATAATCTTTGAATAATAATCTTAATGATAATTGTGTTTTAAAAGTCGGAATTATCGAATGTAGCACAATTATCGACCAGCACAATTTGTTATCTGGACAAGCCTACCCGATATTAACCGATACCAACATTGACCGCACCTCGTCTCTCAAACTCAAAAAAACCAACACATTACATGTATTGATTTTAATCTTAGTTGACTAAACCATTATGGGTGCTACTTTGGGAACCCTTCCCATTCCCAAGTGTCCATGATGGATGCTCTCATTTCAAATGTTGTAAATACTTGAGTAAAAGCGTATGCGTTTTGTAACTGTAAACCCGCCACTGACTCTTGCTCACCCCAGCAGGAGCAGAAAATAGCGCATAAACAAGCTTACAACCATTGATCTGTGATGAAGGAAGTAGTGTGGTGTTGTTGGCCTGAATTTCTTCTTCCTGCCAGAAACGCTTGTGACTGTCACAGATGCAGAGAGTGTGTGTTTGTGTGTGTGTGTGTGTGTGTGTGTGTCTGTGTGTGTGTGTGTCTGTGGGATCTTAGCTTCATGACTTGATTTGCATTGAATGAGTCGCCCCCGGAGCTTGAGCCAGAAAGATTGAATGATTGAAAGCCGTAGTGACAGTCAAGCAAGCAGGCGGGCGGTGGCGGTCTAGAGGCCTGAGGACCATGTGACCCGCTGTCAGGGTACTGGGTTCATTCAGTGGCTGTGGGCTGCAGCACTGGCAGCAGCCTAGCTTTTCCACACGGGCCGCAGTAGCAACAGGTCGCTCCCATTAAAACAGCAGCGCTGTGTTGTGGCTCCAGAGCCGCTCTTGTGCATGTGTTGCTTTTTCGACTGCGGCGTACGCGCTCCGGTTTGTTTATGTGAAGTATCCCAATGTGTATGTAATATGTGTGTGTTTGTGACACAGTGTACACACCGACATGCCAAAGGGATCCAAAGGCTTTGACATTAAATTGCGCCCAGTGTGTGTTGTTTTTTTTGTTTTTTTCAAAACCACCTCCAAGATCTTTCCACCGGCGTCTGTGGGACACAAGCACCACAACCTCACTGCAATAAACAAAAACACAGAGTAAAAATAAATAAACCTTTTTGCTCATTGATGGCAGCTAGCAGAAAGGCTGTAAAAGGTGTGTTGATCACCACATTCAGTGACACGTTTATTTGAGCCCGGGGCTGTACTGATATGACTCGTAGTCTGTCAATAGTCACATCCACTTCCTGTTATTGTCCCTGGCAATAGGCTGGCTGAGGCCACTCGCACAGAGCTCTTTTGATGGCTCTCCTCTGATGGAGCAGCAGCAGACAAATTGATTTCAGTGGAAGGGCAGAGATCGCCTGGTGCATGATGTGACATTTGTGTGAACAAGTAGGGAAATTGATCCTTTCATGCACCCCTGTCCTGCATTCAAAGCTGTATTTACAAGAGGTAAATGAAGAGAAAGGTCAAGTGTTTTGTCATGATAGCCTCCAGGGTTTCAATATTTGCATTTAGTGGGAACTGTGATGAAACTGCGTACATGCATAATATTAAAAATGTTGTTAATTGAATTCCCTTTTTTCACTGTCTGTCAGGACTGAGCATTAATGGCAGATCATATGATACAGCTCTTGCGTTGGACCCGATTAGATTGTTGAGGGTAGTTGGTACATTCAACTGTATACTTATGATTTTTCCTGAATCTGAGCTGGTGAGACCTCTGCTATTGCCTGATTACATGCATAAGTTTGCACTCCACTTGGCAAAGAAAGTGCGTCATATGTGTCAGTTACACTGGCTGTTATGCACACATCAGGCAGTCAGTAAGTCTGGAAAACATCCAGCAACATTTCCGTGTGCTTGCGCCACTGGTCTGGCATGAGTAAAAACAACAACACCCGTAGATATGGCACGTAAAGGTTGTCTTCATTTGCAGACAAATGTTGACGACTGAGCTGCAGCTGCTTATTAATTTCAAGTCAGCCAAACCAGAGGTCATTCCGTCAAATGTTCATGAGTTCAAAATCCTCTATCCCAAATGGTTGTGGTGTTTGTAATGCAGGCTCAAGAACATGACAGGTATGTCTTTTACTGCCTCAACCATAAAGTGGCAGGACCGCTTGGATCCCATTGCTTGTCTTCTGAGTTGACCTGAAAGTTAATATTCAGACCAGTGGAAAAAAAAAGTTCCACCTCAATGTAGGGCTAATTTTTACTCTTTTCTAACTAATAGATAACCACAAGCTGTGTGCGTTGGGCTGAGTGAGGACTACTTGGGAAACAAAGTGACTCTCCCTGTGGAAATCCTGGATCCTCTACCCTGTCCACCAACATGACCAACGTGGTGATCGTCAAGGAGGGATGGCTGCATAAAAGAGGTAAGAATAGGGCTTTGAAATGGGTTAGCTTTAGTTGTATACAGTGTTGTACATGTTCATTTTAATGTATATAGTACAGTGGGCCTTCTAAAGTTGACTATAGGCTTGTCACAATCACAAATTTTGCTGGATGGTAATTGTCCTACAAATTATTGCAGATAAATTATGTTATGTCTTGACAGCTTTAAAATACAATGAATTAAGCAAATAACATAATACATTAAACAAAAAACAATGAAAATAAATATTTCCTGTTTTGATCGTGCTTCAATTCAGGTTCTGTTTATCTGGAAATACATTGCACAATCATCATCACCATCACATTTACCAGAAACAAAAGTAGCCATCATGCTACAAGTGGAAGCTTATTCTCAGAAACTTTTTCAACAAAGATTGCAAGGGAGGAGCTTCTTTTCAGCCGTAAACTGGAATGTTTTTTAAATAATTAAAATAAATAAATACAAATAAAATAAATAAAATATTTTTTAAAACAGAAAGCCAAAAATAAAAACAACAATGAAATTAATATTGACTGTCTCTTTTAGCAAAAATTGCATAAAAATTGCAATCATGACCAAAAACAAGAAGAAATCCTCCTGTGAAGAACCCTCACAACAATAACAAATAAAATAGAGTATCAAGTCTCTATAAGTTCAATTCCACCCTCGGCCATCTCTGTGTGGAGTTTGCATGTTCTCCCCGTGCATGCGTGGGTTTTCTCCGGGTACTCCGTTTTCTTCCCACATTCCAAAAACATGCTAGGTTAATTAGCGACTCCAAATTGTCCATAGGTATGAATGTGAGTGTGAATGGTTGTTTGTCTATATGTGCCCTGTGATTGGCTGGCGACCAGTCGAGGGTGTACCTCGCCTCTCGCCGGAAGACAGCCGGTATAGGCCCCAGCACCCTCGCGACCCTCATGAGAATAAGCGGTAGAAAATGAATGAAAGTCTCTGTAAACAAAATTGCACTCTGATAAATAATGAATATTGTGTAATATTCCTTAAGAGGAGCGCTAACTAATGAAACTAGAGGTCATGCCTGATGTTGCGTGGCGTCACATGGGACACAGTGGGACCAAATAATGCCATGACTGCTTCATGGATATAGAGAATGGTAGTGACAATGCATACCCATGCGGGAACAATGTGCATTGTGCATGCTATTGTCCATCACAAATTACGTGCCAAGTATGTAATTTATGCCTAAACAGAATGCAAGCAGTGTGCAAACTAGTCTTCCCGCTTTTCATGCGTGCCATAAATACATAAATAAATGATACTCATAGACAAAATATGTGCATTTGGGGCCACTGCAGAACCAACACGCTCAGGTGTTGAGACAGATGTAAACCCTCTTATCATCCAGCCTGTTTGGTACAGAGAGCGGAGTAAAACAAACATGCATGCACATGTCTATCTATCGAGCCCGGCAAAATTATCGAGTTTGTTTTTATTTATCATGCGCTTAATTGATATATTGATTAGCGTGACAGGCCTATGTATTAATGTAAAACATGATATTGTTTCTTGTTTTTTTGTTGGATGTTACAGTGATCTTAATAAGTGAACTATTTACTGCGTGCCTAAAATGTAGCGAGGCGTCCAGTGGCCAAGTCCCCAGTGGGCCTCATTGAACCGCTCTGACATAGCCGTGTGCTGTGTCGGGCGTGAGTCCTGTTGTTTGGATGAAGAGGCATTCCTCACATACCTGCTGACTTTGAGTGCTTTATGTGTGCACACTATCTGAGCCCTCAAACTGCAGCTGCCCCTCAGAGCCCACCACCACCACCAGGGGCTGAATGGAGTAAGCAAACTGTCTGAGACCAGTGATGACTTTAAGGCCTGAGGCCAAGGGGCTATAGACTTTTACTGAAAGAAGGCAAAATCATGGCTCTGACTCAGAGGATAAGGTGATGGATGAGGGTCACAAGGATATTTACTAGAACTTTAAAGCAGTTGCCGTGTAGGTAAGCCTCTTGTGTCAAACTATTTAAAAAGAAAAAGAGAACAGGAACATTATTTCAGTGGAGGAGAACTATCTGCCTGTTAAACATTGTAACTGCACTGTTACTGAGTATTTTGTACATGTGTTTGTCTTTGTTATTCACTTCTGTATATACAATATAAGAATAAAAATACATCAACGCAAGAAAATGGTGACTGGCAAGTAAACAGTCACGCGGCATCGCTGCAATTATACTCAGATGCCCACTCACGCTCAAGTTCAAGCAGTGACGCCTGTCTATTTGTGACACACACACACACACACACGTTAAACAAACAACCTTTCAGGAACAGTGAGTTGGCACACTGTCACAGTTGAGCAGCTGTGCCCTATGAAATGTCACCCAGAACCTTTTGCGTTTTGATTGGAGGACATCCGCCTGCCTCCTTGACAGCAAGGCTTTCTGTGTCGCATCACTGTCATGCAATCTTTGCCCCAGAGCCACCGCACAGAAGGTGAACCTGCCGTGGCCATGTCTCGCTGTCCATTACCTTCAGCCACTAGCCTCTTGTTGCACCTTGAGTGTTATTTTTTTGGGGGGGGTTGGGGTCATGATTTCGCTACCCAAGTAATTCTGTGTAAGAGCAGTACTAAGTGCTTTGACCTATTTCAAATGTCTTCATAATGTTTGAGGCACTCAGCTTCAACACAAATTTGATGTTACAAACAGTAACCCTTCAAAAGTTGTACCATGGACATGGTCACACTCATTTCTTAGGCGTCCAACTTTGTTGTGGTATCAATTCAGAGACGGCCTTTTGTTCTCCATATCTCCGTATGTCTCATTCAACAAAGCAAGGTCCACACGCACACACACAATACACACACAACAGGGATTGCACGCTTGTCTAACATAAGTGACCTCACAAATTCATGAATAGGGGGCAGGACCATTTCATTCATTCATTCATTTTCTACCCGTAACCTCACGAGGGTCACGGGGGGTGCTGGAGCCTATCCCAGCTGTCTTCGGGCGAGAGGCGTGTACACCCAATCACAGGGCACATAGAGACAAACAACCATTCACACTCACATTCATACCTATGGACAATTTGGAGTCGCCAATTAACCTAGCATGTTTTTGGAATGTGGGAGGAAACCGGAACCGGAGTACCCGGAGAAAACCCACGCATGCACGGGGAGAACATGCAAACTCCACACAGAAATGGCCGAGGGTAGAATTGAACTCGGGTCTCCTAGCTGTGAGGCCTGCGTAGTAAACCACTCGACAGCCGGAGGCAGGAGAATTTTTAAATGTAATTTAATTAATTTTAACAACCGTGCCCTGTGACTGGCTGGCGACCAGTCCAGGGTGTACCCCGCCTCTCGCCCGAAGACAGCTGGGATAGGCTCCAGCACCCCCAAAACCCTTGTGAGGATAAGCGGTAGAAAATGAATGAATTTTAACAACCCCGAACATTTGTCAGTCTTCTTGTTTTTGAGTAATGTTTTCATCATAGTCTGTTAAGCACCAAAATTATCATTTGAGCTCCAAACTCTCCGCCGAGGGGTGCTCTACACAGGCCATACTCGGTGGGATGACCTTCTTCTGAAGGACACACCCACTCTCTTACTAATTCTTCAGTGGTAAATTGTCTCTGCCTCAGGGGTATTGTGGCTTCTGTCTTCTTTTGGGAGGACACTTGTGGAATGTCAGACAAAGTAACAGAATCAGATGTTCCAGAGTAGTTTCTGTATGGATGTACTTACAACGTGCAAATAGTGGGTTTATGTAGAGTGTGATGCATATTTATTTAGAGGTCCTATTGCCAGGAGGACCTCAGTCAAATACTCTACTAAATTTGCCTTCAGCCCCTAGTGGCCACAGGAGCTGAGTACTGTAGTGTGTTATTTCTTTTAGCAAGTGTGTTTTTCTAAAGTTTCCGTCAAAGCCAGAGCATCGTCCGACATCAAAGAGGCAGATTGTGGGTTCCCTAGTTTCCAGGGAAGCACCGTGGCCAAGAACTCAGTGAAGCTCAACAGAACAGCGCTTGCTTGTCCTCTCCTTTTCCCTGGCCCTTGTGTGTTTGACTCATTTGCTCCTTGACAAGTATAAAGAGCCGGCCCCCTCGTTAGACTAACGAAGGCCACAACAACTGTTGGATTTGGGTAGCACGCTCAGCTGGCTCCAACTCACGAGGGGACGGGTGGAGCGGGTCGGGGAGGGAGGAAGCACAGCATTAGAGATGAGAGGGAACGATAGAATGGCAGGCAAGAGAACGAGACAGAAGCTAGGCAGTGTCTCTGTGATGTTCCCAGAACATTGCTCAGTGACCCAGTCTACCTCCCAAGAGGGGATAGATGTTCTGTGTGAGACGCCACAGACACCGTTCATGGCCCTGGTTTGGAACTCATCAGCTGACTGGCTCCCTTGCCGGTCATGCAGCTCAAGGGCAGCCATGTGCTGTCTCTCCAAGCAAAGAACTTGCTCGTCTCGTCCAGTATGAGGCCTGGGGGTTAAGGCCAACCAAATAGTGTTGACAAAGTTATTATTTTTTTCATATTTCTAAACTGTAATGCTGCTGAACGTCACCTCATCAAAATTTGGCCCTCGTGTCATCTTTCAACAAGCGAGTGTGGTGTTTCCTGCACCTGCTAGCCCCCTCCCCTTCTTGATGGCAATAGCTGGGTCCCCACCGTAAATAGTATGACATCATATTAAGGCGGTTTGCAGTTCAAAGAAAGAAGAAGCAAAATGCATGCCGTGCAACACCAAAAGGGTGCAAATTGGATATTTTGGGACCTTTTACAATATGGAAACAAACCAATATGAACCAAGCACGTATCATATTGGTCCGCAACATATCAGAAACATATGGCGTCATTGATCATTGATTAATTTTTGCAGATCTAATGTAGAGAGTCTTAGATGCATGTACACGTTCTAGTTCCAAATCCAAAAGCAAATATTTAATTTATGTTTACTAAAACAAACGTGATGTTTTATTACTATGACAAAATAAAATGCTAATAGAATTCTACTGTTTAAACCGGTCTGGTTCATCTCAAGATTTTTTCCTCGTGAACAAGACTTATTTTTTGCAGTCTCTGGAGGCAGCGTCCAGCAGCAGAGGGTGTCACACCAAGGAGCCAAAACTTTCTGGCCGCCGGCACAGACCCCCTGCTCTCAGTAATGGGAAACAGTCTCCCTGCTAAATGTGGTGGAGAGAAGTAAATTACTGGGCTGCAGCTGTCGGCAGGATGGTGGGCTTCACGGGGGTACCACGGAGCTGAGGGAGGTGGCAGCTACAGTGCTTACCTCCTCTCACGACAAGCCCGCTGTGTGCTTACTTTGCTGTGCAGAGTCCGCCTGCTCAGCACCTACTGCTGAGTTCAACGTGAACAGCAGCTTCTTTTCTTTTTTTGTCTCTATTTCACTCTCATGTTCTCCCATTTCCCTTTGTTTGAAGTTAGCCGCCTCATCTTTGCCTCTGTCTGCCACCTCCTGCTCAAATCCTGCAAACTTCCACAACCACACTACCCTGTTGCTAAGATAATCACCCTGCTGACAACTCGGTTTCATGGCGGAAGTGACTATGGACCCACGAAGAACTCCCAGCCTCCAACATCAATCATTTCCCTGGCACCAATTTTGGAGTGTAGGGGATGATGCTGATGCCCTCAGCTGTCTGCAGAAAAATAGACTGTATACATCATACCGCATCCTCCACTTGTTTCTCAAATATGGGGAGTATATTTGAGATATTTAATATCATGGAAGGGAATGTATGTTGATAGTGTTAACCGCTTGTTTGTGTTTTGATCTTGGTCACAGAGTTCATTGGCACTAATTAACTTTTAAGAAATGTACATTTACTGTATTACTGTGCATTTAGGCTTCTTGTTTACCCAGGGAAAGGGGCAACTCTCAGCGCTAGTGTGGCAGGGGGGGAACTACCCACAGTGTCTCTATGGTAATCAGCAGGTGTCACTCACCACCGAGAAGAAGCGAGGGCTTTCTTATGAGCGTGAGAAAGAGGGGCAGCCTCCCTCACATCCCCCCCTCCCCCACCCTGCTTCCTTCCTTTTTTTTCCCCGTTGGGGTAGCAGCAGCAACCACAGTGACGAATAGAAAGAAAGAGGGGTAAAAGGAAGGGATAGAGAAGGCAACACTCGAGGCAGGGGTGGCCCTTTCCTGCAACCTGTTGATGCTGCTGCCAAAGCCCTGGCAATGAAGTCCCCCATCCAGCTGCACGGGGGAGGGAATAGCCAACAGAAGTGGTTTGACGAGGAAGAGTGAGATGTTGTGAATATATATATATATATATATATATATATATATATATATATATATGGTAAAAGTGAGATATCGCTTGTTTGGTCAGTGCTCAGAGTTTTGGGCCAAGTTCATTCTGGAGTTGCTTGTTGCCTGGGCTCAATAGTGACCAATAGCATCAGGAAGACCCCCCTCTCCTCTGGAAGCAGGCTGCCCCATGGCTCATTGAGATGCAGTGCACTGGGTGGCAGGCTGCAGCTGCAGCCGACAGGCAGAACACGGCAGAAAAGGGCTGAAGGATGGTGGGGACGGCTGAGAGGGTAAAAAACACAACAAAAGGTACTGGCCCCCCCTCCTCCTTCGATGCTTTGGAGTTTGAATTCTCTTATCCTCCACCTCCCCTCCTCCCACTATCACCCCATCTGATTCTCACACACATGTAGTTAGTACTGGCTCCCTTCCTCTCATCCCAAAGCCATGAATGGCCAGACAGGACAAAGACCAACAGCAGCCCCCGCAGGAAGTCCGACCTCTGGGTGTGGGCACTAAGAGGCAGATTTAGTCTGACGCTCACTGGTTCCCCTCTCAGTGTGCATTCACCCTCATGCAGATCTGAAGGCTGTGTCATCATGTATGGCAAGAATTTAGATGTTATAGATATTATATGGGCTAAAACTTAAAATTAAAACTTGAAAGGGACCATTTAAGCAAAAAGGCCAGTTTAGCTTCATTCAGGAGGATAAGCAGTTGGGCCGCAAAGTTACATTGACAACTTCTTGCCTTGCATGCACATTATAGGGTACTGTATTTGTCGACTATCAATATGTCGTTGAATCTTTTGAAAATGTCATACGATCAGGATTGTACCATTCTGACTACATGGGGTAGCTGCATCTGAGCATACATTTTACATAGGATGTCTTTACTTTTGTTATTTATTGTTATTTTTGAAATTCTCTCACTCATGTTATTAAAATGACTGGTGTCTAACAGAAAACCTGCACATGCACAAGACTTTGGTGCGTACACACAGCGCCCAGCGTATTTTCCAGATTTGCAGTTTTGTAGTTCTTATTTTGTTCTTATTGGGTCTTGGTTTAACATTTAACACTCGACAAGAGCTTTTAGATGTTGGCTTTCACATTGCAAATCACTGATCTTTGACTTGTCTCTGAGAGCTCAACCGTACCCGTGTCTTCACACTACCACCCAGGCGGCGGAAATACTTACAAGTCGCGTCGAGAACGTGTGAACGATCTATTTTATGTGGCTATAAATCTGATGCTTCTGCAGTCTGAACATTTGGATATGTGTATATTCGACCTATACAGATATATCATCAAATGCGTGTTTTTCCTGTGCAAGAGTCTAGGAAAGATGTACGGAAATCAGAAAAATATTTTCAAAATCTGTGAATCAGCTCACGTCCTCACATCTTCACATCTTCACATCCACACGCTCCTCAGAACAGATGTGGCAGCAAGGGCCCCATAAACTGCTATACCCAAACGTTTTATTGTCTCCGAGTGCACAAAATCCTTGAAATTGTCACAATTCCCTTTGTTACGTCCACCCCCAATAAAGTTTGACCTCTGTCAACATGTCAACTCTTGTCACATGGTGTATAAGATTGCAGAGCATCGGTGCAGGAGCCTGAATTGTCACATAAACAAATATGACAACTTCCTCTCATGCGCAGCTGTGGAAGAACCTGTTTTTTTTTCCCCGTCTACCTTGGTGTGAACGTGTTTGGGAGTATGGAGGGTGTGTCGGTAGCAAGTGGAGCTGTACACGTGGGGCCTGTGCAGCAGTTGGCAAATAAAGATAAATTCTGTTTGTTTGGCAGTGGTTCTCCGTTCATTATTTTCCACTTTGCCCAGCGCGCATCCCCGACCTCAGCAGCTGCTTGTCATGTAAAGACACTCTATCAGGCTTTGACAGCCCCTCCCATGAACACGCACGGCATGCACACGGCAAATACACAACCCGACTTGCCGTTGTACATATGTGGGGAACATATGTAGTGATTTATCTCACTACTCTTTGCACACTATGAAGCTTTCTTGCCCCCTCTACTTCAGTCATCTCTCATCCGGTGTCAAATCAGTCTCCTGTCATACAACAAGTTTCCTTGAGTAATGCTTTTACTGGCAATTCTTGGATTCTATATTTTTTTGTCACCTACTAAGTGTGACACAGCAGTTTCTCCCTAATATTTGGAACAGGTTTTGTCACACTGAAGTTGTAGTTGGTCTATCTACTGGCCGGTTTCCTGTTTTGGAGGCCATGTTGACATCAAAAAGGATTTGGTTTATTGGAAGGCTGTGATGAAGAGCTAAAAGCAGAAGGCTGTCTCATGTTGTTATGAGATCCATTGTCCTCTGTCAGCAGTCCGTACAGTGTCCATACTGTGTACTCTACGCAGGATGTATTTAGAGTGTACTCTAAATACATGAAAAGCACTGATGAGGATAACCTTTTGAAAGCCAGGGCCTCTCACAACATAATTGATCATGTCAAATGGTGGACGGGGGCCTTGTGTGTTTTCATGAGACCCTTATCGTCTCTAGCTGCATGTGTTGCCTTGTGTGTTAGTAAACTGTGAAAAAGCTTCGCCATCAGTCTCACTTTTTTTCATGTCACAACAGAAGAGACAGCACTGTGTGTGGAAAGTAGCGTACAAGTAGAAGGGGAAGTTGGTGTAAATAGGAAGCTGTCAAGGGTCATCTTTAAGCAGACTGTTCGTTGGTGGTTGGGGGGGGGGGGTGATGCTGCAAAAGTTGCGGAGACTGAGACAACCGGATGAGACCGCTTCCACTGTTGTCAGCTTTGTTGTCGTAGACGAGGAAGCTACTAAATTACAGCTGTTTGTCTATTATAGAAGGATAGCCCACAGATGCATGTTTCAAAAGCTCCAATATCCAACAGAGCCCAAATAAGTACAGTGGAACTTCTGAGTTTGAAATGTATTGTGTCTGTGAATGAGGCTAACAAGCTAACTAGTCAACCAGTACCATGGTGGCTGCCAGATTAGTTCTGTGGAGAATTCCACGCTACATGCTTGAAAGGTTTGCAAGTGTGTCAGGAGGGACCATGTGGTGATGATGTTGAATCTTAAACCAAACTTTAGTTGGATCTGCATTTGTTTGCTTTTTTACATCCTTAACTCTCAAGTGTGCAAGTGTAAAAATAAGCTGTGCATAAAAACATAATAACTTAGCAGTGATGTTACCGTGCATAGTGGATAGTGAGGCTTGCTGAAGGCTGCTAGCATACACACATACAGCAAATTAGTGGAGCTTTGTAAGGGGCAATGCAAGGTAGCTGAGTAGAAGTTAGGAGGGAAAAAGATGCTTTGACTGACGATCACACAGTGAGTCCCCATACTCGTCAAGTGTATTGCCGTGTTAAATTAAAGATTTTTAACATCCTACCTCTGCAAGATAGTTTTCATGGCATGTATTTGCACATGGCAGACATGTTTGTTTTGTTTTGTTTTGGCACACCTGCGCATTGTGAAGGAAAATGTGAGGACACTACCCAAGACGTTAGGGCAAGACACTGCATGCAGGGAATGCCGCAATAGTATTAACCACAGGTGATCAGCATTGAAAGATTTATCGGCACACGCCACATGAAAATTGGCTAATAGTGACCCTAATTCCTACCCATTTTAGATATCACCAATGTGATAAAGTCACTTAGGTAAATTAAAGGTTAAAAAGACAAAAGGTGCATAACAAATTGGATCTGATCTAAATGGGATATGTTTGATGCAAAAGTGCTAACTGTGCAGGAAAAACTGATGACAAATGAGTGTATGGCTTATGCCTTGATGAAAAATACAAGACATCTGCTGCAGATTGAAGACAAAAGACTGTATTAGACTGTGGGACAGATGTTTTGTCTTTGAGCCAACACTTTCATAGTAAGTCTTGACAGCAAATGAGCGCTTCACCTCTTATCCGGTCAACTCTGCCAAAATGTTCGTACTTTACTTAAGTGTCTTTTTCCTTTCGTTCTCTTTTTCGCATCTCATCCCGGAATGGCATTTGGACTCTGTCCCACTAGGGTTGGTTGCTCATGTCATCTGGGCTCAGGAGAAGGAAGTTCATACTTTGAAGATGTGAAAAGTGACATTGGCTCAATCAGTGGTAATGGTTTTTCCGTTTTAAGATTTTTTGAAAGATGTACACAAAAATGGAGAGACCTCACTAGCTGCTGTTGAAAGAGATCACTTATCAGTTCCATTAGTCACATGTGTGCTTGAAGAGGGCAACAGAAGCTTATATTGACAGATCCCCTATGTTTCCCTGACACATACACGGCTTCTGTGTTGGGGGAAATGGGGCAATTAAGGACAGCTTGCTATGACTCTGCATGGGGCTAATATGTGTCTCCATAATTAAAAATGAATTACTCTTTTCCTTTATAAATATTCAAGTCTCATTGCACGCCGTGTCACTGCCTTGCTATGGAACATAGGCTGGATTTTCCCCATCTGCACAACATCTGGCGCAGCATTTCCTGAAGCATCACCAAAATAAATTGAGTTTTGTCTGTGAGGGACACGCATGGCTAGAAGTTACGGATGTTGTCTCAAACTCAAAGTGGGCTTTTTTTTTGGCACATTTGGTGCTGTTTACAAAATCACAACAGAATAATGTATTGATGGTTGCTGCATTGTAACAGTTGTTCTATACAGTGAGGCAATGTCCTCTAGGTTTCCATGCCAGTTCTAAATATAACTGTCACCTTTTATCAAATAAATCAACTTAACTTGACTTCAACATAATCCACAACCCACGACTGTGTGTGTAATCTAATTAATGCAATCTCCTTCCGCCTAGCTCACAAGAGCAGAGGACAATTGTAAATGCGCCACCATGTAGAGACAAAAATTATACGCTGTTGTGTAAGTAAATAGGTGTGTCGAGGTGATGCACAAGACATACATGACATGTATTTTCTCATAGGAAATTTGTCTGTCAATCATTTGCAGCATTTCTTCAACTGTATTAAAGAGCAGCATTTCTTTTGTGATGACTTTCTGTGGCCGCACTGTTTCATTTATATTTAATTTGCTGAGCAAATGTCTCAGTGAGTGTTGACTGTCAGAACAAAGGTTCTGTATCTGGATGTGTAGTTCTTTGAGACCGGTAAAATTCATTTTCATTTATCGTGTGATTAATTTATTTATTGCAAGGCATTTCTTTTCTGAATTCACTACTTTTGAATTTTGAGACACACCTAGTAAGAAAGATAATTATATTCTCCTTTTTGATGCTGACAACCCTGTGCTACACACTTCAACCCAGTAGTTGACTTTAACGTACAATGAACTAGTTTGCCAACCCACACTAACCCCTAGAGGAGGAAAGCACCAAAGAAGGAGAGAGGGCAGTATTGCAGTATATAATTATACTGTATATGATAACACCAATTAGGCCTTCCAGAATCTAGTGGTGGATTTATTGTCTTTATCAGTAATACACTGGAAATGAGAGGAAATGTGAATATTTTCTTGCATTCTTGAAACTGTGCTCCTAGAAAAAAAGTTAGTTCAGAGCCCTATTACACTCAGTGTCTGTGACATCTAGTGACTGCTGGAAAGGAGACAAGCGGAGCAGAAGAAAGGGTCCTGACTCCTGCTAAAAACCATTTGTCCTCCAGCTGACCTACAGTGAAAGAAAGGTGGTGACAAGATGGTCATTTTAGCGAGCACTAGAACAGCATAGTAATTATCACATTGCAAGAAGGGGAGTTGCACACCATCAAATGATAGTTGATTAAAAAAAGCTTTCATAACAAAACATGAAACCACTTCAAAAATGAAACCACACCTAATATGTTGTAGTTACTGGATTAATTTTCCCCTTTGCAATTTTAATGCCATTTTTTTCCTTTTTATCAGGAGAATACATCAAGACCTGGAGGCCTAGGTATTTTCTTTTGAAGAGTGATGGTACATTCATTGGCTACAAAGAACGACCACAAGATGTCGACCAGCTGGAAACCCCCTTAAATAACTTCTCTGTAGCACGTGAGTATTTGCTTTCATAGAAACCACTGCATTTTTTCCCCCTTCATTCTTGGCATCTATGTATCCAACTACTTATCCATAGTTACTTTGTTGTAACTGTTACAGTATGTTCCTAAACAATTCCCACCTCCATACTTGAAGAGTGATTATTATTTGAAGCAGTTATTAAGAAGCTTGTCCAAATGCATGCATGATTCCAGCGTAAAAGTGACTCATCTTGTCTCTACTAGAATTTAAATATTAGAAAATTTGCCACACTGCTATTGCTTTTAAGTTGTTTTGGCTTCTTTCATTAATACATTAGAAGTGTCCTCTGTATGCATCTTCTTTAATGCTCTACTGTGTGAAAAACAAAAATTAAAAAATGCCCAGAGCAGGCTGGCACTATCCATCTTCTAAAAGTCGTTGTGACAAGTCTGCCAATGACTGAACTCGGCAATTATACAGCCCACTGTTAGTTGAAACGCTTCCGCTTAGACACTTTTGAGTTATCGTGGCTATTAGCCGCCTGACTTCTATTTATCTGCTCTGAGGCACTGCCGCCATCATCCGTTGCTTTGCTTTACGGAGACCACGACGTGGAGGACACGTGATGCATTGCTGCTGACGAGGGTGTGGCAGCTGCATCACGTTTCATCCCTGATAGAGCCATGTTGGATCTCAGTGGTGGTCCACTCTGCTGTCCCCCCATCCATCAGACTGAGGGCATTTTATGTTGCTTTCTGACATATTTGCTGACATTTTTCATTTGGGAACAGATGTTAAAAGAGGATGAGACGGAAATCCATTCTCCCCAAATGTACTTATTAGATTATTGTTTTCAAATTGCTTTTAAGACACTGAACAGTAAACTATTACCAATATAGTTTCTATGGTTGAGACACCCACTTGTGAATAGTTTGTCTATATGTGCCTTATGGTTGACTGGTGAGCAGTCCAGAGTGTGCATTCTCTCTCGCCAGAAGTCAGCTGGGATAGGCTCCAGCTTACTTGTGCCTAAATAAGGACAAACGGTATGAAAAAGGATGGATGCATTGACATCAGATTATTTTAAACGGTCTGATTAGTTAAGTGCCAAAAGCTGTTTCCTCTGCCAAAGTACAACTTTCATATTTCATATTGGTCAATGGTGTGTGTGTTCTGGTAGAGATGAAGATAAATGGCTATAACTGTGGGTCTGGCTCTCCCCTCTGCTCCCCAACCCCGGCACCTCTCTCCGTCTCCCCTCCCGTCTTACGGCTAGAATGCCAGCTGATGAAGACGGAACGACCGAAGCCCAACACATTTATCATTCGTTGCCTGCAGTGGACCACTGTCATCGAGCGCACCTTCCACGTAGAGACCCCCGAGGAGAGGCAAGTGAGAAGCATGCACCTCTCGGCTCACGGAGCGGCAAAAGACAAATCATGTACATGCAGGGGAACTGTCCCTGATGCCGGAAAGCAACGGAAAAGTTGTTGTTGTTTTTTTTACCTTGCACTTGGAACCATTGAAATACATGCATTCAATCATTATTACACACTTGCAGATTGTCCACTTGGCAGAACTCACTGTTGAAATTGCCCTTCTGTTGATAAGAACACAATTATGTGATTGGGCTGCTGGCTTTTAGTAAATGGGCTGATGTAATCTGTTCTGCTGCCTGTGCCTTTCTTTAGGGAAGAATGGACAAAAGCCATCCAGGCAGTTGCAGAAGGTCTGCAGAAACAAGAGGAGGAAATGATGGACTCCTCTCCAGACCCCATGGACATGGAGGTCTACCTGACCAAACCCAGACACAAAGTGGTATGTCTCCTTTTGCATGCTGCACCCATCAAACATCAGCTCTGGGTGGTTTAGCACCAGATAGCATGTCCACCAGCTTCTCCAACCCCCATGTGTGGCATGACATAAAGGTCCAAGGCCACCGGATTGGATGTCCCTCACACAACAATTTTTAACATTCTCAAGGGTCAAAGGTTAACTGAGACACAACCAGATATAGGCTAAACCATTAGAGTGGGAATTGCATGGTGGGTGAAATAGTGCCTTGAATGCTCCTCTGTTGTTGTCAGTGGTATTGTATGTCCTGGCTAGTTTGAGCATGAGTTTATTTGTAATCAGATGCCGCTTTCTGTCCTCTGGCTCTCCAGACTATGCACGACTTTGAATACCTCAAGCTCCTGGGAAAAGGCACTTTTGGAAAAGTTATCCTCGTAAAGGAGAAGGCCACAGGACGCTACTATGCCATGAAGATCCTAAAAAAGGAGGTGATCGTCGCAAAAGTGAGTGGTTGCCAGTGAGATAGTGAAGACCATAGACAATATTTGTGGTGTGGGGGTGGTGGACATTGGAACAATAACCTGATACCTAACTATTGTTTGGAGTTGCACAAATGCTCTTTGTGGATCCTTTTTCCAGGATGAAGTGGCGCACACACTCACGGAAAACAGAGTCCTCCAGAATTCAAAGCATCCATTCTTGACAGTAAGGAACCTCTTCATATACCTTAACTTTATTTTACCTTGTGATGAGCTGTAGTCACCACTAAATAGCATTCATTCAGAAAAATAAGGAATGAGAAGCCCCGTCTTTCTTTCTTCAATTAGCGTCTGCTGTTTAATGTTTTTTTTCCTGCTTTTCTGTGTCCAGGGATTGAAATACTCTTTCCAAACACACGACCGCCTTTGCTTTGTCATGGAATATGCAAATGGTGGCGAGGTAAACTCACTTTCTCAATGTTCACTCAAGATTCACTGTTGCCATTTTCCTGCAATAACCAACCCCCTGTCTCTTTATCGTCAATGTCTGCTATGTCCCCTCAGCTTTTCTTCCACCTTTCAAGGGATCGAGTATTCTCAGAGGAGCGAGCTCGGTTCTACGGTGCAGAGATCGTTTCGGCGCTTGACTATCTGCATGCTGAAAGAAACGTGGTATATCGAGATCTAAAGGTAGATATTCGTCCTCTCCTTGTTTTCTTTTAACCGTCTATTTTAGGAAGGAGCTGATCAGTGATTGATATGGCCGATGTCTTGTTTATGTAGCACAGTGGTGGTCTGTGGTCTGTTTTGCAGCAGGCCTCTGTAGCTATACTACTTTTGCATAGACCAGCCATGTCAGCATAGCACCTCCCTGCCAACCCCGACACCCGTAGTTCCCTGCCTATTTCCCTTGGGTTTATGAGGCAGTATCTCAGCCTGCTAAGCTGCTCTTGAAAATGCCAGTGTAGCAGGATTGGATGATGGTACAAATGCTGCTGACTTGCTTGGCCCTGCTGGACACATGAGATACAGCCGTCTGACTTGAAATGAATGTTGCTTCACCTCATCAGACTACATAAAGGGCTCATGACACCAAAACACATGTTCATCTCATTTTCTCGAGTGTTTTTCAGGCTTTTTGTTACTCCTTCCGCAGACTGGAGAAGGATGAGAAAGTGACACAGAAGTTATCGTTCATTCTCAAATATTTTTTCTTTGTTTCAATCTGGTTCCCAGAACCCCGTTCTGGGTGATTGTCAAAATCACCACTTCATTTCACTTGTCCTTCATAGCTGTTGTTTTTTAGTTGATAATGGCAGTATGACAGCAATGTATTATTACGTGAATACTGTACATATGTGTCATGAACCCTTTAATTTTTTAACATTGTATCACATATATCAGTCCATCGGAAACCCATCTGTGTAGTTAAAAAAGTGGCTTTTGGGTTGTTTTTGTCAAGTTGGTGGCATAGCAAAAAATATTCAAATGTTTGGTTAACAAAATGTATGTTTTATATACCTTTTTCCAGCAGTTTGAATCCTGAAACATATGCTGAAAGTAGAGCTGTGCATTTGACTACATATATTTTTAGGGTACACTGGTGTCCCATAGGTATGGGCAGGTATGACATTCTGATGGGCAAAAATATCACACTTTCACGTAATAGAACATGATGGCAGTAGATTGTATGTACTGTAGATTTAAAATAAATTACAAAAAAATAACTGAATAAGCAGCACCAGACTATAAGTCACACATGTCCATGTCATAAAATGGCATTTTGTGGTGTGCACGAGTCCGGGAGGACCATGTAGCTCTTGAGCTATGACGAGCTTGTTAACCCTTACTCAATATAACTGTCTCAAAATGTACTCAAAAAGTACACTGAACCATTACATTATTATGACATTATCATTATCAACTAATTGGCTATTATGCCCACAGGGGAGTAAGCACAACACTGTTAAGAGAGGCAAGTTCAGGTCTCCTAATTTTTTTTATTTGTTTTTTCCCACCTTAGTTGGAAAATCTGATGCTGGATAAAGATGGACACATCAAGATAACAGATTTTGGCCTCTGTAAAGAGGGAATCAAAGATGGCGCCACCATGAAAACTTTCTGTGGAACCCCAGAATACCTGGCACCTGAGGTAACCTAATTGTGTTTCGCTATAACACCTTCCGCCTGAGGATTTGCAAGTTGGTATATAAGAATAAGCAGGCACTATCTCTCACAATTCAACAATTGCATTATATCTTCTCAAGGAACAATACTATTATAAATAAAATTTGATGTAATTGAGAGTAGTCAGTGTACTTTACTGTATAGCAGTATGGCTGTGTATGAAATATCCATCCATTCTTGGGCTTATCCAAGATCGGGTCAAAGGGGCAAAAGCCTTATTAAGGAAGCCCAGACTCTCACTAAGGGAGAGCCTAGCCACCCTAAGGCTGCTTGTACCCGTGATCTTGTCCTTTTGGTCACAATACATTATCCATTATCATATTGGATGCGGCCCCATTTCCCAGGGGAGCGGATCATGCTGTGCTTCAAAACGTCGCAGTATATGTTAGAATTCTGAACCACAGCTTCCCAGCACCGGGAGAACTCATGCAGCCCAAGACCAACAAGCCACCTCCATCATGCTTGACTGTAGACAGGTCACAGTTATCTTGCGTGTTGCCAGCTATTTAGACAAAAATGGCTGTGTTGAGTCATTTTCAGTGGGTAGTAAATCTAAACCTCAATTCAATGTATTCATGTTTAATTTCCATATTCATACAGTTATGATCATGATACAATGTAAAACAATTGGTAGGTTTAGACTTTGTTTTCTGTAAATGTTTTTAAAAGGGGGCTGCAGCTTTGTTTTGAACTTTGAAGTGAACACGTGCGCCATACTGTCACGTGCGACCTGTGGATATCCGAAACAAATTTGCAGCGTGTGTCGTCGGACATCAGTTGTTAAAAAGCATGTGGAAGAAAGGACAGCTGTTCCGAAATGCCTTTCTAATCTCCAGCTGAAGTATGTATGCATGTTAATAAGGGTGCCGTGCACACAGGGCATGGCAGCCTGCTCTCATATATGGTATGGGTAGGGGTGTGGCTACTCCCTGTTGCGTGCAGGTATGAAAAGTGTCTGAGAGGCGTCTGTAACTTGATAGTGCATTGTGAGTGTGAGTGGCGTTTATGTGAGAGGAAGAATACAAGCATTTGCTCAGCGGTGTAAAAATGTTTTCCGGGAGAAGCGTGTCCAAGTTGACTCAGTTGCCGCATCGTTGTTTTTAGCCCCCATTTGGAATTTTCTGGCTGGGGGGGGAGGAGGAGGAGGGAGGGCCTGTCATTGCCCGTCAAGAAACGTGAGCTTCTGCCCCTGGAAAATAAAACCGCATTGGCTACAGCTGTTATGCGGCATCAGGGGAGCCACAGCCTTGCTGCTGCCACTTTGCCTGCCTCGGCTGACCCGGGCACAACCAGATCCAGTGTGCTCACTCCCTGCCATATTGGAACACGTACATTTCAATTTTATCAGTCAGAACAAACCTCATCAGAACATCATTCCAAATACTTAAACTGACCACAATATTTACTCCTCTGCAGCTACACAAACTTAGTAATTTCATCATTCAAAACGGAATGAAAAATTCCCACAGAGCTTCACCTGCTCAGCCGAGCTCTTCTCAGGACCGCTCTCATCTCCACTGAAAAGCCCAGCGCATGACAGCTCCAGTTGAGAGCAGGGAGACATCAGGGGCTGTTCCCATGGCAACGGGGTCGCTGGCGAGCGTCTCTATGGAGTGTGGCCCAGGCAGTGTTACAGGTTGTTCTGCAGTAAACAATGACCTTGTTGTGTGAGCTGTGCAGGAATGCTGAAATGTCTGGGAATATTCCATTCACATCAAGGGGGTGGGAGAGATCCAATCACCGGCTCTGGACCAGTGCGTCTCTGGAAACGGTTGTGGGACACATTCACTTTGTCACCTCCAGTAAAAGTAACTACTCTTGGGTTAAATACATAAACTAAACAATGCGTTTAGGCACAATAACAATGAATAAAGGAAAAATGTTAAACTGAAATCACCCTAAAAACAGTCACACAAAAAAATCATCAAGCACTTGGACATCATCCAAAGCAATAGAAACGACTGTGTACAAATAATCACATAAATGATGTAGAATCAACAATAATGTGACGTTTTGACACCTGTACCGACCAATGTAAACATATGGTAATGGTTTAATTTCATTTGAACATGCATCAGATTACAGTTGAATGCATCACATAATCAGTTCACAGTTCCACATGTCCAAAAGGAGTAGGAAGAAGCAGAGCTTATTAAATCCTACCCCTCCATCTGGTACATTTACAATCAGTAACTGTTACATTTGTTCACTTCCTGCTTTCCTAATATAGTTTAATTTATTTATTTTTTTTCACATACTGAAGGAAGTAAGAATAAGTTAACAAGTAAACTTAAGAACTTGCACCTAAACTGAATCTTCTTCCGTGACTTAATCTTCACCTTGTAAAGTTGTGTGTTATTGGTGACAACATAACCTCCTTGGTGGGGGTAAAAAATCTTTGTGTGGACACGGCATTGAAGTTAGTTATTTCTTGCATCTCCCCCTTTCTGTGCCCCTCTTCTGAGCTCCTTAGGGGTAGTGTAACAGTGTTAGTCTGACTCAGGGGCCCAAACAGGCAATCCTGCTTACGTATATGAGGGATGAGCTTGGCTCCTGCGCTCCTGGCAGCTTCACAGCTGTGGCGCTCTTCTACATATATGGGGCAGCTGCAGGCCCAGCTGTCGCACGGTGTGAATCACACGACAGCAACGCTGGAAATAGAGACGGCCTAGTAATCCAAGCCCCGACTGGGCTTCACGTTACTCCCCCCCTCGCTCTCTTGGTCCTTCTCCGTAGTGCTTGTAGACACATGTGTGCACGCACGGCGCAGTTTTGTTCCTTTTAGGGACACATGCGGTCATCTGTTTTCCAGGACACCCCTGCCCCGCGTACTGTTTTGTCCATATCTAATTCTATTAATCCACCCACATCTTTTAAGTGAAGTTGCTATTCTTGGGTGTGAATTGCCCACCCTCGCCCTCCTTCAGCTTTAAGAGGACAGGCTGTTCTCTTTGTCTTCATTTCACCTTCAACATCCGCCTGGAGAGGTAGAATCCAGTACATGTCTCCGGGGACTTTGGAACAACTGTGCTCAGCAGCACATTATTCATGCAACAGGTTGCGCTCTTCACCGAGCGCACCGCCAATAGAGTTCGTCTCATTAATTGTTTCCTATGAGACAAAATACTTTCCTTTTTTTGACCAGTGCTGTGCACATTTGGTAGTCTACGTACAGTAGCCTGATCTGTGTTTGTTCCCACACATTTGCTTATTTTAGCGACCCGCACACCTCAGCAGCTTGTTGATGCGTATGTGCGGCCGGCCCCGGGGTTATTAAATATGCAGGGCTCCAGGGGAAACACTATCCTCTCTCCTAATGCGAGATGTGAGTCAATGTTGGCCCGGCCTGCCTTAAAACCACAGATCTGAAGGGAGAACAGGTGATTTTGGTAACACATTATGGGGCTACAGTTGCTGTTGGACGTATGCCCTCATTGGCCACAACATTAAGTACACCTGCACTATGTACAATGGTTATTTTGGTTATTAATTTACAGAATAATTATAGGTTTACATGCAGAAAACAATGCAAAATAGCTACAAATGTTAATGTGCATTTTCTATACCCTGGCAGCATAGTATTCCATGGTGTTTCTTTCTTTGGCCCCATGGCGGCTTATTTGGTAGTCACAGTTAATAGATAATAGACTTTGTTTGGCCACTTTATTTTGCGAAACCATACAGTACAGAGGAACCAGTATCTATTTATGCTTCTACAACTGTACTCTCAATTGTCCAAAGGTACTCGAGGACAACGACTATGGCCGTGCTGTGGACTGGTGGGGTCTTGGCGTAGTGATGTATGAGATGATGTGTGGCAGGCTGCCTTTCTACAACCAGGACCACGAGAAGCTGTTTGAGCTCATCCTCATGGAAGACATCCGCTTCCCACGGACACTCGGTCTAGAGGCACGTTCGCTGCTCTCTGGACTTCTCAAGAAAGACCCCATGCAGAGGTGAGACTCATTCACAGTTTGATAAAATACTTAAATTCATTATTTTTATGGTGATGCTTGATGAAATAATGGCAAAACAGGAAACATAGAATGTTTACAACTAACAAGATTGTCTACAATGGCTAAAATTATGCTTCAGGTATGTACCTTATTACTGTACTATTATTATATCAACTTCATACAGGTTTCCTTACCTCATGTTTAGTCAACACACAGCTTTGTCCTGTAGAGGGCAGTAATCTCCACCTTACTAGGATCTGAGTTGATCTTATATCTGCTCTCGAGTCCTCCAAACTTTTGTAAAATCAGTTTGTTGTAGTTTTTAAATGATGCTGGTAACGAATAAATACTTACACTTAGGCAGGTAAAAACATAGTACTTCTTTTTTTTTTGTCTCCAGTTTTTGTATTTTAATTTAATGAGTACTGGACACATTTTAAGCATTGTCAAAATACACACAATATATGCAATTTGCACATACCAATTTTTAACATATTTTACTTTTAATATTGGCATAGTCAGCTGAACCGTTCCAAAATAAAATCACTGTAAACTATAAACTCAACTGTCATCTCTGCATGCAGCCACACAGACTTCACAAAAATCACAAAATTCAGCATCCTTCTACCAATATGTGTCCTCTGGACATGTCCAAACCATCTCAGTCAACCCATCGCCAAGGCCTCTAACATGTAATGTCCCTCTGATGTACTCGTTCCTGATCCTATCCATCCTGGTCACTCCCAGTGAGAACCTCAGCATCCTCATCTCTGCTACCTCCAGCCCCGCTTCCTGTCATTTCCTCAGTGACACTGTCACTGAGGAATATTGTATATATTCAAATTATTAATTTGGCATTATATGTCTTGACATCTTCTATAATATTGATATTCCAGGTTAGGGGGCGGTCCCGATGATGCCAAGGAGATCATGCAGCACAAATTCTTTGCTGGAATCGAATGGCAAGACGTTTATGAGAAAAAGGTCAGTTTCATAGATACACTTGTTTTCACACACTTTCTATAAATTCCCTGGTTTTGCTGACATGTTTTCTTTATCGTTGGCCTCAAACAGTTGGTCCCACCCTTCAAGCCCCAGGTTACCTCGGAGACAGACACGCGATATTTCGATGAGGAGTTCACCGCACAGACCATCACCATTACGCCACCCGGACAAGGTAAAGCTAAACATGTTATGAAAATACATACCGTCTCCATTTACTGAACAGATTATGTAAAACATAGACACCTTTTTTTATATGCATTTTGTGATTTCACACCGTTATAGAGTTGAAGCTACTTTTTCAAGTCTGACTAAGAAAGAACCTTTTGTGAATTCATAAAGCCTCTCCCTTGAGATCAGTCTGCCCTCTGCTGGAGAGATTGGGAGTAGCGTTACAAATGCAAAACTGTAGATAAGCGCAATTAACACAATTTTACTAAATCAAAGAGATTTTATTCTCATGCTTTGAATTCCCCATCTCCATAAATGTCCAAAATAATATGCTTTTTCTTTGTTGAGTAAAGTAGCAGTGATTATTGGTTCAATTACAATAAATAAGCTGTTGATATTGTATATGATTTTTTGTGCCTCACACAAAAAGTGTAAAAAGAAGTGAATTGATAAGCAAGCAGCCATACTTGACACAAGAAGCAATATGATGACGCTTCTCGCTTCACACCTTGTTGAGGCTGGTACTGTTTTGCGGAAAAGCTGAAGAAAAATGAAAACATGTTCAGGTAATCTCTTTAGGATCACTGACCTGCGGTAAGTATGTGAGGTACGTTGATGTGTTGTGTGGAATCCTCCATGCCAGCAGTTATGTACGCTTTACAGTATCTGTATTTGGATACGATATAAGCGTGAATTTTCAAAACCACCGGTGGAGATTTACAATCCATGAGCCACGTTTGTACTTGTCCTCACTCACAGCAGGACATCACATCGAAAGTGAATCCCTACTTACAGTCGTATTTTTCTACCAGTTCCAGCAGTTTGTACAACCTCGGGGCAAAGGTTGACTGTTACTACCTCATTTGGCTTAAGTTGCTGTTTTTCCCCGCTCTTCCCTCCAGACGACAGCATGGAGTCTTTCGACAGCGAGCGGAGGCCCCACTTCCCTCAGTTCTCTTACTCTGCCAGTGGGGTGGCCTGAACCTCACTTCCACATTCCTCCGCTCCTACCATCAACTCCCACCGAAACCCTCCTCTTCCGCCCGACTGCACCCTCCACAAAGACTGGGGCCTCTGCCTCGTCCTCCCAGCATTCTCTACGTATAGCCATTGCAGAACATCACCTTCACCTCATCTCCAAACTTGTGTTCTCCAGGAAGCGGGAAGGGCGAGAGGACACAAACAGAGCCGTGCAAGTTTGCAGTTAACACTAGTCTTCATCTCCTGGTTGTCACGTTGTCTGGCGTGCAGGCATCCACACACATAAACACACACACACACACACTATTAGTTTTGATGCAAATATTGAGCTACTGCCATGAGTTGCAAGAAGGGCTGTTGTTTCCTTTTTTCAAACCCTAATTGAACAGGAGTCAATCATTTCAAGTACTAATAAATAGTACCATGGACCAAAAACATACAATAATCTGGTGTGTGTGCCTGCGTGTGTGTGTGCTTGTGTTTATTGGTTGGCTCCACTCCAAATCAAAACCAAACCTTTCAAGACATTTACCCGGGTCTCAAAAGTGAATGTACCGTTTGAAATAAAGGCAATCTTTCGTGCATGAACACCTCAATGAGTGTAATGAATCAGTTACGTGAAAGGCAGAGCAATGGCAAAGGGTTTGATTATTGTTAAGGTAAACCGCCTAGATCTAAGTGTTTGCACACAAAGATGTTTCTAGTTTCTCGTTGCCTTCCTTTCTTTCTAAATGCTGCGCAGCGAAAAGATCCCGAAAATGTTCGGGCCCTCGCTGAATCCTCAGAACCTCTTCTCTCCTGTAGAGTTTTCTTTCTAGTAAAGAGTATTGGGTGTTTTTCATCCAGTGCTTCCTCTGCAGCCTCAGTGAGGTCACTTTAACATGATACATTTCTGTAGTAACACAAAGTGGGCTTCAGGGGAAAATTCACCAAGAGTCATTTTTCATTTGCGTCTTACAGGGAATTTGTGTCCCTTCACCAATTTCTTATTTATATGAGACCAGCATTTAACTATTATTAACGAGTTTTAATGTGCCAATGAAATGCACCTTCCTGCCCCAAAATGATTGTATCTGGATTTTGTATTTTGTGGTTGGTAAAGACTAAATTAGTATGTGATATTCAATTGTTGTGATAAGTTAAAATCTTTTAAAAAAAAACATAGCTGCGGCTAAACTGGGATCGTTGAGAACCTGCACACTTTCAAGTGTTTTTCAGTCTGGTTAAGATGACAGATAATCATTTTTCAAAAGTGCATTATGCCTTATTGAATGTAACGGTTTTTATTCTACGTTTTCACTTCAAACGTTTTTGATTTTTTGTTTTGTTTTAACCTGATTGTTGCTTATTCCTATGCACACCCCCCCTTTTTGCGGTCACCTTATGAAAAATAGGGAAATTCATTTTATATTTTTTATTTTTAGTGCAACTTTTTTTGTACCTGCCCTACCATAATATTCACAAGACTGAGGACACCAGCTTTAGTAAACAAATAATATAAACTTTGTACACTGTTTTTACTTGTTTCTTTCAAACTGATGGAATAAAAGGTCTTAACAATGCATTGTCCAGACTCATTTTTTAAATGGGAAATACCTATAAACAAGTCTTTTAATTATGCTGTATCTTCTAACAGGACAAGAAGAATCTGCAAGAATTTACATGTTGCACTATTGGATCTTAAGAAGGTTCTGAGTAGAGCTGCAAGTTTCAAAAAGAAGCAATGGCAAGATAAAAAAAATTGAGTCAGTTTATTGACAATAAATTGCTATTAGTTTAGGCATGCTGGATTCCAGTGTTTCCAGGAGGCTTGTGGAAATGTTGCTTGAGGTGAAGATGGTTCGACAGAGGGCATCCACTGTTTGGAACTGATGTCCAAACTTCTGCAGCCAACTGCTGGTTGACGCCCCTCCAGATCTCAATCCAACCAAGCACCTTGAGGATTCAAGTAATAACTTGTGCAGCTCTCCTGAATTGCATGCCCAAGAGGATTAAGGCAGTGCTAGATAAAAATTTTCACACTAAACATGGACACCCATACATCCATCTTATCCTCACTAGGGTCAAGGTCACTAGGGACCAACTGGTTAGAATGTAGTCAGGAAGTCATGAGATCCTCTTGGGCTTCCTCTCGCATTCCAAAAACATGCATGTTAAGTTAATTGGTGACTCCAATGTGTGTATGAATGTGAGTGTGAATGGTTGTTTGTCTATACGTTCCCTGTGATTGGCTGGTGACCAGTCCAGAGTAGCTTTCATAGCGTTCATGGGTACATTAAATGTGTGCAAATATAAATCAATTCGACTAAATTGTTGATTATTTTGTTTACATCAACAAACATGTCAGACTTTGTGAGAAAAATGCATTCACAAAGGTCCTGACTATGCATGTCTTGTCTCTGGAGGCCAACGCAGGTCCTTGTCTGGGGCTCTGCAGCTGGTCTGACACGAGAAGGATGCAGTCCCCCTTGCCTCAGCCAGATGGTACAGTCTCTAGAGCAGATGTTGACAGCCAGGCCTCGCAGTCTGTCTTTTGCCAGATGCAGTGCACGGTGCCAACACAGCAAGCTTTGGACCAGTGTGGCCCAGACTCACCTGACTCCAGATGCATGGCCCAAAAACCCACCAGGATGATACTATGCTGGTGTGGTGTGTGTGTTGGCAACTATTACAGCAGCACAATATCACTTACTGAATGTAGCACAAAAATCCTAAAAAGATCCGAAAAGTTTAATTTAATTTCCACAAGGAGTCTGCAACCCTTCACTGTTGACTTAAGAATCACATGAGCAAATGATGAACTGGTTCCACATATTGACTCACACAAATATTACGGTACAACGTATCCACATCATGGCGATGTTTGATATTTTAAAATATTTTCTTGTTTTCCAGGCATTAAAACAGATAAAATGATGCATGTTAACACTGCTGCATACAACGTTGAAATTAGTGTAGAGCGCTCTCTTGTGGTGACTGTGTTAATGTTACTTTTCAGCACATTGGCGTTGACAGAGATGCTGCATATCAACGTTAATATACATTGAAATTGTGTCAAAAGACTTTTAACAATTAATAATCTGCCATAGATACAATTTGTACCGCGTTCGTTGCACAAATTATGCAAACGACGAGTTAGCATTGCTTGGATGGAGAGGATAATAGTGAATATTTAAGAAAAAAAATAGTTGTGGCACAAAACCCTATCGATGTTGTAATTTTGTAAAAGTTTATGTTTGTTATGTGGTTCCGTCAAACTGGATAAACGAAGTCTTCGCTGGTCGAGACGGAGATCGTCTCTATAATAGAGATGATCACACTTTAGGTTAAAAAGCAGAAGCAAAGGAATGAATGAGACTGATGAGGCTTTTGGTACAAGTATTTTTTTAAGAATAATTGTTACTTTTTATGATGTTTGTAGTAAAAGTAATGTATAGAATCTGTTTAAACATCACATTTAATTGTGTTGAAATAAAAATGAAAAATAAGCAGCAAATATTTAAATGACCGCTTTTGATTTGAGAGATTTCACATCAGAGTGAGACCTCTTACTCTTTGCACTGCCGTAGTGCGTTTGACGGGACTTGTCAAGCTACGTCATCGTGTAGGGAGGCGAGGCGACGTAGAGTTTCGCCCGGTTGTCATTCCCGAAGGAAAAAAAAGAGGGTGTGAACGTAATTTACCTGGCCACCGTCACCTGGTGCTGTTCATATACATGTCGGTCGTCGAATTTCATCTTTACGGAGACGCTAAACGCTGGCTTCGTTCAGGAGTAAGACGGAGAAGGCTTTTCAGGTGAGTACATGCTCGGTGAAAAACACACGGAAAAGCTGGTTTCGGTGCCGTCAAGTCCAGCAGTCGTCACTGTTCACCCCCAATATGGAAGCCACTTGTTTTTATCTGCTTTGAGTATATAGTTTCATATTTGGCAAGTAATGTTTCGGTCGTAAATTAATAAGGTTACAGGAAGAAAAAAAACAGCATTGGAAGTTTTATTTGGCTAAAGTTTAGCTTTTATTTGGCTAAAGTTTAGCTTTTATTTAGCTAAAGTTCCACGAATGTCACACAAGCTTTGCAATGACCGCTGGATTTATAATAGTTTATAGTTTCACGCACACCTGTTAATCCTTTATCTACCTGATCAGTCGCCATTGCGTGGAATATGTTAGTCGTGTGCTCTTTCGTGAATTAACTGCCAGACCGGAATTGTTTTGATAAACAGGTCTAACCTAAACTCGGCGAGATGAGTACTTCCGCTCTTTAAATGTCTTCCTACACACAGCTACACAGGTATTCACACTTCCTATCTTATGTGTTGATTACATCCCAGGATGCCAAGAAGATCCTGACCCGCAGCAGCACCAGGATGAGCGTGACGTCATGGTTTCTGGTCAGCAGCTCTGGCACACGCCACCGGTTGCCACGGGAGATGATCTTTGTGGGCCGGGATGATTGCGAGCTAATGCTGCAGGTGTGTGACTTTGTGTGTTTTTGATGCATGCGGGGCGAGACAGGAAACAGCAGCACGGTCCTGTGTCAACTCTGCTCTGTATAATCTGTTTATAATGTACATGTCTGATGGGGCAGCCATTAAAGGGACAGAGTCCCGTACTAGTAGGTAGAGCATTCTCTGAAACAGGGGTGTCAAACTCAATCACACAGGGGGTCAAAACTCAAAGCCGAACTGGACATCCCCCTCCACTTACATGGACATTTTTTTTACATGGGAATGGGGGAAATGCACAATTTTTGTGTCCATTATGTTTCCGACTATAGCTGCTTTGCTGTAGTTCGTGTCAGTAAAGTGACTGTTGAACAACCACTTTTATCAACACAAAAACATCACAAGCCGTGAGTCCGCAGCTGTGGAATGGGCAGATTACACATTTCCCAGCATGCTTTGCTGGATCTAAAAATGACAACTTGTGACTGTCTTGAAGTTATCTTGTCCAGACAGGATGTAATGACGTTTTTAGTCACAAAGTTAAAATTATTTTGACTTTTGACCGGAATCTGTCACTCTTACAAAGAATGGTTGTCAATTTTGTGCTTGTACACAATATTGTTTCCACGTTCAAATTTAAAATTCCAGAGCAGTACCAGAGGATTCACTTTAATTGCGCAGATTGCCGTTTCATGAGGTCTACAAGATGGGCCAACTCAATTTTTTCAAAACAATTCTGCAGGCTGGATGAAATTGTAGTGCAGGCCATATTTTCACACATGCTCTGAAACTATTTACCAAGCTCAGATGTTTAATTTTAAAGTTGCTGTGGTTCATATACAAGCACAACTGGATCCCGGAAAAAAAAAATCTCATGGTTCATTTATTTGTTTTAAATGTCTTCTTACTCAGCACACAAACCTCCAAACTACTTTAAGAGTTTAATACTTTGAATATTTTCCATAGCTCTCCATGTTCCGTGTGTATGAGAGAGACTATCCTATCGTATCAAATAACACCGGCCCCTCCAACTTGCGTGTTTGGAATTACTGAGACAACTGTTGTCCGAAGAGTATCCAAGTCTCAAACTAGCAATTAAACCACATAGCTCCCCTTTTTTGTCTCTTAGTTCAATGGCCCAGTTGCAGTTTCCTCATGCTGCAGTTGACATGTTCTCTCTGCTAAAGCAGGGCAAAGTGATTTGTCCTGAAACTGACAGTGAGGAATGTGTTAGTGTTGCAGCACAGTTAACCTAATCAAGAACATAAACTGTTTAATTAACCCACAGCCTCAGGCAAGCACGCTATTCACCAGAAAGTTGACAGAGCAGATAGGACACGAGACAATGCACATCAGAGCGGCTTTTTCCCTTCAGATAAAAGGCCCATTGAAGGTTGTGAACAATTTTGCTTGGTAGTCAGTTGTCATGATAATTGTAATGTGGGGGCCCTGAGTGGTCAATGAGAAGAGAAAAACAGTGAATCAGACTGAATCGCTTGTTTGCTTGTACAGTAATTGACAGAAAGAAGCATATTTAGCCTTGTTTATGTACGAGGGGAAAAGAGAATGTTTCCACATGTTGGCACATACGGTATATTATTATATTATGACTTGTTGCTGTGTAGAAATCAGTGCTCAATGTGCTTTTATTAGGCATCACACAGCAAAGATAGGACAGTGAGAGTTAGCCTCTTTTACACAAAATCCTGCAAAATATTAGCATCAGCTCTGCGGTGCTACTTCCCAAAGGAGGAAAATTGCCTGGTGGAACAGTTACAGACAAAACAAGGCTGAAATCCTGTTTTGTGAGACGTAGGGATTTCTCCAGAGAGAAGTTTATCCACACACTTTTTTTTTACAATTGAATTATAGAGTGAGAAGCACTGTCATCTCGATGAAACTCAGAATAGAGCTGTTGTTCCTTCACCAGATGAAGTGGCTCACACATCTGGTTAGGATGCCTTCGGGATGCTTCCCTGGAGAGGTGTTCAGGGCATATCCAACTGGTAGGATGTGTAGGGTAAGGCCCAGGACACGTTGGGGAGACTATCGGTCTCCCAGCTGCCTGGGAACGCTTCCTGCTGGAAGGAGGTGACTATAACAGTCGGGGAGAGGGAAGCCTGGGCTTCTCTTCTTGGGCTGTTTCCCTTACCCACGTTGGCTAAGCGGTATTAGATGGATGGAATCACTATGCCTGAGCTTTTTTTCCCCGCCACAGCTCCAGTGCCCCGCTGTCCCCAATTCAAAATCCATCCTCTGTCTTTTGCAGTCTCGGAGTGTCGACAAACAGCACGCTGTGATCAACTATGACCTAAACACAGATGAGCACATGGTGAAGGACCTGGGCAGCTTGAACGGGGTGAGTGTTTCTGGTGTGACAGAGGCCCTATGGGGCCACAAACTGCTCATTAAGCACACAATGCGAGACTAGTGGTGATCATTAGCCTTTGCTTTCAAAGATTTACCACTGGATTCCTGTGTCTCCTCTCCACTGGCTCATTTTCTCCAGTGAGCTGTCGATGTAGTGGTCAGACAAACTGCTTGTTGTTCTTCTCCCACAGTGTCTTTTGGCTGTGGCTACAGCAGCCAAATTAATCAGAGCAGAGTAATGTGAGAACCTATAACAGTAATTCAACATGACTTTTATCCCCACACAGAGGACTGAATAAAGCTGCTCTTTCATTTCCCCCCCCAGACCACTGTTGTCCCATAATATAGACACAGATGTCACCGATGAGTAGTTTTTGCAGAAGATAACGTGATAATAGGCACTTCCACTTAGCTGGCTTTCACTTTTACACTATCTCTGCCAATGGGTAGCCTTGCACAGACATAATCTCATCAGAGTTTAATGTACTGCTGGATTAGTTTACAGTGGGAAAAGTGCCAAGTGCAAAGCAACTTCCTGTATCGGCCTGCATGCAACAGTGAGCGAGAATGCCTATCCACTTTATTTGTAGTTATAGTTAGGGAAGTTAACTGCTAGTTAAGGGGTTTAACAAGTTAGAATAAAAGTTAAGAATGTGCACAAGTAATGCACATGTGCATTCAAATTTTAATGAAGCTCAAATTAAGTTCACCTGTAAAGGTTATTTACATTTTATATGATTATACATACATTTCATCAGGTTCCTGATCGTTATATGTAGCAGAAATATCTCAAACTTCATGTGAGTAGTATAAATACAAGGTTGATCTTTATACTGTTTTTGTTTTAACAGACGTTTGTGAATGACCTCAGAATTCCGGACCAGACCTACATCACTCTCAAGCTTTCAGATGTCATTCGCTTTGGCTATGATATCCTTTTTTTGTTCCTTTGTCATTGCTAATATATTAGAATATATCACTATCACACATCATGATGCCTGTCTAAATTTAATTTGTCCTTTACCTCAGCCCAGCCTTATATGAGGCCCGCTGTTGTTTGCATCACAAATATCTACCATTTTCCCTTTGTTGGCCACTGCCTGCAAAGGCATGTTAATCCCCTGTGGTTTTCCAGTCAGGGGTTTTAGATTATTGTCAAATGTGGACTGAAAATCTCCTGCACCCTTTGACCCCACCCCTCACAGCTGAAAGCCTGTGGGAAGTGGAATTGAGTTTGGAAGTACACTGACATTTAGGAATGTTTGTCACCGTAACTGAATACACTGGACATGGTGTGTTGTATTGAACCATCCTAGCTTCCTAATAATATTAACATATTGAACAGATGGTTGATCACATCTGGCATGTTGTTCTACTTTAACCAGTGCACACATGCTCATGTATACATCCTGGAGAAGAGTCAACACAAAGTCCCAGAGGAAGCTCTCAAAGTAAGTAGACTTTTTAGACAAGCAGTAATAAAATATCTGACATTATTTTATTAATAAAATACAACTACTGATTTCTTAGAAATGTATGAAATATTCTTAGTTGGATTTGAGTGTGTGCGTTGTATCCTTTGCAGGACGTTCCTCACGTCCTGTTTCCCTTCTTTCATACCATTTGCAGCATGAGAAGTACACCAGTCAGTTGCAGATTGGCCTAAAAGCCCTTGAGGCCCGTGTGAAGGACAAGCAGCAGGTCCACAGCACAGAGAAAAACAAAGAGGTCAATGTCAAACTACCTCAGAAGAGCGAGCGCCGAGCCCTCTCACTCACAGGTACAAATGAGCCTGCACACAGTCACTGTCGTAGATGGCCACTGGTTTGGAAACAATCACACGTAGAGTGGAACCTTTAAACACAAACCATTATATGGAAATGGTGTACATCCAAGTTGATTCCCTTAGGAAATAATAGAGACATAATTTGTTCCATGGTCAAAATATCACCTTAATAAAATGTATGAACTGTACAGGCACTGTTTAGCTAACATACAGGTATTAATACCGGGTACTTACCTGTTGTGCAAGTATTAAGAGAAGTACACTGTTTTACTTCTGTTGTTGAACTTGTAAAACCTAGCATGTTTTTGGAATATGGGAGGAAACCGGAGTACCCGGAGAAAACCCACGCATGCACGGGGAGAACATGCAAACTCCACACAGAGGGTGGAATTGAACTCGGGTCTCCTAGCTGTGAGGCCTGCATGCTAACCCCTTTCACGCCGTGCAGCCTTATTGTTGAAGTTGTATGGCATAAATGGTTTTAATGGAAATTGGGTTAGGCGTGTTCTGCTGAAGCCCTCAGGCTTCTTTTATTTTTCAGAGTGTTAGCAGTGTTTACACTTGCATGCATTTTGCAATACATGGCATTTATTTATGACACGGTTGAAAAGCGTGAAGACAAGTTTGTGCACTGTTTGCTTTCCGTTTATGTTCAGATATACACACTTGCATACCAGGCTCCTGCGCAACTTATTTACACCTTGTCAAGTACTGTTTACATCTATAATGCATGACAATAGTAGGGGCGACACGTATTGTTACTGCATGGGTATGCATTGTCATCACCACTACCCGCGTACGTGAAGCAGTTGTGGAATTGTTTGGTCCCGCTGTGTCCCGTGTGACACCACGCACAAGCAGGAATAAAGTCTTGCAATTGCTGACTAAAAGACATTATTGGATATTATGATTAATTAATAACAAAATCACATGGAACATCCAAGACACTACAGAAAGTACTGGAGAATGACTATTTTCCTGTTAAGCCAGTCAAAACACAGCACAGCTAAAGGCAAGCAATATAGAGTTGTCAAACAGGGCTTTAGCTGTCAAGTGTGCCCGAGCACAGCGCAAATTGCTTTGTGCGAGTGTGCCCATATTCTTGTGTAGATACTCTGTGTCTGGTTGTGTGAAGCTTATGGGATATTATGTTTCCAAGAGGGTTATCAGTGAAGAAATAGACATCAGAGTTGGCAGCATGAGTTGACTTAACTGTAAGTGTTTGGTGTCGACAAGCTGAGTGGTGAAAGGTTAAGGAGCAGCTCTTATCTTTGGGAGCCATGCCTGTCAGCTGACAAGAAGGCCTTCTGAATGCACGCCCATGAAGGTTCTTAAAACGGTGTGTGGGTCATTGTGCCAGCTTGACACATGTGCTTGTCTAGCTAGCTAGAGTTGATCTCAGGGCATCTAAGCTGCTCTGAGCTGCACAAATCTCAGCAAATCCTGCTTTACAGCATAGAACAGTTAAAGAATTGTTAGAGAATTGTGTTTGCGTGCCCCTCCAGGTGTTCTCAATTTAGTAAATGTGTTTTTTTCCTGCTCTGTAATAACCTATGTGAGGTCAGAGGAAGGGTAAGATTTGTGCTTAGAATAGAGCTTTCCCGACCATCATTGCTCAGACCAGGTTCCAGAAGTAGCTACACATTGGGGTGTGGTGGCCATGCCATGTGATCTGTGCACCAATGAGAAAACTGTCTTTGTTCAATAATAGTTTTCCTGCACTAGCAATATTTGATCTTTCCGTATAAGGAAACAGAGAATGTCCTTTTATACCTATATTGAGAAATACAAGATCTTGGATTCTATGCTGAATTACTGTACATTTTGGTCTAGCTTTTCACAAGTTAGTCACTTGTCTAAATCTGGCGACTCTGCCTCATACTTGAAAGAGAGCTATGAATATCTTTTCTGTGTTCTAACAAGTTTTCCCATCCAGCTGCACAGGATGTGGAGTTTGTCAAGGCCATCCTGCTGTCTGCATTTGTACAGGGTGTGACTCATTAAAGCATTAAAGGAACAGTACTTGAACCGCACGCCTTGTCATGTTAGCTATCCTAGCAAGTACTGGA
Source organism: Doryrhamphus excisus (assembly GCF_037039965.1). Taxonomy (NCBI): domain Eukaryota; kingdom Metazoa; phylum Chordata; class Actinopteri; order Syngnathiformes; family Syngnathidae; genus Doryrhamphus; species Doryrhamphus excisus. The sequence goes on along the minus strand of NC_136370.1, from coordinate 15,087,836 downwards.
AACTTGCACATTACTTTCCTCACCTCTATAAAAACTATGCTGACCATAGATGAGCCCTGACAATAAAGTAACTAATAAGGAGGAGGGACAATATGTTACGTCTTCATAGGTCCGAAACAACACAACAAACTTGGGGGAACATGGCTCGGAGCACAAATTCAGCACAAATGCAGAGCGACCACTTATCAATAAATCTTTTAAATACAAGATACTTCCTTTTATAGACGTACAGGTTACTTATTTTCCAGTATTGCTGTTCTTCTCCCTTGAAGATTAGGATTAGCTTCATCCGTTTCTGTATTAGGAGGATTATCTGTATCAGCATGCATGATAGCATCGGTGTCAGACAGTTGACCCTTATTTATGTCATCATGTTGTGTGTGTGTGTGTGTACACCATTTTTAAATAAATAATACTCCTTTTTATTTGCATAAATGTTATTTCTTGAACCCCATATGAAGCTAATACAATATGTGTCTGTGTGTGTGTGTTTGCCTTTTAGCTGCGACAGATACACCAATATCCAAGCCAACTCCTCTTTATGGCCAGCCGTCCTGGTGGGGGGAGGATGAAGATCCTGCCACTAAAATTCAGAACAGAAGTGGAAAATCCTCTGAACTTCATTCGGCAGGTCTGAGAATGTATCTTCTACAAAATTGTGTACCAGCCACTTTATTCAAAGGGAAATTGGTTTACACTATTTTTCCACATCTGCGATTTAGAACCTAATTAGAAATGACTGGCTCTTTGGCGTCACATTCATCTAGCCTTTGTGGGTCACCAAGAGATGGGTGGTGTTAAGCCCAAGGCAGTTTCCTGGCTGCCAGTTGCAGAACGTGAGCCAGACCTTACCATGCCAGGCCAATGGGCAGTGCCTGTCTGCCTCGTGATGGATTATGACCCTCTAAGCTGCTGAAGGGGAGGGGAAGCGTGACTGTTAGCCTCATGTTGCCCAGTTGAAATGGATTACGGGAGTGGTATTGGGTCACATCCAGCAACTGTCGCACTGACAAACCAAAAGTGGAAAAAAACAAATTGGTGTTAATTCATTGTTATTAATTGGTATGTCATCCTTGCCAACAGAATCGGGTAAAGATGTGTCCAGATGCGAGCTCAGCGGTTCTCTGTCTGAAAGTCAAGGCAAGTCCATCTTCTCTTACCGCCGTGAGCCCAGCTACTTTGAGATCCCCACGAAAGAGCTCCAGCAATGCCCTCCCAAGAAACAAGAGTTGGAAGTTCAGGAGGTTCCAACAAAGGACACTCACGATTCCTCTGAGCATTTCCCATCCACCCCCACACCCCCTGTGGTTCAAAGTCATGCCTCCTTCACTATCGAATTTGATGACTGCACCCCAGGCAAAATGAAGATCAAGGACCATGTGACCAAGTTTTCATTCCGACAGCAGCGTAAGCCACCTCCCACAGAGGCTGTGACCACACCCACTGAGGTTGTATCAGCAGAAAGTAAAGTCGCTGACTGGCTCGTTCAAAGTACTGCTAACATGATGCTGACAAAGTCACCCAGTGAAAGCATCTTAAACTCTTACAGTGACCAGTTACTTCCAAAGAGTACCAAGGGTGAGTACCAAAGTCTCTAGCTTTATCGTTAATTAAATTAACAGATACATTCTCTACAAATGCTAACGTGATGTTCTGTCGCCATCAGTGAACCATGACAATGGCACTGACAGCGGTTCAGAGGATGCTACAATCAAGTGTTTTCCCCAATCATCCCAGAGAGAATCCCCTCCACAACGCTTCACTGACTCGGAGCACCCGCCGTCCTACTCTCCTCCAGACTCTCAGTCTGGAACTAACAAGGTTGATCCTCACCACGCCTTTGTCATAGAATTTTTTGATGAAAACTTTGATGACACCAGACGGAAGCGTTCCCAGACCAACCCACACGAGCCTCCAAATTTCAGGGCCCAGCTTGACAAGACCTGGAAAAGCTCAAGCCCAACTAGTGAGAGACAAGTCCAGCATCACACATCTAGCACTCCACCAACACAGCGGTACACTATTCCCCTCAAAGCTCCTTCTTCCACAGCCTCCCAGAGAGCTGGCTCCTTGCGAAGGGAAAAGACAGAAGAACGAATTAGCACCAGCTTCTCATCAAGGTCATCATCTTCGGTTTCTGTAAGGCCTTTCAGTAGTGTCGGCCGGAGATCCAAACTTGCAAAGGAATTTACCACTGAATGGCTTAAAGAGACAAAACAGATGTCTTCTTCAAATAGGGAGAAAAAGCCATCTAGTCCTCCCACAAAACCTGAACCTGAGACAATGGTAGTCTCACAGACTGAGACACTCACAAGCCCTTCTGGACTTAATTCTTCCCTTCTGCCCAAGACATCCTCTCCCATCCACCAGCATGTTCCCCTCAAGGTACCCAAAATACCTCTGGTCTCTCAGAGTAGCGAGGTTAAGGTCACCCAATGTGGCCCCAGAAATGAAGAGGAGGAAACTTTAAGTGATGCTGGAACCTACACCATTGAAGCAGATGTCCAAGATAAGGAGATTGAAGAGGCGCGGAGCAAGATTGATCAGGCAAGTTTTCTTTACTCTACTGCACCAATGCTGTTGCGTTCCATTGGGGAAAACAACCCAGTGTGATCATGTTTGCTCTACAATCAAGCAGCCTCATCTCTCTCTTGAGATGAGGTCCCTCTCAAGAGGAGAAACCATGGATGTTGGCAGCCCCAGTTACCCACTTGCAATGCTTTGTTCCAGGTTTTTGGCGTTGTTGAGAATCCTGAAAGAACCAACCAGAGTGAAGCACACACAGCAACATTTAGGCCTGTTAATAGTGAGGGCAGGGAGCAGCATAGGGAGAGTAGCAGTGGGGAGGTGAGGCCAGCTCCACATCAAGGAGCAAGTGGGGTGAAGGTAAACCTACCTGCTCAGAATTGGATCAACCGAATCAATAGTTATCAATTTAACACCAGATCTTTTAAATTATTACGGTGGGTCAGTCAACCACATATATATATTTTTTAATGGACAAATCTGCATGCATTGCTGTCTTGATTTGTCCTCTTGGTGTTTCCTCTATCTTTTGGTGAGTCTGTTGTGTTGTGTCCCAGATTCCTTCTTCTCACACGTTCTGGGTGGGACTTTTATGGTTTGTTTCAATCAAGATATAAAAATAACTGAAGAACCCAATGTCCTGTACATAAGCCCTCACACAACAATTCAGATACACTGGCACAATCCAACGATATTCAATACAAGAACTCGGGCTGACTTTGACTAAGGATTTTCATAATTGAATCAGAATCACTAGATTTGCTAAATGAAGATCCCTACAAATAAACAGATTTGCAACTTTTTCCACCTCCCAAGAAATGGGCTAAAACACAAAGATAAACAAACGAGTTGAACAGTAGAGTCATTCACTACAGTCGTTTATTTAGTGACACAGAAAGAAAGATGACGAAAACTGAAACATGCTGGCTGTCGACAAGTCGGCATATCACACATCAGCAAAGTGCACATACAATAACAATAATAACTTCTGTTTAAACACATCATTTTCAATTCTTCATTAACACAAATTAGTGTGATTTTTGTAAAACAAATGGCAACATCTAACAACGGGTATTTATTTTACAATGCTGTGGCAACCAGCATGTATTCAGAATGGAACAATCTTCATCATTGGACTTTTTCATATGATATGATTTCCTTTGCAAGGATACTCAATTCTAATGTGTAACATCAAAAACCTTGATTTTACAATGTTTATTATTGTGGTTGCTGATTGCAGTGGTGTACGTAGAATGATAGTGTCAGTTGCAACCACAATATACGTATACATGGTTTAATACTTCTCTGACCATGCCAGTTAAAAAAAAAAACACAGTTCCTATATTGGATCTCATTAGATTGTGCCTGTGTACTTTAAGTGGTAGCCGATGAGTACAAATGCTCATTGAAATGCCTCATCTGATTCCCTTCTGTTTCTCATCAGCTATGCTTATTCCCAATATGTTAAGTACTTGCATAAACAAATAAGTTGTTTTACCTCACACAGGTCCAGCCATCAGGTGCAGTGTTGCAAGGAACTCCAAAATGGATGTCTTGCTGGGCTAGTTTGGCAGACAGCTATGTGGAGTCTGGCCCTTCCCCTGTCCTGCTTGATATGTCGTCCCAGATGGATCTGTCGGGAGGGGGTAAGCAACCTGACAAGACATGGGTCTATCACAGTATATATTTGTGTGTGTCCAACATGTTAATATGCAATATTTGTTTGACTGTAGCACGGGACACAATCATTTACAAGACCACACTCAGCCAAAATCATGACAGCATCGACTCTGAGTGCCCAAGAGCCCAATGCGTCCTTGAAGGGAAGAGTGACGTTTCAGCTCCCAGCATTCATATTCACTATGACACGCACTCAACATTTGATGTGGAGGAAAGTAGCTTGGTGGACTTAAGCCCTTATGATGGCATTGATAGGTTGTCTGTGCAGGATGACGTGGAGCCTGATAGTTTGAGTGATGCCAGCAAGTCTGATGATGGCTCCATCATAGAGCAGACGAGAAGGCCACTGTCGAACACAGAGGATAAGAAAAATAAAGAGGAGCTCACGCTGGCGGGAAAGTCTAAATCATTCTACATAGGATCAGAAGAAGAGTCCCCCCAAACGGAATATGGAGGCTCAAAACTTCTAAAAAACATTCAAGAAAATACAGGAAAAAAACTTTCCACCAAAACCTTCTCAACGGCTACCTTGACCAAACGTAGAGGTAGCCACCAGTCTGGTAAAGTAAGACCCAGCATGTCTGCTCCTATTCTGGGCCAAGCCAAACAGAACCCGGAGTCCAAGGACAGCTCTGTATCCTCCTTAGTTAGGCAAGAGAGCTTTACCAAGGACCATCCCAGCAGTGCCAGACTGCCCAACATCTCTTCTCAAAGAGACCAAGAACATGATTCATTTCAGCCAACATACAACCAGGACACTCATTCTTACCTCAGAGAGACTGAAAATGTTCTGGCGGTGCTAGAGGCCAAGCTCCAGGCGGGCCAATCAGAATCCAACCCGTCTCCCATTCCAGATTCCCTCTCAGGGGAATCGGATGTGGATTCCTCCAGCACACTCAGCCAGCAGAGCAGTAAGGTCAGGTCACAACCGAAAACTCTCCTGAGTGGTCTCCACAGGGAGACGTCCTCAACCAGCATATCTAGTCGCTACTCAAACCACCAGTCTTCTGTTTTGGACCAGCGACAAGAAAAGAGTGAGCCCCCCAGGAGACCAGTTGGACTCAGACGAAGTGTTGGCAAATGTGGCTCCATGGACCTGAGCGATGACCCCCAGAGTTCCAATATTCTGTGCTCCGACCAGGAGTCAAATTCCATACAGCCCACCAAAAAATACACTGTACCACTTCAAAGAGAAGACGGTAAGACTAATAGGGTGACCCAAGCTTTAAGTCGTGTCAATAGCTTGTCAGCACCAAGACCCACTCGGGCATCCATGCTCCGACGAGCACGACTTGGCGATGCCTCGGACAACGAGACCACTGAAATGGACAGGCCTTCTCATGAGATGGCTAAGCAGCCACAGGAAACTAAAAAACTATCGAGGTGGGATATGCTGGCAATGCCTCGACGGCGGACTAGCTCCTTTCACACACCCAGTGACACAGAGAGCTCCTCCGCCCCACAGTGGACGGGAAGGAGCACAGCATTCCCAAACCGCAACACAGAGTCTGGGAGCAGCTCTGTTTACAAGACGTCAGCTCTGGGGCCAAAATCGGGCGAAAGACCTCAGAAACCCCCTCTTACCAAGACACCCATCACCCGTATACGCTCCAGCAGTGCCAAATACGCCAGCAGCACAGCAAGTAAGTTTTACAACCTTGAAGAATGTTTTTTTTATTTTGAGCAAAGTTATGAATGCGGCGTAGAACAGTTTCTCATAAGTCAATTCAGTCACCTGACAGATGAATTGTTTACATATAGAATAGTTTTTCAAAAGATTGTTTATGTCATGAAAATGAATGCATAATTTATTGTGACTGCAATGAACATGACAGTATCCCAGTCTTCTGACAGTTGTAAGACATTATTGTTATTTTATCTCAAAAATCCTGTCCTTCAAAATATGTTATTGGCCCGGAGACCGAAACCTGTTTGTCTTGAAACTACAAGGTCTGGTACAGTACCCAGTGATGAATTGGTTTTCTTCTTCTACGGTATTAACCTCTTTCATGCAGAAGACTTCTAACAAAAGTGGTGAATCAGAGCCGTAACATTTGACCCAAAATGTATTCACCTTTATCTGCCTTTTACACCCATCAAAGCAGGACATTGTCTTGCGTTTTCAGACAGTGACTCAGTCTCCCAAAATAAGACGTCATCACCAGCCTGGTGTGACCTACACTGTCCTCCAGAAGAATTGGAACAGTGAGGACAATTTATTTTTGCTGTAGACTCAAAACATTTAGGGTTGACATCAAAAGACAAATTTGAGACCCAAGAGCGACATTTTCACCCTTTATTTGGTCAACCTGTTTGTCTGTTTCTTCTTGAAGACACTGTATTCTAAATGCTTGTACTGGCTTTGCGTTTCTCCGTTTTCTCTAATTCACATTTGCTTGATTTTCACCCATAGCTCTCTGATTGGAAGTTGTTTTTGTCTCAATGTGCAGTCTACACAGGCAAAACCCACCCTAGCCAATCTCAAACTGAGCATAGACATGGGTTGAATAAGTAATGTAATCAGACACACCAATCTTCGAAATTGTGCGTCTGATCCAGATGTGAACAGCTGGAAAATAAATGTTGCTTTCTAGTCTCAAGTTTACTTTTCATGCCAAACCCAAATGTTTTCAGTCTACAGTAAAAATAAAGAAATTGACCTTACTGTTCCAATACGTCTGAAGGAAACTGTGTTAAAAAAACAAACAAAACTTTTTTATTTACACTTTCTTCCAACACAGTTGAGCAGGGCTGTGAGTCTACTGTATGACGCATCAATCCTTGCATAATAGTGTGTCCTTACCACAGAGGTGGCATCCTGCCTGTGTTACAGCTCTGATACGACCACCAAAGCGGAAAAACTGACAGGTCAACTTCAAACCCCTCATTCCATTTCAGGTTTATAGACAGTGTACTTTTATTGTCATCTCTACTCAATCAGCTGTATTTATTTATTATTTACACACTATTTGTGTGAGAGGGAATCTAATCTTACTAACGATATTAACACTTGCATTCTTCAACATTAAGGATCTGTCTATTTATAGTTGTGGGGAAATGGAAAGGTGCACTATCAGCTCATTTTGTTGAGCTTGTGTGCTGTGGAAGTGTAATGTTTGCTTTTTTCATTTCATAAATTTTTGCCAAATGAATACCAGTAAACCTAAACAATTCTTTAGAAGCAAGCACTTCTACAGCACCTACCCCCCCTCATTTGTGAACCCTTGTGTCAAACTTCTTGGCGGTGTACTATGATGCAATCTCTCCCTCCTTCTGTCCATTTTCTCCCTTCCCCCGTCCTCTTTAACTCAAACCAATTCACGCTGCCAAGGCTCTCGGAGACGGCAGAAAGGTTCTGGCTATACCTCCACCTCAGACGAGGAGTACGACTGCAGTCAAAGCATTCCTAAACACAAACGCTCCCAACCTTCCTCAGCCTCCCACAGCCCACACCGTCCACCTCGACCCCACCCAGTCGTCCCGGTCCACCCGAAACCCAGCAGCAAAGATTCTGAGGAGGAGAACCAGGAGGCGGAGGCCTTCCACAACTGGTCCACACACAGTGCTGAGATTGCACGGTATGAAATAACAGAGCGCTCCGTTCCTGATCACCACTCACACGGTCATATTTTCTATAAAATTATTTCCTTTGAGTTGATCGTTTAGTTGATGCTCCTTCTGTGTTAGCTTGAGTCAAGACTTGGCCAAAGATCTCGCCATCTTGGCAAGAGAGATTCATGATGTCGCCGGTGAAGGCGACCAACAGAGCTCAAGCGTGGAGAGAAGCATGCCTGTGTCTGCAATGACTGCTCACGAAAAAGTAAGCAGACATTATTCTAAGGATTCTCACCACTTAAAAATACTCATTCAATACATTTCCTTTTTGAACCAAGATGTGGTACAGTTGTTTATTTGAAGTCTTTCTGTGTTGCAGCTGATTCACCATATACCAGAAACGGGATTAAACTATGAAAGAGCCCCACCTAGTTCTTCATCAGCAGCAGAACCGTGTCTAAACTTGCGTGATCGTGAGCCAAACTTCATGGAGCAACCTCACAACACAGAGGAGGTTTGACACGATGCACCGCCTCACATAAAGGTCTGAAGCATCTCATGTCCATGATGCATCTACTTGTTCCTGCAGATCATTGTGGATGACCCCATGCTCAATCCAGTGTCTCAGGTCATCATGGCCATCAGAGAGAATACGGAGCAACTGTCTGAGAAGATCAAGTAAGAGGAATCCACATACAATACATTCACATCTTTTCATCTGATTCAGTTTCTAACAAAGGTCTATTTTATATTCTATATAAAAATGTTGATCCCGTTGAGGGAAAACCTTGGGATGCACTGGATTAATAATAGTCCAACCTCCAGTTTATCTATGACCGTGCATTTTTGGTTTTACTTTGTAATTGTGTTCTTTCCTGATTTATGCAGTAGCTTCAGGCACCAATATGCAGATTGTCCAATAACATCCTCCTGTCTATTCAGAGTACTGTTTCAGGACAGGATGGATGTCTGGGAACAAATTGAGGCTGAAGTGAATTCTGACGGTGATGGCCCTGTCGTCAAAGCATCAAATAAGGTTTGATTGGGTTTTTTTGTCGTGTTTCAGCATAAATATTTGAAAGCTAATGAAAAACTGCATTTCAGGACATCACTTCTATTTTGAAAGAACTCAGGAGAGTCCAAAGACAACTTGAGGGTAAGTCATTATTTATTGACATTGCATGAGCAAAACCTGAATACTTAAAATTTTATTTTTTTCCCAGTCATAAATACAGTCATGGAGCCCAGTTGCCAGCCGGATTCTCGCTCTGAGGTCCCGTCCTCCTTAGGTGATCGCTCTTCCAGACCTGCAGCCTCACGAGACTGGAGAACAGTCCACTCCGTTTCGAAGCGAGGCGGCGGTCGGAGACCAGGTGAGAGCGTGCGGAGGGCTGCTGTAACACCAGACGACATCAGAGAGGGGCGCTTGGTTTGATATCAGCCTCCTCCAGGCCTGAACTACAAACACAGGTGTCAGACTTTTTTGCAGGAAGTGAAATTGAGCGGAGAGGGGGGGAAAGTGGAAGGTGAAACAGACTTGGAACTTCCCACACAACCAGTCAAAAACACTACTGAACTTTGAGCACTACATCCAGTCTAAGACTGTTTCTCACTGAATCTTTCCTACAACACTACTTTTGTGTGTGTGCAGGCGTGTGACATTTTCCAATCATTGACCAACTGCTGATTTTTAAGCTAAACCTAAATGAAGATGCATTCGTAACATTAAAAAAAAGCAACCTGAGAAGAGTCAACTCAGGGATTCCAACTTAAACTTTAATTGTGCTTGCGCTCACTGGTATATTAGTTTTGCAGGAATGCCGCTATCGACGTGTTGTGTGTTCTTGATCGATGTTTACCAGATTTCTCAATGAATGTCAACTATTTATAAGGGCTTTTTTGTGGGACACGCATTTATTATATGCAAGATGCCATGATGGGGAGGTATTCTTTGGACTCTACAATCAGTGAATTATGATTTTTTTTAAATGTCAGTTTTGTATATCTGACTTAAAGTTAACCAAATAAACAGGTAATGTAAAACTTAATTTTAAGGAACCAATTTTAGTTAGTTTTGTAGTGTAATACCGCGGTTAAGATGTTGTGATTCATTAGCATTCTTTGACCACATCATCTCTTACTACAGCGTCCCCTCACTCAAGTCCTCACTCTGCGTCCTGGTATTTAATTTTGTCATTAGGAGATATTGTAAGTGCTTGATCATTTGTGATCACCAATTACCTCTAAATCTCTTCAGGCTTTTTGCACTAAAGTAGCACAACCTTATCTCCTCGTCTCTACATGCTGCAATTTCAAAGCCTTTTTCTCCTGCTGGATGAATATAACGTACCATGGTGCACCAGCACGCTATATTGTTCCTCTTCCCCAGTCCAGGTTGTCCATGATTGTCAGGTTTATGCAAGTGCCGCAGGAGCTGTGAGGACGCGTCTTGCAGCCAAGTGCAAGCTGTTTACAAGTGAATGTGTGACGTGTTGCTGCTAATCATCTTTGATGGGATACTGGGGTTTAATCCCAACGAAGACCTTACAAAGCTACAATGTAAATATAATGTCAATTTGTGTCTTTTTTTTTAGAAATTTGTGTGTGTTTGAAGAGAATCACTTCTAGTTGTCTTCTTTGTGTTGTTTGGTCCTTGTGTCAAAGAACTATATGGGTATTTTTCAAATAAATGAAACTAGCACAAATGTTTTATTGTAGTGTTTTTTTTTTTTACTTTTACTATTCTAAGCAATGACAAATCGGAAAGGTGAAATGAAAATGAAGTGATGGGGAAGTGAGTACAGTACAGCGCAGGGTGGAGGAAGCACATTTGTTGTTTGTTCTTTGTTGTGGGACTCTTTCTGCATCAGCTTCACGTGAGTTCAACCCTTTGACTTGAGTTTATTTACACTTCATGGATAAACTCACGTTGGTTTCTTTTTATTTAACTCCATTAGGTTGCTGGTTTATGAAAAGATGATCTCCATGTGCAAGAGCCTATGTGACTATTTGTCAAACAAAAAAGTATGTTTGTTTTTTGTCAGTTACATTGCTTTGTACAGTGTGACACTTTTCCCTGAATTTGATTTATCACATCAGGGGTCAAGGCACCTTGTGACTTTTGTTATGGTATTGGCCAGTCTCACCACCTTGGGCATTCTGCTTGCTATTGCTGTGCTTGAGAGACCCCGGGCTCCCCAGAGTCACGTCATTCTTCCTCTGGATGTAGATGGTGATAAGCTTTCTGTGGACCAATGCAGGTAACCAACTTAATGATGGCGGTTTTGTTTAAAGTACATTCTTTTGGTAACAATTTTATGATACATACAAATGGAGAGGGACATTTTATTAAATGGGTTGGAAATTTCAGTGGGATTCAAGAGGCGTATGTGTGAATTTATACTGCAATAAATGGGAAATTTGCAATATTGCAGATTACTGTATAGTCTCTCTGACAGGGGTTTTCATGGTGTGGCACTGAGCTACCATGTGGTTTCTCCTCTGAGAATAAACGGCCCTCGCATGAGTAATATTAATATAATATGCTCATAATAATGTAACATTACCCTTTACAGTATGAGTCTGGTGGAGAGTATTCCTCAACACGTAAAATATAAAGCCAATGTAACATTCGGGATCCCTTTGGAAAAAGCTTGGAAAGATCTTCTCTCCATGGCAACGGAAGAGCTGGAAGTGGTGTCTTTTTACTGGACATTGACTGGGAAGGACATCAATGTCAACTCTTCGTCTGATATACTAGCAAGTTCCCACGACACCATAAGGTTCTGAAGTTCTTTATGGATATCATAGTGATGTGATTGTTTTTGACAATGACAGGGGCGGGAAATCCTGGAACAACTTCAGTCGCTTCCCTCCAAGAACGTCTCTCTCCGACTAGTGACCAGCGTTCCTTCAATTGTAGCAAACTCCACTGATTTAAAGATCTTAAAACAAAAAGGTTTGGGTTTGTAAAATGCTTTTTGTTTGTCACCGACATCCATTTATCTGGCCATCCTCTGCAGGAGCGCATGTGCGTAAGGTGAACTTTGGTCGCCTGACAAATGGGGTCCTGCACAGCAAGTTCTGGGTAGTGGACAAAAAGCATGTATTTGTAGGCAGCGCCAACATGGACTGGAGGGCTCTGACACAGGTAATGTGACATCATAAAAATAGAACATATATTTGTCACTACATGGGTGCCTGTGTAGGTCAAAGAACTGGGTGCGGTCATCTATAACTGCTCCAGTCTGGCAAGAGACCTCCATAAGATCTTCCTGTCTTACTGGGTGATGGGACAGCCCAACAGCTCCTTGCCAGCTGTTTGGCCAAGCACCTTTGACACGCACATCAACAAAGCGCGCCCCCTGCTGGTGAAAGATGGAAACATCACCAGCAAACTCTACATAGCAGTGAGTTTCTAGCTATTTCCATATTTCCATATACTTCACAGTGCATAAGTGAGTGGAACACAGAGAAATGCACGGTCAGTACCCGGATGACGGACTTTACACTTTCAATCCTTTGTTTCAGAATTACTATCGACCATTTAAATAATGTGCCACTCACTATAAAAGGCCAGCTCATGGTGTCATCTTGCAACGAACACTAAACTCATCACACAGGAACTTAGCACTCAAAAGGTGTACCTAAGAAATATACAGTTTAAAATTATAATAGTATAGATTTTAAAGTTTTCCCATAATGCATTTTGTCTGAACAAAGCACTCATTGGTGCTTGTCAGGATGCTGCAATGATGTCAGCCTCCCTCTGGACTCTCTGGCTCCCTAAGTTGGACAAGGCGCCATTGTGGTGCTGTCCGTCCATCCATCCACCCATTTATATGCCACTTGTACCCTAATAAAATGTTTTGCCCAGGCGCAGTGCATTATGGGAAAACTTATTTTATAATTTATTACTTTTTTGTCTATATTTAGGTACACCTTTCGGGTGTTAGGTTGCTGTGTGATGAGTTTATCGACTGTTAAATTGAGTAATGACCTCCTGCAATTTCCAATGTGTTGACAAGCTCGTCGTAAGTTTTTTTCACAGCTCATGATTGACTCCTCGCAAATAAAGAGCTTATGCTCACCACAATATGCCCTTTTATAACGTTGCTGCATTAGTTTATAGTCCGGTGCGGCTTATGTATGTCCAAATCTGTATACAAATCTTTATTCTTGACTTTGACTTGACATTGACTGATGAGGACCTTAATGTAATGCAACAAGTATTTTTTTTGTATTAAGGGTTCCCCTCCATCATTCTGTCCTGCATCACGGACTCAAGACCTGGAGGCTATTATCTCCATTATCTCAGAAGCTGAACATTCCATTGACGTGGCTGTCATGCAATATTTACCCACACGACAGCGCAGGAGGTGAATGATAGTAATAATAAAAACAAATGGCCCAATCAAGCAACCTTTTTTGGTTTATGGCCTCAGTGTATTGTTCTTGCAGATACTGGCCCCTTATTGACACCGCCATCAGGACAGCTGCAGTTGACAGGAAGGTGAGGATCCGGATGCTTATCAGCTGCAGGGGAAGCTTCTTTCCTGCAATGCTGCCATTCCTTCAGTCCCTCGCCTCACTGAACAGCATCCAGGAGAATATCAGGATCCAAATTGTAAGGAGCTGACCAAATGATCCTGTTTGAAGTCAACATATGATTTTACAAGTTGTTGTGTGTGTGTGCATTTAGAAGTTGTACATTGTACCAATGGGAAACCAGACAAACATTCCCTTTAGCCGAATCAACCACAATAAATACATGGTGTCTGAAAAAGTGGCCTACATTGGTGAGTACTGAGTAATTGCTGACCTTTGTCTTGATCAATTATTAATGAGATCTTTGCTTTGCAGGCACATCCAACTGGTCAGGGGACTACTTTGTAAACACAGCTGGAGTAGGTCTGGTGATTTCCCAGCAAGCTCCTTACCCTTTATGGAAGACCAAGACCGTGCACGGCCAGCTTAAGGCTGTGTTCAACAGGGACTGGTACTCTGACTTTGCAGTGAACCTGTCCACCCTGGGACACCACCCAGAATGTATGCTGTCATCATGAGCAATTATAAAGTATTTCCATATTCAGGCATTTAACTGCAACTATTTTGTTTTTGTCACCTTTATATCTACTATTGATATGAACTATTTCCACGTGTCCATACATTTTCTATACTGCTGAAGACCTGAATTAATGAACGTATTGTGTCACATATTGTGAAAATGTCCTATTTTCATTAAAAAAAATTCTAAACCGTCCATTTAATGCAGATGCTTTTAAAAATTGTTTGTCTATGTCTGTATGTGTCTGGAGATTAAATCAGTTTTTAAAGCAATAACAAATGACTCGGAATCTGAAGTAACGTGAAGCACGTTGTTGCTTATTAATGTTGTCTAAAATAAAAGGAGGAAGTTGAAGGTTTCACTTTACTTCTCCACGCCAATAGGAGGCGCTGTGATTAAGACAAACATAGCGGAAGTGTTTATTGAGAGGCGGGGCTCCGGATGAAGTAGTACGTGTGCTTCTAGCTGTTAGCTTGCGGCAAGTAAGCTAACGGTTACATTTAGTCACAAACATGGTGCTGCTCGAAAACGATTCGGTAAGAACTCAGCCTATTTTCATTGAAAAATTTGGATTTGGATTTTGTCATCATTAATAGTGAAGTAGACTCCAATTTTGACTACGCCGACCGTTAAAGCCTGACAGAATCAACATGAGTCTGGTTCGCTTTACTGCTAGCTTCAGTGTAGGTGAAGCTAGCACCAGCTAATGTAAATATATCTATTACCGGAAAATGTTTTTTAAACTGGTAAAGTCACGAGGAGAATTAATTCGTCTGAAACGGAAAATATTTGTTGAGGAAGGTATTAGTATTAGTAACAATGTCATCTCTGTGTTAGAAACTGTTCTTCCAAAACCAAGTCATTGAAGTTATTCGAATTTCATCTTAATTAATGTACTATTTGAGGCTCATCTTGGTAAGAAACAATGACTACCACTGGCCCTTAAACTGTTCAATTGTATTTATATTTACTCCACCTAACCTAATCTGATTAGTGTGTTTATGCATCACTTGTTTGTCGTTAGAACCTTCGTTTCTGTGAACATTTTGTCTGAATTCTTGAAGTTGTCATGAACGCTTGAAGTTGACTGCTGTGTATTTTCTTCTCTCTTGTAGTTCCTCACAGAACTCACTCGTTTGTTCCAGAAGTGCAGATCTTCCGGTAGTGTTGTCATCACATTGAAAAAGTGTAAGTAGGCTTCTGTAACCCTGCGCCTGTGATTCCAGGTTGCTTGATCATTTAATTCTCTATTAGCACAATAGCCTATCCAGCAGTCCAGGACTAAGTCTATGGCTATGTGACTGATTTCATTATTAGCATACTAGTGCTTCTCCTTATCCCGGCATCCCATAATGAACTTGGTTTTGAGGTCCCAGTGTATCTAATGTTGGTATATTATCCATATTCAATGGTGTGCATGTTCCCCCTGTTAAACATGTTGTGACTCTTTCCCTCCAGATGATGGGAGGACCAAGCCAGTGCCCAGAAAAGGCCACTCTGAGTCCTTTGAGCCTGCTGACAATAAATGTCTTCTCAGAGCTTCAGACGGCAAGAAGAAAATTAGCACAGTGGTGAGCTTATTGTTGGATTTTAATTGTATGTGTCTTTCTGAATAACGTGTGCTTGTCTTCATGAAGTCAACCTCTTTTCTTGCAGGTCAACATCAAAGAGGTCATCAAGTTTCAGATGGTATGTGTTTCATTTTTTTACATTTATGGTTGGCTGCTTCCGTGTTCATGTTATACCATACATCCTCATCATATAGTATATCTATCCGATAGTTACCAAGTCTGAGTAGTTTTATTTCACAGGGACAGCGCATATTTATATGCTTTTCTGTCAATATGCCAGAATTAGCCAAAAGGCTATTGCTGGGTTTTACATCACATCACATTCAGTTGTTGTTGGCCCTGCCTCCAAGAGATGGGGGCAAATAAATTCATAACATAAAGTCGGATGGAAAAAATGTAATGTACATGCGCTGTTCTCTATTATGTGTTTCGTAACGTGTCCAATATAATAGGGGTAAAGAGGAGCACCCTGGCTAAAACGGAAGAATGTTCAGCGAGGGCGGTAAAAGTATGGCGTAGTGTTGGGCTTCCAGTTGCCTGAAAATAATGTGTGAAATCCGCCTGACAATCGGACATGTCACCCTGGAAGCCTGGGGGATTGGCTATGGAGCTCACACTGTTTTGGTGTAAGAACGCAAATAGACATGTTACAAGCGTTTTTTTTAAATCTGCTGCATTCATTATCTTTGATGCAACTATATCCACACCATGCAGCATTATTCTTTCCTTAGACCAAGCCATGAGAACTGGTTTGACGAGAAGCAAATCACCTCCTCATTAAAATGCAATACTGTATATGGCAGTATGGTCCTACAGTTGTGCACCAATGCTAACACTCTATTCCCATAAAAAAAAAAAACTTTGAGCACCCTCCCTGATCACACAGCTCTACAGCATTCGTGCTTCAGCCCATTCACGTGTGCTATCACCTTTGTTGTGTTTACCTCGGCTATCATTAATAAGCCACTGGACCACCTCTTTCTAGGCATATTCCAACCTACTCAGAGCACACATGGATGGACTGAAAAAGAAGGATAAGAAGAGCAAAAGCAAGAAAACCAAAGCCACCCAGTGAGCAATAGACTCCTAGGCTTATGAACTGACCCTGGTCCAGCTGAAAGGATGGGGGCACGACCCAACCCAAACGACCCCCCCCCGGTCTTTCCGCCAGAATCTGTGTACATCCTTCCAGCGACCACTTCCATACTTTGCCATGACAACACCTCTACGTCGACTCTTGTGCCATCCACGAGGATTTGTTGTACCGCACAAATTGACCACTCTCGGCAGTCGTCATCGCTGGTGCCCAATCCATGCAGTCCAACGGTCTGTTGTCCTCTTGTCTATTTCATGGCGACGCTCCCTATTTCCTATTTATGTTCAAATTAGAATTTTTAAAGCCATGTCTCTTGAGAAACACATGTATTGAACTTTCAGAAGAGGTGCTTAGAAACACATCAATCTTTTTTCTTTTTTGTTCTTTTTTTTAAACCAATTTTTCAACCAATTTTTGAATTTTTAGTACAACTATTCCCCCATTTAATGACCACACAAAGCTGCCGCATCGGCCATCTTATTTTGTCAAAAGAAAGCTTGATAAAGAAAGCTTCAGTTCATCATAACGTGAATCCGATATCTTTTATGGAGCTAAATAGCACAACATACAGTATATGTACACGTTGCAGATGTACTGAAAGGCATGTTTGATTTCCGGATGATGCATCCTAAGTCCCAGCCAGTGCGTTGTGTCGGGCGGAGGATTGCAGCAGGATTTAAGTTGACAAATAAAGTGCTGTGTTAAAAGTCACTCCACTGCTTTTGTGTATTCACATTATGTACATCAATATTTGTACTGTACGGTCCCTCAAAGCGCTGTGTTCCTCTTGTCTGCCCTCTCCTTTGGGGAGACTGCTGCCTGATGCTGTCGCTCACACTCCTCCTCGTAGCCCTGCTTCATCAAGCCGGTCACGTACTGGAACAAAGTCTGACCACAAAACACAATTGGTCAGCATTAATAATAGGAAGTTAATTTGTTTAGTTAGTTGGTGCCACTTTAGTGATTGTACACAAATGGACAGATTATGGAAAAGTCATTTTTAAATGCATCCTGTGCAATAATCCACTGCTACTAGTGTAACACTGGTGAACAAAATGACTAGTACAGTTACACGATTGTAGACAAATACTAGGTCGATGGCAACCATTCACCACAAGAGGGCAGCAAAGATGCACAGCACGCGGTTGCTGTTATTTAGATACTGCATGTCTGTCTAAAACGATAATGGTGTATTTTATGTTAAGTATAGTATGAAACAGATTGTGCTTATGAAAATGTAACTAAATTTTTCTTCTATTAGCTGTTTTTGAAAGAATAAGCCCTGACCATGACTCCAAAATGCATTTAGCAGCCTCGATACATAACATAATAATACAAAAAAATACAATTGATCCCACTCTTAGGTAACAGTGCTAGCTGGCTCTGAAGTCAACTGAGTAAAAGCAAATATATTTATGACAGCCTATTTTGATTTAAAAAAAAAATGTACCCATAGGTAGTATGCAAAGACACTTAGGTTATGATGCATTATATACAAATAAAAGGGTCATTGTGCCCTCATACTGATGCAAAAACCACTGCTGTTTGAATGTAATGTGTACCGTTACCATTACTTAGAATGCACATTGACATCATATGACAGCAGCATGTACTTTGTATGCTCCAGTGGCATGTACAGTACATGTTGACATGTTCCACGTGGCCTCATCACCTTCCACGCCTCCTCCAGCTCGGTGGTCCAATTGTCCTTGAGGATGGGCTGCACAGCACTGATGAATTCTGCTCCAACGTACTGCAAACATAAAGATGATGTCATAATATGTAATAAAACAAAAGCAGTTCATGTGGGGTCTTACACTGTAGTATTTAGGGGGGGCATTATAGTGGTAATGGCTTTTCCCCAGCTCCACTGCCAGAGCTTCCAGTCTTTCCAGCTGGTCTAGCCTGGCCACGCTTTTCTCAATAAAAGACATCACCCTAAAAGAAAAAAAGAAAAGAGGGGGAAAAAAAAGCGAGCAGTACGTCATCTCTGTGGCGTCTATCAACTGTGACAAGCAGCTCTCTCTGTGCTGACATTTCATGCTTCAGCAGCTCAAATGCTGACATATCTTTGATTGTGCATTCATTCATTGGCTTCACACTTGCACAAGTCGACCCGTGTGTGTGTGTGTGTGTGTGTGTGCTGCAATGCTACGCAAGGTTAGCTTGTGCACCTTTATCTCCTCAGGCGATAATTGGCTGCTTTGCAAAGTTTCCAACACTCTGTCATCACTGGAGTGGAAAGTTAGAATTATCTGGCGACTTAGGGTGCTGTATGCAACCTGGCTTCATTATCACTTATTTTTAAAAATATTTCTCCATATATTTTTTTTCATGTATTATTTAATTTTTTTTAAATATAATTTCAGAAAAACAACCCCCCAAACTAATTATTACCACCGTGATAAGTGAATGAAGTAGGATTCAACATTAACAAAACCTGGTGACCAATTAGGGGGTACCCTGCTTCTTCTGGGATAGGCTCCAGCATACCACCGCAGTGAGGATTAAGCAATTAATGAATATTAATAAACGGAATATTTTAGAAAACGTGTTTAGGACTTTCCCATTACAGGTTTTTTATCATTATTAGAGCTCTGTATACATGAAATAACACCCCTATAGTTACCTCTGCACTCCTATTATTCTTTGTTGGATCACTACATAGACATAAAAGATGTCCGCCACTAGCATAGCAAGCTACCGAGCTAACTAGTTAGCCTCTACGACGTGTTTAGTCTAAACTTAAGTATTTGAAATGGAGTGGGTAAGAAATATACAGCATTCAAACAAAAAAGTACCACTTCCACAGGGAATGGGAGGAGCTTTTTTTACGCTATCATGTCAGACATGCCATAGCTTTGTCCATGCAGTGTGAAGGTAATGTAATACAACGTTATGTTTGATCATTGTTATGTTAATGGCGCTTAGTGACACAACATTACAGAGAAGATACCCGGTAGCAGGCGTACAAGGAAGGCGCTCATGTGACCGACTGACCTTAGTCCGTGTGCTCTGAGTTGGTTACTGGTCCGCAGCCTCTCCAGGTCTTTGACATCTCTGAACAGGAAGAAGACATCCTTGCATTCGGGGTGGGTCTCAAAGAGCCTGTAGCCATGACAACAGCATCACACAAACAAGGGTGAAGCCGTTTGTCACGCACCCTCCTCCCCCTGCAGGGATGCATCCACCCCTACCTTGCAACCATCATCCTTACACGTACACTTCAGCTGATTGGAACCTTTCTATCATCTCATTGTCTTCTTCTTTTCAGTTCAATCAGGTATTTTTTGAAGTGCGCTGCCATCCAATCAGAACATTCTGGTGCCCTGCTGAGCTACATGACGTTAAGTCATGCACCCACAATGCATCACTGGAGATACTATCACTATAATGCCAGACCAAACCTGTGTGGTAGCGAACACAACATAAGACTCAGTAAAAAAAAAAAAAGGTGTCTCAGCTGTTTTTCTGTAAAAACTACATCCAGTATATACTGTAAGCTACTGTACCATCCTGTGGTCACAAACAGCTCCCATACATTTCCAGGCTAACACGCTAAGGTCAATCTTCTGAACTGTAAAGGTCACACTGGGGACACATGGCAGTAATTGGGCCCAGAGTCATGTGACAATACAGCCCCGTGCCCTACATCTAGCAGCTGGGGACTGCACATCCATATGTACGTATATATGAAAAAAAAACCTAACACACTGAAATTACTCATTTTTAAAAAAAAATTAAATAATTATTAATTTACTTTGTCGTTTATTTGTGATGATCATTAAACAATAAAATAGTCAAAGAATACAATACAATTACAATTGGGACAGTCAAGTTTCTTGCCATACTGGGTCTCATTGGCGTATGGGTGTACCTAATGAAGTGGCCGGGGAGGCTGTATTGCTGATTTAAATGGACACACAGACTGTAATCATTAGGATGCTGTTGCCAATAGTATAGGGAAGAAGTGCTGTGCATTAGTATGAAATGTTGTAAGATTATAAAATGATAGGATAATGCTACACGAGTGAGGCCAGAACACAATAAAATGAGAATTAAATTGAATTCCTTCCGGTATTTATACATTTTGTAGCACGTGATTCGGCTCTCAACATTATAACATGAGTGATGTATAATAAATGCATAATTGTCTTTAAAAGTGCCTTACCTGACAAACACTATGATGCCCACTTTGGCTATGTCGTCTCTGATAACTTTCCACGACTCCTTGATCATGTCAATGTCATCTTGGCTCAGATGTGCACCATCCTGATGAACGCTCTTCTCCCCCAAGTCCGCACTTTCAGCCAAGCCGGATATTGCACAGCCCATTCTTCATAAAGAAAAAGAACGGTTTTTTTTCCTCTGAAATATCAAAGGGTTTTAATGTTTATGAAGTTATTAATTGTTGGGAGAAAAGTGTGTGTGTGTTGCGAGTTTTCTTCTGGTGGCGGAGTGAGCCACTCAGCTTTGCTGTGTTTGACTCATTAACCACTCACACGGTGGAGCTACAATTTCCGGTATTTTCCTTTCAAAATACAATACTGTGAGCGCACTTTTTCAGGAAGGAGGAACGAAATACACTTTTAATCTGAAGGTTTGTTCCGCCTCACATCCGGTGTTGCTTTAACCAAAGCTAGCCAACTTGACGCAGAGCGATACTCTTGTTTGGAGTTCAGCGTGTTTGTAAATGTACGGCTGTGTACACGCAAATACAATCAATACTTTTATGCTACAGAGTTGACAACTAGAGAATCCACTCGCGACTACAGTTGCAACTAAATAAACACAATTATGAAACATGATACTCTGCGAGCACATAATCTATCAATTGAAATTAGCCGATTTCCACATTCTAATGTCAGAAAAAGACATGTTTATTTAATATAGTTCACTTTTCAGTTTTGTTTCTCAATGAATCAGGAAAAAAGGTGGTAAAATGCTGAACTTCCTGATTCTAGTTTATTCATGAATGCAGTCTACTGAAGACAACGTCTGGACTACATGTCACGTGTATATGTGCCACGTGCCATTTGTGTTTGTTTTTAAATTGCAACTATGGCAAATTCAAGTAGGTTTTACGGAATGAAAAACAAAGGGGTCCACATGTATTTACACGCCAATCTTTGCCAAAAATACAGCTTCATAAATATAATTCAATAAAAATATACAACATTTGAGAAAGAAGTAAAGCTCCAGTGATGCATGAAAACGGCTACAGTACAATTAGTACGTAATGACATGACTGCTGTTACAAAGGAAGCTCTTTGGTGTACAATCATCTTAGTTGAGGTATTTTTTCTCTGAAACTCCATGTTTTTTGCTTTAATACTAAACAAATGCATGAATAATGGTATTAATAGGAGGACTATTTACACATTTACATGAAATGAGTTAGAAAAGTCCCAAAATGTACAAATATTGCAACATACCTTTTAAACGACAACATTGCATTGACACAAGAACATCCCTTAGCAATCCTCACCGGGAGCCCAAAGCTGACCACAATGTACACAAAAAGTTTCTCAAGATGAACATCTTCATGAGCTTGTGCTGAAGCTTTGGAACTTCTCCAGTAAAGTCTTCACAAGATTACGTTCGGACATCTTCGCTGAACTCGGACCGGCCGACTTGGCGGGACAGTCGAGGGGTTCGTCTCCCTCTGTGAGGACGCTGCCCTCCTTTGTCGTCAGAGACATCTGACTGGTTGAACAGCAGGTCTGCACGGCTTCCTGAAGGTTCTGCACTTCGTGAAGCGGATAAGATCCAAGCATGTGCTCCAAAGAGCTCCACCTGGGCAGCATCTTGGAGCGGGGCCGAGGCCACTCTTGATCGCCCCTCCCCTTGTACCAGGTCTCGGGTTGTGGTGCAGGACAGTGTGTGACTTGATGAGGGTCGTTGTGACAGCAGCCATTGCATTCCTCTGTAGAACATTCCAGCGACGTGTTTGAGGCATGGGGGGTGTCGGCGTCCAGTCTACAGGGGTTGTACTTGGAGCGGAGCTCTTGTACGTCAGGCCAGTGGAAGTTCTCCGACTGTGGGCTTTGCGGGCCAGTGGCTGAGCTGTGGGAGCTGGCTCCGGAACTCGGGGTGTGGACTGGGCTTGGTGAATTCACCTCATGGATGACCATCTCTTCACAAATGTTCAAGGGCAGTCTGAGGTTGGGTTTACCTGCACACAGCCAAAAACACAACACATTGGAAACATCTCACTTCTTCATCAAAACTGCTGATCCTGTTCATGGAGTCTATTCCAGCTGCAGCTTTCCCATTTCAAAAAAATAAAAACGCAGACTACATCTTACTGCTCGTTCATTGGGTTCTAGAAACCACTCCTTTCCTAATTTACCTTTTTTCTTGATCTTCTCCTCGAGGACAGCAGGCATGTTCCTGAAGCCCTGCGGACCCGAGGGATCTCGGTTCCTCTGCCAGACCATGGGTCGGTTGTTCTTGATGCGCTGGCTGTACTGACGCGCCAGCTGGAAAACCTTATTCTTCATCTTGCCCATGTCCTGTAAGATCTGGTCCTCATCCACGCTTGCTCTGAAGCTAATGATCTTTGGGAGTTGGACCAGGTTCTTCCCTTGAGGCACTGAGGCCTTACGAGGTTTGGAATCTTCATGGTATTTTCTGTTGACTGCTAAAATGCTTGAAGTATGCAGCACAGGACTTGTTTCACTTTCCTCCAGGATTGGAGGCGGTTGCACGGAGTCGAAACGATCCCCGTGTGCCTTTTCCTCCTCTTCTGTCTGCTGGAATTCCATCCCTGATTCCATGTCTTGCCAGACTTTCATCATCTCTGATGAAGGTTGGAAGTCTTCATCTGTGGTAGAAGAGTCTGTGACACTCGACGATCTCGTCTTAAACTCCTCTGGCCTTTGGTGAAAGTCTTGGTTTGGACTCTTCTCCAAACCCGGAAGGTCAAAGACAGACCAGGAAGTAGGCCGGTGACGAGAGAGGACTTTCCTGTGGAGTGGGACAGCCTTCTGGTCTGGGATGTTGTTTAGCTGTCGACTCAGGTGTCTGACCAGACCTACTGGGATGTAGGAGAGACTTTCCCTGCGCTTGATGCTGAAGTTGGCATCTTGGTTCTCGGCATGTTCGTAGTATCTCCTGATCTTGTGGATCAGGATGCGATCCTGTTTGGAGAGCGTGGACCTGCGCTCTACATCCAATCCATGCAAAGGTGCATCAGCCTCAGAGGTCACCTGTGGCTCTGGAGACAACACCTGGGGGGTTTCTTCATAGTCAGCGCAGGTTGAAGGGCTTATGAAGACGCTATTGGAGGTCAAAGGTGAGGCGCAAGCCACGGAGCCCAAATCCTCCGAAACAAGGCTGCTCCGCCTGGACAGGCCGCTGATGAAACGCTCTGCGATGACGCTTGCCTGATCCAACACGGAGCACCGCAGGATGCTCCTACTCCCCGCCAGCACTTCCTCCTCCTCCTCATCCTCCTCAGAGAGCTCACTGCTCATCAGCACGCTCGTCTCCTCCAGGTGAAGACCTGACGAGTCGCTACCTCCCTCCTCTTCCTCACCGGTTTCTCCAGAGGTCTCCGCAGACTCTGGAGTGACATCCTCTTGAATTTGGGAAGAGAGAGGTGAGTAAGGTTGCTGATGGTCGCTCTCCATTTTAGGGACATCGTTTAGAGAGCGGAGATCATCCAAATGGACCTGAAATATGACAGGTGTGTTCATAAAAAGGTACGTCTACGTATGTAGACACGTTGAGCTGGACAAACATCCTAATGAAAGCACTCTGCACTCGTTATTACCTTAATGGACCAACTAAGCAGCTTCATTGAAAGAATCCATAGTGTGCTCTTTCATCTTATTTTATCATCAGACATCCAAATAAAGGGTGATTGGAGTGGCTCAACCCCAACACTCCACTACTCATTACAATAATAATCAAAATAGTGCTGCTAAATGACTTTTTGGGTGTTTTTAGAGTGCATGCATGTGCACCCGGGTGGAAGGGGGCGAGGGGTGGGGGGCTTGGAGCTGTTGGGAGGAGATAAGGTTCATAAAAGTAAGCTTAATGTGCCCTCTGCTCGGAGGGGCAGGAGCTGCGCTTCAATTGGGAGCTGCAGCTGCTCCCCAAATCTAATTCTCAGTGGGGGGGCAGGCGGCAGGAAAGCAGGTACTAATGCAGCTCCACGGGACGCAAAAATGGGTCCGGCCTCCTTCTCTACGAAAAGTTTGAATACCTTGTTGTAAAAGTCTGGGTGTATAATCCTCCATCTTGGCAGTTCATTTCATCCATTTATACCCCAGAACAGGGGTGGGCAAACTACAGCCCGGGGGCCACATGCGGCCCACCAGTTGCTTTCTAAGTATTTCAACGTTTAACATACAAACTGGCAACATGACTTGCAAGTCGGATGTTTTATTTAGTAAAAAAAAAACAACAAAACTGTAAAATTAAATTACATAATTAAATGTGGTCTGATGTTTAAAGAGAACATACAGCTGATAGAATAACACTTTTACACATAAAATAAAAGGAAAATTATAAGCATAAAATAGTGTGTGTTAAATATATGTTCTGGCCCCCCTGGACAATTTTGTTAACTCAATGCGGCTCACGAGTCAAAATATTTGCCCATCCGTGATGTAGAACATGAAAAAATGTTGCATTTAACTTGTTTTCTAAATCTATCTGATGTCCTACTTCCATTAAAGACATCATATAGGCCATAGAAAGTCAATGTATGTAATAAACGTATAATGCAGCACTCTATGATTGCCGCCATGCTGACAAAAGCAAACTGGCAGGCGCCAGATCCAACTCAGTGGTGGTGGCCTCATCTTAGGTTACTCCCCTGTATTTTAACAGGAAATCAGCCATTTTGACTTACCGTTCAACTGACAAATAATATTTATTTTTTAAATTTTTTATCATGCATGTCAGTGTATCGTAGCATTGAATGCTATACCTGTGTGGCCTCGGTCACATCCTTCTGTGTTTCCTCCTGGCTGGGAGTATCTTCCATCTCCGTTTTCTCTCCATCCGACAGCTGAGCTGCATCGCTCACTGGGTCATCCTACAGGAGCCAAATAACGTACAAATGAGAGTTTTACTTTGAAATTTTCATTAATATTCAGCTGTAACAATGAAGCTTTTAATGTGAAACTTGAGAGAAGAAAATGTTGATGAAAGAGCAAATGTCTCACTATTGTAATGGATTAATAAGATGGCTACATTCATCCTCGAGATCAAACGGGGCACATTGCAATGCAAATGGATACACGGGTTTCTATGCTGTAAAAATAAACATGAAACAGGAAAGGACACGTAAGAGAAGCATCGATAGAGCATGCAAACAAAGACCATGCACCAAGTATGACCTGCATGTTTCACCGCTCGACAGTCTCAGCCCACAAGAGCATGAATCCAACCTGACTCATTCACTGTGCACGGTGCGGATGCAGCTGTTAGTTGGATGCGTTCATACAGACAGAGTGGGACGACAACCGGCGTGGGCGAAGAGAGTGGTCGAGAGGAGCGGTGAGCAAGCGGAATAAAGCAGGAAATGGGGAAAGTCGTGGGTGGCAGAAAACCCTCACCGTTGTGAAGTGAGAAGAAAGCAAAGACCTGGCTCTATAGTGCCAGCAGGAGATGGCTGCCAGCACGGAGCTGGCAAAGTCAGCTACCTGGTCGTCCTCCATCAGTAAATCTTCCTTGTAACTCTCTCCCTTCTCCTCCTCCTCCTCCTGTTTTTCCTGTTCTGTCACCTGAAGCTCCAGACCCCCCTCACGAGGCGAGGCGCTCAGGTTTGGATCAGCGGAACTTAGCTGCAGAGTTTCCCTTTTAGGGATGAGATCCTCCGGACTGGGCCTCTCATCCTGGGGCTCGCCTAAACTGGAAGACTGTGTACTGATACTTGTGGCAGGCTGAGCGGGGTGCCTGTCGCCCAGCAGGGCACCCTCACTCTCTGCATGCTGTGTGAGGTCACAGACATGTGGTTTGTTACTGCAAGGCCAGTGCACGGATCACATTGTTAACAGGGAGGAAATCATCAGGAAGATCTTTGGGTGAGCTAGGATTTGGCGTCATCATTTTATTCAAGGTTATTTTGCTATAAGGATTCATTTAATTTGACAAACCAGACCATAGCTCACCAAAGCATATTGTATAAGATTTAGGAGAATAAAGCATGGATTTACATTTCCAACACTTACCTTCATAACATCTGGAAGCAAAGCAGAAAAAGAGAAAGAGATTAACAAATGAGGATGTCATAGATATGTCCAAGTGCAATATATCATAACCAAATAAGCAGACTTATCACATGCATCTTGTGCAATTATAGTCGAGACCTAAGCGGAGAGTGATGCAGCCCAGCCGTTAGTCTGGTCCAGACTTATGGACGGCCTTGTGATTAGATAAATGCCAATTAGAAACAGCCTTCTTCAGCGTGATGCAATTATCTGGGATGTGATGGCCGACTCTCCGACTGAGATGGGAAGGTTGAGATGAAAATGACATCTTCATTAGGTCCGTGTGCAAAGGATTAGAGCCTGGGCCAAGAATACAGAGGTTTTGGCTTTCATGAGGGCCAATTAGGACAGATGTGAGGGTGAGGCTGAATGTAACTGTTCAAAAGAGCTTGTGTATGATAAAGCCTTGCATCAATGGCATATCATTAACATCATTATGGGGGGGGGGGGGGGGGCACGTGGAGTGGCAGTGTGCGTGTCTTTTGATCTGGTTTGTTGGTCTGGCCTCTGAGGGGCAATGGCGATATGACGAGCTCATAATAACCTTGGTGGAGGGCTTCCTGGACTGGATGGGGGGGCTAAGGAACCTACATTAATACAAGAAACCAATATATACTCACCTTTTGTACTTTTCATGATTTGTTTCGCAGGTTCTGAAAAATAAATGATGAATGACAATTAATGATATGCTAAAATAAATAGCATTCACAACCCTACATATTTGATGATTTTTGGGTAATTTTTGTTTTCCATCTCATTCACCCCAAGTCAATTCAAGGCATTCATGTGGCGCTGTTTAAAAGTCCAGTGATAATGTTTTTTTCATCAAGTGTTTGTCCGGCGGTCCTTGAACTCACCACAGTTGCTTTGAGTGAAAAATTCGGTATATGTAACGTCTGCACCAGGGGTAGGAAACCTATGGCTAACAGTGTTGAAAGTAATGCATTTTAATCCCTGCATTTTCTCGCGCCATTTTCCATTTTCCAGAGCCAATGACAGCTGTCCTTACGATATTTTCCGGGTCAGACCCCAAAATTCGATTACTGAATAACACTGTAGTCTACCCGGGTCATTGAGACGTCAAGAAGTAAACATCAGCTAGCTTATTCTACAGCGCAAAACCTTGTCAAAAAGAAAGATATATTGGAAAACCATGCAGCACCAGAAGTGGCATTAATGGTAAGAAGTATTTTATTTATTACTGGTTAGCTTCAGTATAAAAATGTTATTACAAATAATAAATTCAGAGACTTATGTTGTAAAATTATTAGTCTTGCGGTTAATATGTGTGTAAGACATATTGAAGAGAGACAATACTTTAATTATTATAAACAATTATTGCCAATGTTGAGCCAAAATTGAATGTCAACATCGAGCTGGCAGGAGGATTTGGAGGGGTGAAGGGATGCGAGCAGTGTGTCGGAAATAGTATTTATGGGCGTATAAATGACTATTATTATGTGTGGAAAAAACAGACTACAAAATGGTGCCTGGTGTATTTCACCTGATCTTCTTCTCCCATTCCGTTCTACAAGATGAAAATCTTCAGAGTGGTATGAATCTGCTCTTTTCAGCCTCTCCGGACTACAGTGATACTTTCCTGGACCTACGTTGTGAGGAACAGAATAGATGAGGCATGCCTTTTCTTACTCGAATAAAAAGAAACAACAAAGTTTTGGTTCATACTCACAAGTAGAACTGTCCATGATCGTTTCTTTTGCCTTAAATTAAGAGCGGGAAATATATTTTTCTTCACAAGATGGCTTAAAAGACATCGTTTGTGATGAAAGTGGACATAGTTGTGTACCTTTGGTGGAACAATGGCGTTGTGGTTCTCGAGAATGAGCCTCTTGATGTGATGGGACCAGAGACGCTTCTCTTCGACAGACTTGGCCTGGAACAACAAGGCTTTGTTATTAAAAGATACAGATGACGTATGCTGCCACGACCACACAAAACACAACGCAGACTATGAGCAGAGCAGCTCTGTATTGTTTCTGTAAACAATCTTACAGTGGATAAAGGACGTCAACACATCCCTGACAGAATGCTAGTCGTATATTTTCCTCACACAAAAACAAAGAGAGCATGATAAATAATTGGAGGCATTTCTGCACAACCCCATTAGATTTTCAAGACGACTGCCATCATCATTTTGCTGGGGGCAGGTGTATGCACTCTACACGATAACTCCCTAACAAGGTTACTTTAATGTGGCTCATTTGAACACATGCTATTTTAACTAAAGTGCACAAGACAGCTCACTTTTACCTGCACTGTATGGGGCTGCTTGGGGTGCTTGAAATGGATAACACTGAAGAGAAGGGGATCCTTTGCACTGTCCAGCAGCATCAAGGTTGAACACTGAAATCACAGCAGGTGTGGGAATGCATAAGATTGAAGGTCACGTTAAGTAAGATTTTACTTATTTGTGCCCATGGATGTATTTATATGTCTTTTACTTGTTTTTGCGTGAGAGGCATAAAGAGGCGATAACGCCACATCTACATCACCAGTCATCAAGTGTTTTAGCGCTGTTGAGTCGGAACGAACGTGAACATGAGTGAACGGACTGACTTGACACGGTGGACAGGGTCTATGCACAGGGGGAGATCACAGGCTAACAACCAACTGACCGAAATGAACAGATCTTTTTACTTAATGTTTTGCCCACCACTAGCAGAAGTGTATTGTATAAGAGCTCTGGAATGCATGCCTTGTAAGAAAGGCTCTGCAGCAACCAGGAAGTGAAAAAAAGCTTGTAGTCGTGTTGCAGTCAAGAGATTACACATTGAAGGAAAATTTGAACACATGCACACGCTTTTGAAAAATGTCTGGAATTGAATGAGTGAACTGAATCTGTTCTAAAAATGAATAAAATTTTGTATAAAAATTGTTACATTTCCTAACCGCCATACCTTTCAAATGATACTTTTATGTATACACAACAGGTGCAGTGATACTCATGTTGCTAAATGTATATGTTTAAATAAGTAAACATACCAGGATATGCGTTTTGTAGACATAGTGTTCCCCTCTTCTTTTGGTAATGAGCAGCATCTTCTCAAACAGGAAGAGTGTACGACTGTTCTTTGCCCGTAGGACGTGAAAGGTTCCCTCCAGCACCAGCTCACCACAAGTGGTTAGGTCAGGACCCTTCCAGTTGATCAGAAGACTCTGTATCTCCTGCACGTGAGAAGACACAGATAAAACCATCCCCTCAATTGAGCCAACTGAGAGAAGACAAAACTGCTAGAGTTACATCCTTATGAGATGTACTTGCTTGGTTTGTGTGTGTTTTTAGCAAACCTGCACTCTGACAGCATGTTCGTGTTTCCTCTTCATGTCGTTGATGTACCAGGCCACCCCCGTCATTGTGTCTATCGCCTCCTGGATCACCTCATACCCCTCCTCATCTTGGTCAAAGTGCTTTGCAATTTCCTGTATAAGGTGAAAAAACATGATGGACAATGCAGGTGATTTATGTAAGACAAGGTAGGTATGCTATGGAATCAACCCCCACCTGCAGCAGTAGGTGATATTTTAGGATCCTCTGCACTGGCTTGAGGAGAAAAGAACCCAAAGGGAGGGAACGTTTCAGAGCAGCCTGACGATCCTTGAAGAACTTTGCCAGAGATTTATTCCTCATGCAGTCAGTCAGTGCCGCTACTGAACTGGAAGATTGTAGAAATATATATTCAGAAAACACTTTCCCATGCTATCTTAAATGTATTCTTAAAGCAATATGAATGAACCTCTTACTTTGGATAGTTGGTGCAATATTGGGTGTAGATTTCAAAATATTCACTCTGGGGGTACAAAGAGCAACAATCACTGTATGGACGTTTATTCTCTCACATTGTTTTTAGATTGATATGAGTAAGACAAGACAGCCCACCTTCTCTACAAAGCATTGGGCAATGGCCACAGGGTCATTCTCACACATGTCCAGCGACTGCAGCAATTCACTGACACGCACAACACAACACACAAGGATGAAGCTTCACATTATAATCACAACAATGTCATTTATAATACATTACAGTCTATCAAAAGTACAACTATACCACTATCTAACTGTATAAAACCACAACAGTCAAGTTATGTCCTATATTGGCCACTAGAGGGCAGAGTACACTATAAAATACAGGCACGATGAAGTATGTATGGCTTCACAAGAGTGCAATTGGTTGTACCCCGCAGCTCGATTTTTATTGACCCCAAAGTAATATTCTATACAAAACATTACCAATTATGAAGGGCCACATTGAAGAGTGAAAACGGTCGCCCCTTTTTTGGACAAAAACTCAGGAACTTGAGAGGACGTGTGGGCTCCATTTATTGAACACAACGACTCCAAAAAAAACCCGCCAACCTGTCTACTACAGTCGCATTTCCTTGACGTCATCAGTGCGCCCACTCTCCAGGAATCAATTTACACCAAATTAAACTGTTACACTAACGATACAGTGGATGGGTTTTAATTTCATGAAGAAAATTGAATAATATCAAGTGGATAGTTTGTACACCACTGACAAACAAGCAACCTTATTTTTCTGTAGGCGTAATTACAGTTTGGAACATATGTTTCATAACGTGTATAGTGTCACTTAGAAAATGTTTACAACAGATGGAGGACCTAGGCGGTGACACCCGTGGTTATTATTATTGATAGTATTATTACCAACCTTGTGTGCCGTTCTTACAGGAATCAAAAGTGTTACAGGACTGTTGTATTTTGTAATAATTTAGATTTAATGGGTGTTTTATCTTTAAAAGGCAAACCGACAGGATGAAATCTGTTAAAAGTCATTCCAATATACATGGTTAGAATTTCAATAAAATGCAGGCTACTGTGGCATTAGCAAAGTGGCTCCACACAGTCAGGGGAATGTTAGTGTGTGTTGTGTGTTTTGGCAAGCAGCCGGTTCAGAAATGACCACTTGCTGACGCAAGTTGTGTTTACTGTCTTTGGTGCACATTTGAAGTCACTGGACCAATACAAAGTATGATATTATGCTTTTTTGCTTGGTTATCAAACAACAGAATATTTTACACATAAATGTATGGAAGAGGTAAATATGTGGGGAAGTTGTGGTTTGCCAGGTTCCTGTTTGTTTTTATGTCTTCATTGTTCATCCAAGGACAATGTTTGCAGTGAGGAGAAAAAAAACATACCTGTTGAATTCATAAATGTCCTCGATGTTTCCAAACAGGGCACACACGAGCTCTGGCCGTATGGAGTCGTTGCTCGAATCAATAATGTGAGCCAAATAGTCCTGAAAAAAACAGCAGGGGTGATAACGTGGCAACAGAAACAATGCACATTATTTAGACAACTGTGGAGTGTATGATGCTGACACTTGCAGATGAATACAACTGAAGAGAGCATGATTTTATGTTCAGGCATCATTCTCCATCACGGTTTTCAAAAACATATGAATAAATCATGCTGTTTTGTGGTTGAATACAGCCTTTTTTTTCATCAAAAATAAGCAGATTTAAGCAAACATTGTGTATTGCTACATGAAGTAAAATACAAATATAAGACATTGAAAATGTGGAGTATTCTATACTGGTCACCAAGTGTCAGTAGTGTTACTGTCATGTTTGGTGAGACATACAAGCATCCAAATAGATCGCCAGAACAAACACGATTTTACGATCACACAACAGGCACCATAACAAATAAATAATAATAAAAACACAGGCCATTATCCACTCAATGAGCCCGTCTGCCTCTCATTTAGGTATGGAATATATTCATAGTAACACAGACAAGAGTCTTATTTATGCCTTAAATGGCTTATTTACTCTCTTGAGGACAATCACAAGGATTCTGATCATGTTAAAAACCGTATTTAGAAGGTTTTCTATGCTCTCAACACTGAAAATACTGAATTTATAAATAAGGAATGGTCGGGTCTGAAACCAATTAACCGTGATATCCGAGGGATTACAGTAGTTTACATTGTATTACACAGCTTTTATCCAATTTGATTCTTTAGCGGAGGAATAGTTCATTTGTTAGGGGTACTTTTAAAGATTTGCTCCACAAACATGCTGACATGGACCATAAAATGCTCTGCATCTCATTTCCCTCCCGGAGAGTCAACTCTCTGTTGACCTCACTCTGATGAAAAGGAGTGAAAAAACGGAAAAAAAAACAGGAGTGAAAAAAACCCCAACATCTGGATGACTATAGCGCCGCATGCTCAGTTACACACTCACGTGTCATACAAATAAGTAGCAAGGAATGTTGACGAGAGCCAAACACTGACATGTGGTCAAGTAAAAGAGCAGACTAGCAATTTGTCGTGACACCCAGACGATGTGCTGCAAAAAAAAAAAAGCGTATTGAGTGTAGTCCAGACATCGCACAAGTGAAAGGACTGCAGCTTGTTTGGGATGCAAATTCCTGCACAATGAGAGCACCACACACATGACCTTTGGGCAAAGTGTGGGAGATATACAGACTCCTTGCAGTTCTACAAGCTGCAGTAGGAGTTTTTAAGCACCATTTAAGCCTGAAAGAGATGCATTGCCCACATTCCTGTTCAAACAATGTTGCGTTTAATGACGCGGGGTGACTACAAGCCAGGTGTATTGATGTATTTGGATGTGTGAGGCCATCTGGGTCAAACAGATGTTCTCTTCACTCCAACGGACGCAGTTGAGAATGAGAGGCATGTGAAGAAGTGATAAAACAACATCTAAAAGACATGGATGGACACGGTTTCAACAGCTGTCAGTGTTATGTGTCATATCAAGAGCGAGCTTCGCATTCGGTCACAGTGTTCAATTTCTCACATTTTTCCCCTCCTTTGAGTATCAGGGTGAGGATAAAGTCCCCGTGATTAAGGCTGTGCTGTAATCACAAACGGACAGCGGAAACATCTGTATTAGAATGTTCTCATGTTGGAGCCTGCGGGAAAACCCACTGCTCTTTTGTTTCGAGGGTTTGTGTTTGTGTTGGCTGGAAGTGTCTTGTATGACTGTGTAACTGTCTGACTGCGGCCAGACCCGGCATGTCAACAGAAATACTTAGAGGTCATGAAGTGCTTGTCAGGAGCAAGAGTCAGGCGCCAGAGCAGTGCAACAAAAAGTGAGGAAAGGTGCTGGCTGGTTTACTGCCAACAAATCCTCACATGTTAAACACATTAGTAGCAAGGGACCTTTTGACAGCTAAATGCTCCTGTTTCTTTGCTACATGCATGATTGAAGGTCAAATAGGTTTCTCTTTCTGCAAGTTGCTGTTCCAAGATGAATTAACTGTTGAGAGGTAAAATTATTTTTCAATGCATTACATCTCTGTTATGCTTAGAGTCCACTGGGCCGGTGCCAGTTCGCATCAATGCAATTTTCTGTGGCGCCTTGTGTCGCCAATAAGGTGCCCAGTGGCGTGCAGTGGCTCAAACTGCCTCCCAACTGGCTCGTGGTGGCCCGTAACGGCGGCAAAAATTGAGTTTGGCAGCAAGAACATTTCAAAATGTTTAAAATCTTCGTGTTCACCAAGTGGAACCAAATGTCGCAAACAATCCGCCTATTGGAATCCACTGGAATGTAATGGCGCGAGCCAAGTTGCGCCAATGATGCAAGGACTCCTCTGGGCCGGTGCCAGTTGGTGCCAGTTGGCACCAAAGATTATGTGATTGGCGTGTAGTGGCTTTCTGTGGCGCCGAATAACGGCAACATGGCAACATGCCGAGCGAACATTAATTTGGCGCCACATATATATATATATATATATATATATATATCTGTATACCGGTATAGTCTTCCAATGATATGACTTTGATATATATGATGAATCAAATGTTGTCATTGTGAGGAGAAGGAACGTTCATATGGAAAAGTACTTACTCTGCGGACCACCCTCACTATAAACACGAAACCGCCTCCTCCCGAACTAAACAGGTTGAAATGGTAAACACCGGCGGAGATTGTTGCAACCTCGGAGCGTTTTAGAGGCTGACATGCAAGTTCTGAGTGAAGACGGGAAGAACGTTTATTCTTGTACCCGCTCCACGTACATTCTCAACACAGAGGACATACTGCCTGTCTTCAAAATAAAGGTTTTCCGTCTAACTGTGTAAACAAGAGCCATAAAAATATCTTCCATATGCAGTTGGAATTGCATTCCTTAATCACAAGCACAGGCATTACAGTTTGAAGATTTTTTTTTAGCAATGTGTGCAAAAAAAGTTAGCCAGTTTGTTGCCAATAAAAAAACATGCTTTATAATTTGAGACAAGTGTATGTCATTAGAAGGTTTGTAGGTTTTTATACAAGACTCTGCTGATGTATAAAAATTGCACTCGGTTGCCAGATGTTAGGCTTGATTCTTTGTTGTTCACTGATTGGAAGTTTAATCCAGGTAATAACACACTGACATTTTTACCTGTGCAAGACAATATTGGCTTTGAACGGCTGTTCATTGGCTGCAGACATGAAGTCATAACTGTGTGCTCTTCCAAATCAGACTAAGCTTGGCTGGAAGGGGGATAAAAATCGTAACTTAAAGTAGAGTTGGTACAAAATCCACTCACCTCGACAATACTGCGCAGGTCTCTGACGTACATTCGCTCTGTCTCGATGAGCTCCATGACAACTCGGTCCACGTAGGTTAACTTTGGGTTGGGCGCCATCGTGTCCGTGACGACAGGCGAGGCAGTGATGTGAAGGATCTCTGCACCTGGCTTCCTGTCTGACGGGCCGTTGTTATTCCACTGGTTGACAATCAAGTGCGGCTGCCATACGCCGCTGGAACCTGCAAGACCAGGACTCTGGTCTCTTGTCTGCTCTACG
Organism: Doryrhamphus excisus; assembly: GCF_037039965.1. Lineage (NCBI taxonomy): Eukaryota > Metazoa > Chordata > Actinopteri > Syngnathiformes > Syngnathidae > Doryrhamphus > Doryrhamphus excisus. Next base: position 15,052,307 of record NC_136370.1, on the reverse strand, counting down.
GTGCTTTCTGTTGGGCTCAGCTCCAAGTCTATGTCCTCCTCGCTTGGTATGGGTGGGGTGCTGGAGGATGGGAGGTTCGCGGTGCTCCCAAAAAGGCTGTGACTGTCACGGGATGATCCGGAAGACAGTGTGGACACCAGACTCACTGGACGATCCCCTTCTCCATCCAATGGCTCCGCACATAGCTGACTGTAGCAGTCTTGTCCCAAGTCAGTGTTCGCTGGCTCATGTCCTCGTCCAGTGGAGAGGGGCGAGGGCAACTGAGGATATTCTATTTAGAAACACAAATTGTACATATCATGAACAGACCTGTATGGGCAAACCATACTTGACTCTAAAAATATTTGTCATTATCTTATTTTTTCATAATGAAACGCTACATTTTCTGGAAAAAATATGTCTCTGAAGTCACACAAAACCTTTATTGTTGTCAGGTATGACGCTGTGTGAGATCAGCGTATCTTGGTAGACTTAAGCTCTCAAGTATTCACCCAACAACTTTTGTCTGACTATTTGTCATGAATCCACAAGAGATGATAATGCAACCGCCACCAAGCTCTGGTAAAATCTTAATGGTAGAGTGACTTATTACGCTGGGATATTTGTTTGGCTAAATTGCTAAAACTACTACTAACTAACTAACATCCTTTGCATGATTTGCATTGCAAATGTTGCACTTAGTCGACCACTATTTAAATTTAAAAAATAAGTTAAGCCAAACGTTTTGCCATCCTCTTTGCTGGCGTTTGTGGCTATTGCCTCTGGTTGGCGGACTGTGCAGCAAAACTATTGTTATTAAAAGAAAAAGAAAAAGAAACGATCCCAAGAGAACCGGAATGTTATTTCCATTGTATTCTATGAGATGAATGGATCTAGTTCAGTGGTCTGGAAATTTCAGATGGAGGTCACAGACTACTCTGAGATGAGAAAAGTGTACTCAAATCAGTAGCGACATTGTTTAATAGCAACGCGTTGTATTTTCAGGAGAACCCTACCATTCCTTTACATTCCCCTGACTGTTCAACTCAACCTCGGCCAAACTTTAGAAAAACAGAGAAAAATGATGAGATGAAAATACTGGAAAGGGAAGGGGAGATGTGTTTATATGACTTTTTTGGCTGCATTTAAAATTTTAGAAAAATGGAATCTGTATTCTGTTTCACATTCTTCCTGGCAAGAGGAGGAATTTTCCTCACAGGCCTTCCTAAGTACATGAAGTCATAGGAGTATATGAGACTGAGTGGTACCGAGTTGCCACTGTGCAGAAAGCTCAATTTCCTGAGGTATTTGCAGGATACGAAAGGGGTCAAACCCATGTTTTTGAAGCCGAAGAAATGAGCCTCTGTCAATGTAAGTTGACTTCAGACCAATAAATTGGATTGTATGAGGCACACAAGTGAATTGGCTCAGGTAAAGTCTATTGCCAAGCGGAGACGGAAAGCATAATTTGGTGCTGATAGCTCACAGATGTAGCTCATGTTAGCTTGAAATCCACTCAACGACCTCAATGTTGACAAGTGTTAGCATAAATATGTTAATCATTAGATGTGCATCATTAAAATCAGCCCACATACAAAAACACCACCATTATGCCCTAGAGAAAGTGTGGAAGAAGGTGGATGGATTCACTGTTACCACTTCACAGAAAATACATTGTTCTTATTGGAATAATCAAGCTTTTCACATGAGAGCAAACAAAAAAGCCAAAGTTTTAAAAAGTTCGACAGATGGATGATGTGCTTCCAGTTTATTCACACGCACATCTGGCACCCGACAATTTTCCATGAGTCAGGACTGAGCTCAAGCGAGGCTTGTGCGCCATGATACCCCTGTCTATTCACTCTCTTTTTTCCACGCTAAGGTAACCAAAACAATGCAGAGGAATACAGAGAGGCGCTAAGGAGTGGAGGATGACTGCTGTTTATGTTTGATGGTGCAAAGGAAGGGCAGCGGTAACCAATTTGAATAAGCCATCTGCTTCCTTTGTCATGCCCTTCTGGAGAGCTGTGCCATGGCACACCTATCAAATACACTTCCTCTTTCTTTCTACGCCTTCCACCCAAATATTCCTCTCGAATAAATCTGCTGTGCTACAGTGTATTGTTGCCGTGTTTGCCAAGTCAGAGGGAAGGTTCAGAAGTGGTGCAATAATAAAAGGAAAAAAAAAAACTCTTGCGCCATTTCCCCTCTCAACACTAACTTGCAAAAGTGTCTTCAAAAGTATGAAAGGGTTTAAGAATCCGCTTATCTCAAGAGCAACACACTTCACTTCAGCACCAGCTCAGCCCCCCACCACTGCTTTGATCAACCACAAGAGATAGGCAGGAATTATCTGTGGCTGAAACCACACAGTACATGTTTCCCATCAAGAAAGCCACGGCGGAGCACTCAGTAGAATGCAAAACTCCACATATACGTATCTTATATTTAAAAGGGATCGTCTGCAATATCATGTGACGCCGTCTCTGTCTTTATGGCGCGCTCTTCTCCAGCAGTTATCTGCAACTGTGTGTCGGACAGACGGCATGTTAAGTTCCCACTCAATGTACTTCGCTTCCCCCTCAAGCTTGACAAAGTTGCGCATAAACATGCCACACACCTCATGGCTTGGGTCATTACATTCCCCCCCCCTCACAGGCAAAGACCGGCTGCTCCCACTGAAAACTGCTCCCACTAGTTGAGAATCACTGATTTAAATAAAATAAATGTCTATATTTGTCACAATTTGAAGTTAAACGTCCATATGCAACAGAAGTGAACATTGTGTGCTTATAATAGGAGAGCTAATGTTAATAGATGAACTTTGCCAAGTTGCTGGCTGACAACAAACATGGCTAATGTGTATGAATGTGTGATATACCGAGTGTAGCTTGGGTGGAAAATACAGATTTAGAGGGTTTGCACCCCAAACCAGGGCTGTACTTTATTGTGTGTTCAAATTGATGGTCATACAGACAGGAAAGATGACTGTGCTGGTGTTTTGACTCTTCAACATCTGCAAACAATCTCAGCAAGATGTAGAGACACGTTAACAAGGCTAGACCCATTACAGTGCCAATCCTATCAGATGTGCACAGCCTGGTATTAAAGTAAGGTTTAAAAGTCGCCACAATGACACCACCCGACTTCTGTGTAGTACTTCTGCAATAAGACCTGTGTTGTTTTTTTGGAACAAAACATGGAACGACAGATCTACAGTGCCTTAGTGAAAAAAGGTAATCATCTGGATGTAATACACAGACAATATGTTCGGACCTCCTTTTAAACATGTGAAGCCATGCTATTCTTAGTAAAGAATTTGTGCTTTTAAGGCCCACATGCCAATGATGCTTTGTCAGTAAGTCACTGGGTAAAATATATGATAGGAACGCTGTATTGTGTGCACCATTTGTTATCATCTGCTAAATATAACCTGCACAAAAACATAATACTTTCTAACATGCAGTTGACTTGACAGTGCTTAGAAATCTAACAATTTTCTTGCAAAAAGACAACTGTCAATATCATGAGATGACATTTTTAACTACATGGACAACACTTGTGCAGCAGAACACATGGTCTGTAACATTTTCAAATTTCTTCACCACAGTTTTACAACCTCCTTTGTTTTACCGCTGCATCAATACCGCTGAAACACTGCAATATAAACATTAACAAAGTGAAGGCTGGCGAGACAGTATAGTATTTGTACTACATGAAAAACAGACCCCTAAATGCAACAACTCCTAATAGTGTGCGTTGATGCCGTCCTTAATGGATTCTATTTTATCAGCTGCTCAAGTATGTGAACAGATGCATGGAATTCCACTAAAACAATCTCATGACACCAACTTGTGGTTTTTTGAATTCCAGTAAAAGCGAGGTTAACATTTACAGACAATGGTGCACTAATGCAACAAGTACAACCTTCCTCTTTTTTGTTGCTTCCCTCAATACAAATCTCCTGGACACTAGTTCTGTTGTAGAGTTCCACAACAAATGACTGATTAACTGCTAAGTTCCCTAACAGACAGCAGACGGGACAGTTACTCACAGAGAAGCTCAATGACTAATCTAATTCTTCTTCTGAAGTCTAACCTAGTATCCAGTTATCACATTACCATCAATAAAGATTTTTCATACTCTGTTAGCTCTCTGGCGTCATAGAGGTGATGCCGGAGATGAACCGACAACAAGAACACTCCAGCACCTGGCAATTAACTTTTGTCAAAAAGGTGCAGTCACTGGAATGACAGAAATGATCTACATCTCTTTAAGGTTGTAGGGCCAAAGAACATTCCTTTATATGGAAAATCTGGTTTGCACAAAAACAATGTCAGCATGCTTACCTTACTATAGAGTCATCACGGAAGAAGTCCAACGTTCCAACCATAACGTCCTTTGACATGAGCTAGCATAAATCGGGGCAAATAGTTCCAGATAAGGATTGCTCCACTCCCTCAGGAAACGATAAGACACAGCATGCAGCAATGATGCTACTCGGAGGTTGCAACATCTTGTGAGGATGTGATTCATTTTGTCAATAGGACATGAATACAAACCAGCTTCTATGCCGGATCGCCATGCAATCCATGTTCACGTACCCTTCATTTGTTATGTAACACAATGGAGTTACAAACAACACAAGGTGTAAACAGTGACTGCAAAATTATAGTGCAGAGAAGATAAGTACTGATAGTAGACAATACTAATTATATATTGTAGATAACACTGTACGCTGTATGACGTCAACAAGCGCAGTGATGAGACGATTCCACCGACGTGAGATGCCTAAAAAGGACAATGTATGAAAAGGCAGGATAACTGCTAAATCTGTCTCCAACTCCTCCTTCTCCAGACTTTTAATAGCATGATTTATGAGTGAGTACCACACAGATGGCCATTTCCCCACAAAGATGTATCTTCAGGACTGTCAGTCAAAAAAACTTTTAAGTGCTATGCTCTTTGACACTGAAGCCAGCCCTAGTTACTTCGTTGTTTCACTTGTGGTTTTTTCAAAAATACACAAGTGTGAGGCTTTTATTGCTGGTTTGAATTATCTCACAACAGGCACAATAACACCCAATAAAACTCCCTATTAAAAACAGGATACTGTTGCTGCTAACACACACCAAGCTAAATCTCAACTCTGAACCCCAGACATCACTTCCTGTCTGCTTGCCACTCAGTTCTCTTGGGAAACACATTTGCAGCAAGTCTGATTAATATCTTAAATAAGTTATTAATTCTCATTGTATCTCCTATGTTGGGTAATACATGTGTAAAGGTGACTGTAGGGGTGTTATTTCATATCTAATGGGCTCTAGTAATGTTAAAAACTGGCTATCAAAGGTTATAAACAGGTTTTCTATAATTAACTTGGAAAATATTTGAATCCTACTTTGCGGAAATTCACTTATTATGATCGGATCTGGAGTCAGATAAACACGATAAACGAGGAATGTATTGTATTTTGTGTCCTTATTAAATTGAGACCAAATATCACTGCCTTTATGTTAACACTGCATGTAAATCCTCCTCCGGAGGGCACAGAAAAACTAAATCTTGCCACTGACAAACTGCTCTGATGGTTGATCCGGTAAGTATTTGTTGCTCATGGAATGCCCGTCTGTCATTTTTGTCTGTGGTGAGTATTCGTTTGAACACCGGAAACAAAAATGAGAGCGAACATGCCATAGGAGAAATAAACAAGCTTATTCTTGCTCTGGCTGCAATACGCAACACAGACACTCCTGCTTGATTCATACTGACTCACGTATCACTCAGCTGGTGAAATTTACCCCAGCGGTCAGTAGAATCACATCTTGCTTCACCTTGTAATATTTCTCACTAAATTCAATCGATCTTACAAGCAACTGAATGAGTAGAGAACCAATAGGTAGTTTTAGAATGAGGTTGGATTGCCTTTTGACAACCGAACCACCAAATTAACTAGAGAGCCGGTTGATTCACTTTAGTGAGTGACGCATAAAAACCTGAGTCAGTAAAAGGAATCGAGTTTGCCATCACTGATGACCCACAACACTGGGGAAAACACAATTGATTAAAAAAAATCTAAACGGTGCCTATATGAAAGTACTCATAATAAATATGTTCGATCTTCTGGTAAGATACGAAAATTTGCATATTCCCTGGATGCTTGGTACTTGCCACAGTATTATCTTGTTTTTAAAAATACAGTAAATGACTTGCCATGTGCATACTATTCACCTACTTGTCAAAATTGTCTAATTTTGAAGACCATATAAACATACAGACAGTGATGATTTGTAGCTAGATGCTCACCTTTGACATGGAATAATATAACAACATGAGAATTCTGATTTCCCGTAAGACTCCCTCAAAAGAAACTTGTGAAAACTCACAATAAAATGACTAAAACAACTGCAAATTTGCTAACTTGACTTTCTGAGCTCCGGCACCGTACATGACCCGCTCTCCTAATTGGAATAAAACAGAATCAGCTTGTATGCTACAATATAATAAAGCTATTTCCTGTTAGTCTCCTTCCTCAATGCCCCCCCCCCCCACCCACACACACATAAGGCAAGGAATCAATGTTATGGTCCTGATCCCCATGGGAAAAACTCCTCCCCACCTGATAACTTGAATGGCTGCTCCTTAGGCGGTCAGGGGCACAAGCAGTGTGTGCGTTCAAGGTAAAAATTCCTGAGGTCTTCACAAACCATTATCAAACAGCATGTGGCAAAACACCAGCAATTACACACCGCTTTGTGTAGTGTACTACCCCTCAAGGGAGACAAGAATTTAGGTCACTTCTCACTCTAAATATCCTGTACAAAGGTTTAATTTTTCCCCCTGCAGGGAGATTTTAATGTTAATAATTAGCCTGAAGGTGTGCAAATAAATGGAAGTGGACAGCAAAGGCTTAGCACACACACACACACACACACACATATATAAACCAAACACGCATTCCAGACTGACAGTCAAGGTCAAAAAGCTGGGCTGGGAAGCTTTTGAAGAATTTTGCTGTTTTACAAGTAAAGCGATCTGTGCTTTGTGTCGTCTCACTTTGACTCATTTAATGACTTTAGTTAAATATGTTTACATTTCTCATAAAGATGCAATTTAAGACCTTTTTGTCTCCATCTATCCTTTTTAAGACATTTTTGTAAATGTGAATAACATTGACAAACATGTTAACATAGGTACATAAACAAAGTCAATCCCCATTTAAACAATAAAATGTAGGATTTTAGAGGAAGGGCTGGTATGTTTTGGAAAGGCAGATTTGTCAAATGTTGGGAAAGGCTCACATTTAATCCTGTAGACGCCCTGTGTACTCGACCCCCAACTCTTTTAAGGATTTCAACGGTGCCAAGTGACCTCAGTGTGTAGGCATGTAATGATCCACTTAGAAAACACCATCGGCATCCCACCCCCCACCTACAATAACACTTCAGGCACTCGCACACTCAGCAGGACCACAGTCTATGCAACACCTACTTCCTCTGGTCAACACATCTGGGCCTGGTGGAGATGCGAGTCCATTGTAAACTTTACCACCAGTTTGAGGACCTACAACTGCAACTACGGGCTGGTGGTAGGACAGCTGCATGTGTGGAGGAAGAAGTTAATTTACTTTACACCAAGCTGTTCATCGCATGTAGGGTTGTAAAGGGTGTGGTGCAGTTTATTCAGTGGTTTGAGCATCCATAAAAATAACTAACTATACATCACAGCAGGTAAATGAGGAATTTAACATCTTGGTAGTGCCTAACCCTAGATTTAGTACACATTATTTATTGACATTCTTCCCAAAACATGCCATACAGCAGGGGTCTCAAACACACGGCCCGCGGGCCAAATGTAGCCCGCAGGACACTAGTTTGAGGCCCACGCCTTGATATGAAAGTTTGATGTTAGTGCGGCCCGCGCAAGTTTGATATGGATGCTGTATGGTATCATGTACCCAGAAAAAAATATTACGTTTGATTAATGTTCATGTTAAAGGTTAAATAACTGTTAATAGTTATCCCCCCTATCTGTGTGGAAGTGGTAAGTTTTTGGCTTTTTAAGTTTAAAGGAAATAACTTGGAGGCTACCGTTTAGGTCGCTAGCTCTGTAGTTTGCGAGTTAGCATGTGTCTCAAGACCCTGCAGTTGCGCAATATGTTGTAAATAAAAAGTATAAATGTGACTATAGTCGTGTTTTGTCATGTCTACAGGGCTCTAATAATGCTTTGTTCATTTTAATCTGATTTAATCTGGTTTCTTGGTTTTATTATTATTATATTTATTTATTACTGATTGATTGATTTTCTTTATTCTTGATCTTATTTTGTGTAGAAAAAAAAATGAAGATATTTGACAACAGTGGAATGTTTTATCAGAGCTTTTCTTGTAGAAAATCGGAACCAAAGCAAAGTTCATTCATTTTTCTGTTTTTAATAAATGCATTTTTTTTTGTTTTTTTTGGAAAACCTGATGCGGCCCAGCCTCGCCCAGACCCTAGCTCCAGTGGCCCTCAGGTAAATTGAGTTTGAGACCCCTGCCATACAGCATTTTAGGTGTAAAGTGGGCCCAACCATGGCAAGATCGGCCACAATGAAATAAATGCTTTTGAGGGGAGTGCAAAAGTCTGAGGCAATCGAATAAAATACAGGGAGGCTGAGGTTGCTGAGAGTACAATGACAGTAGCAGGTATGTTGCATAACAATCAAATTGAAGATATCCAACAAGGTATGAGTACAAGGCATTTCACCTGAGGTTAAACGCTAAAACTAATTAAGCAGTGAAAGAGTTCCAGTCTAGGAGCTGCATTAAAAAAAGCCTACTCAGAGATTGCTGCCATCATCTATCTACATCCACATCCCTAAAGCCACTGGGCCGGAAAAGCTGCAAAGAATGGAAATGATCCGCTCGTCCCCCAGAAGCCCTTTAAAGCTGTACATTCTGCGCACACAGCTACATTCCTGCCAGGGGGCAAGTAGATCAGCGGGTGTCCTTATATTTTGAGAGAGCTGCCGCAGGTCTACTGATGCCCGGCTGAGCATCAACCATCAAACTGACAGCTGAGATGTATGTCAGCCTGTTAACACATTAGAATAGGTAAGGTATTCCAACATGGTGATGAAAGTTGCACTGAGGTGGAAACTCTGAGGGGCTTTTATGTTCCTATCATTCCGCTCCTCAGGAAAAATAATCCAAAGAGACAACAAATGCTTAAATCAGATGGGAAAGAACATCCGTGAATGAAAATACTTGCCTCCAGGCGGACTTTCAGGTGAAAAAAAATTGTGAGTAAGCTGGTGGCGAATGAACACTGCTCTTTCAGTTCATAAACCTTTGACCCTACAGAGCAATTGCGGTTGGATAGCCACCACAATGTTTACCTTGACCACGCTCACACCTAGTTTCACCATCTGCATTCCTTGTGCCCACGAGCCACATCAAAGTCAAACATATCACAAACATCATTGTCCATATCAGCCATGTTTGTCCCAACTGGTCCAAGAAAAATCAAAACATGCTTCATTTGTACGAGCTGCAAATAAAAGGAGTCGGTATGTGCGATCAGTGCATGGTGTGACCTTTGGAGGGAAAACAGGTTCTCATGTGGCTGACACACGTTTCCTCCAGCCAGAAGTCTCTTCAGGCCAAAGCCGATCCAAAGAAAAAAGGGAACCATTGACACATTTGTACTCTTCAGCCAAAGAGGAAACATAGCGCCAAATGTAGCGGGGAGGGGAGGCGTAGGGGTTGAGGGACAGCACAGGCAGACAGATACAAAGGAGACCCTGTGTTAAAGCCGCGGCTAAATATAATGACCACTAAAATAATATGCAATTATCACTCACAATATGTAATTACCGCTTCTTTACCCCATGCATGCAAAGTCAGCACCGCTGGCTAAACAATCTATCATAGTTGCCTGTGACTTTGACACATTCTAGTTTGTGTGTGTGAAGTTGCAGCTGTATAGCAGAGGTTGGCAGAGCTCCACAGACACACAAAGAAGCTCTGAGCCAAGCAGGGCCGTAGGAGGACGGCTCAATGCCTGTCCAAGCCATTACATTTCTCTAATTGTTCCACTTGCAGCGTTTCTCCATTTGGTTCACTAACCAACGCAGGGGAGGGAATAGACTGACAAATTAAAGCTCTACACTGTAAGACTGTATAAGTAGAGATTAAGAGGGCATGTCTCATAAAAACTAAAGCTGGGCTTACCTTCCCCCATTGGGCCCTGGTGGAGAGCAGAACGGGACCCCTCTGGCATGGCACTCAGGCCGCAGGAGCTGAAAAACATAAGGGTATTTATAGTATTTATATATAACGGCGGTTGAGTGGTTAGTGCACATGCCTCACAGCTAGGAGACCCGTGTTCAATTCAACCCCCGGGCATCTCTGTGTGGAGTTTGCATGTTCTCCCCGTGCATGCGTGGGTTTTCTCCGGCTTCCTCCCACATTCCAAAAACATGCTAGGTTAACTGGCGACTCCAAATTATCCATAAGTATGAATATTTGTCTATATGTGCAATGTGATTGGCTGGCAACCAGTCCAGGGTGTACCCCGCCACTTGCCGGAAGACACCTGGGATAGGCTCCAGCACGCCCACAACCCTTGTGAGGATAAGCGGTAGAAAATGAATGAATATATAAAAGTGCAAATATACATCATGTCTAGACTTAAATGGTGATCTTTCCTAGCGAGTTTTTACTGTACAGAAAGTTTAGGTTAGAGTCTTCTTTGCAAAAACGGGCGTCAGCATCCCATTTTAGTGAAGTGAGGCCAAAAAAGGTGCAGACTTACTGGGTCTTACTGTAAGCAGAAGAGGAAATTCTTGCCATTCCCTCACTCAATACTTGTGTTCACTCATGCCAACCACTTGGCAATATACAGTGTAACCATGGTCGTGGTATGCAGGGGCGACTGTGATATGAGGTAATACTAATAAGAACAGAAAGGGAAGTGCAGAGACGACGTGACAAGAGTGGGACTTAACAAGAATGGACTCTCGAGAGCAGGGGTTTTATTGAGGGCAAATGGCAAGGAAAGAAATGCACATGGAACATTTCATGGAAAGCAGTGGTATTGTTTGAAAGTATCAATCCCAGCTAAGCTTTATTATCTATGCTGTATATAATATCACAGTTCATGCCTAATATTGAAGGTATAGTGATAGTATTTTTGCTATAACAGAAAAAAAACAAGTGCTGATTATATGTATAAAAAAAGATGCATTAAGAGATCACATGTACACTCTTTGATGGTGTGTATTTTCGAGTCCCTCATGCTTAGAAGAGGTGTGTCCCCAACAACAAATCTGCAGCCAATTCCTCTGTGGTTTCTTGCAGTAAATTAACATGGATCACTGTGCATGAGAACTCCTCTCGCTGTGATTCCTAGTAAGCCTGCGGCCTTTTAAACATCACATTCTTGGGCCAGTGAGATCAGAAGAGCAGGAATTATTCGGGGATTACGATGCTCATTGTTCCTTTTGCTTTTGCTGGCCACTGTGCCGAGCTGACAGGCAGGCCAGTCGAGGCTAAAGCGAGCCCACAGCCAGGAGGAGTGCCAATTAAGATGTGCAGGAATCCAAAGAGAAATGTCACGGACATGGATATGCATAGCAATCAATAGACCTGCTGCTGGGTAGGACAACTGCCGCCTGTGCTCATGTAAACTTTTACTAAAGATTTTTATTAAGCCAATTTTGGTAACAACAGATTCATCTGTATCAAGCCATATACTAAAATCTCCGCTCAAAATAACCTGTTAAGCCAAACTATGAACATTGATCCGACCGGATTAATGAGCTAATAAATTTGCCCAGAAGTGCTGCACTGCACTGCCTCAATGACATTCTTCCCAAATGAGGCCATTCCATATATAGTCTGACCCGGCTTGGCCCATTGAGTTTGAAGTAGTGTGTTCTTGTGTGTGTTTGCTCAAATGGGCTTTGGGTTTTGAGGAAGGCTTTGAACTTGTCTTAGCCGAGTAATAAAATCCTAATAATCCCACATACAATGACCTCTGAGCTAACCCCACTTAATGGCCAGACCATAACTATGCTAATCTGTCTTTGGTCAATGAGAGGGAGTAGAAAAATACTGTAGTATGAGAATCTCATGTGTACAACTTTTTCCCCAGTGACTGTTTAGGAGAAAAAATTCTGACAAATAATAACGTTGCTTGAACTAGTCACCAGACATAAAAGGACGTTCATGGCAAGAATTACCGGAGTTTTTCACAATTTAGGCATTTTTCTAATGACACTTCAAGATCACAAAAGTAGAATAGTGTATTGACATCTCCAACTTAAACTCGAACTGCTTAGCAACACTGCTGCAAAAATTTTTTGGATTCAGGCGCGGAAACCTTGGCCACCCCGGGAATAACGCTACCACCAACAGAGCCACGAAAAGCCATGGGGCCACTCAAAACTTAAGAAGACGTCAGCCATTGACCCAAGTGGAGTTCTCAGTATATAACATCTTGAAGAATCCATTGATTGTGCGAATGACAGATTTAGAGCAGGAAATCTTGAAAAAATACCCCCAATAATGCGGCACAAGTATGGCATGATCTGAAAAGCCTGCAAAAACACATTGGAAGTCTAAAACAGCAGAACGACAGCCTCAAGGAGAGTTTCTCCAAGTTTGAAGAGGACGTTAAGCACCCGTGGGAGGAGAGGACAGCACAATGAAATCAAGGTATTACAGGATAATAATGTTGCCTTGAGTGCCGCTCTTAAAGAAGCAGCAAAAAGAGAAAATAATTGAGCAAATGAACACAATTGATGAAGTGGATGAGAATGCACGAATGAACTATGTGATCCTGACAGGGCTCCTAATAAGACAAAAAACATGTGAAATGCCACGGCAGTCGGGAACAAAGAAGAACCGGATGAAATGGATGTCGCTTTGCAACTTTCCACGCTCAAAGAAGGTGGATGTAGATAGCCACAGCATTGATACCACACCTGTCATCATTGTTAAGTTCACAAACAGGAAATTCAAAACCGCATTACTGAAACAGGGTAAGAAGCTGAAAGGAACAAACACACATGAATGAGCATCTGACAAAATGCAACGCTGACATTACCAAGAAAGCACAATGACTTGAGGAAGCAGGGAAAGATTCGGGACATTTGGGAGTGCCAGCTGCCAGGACCTGGAAAACTACTAAATACTTCATAAAACTTCCTTAGATTTCCTTTGATTCTTAGGCCTTAAAGGGGAACTGCACTTTTTTTTGGAAGTTTGCCCATCAGTCACAATCCTTATGTGATGCATGAACACATTTTTCTTTCCCTTTTTTGTGCATTACAACGCCAGAAAACAATTAATACGAGCTAGCCAACAATCCATGTCATTGGGACACATGTGCTCCATCCCAAAATCAGTGTATCATTCATAATTCAACAATTACACCTCATTAGATCCCACCTCCTGTTTGCTGACATATGGCAATTCCATCCTTGTTTTTCTAAGGACGAGACATGGCCAAATTTAAAATCCTTAAAAAAAAAAAAAACAACCTACACTACATACAGGCCAAAATTCACGCTAAGCTGACCACCTGTGCTGGAACTAGCAGCCCTTTCACCCAAATGTAGAGCATTTGGTTCCCACAGCTGATGGCTGCATTACCCACAGCATGGGAGTCAGCAATTTGCTCCTTAATGGGAGACAGATGTAAGTCGAGCCATTCCAATTGTTAATAAAAGGAAAACGCTGCAATGGATCACTCCCTCAGAGGGGCTGAAACAAACATCCTTGTTCCTTGAATTACCAGGCTTTAGGCTGATTTCAAAACTTTGGATATCTTCCTTGAAAAGTACAACAAATCTAAGTTTAAAGGAACAGATGAGAAAACATATACAGTGAACCATCACTTAAAGCTTGACCTGATGAAGAAAAATAGTCCCTGGGGGGTGATGGGCATCTGGTACATTGATCACCTTTATGACAGTCTATCAGGATGGAGAGTTAAGTGAAACCAGTTTACATGTCTACAGAGGAAGCTGGAGGAAAAGGGATACTTCTGCTCTCCCTTTTTCCCCATCTTGTTGACACACACTAACCCTAACTCTTTATTTAACATGATACTACGATAAACATATTATTGAAGAGAGACTTTTCAATATCAACCAACATGTTCCATCTTCACCAGGATGGAACTTAGTGTTATGGCATAGTGTTATAGTGTTGAAGTGGACTTTCCATTGAAAAAAGCACATCTTCATACCTTGCGCTGGGCCTTTCTTGTATTTTACAGCGTTTCTCGACTCCTGTATAAAATTAAAGCTGCTCATAACTTTATTTGGCCCCGTGGCAAATTATTATTCAGTCACACTTGATTTAAAAAAAATGCCCAGTGTACAAAAACAGACAACATTTTGGTGGAAATCTTTGTCACAATCAGTCATACGAAACCTGGGGTGAGATATGACTATAGCCGTGAGTAGGCAAATAGCTATCGTGCCATCTGTAACCCTCCAGACTGCACAGCACTGTTCTCCACAGGGATAGAACTTGTTCCACACCCGTGATTGAAGCCAGACCCATAAATGGACACTAAGATCACGGCTAACTCATGGCCAAATTATGTGCAAGTTAAAATAAACAGATAATGAGTGTTTCAACACTTAACTCCCAAAAATGATGTTTGGTCAAGCAGAACAAGCTGATGCAAGGAAAGCTAAAAATACTTAAGAGAATTCCTTCTCAGGGATGATCTAACAGTGTCATGTTGCATTCGACGTCTGCCCCAAAATGGCTTGAGGGACTCTACAAGCATGACATAAACCCCCTAGGATATCTTGAGTCCGACATAGTGGCAGTCTAACTTGGACACCATCTGTCAAGATGTGATGTTCATGTGGAGAAGAAATACAAATCCAACCTGACAGCCCAGGCAGGAGACCAACTGGTGAAATTAACATTTTATTATTTTAGCACAGGTGTTATGTTTATCTTCCAAGACCTTTTCTCTTACCCCGTCTTCACCAGCAAGAAATTCCACTCATTCTATACGAGTACCCTCTTTCCCACATTACTCCTGGAGTTTATTTCCTGACACAAGCCTCAAGAGACTAACGGCTTTCCATTCACGGGGGTAAACAATACACCCTGACAGTCTCCCTTCATCTCAATCAAATACCCAGTTTCTACAAAAGCGCAGCCCACAGACACGCAACAAATGAGCCACTTATTGGAATCCAGTGCATTTTTTAGCATACGTGAAGAAGTGGTTAACACCCACAGAGCACTGTGAACACACGGTGCACAACAAACACTGGGATGAAAATAGGCCTTAATGACAGAATGATCGTTCCCTGCTACATTCATTAATAAATTTAGACTTTCAGTCTGTATGACACCAGGCAATTTAAGGTAAGTAGTTTCTACATTAAGAAGGTGTTTATAGAAGATGGAAATGTATGTCTTTTTGCCTGTTTCTGTGGAACAAAACAGCATTTTTGGCACATGATAACACCAACATCGGCAATAGGTCTCCATTTTTGCAAATGATGTTCCTACTGTTGTGTCTGTAATCCAACTAAAACTCAACTCTGAAGCCCCAGCATCCCACATCCGGAACACATTGATTGCAACGCACACGAGCACAAATCTTATTGACTTTACTTACTTTTAAGTAACATATTTTCTGGTATTCTGATGGTATGTTATTCACTCATTCATTCATTTTCTACCGCTTATCCTCACAAGGGTCGCAGGGGTGCTGGAGCCTATCCCAGCTGTCTTCGGGCGAGAGGCAGGGTATACCCTGGACTCTTGGGCAAAAATATCACAGTTTGCCAGTTTCACAATATGATAATTACAGCTCTAAAATGTGTTATTGTGAAATACCTTTAAAAAAGAGGGGAAAAAACAGCCATTTTTAAACAATACAATAGAACACGGCCCTGTGATTGGCTGGAAAACCAGCATATAAGCGGGCAAATGAAGGGACGAGCATCAAGGCAACCCACTTTCTGTCATCAATGTTGCATTTACCATTCAACCATACATTTGTGATTGTTCAAAATTCAAAGTGCATAGTCAAAGTTAGCAGCTCTGGTAATTCCACAATAGCTGCTCTGCAAGCAAAACTTAAGACCCGGATCTAACATCGTTGTGTAGTTTCCTGTCTGGACAACATGGCTGGTAATTGTCAATTATATTGAGGCAACATTTAGGCCTGAAATGATCCCCAGATACTAAGGTCTGCAAGGTCAAGTGGGGTCAAAGAGTTAGAAGATGGAACTTTTCACTAGTAGCTGATTGATTATGTTCCTTTCTTCTTTGGGAGCTGGTCAAAGCCTGCTTTTTAAAAGAAGAAGCACAGTGGGGCGCTCATTAGAGGAGAACAATTGGCTTTGGCTGGCCTAAATATGGTCACCATGGGGGGGAGGAGGAGGAGGAAATGATTCAGTAGCACTAAGGATGCTAGATTGACTTGGCATTAAAAAGGCACTGAAAAAGGAACAGCTGACCAAAGTTCAATGAACTGAAAGTGTTCAGTTCAAACACAAACATCGCTTATCTCACTGAAACTGGACACCAAAACTCACTTTCAAACTTTGGAACTGTGAAATTCCACAAAACAAGAACGCAATATTTAAAAAAATAATATTTAAGCAACTTCTGCCTGCCAGGGTTGGAGACTGTTATTTACTGCAAAGAATGACTAGAAGAGGATTTACGTGTCAAAGGGGACATCTTGGATGTAAAGTAGTTAAGATTTTGAAATTGACCATGCTTGTTTAGACGTGTCAATCAAGCTTAATAGTCCAAAATTTATAAATATTTCTTCCTTGACCCACTAAGCACCCATTAATATCACCACTACGAACTACACGGGACAAATTATCCCCATATTGGCTATCAAAGCCAATAAGCTGTGTTAAAATGCAGCTCACGTACCGAAAGGGACAACGTCTTTCCCCCGACGTAAAAGTTTGAATCGGTCGACTCTTGGTGATAAAATCGCTGCCACTCCGTTAAATCCGTATTTTCCACATGTTCAAGTCCCACGGAGACGTCATCCTAGTGTACCTCTACTGGTCGGCTTTAAACCGACTGAGCTGTAGCATCTTTGAAGAAAAGCACAGTACGCACTACCGCTGCATTCAGGGTCCATCGGAAAAATGACAACCACGTATGAATAGTCTGTTGGTCTTTTGAGATGTTTATAATTTTTCCATGTGTTATCCATAACCAAATAGTTCATTACAATATTGATAAATACATCAATGATTTCTTCATGTTTTATCCATGAGTTAATTACCAAATTCGAACCCACCTAAAGACATTGAAATATACCAGGGCAGTAAATGCAACGAAGGGACGCCTGCTTTTGACATCATACAGTAAGTGTGGAGTTTTTTTCAACATCTGGATTGTCGTGGTGGAAGACAACAAAAATCATATAAACCTACCCAAAAACACTTTTACGTGTGTTTGTGTGTGCATTTTTCTACAAATCCAAACATGCATGTATGCTACCCTATTATAAAAACAGGCTGTCCCTGTGAATAGACAACCCAGACAATTACATTTATGGGGGTCAGGTCAGCTGAAAGTTTAGCGGACAAAAGAAGGATTCGGTGAATCAATTGGGCTGTATGATAATTTATGTGAGGCTGATTAAACTTTCACTTGTGCCTCTTTGCCTTTCTTCGTCCTTACAGGCAAAGTGCTGAATGTTTTACTGAAAGACTTCTCACAATGTTAAAGTGCAGCTTTCATTGTCACACACAAAGGGAACTGAGCCGTCATTGTTACAAGTATCTTCTGATATTTTAAAATGTTTTTTTTAACGACAAAAAACATAAAACAAGAAAATTTGATGGCCAAAACACCAAAACTGAAATGCAGTACTGTACTGGGCAATGGAAGATTTTTAACAGTCAACAAAGCGATATTGCTATCTGCTGGTAATAAAGGGTAATGCATACCTACCGTTTTGGTAATGTACTGTTGAACGTGACTAATAATAATCATATTGATAATCAGGAAATGTCTTTATAATCAAATTGACCGTCATTAACATTATTTTTTAATTGTTTTAACTGTTTTAATTATTTAAATTTTTAATTATTAATTTATATTGAATATGGAATGTAAATGCCTGTGCTCACTGCCTTATATTAAAGGGCACCTATTATGCTCATTTTCCGGCCCTTTGTATTGAGTGATGGTCTCCTATAGAGCAGCTACACACAATAACCCACACATAAAACTTTTTATACCTTCCAGAATCTGCACCTATTCCAGCTGTATTTCCTTTTGATTTGTGCTTCCTGCCAAAAAGGTCTGTTTTCATTTATTCCACCTACGGCCCGCATCCGGGCATGCCCACTCCACTCTTTCAAACAGTGTTTTGAGTCATCCCAAACTTTTTAGGATCCACTTCAAAATGGGAAAACCTCATTATCTCATTCAACATGAGAATGCAACATTCTAACTACATTTATAGGCCCGAAAAGTGGAAAAAGCATAATAGATCTCCTTTAACCAAATTGGAACATGTACTAACACGTTTTCAGAGCATTGACTCAAGTGTTTTTCCCATATTGCTTAATCATGATGTAAAACTATATTGTGGAAGGCAGGTGTTTTCCCACCAAGGGATATTGATAAAAGAAATGGTTACTTAAACCAATTCAATGTAGGACAATAAAACATCTTAGCTCTCTGATATATGCAACAGAGCTAATGAGTGTAATATAATGAATTAGTTTTACTGCCTTGGACCATATATGGCCCCTGGGCTGCACTTGAGACATCCGCGGTGCCTGGGGACAATGTTGGAGATGGTGTCAGATGACCACATTGACACACGTGGCAAACACATATTGAGGTAATTCTTTATTTGACATTAACATAACCATACCGCTTAAGACAATATGTGCCAAGTGACAAGTTGGTATGAATTATCATGAATGCATTGTGCTTTTTCTAAAAACACATTTAAGTAAGCAACAGTCTACAAACTACATTAAGATGGAAATTATGAATTACCCCTATATTTTTCTGATGGTTAAATAAGTGATTAGGTGTAAATTAATTATAGAGCAGGATTCTATCAAATGAAAGAACTTGCATTTCTTGTTAATCGAAGTACAAACTGTTAGTCAACAAACTGTTTAACAAGACATATTAAAACATGTCACACGGCGTACACTGCCTTGAAAAAAACACACACATTTTACATACACTATTAAAACAGTACCACTTTTGTGGCGAACACGAACTTTGTTGTCTCTTTCATCAGTCAGAGTTCATTCGGTTAATGACACAGCTCTCGTCGACAGTGTCATTCATCGCACGGATTGGGGGATCAGAGGTCATGGCTGAAGGTCAGATGGGCTTGGTAGTACTGTTGTAGACGAGGCGCTCCCTGTCTTCTAGGGAGGTGAGTGGAGCGTTGTTCACAGGCACGCGGTGGTGCTGCGAGGACTTCTTTCCCTTCATAAAGCAGTAGAACAGGATGGCCAATAGGACGACAATACCGACACCCAAGATGGCAGCTATCGCAATGACACCTGCGTAAATACATGAGGTGATCAGTGTTGAAGAAAATCTGCGCTGTTTAATGTGAAGTTCAAGTACAAGGAATAGCAACTTACTTGTTTGGCTTTCAGACACTCTGCGCTCAAACTCCTCTTTTCTTGCAAACACATCCTTTTCTGAACAAAAAAATTAAAAAAAACAAGATCAGAGACACTGAAAACGAGTCAAACAACATGGTTTCGTTTGACTGTGGATCTGATGCAAACATCTTAATTTGTTTAGTAAGAAATATCAGTAATTTGTTTAGTAAAGTTTCTAAACAAATTAGGAGGAGTCAAGTTCTCATGCAGTCCTTCACAAAGCAGTGCTGATTCCTGAATGTACTGAATGTACTTACTACCTTACTTGCACTGGTCAAGTAGCAGGTACACACATGCTATTAATACTGACAGAAATTTGTTGTAATATTCCTTGTGTACCTCAAGCTACATAAAAGGGCAAAATAATACAAATACCTTGTCATACAATTGCAACCGATATGAAATATATTAGGCGGCACGGTGACCGAGTGGTTAGCGTGGTTAGTTGTGAGGATAAGCGGTAGAAAATGAATGAATGAAATATAATATATTCATATTTGTGTTGCGATGTCAATAAAATGATCATTACCATCGTTTTAAAAAGGCAGAATTTATCTATTAAGACTGTATAGGGGTACCAGATAGATACTTTATATCCAAGAGAAAACTATTACTCTACAAAGCCTATAGAAACAAATAGATTATCAATGTGAGATGTTTATATTTTATTACGGTTAGGGAAAAAATAAAATCAATGCTGTCAAGCTACAGTAAAGAGTTTTAGTTCCTCTACATTGGAGTTTCATAGTCACATGTCTGTCACACTTGAATGTTTCAGACCAACAAAATGAAATATCAGTCAATGACGACAACTGAACACAAAATGCAGCCAGCCACGTCAATTCAAACCTACAAAGCCCATCACCATATTTAAACTTGATGATCTGAAACATTAAGTGTGACAAACAAAAACAAAAAGGAAATCAGAAGCACTTTTGTCACACCACTGTATGTAATTATGATGACTAGTATTAGGGCAATATGTGTACACCTGCCTCCATTCATTTGTAGTGTCCATTTATGTGCAATAAGATTCATTCATCCAAGTGCAATACTGCATTTTGTTTATTGAAATTCCACATTTGGTTACTGTAATTCTACATCATGTTACTGTATAGGTTTTGATGTACATAGTATATTTATACTTATTTTGAACAGCACCTGCCACTTTCATATTTATATTGTTATTCCTTGTTTTATTTTTATCCTCTTCCTTATTCTTATTTTTACCTTCTACAAAATGCACCGTGGAGTTGCACTCAAATTTCGTTGTATGCAATACAATGACAGTAAAGACGATTCTGATTCTGATTCTCTATTCAGGATCCCAGATAGGTTGGCTGCTATCTCAGCCTACTGAAAAAGGTGGATTCGAAGGTTACTTTACTGAAATTCACGACTAAACACTGGACTGGCCGCCAGTCAATCACAGGGCAGACACAGAAACAAACAACCAACCACCTGCACAAACATCAGCAGTGTAACACCATACTACAAATGACAAAAAACAAGTCAACACAAAGAGAACATGTAAAGTCCACACAGAAGTCACAGGATTTGAACAAAGAGCCTCCCTGCTGTGAAGCAGACGTGCTAACCATATGCACTGCAGTGGTGCTGACTAGATGACAATTTGACATAGTGGCCCGAGGCGACACAAAATGTTGTAACGTAAGACTAAACCAAACAAAAGCCTCAAGTGTTCAAGAACAATATGACTAATAAAAAAGTACTGATAAAAGCATATATTACATGGATGTGATAGAAAAGATCCATGTAGATGTCAGTGAGAACTTACCCGTCACCCCTTTGCAGACCTTCCCGCATGTCTCCCTGGAGTCAAAACGGTTTTCGTTTCCCTGGCAACCACCATAGTTAAAGCGAAAACATTCCTGCTGTAAGGGGTCGTAGTACCATTTAGTGAGACTGTGTCTGCAGCTGCCCGTTTTGGGAGGCTCGGTGCAGCGCACTGTTGATCAGAAGAAATGAAGATTAAACGACACATTGAACAAATAAAATCTACTCAAAAAAATCAAATCACCTTTTTGCTCATCCACTGGAATTTTCAGCAAAATCTGGAATGTGTTGTCCACTGGTAAGAATTAAATATATGAATACATTTAAGAATATATTTCACCGAAACATTGAGTGAGCTCTGATGAAGTAAAATGATTCTTACAGTCCTTGCACTTCTTTTCATCTGAGCCATCACTACATTGAGGGGTAGAGTCACACTCCAAGCCTGGTTCCAAGCAGCAGCCGTTTGCACAGGTGAACTCCTCTGGGGTGCACGCAACGCCACACTTTTCTGCCATGGAATACAAACAAGATATATAGTTATAATACATAAGACATAATACAGAATATAATATTGAACAACTGTCAAAGCCCTGTGACTACATACCTGGGCGATCTGGAACGGGTAAACCTCTACCGGTACCCCTTTTTTCTGAGGATAAAGAAAAAATGATAAGTCAGTGATACTCATCAGGCAACATAGAGAGACTTCCTTCATTGTAAATGAAATATTTCATAACATAATGTGGGGTTTAACATGATTAGATAAGATAATATAAACCTTTATTCGTCTCAGAAGGGGACATTTCAGGTTTAGTAGATGCCTCAAATATATATGTATATATGACACACACAGGGTCAGGCAAAACGATCTGAGACATTTGTAGGTTAAATAAAAGGCAAATAAAGTAACAAAAAAGCATCCAGCATCTCGTTTTTTTATTACATGCAAACATACGCAAAGCAGTATCATTTAAAATTCAAAAGCTACTTCAACGTCTAAAATTGACCATGGAACTTCAATTAAAAAACCTGTTAAATGATGCCAACAATGTAAACATACCTGTGCCATAGCAGGCATTGGTGCACTCGTCCTTGGAAAGATAGTTATTCAGGTTCTCTCTACAGCCCCCAAACACAAACTCCTCGCACTTTTCCGAAGCAGCGTTGTAGTGCCATCGAGGGAAAGCGCCACGACACGGCCCAATCTTCTTTGGAGCCATGCAATGATCTAAAAGGAAGTAAGGGTAAAATTAGTTAAAATAATTATTTTGTACTGTTGTGAAAGCATGAAACGTTGTTGCGTTCAAAACTCAACATGATACAAACAAAACATGAAAATAGTATATCGCTGTAATTCCCTTCACATGTACAACCTGCTCACTTCTTCTACGGTGTCCCCTCCATCATATTAAATGTACACCAGACAACAAAGTGTGTGCTTTATCAAGCAGTTCAACAACAAAGGTTATTGTCTCACACCTGAAACCAGATATGGTGTTTTCCTCAATAATTTGGTGTCTGCTTTGACAGACATGAAAAATAATATGTCGAGACTGAACCATTTGTTAAGCCATGTGGGCCGTAGCGCTGGATGTGGTTTGTCTGTATGTCGTTGATGAGACACTGTGCTCATCGTACGCAAGCGTACAAAGAAGTGCTTTGAATCTATGTCATGTGAACTGAATCTACACAGATTTTATATCTACTTCCCTCTCATGAATGGGGAATATTCTAGTAGAGTAGACATTTAGACAAAACAAAGACCTGTGTGTATCTGAATCACAAACATGGGCATGACGGGGACAACAGCTTGCATCGTAATTGGCTGCTGGCCGCGCTGGGAAACTTTCCTCTTGTGTTTATGTTGTGTAAATGTGTTAATTTGTGCAAATGTATGCCAACTTCTTTTTTTTTTTTTACCAGTCCCACACTGTGCACCTTCATTTTAGGAGGTTAGTTTGGAATTGCATTATTTTCCCTCCCATCTCTTCTTGTCATTCCCTCTCTCTCCCCCTCTGTTATCGCACAATCATGTCCTATCTACTCCTTTGTCTCACTGTATATATAGTATGTTGTATATGTATGGACAGAAGATTGCACAATTTCACTTGTACAGTGGGCCCCTCCCCATCTAAAAGCATTCACATGTGTCTCCATCTAATTTGAAGCATCCACACAACAACAACCTGCGTCATGACTAATTTGGCAAATTAGATTATAATGTCAACTAGCACCCCTCCGCACAACAGGTTATATAATCCTACTCCTTCTCCGTGTCTTTGTTTACAGTTTACACTATATTCTAGTAGGGACAGAAAAGAATATAGAATGTAACAATAGACAGTTACCTTGTGGAATTATGAAAGAAAAGTAGAAAAAAGAAGCTTTTAATGGCATTATAGGCCAGATTGCATTATGTAAAGAATACAAAGTAAATGGAAGCTGATTGTATCCTTTTCAATGATTAAATACTAGGGGTGTCGTGGACACCCAACTCACCAGGTGAGATTATACACGATTGAGTCCACAAGAAGGAGAAGAGGCAAGACAGGCAGAATTTAAGAAAAAGTACTGTGAAAAACTTCACTGGACAACCAATTTATAATAAAAAAATACATGTAATCTTTGTTAGTATCAACGTGTTCAGATTAGTATCAAAATGTAACAGTGGCTTCACCTGAATGAAAACCTGCTGTTCTTTTTCCCACCTATGTTTCTACACATATTCCAAATTCCAAACGAGCTGTTAATGGATAATTCAATGGAATTACTGAGGCCACCCCCATCGTCCTACAAAGTGCACTCAAGCTGCAAGCACACAGGATACATGACTTTAAAAAGTACCGCCAATGAATAAATCCTAAAATCCTTCCAATGACTTGTCATTGATATGGAGGTCGATTGAAGTGTTCTCGTTTGCGTAACTGAAGTTGAAACCAGACAGACAAGTTTCGTTGAGTCGGGGGTGGAGGGAGTGGGAGAACACCTATAGTGCTCACTTCCGTTTTACAGAGAAAACTGAAAACAAACACGTAGCTTGACTTCACCCAGGCCGTATGTAGCATTCCAAGACAGTGACCTTGATACCACAAGGAAAACATTTTACCAAGCAGTGTAATTACACTTTCTATTTTCTTATCTTTGCTCTCTTCTATCAGCTTTTAAGATGAATGAAGGCAGCATGTCTTGGCAAGTTGGATAACACAAAAAGACAAAGGCTTGACAATGACAACACAACAAGGACCGTCCACGGTGGCTTGTAAATAGGGAACTGCTGAACAGAACAAACAGAAAAATGTAGGTATGTAAAAGGCCCCAAGGAAATAAAAAAAGCAAAAGGGTATTGTCTCAACATGAAACAAACCCTGAAGGGGGTCTAGACACAGGGATTAAAATGGTTTAACATACATAGGTCCACTTTTGCTGAGTCACAACAGTACATTATTTTGTAGTAGACCAAAACGATTTTCGTAAAACTGTAGAGGAAGAAAAAACCTATCAAATTCTGATGAGTCTTTGGAAAAATGTGCACTAACAGTAATGTATTTGGCTGTGAATGTTCCACCCGAGTGGTTAGCGCGCAGGCATCACAGCTAGGAGACCCGAGTTCAATTCCACCCTCGGCCATCTCTGTGTGGAGTTTGCATGTTCTCCCTGTGCATGTGTGGGTTTTCTCCGGGTACTCCGGTTTCCTGCCACATTCCAAAAACATGCTAGGTTAATTGTCGACTCCAAATTGTCCATAGGTATGAATGTGAGTGTGAATGGTTGTTTGTTTATATGTGCCCTGTGATTGGCTGGCGACCAATCCGGGGTTTACCCTGCCTCTCACCCGAAGACAGCTGGATAAGCGGTAGAAAATGAATGTCCCATCCAGGTCATTGCGTTCTCAGGGAAATAAATCAATCACAACTAGACTGTTCAGGACAGGCAACAATAACGATAAATCAGGCAACCTAAGTTAAGTCACTCCCTTGAATCATAAAACGTACAGCAGTCGTGGTGGAAATTCTAGGTATGTATGATGATTAGAGAATCACTACAACAACTCATCTGTTGTCGGCGTATGAGGAAACAAAGTCTAAACACTTACGTTCCGATTGTTCAGGTGTAAGAACCAGAACAGTGACCTTGGTTGAGTCGGACTGACCAATGTTGTCTGTGACGGTCAACTGGAACTTGTAAATCCCAGATGTCAGGTTGGACACAATAATTTGGTCGGCAAAGTCGGTTTTCTGCATTAAAAAAAAGCCACAAGTCTCTGTTAACATCCGGATGATGTATAAGAGTACTCACATGTGAGAATTCATTAGATATACGTACGTAGTGTTGACCCAAATATAAGACAACCCTGAATATAAGATTATCTCTCAATGTTTTTGGATAAAAAGCCCATAATAAGACAATCGTGTTGAGAATTTTCCTTTTTAAAAGGAGATAAAATATTGTGTTAAGTTGGGGTCACTGCGCTATTTACTCAGGCTCACTTCAATGATGGCGTAAGGATACTCTGTGAGCATTTGCCACTGATAGGAGACAATCTTCTCGTCATCTTTGCTCTCCACGCCGTTCAGGGTCACGCTGTCCTGAGGTTGCACCACTCGGTCCTGTCCTCCATTGGCCACAGGTGGTCGGTCGCTTTCCTCTGTAGGGAAGACATCATGGTTAACAGTTCATATCACACAAACATTACATCAGCAGTTATTTGAGAAGAGAATCATCTTACAAGCACATAATACAACACCAAGTGACTTTGTGGTGGATGAGAAACTCAACACTACACCAGGGGCTATAAGGGCTTGGCGTGTGTGAACATGCTGAAGTGGAGGTTTCTGCCCTAGTTATGTGGGCTCGCATATCCGCTGTGCAAACAGACCAGTGGAACACAATGGAAAAAGATGAGGTGGAAATGATTCAATGCCTACTTAATTAAAGTGTTGTGTAATTAATCCTTATCCATATAATCTCCCTCACATGATTAATAGAGTCTGCGTGTCTGTCTAACCATCCACCCCCCAAAACGATGACACGCTTTTAGCATGACTGACTAGGTTTAGATAACCATACTGATTAAACCTTTAGGGTACATACAATTGGGAAATAAAAACCTTATGGTTGTCTACAATCATACATTTGTAATTTATACAGCACTGTACATACTGAAAAGTGATTTTACAAATGAACAATGTGTTGGAATTCTGTTAAAATTCATGATGTGCTATATATATCACTATATTGACAGTTACTATGGTACTGTCATTGTACGGTCATATCACCTTGTACTTCGTATGTGGAAAAAATTAAACTATATTAGGAAAGCAGGAAGTGAACAAATGTAACAGTTACTGATTGTAAAAGTATCAGATGGAGGGGTAGGATTTAATAAGCTTTGCTTCTTCCTACTCCTTTTGGACATGTGGAACTGTGAACTGATTATGTGATGCACTCAATTGTAATCTGATGCATGTTCAAATGAAATAAAACCATCACTATTTTCATAAAATAACCTAAAACAATAGAAATGATACATTATCTGTCTTGTAACATTATTTAGACACTGCAAAGTAGTCATTGTAATTTTAACTTGATGTCAATAGGGATATGTCTTGAAACTGCACAATACAATAGTACAATAGTCTGAAAGGTACAATAACAACAAAGTATCTTAAGAAGATCTTACTTGGTGGGACATCCATCTCCAGGTAGCTGTCATAGACGGAGTCCAAGATGTAGTTTAGGAAACCCTTCTTCCTGACGAAGCGACAAGCATATTTCTTCTTGTAGAGGCAGTCAAAGAGGAAGCAGGAGCTGATGGAGCCCTCCTCAACACCTCCTTGCATGAAGGCCACATTGCACTTGGGGTCCTTGCAGCAGGACACCACACAGTCTTTCGCGTTGGTCAGTGCGGGGGCCGAGATAAAGGTGGCCCCGTCTTTCACAGACTCATCCGTATCCAAAACAAAATCCTCACGGCCTTTGACAAATTTCCCCAAACACTCTTCACCAACCTCCTGGCTGGAAGCGCACCCCAAAACCCCAACAAAGACCACCAGCAACCACGGTGGGAGTAGATCCATAATTAAAAGACCACCAAAAAGAGTTTAAATATCCGATTCCTAGCGACACCTGTAACGAAAGCGAAGGCAATAATTAGCTGGAAAAAATGTCTTCCGGGTGGTCTAGGCCGCGTAGGTGAACACAGACATTACGTTCTCATTTAGAAACCACAAAGGGAAACATCGTCCTTATCGTCCCGAATTTCCAAAGTGGAAAACCCAGAGGATAAGTTTGATCACGACAAAGAGCTCAGGATTGTGACACCACTTACAGTGTGACTCACACGTTCGCTCACCTGAGAGAGACAGGAAGTGGACATATGCCACTCCCTTCCCTTCCACGCCTCTCTTCTTCTTTGGTTTAATGGAAGGTGCTTGCCGCCCACAATCACTCACTGATAAACTGTTGTTCTCACTATCAGACTGGTTTGAAGGCACTTGGCTGAAAAAATATTCCACATTTACGTAAAAAACTATTACAAGTCAGCATATAGTACATGTCCAATACAAAAGTTACATTTTCTAGGGATTGAAAAAAACGTACATACATTTATTTACATAAATGTACCACGTGATCATCAACAGAATGCTATGGCTAGGTGCGCTTCTCACTTTAATCCAAAAGATGGCAGTAAAAGCCCACCTACTTATACATAACATTGAAAGCGGAAGTGTACTTTAAAATATGTTATACAAGTGTCTCATTTCGTGATGCAATTTACTATTCATTCAAATCAAGGCACCAGTTGCTGATCTGAAGCTGATTCATACTCTGAGTCATGCAATGCGTCATGAACGATAACGTCTCCCTCGAAACCACAGGCGGAGAAGCCGGAAGTTGTCGTTTCAACTCCGACGTCATGTATTTTTGTCCTTTTAGTACATTAAAAAAATACTTTAAAGTTTAACTTTTTACCTGTCCAACTTGGCTTTTAATAGACTATACTGGCGATATTAATCAAGTTCAAATGCAGTGAGCTAAGCTAATACATACATACAATACTTAATGCCCTGTTGTCTCTGATCTTTTAACGGTGCAGAACTAAGTATCAAGTAAATTTGTGTAGCATGCAGGAAAGGTGAGCTGCTGGAGGTTCTAAATAATTTAAGTGCATCAGTGAGTGTAGTATATATGTGCAGCCATGGTTGATTAATAGCCCTCTGAGCCAACATGAACCTATATTAATCATATGACAACAGTGGAAACTTGAGCAATTTGCAACTGTAAGAATGGTACCACTAATTATTTATAACAATAGACTAGTTGCCAATTCTATTTGATGTAGTACATAATGTTATTATATTGTGCCTTTTCACATTTGTGACATAAAAACATTAAACTGTACAAGCATTGGTTAGGATAAAGGTCAAGGTTCAAGATTGTGTGATGAGAGCAATATTTTGCACTTGTCATATATTTTTTTGTTATTGATATTTTTACAGGATAGCACGCAGGCCACGCAGCTAGGAGACCCAAGTTCGATTCTACCCTTGGCCATCTCTGTGTGGAGTTTGCATGTTCTCCCCGTGCATGTGTGGGTTTTCTCCGGGTACTCCGGTTTCCTCCCACATTCCAAAAACATGCTAGGTTAATTGGCGACTCCAAATTGTCCATAGGTATGAATGTGAGTGTGAATGGTTGTTTGTCTATATGTGCCCTGTGATTGGCTGGCGACCAGTCCAAGGTATATCCCGCATCTCGCCCAAAGACAGCTGGGATAGGCTCCAGACCTTCGTGAGGATAAGTGGTAGAAAATGAATGAATGAATGAATGAATATTTTTACATTGTTGATTATGCTATCAGGCCACACGGTGGGGCCGAGTGGTTATCATATTGGCTACACAGTCAGGAAATTGGGAAGACCTGGATTCGAATATCCACCTGGGCATCTCTGTCTGGAGTTTGCATGTTTTCTCCAGGTACTCTGGTTTTCTCCCACATTCCAAAAACATGCATGTTAGGTTAACTGGCGAATCTAAATTGTCCGTAGGTATGAATGTGAACGTGCCAGGGTCCATGTGTACCCCGCTGCTCGCTTGAAGGAGTGCAAACATTTGTTTCACTCCCTATAACCTGTGGTCAAAATGCCTTGGAACACATGCTACTGTACATGGACTACAGATATCTTCAAAGTTTTATAATCATTAGACAAACGATCAATGACTTATGGACAGTTAGTGCCACCCATGCCGGTGCATGGCAGTCATGTTTTTCAATAATTCTTGCTCAAATTTGCACGTTTGTTAGAGTTTCCACTCACTGCCCTATGGTGACGGGTGTTCTATAGAGTGCATTGAGCTGTGATGAGAAATTTCAAGTCAATAAACTTGAACTTTGAAGTACAATAACAGCACCTCCATGTTGTATATTTAAAGAAAAATAATAGCACAGGCAGCATAGTAGGAGTGTATGGTTAATAAAATTTTCAGGGATTCAGGATTAAAGAATTATGACAATGACTAATAACTATATATTGAGTATGCAGTCTGTTGGAGACTTCATAGAATCCATAGGTGGAAATGTTATTGTGAATAGGTGTTTGCTTTCCACCTCATCCGATGCTCCCAGTGATTGGCTGGTGACCCTGGACTGGACTGGTCACCCGTGACACTAAGAAAATGGATGGATGTATATGTAAATAAGTATTGTGGTTCAAATACAAATAAAACATCAAATTATAAGACAGATGAGGTCAGAGAGAAAAAGACACCAGAGTTTGTTGCCCTCAGTTTGCCCTCAGTTTGATTAGTCTGTCCGTACAGTATTTTATGGTTGTGACTGACCTATGCCCTTCCACCTGCTATTTCACACACGCACACACACACATGCAGGACAAACAGTAAACACACACCCTATCATATAAGCTGCAGGCTTGCACACACACACACAAACACATACACACAGAGGCGTATCTCATTACCATCCTCTGATAGTGCAGGCAGTGGGTGTTGCAAGAGGAGGTGAGAAGGCGAGCTTTACACAGATAGAGAGAGAGAGAGAGCGAAAGAGAGAGAGACAGGCAGTGTGATAGTCAGTACACAGAACAGAGACATTCAGCAATAGAACAGGCAATGCATACACTCAGATAGTGCACTTGAGCCTTTTGCATTTATTTCCCTGCTTGTGTGTGTGTGTGTGTGTGTGAGAGAGAGAGAGAGAGAGGGAGACCTCAGTGCGTTTCCACGGTTGTCCTGAGGCCGTGGCAACCATGGCATCAGAGGCAAACACCCAATCCAGGGTGATGTTCCAGTCCACGGACAAAGCTACGGAGCCGGGACACCGCAAGCTGGGCAAGCTGACTGTCAAATACAACCGCAAGGATCTGCAGAGGAGGCTGGATATCGAGGAATGGATAGATGAGCAGCTGCACCTGCTCTTTGACTGTGAGGTGGGGGGAGGCACACACACACACACACACACACTACCTACGCACACTACCTTGACTGCATGTACTTGGAAGGTACCAAGAGGAGGTGGTGACCTTGGATCCATCATAATTTTACATTGACTTAGGGGGAGGACGGCAAGTAGGATTGCTTCATAGATTCATGAAACAAACTGCAGTCTCAGCTGTCTTCCAATATTGGAGTCAGATCCGTAAAGTGACCCACGAGACATAATTAAATTAGTAGCTGGGGTTCTGTATGGCTCTACGGTGATATATTACAAGATCACACACTTTTTGTAGATTTATGCCATCTCATTACAACTACAATGGTGATAACTTCATTATTTGTTGCATAGCTGCACAACATAAGTGTTTACACAGTACCAGTTTTGATTGGCAGGGAGGTTTGTGTTTATTATTGTGGTTGTAGTAAAACTGCAGGGCATGAGAGATGTTCCTAATGTTTTGTCCATCTCCTACAGCTCAATCAGGGAACCAAAACATTGCAAATGACTCACTGTGAGGCAGTCCAGCATGATAAAGTACGATACAGCTTAAAAGTGGAATTTTATTAAGCAGTCTGGCGTTATGTTTAATATATCAATATACTGAGAATGATAACAACACAGATGAAACATAATCCACACCAACTGTACTCCTATAATGTGAGGGGGAAAAAATCTAATTATGTCAGCAACTTGATTTGCATGGGATTCTCTCACGGGGGAAACCATGGCAACAGATGTCTCATCGCCCACATGAGGCGACTCGGCACAGTGGGAACAGGGATGTCCGCTGGCGAACATGGGATGACGATGCAGATAAGATGACAGCATCGACTAGAACATGATGTACTCTTTAACTATGAGTAAGACAACCCACAACAACTAGCACTGTACTACTAACAGCTACCAACAATACCACGACATAGACCTAATTACGTAATTGGATAAGGTATGTATTTGTATCTTTTCTAAGTATAATGTGTACTAAAGCACACAGGTTGCAATTACCGTATATCCCAGCTTATTGCAGAGGTTACATTCCGAGGACCACCAGCAAATGTAATAAAAGGAATTGATACGCCCATAAAAATGTCTAGTTTGACACACAGCCACCTCCCCCTTCCAAAGCCTCCTGCTAGGCTTGACGTTGATGTTTTCCTCCAAATCGGGATCGACATTTGCAATAAAAGTAACTGCTGTAATTCTAGGTTTAAGTCTTAATATGCCTCACAAAAATTTATACCAGGGGTGGGCAAATATTTTGACTTGTGGGCCGCATTGAGTTAACAAAATTGTACGGGGGACAGAACATATATTAACACATATATAACACACACACACATACACACAAAATTTTATGCTTATAATTTTCCTTGAATTATTTGTCTAATTTTATTTGTAAAAGTGTTATACTATCAGCTGTATGTTCTCATGTCCCTTTTTTCAGGAGCACTAGACCACATCAAACTATGTAATTTAATTTTAAATTTTTTTATTATTATTTTTTTTACTAAATAAGACATCCGACTTGCGAGTCATGTTACCAGTTTGAATGTTAAAAGTTGAAATACTTGGAAAGCAACTGGCGGGCCGGATTCAAATGCTTGGTGGGCTGCATGTGGCCCCTGGGCAGTAGTTTGCCCACCCCTGTTTTAGACTAATGAATGATAGTTGAAGCTGGTACTGCCATAGCCAAACAAAACAACAGAATAAAGTGTGAAATCTCAACATTTGACAAAAAAACAACATTATCAATTAAATATAAAGACATAAACATGTACAAATTGCAGGCTTTCCAACAGTGCTACAGATTTGCTGTACATTTTACCACTATGATTATGGTGAATGGGGTGTGTTATCTGCAAAAAAACCCTCTAAAGGGTGGAATGTATCCCATTGGTTGGGACCAGGCAAAGCAAAAACATTATGTGAGAATCCCATCTGGAACAATAACATGGTTTATTGTTGGAATTAGCTTGCAAAGGTGCCTGTAAAGAAAGGTAATAATAACACTAGTTCATTAAGAGTCAAATGTGTGTACACACAGCAGTGTATTTCGTCCCAAGAAAAGTGTCTATGGTGCACACTTAAATGACTGTACGCGTATTTCATGCTATCTTGTAGGACTATTTGCATCATACAAAGTTAGGCACAGCCTGTCCATGTACTACACCGGCAACTGTAATACATTTCACAAAGCCTCGAGGGAAGGTTACTCTTTTGGTTTGGAGTCTTCCGCTTGTAAGCTTTTACCACAGGACCTTTGCATTGCCGTCTAAATAATTTAACTGCATTTTTAATTTATGCAGGCGCTGCATTGGTCAGCTTCTTTGCAAACGTCACACCTTTAGAGAAACAGTCAACCAAACGATGGTGTCAACAGTTCATCTGTGGAAATATAGACCTGTGTGTACACATTCGTTAAGTGTGTGAATCAATAATAATAAGGCAATAAATGTCAGTTTAAAGACATATAAAGATAGGGGATTACTTCCTCAGATGTTGACTTTATTCTTTTTTGTATGTTTTTATTTTTTCATAATTTATTGTTGCTATTTTTTTTTATTGCATTTTCATATTGACTGTCTTTACAGTCTATGAATACTTAAGGCCTAAAATAGACTGTGCTTTTCCTTCTAACAGGAAAAGGCAAGAAGAGTCTGATAAGTGGCAGTCATGTTGGCATTTTCTGAAAACAGCTTTATTTCCTGGGCATGGTTTCCTTGTCATGCAGGCAGTAAAAACATAGCGTGTCATGGAATCGCAGTGTTGTTTTATTTGCTGTTCATTTAGAGCCGCTTTAGGATTATCTAGTGTGGACTGTGATTTTAAAAGTAGTATGATGTACTTATGACGAAAGTCATTTTTTTAGTAGAGACAAAAAATAAAGTAAAATAAATAAATCACAAAGGGGTAAAAGGCCAGATAATACATCTTATTTTGACGCCATCTGTAGTGCTTTCTCAAGCTGCCATGTTTATATTCATGAATTCCAACATTAGTGCCAGTATTCACTTTATGGCTTTTAACTACACTGCCCAGAGGCATCATTAAAATACAATTTTCTTCCACAGAGAAGGTAAATTTGTGGAACATAAAACGTTGAAGTTGAAATGGAAGGGTAACAGGTCAACATCATTACCTTTCGCTATCCTTGTGGAGGTCATATTGCCATTTACTATTCATTCATTCATTCATTTTTTACTGCTTATCCTGGAGCCTATCCCAGCTGTCTTCAGGCGAGAGGGGTACACCCTGGACTGGTTGCCAACCAATCACAGGGCACATATTGACAAACAACCATTCACACTCACATTCATACTTATGGACAATTTGGAGTCGCCAAACCGGAAAACCGGAAACCGGAGTACCGAGCATGCACGGGGAGAACATGCAAACTCCACACAGAGATAGCCAAGGGTGGAATTGAGGCCTGCGTGCTAACCACTCGACCGCCGTGCAGCCGCCATTTACTATATTCTCATGAATTATACTATATTGTCATAAATGATAGCCAATCCTACCCCCGTGCTATAGACAGGCAGAGCATTTCTAGTGCATGTTTAAAATTGTTATTCCAATTCAATGAATAGGATGATGTAGCTTCCTGTTAGAGTCACACGGAAAGGGCTTCGCAGCATTGAAAGAGACATTCCGTGCAGGGATGCAGCAATGAATTATAGCTGGCTAGAAATGAATCGTCACACATAGAATGAAATAAAACACTTCTTTATACATATATTATTGGAGTTAGACAGTTATAAGACAATCAGAAGAGCATCATTAACCAACGTGATTACAAAAAAAAAGAAAAGAGTTTCATCCTGCAGACCTCAGCAGAATCACATTGGGTCAGTGCAGCATGTATCAATTAGAGGGGGCACAGGAGACCTGGCAGGAGGGTCCATCCATTCCACCACTCAGCACTTCACATCGATTAGCTCTCTTGTCATCCAGACATCCAAGCCCAATCTTCCCCCGGCCGTGAAACCTTCCCAACCGGAAAATATGCCTCCGGAAAAGCAAACCAACCTGTCAAATATGAGCATACACCTGCCGAGTGTGATTATACTGGTGGTCAGTTCCCTCCTGGGATACTCTCCTCCAGAGCTGGAAAGTCATAATGTTCTTGATATGACACATTTGAAATATAACTTCTTCTATAACTTCAATTTGAAGTGAAAAAAAGTTATAGTCACGACTACACTGGCGTCTTGGGCTAACAGGCACAGTGGAAACATCTACGCTCGCTCTTATTTTCCATCCCAGTGACTCTGCTCAGTGGTGTGGAGAATCATTCCACTGGGATTTAGGACAGCCTGTATCCTATGAGCTTTTGTCTCTTGCAAATGTGTGTAATACAGGGATAGAAATAAAGGCTGTGGAAAACTTGGCAAAATGTTATTTTGACTCTTATAGGAAGAAGACATCCCAGAGTTGGAGATTGACATAGATGAGCTCCTGGAACTATCAGACGAGGGACAAAGACTTCGACTCCAGGTAGGTTCGACATACAATAGGGCCGATTCAGCAATATGTTCTTAAATAATAATTAAATAATGTTCTTAAATTTGGTCTAAATGTCTTTAAACTTTGCCCGACTGAACAATGATCCTAGTTGGTATCAGTAGGTTTCCCACATAATCCAGTCAATGAGTAAAGTTATGGTCATGGTTTAATTTCATTTGAACATGCATCAGATTACAATTGAATGCATCCCATAATCAGTTCACAGTTCCACATGTCCAAAAGGAGTAGGAAGAAGCAGCGCTTATTAAATCCTACCCCTCCATCTGGTACTTTTATAATCAGTAACTGTTACATTTGTTCACTTCCTGCTTTCCTAATATAGATTAAATTTTTTTGTCACATATCGAAGTATGAGGTGAAAATACCTTACAATGACATAATGGGTACCATAGTAACTGTCAATATAGTGATATATACATAGCACATCATGAATTTGAACAGAATTCCAACACATTGTTCATCTGTAAAATCACTTTTCAGTATGTACAGTGCTGTATTAATTACAAATGTATGATTGTAGACAACCACGAGGTTTTTATTTATGTTATTTTCCAATTGTATGTACCATAAAGGTTTAAAGCGTAAATCCTTTTGAATTGTAGGATGCATGAAACATTTGCAGGGCTATGCCCTTATAAAGAAAAAAATCACGAATTCACTCTTTGTAATATTAATGGACATCCCTACAACTATCGTGGAATCCCGCCTCCCTGGTAAGGTCTATTCAGGGGTTCCGGAGAGGAAGATCTGTCAGATAGTTCAATCCCGGATTCAGGAGGAGCAGTGTGGTTTTCGTCCTGGTCGTGCAACTTTGGACCAGCTCTACACTCTCAGCAGGATCCTTGAGGGTACGTGGGAGTTTGCCCAACCGGTCTACATGTGTTTTGTGGACTTGGAGAAGGCAGTCAACCGTGTTCCTATGGGAATTCTGTGGGGAATACTCCGGAATACTCCGTTCGCTCCCTGTATGACCAGTGTCAGTTTGGTTCGCATTGCCGGCAATAAGTCGGACCCGTTTCCAGTGAGGGTTGGACTCCGCCATGGCTGCCCTTTGTCACTCATTCTGTTCATTACTTTTATCGGTGTTGACGGGTTTTTGGTTTGGTGGCGGTGATCGGATTTGATGCCTGCTTTTTGCAGATGATGTGGTTCTACTGGCTTCATCGAGCCATGACCTTCAACTCTTACTGGATCGGTTGATGAGAATCAGCACCTCACCCGGAAAAGGGATGAGATCCTCCCCTAAGTGGAGATCAGAGCTGACTAGAAGAAAGCCCGGCTCACAGTCTGGATTGTAGTTCATTTTAAAGGGGTCAGGACACTAAAGTTCCTCCACACCAAACTGCAGCCATGTCTTTTTGAAAAGAACAGTGGAAAGCAATTATCCAAAATGGTGAAAAATCTGATGAAAAAGCTCAAACCCAATCAATTAATCAATGTATTGATTAATCAAGGTCTGTCCCAACACTTTTGACCATATTGTAGATTCATGTCTAAAATACGGTGTCTTTTTACCTGGTGTCTTTAGGAGTTGTTGCAGGAGTGCGGGAAGCCCATAGAGGTGAGTCATGCACTGCCACTTGTATTTTCGCTCATGCAGTATTAACTAAATCATCAGAGGACGTCCTACTGAGTAAAACTTTAAAAAAATGTTTTTTGTGTGTATCGCCTGCAGGATTTTGTCAACGGGCTGCTCTATAGGATAAAGGGACTACGTAAAATGTCAGGCCCTTTGAAGAAGTAGTTACAGGTCAAATAAGTATAAGACTAAAACCAGACAATGTGTTCTCAATATGTGTTTACTATAAGGTACCAGTGAGTGCTGTTCACATGTTAATGGAAGTCTCCCTTTCCTTTTCCAGGGTCAGAATCAAGCAATGGAACACCAAGACAGTCTATCAAGTTCAAGAATTTTCTTTAATTAAGATTTGTGGACCGCTATGATAATATATACAGTACATAAACATGCACATACATATACTGTACATGTCTCCCTTGAATATAATAATGCACACGTGATAAAAGGTATAGTATTACTCAAGTTGTTTTTTTTTGTGGAAGACTGTATATTTTTTGCTTGCTTGTTCATGTAAATAAATATTTTTGTTTGCTTTAAGAGTGCTGTATGACAATGAAATAAGGCATTTTCAATACTGAGAGTCATTTTTGATTCAGCGATCTCACAATTTCTGATTCCACATATGTATATTACATTATTTCCATTCCTTTAGGTTGCCAACAAATCTACCCAGCAATCACGCATGCATGTCTCAAAGGAATTAATTACCTTTATATACGTAACAATTACAGACTGCACTCTAATTCGGGGGTCAGGATAACATTTTTTTTTGTACAGCGGGAACCCAAGGGGATGTGACCATAGCAAGTTTAGGAGTAAACATAGCAAAAAATCATCTGCAGGAAGAACCATTAAGAATACACCCATTATCCTCCCCCGTTTCCTGTCTGTGGTCTGTGTACGACATGGCCAGAAAAGGCAAACACATTAACGACCTCCATACAAACCTTAATGGAGCCCCCAGAGGAGAGTGTGATGATGGTTCCTCCCCAGTTGGCTAGACTGTGATGCATCCTGATGAGACTGCACTCTGCTGGTCTCCCTGTCACACATAAGGGTCTTTTGGCTCCATCAGGGTCCATTACAGTAATATGCTTGGATCGCCCTCATTTCCAACAGAGACCATCTACGGTACATACTCCTCACTTGTGGTTAGGTCTGCTAGACTGAAATAGTTCTACTTGACTTAAAAATGCAGAAAATCTAACAAAAATAGATCTATTGTCTGTCGAGGACAACCCTCCTGCAGCCGCTGTAATGAAATGATACAAAGGAGAAGAGAGGCAGTGCTGTGATGTTAGACACACATCCAAACGCAGATTACAAGTCTGGTTGAGGTGCTTGCCAACACAAAACAAAACCCTCACTAATCCTTTTATACAGAGTCTGTGTATCTTCCTCAGTCCAGTGCTGACAGTCTGTGGTTGTAAATCATCCCAAATAAGCTCATGAGTCTCGATATCCTTTTGTATGCATTGTCAACATTTAAGTATGATGTACTCAAATTTCAAGGGGTGGCCTTTGTTGCATCTAAGAAGTAGGCCAAGTGACACAAAACGCTTTTTATTCTGGGAATGTTGCATTTGCTGAAATACAGTATTAAAGAACATTATATTGTTTTTTCATTTAATCATATAAATCAATCCGGAATGTTAATATTTGTCCATTGAACTGTGTTATAAATGTATTTTTGTATGGAAAAATGGCTACATTTTGCCTCAAAGTGGCGAGGGACGACAGTAGTTTTATGGTGGCAAAAATTTGCCTCTGGAACATTCATTCATTTTCTTTCTCCTCACGAGGGTCGCGGGAGTGTTGGAACCTATCCCAGCTGTATACCCTGGACTGTTTGCCAGCCACTCACAGAGCACATATAGACAAACAACCATTCACACTCACATTCATACCTATGGACAATTTGGAGTCGCCAATTAAACTAGCATATTTTTGGAATGTGGGAGAAAACCCACGCATGCACAGGGAGAACATGCAAACTCCATACAGAGATGGCAGAGGGTGGAATCGAACTCGGGTCTCCTAGCTGTGGAGCCTGTGCGCTAATCACTTAGCAGACTGCCTCTGGAACAGATCATTTTTATTTTCTTTGGGAAAAAACAGTTAATAACAGGGTCCAAAAACAGACTTACATGCATCACATTAAAAGAAGGGTCCACTAAAATATATTTCCACTGTCAAGACTTTATTAAGATGAATTTACATAGTACAAGTATATTTCAGATGACTGGATTACTACTGTTTAATTTGTTTTAGAGATCTTGTGAGATATTCCTATCACCATTAATTCATGGGAAAGCACAAGTTCACCCGAACTGGTAAGGCCATCAGTGCCACTATCAGGACTTCCTTTTCTTCTTTGGTGCAGTGTAATTGGAGGTGCGATGTTCTTTCCTGTCATATTTATCATGTCCTTCCCTGTAGAGATAAGAGGTTGTGGATTGATAATTCATAACACTAAATATTTTAGATGCATGCTGCTTGGCAGTATGGCAGCAGCTTGCCTGTAATCTATTTGGGTCATTGCCTGCATTCCAAATCGCATGCATCTTGATTTGGCACCACAAGAGGGAAACCATGACAGTGTCCTAAATCGGAAGATAAGCGTGTCGTGCTACCTGAAGCAGCGGTTGCAGTATAAGTCTCCATCGCAGGTGTGACAACGTAGAGTGGCGTCGTGATTACAGATG
Source organism: Doryrhamphus excisus (assembly GCF_037039965.1). Lineage (NCBI taxonomy): Eukaryota > Metazoa > Chordata > Actinopteri > Syngnathiformes > Syngnathidae > Doryrhamphus > Doryrhamphus excisus. The sequence goes on along the minus strand of NC_136370.1, from coordinate 15,012,612 downwards.
CAGCACCACGGAAGTTCATCATCATCGCTGTCAGATGGCTGATGCACCGTGTTTATAGCTGTCGATGAAATCCTAGTCTTGGCTGCCAGGGCTTGAGTCTGTCACCATGTGGAAAAAAACAATAACTTATGGCGTTTTCTCATTGGTTGTTTGGAAATACAGTGGAACCTCGGTTTCAGTTAATCCGTTCCCAATGGTCAGACAAAACTGAATACATTTTTTCGCATAGGAAACCACGTAAACCCAAGAACCGGATGAAACGTCACGTAAAATCCAACAATTAGGAGGAAGAAAGGAGACGAGTTGCTTATCGTTCTCTGTGCAACCTATGAACAAATAAACAGCATACACACACACACACATATATAATAAAGATAATTAAAGGATTCTCTGGCCAGAATCTGTCTATAGTGCCCCAATAAAAAAAGAACCACCATCTTCAATGTGCGGATGCTTTGTTTGGGTACTCAATTCTACCGACTAGCTTGTTAAGCGCAATGTTTGTCCGTACGAAAACGCAGACCTAATTTTAGCGATAATTTTGTACAAAAACCGAGGTTCCACTGATTTTTGCTTAAGGTTTTGTACAGATTTCTGAGATGATTTTTTCTTTTCTATGTTGCGAGGTCCACTGTGTTCTGGTGGTATGTTGTAGCCACTGGCTTCATCCAGGGCAGCTTCTTCTGAGAGCTGTAAGAAATACCATATATACATTTCAGCATGTACATATGTTCATTGGCGGAAAGTGGTCTCAACCTCAATATGTGTGCGCTACATGAGAGATGCAACATTATCCACAACACACAAACATTATACCTGCTTTAACACCCTCATTATGGCTTCATCCTCTGTCTCCTCATCACTGTCGGCCCGTTTCAAGTCCTCCATCTTAACTAAAAGTGACAAGAACAATGGGTCAACCTCTTAAGTTCTTCACCAAGAAGTGAATGTAGTGAACTGTTTAATCTTATTATAGAGTCAACATACAAGATGAGGTTTGACTGTGAAGGACCTCTAAACTAGATATTTTGCTAATGTGTGTAGAACCTTTGTCTGGGTCGTGTCCTTTCAACTGTGCAAGCCTCCTGGCCATGTACAGAATCTGCTCATCAGAATGATGATCCTTCTTCAGCTCCTCTCTAGCCTCCTCAAGAACACGGGCTGCCTCAGTCTCAAGCTGCCTCCCTGAATCCTGGTTCTGCTCCAGATTGTCATCTACTGTCCACTCCTCTCCTTTGTTGAGATCATTCATTCGGTCATCTTCACCTGACAACATAGTTCATCGGTTACAATATTGACTTAAACACTAGCCGGGGGTATTCACTCCCTCAACTGCTATTAAGGGTAAGGTGTTTATGTTACAACTGCTACACCTGTATGTTTGACTTAAGAGAAGGAAATATGTAATAGGTGATTCATCTTACTGCGTCCAGCATCTGAATGCTGATTATCAATGACAACTTCCTCTGTCATCTGAGTGAGAAGGTCATTCACTTGTTCAGTCTGAGTCCTGTTATCTGGAGGCCGGTGGACCTGTCGGTGGGTGGTTAAAACAGACAAGCATGCTACTCTTCCTCAAACACAGCCAAATACGAGGAGTTTCCGCTCACAGGTGGAGGAGCTTGTGAAGGAAGAGGTTGGCCCCTTAAAGCTGCTAGCCGATCCTCCATTTCCTGTGAAGAAGGCACTGGCTTGCTGGGAGCTTGAAGGGCAGCAAGGCGAGCCTCAAGCTCTTTGTCAGATGGGACAGATTCTGCGTACGAGGTTCAAAGCAAAATCAGTACTTCTTGAATAAACACTTAACTGCTAAATAAGAAAATATAATACTTGGTGCAGTGTCCTCTTTCAGCTTTTGAAGCCTTTCAGCAATTGCCTCATCTTCCTTACTCAAGCCTTTCGGTGGGGGGAGACCTGTGAGAGCATATCTACTGGATCCATGTGGATGTGTCTTCTGCCCTTGCTGTTTGGCTTCATATGCAGCAACCCGTCTGTGTAGCGATATATGCATGTTTCTGATTTCATGACAATATCATAGTATTTACAAACGTGACTATGCACTCACTTTTTGTAGTTTTCAGGAGGCGACCATCTCCCTGCATCACTTGAAGGTATCCCACTGAAAACATAGTGTGCATAATCATATAGAGTAATTCACCGAATTGTTTATTAACTGACCATTCTACTCATGCATTTTAAATTAATCTGCAAGCAATGAGTACCTCGTAAGATTATCATGGCATTGCTTGCAGACCTTCTGCTGGGTGTTGCCACAACGTGGCACCACAGCATTCAAAGTCAAACAGTTGGCGCAGAAAGAGCGCCCACAGCTTTTACAACCCAGCTATGAACAAGAGCACATATACAGAATTACTGTTTTGAATGAGTTGTGGGGCTTGATTACGTGATTCGCGTCAGATTGAAACACCTTACCTCCTTTTTAAAGACGCCGAACTTGGATGTACAACAATAACAACGGTTATCCATACCGACCCGCGTCAAGTCCCAAAACAGTCAGTTACAAATGGACAAATATTGCTATCGCCAGTAAATATGTAAGGCCACGCCACTATTAGAGCAATAATTTGACATCCAACTCATTACTAGAAACGTCACACTCAAAACAGGAACTACTCCGGAAACTGTTAATCGACGTCATTTCCGTTTTGTAATTCCTCCAATCATCTTTGTCTGATTCCTTCGGCGGTCCTCATTCAAAGTATTCACAGGCAACACCCACTCTACTGCTGCAAGGTAACTCGCCATAAAAACGTTGATATTTGACACAGGCGGTTTGCAAATGGTAATAAAACTATTCACTTACATATTCTATGTCGCTGCTGTACGTGGTGGATTAACTGTAACTGCGACATTCAACGAGTTTAAGATCTTTTTAGCTAGGTAGCTAGCATATTAGCTCCATGTCATGCGTTCATTAACTTGAAAACATGACTTCATTGTTCAGTTTTCTGTGGAGTTTTTCTTCCGCTGCAATTATTATTGGTTTACTGGGCCGATGTAACACATGCATGTGTGTTTTTTGTATTTTTATGTCATTGACCGTCCTTTAGTACTATACGTAACTCTACGTTACGTTTAACGTTTGCTTGATTGTCTTGACTTTTTTTTTATCGTCACGGTAAAAAAAGGTGTCGCGATATTTGGCACTGATTGAATGTTTATGTTTATTAGTGAATGTGAATAATAGAAACAAAACTTTCAATGGCACCCTAATTTTTTGTAATATGTATAGTGTATATTAGAATACAGGAATTACAAAGTAAGCAACACATTCTGTCTTGTTACTTGATTTTTTGGGGGCCTTTATTATGCTTTCCTTGCATGTCATAGCAATAGTGATGATCATCAGATTGATGCACAGTAGTGTAGTGGTTCGCAATGTTTGTCTATCAGTCAGCAGACCTGGGTTTGAATCTGTTGGAATTTGCATGTTGTTTTTTACTTTTCTTCCGACCATGCTAGGCTTATTGCTGACTCTAAATTAGCTTTAGGTGTGAATGTAGATGGTTGTTTATGTCCTCTGAGTGACTAATGACCAGTCCAGAGTGTCACCTGCCTCTAGCCCCAAGTCAGGCTCCATCTTACCTTTAACTCTAACGAGCACAAGTATAATAGAATATGGGTAGATCAGATCGACTCTACAAAAAACAATGTATTGTTTCCCTCATCTCATCTGTGTGTGCAGCTGCTTTCCACAATGGCAGAGGGGGAGGATGCAGAGTGGGAGCTGTGCAAAGAGAACATAAAGCCTCTGAGACGTGGAAGGAACATGTCAGCCTTGATGCAGGCCCTCAACCAAAGCAAAGATGGCCATAGTCCTGCCATCCTCCAACAGAAACAGTATGAATACCGACAAAGATGTTACTTTTTCATTAAGTGCAACGTGCTGGATTTTTTTACGACACTGCAATTTGTTTTGTTTCTTTTTCCTTAGGGCTTTTGAGACGGAATTGCGGATGTATGATGGAGATGATCCACTTGATGTTTGGGATCGGTAAGTGGAAATTACTGCATAGGTGTGAGCGCTCATAAGCCATTTTGTTTCTGTGTTGAATAGGTACATCAAATGGTCCGAGCAAATGTTTCCTCAGGGAGGAAAAGACAGCAACCTGAGCACACTGTTGGAACAAGCTGTGACCCGATTCACAGATGAAAAGAAGTATCACAATGATCCTCGCTACGTTGACCTGTGGATCAAATATGTGTGTATTCTGATATTTCAATCATTTCCCAAGCCGCCACAAGCTGACAAACTGCCGCAATGTTAAAACCTCAATGTGTGTGCTTATCAGGCGTGGTGCTGCTTGGAACGCTTGGACATTTACAGGTACATGCAAGCCCAAGGTATAGGGACCACCAGGGCGGCCTTCTACATTGCCTGGTCAGAGGAATATGAGATTCGAGGCAACTTCCTCAAAGCTGACATGATATACCAGGAAGGAATCAAGATGTTTGCCCAGCCCATTGATAAGCTTCAGCTGTTTCACAAGTAGGCGTTTACCATTTTATTGGCTGACTTAGTCGATTTTTATCACATCTATACATACATTGTATAACATACTGTACAGTGAACAAAGCCACTCCTAAAACTGCTGAATATCAAAAATATATTAATTTATGACCCAAAAAGTTTAAAAACGTAACAAAAGAAAAATAATTAACAAATTGGAGCCGGTTATTTATTTTTCAGTTGACATGTACTGATTATATAATTACCTTTTTAATGATTTATTATTATTATTATTATTGCATTTTCTACTCCTAGTACTGTATTTTAACGGGGCTATGTTTACTTACCATATCTACTGTGAATCCTCTTTCCCTGTATGCAAATCTAATGTTTCAGGGCGCTGCAGACTCGCGTGTCCCGACAGGTGATGAAGAAAGTCACCGAGAGCGACAGTGACGATGAGCCCAAACAACCCGAAAGAGTTTCTCTTGCCGAACTCAAAACCAGAGGGAAGAAGGCCGCTGTGCCTATCAACAGAACTGGACCCGCAATAAAAAGTAAGAAGAAAAATTGAGAAATTGGCCGTCCCGTTTGGCCTTAATCAGAAGGAAAAGTGTGAGCAGTAAAGGGTGATGTGAAAGGTTGTTCAATGTTTGTGCGTAGGTGTCTCAAAGGGACTGAGTTTACGTGTCTCCGCCGTTGGTGAAAGCAGCAGCCATGGCAGCAATAGTAAGCTGGTGGTCTTTGATGAGAACAAGGCATGTGCCGCTCCTTCGGAACCAAAATCTGAGCCTTGGTTAGCTCCTCCTCCTGCAAGGGCAAAAGAAAATGAGAAAGGGGTGGAAAAATGGTGTGATGTCAAGGTATAAGAACACTTGTTAATTAATTTTGGGATTTGTTTTGTGTCACACTCCATGACTGTAATGTCTGCTTTCATGTTCCCTCTATTTTTGTCCATCAAAGATGCGGCAGAAGTCCAAGTTTGGTAAGACGATGGCGGTGCCGCCTCCTCCGCCAAAACCCACATTCCAACCATATGTTGAGGAGTCAGACAAGCCTCCAAAAATGTGAGTAATTAAGAAACAATCGAGCACATGTGTTTGCAGAAAATATAGCTTGAGCACATGGAAAAATAAATGGACAGAATAGTTGTCAACAGTGACATCTAGTGTTGAGGTTTCAGATTGTAGCCTCACATCTTTCAGCTTGTCCTCATTGTGCTGGCCTACTTTGGCAAGGCATGGTTGGGTTTGACTGCCTTTATAACTAGACTATCAGTTAAACTGTTCTATGTTTATACACGGTAATCCCTCGCCAGTTTGCACTTTGAATTACACGGTTTCACCTAATCACGGTTTTTGAAAAAAATATCAATAAATCATGCAGTTTTGTGTCGAAAATACACATTTAAGCATGTTACATAATTGTTCCCTAAATTGGGCATTTTCAAGCATAAAAATGGATAAATGAGCCTGGATACAAATATAAGGCATTCATGAATACTGTATAATCTAAAACCTATAGTATTGTAAAGTAAACTTGCATGACATTTTAAACATTCTGTATAGAATAGACAAAACAAATAATTGCTTTGCTGCGTGTTGAGCATCTGCATTTACAGTACATTATTTAAACGTAATCATACTGACATTGGCTGCGTTATACTTATGATTCAAGTTGACCTTCTTGACCATTGCAAGTAAGCTTTCTCTTTTTTTTTTTCCCCGCCTCTGCGGTTTGTGTGACCAGGACACCGTGCAAGATCTACCCGACAGTGAACAACGTTTTATCGGCACGCAAGCCCTGCAGAGAAGACAATCCTCTGACAAGACTGCTGGAGCACAAACAGAAGCAGACAGAAGCCGAATCGGGCAAAGAGCTGGAAAAGAGCATGTACTGTAAAGAACTGCTCTTTAGCGGCACCACCGAATTTTGTTTGGAGGAGCTGCGTGCTGAGCGCTACTTCAAGGCGAATAATTCTCAGGCGGTCAACTGCCCTGACAACCCGTCAAGTGGCCCGCAGACAAATTAACAAGCCACTCTCTTCATCGTACGGTCACCATCCACTTCATCAGGTACACCTTCAAAATCTAGTGTATAATAAGCCAGGATGCCAATTGCTAAAAAAAAAAAGCCCCACAAATCAAATACACTGAATGACTACTGATTATAGCCACCTCTACATAATGAAGTCCTATAAAAGAGCTTCATCAGAAATCACAAGGATAATGTGTAGTTTTGATTGACACTGCCATAGATGTGTAAACAGTATGTTTATGATTATATTTGTGCATTGTAGAAGTGTATTTCTAAACATGTATTGTGCCTGTCCCAAGTAGTTTAACAAGGTAGCCAAATTTTTGCAAGCGGCTCTTTTGACAATTACGGTAGTAAACATATTGATAAAAATAAGAGATAGAACTCCCTCTTACGGTGTTAACGGCATTATTTTAAATTTAAAGGTGGTGTTTTGGAATCCATGCAGGTGTACCTAATGATGTGTTTGATCGTTAACGCATGATGTCACTTATTGTACATGACAATAATATGTTTGTTACTGTTATGTTACATTGTCCACTTAGGGGCTAGAAAACTATTCAGGCCGTTTGTTCATTTGTTCATGCAAAAAAAAAAAAAACTGTGCAAAATCTGTACTGTTAATGTAAATATTTTTTGTGTGTGAACACATCCACGCTTGTACTTGCTTCTATACTGCTTTTACCCTTTGTTCAGTAGTGGATTCATCGTAAGTACTGTTCTTGATATGTTTTTCAAAACTATTCCAGTGTATGATAAGTTAGTTGTTGTGGATTACAACCATCCTCAATAAAATTTCTGGTCGGAGTGGAAACATTTCAGGCAGTATTGAGAGTTTGCATTTATCATAAATGCAGATAAATGATAGTATATGATTATATATGTATATGGTTGAATATGGAATGCACTACATGGCATTCCTTGTTAGGATGCTTAATGGTTATGAATGTGCTCTCGTACATTATTAACGTAACATTTTTGGTCCATAAACACAATTTGCTCAAGACCTAGTTTTTGCGTGCGCCGGCAGAAGATGATGTGCAGTACAAGAGTGCAATGTGTGCCTCGTGCCGGGGGGATGAACACAGTGTGTGCTTACTCAGCCACAATGAGGAAGAATAACATCGCTTATTAGTTTTTACACTACATTATGTTTCCCAATCGGCAGTGTGCCAATGAAAATGAAAGCCATCACCACGGAAAAGAAAATGAACAACATAAATAGCTCAGAGAAAGGAGAAATACTCACCATTATTGGCTGCTTTTTTTTTGGTCACAACCATCATGGTTAAGGATTACTGAATGCTAGATGACTCATGGATTCTGCGCAGTTACAAGGACATCTGGGATAAAAAGAAGGTTATCCTTCCAGACTAGTCTGGGACAATATTTGAATAAGATAGAAAGTCTTTTTTATCTGTTTTTATATCTTTAGAATGCACTGAAAAGAGAAAAGTGGATGTCTCACATAAGAATTGCGGATGATGGGCAAAATTCCAAAAGTAGTGTAGCTTTCCTTTAAAGAAAACATTCCTGCCATCTGGCCTGATGATGTTAATCATTGTCCAGCAGTGGTTTATCCTGCTGACTAAAGTAAAGCTAATCTACTGTGATGATGGGATCCCCTTCATACGCACTACATGCACACTTTCGCAGTTTGCAGAGCAGACGTTGATGAATTGCTGGAGGATAGGTGGTCAGCTCATTAGCAAGTCAAATCCTCCCATTCCACTTGTGGGCGGGCCAGCAGACCTTGGTCTTCTCCCACTTGACTACAATATTGCCACGTGCGGTGTCGCAGAAGCAAAAGCATCTCACATGGAACACTGGAGAAAAGTCACTTTAATCACACAGTGGAAATATGACTCAGCCAACCAAGATCCTCTCAACTGGTGAGTTGCCAAACTGTCTACTTTATTTTTTGTATTTTTTTGGCCCCGAGAGCTGAGAGCAGCTGGAACTCAGTGATAAATGATGGGAGACATGATCACTGCCATGGTAATAACACACCATAACCACATTATAATCTATGGCTCGCTATTTGACAGGACTTATTAAAAGCTCATCCTGTGCAAGCAAGCAAGCAGGCAGTGACTCTGATAGCACTCCAGACAGAAAATCCATAGTAACTTATTTTACTGCGGAGTGGGGAAAAATAGTGCAAGCAAGCCCCCGGAGCACATGCAGCGTTTGTCCTGTGTTCTTACTTTGAAAGACAAGAGCACTCACGTCCTGGAGGCGATGTGCTTTTAACCCATTTTATGGTTTTTTTTTACCAAGTTTTTTGCCTCGAACTCTTGGACATCACACGCACATACATATATTTCATCCAAGCACCAAGGGGAACTTCACTTGGTTAGTTTTCTTTGGAAAGGAAAGAACCCCTGAAAAGCGCGGCAACATATTATTAATGTAATTTATAGGCATGATCTGTTTGGGTGGGTTGGGTGTCTGATTCTGCCAGGAAAATGAATGAATAAGGAGAATGTAATTCGTAATGAAGATAGTATTTTCTTGGAGCACATTCTAAATCCATTCACATATGTTATTCATCTTACAGTTTTGCCTCATAGGTTTAATCTCTATATTCTATATCATAATATACTGTACTGTAGTATTTCTTCCATTGAATATTTTAGGGAGGGGTAAAGTAGGCTAACTAGCTGCTAGCTTGTTTCATTTCATAGCTAAATTCATCGTGCATAGGAAGCTAACAGGTTCATTGGCACACAGCCTGGCTACGCTACAAAAAAAAACACACATATTGACACAACCTTTCCGTTTACCTTTCTTCTCTCACTTTTCACCCCACACTCCCGGGCTATATTTTACTTTACTTTATTTTACTCGGCACAGGCAACATAGTTTCACTGCCGACTGACAAGCAACAGTTGCATCTATGAAGCAGGTAAAGGCAGTCGTGGACCAAACCATTTCATTTAGCTATGGGGGTGGTTTGTCAATGGGGAAGTTTGCTTTTGGTCAATGTGGATATTTAATGATTGCTACCAAACACCAGATATTGTTTTAATTGTTTTGAGACTATATATATATATATGTATACAGTATCTATATATTTTTTAATCACAACCAGATAGCAAAATGAGTTACCTATTTTGTGGTGCCCCTATGAGTAATGGGCCCTTTATAAGTAATGAGCCATATTTTACAGCTAGCAAATGACATTAATTTTATCTCTACATGTTAAACCTTGCTGACCCACAATGTAATCCTTGCAGCTCCAATAAAAGGCTGAATTTAAATGCAAAAACAACTTACATATGCAACGTCAGGGCTTTCATATTAATGACATTGTATTTTAAAGCCACCATTCTCATTGTAAGCAGTTTTTTAGCATTACAAGTGTCTTCACTATCATTCACTCAAGTCATCACCTTTGACAGGAAAGATTTCAAATCAATTTAAATTAAGGTTTTTAGCCAGTGGTGATCTTATGGAAATGTTATTTATTGCATCTTAATGGATATCGCTTGTGGATTAATATTAATATTGAATAATATATCTCATATTAGTTATAATTTATTGTTTTCATTACATAACAACCTGAATACATGTGTTTCGTTAATAATTAAATAAATAAAGCAATGGCCAAATATGATTTTGTGGTATAATATGGGGAACAATATGAAATATTTGAATGGTGACTCATATGCCTCACTATAAATCAATACAATCTTGTGATTTCTCCCAGCCAAATAATGAAAAATATGATGTAAATAATAGAACAACAAAGTAATTTTAAAAATGTATTATACAGATATATCATTGTTAAAAATGTAATCATTACACATATATTTTACTTGCTTTCTCTGGTGTTCCAATTTTAATGAGCGTCCCATAAAGGAAAGTGCAATATTTTAATATTAGTGTATTATTACAAAGTAATTTGCATATCTAAAGACAAAAATAGAGGGGCAAGTATGACCCTTTCTTTCCCAACAGGCAAATCTATCATTGTTATGCAGATTTCTCCAGTCGTGCCTCTTTGACTTGAGTTTTTATGATGTGTTATAAGGGAACATCATAATTTAAGCCCGTTAGGCAGAGCCTCTGCAGGCGTTCCTCATATCCAAACGCCATGTTTTACACATATGCCCCAAATCCTGCATGCGCTGCTAGCAATTTTTGCATGACTTGACCCTAATACATTTTCCTGCTTAGTGCCTAGTCTTAGCTGCTGTATAAATTATTCAGGAAACGATTGTGGTGGAAAGAGAAAGGAATGTTTCATTCACGTGCCTGGAGATGATTTTTATTTTGGGTCACATAAAGAATGTTGCAAGGAAGAGGATTGTACCTTCCACAGAAATAGAATTATGCCACCCCTCCCCTTTTTTTATACCCCTCCTGCCATCTGCCATCCCTGACCCTGTCATTCCATGGATAATGCATTTGACGGAACAGCAGCACAGTAGGTGAAGGCAGCACCCTCATGTTCTCATGTCACCCAGATTACGTGTAAAGGAGACTGCGTGGGGAGGGGAGGAGGGGGTTGGCAGATGGATGAAAGGTATCCCAGGTGATGAGGTGTAGGGGAGGTCTTCTCTCCTTACAGTCACTGGATACCTGGATGTCTAAAAAAAAAAAACACTCATGCGTTCCATGCGCGCAGACACATGCACATGATGCACACGCTGCCATCAATTCTTCTACAAAGACACTCCAATGAGGGAGTGGGAGGAGGCAGAGAAGGAGGGAAGTGATAAAAGGAGAGAGAGGTAGAGCGAGTGAGTGTGTATGTATGTGTGTGTGTGAGCGAGAGCTAGCTGGAGAAGGAGATGTAGAGAGGGGGTGGGGATGGAAGGACCTGGATGGGGCCGAGATATTGTCTCCTCCTGGATGCTGTCTGTCCCCTTCATGGCTTTTTCTGTCCTTTCACCAGCGTGTCCCCGAGAGCCGGGCCCGACACACGGACCAGCAGCACTCAGCAGCCACGGAGCCGGGAATGAATCAGCCCCAACAAAGAGCCTTTGAGATGGCAGTGTGCGCTTGTGCCTGGAGGGAGGAACGCATCAGGCTTTCCCAGGCAAGCGGCAGCCTGCAGTGCTCGCTCTCTTAAGGGCCAGTCCTCTCATGTCCTCGTGTGGGTGCCTGTGTGTGTGTGCATAAGTGGTGTCACAAACAGCGTACACCAGTGTGTATGTGCCCACTCTTGCTTTCAACCTTTCCTGGAGGAGAGTGGCTTCCCCCGTCACTGGACAGTACGGTAAGAGGGATAAGATTTTTTTTTCTCATTACAATGATTTATCCCTCCAGAGCTTTTCCCTGTTCCCTCTCTTGCTCGCGGGATAAAGAAGCTTGATGTCATTGATGAAGGCATGTGTACGCAATTGGTTGGTTGGAGGAGGAGAAGCGGGAGGTGGAGCGGCAGTGAGAATACAGAGCAGCCAGGAGGTGTTGATGGGAAAAAGACAGAGATGCATCTTCTCATCCTCATGTCCTCCTCCTTTTTCTGTCGTCTCTATTGTCAGTCTTCATGTGCATCACTCATGGCAAATCATCATCGTTTCTGGGCTTTCACGCTCATGCAGATTCACTGTAAATGCAAAAGTATCCAAACAAGGTAGTAAAAATGACTTTGCCAAATGTCATCCAATTTCATGGGAAAACTGAAGAATACCTGGGGAATATGTGGGGTCAGGGGTCACAGATGTTAATGAGAAGGAAGCTTGGCATATAATCAAGTTATAATTCTTGCTAAAGATGTTACATGAGGTTGAGAACAACAAACTCATCAACCATACCTTTCAGGACAGTCACAGTCTTCTCATTTTTTGCCCGGTTAAAAGATTTTCTCTGTGGTACGGTTCGTTTGGAACCCCAGACTAAAGAGGTGAACTGAGACCGCCTGAGAGATGAGTCTCAGTCTCAGACGGCACCCATGCCAAACAAAATACCAACTATGATGTCACCAAATGCAACCATAGGAAGGAACACCAGACGCCTGAGTGAAAAAAATCATCTAAAAATAGGAGTTGAATGTAAGCCCACAAGTGTAAATAAATATAAATAAATATGCAAAGTTGTTATAGAAAAGTTGTAACTCTAAGCAAACAGGACTTAAGTGCACAACATTTCTGGTACTGACCAGAGTCGATGCAAGAGACGCAAGGGAATTTCCAACCATAATTGATAAATTATCTTTTGCCTGTAAAATATTGTGTTATGAGTGAATGCAATGACTAGAAAAGCAAACATTGTCTAAACATGGGAGGTGATGTTTGAACTGAAATGTTTGCTTGTGGATTATGAAATATATCCTGGTTGAAAATATGTTTCCCTGTTAGCCACCGTTAAATACCCCCTGAAAATCAATACGGGGGCAAGCTGTTCTCAAGAAGTGTATAGATTTTAGCTTTAGCCAAACGCTTTCTCATCACCATTGAGCCCTATCGTCAGCCTTGCAACATGCATGCAACCTGCTGTGAAAAATACACAGTCAATATGTGTAATTCAGACTAAATGTTATTTATTTGTTTGTGCGGAACACACGCCTTAAAAGTATCATGCATGCAATCATTGATGTTGAAAAACAAGGTAATAGAGAAGCGCATATACATAAACTCACTCACAGGTGAGTTTCTGCTTCACTGGAGGTGATGTGCAGGCTGATGTGGCCATCATCATTTTCTTAATAGGACGCAATGCAAACACACAGCAGAGGCAACGCTCAAACATGCACCCAAAGGGCAGAAGCCTGAAACATGTTAGATGTCAGAACATACGTGGAGGTGTCACTGTCGTGTGCCTCGATTCCACGCCTGTTATCATTGTGTTATGACATTATTAGTCAGTCCTCGGAGGCAAACGTGTGCATTAGCAGCTTAACGTAACCGGAAGCTATGAGACATCAAGCACTCAGGATTAAAACGCGCATTCCAAATTAGGGCAGAGTGTTGCGAGTCCCCTCAGTAGGTTTGAAAAAGCACCAATGACTGTGGAAGGTGGACAATTTGGTACATACTGTATTGCTACTGTAAAAGAGCGTGAACTTGTTTGTTTGCTCTCATGAGAAATATAAATCAAAGCCTTCATAAGCACATGCAGCCTGCACAGAGGCCTGCTGCATCAATAAATTAAACCCAAGAGAGAAGATCTGAACTGGTAGCATTTGGTACATCAGCTGATCTCCACTGAGGAATTTCCATGAACGTAATCAGCATTTTCCTGCACTCTTGAATTACATGAATATTAGACCTCTTCTTGGAATACTCAGGGACACGAGGCAATTTGTACAGCATTTGACACCAAAAGTCTCTTTTCACAAGTGTGAACGCCTCCCTGACTCCAGCACAGTAGGAAGAGGCGGTGCTATGCCCGACACCATTGCTCATGCGATGAATGTGTACAGGCAAAGCCATCGCCAGTTATTGATTATCAATTTCATAATAGAAATAACCGGAACGACTCAAAATAATCCACGGTGTGGATAATGAAGTGCACTCTCGGTGTATCAGTGTCTGGGGCGAGTCCAGTAATTTTGCCTCCTCAACATTTGGACCTATAGTGCCCCCTGGGACCCCCTTTTAAGGCACATGTGTCAAACTCAGACCCAGGGGCCAAATCCGGCTTGTGCTGCAATTTTATCTGGGACGGATTTTTTGAAAGTAGTTACATGAGTGGTTAGCGTGCAGGCCTCACAGCTAGGAGACCAGAGTTCAATTCCACACGGCATCTCTGTGTGGAGTTTGCATGTTCTCCCTGTGCATGCGTGGGTTTTCTCCGGGTACTCCTGTTTCCTCCCACATTCCAAAAACATGCTAGGTTAATTGGAGACTCCAAATTGTCCATAGGTATGAATGTGAGTGTGAATGGTTGTTTGTCTATATGTGCCCTGCGATTGGCTGGCGAACAGTCCAGGGTTCACCCGAAGACAGCTGGGATAGGCTCCAGCACCTCCTGTGACCCTCGTGAGGATAAGCAGTAGAAAATGAATGAATAAATTACATTTTGATTTTGAATAAATACTGTTTATATCATTAAATTGAATTGAATAATTGATGACCAGTCCAGGGTGTACCCCGCCTCTCGCCCAAAGACAGCTGGGATAGGCTCCAGCACCCCCGCAACCCTTGTGAGGAAAAGTCGGTAGAAAATGAATGAATGAATGAATGAATAATTGATAAAGTGTACATGACTAAAAACAGCAGCACTTTATCTACAACACCACCGTCTGTACAAAATAATTCATTCAAAAGGAATGAGGCAATCAAAAGTTATCATTTTAACTACAGCAAAGCATGCTGGGAAATTTTTAATCTGCAGAATAAGTCAAAATGTCAAGCAGGCATGAGTGGTCATCAAAAATGCACATTTCCTCCACTCCACTCCATTTCCATGTGGGTGGGGGGGGGGTAATGTCCAGCCGACAAACTAAAGTAGGGTTTGAGTTTTGGCCCCCGGTCCGATTGAGTTTGATACCCTGCTGCTTTAGGACGACTTTACCTACACGTTTGGCATAGCAGAAGTTATGATGCTGTTCCGTTTTGTTAGTAATGTATCACTCTGTCCATTTAGACACACATAGCACACGTTGAAGACCAGCAAATTCCCCCAATTTTCTCCCCCAGTGACTACTGCTCAAGTGTGGGTGTGTTGGAATGTGTCTGTACTGCATCCGCTAAGCAGCTTGAGGTCATGAAAATGTTGCATTTATATCATCATTGTTGAGCTGATAGTAGTGGATTGTCTTGATGTTGTACACATGAATGTCCATGGCGCTCGCTGCAGGGCGGAACAAACGTGTCTGTTTTGTCCATTTTGACGTCAAGCATAATCAAGTCCGACGCGGTCTAGTGACAGTATGATATAATGAAGACAATTGATGCAGTCGTCCTTAAATCCCCTTTTAAGTACACGCTTGTTCACTGCAGAAAGAAAGGTGCTCAAGTTGACGGAGAAAAGAGGTTACATCCTGCACACAGAGAGGGTCGTAACATGTAATGTAATGAGACAGAAAAGCATGACGTGGGTGATTTGTAAAGACACAGACTGCTCCATTCTTTCAGCCTGCTTAATTCTTTTCCTTTATGTCAGCTCTCTCCATCCATCCTCCTTGCTTGCTCATCCCTCGCCTCCTTCAGCTGTCACTGCATCTGAGGGTCCAGATTCTTATTTTCTTCACTTTTAACCTCAATACCCTCTTGTTCTTTTTACTTCCTGTCAATAATGTGGACAAGAAAGTCCACCGTCCACAATGATGTGGGTAGAATTGTTGGTACTATTCTGTGAAAGAAAGAAAGAAAGAAAACCCTGCAGCTGTTTGTTCATGAGGAGCGGGCCGACTTACCTGTCAGCAGATGAAGTGTTAGAGGAAGTGCTTAATTGCTTTAAGAGCGCCGTCATTTTTCTCCATTCATTCATTTTCTACCGCTTATCCTCACAAGGGTTGTGTGGGGTGCTGGAGCCTATCCCAGCCGTCTTCGGCCGAGAGGCGGGGTACACCCTGGACTGGTCTGCAGCCAATCACAGGGCACATATAGACAAACAACCATTCTCACTCACATTCATACCTATGGACAATTTGGAGTCGCCAATTAACCTAGCATGTTTTTGGAATGTGGGAGGAAACCGGAATACCCGGAGAAAACCCACACATGCACGGGGAGAACATGCAAACTCCACACACAGATGGCCAAGGGTGGAATTGAACTCAGTTTTCCTAGCTGTGAGGCCTGCTTGCTAAACACTTTTCCACCGTACAGCCCTCATTTTTCTCCAGTCCAGATTAATTAGTTTATTTTAAAGTCCTCCTGAATCACAATTCAAAAACAATGTTTGATTTCCATTTGTTATTTTTTAGGAAAGGATTCTGTTGTGTTGAAACGTCACATGGCGTGAGGAAGGAATGATCTGCTCATTCTAACAGTGGAGCAGGGCAGTGATAGTCATCTGCTATTTAAACTGCTCTTCTGTTGGGAGATGATGCTGGTCCTCCTCCTCAGTGTCCCCAGTTTCTGCCTTCCTCACCAGTTTGTCCTTCTTCTTGAGGCTGCACACGCCCCAGTGCACTACTGCATACAGGACAGCACTTGCGACCACAGTCTGGTAGAAGATCTGTAGCGGCATCATGTATACATTGAAGGACGCCAGCCTTCTGAGGAAGGTTTTGTCTTCCTTTTCGCTCCCTAATCAGCCTGTGTCCCAATACTTATGTCCATATGCTGTGTTCTGTGCAACACATTACTCTTTGTTTATTTACTACAGTATTTGTAAAGACTTCAAACTATTTGGGATTTTTCCAGCTTCCGTTTTGTGTGATGACACATTGCTGTGATTAATGTGACATTTGGGAAAAAAAAAGCAACCAAAGTATGTCAGCATAAATGAAACCATTACAGCTCTAGCTCAAATCCTACACGCTGAAATGTTGGTGGCTGTAAAGGTTTCTTTGAATATTATGTGCCCCAGCAATTTATTACGACCATTTGCATGCTTTCTTCAGTTTCCATAAACTGTGCAGTGAAAGTACGCCATGAATGTCACATCGCATGCCCTTGGGTGTGCTTTATATAGTGTCCTTGTCTGGGAGTGGACTTTTATCACAGGTACAGATTAATCATGGTTGAACATACAGGTAGAATCTGCTTAAATCTGCACCTGAGCCCTTTTTTTAATCTCCCAAATGTCATGCGAGTCCAAACTTTAGAGTGACCTGCTTTGGTAAAACACTGCAGGGCCTTTGCAATGCATTTGCACAATGTGGTGACTTCACAGAGGTAGCCGCGGCGTGACATTCCTCCACAATTCCTTAGATTTTAAGCACTTTGTTGTGCATGATGTATCACTCAGACTACTTGTGTATTACATGACCTGTCATCTCCTATTGACAGTCCCTCCATGTCTGTGGAGGTGACTTCAAAGATAAAGCATCAGGCATCAACTTCAATAATAAACAGCGCCATTGTACTGTCCGGTCACGTCCGACGCTTGTGTTGCCCTCAAATGCTATCTGCGTGAGTTGTTAGTGTGTGCGTTTTACAATGCACAAACAAGGTGGTGATGACCAACCAAACAGCCCTCCCTCATGAGAGACAGTCTCATCCCACTCAAAGGGCAAAACGGTCATCATTATGAAGCCGATCGACGTGCAATATTTAAGCTCAGGCCCGCTGCACTGCAGTCAAAGAAAAAAAAACATGGATGCTAACCAATCCATGACAGGATATATTTGGTCATTCATTATAGCTGGATTATGCTTCTACTGTATGTGCATTGACAAGCACAAGAGGATTACCTCATCTCCACCGTTTCCCACCCTCACCTCACTAGTTGACACGAATCACTCACAAAATAAACACTGCTGCTACAGAGTCCTAAAATTAGATCAGTGAAGGACTGCACATACTAATCCCGCTAGCACCGTCACCTGCATGCACACTCACCACATTTACACATGCACGTCAACAAAAACAAGGGAGGCAGAAATCAGGGCAAATAGTACGCGGGGCGGGAGAAAGAAAATCATTCACCACAGCTCGGAGCACTAACGTGGAGCAAATCCAATATCTCTCTTATCCCCTGTTCCCCTCCCACTCAGCCACAACTAGTGCTCGGAGTGATTTGAACATGAGTGGACAGAAAATATGCCTCCTGTGTTATGGATCGCCCAGCTGCATTTTTCTGTAGCATGAGGAGCCCAGTGCCTGGTGAAGCGACCATCCAGCTGGGGGGGTAGGCTTATGATTGGACATTTATTTCCACTTCATTGTTTATTTGTGCAGTTATGTGGACAACACTGGAGGCACATTACATCTTGATATTGGTCCCAATTTGCACGTTCTATTTTGATTTTTCTCCTTAAAAGCATTTCACGCCTTGTACGTTATTTTTCACGCAGTTGCAGAGATGGAAATACTCAGTGAAGCACAATTCCAGCATAACACCATCCCCTCCCAGGCAGTAGCTGTCTGAATTTTGCCTCAGCACTTTGATAGATTCAAAATAAGCCACTGAGGCATAGGGTCAAGTCCCAAAAGTTTAGGGAGAATATGTGACCGGGAAGCATGATTTTGCACTGTGCCAGTTGTGGTTTGGGCGTATATATTATACTCCTGGCTTGGAAAGTGATTGCTCATCATTATCGAGATGGTCATAAGCTTGTTAAAGGGGGGGGGGTATGTGTTTAAAGCTTGTAAAGCCTTCATTGATTCAATTTTTCAATAACATTCCCTACATGGGTATTAGTCAACAACATGTATACAGTATGTGTGTATGTGTACTTGCTTGGAGTATCAGAGTGGTTAGTTTATATTCCCTGAAGAGAGGGACTGTGGTTTTCGAATGAATAATGAAAGTACTTGACAATGCGGTTGTTGTATTTGTGTTGGTATCGCCCGGCTATTGCTGACTGTAACACTTTACATTTCACTCATGAGTAAATATTGATCGATCTGTAAAAAGATACCTGAGCATTATCTGCAAATATTGGCTCAGGCAATGTCAACATGGTCATGTTGAACAGCTATCCAAGCAGATAGTGACACACATGCACAAAAGGAAAGGAGATCCCGAACTTGGGTTTGTGTCTCTTTGTTATTCAAAGAGCAGTTGGTGGTAAAACGCCTTTTAAATAGACGAGCAGCTGAATCACGCTGATGTTGTACAATTTGGAATCTGACCTACATTTTTTTTTTAGGAAGCATAGTTATTTGAACAGGAATAACACGCAGGACATCAAACATACCTCAGAAGAACTCAGTTCAATTCACTCTCATCTGGGTCACGACACCAATGTAACTCGCTCGGTCCAGCCAGCCTTGTGTTGTGAGTCAAGAGCATCAAGCTCAAAACCGTGAGCTGTCAACACAATGTCCAGCTCGACTTCTGTATATTTACATGTGCCATTATTTCACGGTAAATCCAACGACTGCGTGTACTTTACTCCTAAAAAAAAGTATTATCTCAACAAAAAGAACAGAAAAAATGAACATGAGAAGAAAACTGGAATATATGACAGATGGTCAGTGAAGTAAGCAGCAGTGTCCACTGAATGAGAGTCAAGAGCCATTGGAGCTGTCAACTAAATTTTCAGCGCAACTCTTAAGGTGTCAGGGAGTGAGGGTTCCGTTACACTCACCACCCTAAACATCACTCTCATCACGCCACCACCGTAGTCTGCCCAAGATCGAACCGGGGTCAGCAGATCGAGAGTCGAGAGCGCTAAGCATTGAGCTAAAAGCCTGGAGCTGTCAACTTGAGTTCGGACTTTTCTGTGCTTAAATGTGTATCACGTCATCATACAACATTGCACCCATGCTTACGTTTTCCCCATAGTTGAAGGTGGAGGTGCGCCGCACGGCGGTCGAGTGTTTAGCGCGCAGACCTCACAGCTAGGAGACCAGGGTTCAATTCTACCCTCAGCCATCTCTGTGTGGAGTTTGCATGTTCTCCCCGTGCTTTGCAGGGGCGACTCCATATTTATATCAGATATATTATTATGGGCGGCACGGCGGTCGAGTGGTTAGACCTCACAGCTAGGAGACCAGGGTTCAATTCCACCCTCGGCCATCTCTGTGTCGAGTTTGCATGTTCTCCCTGTGCATGCGTGGGTTTTCTCCGGGTACTCCGGTTTCCTCCCACATTCCAAAAACATGCTAGGTTAATTGGCGACTCCAAATTGTCCATACGTATGAATGTGAGTGTGAATGGTTGTTTGTCCATATGTGCCCTGTGATTGGCTGGCCACCAGTCCAGGGTGTACCCTGCCTCTCGCCCAAAGACAGCTGGGATAGGCTCCAGCACCCCCGCGACCCTCGTGAGGAAAAGCGGTAGAAAATAAATGAATGAATGAATGAAGGTGGAGGTTACCATTAATAACTGGTGGGAGGAATGTTCATATTGATTATCTCAACCATGCATGCACTTCAGGTTTCAGGCTTGCTTAAAGTAATGATAATTTTATAGCCTCCTGCAACACCTTTGTCATTAATGTTGTTTACCTAAATAATCTGCATCCAAACAAATCGGTGATTGAGTAGTATGTCCTGAAACAGATTATGTCTGACATTAGATATTCCATCGTACCTGCCTTTCTTACATGTCAAGGTCTGACTCGGCCACAGCACCTGACACCACAAGGTCCCGAGAGCCCTCACACCATAATGTCCCTGTCACTCGGAATTTAAGCCCTTCGTTGGACTACACTGTGTACATAGGGAGCACAGCCATACACTTATGCATCACTTAGCATATTAGCCTTGTGATTGAATTATCCTTGGAGGGTGACATGTCCCTCCAAGCTGTGTGATTCCCCTTCCCATACCCGCCCGCCACCCCCGCCCCCTCTGTTATAATCCGTCCTTTCTTCCACAAGCAGGGCTGAGCTGATATGACCAGTGCGTCCCTGCAGTGATGGGCAGGTAGAACAGTGTCATATCGGGCGCCGTTGATGCCGATTAAAGCCATGCTGGTCTGATGGCGGAGGTGGAGAGAGAGAGGAGACGCGGTAATGATGGCACACAGAGCTGTGGACGACAGCAAAACTCATTTCCTCAACTTCCAACCCTCTCTCAGTGCATGATGGGAGATCGTATCTTGAATCTGGTCACCTTGTGCACCTTTGGGAGGGCATTCTCCTTCCCTATGATGTGAAACCATTCATGAAGGGGAAAAAGACTTGCATCAGTAACGTATTGTGCAAAGGATGGGACTAATTGTTAATGTGCAAATGTTTCTAAAACTGATTTTTGATGTTATCTTTATGGGGTATGTAGAATGTCTTCTGTAGGTACTGTATATGTGAGTGATTATCTCATGAAATGTCATTTATTGAATCGTTACATTAAATGACAGTGACTATACAGTAAACCAGACATTATGCTCACCAAAGACAAGGGCATTTAAGGATTAAATTAAATCCTCAATGCAATCACGGTCACATGTGCCATTAATATCAGGACGAAATATTGAATGGTTATAACAGGCCTATGAAGGAAATCTTGCCATAGGATATTTATGTGCATGAGTGTGTGTGTGCGTTTTGTCCTG